>NW_026575043.1:41147461-42462738 GCF_905146905.1 Nyctereutes procyonoides
ACACCCAGCAGGGGGATTTTTAGGGCATCTAAGTTTGCCTTCTGCTTATCAGCTGTGTGACCTTGGGCAAATCACTTTCTTTCTCTGAACCTCAGTTGTCAGAGAAAAATTGGGAATAGGAGAATGGGAATTAATCCATTTACACAACAAGTAATGGTTACCTACTCTGTACCCTGCACCACTTTGAGTACTTGAAGCTTCAGCAGTAAACAAAACAAAAATATCCCTGCCCGCATGGATTTATATTCCTGTTGGGAGAAAAAGTAATAAACATATCAAGTGACTTATTACTTCAAAGGTGATAAAAATGAAGCAGGGAATGCGGAAAGCTAAGTACAGCGTTCTGCAATTTTACATAAAGCCGTCAGAGGAGAATACTAAGAAGATAGTATTTAAGTGAAGATTGAAGGAATCAGGTGAGCTGGGGTGGCAAGGAAGAGCATCCAGGCAGAGGGACCAGCAGGTGCAAACACAGGAGGTGGCTGTGTGCCTGGTGTGTGTGAGGAGCAGAAATGAGACTGATGTGGCCAGATTGGAGAGATGAGGAGAGAAGAAATCAGAAGTGGAGTGGGGGCTGGGGGGAAGTGGCCAGTAAAGCTGTGGTTCCCCAGCCTCACTGCATATGAGAATTCCCTGGGGAGCTTTGCAAAAATGCTGAGGCCTTGGTCTCACCCACTGAGGTTCTGGGTCACTGTCTTTGGTGAGCATCTGCCTTTGGCTCAGGGCATGATCCCATGGCCTCAGGATGGAGTCCCGCATCGGGCTCCCCATGGGGATCCTGCTTCTCCCTCTGCCTGAGTCTCTGTGTCTCTCATGAATAAATAAGTAAAATCATTAAAAAAAAAAAAAAGAACTATTTTTCCTTGTAAATCACTAAGATATTTGTAAACTGATGGAGACTCAGGTCCTACAGGACTATGATCTCTGTCAATTCACCACTTGTTTTTCCCTTCCCTTAGTTGTAGGGCAGCCACAAGGGCCCAAGGCATGTCACATGTATCCCACCCGGGATTAGGGGGAGTGGACATTGTGGGATGTCAGCCTGTGCTTTGTCCTCAGCTTGCTTTCTGCTCCCTCATCACCATGGGCATTGATGTGGGGTGTTTCCTCCATACCCTTGACTGAGTGTTTTGGGGTTCCCAGGCAGCTGCAGCACCTGATGTAGGTGGCCATGGGGAAGCATTACTTCTGTGACTACTGCAACCGCTCCTTCCAGGACAACCTCCACAACCGCAAGAAGCACCTAAATGGGCTACAGCACCTCAAGGCCAAGAAGGTCTGGTATGACATGTTTCGAGGTGAGTGCTGGCTGGCTAGGCAGCGGGGCCAGTGGAGGGCAGGTCTCCAGTCTTTCTTATTGTCAGACAAGGAAATGCCATGGGCCAGGGTCTGGGCTCTTTGAGGAGCAAAAAAGAGAAGGGTGGGGCCACTGGCCCCTAGGGGCAGATGGGCCCTCAGAGGGGCAGGCTGGAATGTGAGCTCCTGCCCCAGTAATCTTGGCCCAGGGGAGGATGCTGTTCTGCCATCCCCTGGGGATACTGTGGCCAGGAAGAAGGCTTTTCCAAGGAGATGTTGTTTGATCCAACAGTTGGAAAGATAGGGAAGAGCCAGCCACACCATTTGGGGCAGAGGGTATGCAGAAGCAGGCGGCCATGAGCAAAGTATCAGGTGCTCTTCCAGAAGAGGAGAGAAGGTATGGCTGGATACAGCAGGAGAGGAGAGTGGTAGGGGCTGAAGGTGGTGGCAGGGCTGGGGCCAGATTGTTAAGTCTGCAGAGGCCACAGTAAGGAGGGTAGTTTGTCCCCGGAGTGAGGGCTGAGGACAGTCTTTGAAGGGCTTTAGGCAGTGGCCAACATGACCAGAGCTACATTTGACAGTGATGACTGCCTGCTGTGTGCGTATGGGGTGCAGTAAGTGGCTGTTGAATGACTGGCTGGCCAGGTGAATAATGGAGCTGCCTGAGGGAGGGCTTTTCCGGAAAAGGTTTCTCAGAGGAGGTGCTACCAAAGCAAATGAGCTCAGGCCATAAGCACCTAGCACAGAGCCTGGCATCTTCGAGGTGCTCACTACAAAGGAGCTGCTGCTGCTGCTGCCCTACTGTTATCAGACATAGACATTGAAGAACAGCCAGGGAAATGTTGGCTGGCCAGCCAGGAGCCAATGAAACAGAAAGGAAGCTTGGTGGTTGGGTCAGGGTGGGCCTGGAGCTTCTAGAATGAACTGGGGCAGGGCCAATGCTTCATGAGTTGGGGAGCAGGATTCCCAGAGCAAAAGGAAAGAGCTGAGTCTCAGCAGCCAAGAGGGGAGGAAAAGGGGAGACAGAGTCACCTGGTCTGAGACTCAGAATTCACCAGAAGGGAGTGAACATTTTATAGAGTGTCTGCTGCATGCTGGGAGACTTTTGTGGTTTGTCATTTGCTTTATCAGCAGTTCCCTAAAGCAGAGCTCCACCCTTCAAGTTAGGATCACCTGGAGACCTTGAAATAAAAACGCTGGTCACCTGACCCCATCCCCAGAGGCAAGTTTGGGTGGGGCCTTGGCACGGTATTTTCAGAGCTCTCCCAGACTCCTTTCTGAGGAGGAAGCTGAGGCTCAGAGGCTTGGGTATGGAGGATGGCCAGGCTGCTCAGCAAGCCAGGCATGGCTGAGATTGCAAGGGGCTGAGAGTGGGGACAGAAGGGAATTCGGTGGCGGAGGCGTCTCCTAGGTGCCTGGGAGGCCTCTGTCTCTGGTTTCAGGCAAAGGCTCCTTGCGCGTCAAGTCCAGTGGGGACTGTGATTTGGCAGGAGCTAGGCCCCAAGATTACCTTGGTGTTCGCCCCCAGCCCCAGATTCTCAGGTGAGAACAGGTGGTCTTTGGGTCGAGGGCTGATTGGTAGAGGCTATCATATTACTTAAAGGAAAGATGAAAGAGTGGGTACCAAAAGCCCCTTCCCAGGGCCCTGCATTCCTAGTGTCCTCACACATCCCCAGGCACATTCAGTCCTTAGGGCAGCTCCGCAAGGCAGCTGGGTAGGTGGAGATCCCACTTAAAGGTAGATTTACTGACCCTGGGCCCATAGGTGGCATATGAGCTTTTTCCACTTGACGAGGCTTCCCCAGGGCTCCAGCTTACCTGAGCAAACCGCACAGACTTTGGGGAGGCACGTGGTACCCCAGCCTGGGCTAGGACTCAACACCCACTTTGCTCCCAGCGTCATGGCCTTCTATGAGTCCCCTAACCCCCAGAGGGACTGGCCATGCCTCTGCCATGGCCAGGACAAGCATGAGGCCTGGAGCTGGGCTGACTGGCTACCTGTCCCACGGCGTCCCTCACTAACAATGCGGCCCTAATTCTGCCAATTGTAAAACAGCTGCAACAACGGTATCCACCTCCCAGGGAGTGACAGTGGCTCAGTGTTTTCATGATGACTCTGTGGCACCTAAGGAACAATGTGCATCCACAAAAGGATTGGCCTCAGGCCCTTTATTTCAGTGAGCACTTAGCATGTCATCAGCTCCCAGGCAGGCTCCGAAGACTTACAGGTGAATAAAACAGGGCTCCTCTCCTAGGCAACCTCACCCCCAGTTACAACAGTGTGTTCTGGGCAGAACCCCTGTCTTAGGTAGGCTTCCGTGCCCTGCCCACCTCGCCCTCCAAGCTCCACCCACTCTGGGCATTACAGGTACTGTCCCCTCGGTGGGCATGCCCTTCCTGCTGTCCTCCCTGCCCTCAGCCTCGCCCTTCCATCTCAGAACTCAACCCAGGCAAAGTGTCCTCAGGATGGCCTCTCTAACCCCTGGGTGAGGGCAGGTCATTTGGTGTGTGTTAGCTGTTCCGTGTTTATGTCCACATGGCTTAGTGTGACTGTTGGACCGGAAGGTAGAAGCAGGTCTGACTTATTCGCAACTAAATCCTCATCCTGGCATGGTGCCTGGCATACAGGACGTGCTCAGTAAATGTTTGTTAGATGAATATCTAAATGAGCGAACAAACAAACACCAGGCACCAGGGCAGCTGTTAATTTTGGGAGATGAAGCAAGAAGGACCAAGTGAAGTCAGATCACGAAGAGCCTTGAGTGCTGGGTGGAGGAGCATGCCTTCTTTATGGAGGCCCTGGGTTTGGGTTCTCAGTACTCGGTGCCCTTCAGAGTCATTGAGGAGCTTTGAACAATTTTCATGCTCTCCCTCTCAGATGAATTAGAGCAGAACCTGAGAAAGATGGGCCTGAGGATTCCTGTATTTTAAAAGCTGCCTGGTAATACTGCCACGTGGTTGGGGTTAAGAACCACCGGCCAGATGCTGGGCAGCCTAGAATTTTTCTGCACACTGAGTCCTCCAGCCAGGGTGCCTTGGCAACAACTCAGGCTCAAACCCCCACCCAGACTCAGCTGTCCTACCTCTGGGATATGGAGGTGGGGCTGGGTAATGTTCACATGCTCCCCTTCAGCCTGCCTCCCCTGGAAAGGTCTGGCACCAGTTGGACGGGGTGAGTCTGACAGGCCCAGTGCTAACAGTTGGGCACCCCCTACCCTGCTGGCCCCACCCACACTGCACCAGGTCACCCGGACTGAGTCCTCTGATAACCAACTCCTGACCGTAGCAGCCCACCCCCACTGGCTGCCTGGCCTGGGGAAGCGAGGAAGGGAGAAGCTCTCCTAAGAATCAGCCATGTACCCAGCCACCAGGAGACCAGCAACTACGTGGGAAGGAGCAGGGGCTTTAGAGTCACACACCAGGATTCAAACCTGGCACTGCCACTTCCTGACTGTGTGCCCTTTCTCCTGTTTGAACTCTGTTTTCCCCCCTGCAAAATGAGGACATTTGCACTGTGCAGAAGGCTTGTGAGGAGGACATGAAATAAGAACTGCCACTGTTTGTTACGCATCCACGACAGGTTCTGAGCCCTGGCCTCACATTAGTGTCACCTGGGGAATGTGATGCTGAAGCCGCTCCCGGCCCCACTTTCCTGGCAATTCTAACAAGCCATCAGGGTTTAGAATCACTACCCACCTCTGCCAAGTGCTCTGCATCCATTACCTTACTCAGTTTTCACAGCAGCCCTACCAGAGGAGGATTTTCCTCGCATTTTACATATTGGAACAACTAACATGCCCAAGTCTCTGGGCAACAGAGACTTGGAGAGATTAAGCAGCTTGCCTGGGGTCAAGTGTACTTGAACTCTGAAACCCATGGTATTTCCTTTACTCCAGCAGCCTCTAGAAAAGGCAGTGAACCAATGGGGAATGTGTCCAGCCCAAGCCCCCAGGGTGACATCAGGGCCTCTGAGTCAGGGCACATTCCTGTCTTACAGATTTGGACTGATTGGTTCCTTACCTACTGAGAAGCACACAAAACTTCAACCATAAATATATGATGAAAATAACGGTCAGAAAAATCAGAGGAAACCAGGGTTAAAGTTTGCATCCAGAAAGATTGCTGGGAAGTCCTGTGGGGTCTGGTGGCTGGCCTGGCTGTGGCTCCAAGAGCCTGCAGCTCGCAGGGAGCAAGGAGAGAGCAGAGAGCAGCCGGTTGCAGCCTTGGCTGTGGAGTGACATCTGAGCCCCAGGGCTTTCTGATGGGCTTCCTGGGCACCAAGAGGGTTTTTCTTAGCTTTCTATATTGACATAATTATAAACTCACAGGAAGTTTCAAAGACAGTATGAAGTTGTCTATGGTACCAGGATTTTAAAAAATGAAAAAACTATCCAGGTGGTTCCATTGCATGGTCAAAGCCAAGAACCTCACACCTAAAACTTGGTTCTTGCCTTTGGCTGTGTCTGGGTGGAATGAGAGGGGTTGAGGTCACCTAAAGCTCAGATGCTTCTGCCCAGCATCCCCACCTGTGGTCATCCCCTCCTACACTCCTCTGTGGATGGGAACTCTTTCCTCTCCTGATTTTGGGGGTAGGAAGTGCCTGTATGCTGCTGCAGTCTGAACCCAGACACTCTGTTCTTGCAGATGCAGCTGCCATCTTGCTAGATGAGCAGAACAAGCGGCCCTGCAGGAAGTTTCTACTGACAGGTAAAGTGTTCTACTCACTTCAGGTTCCTCCAGGAATCAGCATGCCCTATCTGGCCTGCTTTGACCTCTGAGGAAGTCTCTGCCCTACCCCAGCCACCATCCTAAGTCTACTTTGTGGTCTTAGTACATTAGCCAACTAATGTCATTTGAGGCCTTCCCAACGTTTGTGCCTTGGGACTTCCAGGGCCTGGTTCTTCAGCTCTTCAGACCTAGAATGTGATTTTATTGGCCCACCCAAAACAAGTAAACACTGGGAGATGGCAAATCTAGGAGACACTGATAGGTGTGATCGACTGGCTGATTAAGTTAGCCTGGGAGCCCTTTCTCCACTGTGCCCTACTTCCTAGCAGGCAAGGCTGGAGATGGTAATGGGTTTGACAAGAAGCTTCAGAATTGGAACCAAGGATGCCAAGTGTTGATTTGACTGCTAAATATCCACAAATAAAGGTGCATGTAGTTCAAACACGTAAAAACCTCAGTCAGTGAAGGAACCAAGAGCAGATGAAAATAAGGATACAAAAAGTAAGACAAAGCTGAGAGAGTGATTAGTTTCCTCCATGCTTGTTTTGAGTTCCTGTATATTCTCTAAGGATTTGGCCCTGAGCTTCCTGGCAGCCAAGGCAAAAAGGAGACCATGGTGATTAACATGCTATGAAAGAGAGCTTGGCGGTGGGGAGAGGTAGTGCTGTTGGCCAAAGGAAGCCCAGTGACTGGCCATGCCCCCCTCAGGAGATGGGGCTGCCCCTAAACTGGTCATTAGGCCTGCACGTCAGGGGCTTCCCCAACAGACTTCACTTGGATGTGAAAACACCACTGGTAGGTGACGCTGGCTTAGGATACCTCTAGTCTTCTGTTATTTTGAGACACGTGTTAGTCTCCCAGGCTGAGATTGGGAAAGCCACCCCAGGCTTTGGTGCATCCTTGGTAAGCTACCATTAAAGCCTTTCTGGGGAGCAGTCCAGCTGCTCATGCAAGCCAGATGGGCAGGTGGGCACCAGGCAAGGGGCACAGCGTGTACAATGGCCTGGATTAGAGAGAGGAAGCATGACCCTTTCAGGGACCTACCTGTGGTTTGTTGAGGCTGGGGAACGGGAGCTAGGGGCCAAGAGAGTAATGACAATGGACAAGCCTACAGAGGCCTATACACCCCTATCATAGAAGGCTTCAGGATTTGATTCCAGGGTTGAGAGTAGGGCAGAGTGACCAGACAGGCCGCTTTGGCTACTTGTGTGGGTGGGGCCAGAGAGATTCCAAGTTTTTCTCTGGGGATGGGGTTGTTACTCCGTAATTCTAGAGGCTCATACCCTCATCAGGGTGCCCCTCAGCATATGGTGGGAGCTCTTCCAAGCAGTGAGTAACTCTATCTTCCCTGTCTTCTGTTGCAGGCCAGTGTGACTTTGGCTCCAACTGCAGATTTTCCCACATGTCAGAGAGAGACCTGCAGGAACTGAGTATCCAGGTGGAGGGTGTGTTTGGGCGGGGACCCTGGGTGTAGGCATGAAGTGGGCTGCAGGGGGGATAGGGCCGCAAAGCTGCCCTGTGTCTCCCCACCTCCTTCTCTTTGTGGCCACCTTGTGGGGATAAGCTGAGGGCTGCCTCAGGTGATGGGGTGTGTGTCAGGAATGCCTCCAAACCACTGCAGCACAGGTATAAGAGGAGAAGGAACAGGGGAGCTTCCATCTGTGTTCCCTGCTGGGTTTAAAGTGACATGTGGGGCTTTCCTGTCCAGGAGCCGTGAAGGGTGTGCCTCAGCCTCATCTGTGCCCTTCTCATTCATACATCTCCTCCCTCCTTCCCTCCATTGGGTAACATCTATCTTGAGCCCTTCCTTGGCACCAGGCAGATCCCCTACCGCATTCTGGGGACAAAGGGGAGATGAGGAGGATACCTTCTCTGCCCACAGAATTCTTAGGCCTTGTAACAAGTGTAGCTCCCCGTTGGAAACTGCCATGTCTGCTTTTGGGTACTTCATTTCTCACTTACCTAGTTAGAGAACCAAGGACATTTCCACTTAGATGGTCTTCGCTGATCTCAGGGAGCCCCTCACTGAACAGATGGAGGAAGAGAAGCCAGCCTAGAGCAGAAGGGCCTCCCATGAGCCCCCAGCAGGTGAGAGGCCAATTCTGGCCTCCCAGGATGCTGCTGCCCACTCTTCCCTCTGTCCAGGTGGCCTCAGGGCAGCCAGTGGGTGTCCTTGTCCCCCAGTGGGCCTTACTCCCCTCTGACCAGTCACAACCTTCAGGCCCCGCCCTGCCCTACTCTGGGGAGCCAATGGCTATGCGGCCACGGCTCTGGCACAAACACAGGGTTTCCAGGAGCTCTCCCAGGGCAGAAGTGAGGCCCCATTGGCCTCGCCAGCGAGTCCTGGCAGTGGTGGCATCTCCAGTTCTTCACTGGCCGTGGGCTCTCGGGGAATATTTGGCCATGGCAGAGAGAGCATAGGCCAGTGGGCCTATAGCTGCGGATGATGCCTGGGAGACACAGGGATGGGAGAGGCCCAAGGGGCCTGGGGGCAGAGGGGTACCCCGCCCCCAGCAGCAGCTCTGATCATCTTGGCTTTGCCACATCCCCTGTGACCTTGGCACATGGCTAAACCTCTTGGAGGCAGGATCCTGATTTGACGAACGTGACTGCTTGTAAAGATGAAGTGGGATGACGTGTGCAGTGCCAGCCCAGGCCCCGGCCCCCTCGTTGGTCCCCAAGGATGATTGTTTTCTTCTGGCCCCAGGCCCCATCCCAGGTCTTCCCGGGTACTCTGACCCATCTCACACCTGGCTTGTTTGAGCTGTTTGCTCACTTTAAAGTGAGCAAAGAGGTTCTTATAGGACATTTTATGAAAAGAAAAACCAGGAAGGCTGAGGCTCCTTCCCCCACCAAGGGTCAGAGAGCTGGCAAGTGGCAGAGCCAAGATTCAAACCCTGCTCTGCCCTGTTCTGCTGCCCACATTCCCCCCCAGGTTTGAGCCCCTCCTGCGGACCAGTCTCTCTACAATGCTTTCTCTTGGGTCCAACTGCGAAAAGCTTGGGAGCCAGCTAGTGTTTTATTTTCACTTAATGAGGAAGCAGAGCGAGGCCCAGAGAGGCAGTCCTAGGAAGGTAGCAGCATGGTAGGGACCGCCCAGAGGCTCTCTGCCCCTTCCCTCCCAACTTGTACCCCCATCCCCAAGAAGGTTCTGGCTGCTTTGTGGGAGGGTGGGGTCGGGCGGTGGTGAATGTGCCTCTCATATGCCTCTGTTTCCCTGTCTCCGCAGAGGAGAGGCGGGCCAGGGAGTGGCCACTAGATGTTGTCGAACTCCCTGAGGGCCATCTGGAAGACTGGTTGGAAAAGAGAGCCAAGCGGCTGAGCTCAGCTCCGAGCAGCAGGTACAGGCCCCTTGGGTCCCTGCCTCCTATGCCCTCTGGGAGAACCAGCCTGCCCTCACCGGAAGCTGAACTGCCCTGCCCAGGGCCAGACAAGGATGCCCCCACAGAGCTCCTCAGAGGGGCTTCACTGGGAGTCTTGGGTCCCCAGGCCCTGGCCAGAGGCTGAGGGGCACTCCTTTAAAGGTTCTTGTTCCCAAGCCTCATCCCCTTGCCTTAGTGGTTCCTCCCTTAACTGACATTTGTACTGGCTAAAGGGGAGGCAGGTGGCCAAGCCAACTTGACTCGACATCACCAAGTCTATTGCTAGAGGTAGCAGCCAGATTGTGGTTACTGAAGCCTCAGTGTACCAGTCACTGCGCTGTCTCCTCTAGGGCCCTGCCAGATAGGCATGGTTACCCCGACCCTGCAGAAGGGGAGGGGAGGCTCATAGGACGATGTGAGTTGCCCACGGGCACAGGGCTAAGAGGCAGAGCTGGGATTGCTCATAGATGTGACCAGCTCACTGCCATTGTCTCACTGCCTCCTTGAGGAGGGGGCTGGGGCTGGGTCAGCCTACCTATTACCTGGGCCCTGCACTAAATATAATATGCTTAGAAGTGGGTGGAGCTTCCTGGGTCAGGGGCCCTCAGGTTTGTTGCTGCCTATTGTCCCAGGGCTCCTGGGCTTCTTCCACCAGGTGTCAAAGGAGGGAGAGGGGAGGAAAGGGACTACTGGATGTGCTTGTGAGCTGACTGTAAAGTTGCCTGTGCTGGGCTGCCTTAATTTGCCCTTTTTTTTTTTTCTAAGATTTATTTAGTTATTTATTTATGAGAGAGTACTAATAGGATAGAGAAGGGGAGAGGGAGAAGTAGACTCCCCAACTAAGCAGGGAGCCTTATGTGGGGGTCGATCCCAGGACTTTGGGATCATGACATGAGCCAAAGGCAGACGCCCAACCACTGAGCCACCCAGGCAGCCCCTCACTTTGCCTGTCTTGCAATGGGGATTCAGACCCGATTGTCTCTATGGTGTGGTCTCATGCGACAACAGCCTGGCCTGGGCCCAGGGAGCCTGGTTGGACAGTTGGGGGTGAGGCCTTGCCTCTGAGCTCTACTGGAAGGTAGAAGCTAAGTTTCCTGCCTTCTCTGTGACCCCATGAAGAGAGCTTTTTGTTCAACTATTTTAAAATTAACTTTTAGTTTTATTTATTTTTTGAGAGAGAGAGTAGGGGTGGAGCATGAGTTGTGAGCTTGGGGTGGGTGGGGTAGAGGGAGAGAGAGAGAGAGAATCTTAAGCAGACTCCACATTCAGCACAGAGCCCAGTGCTGGGCTCAATCTCAGGACTCTGAGATCATGACCTTAGCTGAAATCAAGAGTCCGACACTTAACCAACTGAGCCACCTCAGCACCCCAGATTTTAGTTGTTTTTTAGCTTCGTTTAAACCTGTGTCATTTTTGTCTCCCTACCTTAAAAAAACACAGTACAGACATACATGTTGGAAAGTTCCATCCCCCCCTTCTGGTCCTGACTGAGGTGGCTGTGACTTTGGTCAGGAGAGTGCCCCCTTTGAGACTTGTCCAGGGACCGTGTCCCAAGCACCAGCTTCCCTCAGCCTGTATGTCACAGGGCTGGGGCTGGCTGGTGGCGCCCAGAGGGTTCTAAGGCTTTCCCCACTCTCCCATGGCTGGGGCCTGGCCACCTGTGGGTCTCAGCTGTGCCCCCTGCTCACCTCCCTGCTCTGACTTGGTGGTTCCTCTGTTGGGAGTGAGCACCAGAAGCCTGGGCAGCTCCTGAGCTTTTCCCAAGGGCTCAGGAGACCCAGTGCCTGGGTTGGCTTGAGTGCAGGAGTGGGTAGAGGTGGGTGACCAGAGGTCCCCACCTAGGGACAGATGTGTCCCAGTGCTATCCAGTGCGGGACACCTGTGACCATGAGACTCAGAGGACTGGGGCATGAGGCGGAGAAACTAAGGCTGAATGACAGGCCCAGAGTCTCAGGTAGAGGTGGTTAGCACATGACGATGAGGTGCGTTTGGTGCTCTGGTGCACCCTGGCCCTTGGCCCTGGGCAGTTAAGGGGATTGGTGCCCTTAAATTGGCATGGCTGAGGAATCTCAACCCCTCCAGGAGACTGTGGCCACCTGCTATCTTCGGTAGCACTGAGCTGTCACTTGAGAGAGAGAGCTTAAGCCCCTGCTTGGTCTAGACCCTGGGCTACCTCTGTCACCAAGGGCCCCATCCAGCTGGAGGTCTGCAGTGGTGGTGGCAGTAGCCAGCTGCTGGGATGGCAGTATGTATTTCTGGAAGACAGCCTACCACTGGGGACCACTGTAGGGAGTCTCAGCCCTGTTTGTGCACTTCACCCTCTAACCGCCCAAGCTGGCCCCTTCTGGAGTACCTGCTTTTCCCAGCAGCCACTTGTTCTCGGTGCTTGTGTACCTTTCCACCTGCCTCCTGAGGACTCAGAGCCAAAATGAATTGCTCTCTGGGCAGAGTAGGCCTGTCCGGCCTTGAGTAAAAGGTTGTTGGAAGGGAGGTGACTATTTATCATTACTTTTGCCATCACTGCTTCCATCTTCCTCGGTCCTCTCTAGTAGGCCAGTCTCACAAAAAATAATCCCTGAACCCCTAGCCCATGGGCTTCGGGCTCTGCCCATCCACCTGTGGCTGCCCCTCCCCTGCAGGGATTCAAGGGGGAGGTGAATTCAAGCTCCAGGGCGGCTTTGTTCTGTTGCCTGAGTCTCTTCCCCTGGAGGCAGCCCTGCAGAAACCATTCCTTCTGTGCCCTGCACCCACTCAGCTTTCCAGAAGGCCACAGCTGCCCCATCGGCCTCCCTAATGCTCCTCCCATCCATTCTCCACAGGAGCCCCATCCAGCTTCTAAAACCTTCCCTGGCCCCAAGCCCTGCGCCAACTCTTCTGGGCTTCCTCTGCCTCAGGGGTTCTGGACTCTGCAGCCCAGCTCCACAGACACCAGGGCACTTCCCTGCCACCTCCCCATCCCAGGCAATCACCTTCTCACCTCTCACATCTGGCCTGTCAGCCCCACTGGACACTGGTGGCTTCTTGGATACAGTGGGCACTTCTGAGTTTTGTACACCACGTACACACTGTTTCTTCTGCCTGGAACTGGAATTGGCTCCCCACCTCTGCCTGGCAAAGTCAGACTCATTCTTCAAGCATTAGCTAAGATGCCCCCCCCCCCCCATGGCACTGAGTTCACATTGTTGTCATTCTGGCTTGGCGCAGGCTCAGGACATAATGACTGCACCTGAGCATTTGGGGGAGCAGAGTCCCCGGCCTGGAGGACTATTCCCTAGCTGTTGGTGCTGTGGACCCCGTGTGGGGACCAGTGTGGCAGCTCCTCTTCTCTGGGTATGTCTCCTCCCCGAGGGACAAGGAGAAGATGGCTACCTGGTCCAGTGGGGCCACCTAGACCCAGGGGCTCTAACCCCACAGGCTGAGCAAAGACTTCAGGGTGAGCCAGGCCAACACTCCTTGTAAAAAAGGGAAATGTGGGACTGTGACGCTCCAGCCGAGCACATTGTCCCATCCCCCGCAGCACAGTACACAGACAGTGGCAAGAGGGACAGGCTGGACTCAGACACACGGACTAATCCCCCAGCAAGGCCAGTGCTTATCCCTGTTTTCCATTGTTGGCTCTTCAGATTGTGACTTTATCCCTCTTAATCTCCCCTTTTGTACCCCTCTCTGGGCTGGCGCTATTGCTCTGGCCCAGATGCTTCCCTGAGACTTTTCTTGTCATCAGAACCATGGCTGGGGAAAAGCAAAAGAGAGCTGCTCCTGTCCTGGTGCAGGGGGGCAAACAGGTCCCTAGAGAGGCCACGCGCAGTGCACCTCGGTGTCCCCTTGTGCTATGTGCAGGGCTGGAGGGGTGCGCTCCAAGAGCTCAGGGGCCCGGGGAATGTGTCTGTGTCTGAGCGCATGAAGGGGGTGCCCTCATCCTGGTGGGAGGCTCCAGCTGCCCTGGAGTCTGCCCAATCTTCTAGAGAAGGGTCAGAGGCTCACCCTCTCTGCAGAGAATTGCAGTCACCTTAACCCTGCGGGAAGCCCCAGGGCGCTCCCTTCCAGTAAATGTGGAGCTTCCCGCACTCCCACCCTTCTCTGCGGCTGGTGGAGTTTATGAAGTCTCCCCAGCGCCATAAATCATGCTGGGAGCTGCCTTCTGCGCTCTCCAGCACTCAGCTCGCAGCTAAGCAGGGGATTTCCCTGGACTCCCAGAACGGGAGACTGTCCGAAGTCCTCCATTGGGCTCTCTACAGGGCTGAGGGGTCAGGGCCGAGAAGCTGAGCCAGGCACACCCTTGGGGCTCCTGACCCCACCCCCCACCTCTACCTCGGAGGCCCGAGGCCTCTCCAAACCTTTCAGAGGACCCAGGACTTTCCCTCTTGGCAGAGGGCTGGCCATTGGATCCCAGCCTGCCTGGAGCTGCCAGGGCATCACGTCCACTGAAAGTTGGGCCTGTGGATTGGGGGGCAATGTCTGGAGCCCCTGTATATGTTGCCTGTTAGCCCCTACCCCCCCCCAAAACCCCAGAATCTGTCACTTGGGCCTATGACTGACTCTTTGTGCCTCAGTTGTCTCACCTATAAACGGGGTTCATGTGAGGGTGCTTAAGGTTTCTCTGGACTGTGGTGTCTGGCCCAGAGCGGTGTGTCAGTAAGAGTGCTCAGTGTTGCTACTTGTCGTCAGCAGACATTCACTCAGTGGCCTCCCTGTACCAAGCCTGGCTCCAGGCACTGGGGGACACATGGATACCACCCCTAACCCCTGGTCTCTTCCATGTGAGAGCTCTAGTCCCATAGGGGAGACATGAGCTCTCAGGTGAGTTCAAAGTGCACCATAGCCTGTGAGGGGCTACACAGCCCTGGAGCAGCAGACTGAGTGGGGATTAAGTCCAGAAGCATTGGACCGTGGAGCAGTTGGGGGGCAGGAAGCTGCCTCTGTACCCCAGCTGGCTGCCTCAGGACAGGGTGGCCCCTGGCTGGGCACCCAGGTTGCATGCCCCAAACAGGCCCTGGTTCCCAGGTGGCAGCTCCAGGGTGGTAGACCTCAAGGTGAAGGAGAGTGAGGAGCGTGAGAAATGAGGCTTTTAAAAAATTTTTAGACAATATTTTTTTCTGATTTCAAAAGTTTGCGTGCTTGTAAAACTTCTCTTGAAAAGTATAAAGAAAAAAAAAAAAAGAAAAGTATAAAGAAGTAAAAACAAAACCACCCATAATTACACCACGCAGATAGAACCACTGTTAACATTTTGCTGTGTCTTCCAGGTTTTTTTTTTATGCATTTATATATGTTATATATCTTTAAACAAAAATAGTATCATGCTATATACATTATTTTATAAGCTGCTTTTTCTCTCACACAGTACATCATGACATCTTCCTTATCAGTGCATACAAGTCTGCCTTCATTCTTATGCGGGCTGCATAGCATTCTTTGCTGTGGACGTGCATGTGTATTTATTTAATCAGTCCCCCACAGGTGGACACAGGCTTTTTCTGCTTCTTGTAGCTCAGTCTCTGCCCACAACCCTGCTATTTCACTTGGGCTCCTTCCTAGAAGTGAGGTTACTGGCTCAAAGGGTCTGCATGTTTTTGAGGCTCTGCCTTCCAGAAAGGTCGTGCAAGCAGCTGACCTTTCCCGTAGCTGGGGTGGTGGGGAGGGGGAGCTGGAGGGAGGTGCCCCAGCCCGGGCCTGGGCAGGGCCCCATTCTAATTTCTGACTTTCTCTTTCTCTCTAGGGCCGAACCCATGAGAAGCACCATCTTCCAGTACCCCATAGGCTGGCCACCAGTCCAGGAGCTGCCTCCATCCCTGCGGGCACCCCCACCCGGGGGGTGGCCCCTGCAGCCCAGCGTCCAGTGGGGCTGAGCCCCTCATCCCCACTTTGACCCCCATCTGGTCAGCTTTTGTGTCAGTCACAATAAAGATAAGGGCTCATAATGGGGATGCCAAGGGCCTCTCCCCTGCCTGCTGCCCCCTGTGGAGCCTCTGAAACCACATGCTGGGCCTGGCTTGACTGAGGCCCCAGAGTCGCCCCAGCAGGTATAGCCCTGGTCCTAGCTCTGCTCCAGACAGCTCCATCCTCCCTCCCTCTTGGGACATCTTGAGAAGATGGGTGATAAAACTTCCTTCTGGATGTTTATAAAGAAAGTCTGTCACCATGGTGGTGTGGCTTCCTCCTTGCCCGGTGCCCTTAGCTCCATGCCCCGGCCCCGGTCAGAGGACAGGCAGGACTGGGATTGAGATGAGGTCCTCTGCTAGGTGAGAAGTGCTGTTGCCCTTCTCCTCAGAGGGCTGGCAGAGGCTCAGCACGGCTGGGCACAGGGTGCACCAGTGTGGCTGAGATGGTCACCTCCGTGAAAGGGAGCTCCAGATCTGAGAGAGGAGCTTGAGGACTCCGTCTGCTGTCCCAGTCCCTGTGTCTGCCCATGCTGAGCTGGTGCCTGAACGTGAGATGGCACAACTGGGGCGTGGTAGGAGCTGTGTCTCTGGCCTGGACAGTGTAGAGAAGTTGGGGGACCCGGAAGGACACGCCCTGGACTTGGGGAGTGGCCTGGCTGAGCTTCCTGGGCTACACCAGCCCCTTAGCCCAACATGACCCAGGGCCCCTCCCAAGGCTTCTGTCCTGGAGGAGCCCCCTGGCTGATGAGGAGATTGCACGGGCTGCTCAGGCAATGTGCAGCCTCCAAGCCCGTGGTCTGCTTCCCTCCTCGCTGTACTCTAGTTCTAGATTCTGTGCTGGGTAATCGTGGGCAAGGTGGGCCTCAGGCCAGTGGGGCTCTGGCAGGGGGGCTCAGAAGGTGCAGAGACTGCAGGGCCACCTCAGATGCCCCATCTGCTGTGAGCTTTTGCCCTTCCTGAAAATCCCTGTTGAAGGGGGATACTGAATCTGGGGGCCCTCTGAGCCTCAGGCTCTTCATCTGTGAAATGGGCAAATTCTCTGGGCCTCAATGGGCACATGGAGGAAGGCTAGGTTTGAGTCTAAGGAGGGTCAGAGAAAGGGACCCCACAGAAGGCCAAGGGCCTCCTCAGGCTGGGCCAGGGAGTAGGGCCCAGGAGACCTCAGCCTCACCCCCTCTCTAGGAGGAAGCCTTCTGCCCCCATCTCTACCCTGCCCACAGCCCTGGGCAAATCTCAGGGACCAGGGTCAGGTTGGCTGTGTGGCCCTGGGCACAGGGTGCTCCTCCTGCCTAAGTGACCACAGCGGCTACCAGACCCTGTACGAATGCCTCCTAAGTTTCCCAGGAGCTCCTGGACAGTAGGAGGGAAGAGTTAGTGCTACATACAGGCCAGGGTGGGCAGGGTGCGGGCGGGGCTCGGGGTGACCTCAGCCGCCACCGGGCCCTCGCGGCCGGGCCATGGCTCCATGCAAGGGCCCGCAGGGGCGGGTGGGGTGGGGTTGCCAGACGTCCAGGCCCTGGAGTACACGTGGCGGCGGTGGCCCCGGGAGCTGAGAGGGAGAGGACTGCAGGCGGCCGTGGGTGCGGAGAGGGCCCCAGGCACCGCGTGTGCCTACTTCATGCCGCTGCGCAGCACCTGGTTGGCTGCGATGAGCATGACGCTGATGATGAAGGCGATGGCGAAGGCGCAGATCAGACTCTTGCGCACGCACGTCTGGCGGATCTGCTGGTTGGAGCAGGCTGTGGCCGCCCACCAGGGAGCACCAGGGAGAGACAGACGGGGACAGCGAAGCATGGAATCAGGAGCCGCCTGCACATCCGCACATGGGCTTGTCCCATGGGACGTGCAGGGACACGAGGCCGGGGCAGGCAAGCAGGCCCCCGCCCCGTCCCCCCGGCAGACCCTGGTTCCTCCTCCCCTGCCCGAGCAGTTGGCCTGCCCATGGGCCACCAGGGGTCGTTCACTCACTCTCCACGTCCACGGGGCACTCCTCGGCTGTGCCCAGGTGGCTTTCCTCCTCCGTCATGATGATGTTCTCAATGTCCTTCATGGAAAGGTGCTCACAGAAGGTGTCGTACAGCAGCCGCTTCAGCTCGTCCACCGTCAGCTTCTGCATGTCACACTTGGAGGGGGAGGAGACATGGTGCTTTGGCCACTGCCACCACCACTGCCACCACCCAGTTCCCTGCAGCCACCCAGGCTCAGTGACAGGCCTCCAGATTCTGGAGGACTGGGAACCACTTCTCTTTCTCTGGGAGATAAGACATCTGGGGGTGGGGAGAGAAGCCTGGGATAGCCAGCCCCCTTTACAGTGTGGCCCTGACCATTCACTGGTCCTATACAACCCTCCACAGTGTGCACAAGCCTAAATCCAAACCAGCCAGGGCATACCTTCCAGAAGACGGTGTCAAAGTCAGTGCCGTGGAACTTCTCTGGGATCCCCGAGGTGGAAAGCTTGGGTCCCAGGAGGGTCACAAACTCCTCGAAGTCCACTTGGCCATCGCCTAGGGCAGGCACAGGTCCAATCAGGGGGCCAGCCTGCAACGGGGCTGGGGCCCGGGCCACCTTGGGCCACTGGTACCTGGGGCAGGTCCCACCTTCTCCGAGCCTTGAGTTATTTTCAGGGACACCTAACATCTGCCAAGCTCTGGACTGATGCTAAAGCCACCAAATATGACCAAAGTGGTGATGGAGCACAGCAGGTGGGCAGAGCGTCCAGGAGAGCCTCAGATTTTACTCAGAAACGTGGCTCCCCGGCACCCACTGCCTTCGCCGGGGTGGGGGTGGGGGACTGTGGGGCTGACATTCTCAGTGCACAGACGGGACACAATCTACCCAGACCACTACCTGCTCTCAGGGTGGAGAGGGGCAGGGTGGGAGGCCCGCGGTGTGGGGGGGGAGGGGACCAGACATGACTGGTCTTTTTCTTTTTTTTTTACTAGGTTTTCCTTAATAAAGTGCCAGGTGGCAAATAAGACTAAATGATTTTTTATTTGGGGTGAGGGGACCTGGGATATTTAATACATCCTTTCTACTTTTCTGTACTTTAAAAATTGCTCCGGAGGGCAGCTCGCTGGCTCAGTCAGTAGAGCATACAACTCCTGGTCTTGGGGTTGTAAGTTTGAACCCCATGTGGGGTGTAGAGATGACTTAAAATCTTAAAATTGCTCAGAATGCAGAGCGAGAGAGCCAGAGCCTCTGTGTGGGTGTGGTGGCAGCGGCGTACTCTAGCCTCTACTCTCCAGGCTAAGAAATGGGGCCAGACCTGGCTGCATACTGCCTCGGGCTTGGGGTGGCCCGAAAGGAGACGCTTAGGGTGGGCTCAGCCTCAGAGGCCCAGGTCAGGGGTGAGGAAACTGAAGCAGAGAGTGGTGCTCACCATCCATGTCCAGCCGCTGGATGATAACTTCCAGCTCCACCTCGTTGGGCATGTAGCCCAGGGAGCGCATGGCCGTGCCCAGCTCCTGCTTGGAGATGAAGCCATTGCCATCGCGATCAAAGACTTTGAAGGCTTCACGGATCTCTGTGGGGGGAGCAGAGCATGTTGGGACCTTACCTCCATCCCAATACCCCTCTCCCTAGGCCCCCAGGATCCCTGACCCCACAGCCTGGGCACGGCATTGAGAATCCTCTACAGACCCTGCAGGTCTGGTCAGAGACAAGTGGCAGGCGGCCCAAGTGCCCCCCATAGCGCTGCCTTCCGGGAGCTCGGACTAGCCAAGGCAAGCAGCAAAGGTGTGTACTGAGTACTGACGAAATCACCCTGGGGAGGGGTCTCCTCTGAGTGCCAAGCTCCCACAACCTCTCAGGACGTGCTCACGACGACCCCGTGTGGCGGGTAAGCATGAGTCCCACTGTGCTGGCTGCTGGCTGGCACCCCAGGCCTCTGTGCCTGCCACAGGCTTCCCGGTCCACCCCTCCCTCCTTCCATCCCCCACTCCCCCGCGTCCCCATCGCAAGCTTGCTCCCCTGGGCTCCGCTTGCAAACTCCAGCCAACATTCCTTAATGGCACCAGGTGAGGCAACCACCAGCTCCAGCTCAGGGCTGACAGGCCGACAGCTCCATGCAGAGACTGCTTCCCCAGCCCAAGGTTTAGGGGAAGGCGGAAGCTGGATGGACCGGCCCCAGCAAGCCCAGGCCTGCTCAGATGTGGGGACTGTCCTCTGCACCCTACAGAGGAGGAGACTGAGGCCTGAGGGCCTGGGTGACTTGGGTGGAGAGAAATCAATGCCTGGGCTGGGAGCAGTGAGTGACCTTGGGCCAGACCCCGACCCCCGCAGCAGAATGCTCAGTAGTGATGTGCATATGGCAAGGCTTTTACCAAAGATGTCCAGGAACCACTGAGGGTTCCGAACCTCTCCCTGCTCCCCTTCCCTCTACCTGCTGTCCCTTCGTGGTCACTCAGCCACAGAAGAGCCCTACAGAGCACTTTCCTTTGGCGGAGAAGGGAACCTCACTCCACTCACACCCTCCCTGCTCTGGCATCCTTGTTCGGTTCCCCTGCCAGCCTCCTGGCCTCCCGGCCTTCACCTCAGCTATCCCCGCTGGCTGGGACTTCAGCAAGCACAATCCTGCCCCTGAATGTGGGTGTGGGTGTATTTTGGAAGCAGAGACAGATAAATGCTCCACGCTGCAGGCCTGGAAACTGAGGCCTGGAGAGGCAAAATAGCCAGCCCAGGCTCAGTTTGGGGTCAAGGCTGTTTCTGGTGAGAGCAGGAATCTGGCTGGCCCAAGCCTGGCCTTAAGGTTGTGTGAATCCCTAAAACTGACCCACGGAGTTATTCCGTGATTCCACTGGCCCCATCGCAGACTAGGGGACCATGGCAAGGTGGCTGAGGCTGAGGCCCCAAATTACATCAGGTTCTTCCTACATGGTATCTGTACCCAAGGCCTGGAGGTTAGACAAGAGGACATGTAGGCCAAGATAGAGACAGACAGTGGGCTACAGCTGAGTTGCCTAAGCCCCCAGACCCTCTGACTCTGGACCTTCTCCAACCATCCTAGACTGGGCCTGAGAATCTGGTCTAACCAGGGGTTCCCAGGCCAGAAAGCAGCTGGCATGCGAGATCTGGGCCAGGCCCCAGGGTTTCTATAAACCCTGGACTCGACCCTCCAGGCCGACTCCCACCTAGCATTTTCGTGGGCCACTGACAAGGTGGTAAGCTCCCCATCACTGGAAGTGTATGAGTGGAGGCCCGGTAGTCATGGAGGCTGCTAAAGGGGTCCTATTGCTGGGAGTCTTTAGGTAGAGACTAAGGCACTGACCATGTGACCAGGCACACGGTCTGCCACTTTTGCCACCACACACACTTAGGTGTGTGGCCAGAACTGTTGCCCTCCTGATCCAGCCCCAGGCTCTGCCCACCTCAGGTGTCCTGAACTCGAGCCCTAGGGGCCCTTTCAGCCGTGGTGAGCACCAGGATTGCTCCATGTCCACAGTTTTGATCATATGGCTTCCCTTGCCTGGTAGTTCTTCCTCTCACCATAGCAAACTGATGCATCTCAGGTTCCCAGCATAGACAGCATCACCTCCCTGGGTATCCTCCCTGCCCCCCAGAACTCTGGCCTTCTTCTGGGATCCCACAGACCCCACTCTTCCTTTGCACTGACCATGTTGGACTGCGACCTCGAGTGCCATGAGGGAAGGGGCCAGGTAGGTCTTGTTCACAGCTGGGTCCCCATCACCTGGAATAGTGCCTGTCTGTCAAGCATAAACATCTGCCCAACTAGTGAGTAAATGAATGAATGAATGATTCAGGGAACACGCCCATCTGGAGCACACAGAGGAAAGAGCTGAGCAAAAGTTCATGCACCACTTGGTGTGAGGCCATCATTCAGAGCCCATTTACTACTAGTTTACAAACAATCCTAGTAAGAGTAAGCATTTGCTTTCCACTTCGTAAGCAGGCGAAAAGCATGAGGGGAAGCTGAGGATGCTGCTTGTCCCCTTGTCCAGCCCCCAAGGACCCCACACCAACCCAGACTATGGGCCACCACAGAAGAGGAGAATCAAGTCAAGGGCAGGGTTGAGGGTACCATCCCCAGATTTCTGGGTGAGAGGCTGATTTTGAGAGGAGGAACCCAGGGTCAAGGATCCCATCTTTCTGGGTGCCTCAGTTTCTTCCTCTGTAGAGGTCCACTAGATGTCAAGTTGGGATGGCAAAACCCTTGACCCACAGGCGCCTGCAGTGGATGCTAGTCCCCTTCCCTGCAATGAGCTGGGGTCCAGGCTGTCCCTCCCCCCCGACAGGGGCTGGGTGTGGCCCCCAGAGTCCATGCTTGCTTCAGTCGGAGCCCCCAATCCTCTTCTGGAAGCCCTGAGGAAATGTACCGGAGACTGTGGGCAGGTGACAGACCCTGAGGCAGCCCAGCAGGCCTCTGGGGGTATCAGCACTCTGGCAAGAGGCTGGAGTCCAGAGAGGGGGTGCACACTCTGGAGGTCACTCGGGAAGGGGGGCAGCGCCTGTCCTCTGCAGCAGCTGCCATTCCCTGAGGCACTGGCCCCGCGCCCCCCCACTCTGGCATCCCTGAGTTTCTGGTCTGCGCAGACGCAGCTGCTGGGCTTGCAGGGAAAAGGGGCAGGATGGGGGACTCCCCCACCCCCCATGCTCTGAGTGCCCTATTTGGCCACTCTCAATGCAGGCTCCACTGTCTGACTGAGCAGGCCGGGTGCCAGCCTCAGAACCCTGCCCTGGTGGCTGTGTGCCTGTCTGTCTGTCTGTCTCCTTCCTCTTCTCTCTGGCCAGAAAGGGCTGGGCTAAGGCTTGCAGTCACCCCACTCCTACCCTCAGGTGTTCACGTCTGTTGATGACACTGGGGCCAGCCTCAGTGCCCCTGCAGACTCTGGGGGGCTCTGCTGGGGGTCTATGTTGTGGCGGGGGTGGGGGGTGGGGGTGGGGCGAGACAGGGAGAAGCTGGAAAGCCTGTGCCGCTCCTTCTCAGGGGTCAGACAGGCTCCAGGCCAGCTTTGCCCAGCCACGTCTACCCTGCCAACCACCACCGACGGTTCCCCAGGGCCACAGGTCCCCAGGTGCCTTTGCCAGACCTTCAAGGACTCTTCTCCCCAGCCTTTGGCGATCCTGCCTGCTTGGCCCATCCCCCTGCACACCCTGGGTCCCTAACTCAAGAGCTTGACCAATCCTCTCCACACTCCAGGCTCTTACTCCTACAAGAATCCCCTCCTTGGCCTCCCCTGCTGCTGCATCTGGGTCTGCAAGCTCCTGCTGTGTGCCAGACACCTCGACAAGTACCTCCATTGTACCCTCTGTCACCAGCAGCCCTGGGGAGGGGCAATGCCAGGCCCTTTTTACAGATGGAGAAACAGAGGCAAGAAAGGCAAATGATTGTTCAAGGTCACTCTGTGAGCTGAGGGTGTAGAGATTTGAACCTGGTGCTGCCTGGCTGGGAAGTCCTCATCTACACCCTGTGCTCTCCACCTCCCTTACTGGTCCCTCTCCCCCTCAGATTAACCGCCCCCTGGATATCTGCAGCAGGTACATGTCTGCAGCATTTCATCCCGAGCCGCCGGGCATCCTCTTCTCTGAACATGTGGATCCCCCTAGGGTGGGTGGGTGTCCTCCCAGCCAAAGGCCTGGGGCCTCTCTACCCCTGGGGCAGGAGCATGAATGAGGGGCACTGGGCAGGGGGGCTGGGGGGCTGGGGGGTTACTTCTTCCCACTCAAGGACCACCGGGGCCTGCAGAGACTTGGTGTCCCAGGAGGGCTTTTGGGGTGCCTACAGCCAAGAAGGGGGTCAGTTGTGGAGGACTTCTTGCCTCATCTACAGTTGCCCACGGGCTGGGAGATAGGCTGGGGCCCCCCAGACATTTGCTTGTCTCACGACCCCCACCTGGTCACCCCAAGGAGGGCCTGCCCTTCAGATTTCCCCTGGGCCAGGATCCCCCTGCTCAGGAGAGAAGCTGGGAGTGCGTTTGGTGTGGCTGGTGACTAACGCTGCTGGGTTCCTGCCAGTGTGTCGGCCAGGCGGCCTGAGAGGAGCCTGCGGCCTCCTTACCCCTGCACTGCCCTCCCTGTGCCCACTCACCCCTGCATCCCAGCCTCTTCTCAGCTTCTCAGGGTCTGCACCCTGGGACTGGGAGATCAGGAGAGGAGAGACCCAGCCAGGCCCATAGCTTCGCTGCTAAAGTCATGGTGGGGTGTGGAAGCAAGGGCAGGGAATGAGGTGGAAGCTGCAAGGGTTTTGGGGGGGGGACACTATGGCCCCCTGCCCAAGTGGCCAGGAGGAAGGGATAGAGGAGCGCTCACGCAGGAAGACACTGGCAGGAGGTTCGGGGCGGCCCAGGGCAGGAGGAGACAACAGTGAGGAAGACATGGCCTGTGTCCCATCCCCTGCTCTCTTGTTTCCCATTGCATCTCTTCCTTTTCCCAGGCCCTGGACAGACAGGGCAGATGCTAGGGCTTTGGGATTCAAGGCCAGAGATCCAGCAGCAGCACTCATCTCTCTGTTCTGCCCGTATCCAACACCAGACCCCATCTCTGTGGCTCTGCCAGCCTCTGGAGGCTTTCAGGGGACTTGAGAGGAGCAGGTGGCTCATAGTCTATGGTGCAAGGTGTGTATGTGTGTGTTGGGAGGACAGCTCCCTTCTCCCTCTTAATCTTCCCCTCACCAAGTCTGACTCCCCCAAGATCTACCCTCTCCACGGCTTGGAGATGAGGGAGGACCTCTCTCTATGCCTCCCCCTGTGCTCCCATCAGCATCCCTGACAGCACTGGTATCTCAATTGCACCCCTCTAAGCTCCGATGAGCTCCTGGACCCCAAAGACCCTTGGACCCAAGATAACTGAAGAGAGGCACAGCCTCTGGGTGATCTTAGCCCCTCACCCAACAGCAGACAAGTAGATCGCAGGCGTCCAAGACTTCTATCTGCCCAGAACCCTTACTCCACTCCACATGGGGCCCTAGGAGATCTGGGGGATGAAAGGCCGGAGCACCCACCCCCCAGCCCAGGAGGGAAAGAGCTTGCAGGCCCTAGGGGTCTCAATGCTCCCCAGAATCTTCCGTCCAGAGCCCCCAGCCCCTGACCTCTGCTCTGATCTTGCCTAGCCCCTTCCCTACCCCATCCACGGTGAGAGGCAGAGTGACTGGGGTGGGGGGTGGGGGATGGACATAGAATTGGGTCCCAGCCTCTGCCTTTCCCTTCCGGGCTTGGTTATCGCGACCCAGCAGCCCAATCTGGCCACTTGTTGTCGCCACCACCTCCTGGGCCGCCCTCCCAGCGCTCAGGGTTGGGGGTCCCCTCAGGGCTGTGGGGAAGTGGGGAAAGCCGCAGGAGAGACTGGGGACAGCCCCGCAGGCGGCAAGAGCAGGGCAGTCGCCCTCTCCCCTTCTCTGGCTGCCGGAGCAGATTGGATTTTAAAAGCGACACGAGCGGAATGTCAATTCGAGCGCAGAGCAGCAGGCGGGCGCCGCGGAGGGGATCAGGATGCGGGTGCTCCGGCCCGGCCCGCGCGGGGGGCGCAGCTCGGACCCCCGCCCCAAGCGCCGCGTTGCCGCACCGTCACCGCGGTCTGCGCGGCCCCGTGACCCCGCTGCGGGGCTCGGCAAGTTTCCGCAGCGCGGGGGACCCTGCGGGCAGGGGCCCGGCCGCCCTCCGCCGTGGCTGCGCCCACCGCGGCACCCAGAGGTGCGAGCTGGTCCTGACTCCCCGCGCAGCTGCTCGCTGGAGCGCCCACCTGGCAGCCGGCACCTGCGGGCGGCCCCCCGCCCCCTGCGCCCCTGCTCCGCGCTCCACCTGGGCGCACAGGTAGGAGGGCCAGCGGGCAGGGGGCCCGGCGGCGCACTCACCCTCCAGCTCGTCCTCGGGGATGTCCACGGGGCGCTGCTCCGACAGCAGGTTGGGCACGGTGTAGATGCCCCGGTACATCAACGCCGCCGTCACCGGGTGGAACGGCATCTTGGAGGCTCCGCGCCCGCCCGCCCGCCGCAAACTTTGAGGTCGGGGCTCATGGGCCGGCGGCGGCCCCGGGGGCGGCTGGAGCGGGCGGGGCGCGCGGCTGCGGAGGGCGGCCCGGCGGCAGCGGCGGGGGCGAGGCGGGGGCGCCCCTCCGGGGGCCTAGTGCCCCCGCGCCCCGGGCCGCCGGTCCATGCCGCCCCCTCCCTCGTCCGGCTCCCGGCCGGGGCCCCGCAGGGCGGCGGGGGCGGGGGCGCTCGGGCCCCTGGGCTCCGGCCGCCCGCGCGGTGCCCGCCGCGCCCGCTCCCCGGTGCCCCGCGCGCCCCGCGCTGCTCGCCGCCCGCTGGTCCGCTCGCCGGCGCGGCCGCCCGGGCGCCGCTCAGGTCTCGCCGCCTCCCCTGCTCGCTCGCTCGCCCGCTCTGTGCCGCGCTGGCTGCGCTCCCCGCCTCCCCCGCCCGCCGCCCGCCCCCACCGCGCTCTCCACCCCCGCCCCCCGCCGGCCCCTGCGCGGTCGCCCCGAGCCCGCCGCGGGCGCCTTCCCCCCTTGGCCCCGGGCTCCCTGTTCCTCCCGCGGAGGATCACTCGTCTCTCGCCCAAGTCCGCAGCCAACGGGACCAAGGTGGGGGTGGGGCCCTTCCTTCCTGCCCCTTGGCCCGCCCCTACCCCCCACGAACAGAGCAGGAAACTGAGGACCAGAGACCTGGCAGCGAGGTGAGATGGGCCCCAGGCTCCCGGGTCCTGGAGGAGAATCATACGGTGTTGGTGCCTGGTGAGGCTCCAAGTTGGGGAAACCGAGGCTGAGAAAGCAGGGCGTTGACCAAGGTCATAGGGTGCTGGTGGCAGTCAGGAGTTTGGGACAGACTTGGGGCAGGCTCCCCCTGCCCTGTAGCTGAGACTTGGCAGCTGACCTTGCCCCCCACAGTGGAGCCCCAGGCCTGGCTCCTTTCCAAGCCCCCACCACTCTGCCTGGGGAGCTGCCAAGGGTCTGTCTCATGCCCCTCCTCACCCCCAGCTCAGGGCACTGAAGATCAGAGAGGTGGCTGGGTGCCTGTAGGGACTGGTGTGAGAACCTGTCAGTGCACATGCCTGCTTAGACCTAATGTGTGTGCAAGGCTCACCCAGGCCCCAAGGCATGTGTGTGCATCAGGGTGAGGGGGCAGGTGTTTGTGGGAGCAGCATGTGCGTGCATATATCTGTTATCCAGAAGGGTGTGTTCATGTGTTTTTGAGTCCGCACGCAGATGGGTGCATGTTGGGAGTGTGTATGGAAACCTATGTGTGCCAAGGTTGTGAGCTGGCAGGGGAAGGGAGGGCAGGAGCTTCTGGGCAGGAGCCCATGGGTGGGCAGGGGGTGGTGTACGGGCCCATGGGCAAGTGCCGCTCGCATGGGCATGTGTGCACAGATGTGTGTACATATATATGGGGGAGGGGTTGACCCCCTGGCCTCTCCATGGCCCCAGCTTCAGGACCTGCCCCTAGAGGCCCTGTGGGAACCACCTTCAATCAGTCAACAGCCCCAGCAGGAAAGCTGATTGCCACTGCCCTGCCCAGCCCTGCCCTTCCCGAGCTGATTACATTTTTCTGTTTGTTTCTGCTTTTGTCGTTGATTAATCACAGCCCTATCTTGGGGCCTGAGGAGAGGGGGCTCAGGAAGAGATGCCAGCCCTGGCTGAGCTGGGCCTGGCCAGGCCTGGGCTCCAGCACTTCTCAGGCATGGGTCTGGAGGGGGATCCCAACAGCATCCACAACCCGCAGAGGAGGAAAGACCCTAGCTATTTGTCTGTCTCCTCAGCCTCTATGGATCAGCTGAGTGCCTGTTAGAACTGAGGGCTGGGGTGGGAAAGGCCTCCGAAAGCCCTACCCCAAAGCCCTCCTCATCCACCTGTCCCGCTCTGACGATTCACCTTCAGAGCAGAGTGTTTTGAGCTGCCTCGGATCTTCTGGTGCAGCAGAGGAGTGGGGAAGAAAAGAACCCAGAACTCAGAGCCAGGCAGACGTGGGGCTCCTGCATCTACCACCTCCTTGCCATGGGACCTTAGTCACCTTCCTTAACCTCGTGGGCCCGTGGTTTCCCCCTCATGAAGTGAGGGTAGCAATGCCACCTCTTAGGCAGTGGTGAGGATGGAATGATGTAACATGGGAGAGGTGCCTGGCAGTGCATCCCTGTACCTCTTGGGAGTTTCCTATTAGCATGAAAATTCCCCCAAGGAATATGAATTAATAATAATTATAGCTGCTATGTATTGATTGAGAGCTTGAGCTACAGCAGCTCTCTCTTCTGTCTACTGAGTGGCCAGGCTGCACCAGCCCATGCCATCCAGTCCTAAATCAGGACCCCCAAGCCACGGGAAGCTGGGCTGGAGCTTGCTAAGGGGCAGATGGGAACCCAGCTCCCAGTGGTGTCTAGAAAGGCTGCTGCAGAGCATGTTGGCGCTCGCCTGATAGAGGGGCAGCTTCGGCTGCATCCCCTGTAGCTCCCAGCCAGGGCAGTGGAGAATTTTCAAGGCAGAAATGGTCTGTGAGTAAATTCAACAAAAATCGAGTGAATGGGCCTACCCAACACAGCCAGGCCCTGAGGGTCTGCGCTGAGGGAGGGCATGAGTATCTGTGGAGACACAGGCCTCCCTCCAGTCTGTGGCCAAGGGGTCAGGTTCTACATATTGTGACCAGGCTGCTCCCTGGGACAGGCTCCCACCAGGCCAAAGGGACAAGACCTGATGAGGTTTACAGCCTCAAGGTCACAGTACACCCCACTGCTTGGGCCATCCCTGCCACCCCGTCTCTGGTGACTCAGGCCGGTCCGAGTCTCTCCCCTGATGCAAAGCCATGGCCCATAGAGCTGACTGTAGGCCTAGGGGACTCCCACGTGCCACCGGCTGCACGTGTTCTCGCTTCTCTGTCTGCCTGTCCCTGGGCTGTGCATGTAACCAGAACAGCATCCCCCAAACCTCTGAAAGCAGTTTGTCCTTGCCTCCATTCATGACTGAGGGGACCCCTGCCTAGGGACCAGGTTGGGTCATGCACCATCGTGAGGCAGGGCTGGGGTTGGAGCCCAAGGCAGGAGCTGGGTTGGGGTCAGGGTGAGGGCTTTAGGTGTCAGGCTCTGGGCCATTCTGATCTTATCCTTCCAGGCTCAGAGGAATGCGACCTCCTCTGAGAACTATCCTAGGCCTCCACAGCCCTCCACCACTGTGCACCTCAGGCCACTGGGCGGCCCCTGGGTGTGAGGTCCTACGAGCATGTCAGTCCAGGAGTCAGAGGATGAGAGGTTGCTGCTTGTACCTGGGCCTCACAGAACAAGTACCAGAGAGCTGAGCAGCATGGTTGAGGTGACAGCTCACCGTCTGGTGAAGGGCAGTGTGGGGGAAGCTTTTGTAGAGGAAGGACATGAAGCCAGCTTGAAAGACAAGTCTTGGACTTGGGGTGGGTGAGGCGGCGCCACAAACTCTGCATGGAGAACCCAGAGCCAGGCATATGCCTTTGGGTGGCTACACTCACCTCTCTGAGCCTCAGCTTACTCACCTGTCAAATGGGCATAGATCTTGCTCCCAGAAGGAAGGCTTAGATCCTGCAGTGCGCAGGACATGACAGCTCTTACTATGAGTCAAGGGAACTCCAGGAGGAAAAGCCAGGGTAAGCAAAAGCTCAAAAATGTGAGAGGACCACCCCTACCTCTGGAGGGCAGGCTCTGAATCTGTACCCCCAGATTTGGTGCCTGGCACAGGGCTGGGTCGGGCTTGGGAAGTTGGCAGGGGCTGGATGAACATCTCCTGGATGAATGGATGAGAGAATGAATGAATGAATGATCACCCACCAACCCACCAGCCCTTCGGCATTACAGCCCCGTCCTCTCCTCTGCACGTCACAGGGGAGCAGATGGCGTGATTGCAGGGTGTGAATTATGTCTGTCGCTCCCCCATCTGGGGAGGTGCTGACGCCATCACACTACACTCCCTGGGGTGCCATCGGGAGACTCAACTCCAGAGGGGTCTCCACAGACTGCCCACTAGTCCTTGGCTCGGTGTGCTAGAGTCACTGGGAGAGGTGAGCCACCTGTGATTCCATAAGAATCCACCAAGTGGCAGAAAGCAAGGGGAGAGAAGTGGATACCACCCTGTCCAGAGGCTGGGTGCCTCCCTCCCAGAGCCTGGAGCCCTCTCCTATCAAAACTCACAGGCTTGCCGCCCTCGCTGGCTGGAAACCGCTCCTCCGAGGCCAGCATTCTCCTGCCACCCACATTCAGCACCAGGGAGAGCTCCTGGCAAAGCCCCGGGCCCAGCCCCATGGGGCGCTGTCGTGGAGGGATGGGGAGCCTGACAAGGCAGTAAATGAACCCACTGTCCAGAAGAGGCTATCAAAGTAGAGGGAGGACAAGTGCCAAGCTCAAGGTCAATCTAGGACTGCTAAACATAGCCTTGTCCAAGCTGGGGGGCCTGCTGGGGGAGGAAGGGGGCTGCCAAAGGGAAGGGGGTGTCCAGGAAGGGCAGAGGCTCTGACCTCTGCTCCTTGGCTAGGGAACCATATTGTTCCAAGAAGCCTCTGGGGACAGTGTCTGGAGGTGAATAAAATATTCATCGTCTAGGCAAACTCACACAGTCACTTGATGAATAATGGAATTTATAGACTTGCAGAGGCTGACCCAGCTGGGAGGGTGTATGGGTGGAAACTAGAGGCCCCTATCTGTTCTGATCCCATCTTGCCTTGGGCACCCCCTCTAAGCTCCTGTAGACAGGACAGAGCAGGAGACAGAGTCCATCAGAGGGACATAGAGCAAAGGGGACAGGTCCTTGAGTTTGTTGCTCCTTGAGAAAAAACTTGGTGGTGGAAAATGAGCACTGGACTCAGAGTCCGATGTGGCTGGGATGAATCTGACTGCTCTTACCAGTTCTATGTCCTGAGTATGTCAGTTCTGCCTCAGTTTTCTCTCCTGTGAAATGGGGTTGATACAGCCACCACACAACTAGGGTTGCTGAGATCTGATGAAGTGAAGAAAGTGACAGTACCTGGTGCCTCTGTCCCTGACATACATGGTGCTGAGACATGTTGCTGAAAGGCTGGACCTTTAGAGACTCTTTCTCTGGCCCCCAGACTCTCCTGAGCCCAGGAGTGGTCTAGAAGGCAGAGAGAGGCACGGCCACAGAAGTAGAGAAGTTTCTAGTCCTCAAGGCAGAGTTTGCTGTTAGTAAGTGCAAAAACTTGGCTTGGGAGAGACAGGCACAGGCACTCACCCAGCCCCCCTCTACCCCAGAGTGAGCTCCCTCTTGGCTGGGCTTGGGCCTGGGCAAGGGTATTTTTAAAATGCTCTCCAGGAGCTTCTAAGGTATAGCCAGAGTTAGAACCACTGGTCAGGGGAAGAAGGCTTGGAGGGGGAAACAGTCCAAGCAGGGGTAAGAGGACTTGCAGATGTCCCACCCAGGAAATGACCAAGATCCCCACCTCTCATCCCCTTTGGACCTTTGTCTCTTCTCCTGGGAAGTGGGAGCCTATGCCTAGGGTATGACCAGGCTGCTGGCTGGGAGCGGGATCCTGCGTACCTCTGGCCCAGCCCCTGCTCCAGCCCTACTTCCTGAGTGACAGCTGTGGCAGCTGGCAGGAGACAAGGCGCGAGCCAGCTCCTAATTGCTCTGGGCTCCCAGATCCCTGCCTCAGTCTGTTGCCTTTGATGAGACACTTGACTGACCTGCCCAGGGCGGCTGCTTTCCCCAGAAGAGGCCCCATCTCCGGCTAGCCCTGGCATCATGGGGAGCAGGGGGAAGACGCCTCTCCTTGCAAGGTCTTGCCACCTCCAGAGCAGGGTGAGGCCAGGACCCTGGAATCCCCCACAGGCCTGCCCCTCCTCTCTGCATCTCGCTGCATGACATAAAGAGCTGTGTGTAAACTGCCCTTTGAACAAGCAGCTATACAGGTGCTGAGATGTGTAGACCCTGTGGGCGTGCTCTGCAGCCTCACCTGGCACACCCTGCCCCCTCCAGGGGGCTTGAGCATGTCCTCTGGCGTCAGACCTAAGAGAAGAACTGTGTGACCTCAGGCAAGTCATTGGAACTTGGAGTCTTGATCTTGGTGCCTTTGCTTCTGAGGGTGAGCATGAACAGAGGAAGGCATGGAGGGTGTTGAGCCCAGGGCCCAGAGCTCAGCACCACAGTTCCATAGGTCCTGCAGGGGTTCCTCGAAATACTGCAGACTGGCAGCCTTTAAGCACACCCCCTCGGGCTGAGTTTTCAGGTTCCTGCTTGCCTCTCTCTCTGGCTGCCTGGACCCCTTCCAAAGCCCCCTCCCCTGGCCCTTTCATTCTGTAGAGGCGCTTCTAGGGCAAGATGTAGAGAGCTTCTGGGGATTCTCAGACCCTTACATCTCCAATTCTTTCTCAGGAGGACCAAATTATTTACCTGGTTTCAGTGATCTAGCCCAATGCTCATCCTTCCCCATGTGTGAGCTGCTACCTCTACCTGCTGCCACGTGCTAAGTGGTAGCCTATGTTTGCATACCTCCAGGGACGGGAAGCTCACCCCCCCCAGGCAAAGCCAACACTTACCTGTTCCCTGGGCTCTTTGTCCTTTAAGATCTCCCCTGTTCTGAGACAAGGCACTGAGGACCTCCAAAAGGGGCCCCTGCATGTCATCTGGGAGACAGACAGTAGTGACGTATAAGCAGCTCATCAGAGTGGTGCTCCACCCTATAGGGTGTCCCCTATAGTGGGGACGTGAAGTAAGAACAGCTCCTCAAGCCTGTGGGCCAAGGAGAGAGCCCTATGATGGCAGAGAGGGGGCAAGGGAAGTGGGAGCCAGGCTTTCGGGTGACATTTATGGCTCCTTGTCCCAGGGCTGTGCAGATTAGCTCATTACAGAGAGACCAGGACATGAAATGGGTACGTTTTGACAAGGGGACTGTGGGAGAGGCCCAGACTGGGGGTGCTGCCCAGGGAGGAGCTGGTCTTCTGAGAGCCCCTCCTGCCCTGGCCACCACCAGTTCTCTGTGATCCTTTGGAGTCCCTGACGTTGAGAGACAGGGTTGGGGCGGGGTACCAGGATGCCAGGGGTGGTGAATGGAGGACTTCCTTCTGAGTCTCTGTCCTCCAAGGCTGAACTAAGCTACTGCCCCAGCCCCAGCCAGCCTCCCACCCAAAGGCCCACATTAACGGGCCTCTGAGGCCCACGGTGCCCTGGTCGTGTTGAGTCTAAGTGATGATAAAATCGACAGCAGTTTAATTGGTAATTTTAATCCTGGACAGAACAGTAATGGCGTTACTAATTGGATCGTTAGAGATTTGTGCTTTATGGCTGTGTAATTAGAGGAGCTGTGGGGGGCCGGGGTGAACCAGGGGGCCATGTGGGGCCAGGGGCAGGAAGCAGCAGGCAGGGCCCCTTCCCAGGCTGGGACTGGGTTGCCACTGGGACCTACTGCTCACCTACTGTTCCTTCCAAGCCAGGTGCCTGGGGTAACTGAGTGAGGGATCTACACGTGCCCCTCCCAGACCTCGAGTCCCATCATGTCAGGAGGGGGAGGCCTTGGGGACCACTACACAAAAGACCCCAAAACTCATACGCCAGCTCCCTATGGAACAAGGTAGAGGGGTTCCCGTAATCCCAGTCCTTCCTCTCCGCACAAGAAGAGCCACAGCCCTGTGTCTCCTCGTAGCCTGGCCCCCGGGACTCTGGATAACCACAAAGTGTCCTCATTTAAAATAGGAAATGGTCTTAGGTTCCGTCGCCCTGCTCGTTTCTCATATGGAGAAGGGGAGAGGACATCCTTTGTGTGTTCCATGTGGGTCTCATATGTGCGTGTGAGGCTGACCGGCCCCAAACTCCAATATTTGGTAGGTTTTCTGCACACATGCAGCTGCTACTTCACACCCTGGCGAGGGGACACAGGGGCTGACCCGTGGGCCCAGCTGCCACCCCAGGCACATGGGCGCAGACACTGTGAAGTGTGAAGGGAGGCAGGGTAGAGCATCCTTTGGATTGAATTCACAAAAGGCTAGGACCATGCCTGGCACTCAACAAATATTTGCTGTGTTAATTAATAAAGAAAAGAAAAGAAAACAAAAGAGAGGGAGGGATGGAGGGAGGACAGGGAGATTATGGGCCAGGGGCCTTTGTCACATGCCCTTCTCGTGGGTCCCTAACCAACCACTGGTTGTTCTCCTAAACTCAGGCATGATCCCTTCACAGCCCTGGAACGGCATCCACCTTATTCCAAGGGAGAGTCAAAGTCACAAGGGGCCCCTAATCCCTCCCGCCTCACCTCCCCACCCCCACCTGCCCCCCCCTCCGGCTCCAACGGCTCCAACTGCCTTACCTGGCAGCTCCTGACAGCGTGCCAGTCACACTCCCCCCCACACCAACTCTTGTTTGCCAGGAATGCACTCCCCCTAGACATCTTCATCGCTCACTCCTTAATCTCTTTACTCAAAAATCACCTTCCCAGTGGACCTTCCCTGACCACCCTAGCTTAAAATTTTTTCTTAAACACACACAAAGAGAAAAAACAGTGCCTGTCCTCCCACTGCCTGCTGATCCGGGCTTGCACACACCACAATGTCACATACCGTGGACTCTTCTTTCCTGCCTGATACTGGATTCTTTTCCCCGTTGCATCCCTAGTGTTGTGACATTTGGTAGGTGCTCATACATAATTGCTGAGTGAATGAATGGATAAAGAATGGGAGGCTCCCTATACTGAGGTGGCCCTGGAAGGTGAGGGCAGGCTGTGGAAGTGTGCATGTTGAGGGGGCAGGAGGCTGATGCCAGGCAGGGCCGGTGGCTGAGGGGCCGTAGCCGTGAGTCCTTGGCCCTGGCTGACCTGGCTCCCACCGCCTCTGCAGCTCAGCTGGGAAAGCGCCCCAGCACATCAGCCAGTTAGGCAGGTGGGGGCGGGAGGAGATAAAAATCTCTGTCCTCCTGCCAGATGCTCCACCTTGGTGCCCTCCACCTGGCAGCCATCAGCCCAACCTCTGCCCCCCTTTTGCCAGGCCATCCCGTGGCCTCTGACCGCCTCTGTCCTGCTCCCCCCACAAGAGGTGGCTACCTCTGGGGCGGACTTAGGGACCCCAAGGAGACCCCTCCTCTACTGGCCCCAGCTACCTGTTCCCAGGCAGGAGACAGTGTCTGAAGTGCCACCACCAGCACCGAGGTGGCTCGCACTGGGACCGAGCACCGGGGTCCAGGGCTCTCAGCAATGCCCTGCCCACCTGCCTGGCCCGACTGCCTCAGGCTTTGTCAGGTGATGTATGGCCCACTGGCCCTGCCAGGAAGTGACAGCAGATGGATGGGCAGTGCCGAAGGGTGGGCTCAGAGCCAGGAGCAGGGAGCAGGGAGGGGGAGGTGCCTGGCTCCAGAGAAAGCCATTCCCGGAATGCCACCCTCCCTGACCGAGGGCAGGACAGGGAGTACGGGAGTTGTCTCAGGCATGGCTCCCACACGGGGGCCCTTAGTGTGAAGAAGTGCAGGGAGCTGAGGGGGCTCTTGGCTCCTCAGGGCATCTCCACAGGCCTCAGTTTCCTAATCTGTATAATGCAATGAAGCACCCACCGGGAGGTGGCAGGAAGGATCAACCCAGAGAATGCACACCAAGCACGGTCCCCGGACTCAGGGGCTCTCCAATCACTAACCACCGACCTTGTTAGGCTTGGTGCTGGGCCGGGGAGGGATTGCCCCTACCACTCTGCTTCCTTCTCCCTGTGTCTCCCCACCCAACCCCCGACCCCATCTTCTCTCTCCTGGCCTTTGGGAGAATCACACAGCCAGAGGCGGACAGGATCTTGGAAATTTCTAATTTGACTTCCCTCCCATTTTCCAGAGGGGAAAACTGAGGTGTTGAGAGAAGAAAAACCTGTTCAAGGTCAATTAGGAGGGCTTTGTAAGATGCCCTGTGGTGATTTCTGAAAGAAGTGCCTTCCCCGTCATGGACCCAGGAGGGTGGGAGTGGGGGGGCACCGGCAGCTGCCCAGCAGTTGGGAAAGGGCAGGCAGGACAGTGCTGGGCACAGGGAAGGGGGCTGGGGGCAGGAGCGCAGTGCAGTTGCTTCGGCCAAGTCAGGATGCGCCAGACGCCGCCATGGGCTCTGTCTGCGTCCAAGGAGACCAGGACATTGGGCAGGCGGACGGCTTGTCCTTGCTGGCTGGTCCTGGAGGAGGGATGGGGAGTGGGGGGGGGTCATTCTGGGAACTGGGGCTGCCTGCAGGGCCAGGCGGCGTCTCCCGGCATCTGTTCACCTGCCCTGCTCCCCAGAGGAGCCTGGACCTCACGTGGGTGTCCGACGGTTGCGGGCATGTGACACAGATGTACACGGGCAGGTCTGGTGGACGTGTGAGGGGGTGTGGGTGAGCATGTGCGCGTGTGCGTCTGTGGCTGGGTTTGTGCACATGTATGGGGGTTGGTATGCATGTGCAGGGGGCTTAATGCCTGGGCCCCAAGAACCCAGGGCTGGGGCAGAGCTGTGTGGGCACTGCACGCATCTATGTGGGCATTGCACTGTGCACGTGCAGCCTCCCCGTACACTCAGGTGTGGATGAGGTGATGACATATATCAGTGGGTATGAGGAAAGACATGTGCTCAGTCAACACCACCAGGTCCTGTTCAAGCTCAGCTTCAGCTTCAGTGAAAAGGAGCAGTGAGGCCCCCCCCCATCGTCACTGGGAAAACCAGGGACAGTGGCCTGCCTAAGGCCACCAGGGTTCTTGCCAGTGAATTCAGGAGAAAACCCCTGGACAGACAAGAAATATCCCACCCAGGTGGGACATGGGCTTGGCTCCAAAGAAAAGCTCTGCCCAGATCACAGGCCCTATTCTGGAAGTGAGTGAGGCTTCCTTTGGACTTGTTCTGAGCAGGGACAGGGCAGGGAGGACAGGGGGCATGGAATCCCAGGGTTGGCTGGGTCTTTGGGGTCACTTGGGGCAACCCTCTGCTGCTGATGTGGGGGCTCATGGCCAGGACCCTTGCAGAGGAGGGAGCCCCAGCTGGAGGGCCTCATCCCCCTCCTCCTTGGAGACTGCTTCCTAACCTGTAGAATGGAGCCCCACCCCCACTCCTCTGGGGGAGGGGAGGGTACTGCCAGAGGACTGAGACCCAAGGTCAGCTCAGGGACAGGGGGTGGTCCCAGCCTGCTCTCCTGCCAGTCTGGGAGGAGAGATGAGCCCAGAGCTAGGGGGTGACCAGGAGGGGGGTGAGGGAGAAGGAAACTGAAGGGATCTGAGGCAGGGAGGCAGGCCTTCCAGTTCAGTTAGTGAAGGGATTTGTCATTTTAATGATGTGATATTTCTTGCCTGGCTCTGTTCCATGGCAGCAGGAAGGGGACAGCTGCCTCCTCGAATGAGGTGATGCCTGTACTGGTGGAGGGTGTCCTCGGGCTCCGGTGCTCCACCAGGCTGAGTCTGGGGACGAGGCCTGGGTGCTGGGGGGATTTGGGGACCATTGGCCATCACACAACTGCATCTCCAGTCCAGCTCTGCTTCTCCCTCCCTGGGTGACCTTGGGCGAGTCCTTCCCCATTTCCAAGTCTCAGTTTCCTCATCTATGAAATGGGGCTAGTAGCAGCACCCCGGCTTCTGGCACCGACCACCGCTGGCTCTGGCAGCTTTCACATCCTCCCCTTTGCTGTCTCTTCTGGTCCCACCACCAGGACCTTCTCTGCTGCTCCTGAATTTCTATAGACCTTCAGTAGGACCCCTCCCCCGAGGCCAAAAGGTCTTTTGGAAATACTGACCTGGCTCGGCTCCCTCTCCCCCTGGCCCCCTACCCACATCCCAGCTCCAGGCCACAGGCATCCCAAACTTGTTCCAGCGGCCTGAGCATGCCTCACCCTTCCTCGTTTCCAGCCTTTGTATAAGCTGCTGCCTCTGCCATCATGCTGGTCCGTCAGATGTGGTCAGCGGCCTCCTCTGGCTCTCACAGTGACCGTCTATTTGCCCCTTGGCCACGTCTGTCACATTGGAGGGTGACAGCTGGTTTCCCAGTCTGTCTTGCTTGCTCTGTGTTCTAGCGCATAGTAGGCACCAGATAAACGTGTTTTTGTTGAACTGCTGGAGGGGCCGCAGAGCTGCCCTCCTGCCCCTGAGGTGCAGCAGCGAGGGTACGAGGGTGCGGGTGGCGGCTGCAGTGAGCTTGGCCCAGTGGGTGGCCTATCCATCAGCCTGGCTCTTCCACTGACCAGATGGAGGGAGCCCCTGGGGAGAGGAGAGGAAGAAAAGATCCATCACCCAGCCGGTTGGTCTGCGGGTGTGTGGGTGTGTCCCACCTGCCCCCTACGAGATTCCCATTCATCATGCTGTCCCTGGGATGCTGGGATGGGATGAGCAGTCGGCACCCCCTCTGGCAGGTTCTGTGGGGCCTGAACCTTCGGGAAGTCAGTAACTCTCTCGTGCACAGAGGAAATTGAGGTCTGTAGGAAGGTGGCTGCAATTAAAAGTGGGGAGTCTGGGGCCAGACTGAGCAGTGTTTGAATGACAGCTCTGGGACTCACTCTTGGGACCCTGGGTAAGTCTCTGGCCTCTCAGAGCCAATGTCTTCATCCTTAAGATGGGGACACAGTAGTGCTTCCTCACCCAGAGGAAGAGAGGATTCATGGAGGTGAGGCCCGTGCCTGCCTGCCTCTTGCCCCTTACCTGGTCCCAGCTCCTCCAGCAGATGGCAGAGGAGGAGGCAGGGCGGCTGCAAGTGGTGGGGCCTGCAGATTCAGGCGGGACTGGCTCATTGGGCATCAGGGAGAAGGAGACATTGATGGATGCTCCTCTGGGCCAGAGGGGGTGGGGGAGGGGGGTGGCTGAGTGATGACCAGGTCCCTGGTGATTACAGCTCAGCTGACCCAACCAGCTGGCCAGGGGGCATCATGCCCCAGACTCTCTCCCAGCCCCCCAGCTGGTTTGCTGGGAAGTCACGGGCTCCCTCCTCCTCAGCATTTTAATTATAAAAGCCAACACTTTCTGAGCTAGCATCTCACCTGAATTGCACAACGGCCTAGGGAGTGGGGATCAGGATCCTCATTCCACAGATGGGGAAACTGAGACCCCTTCCTTCACTCAGCAAATATGTACTGAGCACCTACTCAGTGCCAGGCTCTGGACAGGGGCAAGGGGAAAAGCACACAAGGTTTTGGCCACCTGCTTACCCCAGGTGTTCTGGAGGTTACAGGTGGATCAGGATTGAGTTTTGCATCCCACGTGCTACATAAGTGAGGCTGTGGCAGCACAGACGGCATCCTCCAGGTAGCGTGTACTCCCCGGCAGCCACAGGGCACGCTTGGGGCCAGGTGCAGTGCTGAGCACTTAAGGTATGTTGTCTCATTTCCTCATCCAAGGCGGACATCAGTGACCCTGTTTTCCAGCTTTAAGAACTGGAGCTCAAAGTGCTGATGTGACCTGCTTGGAGATCCCCAGCTGGGGTGAGGCGAAGCCCAGGTGTGCACCCAGGACTCGTGTTCTCTCCACTCTCTCGGGGCCACATGTCCCAGCCAGGTATGGCTCAATGACGAGCTGCCAAGTGGGAGACTCAGGAATGAACAAGTGTATGTACTCCAGCAAGGCTAAGCCCAACCTGGAATCCTCAATTCCACCTGTACTGTGGGGACAAGGGCCAGGGCTAGAGGCTCTCTTCCCAGAATCTGATCCCACCCCCAGACAGCCCATCCCACACCTGTCCTGCCTTGGGCTTGGCCCCTCTGCTGAGCCCCTTCAGAAAGTGCATGGCCACTCGCAGATAGAAGGGATAGGATACTGTGTTCCATCCATGCTGAGCTGGGCCAGAGGGAGGAACTCTCCTCTGAAGCTGAGAAGCAGAAGGATCCCAGGCTGGAGGCGGAGGTAGGATGGGCACCCTGAGCTTCAGTCTCCTCCCATCTTCCACGGGGGCAGTGGAACTGCACAGGTCTCTCATGAGGCCTCATGATGCCACCAGGTAGGGACCTACTGGGAGCTACTGCCATGAACTGAGCCCTGGTGTGTACAGTGGTGAACGTGGCCCTCCTGGTGCCACTGAGGAATGAAGAGAGAGACCAAGTATGCCGAGGCAAACTCAGATCCATGCTATTGTTTTCACACTCCTTGGTGCCTGGCTGGAGCAGGTACTAAGGGGACCCAGTGGCCCTGACCCCAGACAGACAGGGTTGCCCCACTAGAGTGGGTTTTAGAGCCTGCTCTCCTGAGCCAGGCCTGGTGCTGGACTGGCCAGAAAATGCTGGGGGGCTCTGGGAGGGGGCTTATGCTTGGCCTGTACTGACCTACCCACTGGAGCAGAGCCGGCTGTAATGAAGTGGGCTAGCCCCAGGCTGGCACTGATTTCACATCTCAGTGGCTACTTCCCAGCTGATAAATGTCACTGGAGAGAATGGCCATGGCACCTGGCATGGGCCCAGTTGACAAGGGTAGGGGTGGGAAGGCTGCCAGAGGGGCCGGGGATGCCCATGGAATGCTGATGCTGGCGCAGGGTTTCCAGACCCTCCAGACCCTCCAGACACCAGCTGCAGCTGTTGACCCACTCAGGGACATTTGCCACTACCAGCCTCTGTCCTGCTGTCAATCTACAAAGAGTCTGAGCCCCAGTGCTGGGAGGGCTCCCCTAACCCCGCCCCACCATCGGCCACAGTCCCCTCCCCCCTTCATTGGGGGTAAGCTCAGGGAGGTCTGGAGAGAGGCACAGCTGCCCCAGGCACACAAGCAGGCGGCTGACCTCTGGGAGATCCCCTCCTGGCCCACGAAAGCTCCTGCTGCCCTGAGCTGTCTCCTTTGATAACTGAGTCCAGAACAAGCTAAGAGTAAATAGCTATAACCACACAGTGGCCGATCTTGTTTAATAAACTCTTGCTGCGACAGGCACTGGCTCAGAACCTAGTATCTGTGACCCTGTGGTCACTGGGAACCGATTCCATCGCTCAGGGAAGGAGTGTGAGGGTTGAGAGGCCAAGCCCTCTCCACAGAGCAGCACTGGAAGCAGGAACCCCGCCCCCCTCTGCACCCCCCGCTCTGCTATGCCACCTAGAGTCCTCAAGGGACCCTGCCTCTGCTCATCTCCCCACCCCAAAGGAGATGAGGGGCCCACCTGTCTTCCCTGTATCTTCCTCCCCTTCCTTGTCTCCTGGGACTGCCAGGAAGCAGGAGGTAGGATGGGGGGGTAGGCTGGGGGTGTGTGGCTATTCTACTGCTCATCTTGGACTCTCAGCAGCCATCAGCCTTCAAATCCTGGCTCTGGCCAATGAGTGCTGTGTGGAGGGAGACGGGGTGCAAGTCCCCTCCAGGTTTGGACCTGGGGAGGAGCTGGGCATCCTGCAAGACTAGAAAGCAAGAAGGAGTGAGGGCAGGTGTGTCGCCGCTTACTGTTCCTCCCTATCCCGTACCCCCTTTCTCTCCTTCTAGAACTTCCTTTGAAAACCAGGATCTGTCCAACCCACACCCAACCTAGACTCGACATTTCCCAGGTGCAACCCCCCTAAGTCACAGGAAGGAGTTACTGGCTGACAGCATGTGAGGGTGGCTGACATCAGGCCTGCTGCTGGAGGGTCTGGGGCCAGCACCCCTGGGGCAGACACGCAGGAGCTCCTGAGTCAGGCCTGCCTATAATGCTGTGACTTCCACATGGTGCCTGCTGGGGCCCTTCAGCCCCGTGGGAGCCATCCCCAAGTTATCAGCATCTCCTGGCTCCCCTCACTGCCCAAGGAGCTCCTTGAGGTGGGTGGTGTCTACTCAGTCACTGCCTTACCGGACCTCGGGCCTCTCTACCCTACGCCCAGCACAGCACGGACTGGCCCCAGCACAGGTTGGGCGGATGGGGGTCCTGGGTTGGGCCTGGGGCAGGGGCTGTCCCTGGAGCCGAATGGCCTCTCAGAGAGCAGGGGACCAGCTCACAGGCCTGCCTTGTCGGGGAAACAGTGCCCCTCCACCTGGCACCTGCTCCCTTCCCCCCTTTCCCGAGTTTCCCTGGATGGTTCTACGTGGGGCGGGGAGCCCTGGCATCCCCAGCCGCTCTCTCTCTTCCATGGGAAAGAGGACAGAGGAGAGAAAAGCCGTATTAATAAAAGAATAGGATACTGCAACTAACTCCGCAGCGTGTGCAGCCCAGAATAGCAATGTGCTTTCTCAAGGCAAACAGAACTCCCCAGGTGTTAATGCAAATTCACTCCAGTTAAGATGAAAGAGGGTTGTTTCCCCCTTTGCTGGCTAATATGAAGGACTTAATAGATTCAGCTTCAGGAACTTCAGGCTGGGAGCAGAAGGCTGGGGGAGGGATGTAGGCGTGGGCAAAGAAGGGAAGTCCCCATGGGCTTCAGGGCACAGCAACTGCCACAGTGCAGCGGTGCGGCTACCGCCACCTCATCCTCTTCCAGAGGTTGCCAGGAGCCGGGGCGCTGCTCAGGAGGAGGCGGTGGGAAAGCCCAGGGTGGCGATGGCAGCCGCCTGGCCCGGTGCCCACTGCCCTGCATGTTAACTTGGGGGCCGACTCCACAATCGCCAGTCCCTCATTTGTGCCAGAGGAGCTTGGAGCCCGAAGGGACCGGGGTGAGCCTGGCTATCTGTGCAGGGCACCCCATTCTTGTCCAGCTCTTGGTTGTGATTTATCCTGTGGGATACCAGGGGGGTCACTCACTTCCTATTGGGCTCCCTGGGAGAGTGAAACTGGCTTGACAGGGCCTGGGGAGATCAGCTGAGGAATTCCTTTAGAAATATGATATTCAAAGACTATTGGAATAAGAAAGCGAGTGTGAGTTCCTCTGGTTCAAACCTGACCTTATAGCCAAGGACTGGAAGCCCAGAGAGAAAAGGGACTTATTCAAGGCCATATAGCGGCAAGCAGAGAGCCTCTAAAGGACCATGCTCCAAGGCCTGCTCTCCTGAAGTGCAGGCTGGAAGCGTTGAGTTGCCCTCTTGTGGGACACAGTCTGGATGGTTCTGCCAGCCACAGGCCCCTTTATCCTGTGGCAGAGAGAGGGACAGGGAGGGTGTTCTCCTCGGGCCTGGGGTCCCTGGGCTAAGCTGCATATCCCAGACCAAGCAGATTTGGCACACATATTTCTCCCAGAATTATCCTCCATTGAAAATTGCCAGGGGTCCCAGCTGGGCCAGTCTAGGGAGGGGGAGGGGGACACCATACATGGGCTAGCCTGCAGCTGGAACCGTGGAAAAGTGTCTCTAGGCTCAGTGGGGGACAAAGGGAGATCCAGGGGTGGGGGTAGTGGCGGGAGGCTGCCCCACCCCCATCCACTTCACTTGCCTGCGTTTAACTCCTTTCTCTCAGGGCAAATGGCACCGCAGGTGCCCATAAGGAGACACCTCAGCAGCCTCTTCCCTTTTGTTTACTGACTTAATTCCTTCAGATCAAAGACTGCCCCTTCCTCCCCTAGCAGGCAGGCGGGGGAATTACATTATTTATATTAGAAATGGGCAAGACTCCATGGGGACTTCTTCCTTATGCCTGATAAGAGAAAATTAGGTCACTGGCGTGCCTCCCTGGTGTCTGTGGTTGGGTTTTCTACAGCCCGGGCACCCACAGGCTCAGGAAGGGCTCCAGGTGCAGAGCCAGCACTGCCCACCCAGCCCCTCTCTCCCCCTGAGCCTCCGGTAAATTATTGACTGGAGCAGCGGGTATTAATGTGACAAAACCAGAACATCCTTTCCATGCAGCCCCAGCCGGGTTATCTATCATCTCCGGGGCTTTGCAGCTGGCACTGGGCAAACACAGCGAGGACAAACAGGCCAGATGCAGGTTCATTAAGCTCCCCGTGCAGGTGGAGAGATGAGGCCCACGTGGGGGCCACTGGTGGGCTTGACCCTTCAGAGCCAGAGCTTCCTCTGGGTCACTACTGCTCTTTTCTCTGCTTCTCCCTGCATGCCCACTCCTACCCCCACAAAGGAGCATCCAGGTAAAGAGCCACCCTCACCAAGTGGCACTGTGCTTGGAGGTCTCTTATGAATCCCCATAAAACCCTGTAACTTGGCTTGGGGTCACACGGCTGGCAAGTCGCTGAGGAGGGATTTGAACCCAGGTCTGAGTTCCAGGTCAGAAGAGGCTGAGAGCTTCAGCTAGTGGTTTCTTTAGCCCTCTCCATGGCTGGGTGTAAAGAAAAAAAAAATTGTTTCTTCATGAGTGCCGCTCCCCTATTACTTGTAAATAATGATGATAATTGCCACATATCCTCACTCTTTTTCTTAGAAATCTGAGTATTTTTTTGCATCTGGTCTTCCACGTTATTCTGACAACATGCTAGAGGTGCCCAGAGATGTCATCGCCAACCTTCTTTTCAGAGGGGGAAACGGGCTTGGGGAAGCAGAGCCCCTGGCCCAGCAGGAAGGGGGCAGCCAGGAGCAAGGGCTTCTCGGAGGGAGGGCGAGGCAGGCTCGCCGCTCTGACTGCGGCACTCTTCAGGAGATGTCTTGATTTCTTTGGCTCCGAGGCAGCATGCCAGGTGCTATTCTGAGGCTGCCACCCCAGTGAGATGGGCATCAAGTGGGCACCAGGAGAGGACGAGGCGAGGGTTCCACTCTGAGTCAGCTCAGCAGGTCGCGGGGCTGATGAACCGAGCCGTCTCCCTGTAAGCGAGCTCCTGACTCCCCACCAGAGAGAGACTGCGGCCGCAGCAACCTGCCATAATGCAGCAATGACAGGCTGCCAGGGAGCCCCATCGCCGCCGAGAGGGGAAAGGAGCCCTTGGCCTCTTGCTGGCCTGGGCTGGCTGAGAGGGGGACAGAGGGAGATGGGGCAGCTCAACTTTCTCCTCCCCAGACGTGCAAGAAATGAGATTCGACATGGTTGCACCCATACTTTTGCACCCAGAGTCCTGCTGCCAGGATTCATCATTGTACGTGGGTGGCTTCCTATCCATTCCTCCAACGCAAAGGCTTCTTGGGGTGGGCAGCCCTGGGAACAGTCGCCAGGCACTCAACTGTCAGGTGAGGACCAAATGCAACGGACCAAGTGCTGGCACGGAGTTCAGAGGGAGCCTCTCTGGGACCCCGTGGGACCGGGCTGCAAGCGCTACTATTAAGCACAGAGGTCTGGCCAGCAGCCTTGGGTTTATAGCACTGTCAAAATGAAGTTAAAAAAAAAAAAAAAAAGCAGAGAATTCAACTGGTCTCCCCAGTACCAAAATACCAGGTAATATTATTATTAGTTCTAACTCCACTTAATGGAGTTAAGTGTTCAGCATCTGTGTGAACATATTACTGTCTTTGGCGAGGGGGTCAGGGATTGGCTTTAAAAAGTGAGGCAAAAATATTGTCTGGGCAGCTTAAAATGACCAGTATGTATGAAGTACTTTCTCTAGCTTGCACTGTATAGGAAATCAAACTATTTCTAATCACTAAAAATAACATAGTCTACATTTTAAATAAGTGAAGTGCCTTTATCTGATTAGTTACTAATTTTATAAATTTTAAAAAAGATTTTATTTATTCCTGAGAGAGAGAGAGGAGAGAGAGGAGAGAGAGAGAGGCAGAGACACAGGCAGAGGGAGAAGCAGGCTCCATGCAGGGATCCTGACGTGGGATTTGATCCTGGGTCTCCAGGATCAGGCTCTGGGCTGAAGGCGGTGCCAAACTGCTGAGCCACCCGGGCTGCCCCTAATTTTATAAATTTAAAACAAAATGTTGTCTACAAATTTTGCAATTTTCTAATTTTACAACTTCAAACATATCTTTCCAGAATATATTTTTAAAATTATTTATATTTATCTCCCAACTCCTGGAAATATTTGTGTATTCTGATAGGTTTTTTTTTTTTCATGACTGGCCCGTACAATGGAGACAGAAATGTATTCTGACACGTGGCAGACAGCACTGTGGTCCCTGAGAAATCCTGATAACACATTGTGCCACCTGAATCTTTCATTTTAGGTTGCATGATTTGAGATAAGAGTTGTCTTATAGTAGTTGTGGTCTTAAAGGATTTGTATTGATTGAAAAAATAGAAACAGAACAAAAAAACATAAGCTCTGCAGCAATGCTTCCCAACTTGAAGTGTGAATGTCATGTGGTCCTGGGACAATACAGGCCTCATTTGTCCTGTAGACAGTGCCCAGGGCCCCCAATGGCTCTGCAAGCCCCCATTACCAACCCCCTCTTCCAGAGCTCAGAATGGGGGTGCCTGAAAGCAGAAGCACCTGAAGGGGTTGCCCAGTCTGGCACTAGTTTTCAGATCTGGAATTGAGGACAGGCACTGGGACCCTGTCCAGAGCTTTCTCCCAGACCCTGAGTGCCCCACAGGGGGAAAAGGGTGTTCCCGGGTGAAAGTATCGTAACCGGTGCTGTCATTGGCCTGAAAAAGGGGATCCTTCTCTTACTGCAACATGGGCTGAAGTTGAAGTCCAGAGCAGTCAGGGAGGGCGGAAGCCCCATCTCCTCAGAGCCTGCCTACCACCCAGCCCATCTTGCCGCCTCAATGGCTGGGAAACAAGCAAACCAAGGAATCCCAAGACACTTTTGACAGCTTAGAATTTTTATTAAAACAATCATTTAAATTACAACAATCCCCCGGAATAGAAAATAGCCTTCCATGGTCTGGCCCTGACGGGAAGCAAGATTCAGGCCCCACTGGAACAAGTGTGGTTTGACATCTTTGAAAATGGATGGAGCTTCCCTGGAAGCCCACGAGGGGCCTACCTGGCCCCAGGGCAGCTGGGAGAGGTTGTCTCCCCACTGAGGCGGCCCCTCTGAGGGCTGCAATGCCCCAGCCCTGTCAGCAAGCAACACTCAGTCACTGTCCTGCTTGTCAGCCCCTGCGTTTGCTGTTTTGATTTAAAAGAGAAAAGAGAGGGAGAGAGAAGCCGGTCCCCAAGATTACAAAACATGGTCACTTAAGAAGTGTTATGTAATGCCACAGGGTGTCGTCTAGCAGGGCCTGGCGGGTACATAATTGAGTGGATGCCACAGGTCAGAGCCCTGCTGGGGCTGAGGCAGGGCCTCAGTCAGGATGAACGAGGTGGTCTGTGCAGAACAGCTAAGGGCCAACAGTGCAGCCTCACGGAGTGTCACTAGCTGGGCAGCCCAAGAACTGTCAGAAGAGCTCCTAATGAAATCTTTGCGGCTGGGGCCCTGCTCTCAGTGGAATTCAGAGGCTTCCTTACTTAATAAGCTCCCATGCCCTGTGTTCACTTGAAAAGACCACAGTCACTTGAGCTATAGGCACAAGTCCCTGAAAACCAAGCTCCTCTTTCATTCCTTTTCCTTCCACTGTGGCTCAAGACCTTTCTGAGGGCCACCATCCTCTCCACCTAGGCTTCTTTGGGAGGTACACACCAGCTCCTGCCTCCAAGGAGAGCTGAAGTGTTCCTGGATGAGCAAGGCTCCCTGGTCCCCCTTCCCCAAGTCTGCTCTCGGGCCCAAGGGTACTCCTGCCACAGCTCAGATGCCAGCTGGCTCCCTTGTGGCCACATGGCTCGGCATTTCCCGGACTTGGAACACACACACAGCAGTTAAATTAAAAAAAAAAAAAAAAGCCTGACAACATGTATATAAACCACTACCATGCTCCTGTGCCCACAGCCACTGCTACAGATTAAATTTACAGGTCAGGAGGAAAGTAACTCGTCATAGAAACTGAAGGATGGGTGGTGAGCCTGGGGAGACAGAGCCTCAATACAAGAGCCAGGCCCTACATTACAAACGCCTCCCTTCACTGGGATATCTTGGGGGAAGAGGCTTATTTTGAGGGACAAGGAGACACAAGGAAACTCAGCCACAGCCATCCACACTTAGTGTCCAGATGTAGAGTTACACCCTGCTTGTCCTAAGGGGAGTGGGTGATGCACACAGCTGGCTTCCTTAGGGCAAGGTGGCCCAGTAGGGGAGTGGCTAGCCTGGGATACCATTAGGTCAGCCTGACTGTGGAAAGATGGCAGGATCTTTTGTGAGCTTCTGAGTTTCTCAAAACCGCACAGCACGGCCAGAGATACCCCTGCTCTCAGGAAAACTCCAGGCCCTTACATGTCCTCACTTAATAAGCCTCTTTTTGCTGGTTCAGACTTATCTCCTGCTGTATGTAGCAGCCCCATTAGAAGGATCTGAATGGCCGGTGGATCACAGCAGCACCACCAAACCAGAGAAAAGAAAGGGCAAGGAAATAGCCCCATGGAGGTGGCTCTGTGACCTGCTGCTGCTCCGGTGGTAGGGAGTTGTGCACAGCAGGTGGAGAGCACCAACAGTGAGTGGATACCTGGCTTGTGCATCTGGCTTGTGCTGAGAGGAGCACAAGGGACCCACACGGCCCAAGGGAGAATATAAAATAAAGGGCCGCCTGGTGTACAAGGGCAACACCAAAAGGAGGCCCACTACAATCAAGGCTTAGGAAGGGCTTGCTGGCACATGGTCAGCCACAAGACTGGGGCCTCAGCAAGGAGTACCTGTGGGACCTCAGAGCCCTAATGGGCCCTGGCCAGGCTACCAAGTGCTGACTACAACGTGACCAGGGAGCTCCCTGGCCCGCCGCAGGCAGGAAAGGTTAAGGCTGAAAGGGGGTGAGGAAGACACACAGCTCCTGCCTGCCTCTCAGACTGGTCTGAGTTGACAAAAGGAGGGGAGTATTTGGTATGGAGCAGATTCCTACACAGCTCTGCTGGCCTCCCAGCCCCTCTGCTGGCAGCCAGCCTGTCATCACAGCTCCTGCTTAAAGTCTTCCCCCAGTCCCAGCTGCCTTTCCCATTCCCCACCAGCTGGCAGCCAGAGTGCAGCCTCAGGCGTGCCTGGGCTGAGGACCCATAGTGTGGCTTGTCATGAGCCACAGGTCAGCTCACCAATGATATGCAGCAGGCAGGCTGGCAGGCAGGTTGCTCTGGGCCTGGGCTTGGGCGAACCATACTTCTTCGCATGCCAGGTCCTCATCAGTGGAGGAGATGAATGTTTTGAACCCAGGGTGGGGTAGGACAGTGGCACCAGCCGCCTCCCTGTCTCCAGGGCTCCTGTGCACTTCACTCCCTACAACCACTTCCCTGGGCTGTGGAGGTCAGCACTGGACAGTGGGACACACACCCCAGGGCACCTTTGACAAAGGAAGTATGGAACCTCACATTAGATGAGGAAAGAAAAATATTTAAACATTTTAAAAAGAACTAGAACCCCACGAGAGAGCTCTCTGCAGGTCACAGTTCAAGGCAATTGCACATGAAGGGGGTTGGGCTCTCCTCTCAGCTGGGGAAAGTTCCAGAGCTTCCACAGAAGCTCCCAGCTGGCCCACCTATGATGACTCCCACGGTGTCTGACCCATCCCTCTGGTGCCAGGAGCAGCAGATGTGACAGATCCTGGGGTGGCTGGGCACTTGCTAGAGCTCTTCAAAGAAGGCCACTCGGGACTTGGCGCTCTGCAAGGTGAGCTGCAAAGAAGCAGAGAAGAAGTTGAAAGGGGGCTGGATTTCTACTTTCATGACAGGTGCTGTCCTGCCCTGGGGACTAATCTCGGGATTGGTTTGGAGTGAAAGGGAAGACGCTCAGATAGATGTTGAAGAAGCTGGCGCCCAATCCCAAGTAAGTTTCCAGATTTGCCCAGGAACTCACATTAGGAAGTGACAAATGAGGACATGCCAGGAGGGATGGCTGGTGGACAGAAGCATGTCAGCAGGAAAATGTCATCACCGTCTTTTCACAGAGGGCAGCGGATCCCCTGGACACTTTATTAGTCTCACATTCTCATCTACAAGAGTCTCTAATGTGCCTCTGTGGGGCCCTGCCTGTGGTCATGTCAGCCGGGGATGCTCATCCTCTCCAGGGCTCAGAGGACCAGCTTGGCATACAAGCCTCAGGCAAGGCAGGCCTGTGACAGACAAGGAGGAGGGAGACCCTTCCAATGCTGTTCCCCAGGTGGCCCCAAAGCAGACTTGTCCATGACCCAGCAGCTCAGAGGGGGTTTCCATCTACAAGCTGGGAGGCGATGAGCTTTCTAGTTAGGACTGGTTTGGGCAAGGAGGACCAAGCCCATGGGGCAGCGCTCTGTCTGGAAACTTACTATAAGGCCTTCCCAGGAAGGATGCTGCCCTGAGGAGCACCTGGTGGGGGCAGAAGGGAGGGAGGCGATCAGGGCTTGAGCTCTTGGTAGGGTGGAAAAGGCACTAGAATTTGTGACCCTGACAGGCTGAATCCTCATCCCCTGACACAGGAGGCCACTTCCCAGTAGCTTCCCCAACAGAAGCATCCACCACAGGCCCCTTCCAGTGCCCTGCTCTGGGCCCCTCCAGAAATCACCTACTTGGGGGAGACTGTGTGTTCTACATCCAGTTCCTAGACCTCACAAAGCAGGGTTTTCAGGGAAGGGAGACATGGGGTACTGTTCATCTTCATATTTCCCAAACCCAGTTAGCTTACTGCTTCATACCTAGTAGCAGCTCAATGTTTGTTGAGTGAATAAGACATAGGCTTAACAGAAATGGTCTGATGCATGGGAATGGCAAAACTCCACATAGGGCTGAGACGGCCCAGGCACTAACTCTCCTCTGTCACCAGCTTGCTGCATGGCCTCAGTGGATACCTTTGACCTCTCTGAGCCTCTTTTCTCTAGAGTTAAATCACAGAAGCTGGCTGGATAGTCTGGCCCATTCCCTCGACCTCTGGCAGTCTCTAAATCTAAAAAGTCCTTGGTACTATCTCAGCTCCCTAAAGGGTGGGGGAGGGAGACTCGAAACCTATCGCTTCTCCATCAAACACAGGCAGCGTCAGTGTGCTCAAATGAGACAGCTTGAGAGCCGACTCTTTAAACCCTGCCAAATCTTGTGGCCTTGAAGTTCCTGACTAACAAGCTAAGTGTGGAGAGGCGTCTGAGCTGTCTTCTTCAGTGGAACCAATTTCAGAAGCTCTCTGGAAAACCCATCTCTAATAGAATGGAGAGAGCTTTCATTTCTTTGCTTAAGCAGAACTCCCTCTAGAAGGGAGCCAAGTTTAGATGGGTTTCTCCCTTAATGCAGTCAGAGGAGAACGGTCAGGAGTTACGTGCTCTGTGATAATGGTACTCAATGGTAACCAGGAAAGAAGAAAGAGAACCTGAGAATCACTGGGACAAAATCCTTTTCAGGGAGAGTTTAAATCAAAAGGTATAAAACTCAGGGGTGCCTGTGTGGTGCAGTCGGTGAAGAGTCTGACTCTTGGTTTCAGCTCAGGTCATGGTCTCAGGGTCCTGGGATTAAGCCCTATGTTGGGCTCTGCGCTCACCATGGAATCTGCTTGAGATTCTCTCTGTCTCTGCCCCTCCCACTCATGCATGCACTCTCTTTCTCTTTCTCAAATAAACAAATACCCCCCCCTTTTAAGGTGTGAAACCCATTATCTCCACTCAGGTTTCTTCCATAATCCCGTAGAAGACCTCAGGTAGGCTCCTCAGGGGGACAGGGCACCTGCAGGGGACAGGGAGATAGAGATACAGCCCTTCCACACACTGAGTCAACACAGGCATAGTGCCTGATCCTCAGCCACGGGGCAGCTAGATGGCCCTGGGCAGGTCACTTGGCCTCTGCTGCCCACTGTGAAGTAGGGGTAGTAGCACCCCTTCCTTATAGGAGGACATACAGAATAACTGGGGAAGCACTCAGCACCCTGCATGATGTGCACTGAGAGTTCAACAGCTCCTATTACGAATCACAGCACTATGTTTTTCCCCCCAACCCCAGTTCTGACTCCTCTCTTTCCATTGGGGGAGCAGGACAGAGTACAGGTTAGAGAGGGTGCAGGAGGCAAGATCACACACTGCGCTGGCCTTCACAGCCCCCGGGAGGCCTGGCCACTTCCCTAGGCAGGAAGCCCAGGCCGCGGGGGCCTCTGAGAGCCTTCTGCCCGTTTGTACAACGTTGGCTCCAAGAATTCCTGGATCCTCTACTGGAGTTGCATGCTGGCTGTCCCCTCGAGGTGCCAGGGGAAGGTTTTGGCAGCTCCTGCAGCACCAGATTCCAGTTACTCAAGCATGTGTTTGCTGGGAGGCAAAGCTCTCCTTGGGTAGGCAAGATGCTTCCCTGGATCCCCACCTGACACTGCATGGCAGGGGCTCAGCCTGACCTCTTATCTTGCAAGAGCAGGAGTTGTACCCCAGCCCACGGAAAGGTTTGTAGCAAAGTCAAATACTCCGGCCACACAGAAGGAGGCAAGCATTGCAGACACATGGCTTCGGCAGGAGGAGAGAGCAGCACAATCTTCCATAAGGCACTGGGCTGCCACAGGGCCAGACAGACCCACCAGAAAGAGGTGGCTGACAAGACTGCTGGTGCTGAGGACACTGGGAGCCTCCCGCATCAGCCCACAGGCACACCTGACAACTGTGTGATTCCTGGTGGACCCAGTTCCCTTAGGGATTCTACTGTCTGAGGAAATTACCTCCACAAGCGCACTATTTGCTGCTAGAACCCTTCCAGTCAGCACCCCAGCCTCTGCCTGGTCCCCCCTTCAGCAGCATCTTTTATCTTAGACATCAAAATCTCCTCCTCCTGAGCCAGCCGGCTCTCCCTGTGCTCATTCAGGAAAGCAGGTGGGGAAGCACTGAAGATGAGGCTCTGCAAGGAGAAGCCTTGGGCTTCTTTCCTTTGGGTGAGGACTCAGAAGCCCAGGGGCAGAGGTCAGGAGGGCCGCCCCAGCACTGCTGACAGCATTTCCCAGCTGCACTCTGCCTGGTTCCTCTCACCTGTGGGATCTGTCACCACCTGCTGTTTCTAGAAGGCCTACTGACTGTCACGATTACTGTACAGCTACAGGCAGGAGGTATTCATAAGAGAGAAGTGGAGGGCTCAGAGGATAATGGCACAAAGCGAGGCCTTCATAAAACAAACTGCCTCTGTGGGTCTTTGTGTGCTCATGAACACCAGCCAACCAGCGTCCTGGTTCCCCTGCTACCCTCCCATGCCCTAAGGTGTACGAGCCCATGTCAACGTTTGGTCTGCCTTCTTGCTCAGTGACAGGCCTAGCTCTCTCCGCACAGCACCACAGAGATGGCCTGACGAAGACCCTCACCTCTCTCCTGTGGGTCACACTGAGATCTGAAGCCAGTCTCACGAGCTCCCCACCGCCACCCAGCACTCCCTTTGATGGCCCAGCAATACCCCTCCCTCACCCTCCAGCCTGACCTGCTGGGGTGGGGGGGCACCGCCTCTAGGAGCAAGGGTAATTTTCCAAGTACACAGGGTGTGAGGTCTATGCCCACACCGCCATGGCTTATCTCCAAGCCTGACCAGGGAGAAGTTTCCTCCCAATTTCAGTAGGTGAAGCAGAAAAGCGTCAGAACATGGGTAGAGAAGCAGGGCCTCATGGACAACGGCTGTATCGTTCTTGGACCTGCAGACTCTGGTCCACCTTCTTGGATTCCTTCTGAGGATAAGCGGCTAGAGCTCTGTCTGAACACAAGTTGACCACGTCTGCCATTCATCGTTCTAAAGGCACGCTGAATCTATGAATCTAGACAAGCACCAGCCATAGTGCTCCTGGAGGTCATGCCCAGCTCCCGTAAGAAGCAGTAAATCACATGCGCCCTGCACAAAGCCCCCAACCTGCAGTGCTCTTGCCAGTTCCCTAAAGATGACTAAAAGAACATAAAGTTTCCTCACCAGGCACTGGGCTGACCTGCTTCTCTCTTCCAGCTAGCTGTCTCTTCACATCTGATTAAAATCAGCCGTGTGAATAATACAGGAGGAATTAAGTTCTCTCTTGACTGAACCAGCTGTTCACGTCTGTCACTAATCCAATTCCATTCTGAGGAGACAAACTTCCTTTGCTTGCCCTGCTGCAGATCTATACAACTTGGTTTTCCCCTTACAGAGGCTCTGATCCACCTGTGGGGCCTGGACCCTTCTTCTTGCCCAGCGTCAGCAGCCTGGAGCCTGGCGGAGTCACCTCTCCTCCTGCTCCTTTGTCTATCAAACTGCCAGTTGTTTGTGACAGCCACCAGGCTGTGAAAGGGCAGGAGAGGGAGCCACTTGGAGAGTTACACCTCTTCAAGCTATCACAACTGTGTGTGGTATGACCACTGGATGTATCCACCTAATCTCAACAAGTTCAGATTTGGGAGACATATATGTCTCCTTAAAAAGACAGGAGGTTGGCTCATCTTAAGCCTTAGCAGGATCAGGTGCCCAGCTGTTTCTCCCTAACCCAGGCATGCATGCCAGATGCAGACTCAACTGGTTCCTACTCACCGGGTAAGCATTTCAGGCAGCCCATCAAGATGCAATGATTTAGCACTTGTCCACTTCTGAGAAATGGCTCACCAAACCCTCCCAGCCTGCCCGCCCTCCCCAGCAGAATGTGGCTGGCCAGCTCCAAAGGATCTTTCAGCGTCATTCCCAAGAGTGCCCCCTGCTGGAAAAACACAACAGAAGCTGGCTGCCAACTCTCCTTCCATTCCAGCTCTCCTCTAAAAGTCCTTTTGGGGGAATCATTTCCCAAAGTGATGGGAGGGTAACTAAATGTATTCCGGCACGGAGCCTACAGCAGCAAGGCTGCTTGATTAAGAATGAATTACACTTTCATCAGCACATAGAGAAAATTGATTCACAAGGCTGCATTGTGATAATCTTGTTCCTAAAGCAAAAAAGGGTGGCGTGGGGGTGGGCAGGACACAGAGCCACGTCGGCTATCAATGATGAGAGAAAGGAAGCTCTACAATTAAGCTGGGAGAACGAAACTAATCAGAGCGCCAGGATTCCTCCAACTAGTCTCTGGAGGCCTTGCCTCAATCCACTCATCCCGAGGGAAAAGAAAGGAAGGTGGGAGGGGGACTGCCTAATCCATTTTAAACAATAAGACCCACAATGCTGAACCCATTTTAGATACTAACCTAATAACTCTAGGCTTGGAGACTCTGCATGTCCCATAAAAACGCAGTGGAATTGAAATGCAAGCCCTAAAATCATGTTATACTTCCTCTCTGCCACTACATAATGAAAATGAAGGAGCGGGGGAGGGCACAGATTCAAAAGGACATGCAGATTCTCTGGCGCTGGGATTCACTAGGAGAAAGCCAACTCTGGAGCAGAAAGGTGGCAGCCAAATCCAGCAGCAGCAAATTCCAACATAATCTTTGGTTTCAGGTGTGATCAACAGTCCCCCTTCCAAATTCAAGCTGAGGGGGCAAGGCCAGTGAAGGGGCACAGTTGCTGTAAACTGGCCAGATTAAGCATTTCTGCCATCTTGCCTAGTGATGGCTTGCACTGAATGCCATCTGGTGATATACACAGGATGAGAGCTGTGCGCACACACATCCCTAAGCAGAGGTGGGATGAAAGGCCAAGTCCATCCCAATTAACACATTCAATTTGTTATTAGCTTCTTTATCTGTTCTAGAGAAAAATCTGCCAGGGGTCTCTTTTGTATATTAATCCTTTAGGGACCTAAAGCAGGACAATGCCTAGAAACTGATGTGTGCCTGTGTCTTGAGCTGCCTGAGTGATCCTAGCCCTTTGCTACTCCGTTCCTTCATCTGGAAAATGGACTAATCAGCCTGATTCACCCCACTGGGCAGGTAGCGGCTAACTCATGGCTACAGCATACTCTGCACGCCGAGTACCTTAGCAAAAAGGTGCAGATATGCTGATGTCATTTCCAAATTGCCAGTATCAGAAGGGAAATCACGGCAAGGATCGTAAGAACAGAACCTCAGGCCCGCAGAATGAGTTTGCATCCCGTCTTCCCTCCCACTGTTGCAGTAACAAATCAGGTGCCGGAGGAAAGCTGCACTGAAACGCATCTTCAGTGCTGAGGGACCAAATGGAATGTTTTACTGCATCAAATAAGGCCCAGCAATGTAATCAAGCACTTTCAAAGGGTTGTAAAATATCCTGGGAGAGCAAAGCAGGTTTCATAGGCTCTTCAACACCTCCCCAAAGGGCAACTGCTTGACTGGGTAAAGTCTCCCAACCAAAAAGAGGAACTAGGTCATGGTCTTTCAGAAAAGAGGCTGACAGAAACTTCTATCTAGACAGCTACCAGAAATAAGCAAGAGCCCTCTCCAGTCAAGAGGCCCCTGGACATCTTCTAGCTGGTACATGTGTGAAGTAGAAGTGGCCTTTGGAGTTGAGCCCAGGCATCATGTCCATGAAGACCAAACTCCCTGAGACCAGTCCACGTCTCCCATTGCCTTTCCTGGACTTTCCACAGAGCAGGGAAGAGTTTGCCACTGCACTCTCTTCCATGTGTTTTCTATCCACACATGCTGTGCTGTTGCTCCTTGCTAATCCATCCCCCATTTTTCTCCCAGCCCCCCCACCCTCTGGCCTCTGCTACCTTTCAACAACAACAAAAGAAAGGTTCTGGAGCCATGGAGCCAGTGTGCTGCCTTTTATGTCAGGGCAGCGGATGCTGCACCAGACAATGCCCAGTCTCCAGAACGAGCAGAGCCACTCGCATCGAGTGACTGGGGTCATGGAAGGGCTGAACACATTAACCACACACAAGCAACAGAAAGCTCATTCAGAGGCGAGCGACCAGAGGTCACCAGGGAGGCTCTGGCCGTTTGTTTTAATTGTGGGAGATGCCTTTCACGCATATTCAATCTCGCCCTGTGATTTATCACCTCCCTGGGTGTTTTAAGTGTTCTACTCCACTTCGCCAGCCCTGCATCTCCAAGGGGAGTCTGTGCAAATTGAAGATGACATTGGACTTTTATGTCTTCCTGAACCAAGAGGCGGCTACAGCTTCAGAACTGTCAAGGCTCCTCATTTGTGTTCTTCCACCAGCAGAAACCACAGCTAGACCCTGATGGCTCAAACCATTTACTAATAAAATAAGCTTTCTAAGCTCCGTGACCCCCATGATTTCCCATCTGTCGATTTCCTTGGAAATCCTGTGCTTCCTTGGAGATCAGGGGCAAAAAAACAATGAGCAGACCAGCTCAGGATTGGGGAGTGAAACCTGTCCCTTGAGAGGGAATGGAAGCAAGACCCTGAAACGTGCAAGCTCGAGGACTGCATTTTCACCTTCCAAGTGTGCAGCACAGCTGGCCACTGCTCACCTCATCGGCACTGTGGCTCTGAAGCCCACAACACCTGTGTCCCCCTCACCTCAGCCTCACTGCCAGATCTCCCTCACTCAAAAGATTCAAAGGCCAGGAACATGTGTCACTGTTGCTCTCACTGAGAATGAAATGCTAAGAACCTAAATCTAGGTTCTTAGGGGCAGCTTCTAATCAATAGGGGCCACTATGAGTCAGTTGCAAATGCCAAACCAGTTGCACTGATTATCAACTGGGGGAACAAAATGGAAATGTAGGGAGTTGAGATTAGCAGGAGGAGCAAAAATATTCCCTTGCAAACTCAAATGAGATAGTAAAAGAACCAGTGAAGTTAATTTTGGCTTTTTCAAAGTTTTTACCTCCAAACACATGGAAGTTAATTGCTGAGCTCTTATGGTGAACTATTTCCTGTGTAATTTAATCCTTATCACAATCCTGCAGGGTTAGGGACTGTCTTATTCACTCTTTACAGGTGAGGACACTGGGCTTCAAGAGAAAGAATTACAGAGAAAGTAAGTGGCAGAACAGTGGTAACCTCAGTTAACCAGACCAGACAGCCTCTTGGCATTCCCAAGGGAACATGGCAACCCCTGAACCCAAGGGTAAACCCCTGGAATTAGTTTAAGTGCTACTCAACCCCTGAGGGTACTTTGGAGACAGTGTCAGATACTGAGACCTCACGGTGAGGCAGAAGGGTACTGAAGGTGAGGAGGAGGAACACGCCTGCACTGTGGTAGCCAACTAGGTAGGACCATTCTTTTCTTGAAAGAATCTATGATCAGAAAACATGAAAAACAAAAGAAAAATCAATGCAGGCTGCTTTGAACCAAGACTAATAAGCTCTCAGCACACTGAAAACTCTCCAGTTCACTGCCAGCCTTCACATATCTTGTCCCAGACTTTGTAGATGGAGCTCTGCCCTTCACATGCTAGCTGGCCATGCTTCCAAAGCCCACAGTGGTGTTTCCCTTCAGCTAGGTTCTCTTTGGCCCGGACTGTGGCAGGCACAACCCCAGAGCTACCCCGGCACAGGCAGGGGGCTGCTTGTCAGGCATGGTCACTGGCCCCAGAGACCACTGAAGTCCAGACACTGGAAAGGGTATCAAACTTCATGTGTAGCAAAAACCCCATTATTTCATCTAGTGATCCTGAGATAAATCCAGCTGTATCAAAAGCCAAGTCCATGCTTTTATTAACCCTCGAATAATCAGAATTCTTGATTAACTGGAACCTGGCAGCCTACTTTGAAAACAGGTTTACATCAAGACGTTAAAAAAAAAAAAAAGGTTTCTATGAATGTCCTAGGAGCAGTACAAATTTGACTACAAATCAAACCTCATTTGTCTACAATAAGAACTCATTGAGAACTGACAGTCAAAATCAGGCCCCTGAAGAATCTAAATGTTCTGAATCATTACAGAAAGAAGAAAGATGAAATCCTATCAAGACAGAATGGTATGGTCATATGTGGGCATAGCTGACAGCATGGGCTGAGACAAAAAGGGACTTTCTGCTGGACCCTGTGCTAGCCACAAAGTGGCTCCACCCCATGGTCTTCTGGGCACCATGGGGTCACTACCTGAACCAATGATCTACCTGGCCTGCCCAATTCCTGTGTTGGCCATACTGCCCTCCTCAGGGCATGCACTGCTTGGTGGTGGGGTATTCGATGCCAACATTTGTTACAAAAACTGAAGAAAGAGGAGCCTAACTAAAAGCATCACACACAAATCGAGGTTCATGTTATGGTTTCTTGGAACCACTGACAGAATTCATCTTGTAATGAGACCCATCTGGGACTTTAATAGCTAACCTCTCTTGCTTGGATAACAACTGCAAATAAGATCTATCTTATGCCAGATCTCACTTTTTGGTAGAAAGCTTCCAATAAGCTTATTTTATCCTAATAGCAGAAACTGTGCCGAGGACACCAAAGGACACATCCTACGTGACTGTCAGGTGTCGGTGGATTCACTGGCTTGCATACTGCTGGGGATCAGGTGAGGAGCAGAGGTAGGATGTTATTACTGGGCATAATAAATTCTCCCTATTGCCGAGGCATGTTGGGAGGATGATGAACTGTTGCAAAAGGAAAGCAGCAATCATTCCATTAATTCACTCAACAACCAGACTGCTCATCTACTGGGTGCCGGCGACTGTCTCAATGTGAGTTCACACTGACCACAACTCTACCCCAGGCTGTGGGGGGTGCTGAAGCAGAGATGGCCTTTAGAGCACCAACAGGCAGATGGTCCCCTTAGATGGATTAGAAATCAGCCCGCTGTGCTGGTGGTTTGTTTTACTTGGAAAGAAAACAGATGTGTACAGAAAGGGGAAGCTCTAAAGGAAAATGAGGGAGTACAGGCAGCCCCTTCATTCTACCACCAGAAGTGGCCAGTATGACCGTGGGTCTTCAGAAGCTGTCACCACATGAAAGGTCTTGATCTTGAGTTAAAGACACCCAAATTTATCCCGTTTCCATGCTAGGGCTATTTATCTAAGGACTATGCCACTGGGACAAACGACTTTTAGACAGACCTCACTGGACAAGAAGCATAACCATCCCCAGCCCAACGATGACACAAGATGTGAAGAAGGACAGCCGGTCCTACAGCCCCATGACATGCTCTTCAGAATGAGACAGCCTTCTGGACCCCTGGAGGCTGGTCTGGCCCCACAGGGTAGATGCCTGCTCTCAGACTCAAAGCATGCTGCGGCCAGTACCCAGGCACCACCTGCCCTCAGGAGGGCTAGGCATGGCCCAGGGACAGAGACAGGCAAGCTCATGCATGGGTTAGTATCACAGAGGGTAGTACCATCACCACATACAGAGTACCTGGGAATAACCTACTTTGAGGGCTCAAATGCAGATAGGTCTTCTGCCTTGGGCTTGAGGCTAAACCAGCAAAATAAAATGAAGAAAAACAAAAACATACCCTGTGATATCAACAATGCCACATGTGCCATTTGCAAAATGCTCAGACAGGCCTGAAATTGTGACAAGTGACTTCATTTGTTTGTTTTTATGGCTTGGAAAAAGGTCTCTTCGGCTTTCAGCATTCCAGGTTCCTGTGGCTGAGGGCCCAGCTCACCGCAGCAGTAGAAAAAATGAGACTGTTCCGGGTGCCCAGATGAGGAACCAGAGACTGGGGTGCGGGGCCTGCAGCAGCTCCTTTGAGGACTGACTGGCTCACTAGCCCGTTGTCATTTTACCTCTCAGTTCCCTGGCTGAGTCCTCACTTTAGCTCTCCTTTTGCTAACTGTTTAATAATTTTGTTTTGGAAGGGAAACCCAGTAAATGACGGGAGCCAAAGGAAAGAAGAATGTGGAATGGGGAAAGGCCTATCTTTTTTGGTTATGCTATTAAAAGGAATTCTAAGGGTGCCTGGGTGGCTCAGTCAGTTAAACATCTACCTTTGGCTCAGGTCATGACCCCAGGGTCCTGGGATCGAGCCCCATGTTGGGCTCCCTATTCAGCAGGGGGCCTGCTTCTCCTTCTCCCCGCCCCCATCTTGTGCACATGCACCCCCCCAAATAGATAGATAGATAGATAGATAGATAGATAAATAAATAAATAAATATCTTTTTTTAAAAAAAGAAAAGAAAACAGATACCTGGGACACTACTTGAAAGACTGAGATAAAGAGTAAAAAATTAAACCTATTTAAACTATCATGATGGAAACTCAATGAACAGTCTGATTTTTTTTTTTTTTAAGATTTTATTTATTTATTCATGAGACACACAGAGATGTGTGTGAGACAGGCAGAGACACAAGCAGAGGGAGAAGCAGGCTCCATGCAGGGAGCCCGACGCAGGACCTGATCCCGGGACTCCAGGATCACGCTCTGGGCTGAAGGCAGAGGCTAAACCGCTGAGCCACCCAGGGATCCCCGAACAGTCTGATCTTAATGACACCTCTTTAACAGGTATGAGCCTGACCTGGGCCATCAGTTAGGAGCAGATGAGTGGCAGGAGAAGCCATTTCTGCTTTGCCCAACATGAGAGAGGTACACTCCTGGGCTGACATGTATCCCCAATGTTACCATCTCTAAAATTGCTGAAAGCTCAAAATATCAGTAGAAAACAATCTGAAACTGCTAGCAATGGAAATGAAGTCTCACCTTTTAAAACATTAAGGTTCTTCTAGACACTAAGTATGAAAAAAGTTAAAAATTCAGAATCTGGTTCCTTTAAAGCAAGAACAAAATTTTTTTATAGTCTTTGCCACTTAGAAACCCAAAAAGACTAGAGGAAGAGTCCATTCTCAATAGCTTCTGTTTCATTTTGCTTCTCTTGAAGTAAGGCAGCTCCCTGGGCAGAACTCCCCTTGGCTTAAAAGACAAAAATGCTTTACTGCTAAATGATGGATCAAAACCTGTCTCATAACAATGATTCATTTCATCAGAGCTTTTAACACAGGCTCCCCTTCCATCAAGCCAATGGGTTCACTGTCACTGGTGGATTAAATTCCCTTTCTGGCGTGAGTTAAACAATTTCCTCAACTAAGTATGCATAAAAAATAATAGTCTAATGACTCGGCTACTCAGGAAACCAGATGCCAACCTCACATTTCATTAATGAATGTCCTGATCAGCAAGACAGGAGACTTGGTACCTTTTTGATAGTATTGTGCTTGCTGCTGGTGCCACCCCGGTCAGAGTTCTCATTGTGCAGAATATCCAAGGCTGTCTCCCTCTCTTTGAGTTTCAAGGCCTCAATCTCAGTCTTGAGTTCATTGAGCTGCTCCTGCAAATGCTTGCTCTTCTCCATGTATTCCACTCTGCCGACAAGAGGACACTGTGTCATGGCTTTGGTGACAGTGAGACATGGGATCCAGGGTCTTGAAGCCTGGGGCCCACACCTCTGTGTAGCCACTCTCCGGCTGTGGGAGCCTGGACCGGTCACTTAACAGGTCTGAGTCTGTTTCCTCATCCATGATATTGGGATAATGCTCACAGGGCTGTGGTCAGAATTAAGTAAAATAAAGCACAGGAAAGCCCTCTGGTAAACCCTCATTAAGTGCTCTATGTTGCCCGTTACAATAGAAAGCTTTTAGTTCTGCACAAGTAATGACACATGAATCAAGACTCCTGGCATCCAAAACAATCTCCTTGTCTCAACCCTTCTTGGGTAAGTGATTCTATTCAAGTGACCTCTTCTGACAGGTACTGGCCATATCCCTACTTGTTTTGGGATGTCCTCTCCTAAAGAGGGTGGAAGCTCACTCAGCCAACACCAGGAAGAGAAAGATCCCCACCATGGTAGATACTCTGTATCTGTGATGGTGAAAATCTGAAAATTATCTTCAAGGTGTCCAACTTAAGGGCATCAGGCAAACCATGCAACACAAACACCAGGAACATTCTGTAGTGATTCCTACGGTTGGTATGTGGAGTCTGTTGTGTGCACTGATAATAAAAAACACAAACTACAAAAAAGCAGGACCCAGAACAGGATGTAGCCTCACTCCAATCACAACCATGAAATGCTCCCAATGCCTGGTCAATGGAGAAAGGCTGGAGGGGAAACTCGGACAGCAGATACCACAAATCGAGAGGCTCATGGTTGCTTACCCTGGGCTCCAGGAGACACTGTCCCAAGAGAGCTATCCCAAGGATATTGGACAAGGTGGGAGCATAGAGCCTCAGATAGGCTTAGAGCTGAATCTGGGTTCTGTCCCTCATCAGCTGTGTGATGCTGGCTGAGTTCATTAAACACTGTAGATCTGTGTTCTCATTTATAAATGGTACACTGAAACCTATCTCTGATGCCAGCTTGATGTTAGTGGGAATGAAATGAGACAAAGCTAAAAAGCCCTGACACCCAGGCATTCACTGTATGGTTCTCCAGAAAGCTGTGGCACAAATGGCCACTACCTATGGCTGGGAACCAGGAGGGGGCCTCAGGCATGTTTCTTCTGCAGTGAGAGTCCTTTCTGCCTCAGTTCTACCTCCACCAATCATGAAAGGAAGGAGGAGTACATAGCAGAAATTGCTATGAACAGGGCATGCAGGGCTCAGCTCAGGGCTGCCCCATATAGCAGTACTAGCCTGATGTGGACATTTGCTTTCCTTGGCCTTGAGCCTCAGTCTCTTCCCTTACCCTTGTTCTAGACATGGGAAGTACCACAGATCTCAACTGCTAGAGGATACAACTAGGAAACCTGTTATGTTACCATGTTAGAACATTATCACAGGCTTTATCACCAAGTGAACAGCAGTCAGAGAATTTATTCTGCTACTCAGAGACCCTTGACAACCAGTCCTAGACTATAGATGAGGTTGTAAACCACCATAAACTCCAGGTCACCAATTAAGGATCACTGTTATCCTGGAAGACAGAGTGATGGTGTGATGTCCTTCACTTCTGATTAGGAAATTCTTCCTCCAGAGGGAACAGAGCAAGCCCTGCAGAGCTAGTGATAGGCTCCTGCAGTGATCCTCTGTTTCCCCAGGCCCAGATAGCCTCACTCTAGCTCAGTGGCTGGGGGCACAGAGGTCAGAGGGACTACATACTTTTCTTTCTCTATCTCCATGGAAAGCCGCTTCATGTCAGTATCCTTGAAGTCGAAAGACAGGCTGTCACCAATGAGGTTGAAACTTGGTATGTCGGGAGGCAACGGTGCTGGAATTGGGTTCATGGGCTATGAATGAGAAATCTCCAGTTAGGACGGTCAGGTTCTATGAGAATGAGAACACAGGGCACTGCTGTGTTAACCACCGACCCTCCAGCAGCCACAGAGGCAATGGGCACAGCTCAGGCCCTTCCCCCCAGCACTACCACAGCCTCTTGTCAAAATAATCACCCCTGTCTCTCTTCCCCCAGTCTAGTCAAACTGGCTGCTGCCAGGTGATCAACCCCAAAGATCTCTAATCTAGGTAAATCATTCCTCTTCCCTTAAACCTTTAACAGCTTTTTATGCTCAGCCAAATTTAAACACAAACTCCCACTCACTTCTTTGTTGAGGCCCTGGGCTAGGAGGTGCAGATGCAGAGAACAAGAAAGAGTCCCTAGATCTGAGCAGCTGAAAGTATCATTCAGTAAACAGTGGTGCTCACAGATCATCATGATTAAGTAGGGTAGACACTGTAGCCAGGGAGTGAACAGTAGCCGAGGGAGCTGGAGAAGGTGTGCTAGAAAAGATGCTGCTTCTGCTGGCACCAGAGGATATGCCAGAGGAAAAGGCTTGCCAGGCAAGAGGCCTGGTACTGAGCAGGGCAGAGAATGCTCAGTGAGAATGCTGAGGGTCTGTAGTGCCAGCATAAGGGGGAGGGTGGGAGGCCGGGACCAGGCCATAAAGAGCTCCCCTGCATGCTAAGGGGGCTTGGAATTGGAAGGTGGAGCCAGAGTAAGGCTTGAAGCAGAGGATGAAAAGATCAGATTTGAGGACTTTCTCATCCCAGAACAATGGAACCAATCTACTTTAGCTTCTCCTACTGTTTGCCCTATCAGATCGTGAAGAGTACCATTTCTGTTCCTTTGCTTAAACTTGTATACACCTTGCTCTCCCCATATACGTCATCTTTTTTCCAAAGCCCTTCTCAAATACTAGGATTTCTCAACCAAAGCCTTTCTAGATCCCTCTCGGCCAGATGGCAATTCTTTTCTTTGCTATGCATTAACATTGTGTTTCTGGTTCTGTTATGGCACTACCCTAACTCCGCCCTGTGAAAATCCTTTTTGGCTGTGTCTTCTTTTACTGTTGGCAAGTTTCCTTTTTTTTTTTTTTTTAAAGATTTTATTTATTTTTTCATGAGAGACACAGAGAGACAGAGACACAGGAAAAGAGAGAAGCAGGCTCCATGCAGGGAGCCTGACGCGGACCTCGATCCCAGGATTCCAGGATCACACCCAGGGCTGAAGGCAGATGCCCAACCACTGAGCCACCCAGGCTTCCCTGTTGGCAAGTTTCCTAAGGGCAGGATCTGCCTCTCTTTCACCCTTGGATCCTTGGCTGAGTCTGGGACGGCGTCTGGGAAACAGTAGAGGCCCAGAGCACTCATCTGAGACGATGACAAGGCCTGAGGCAGACTGTCTGTGTGGGTGTTGAACGTGGTGCTGAGAGGGGGCTTCTGGGGGTACTAGAACATTCTGTTTTCTGATTTGGGTGTTGGGTGCATGGGTGTGTTGAGTTTATGAGAATTCATCAAGCTGTACAGTGATAATTTGGGCACTTTTCTGTACGTATGTTATACCTCATCAAAATTTCCGAAAAGATGGGTGCTGAATATTGCTCTGTGGGTGAGAACAGACACTGGTACAACCTTTGTGGAGCGGATCGCGATGGGAAACCTGACCCCACCGTTCTATTTATGACAATTTATTCTGCCAGTACATTTACCATATGCGTGAAGATTTGTGCTCAGGGATATCTTCCGCAGTTTTGTTCACAACTGCAGAAGAAAACAGAATAAATACCCATCCATAGGGGCCTGCTTAAATGAATTACAATCCATCCGTACCACGAAATATGATTCAAAGGCTGATACAGATGTGCTCTTCCAGGACTTATTATTTTTTTTTTTTCTAATTTATGATAGGCACACAGTGAGAGAGAGAGGCAGAGACACAGGCAGAGGGAGAAGCAGGCTCCATGCACCGGGAGCCCGACGTGGGATTCGATCCTGGGTCTCCAGGATCACGCTCTGGGCCAAAGGCAGGCGCCGAACCACTGCGCCACCCAGGGATCCCTTCCAGGACTTATTTATTTACTGTTTGAAGAATGTATAAAGTTTGCTCCAGTGTAGGTTTTATTTATTTATATATTTTGAAAAATTTTCAGTTATCTCTATACCCAACACGTAACTCAAACCTGCAATCACGACATCAAGAGTCTCATGCTCTACCAACTGAGCCAGTCAGTCGCCCCGTTCCAGGATACGTTTTAAAACCACGTGCATGGGGATCCCTGGGTGGCTCAGCAGTTTGGTGCCTGCCTTCGGCCCAGGGCGTGATCCTGGAGTCCCGGGATCCAGTCCTACATCAAGTTCCCTGTATGGAGCCTGCTTCTCCCTCTGCCTGTGTCTCTGCCTCTCTCTCTGTGTGTGTCTCTCACGAATAAATAAATAAAGTCTTTTAAAAATAAATAAAAATTTAAAAACCATGTGCATCTCAGGTACCCAGTCCAGATGAGCCCTCCAATGACTCCGGTCCTGGCTGCTCTGCAACTGCCTGAGGAAGGACCATTGGCCCAATCAATCCACCAAGCCATGAGAGAGAATGAATGGTTGTTTTGAGCTATACGGCTGGCTTGGGGTGGCCTGTCACACAGTAATAGATACCAGAATAGATGACAATAGCAGACTGCCCAAATTTCCCTCCCCCTCAGACCCTGGGCTGTTCATGTCTCTGTGCCCTGTGTGCCTCTTTGCTGCGTGTATGAGTGTGCAATGCATGCATCTGTGCCCTACGCACATCTGTGCATTGGCTGAGAACACCATGGAGTCTCTTTCCCACCCAGCTAGTTCCTACTTACCCTTTAAGAGCCAGCTCAGGTGCTGTTCTATGTGCCTAGTGTCCCTACAGGCTGGGCTACATTCTCCTCTAGACTCCTGTACACCCTGTCTGAATACAGACTCTAAAGCTGCCTGGTATTATGTGGAACAGAACAGTTTGCTGAAGTGTATGCACAGAGGGAGAGAAGGGAAGGGAAGAGATGTTTCTATTCATCATGTGACCCTATTTAATTGAAGTCTGCCTCCTTGTCCCAAAATGAGTTTGGAAACTGGTTTTTATGTGGCAATAGTTCACTCTGCAGTATACAGAATACCCCTGCCCAGAACGACAAGGCTGGTGTATGGCATACACAGGCAGCTGAAGATTACATTCAGCTTGGCATCAAGAGGCTAACCTCTCTTGAGGATAATTTGGGACTATATTACTTAAAATAAGAAAAACATTGCAGAGCTGGGAAAGGCCCTACTGCCTGCTATCTACGCAATCAGAGAGGTGACTGGTCCAAGGCCAAATGGCAGACCAGGTATTCTACCGAGCGAGGCTCCAGCTGCAGGCCCTTGGCATCACTCATTCTGCTGGGGCACCCCCAGGGGAACCAAAGGGTTGAGAGGGAAAGGAAGGCTATGCGGTCTGAAGCAGCTGCAGGTTGGCAGCCCCCAGCCAGGCTCACCGGGTATGTGGGCTTGGTGGTGATTTCCAGGAGCTTTTGCTTGGCTCTTCGCTCTGCTTCTCGGGCTTCCTGCAGATCCTGCTTCAGCTGATCTGCCTCCTTGGCCCTGCAAGGAAAGGAGGGAGCCAGCTCAAAAAGGAGACAGATAGACGAAAGAGAGCCCTTTCCCCTGGAGGTTAACCCCAAGGATGGCACCAGATCAGGCAAACAAGACCATGGGTTGGGGTGGAGGGGGACACATTATGTGAAAATCAGAACTTCCAAAGCAAGGACAACATTCCTGAGTAGTGTTCATTGCAATGGTAAATTTAAACCAGAAGAACAGGGACGTCAGTGGGAAGGAGTCAAGTTCAAACCTTTGCAGTTGGTAGAGAGGGAGCAGAAGTGGGGCAGGGGCTAGCAGCTTCCTCTGCTTCACTTCTGGGTGAGAGTAGGCTGGGCAAAGGTACAGTATGGTGGCTCAAAAGTCTTATAATGGATCATGGAGGGCAGGATGTGAGAGAACTGCTTCTTCACCGCCCCCAAGTAAGACAACTGCAGGCTTGGGGCCAACCTTAGGCAAGAGGACGACGAGCACCAACACTGAGGGCCTCACCCTGCAAGACACAGGACCCAGGGGGCCTGGCCCAACATGAATTAGTTAATGGGGGGAAGGGACCTGCACAAAGAAAGAAAGGGGCCCAGAACAGAGCAGGAAACAAAGAATCATATTCCCAGAAAGACATGCAGAAAATGGAGAGGAAACTGTAGCGAATGCACCTTGGTAGCAAAAAGCCAAACTCAAGTGTTCTAAATCAATAGAGCCAAATGCTGGGGAATGTGCCAGCATTTATCTGAAGGCTGCAATACCAGAACAATCCAGAGCCTAGAATAGTCTTTGGAAAGTAGAGACTACAGTTCTACCCTTCAACTTGGTCATGAGCTGGCACATCCTGACCACAGACAGGATCCTGGCCCTCCCCTCCTATCTGCCTCAGGAGCCTTAGCACCAAGAAGGGCTGCAGGGAAGCAGGTTCCTCATTACTTCTTTAAAGGTAAATAGCTGCTGTTTCCCCACATGTCCCCTACATGAAAAGGGAAAAGAATCACATTTTTTAAATATAAGAAGAGCCTCCTGATAGCTCCTCAGCTGAAGGCAGCCTGTGGCCATGCTTAATGGCTTTTCTGCACACACGACTACCAGAGGGACAGTAGTTTATCACAGACACAAGCATGACCAGAGGTCCGCTCAACAAGAGAACTGGGCTCCTGAGCCTTTCTGCTAATTCCAGCCCCCAAACTCCACACTGGCTTAAGCACCAGTCCTCACTAACCTGTCTAGGGAGGAGCCTCCCCCTTGCCCCAGAAGATGGAGAAGCAGCTTACGGACAGGTGCAGTCAAGCTCTGCCTCGGGCCCAGGTTACAACTGAACAGCCCCTCACCTGGGTCCCAGTGTCCAGACTCCCCACCTCTAACCTCCTCTCTGACTCCTCAGCCATCTTCAGCGCCAGCACCTCAGCCTCTAGCACCTTCTGCTCCATCAGGCGCTTCTCTTCCTCTGTCCGAATGGCTGTGGCCTTGATGCGCTGCATTTCCTGTTCAGCCTCTGCGGCCTTCTGAGCCAGGAGTTTTGCCTCCTCCTCAGTGATTTGGGCCTTTTCTGCCAACAGGTCAGCTGTCTCCTCAGACCGCATCTGGAGAGAAGAGCGCTATCAGCTGGAATGGGGACCACATGCTTGTCATCCCACCCAGATCTGGACTCAGACACTCAGGTCAGTGAGAATGAGAGTGTTGGACTTCCTGGGGTCCTGCCACTGAATGTCCCATCAGATGACACTGATGCAAGGAATGACAAGACATACCCTCAACATTTTGGAAAGGCCCTTCAGGTTCTACCCATGGGGAGCAAAAAGCAAGCCTTTTTGAGTACCCATGTGAGCTGAGGCTTATGCTTTATGAGGGAGAAAACCAACTTTACCTTGTTCTTTCCTTTTAAATCAGTGGTTCAAACCAGCAGAGACTTTGCCTCCTGGGAGACAGGTAACAATGTCTGGAGACATTTTTGATTGTCACAAATTGGGGGTGAGGTGGTGCTGTAGGCATCCAGATAGGGGTCAAGGGCACTGCTAAACATCCTCTGATGCACAGGATAGCTCCCACCATAAAGGGTGATCTGGCCCCAGGGCTGGCTGAGAAGCCCTGCTTTAAAGGTGAGCTCTAGTGAAAGTGGGGCTTGGTGGCACATGAATTCCACCTGGGTCTGCTTCCACAGACATAAGTAGAAAGAAAAGACACTGATTTTTTTTAAAAACTGAAATGTCAAAGTGATTGTTACTAATCTGCAAACGTCAGGAGGCCTAACTCTCAAAACCTGCTCAAGTCCCCATGCAGCCTCCTGGGGCCCAGACCCCCCAGCAATCACCAGAGCTTCATTGGCCATTGTTGCTTCTTCTTTCATCTGCAGCAGCCTCCTCTCCAATTCATCCCTTGTGCGCTCTGCCTCCTCCCTCATCTGCTTCTCTCGAGCAAGGCGCTGCCGCTCCATCTGGGGGCCAATGACAGCAGCCACTGAGTCATGGGGCCCATGCTTATGGTGCCACAGGGGTCCAAGGACGCCCAGTGTCTAGAGTACCCTCAAGGAGACCCTCTTTCCTCCCCTTTCCTTTAGGTGGCCGGTGTCATTCTTGTTACCCGCCACCCTCTTTCCTTCGAAACCAGCTGCAGGATCGAAAGCTGTGTCCCTTGAAACAACACCTAGAGGTGAGGGAACAAACAAAACGACAGAAAAGCAAGCCCTGCCAAGTCTACCTGGATTGAAGGAGGCATTTGCACACATCATGTGCTGAAATGGCCACCCTGTCAATAACCCTTTTTGTTGGTAGACCTCACATAGCTCTGCCCTGCAGTGGACAAGACACAATACAAGTTCCTTCTCCCAGAGACGGAGCGCCAGAAACCAACAGCTCTCCTCTGTTTGGATGAGCACCACCCCCCGCCGCCACCATGTCATCCACACAGACCCCACCCACATCTCTAATTTCTTTCTTTTTTAAAAAGATTTTATTTATTTACCCATGAGAGACACAGAGAGAAAGAAAGAGAGAGAGAGGCAGAGACACAGGAAGAGGGAGAAGCAGGCTCCATGCAGGGAGCCAGACGTGGGACTCGATCCTGGGTCTCCAGGATCACGCCCTGGGGTGAAGGCAGCGCTAAACTGCTGAGCTACCCGGGCTGCCCCCACATCTCTAATTTCATCCACAGTTGCTTGTGCCTCTGACCCAAGAAGATGGAAAGGCTCTGCGTGTGAGGCATCGGTAGTTCACACATTGTGTGTCACAGTTGGGGGGGTGGGGGGTGCTGCAGTGCCACGGCACAGGCGCCCAGCCTCATGCAGGGGCAACTCCCAGCCAAGCTTGCAATGGGAGGGAGCCAAGCAAGGAATGCAGCCCTCACTCCTCCGTCCTTAAGGCACCAGTACAAAGCCGATGCCACCTCCTGTGCCTTCGGGATCACTGTATTAATTGGGCCACATGCAGAGCCTAATAAGGGAAACAAGCACAGGACAAGTGCTATTCTCTGTGATCCTAGGGTATTAACTGAGTTCAAAAAGCGAAGCCAGAAGTGACCACTGCACTATTTTCTTCCTTAAATAGAGCACATTTATTTATCTCTTACTTCAATCTTCTCCCAAACATAAGATTTTTAAGACTGCTGCTTTTTCTAAATACTGAGCCAAAAAGAAAAAAAAAAAGGCACTGGGCCTCGAAAGAATAATGCAAAGACAAGCAATAAAATACTGTAAATTCTTCTCCAATTTTCCTCTTGCAGGTCAGTGAAAACCTTGGCCAATTTGTTCTCTAATTTCCACTGCATTACAATTTCCATTAGGTAGATTACTGTTTCTCCGTTATTCTCCACTTGAAAAAAAGCCCAGGCAACCACCTTCTCTTCCCAGCACTGCACTTTCCAGAGACCTCCACCCAATAATGAGGGACCACCTGTTTGCAAGGTGGTTTAAATTCACAAAGGCTTTTAGGTACAATGTGTCCTTTGATCTAAGACAGAGAAGACATACCATTAGTTCCAATGGACAGGTGAGAAAATTGAGGTCTGGAAGGTAAGTCATTTACTAACATCACATACTAAGTTTCACATCTAGTTCCAAGGTCAGTGTCTGTACCACTGGGCCACAAAGCCCCTGGCCTGTGGTTGCCAGATGCCAGGGACATGTCTCTGCCATTCTATAGGCCATGCAGGTCCAAGGTGTATGCATGTTATTCTCTGCCACAGCCCTGAGGCCTCCACACTTATTGACGTTTTCAGATCTCTCGCTTGTAAGCTTTCCCCAGCTGAAAAGAGGCCTAAGACCCATGCTGGCTCAGGAGCATTTGTCCGATACAACCCATTCCACCACTGTGGCCCTGAAAGCATCCCAAACAGCTCATCTATAGTCTGCCGTTTCATAAAGCAAAGAGACGGAACACTGAAAGCATGCTGAATCAAACTGGGCATTTCATTCTAAATCTCAGGGCAGGGAGCCAGCCTTGCTGGAGCACCCACATCAGAGAGCTGCACACAGACTAATGATTACACCTCTGAGCCTGCAAGTCCTAAGGGCAGCTGACTGCAGCTACTGCTACTCCATCTAAGAGTTGGTCCAAAACCACAGTGGGTATTCTCAGCAGTGAGGCTCACATTAGTTTTATGGATTTCAGTGAGTCGAAATGGTTTATGAGTAGAAAACAACGAGGCAGACTGTCCAGTCTGCCGATAAGTGCTCCGGGCACCTCCCGCCACAGGCAATGTGCTGCCTGGGCTGACCTGTGGTGGGGAAGTGCAGCTGAAGTCTAATTAGCATTCCCGCAGCAGCACAAGACGCTGCCATGCATTCTATCACCATCTAATTAGAAGAGGACAAGGCTGGGCAAAGGAGACAACCAGACAAAACGAAAGTAAGCCAGGTAGGTGGACGGACAGATGGGCTCAGGCTTTGCCTATCTCTTCCCAAACATGCATTAATCACACCTCACTTACTTAAGTGGGGAAATAACTAGAGATGTTTCTTTTAGATATGCTATTGGAGTTTATTCCTCATTTCCAGAGCGGACACCCCACTGGCAGGGCATCAGCCAGTAAAGATCCAACAGAAATAAAATAAGAGAAGGTGGCCAAACGACATTTGTCAGCCCACGACTGCTCCTTACCTTCTCAGCTAAGACCACAAAGGAGTGACAACAGTGGTTCAGACACATTCTTGCTCACCTGCTTTCTAGCCTTCTCCTCCCTGGCCTGGGCTTTCATCTGCTGAACTTCCAAAGAATCAGCCTTCCTTCTCCTCATGAAAAGGTCATGGTTCCCAATACAGAGCTGGAGAATCTGTGTTCACAGAAGCAGTAGAAATGTTAAACCCATAAATTTACTTCACTGCTTACCAGCTCACCAGTGCTACAGAATCTTGGTCTTGGGCTCTTGAGGGCAGCAGGAAACCTGAAAAGTAAAACACAGACTGAAACACCATGGCCCTCCCTACTAATGGCCTCCAGTGCTCTCTGCTTTGGAAATAGGCAAAATGGAGGTGCCTCAAGTATGCCAGGGGGCATATATCACAAGTTAAGAGAGGAACAGATGACACTTGGGCATGTCTTCTGGATCCATCTCATTCTCCTAAGATGTGGCTCTGCAAATTAGGGAGGATAGGAAAGCTCATGCAATAGGTAGGGCTGTGACAAAAAGTTATTCACGTGGAAAAAAAGAAGCAAGATCCCTCCCTTATATCATACTCAAAAATCAACTCCAGGAGGATTAAAGACTTAAATGCAAAGATTGAATCCTTTAAATTCTTAGAGGAGAATATAGAAAAATATCTTTATGATATAGGATATCAGATAAGACACAAGTAGTACAAATGATTAAGGAAAAGATATATACATTTGTCTATATTAAACTTAAACATTCTTTGTTAAGACATTAAAAAAGGAGGAAAAGTATGCCACAAGCTGGGAAATGATAGAACCAGTAAAGAATACAAACAACCCAGAGAATAATAGCCAAAGGACATAAAACAAGTATTCAACAAAAAAGACAAGCTTGGCCAAAAAATATACAGAAAGATGCTCAACTTCATTAATAAATATAAAGATGCACATTAGTATGACATTGAGATACAATTTCATACACACAATAGTGACAAAAAATTTTAAAGCCGGATAATATAAAGTGAGGAAAATATAAAGCAAAAGGAGTTGCACCCACTGCACTGGGTCTGTCAATTAATTCACCTTCTTTGGAAAACAACACGGTGTAATCTTGAATTTGGACATACACTACAGACCTGCGACTTGTACTCCTAAGCAGATATTCTCTAGAGAAACTATTGTCTGTGTACAGCAGGAGGCAGGTACAAGAATGCTCACAACAGCCTTATTAAAATGGCAGAGAAGTAGATAGCATTTAATTATTCATTAATAGGTAAATGGCACACACACACACACGAAGATTAATAGCAGTGAAAATAAAGGGCTCATATCTTGAAGCATCAACACAGATACATCCTAGAAAATAATGTTATATTAAAAAAAGTGACAGAACATAGACAGTTGACAGCACTTGGTAAACTTCAAAAGTTCACAAAACTTAGTAGTGTTTTCATTTTGCTATATGTGAAGTCAAGTTCTGAGGAAAAGCAAGTGAATAATAGACACACAGCTCAGAATGGTGATCACTCTTTGGAAGGAGGGCGGGGGAAACCAACCAATAGGATGTTAACATGAGGGGTTTAACAGTATTAGAAATGTGCTGTTTCTTAATGCTAGGTAGTGGATACGTAGCTATTTATTTTTGCCTCTCTTTATACCTTATATACACATTATACTTATCCTTTTATATGTATAAGGTACCTCCATAAAAATAATTTTTAAAAACTCCACATCACAAAAAGTTTAGGTTTGACTTGTTAGGTTATGCTAAAGGGAAGAGTCTTTGAAGGTCTGTTGGCAAAGTGTATAGCAAGTGAACTATCATAAGAGGTCACTCCAATAATCTCTCAAAAAAAGGCACTCGGGGGATGCCTGGGTGGCTCAGTGGTTGAGCATCTGCCTTTGGCCCAGGGCGTGATCCTGGAGTCCCAGGATTGAGTCCCACATCGGGATCCCTGCGTGGAGCCTGCTTTTCCCTCTGCCTAAGTCTCTGTCTCTGTCTCTCTCTGTGTCTTATGAATAAATAAATAAAATCTTAAAAAAAAAAAAGGCACTCGGTTTTCCAGAAAAACTACAGTTATCAGCAACAAAACCCAGGATCCACTTACCAGCTTATTAACACGAAGCTTTGAGGAGTTGAATTTGAAGACATCGATTTTCTTATCCAATGGTTTAATAGTAAACTGAAAAAAGGAAGCAGAAAACAGTTTCAGTCTCACAGCTTAGAGTGTTAGCACCAACTGGGAAATTCCACAAAAGCAGCAACTACACTGGCAAAGATCCAGCAAAAGGCTATGCTTTGTCCTAGCTTCCTGGTGCCCAGGCACTAAACTATGGTGAATTATAAGTAGCTGAGGGCGCCAAGTCTCCGGCTGTGGAAGTTCAGGATCCTGGAAGGTATGTTGTCAGCACCATCTTAGGCTTGGAAACCTGAAATGCCAGCCCTCGATGGGCCACACCACAGGACCAATACTGGGAAGCCGGCTGTAGAGCCATGTGCTCAGTTCTGCCTTCAGGAAGCTCACTACCTAGCTGGAACTAAACTAGTGACAGTCAGTTACTGGAGAAATTATATCATCTATTGTGCCTCATTGGGTGGCACAAATCACAAATGTCATGGGGGTTCAGAGTAGATCCACCTTAAGTAGGAGGGGAACTTCAGCAGGTCATAGACAAAGAGTATGTATGACAGGGAAGCTAAAAGGCTGGACATAAGGCCATTCAAGACAGGACATGCAAAAGAATGAGGCAGAGATCAGGAAATGACCAGTGTGTGTGTGTGTGTGTGTGTGTGTGTGTGTGTGTGTGTGTCTGACATTATTAGCTCTCTGATGACTAAGATGATACCATGAGCTCATGAGCTCAGACTGGGAGGAAAGCAGGGGTGGGCTGCAGGTAGACAGTCAGAGGAGGTGGGGTTTGATGTGGCACCATACAGATCATCACTATGGGTTTCTGAATGTGGGGATTATCAGCTGAAAGCTGTTCATAAAAGGAATAAAGTGTGAAGAACAGACCATGGAAGAAGAGGGTAACAGTTCCTGAAATCAAAGGAGAGAGAAAGCTGAGTGATAAGGATGGGCTTGGTAGCAAGAAAGGAGATGCCAGGCCAGACCACTAGGCAGGGAAGCATATAAAGAACAAATGGTATCACTGTTCACAACTGTTCCTGATCAGACCAGACAGATCCGCAATTTCAGATGCACTTAAAAAATGGGTATCTATTCCCCAGTAAGTCTTGCTAAGCAGACAAATGTTTGGGAATATAAACTCTAGGGTATTTCTTCCTCATGTTATTTTGTCTAAGGAGCAGTTAGCACACTGAGGAAAATGATCGTTGGGTTAGCTTTTGGTCAAACTAACTGAGAAGCACTATTGTTCTTGTGGAGGCTGCTATTTGAGAATTTTGTGAGCTTATTTTTGGCTTTGAAGTCAAACCCAGGAACTGTCAGTGGGAAACCACAAGTAGTGGGGAAACCACAGGCTCTGCGCTGTGCTGGGATGCACACAGAGAATCAATGGATCACTTAAAATAAACCAACATTTCTGTTTTGACAGCATGGCTGTCATGCATAACTACTAAGACTACTTCCTATTATGTCAAGTCAGCTTGAGGTCCTCTTACTGCATGAGTTATTGACATGATGGAATGTGATAGCACCCTGCCCCTGGAGAGGGTATATTAAGAGTTTATTGTACCAGGCCATACTAGGGGAGACTTTAATCCTTGGGTTCTGTGAAAAACGAGTGTTTTGGGAGCCTTTAGCACACAAACGTGTGGATATGCAGTAAACAGACTTTATGAAATTAGAGATGAAAAACTACCATGCCATAGCATACCTACTGCTTTAAGTCATGTGGAGCTTTTAATTTAAGTCTTTAAAAAAGAAATACCTAAATGCTCCTCTTCTGGGCTACTTACAGAAAATTTGAAAGCCAGAATGTTTTGAATTAAGAAGCTCAATCTGTCTCATCGAGCATGGCCGAGTAGATCTCAACCATGTTATTGGAAACCAGGAGCCTGGTGTTCCCTTTCTTGAGTTGCTATTAGGGATGGGAAAACAGGAAATCTGCTCAGGGTGGGGGCTCTGCAGGCAACAACATGAGCCATCACTGTTCCTCACTCCACACTCTGCTTCCCAACTGTGCAGGCACCAGCAACTGAGCACTGTCTGGGCCTGCGCCTTCTGTCCAATGTCCTGTGCTCTCAGGACTCACCCTCAACACCCCCTACCAGAAAAACACCTCCCCACCCTTGCCAGGGCTATGGCTTCAGGAAACATAGAGCTCAGCCCCTGCTATTCCCAATCACAGCTTACCTGATCCCTCTGCATCTCTGCTTCCTTATGTGACACAGATACCCCAAACCTGACCCCTACTCTTATATGTTCTCAGGAGGAGGGAATCAGAATTGAGGCGAGAGTGCTCATAAGTGGAAAAGCGAAAAAGCACTGGATCATCCTCACTGCAGGTCTGTCTTACAGCAGCCAGGCCCTCGCTTGACTATAACTTCCCTGAGGGCTGAGACTGGATTTTCTAGATCTTTGTTTCTCCTATGAAACCTAACACAAAGCAGATCCTTGATAATTCCTTTGAAACTATCATAAGTGGAAAAGCGAAAAAGCACTGGATCATCCTCACTGCAGGTCTGTCTTACAGCAGCCAGGCCCTCGCTTGACTATAACTTCCCTGAGGGCTGAGACTGGATTTTCTAGATCTTTGTTTCTCCTATGAAACCTAACACAAAGCAGATCCTTGATAATTCCTTTGAAACTAACAAAGAACGAACTAGTGAACAAACAAACATAAGATTACAGTGTTTGGGAAAGGTCACCATCCTATATAGAAATATCTGACTTCTAACTTAAAGTGTTCAGCTAAGTTATCCAAATTTAATTATTCTCAAATTCTCACAAGCAGTTAGTTCTGATATTCTTACTTAATTATCACTGAGACACACACACACACACACACACACACACACACACACATATGGGGAGCTAAATGGATATCTATCCCCACCACATGTATCTTCAAGCACTGGACACAGAGAGAGAGGGCTTAATGCCTACTATACTTAAAAATACAAAGAGAATTTCTCTCTAGAAATAGAAAGCCTAGTGTAATAAGAAGAGGTTACTTTCTGGATTGTTTACTATTCTTTGGAGGTAAGTCTTGACAAGTTGAGCTCCCCAGCCTCTTGTTAGTCAGCAGGGGGGTTTAGGGATGCCATTTGAAAATAGGATGTTAACAGAAAACAAAAACCAAAAACCCAAAGCCTGGGGATTAAAGGATTTTACTGGTAACAAGGAGAAGTCTGGCTCGGGACCACTACAGCAAGGAGGAGAGAGGGGGAAAGTCCATAAGCTGCGTGACTGGCACATCTGCATGCGAAGCATGTCCTACCTCCTTGTCGCTGTATGAGATATTACGGATTTCATTCCATGGGAAGGAGATCTTGGGGGTCAGCCTGTTCTCAGGGTCATAGATGTGAAGCCCCAGAGCATCCACTCCAAGCAGCAACTCGGTGCCCTTTTTATTCTGTAGATTGAACAAAGATCAGTCACTATCAGCACTGGTGGAAGTTTAAAATTTTATTCAACTTCCTAAAGAAACTGGCATACACTGTTATATCTGACGAGTTCCAACAGGCCTCAACAGAAGTCACAGCTATTGTGTAACCCAGGGGGCCCCCAGCTTCCTAAATTGGGGCAGGCAGAGGCAAAATACAGTTCTCAGGGCGCATGTCCCAGAGACGGGTCACTGGGACCTTCTGTTACTGGCTCGATGGCTAATATAGCAGCAATCTAAGCATTGTTACCTTCAATTAAATACTGTAGTCATCCCCTGCCCCCCTTCATCTGTGGTTTTGCTTTCTACAGTTTCAGTTACCAATGTCTGGAAGCAGATGATCCTCCTTCTGAACTACCATTAGGTCAGTAGTAGCCCAATGCTACATCACAACACCTAGTGATTCACTTTACTTCGTCTCTTCATGTAGACATTTTATCATCTCACATCATCATAAAAAGAGTGAGTACAGTACAATAAGATGTTTTGAGAGAGAAGGAACATGTTCACATAGCTTTTATTATAGTATACTGTTATAACCGTTCTTTTTTTGTTATTATTGTTATTACTCTCTTACATTGTGCCTAATTTATATATTAAACTTAACACAAGTATACATATTTTAAAAAAACATATTATAGTATACATAGGGTCTGGTATTATCCACGGTAGCAGGCATTCATGGGGGGGTCTTGGAAAGGTACCTCTGTGGATGAGGGGGAACTATTATAATCAGGTTATCATAGATGTAGAATAAAAACCTGTAGGATTAAAAAACAAAAACAAAAACAAAAACCTGTAGGATTAAACATCTCTTACATTAAAAGAAAACGTAGCTGTACTACCAGAAGGAGAATTCTTTTTTTTTTTTTAAGTAGACAACATGCCCAGAGTAGAGCCCAACGCAGGGCTTGAACTCATGACCCTGAGATTAAGACCTGAGCTGAGATCAAGAGTCTGACACTTAACTGAACCATCCAGGTGCCCCACTAGAAAGAAAACTCTAAGTGCTGGGATCAAAGGGTTTTCTTTTTTTAAAAAAAAGAATCCTATTTATTTACTCATGAGAGACACAGAGAGAATGAGGCAGAGACACGGGCAGAGGGAGAAGCAGGCTCCCTGCAAGGAGCCCGATGTGGGACTCGATCCCGGGGCCCAGGATCACATCCAGAGCTAAAGGCAGATGCCCAACCTCTGAGCCACCCAGGCGTCCCCAAATGGTTTTATTGTATGTTAAAATGTATTCTTAGTGTGATAAAGCAAATATAGTAAAATGTTAATTATAGAACCTAGACAGTGGGTATATACGGATATTCACTGTAAAATTCAACTTTCTTATATGTTCGAAATTGTTTATAATAGAATATTGGAAAAAATTTACCAGAATGAATTGTATATAAAAACCTCAGGGTGCCTGGGTGGCTCAGTCGGTTAAGTATCTGAATCTTAGTTTTGGCTCAGGTCATGATCTCAGGATCCTGGGATCAAGCCACAGGTTGAGTTCTATGCTCAGTGGGGAATCTGCTTAAGATTCTCTCCCTCTAGGGATCCCTGGGTGGCGCAGCAGTTTGGCGCCTGCCTTTGGCCCAGGGCGCGATCCTGGAGACCCGGGATCGAATCCCACGTCGGGCTCCCGGTGCATGGAGCCTGTTTCTCCCTCTGCCTGTGTCTCTGCCTCTCTCTCTCTGTGACTATCATAAATAAATAAAAATTAAAAAAAATTTAAAAAAAAAAGATTCTCTCCCTCTTCCCCCTTCCCACCCTTCCTCAAATAACTAAATCTTTTAAAAAAGAAACTATACCTCAATAAAGTTTTTTGAAATGTTAACTGATTGTACATATGTTGGTTGGCAGTCAGAGTAGACATAGAGCAAGTGTCCTGGACCCCCAGATCACTGACCCAGCTATGCACCTGGAAGCTACATCCTCAGGCTGAAGGCCCATACACCTGCACTGTGTGGTGTGGCCTTTGTGTGGTAATAGAAGGAAGCTCCCTGTACAAGGACTTAAAGCATCTGACCTGTTGCTGACAACTAGGAAACTGAACCAGACTCAAGGGCAGGAAAATAGGTCTGCAAACCGAGAAGGTGCTCAGACTGTGATAAGAAGGACCAATCTAACAATAGGTGTCAGGTGGACAAGTGAGTGCTCCAAGATAAATCTTTTTACTCCTTCAAAAGCCCCCAAGTCCGGTGCTATTACCAAACCTTGAGAGAGATTCCTCTGTTTGTCTGCAAAGCTCTTAAAACTACTGCACTAACACAAGTGAGTCTTTGCTTTTTGTTTTGTTTTTTTAAAGATTTTATTTATTCATGAGAGACAGAGAGAGAGAGGCAGAGACACAGGCAAAGGGAGAAGCAGGCTCCATGCAGGCAGCCCGACATGGGACTCAATCCCGGGTCTCCAGGAACATGCCCTGGGCTGAAGGCAGGCGCTAAACCACTGAGCCACCCAGGCGTCCCACAAGTGAGTCTTTGTACTTTTAAGTGCTGCGGTACATTTTGGAAAATGACATAATTCATTATGTTTGTAACTAGTTTAAATTAAAAAAAATAAAAAAGGATTCTACCCTCTGCTTCCTATCATGACTCCCAACACTTCGAGAGAATAAACAGAGAGAGGCAGGACTCAAGCAGTCTCTGTTAAATTGTTTCAAGCACATAATTTTCTTAGTTGATGGTGAAATCAGGGGAACTTGAACACAAAAGACACTAAAATATCCATTAGCCATGTCTACTGCGTAATACAAAACACATACACACACACAATTGTGTATTTTAATCTGCTATAGAAATATTTCCTAATAAGAAACTTTTTTTAAGGACTGTAAAACACTATTTTTCTAGTATCTAGATGGTGGGCATATGGGCCAAGAGGAATTAAGTGGCCAAAACCACAGAAATGTGTTAAATTAGTCTGACCTTAAACAAACCAGACAATCAGCAGATAAAAATTAATAAAACTTAAGAAAGTAACCTTTTGCGTTAATATAGAAAGTCTTTTAGGCACTTGTTTACTATATGAAATAACAGAACTTGCCAGTATAATTTTATACAAAGCAATCCATTAAAAATTTTGTATTTAAAAAACAAATCAGGTAGAAAGCTATCCTACATTATTTAAAATGTATTATAATTGGATCCCTGGGTGGCGCAGCAGTTTAGCGCCTGCCTTTGGCCCAGGGCGTGATCCTGGAGACCCGGGATCGAATCCCACGTCGGGCTCCCAGTGCATGGAGCCTGCTTCTCCCTCTGCCTGTGTCTCTGCCTCTCTCTCTCTCTCTCTCTCTGTGTGACTATCATAAATAAATAAAAATTAAAAAAAAAACTAAAAAAAAAATAAAGTATTATAATTTACTTAAATTGCATACAAAATTTATAGGAACCCAAAAAAGGAAAGCAAACCATAATTATGGTATGAAGGGTGAGCCACTGAAGCGCTGGATGGCTCAGTCAGTTAAGTGTCTGACTTCTGATTTTGGCCCAGGTCATGATCTCAAGGGTCCTGGGATTGAGTCCCCAGCGTCTCTGTGCTGGGTGTGGAGTCTGCCTAAGATTCTCTCTCCCTCTCCTTCTGCCCCTCCCACCACCCCCCTCTCTCAAAAGGAAGGAAGGAAGGAAGGCAGGCAGGCAGGCAGGCAGACTGCTGTGGGTGATTGTTTAACATCTACTTATCTGCAATTTGGAACCAGCAATAGAGTACCTGAGCCAACTGCATGAATTCCTCTGGAAGGAGCTCCCATGTGCTGCATCTAGCAGCAGAACCTCTGGAGAAAGATGCTCAAGAGGCTCACAGAGCCAGGACTGAAAACAGAAGCCTCTGGTGCAGAAGCAGTGAGTTCCCAGAGGACAGTGGGACTATTAATGGTCTAAATAGAAAACCAATTAGCCTGCTAGTGAGAACGAGAGTCCTACCCAAACAAATCAGTAATCTATAAAAGCAGCTTTACTCTTCCTTGTGGCCTGGGGGAAGAAAGTATTTACAGGTACTCTCTGTGGGCCAGATCCCAAAGAGCCAGAAATAATCAAACCTTACACTCAGAACATTCAAACAGGTTTCTGCTGAGCATAGGACCAGGCCCAAGTCCCCTTGGGGGCTCAACTGACAATTACCTACGATCTAACTGAAGTCCAAAAATAGAAAATGAGACTATAAGACCCTCTCTCCTTCCTCTTCTCTTCTTCTCCATTGAACCATTAAAGAGTCTGCCACCCTGGAAGAAGGAAGTAACCCATTTTAGCAGTCTGCATCTGATTCAGTCTCTGTTTATACACAGGGAACTCAAAGAGGCTTCAACACACCCGGATTGCAAAGTAGTTCACACCGTACATCTCCAGGTCCTGAGCTATCTTCAAATATTCCATTTCAGCTTCATCCCTGTGAGGAGAATGAAAGACGCTGTCACTGGAGCTAAGTGAGAAAACAGAGGGCGGGCCAACCTGTGTGCCAGCCAGAGCAGATACCAACAGAGCTCTTCCCAGCCCTAAGTCTATGAAACACACCGAGGTCAAGCAGAATTTCCCATCCCCATAAAAGCCAGAGAACAGATTCATTACAGTGTCTCTTGGCTTCAATTTCATGCTTTGTCCTTGGTAAATAATGATACTCGGCTCAAGGAATTCAAGAAAGCACGTGGTATATTATCTTCACCTCTCAAATGGATTTGGATATGCAGAACTAAGTTGTGGCTTTATCTGATTGTGAACTTTCTTCACCTAGGTTTTGGTATTCAAACAATTCTCTCTGAGAGCTACCTTCCTGACTTTTATTTCTTTGGGTGCTGTTGGAGGTTAGGCCAAGAGATATCTGGGCTGTAAAATCCAAGCCAGGTCACCTATTTCTAAGCTATGAGTCAAATTTAAAGTAAGCTCTTAAAGCAGCAATGACTTGCAGAAAACTTCCAAATAGGTACAATATTGAAATATTTTAACTTGATCTCACTATGACCTTGCCTCTTGTCTTTCTCCAATCTCAAAATGTTCTCAAATGAATTTTAAAAATTCAGCCTAAGAGAACATACAGTGTTAGCAAGCATGTGGAGCAACTAGAAATCACACACACTGCTGATGTAAATTGCTATAATAACTCTTGAAAAATTGTTTGATGTTATTTTAATAGCAAAAACCAAAAGACAGACCAACACCCTCAATGTCCATCAGTAGTACAATGGATAACTCACGCTTTATTAATATAGTGGAATTCTGCACAGCAATGAAAATGAAAATTTTACTGCTGTTACATACCACAAACCCAAATCTCACAATATGATGCTGAATAAAAGAAGTGAGACACAAAAAATAAAGGCTGTCCCACTGCATTTATAAAAAACTTAAAACAGGCACCACTACTCAATGGAATTAGGGATCAGAAGAGTAATTAGCTTTGAGCAGGAAGGATGGTGAGTTAAGGCAGGGGGGTCATGTGCTATCGTCACCTGGTATTACACGGTATTTTCACTTTGTGATAATTCATTGAGTGGTACATTTATGACTTGTCCACTTTTCAGTACACAAATTTTTTAAAACAAAAGCACATTATAGGAAGTTGATTTGGAGAAGAGGATGGTATTTTTTTTTAAGAGGATGGTATTTTAAAGGCTAATGAAAAGATGATCAGTTCCTACAGTGATCAGGGAAATGCTAATGAATACTTAAGATTCAATAAGTCACCTTTTAGATTACAAAAATTAGATTGATAAAAATGAATATTGGGGAGAGAAATGAGGGGGGAAGACATGCACATACATTGTTGGTAGGTAGGTAAATAGGTACAATCTTTCTGGAAGGCGATTTAGTGGCACCTGTCAACACAAAATGTTCACATCCTTTGACTCAGCAACTCTTGCAAAGAATGTATCCTCAGAACTACTCATTTAATTATATAACAATATTAGACTGTACACTGCAGGAAGCAAAAATCTATAGCTTTTCCAAATGTCATCAGTAGAAGAATGGACAAAAAAGCTATGGGATATCCATACACTCTAATCCTTAACATGACACTGAATTACCAATGAATGTAATGGGTCTATACATCTGGACAGACTGTGCACGCATTAAAAGAAGGACACAAAACTGAAGGCCAGCTACTCCCAGCTCTCCCTTTTCCTTCTATATACCTCGGTACTGCATTTTGTTCAACAAGCATGTCCTAATTTTGTATTCCAAAAACAAAACAAAACAACAAGAACAACAAAAAAACCCATATGGAAATGTAAACCCATAATGAAGCAGCCTCACCTGGCTCTGCCTCGGTGCTCTGCGTACCAGGCTGTAATTCTCTCCTCCCACATTTCTGGAGTCATTTGATACAGATTTATTACCTACCAAAAAATAGAGTGAAACAAAAAACCCACACAAAAAGAAAATTTGGGTATTGTTTGCCATTTTTATAATTATGCATCATTTTTACAAAACAGCAAAGCTGTTTTTAAAAAGCCACATATAAGGAGCCAGTAACATTGCAGAGGTGGGTGTGTAAACAAGCGCCATTCAATCTGAGTCACAACTTAGAAGGGTGCACCTTTACTCAGGCCTAAGTGCACCCCTTGCCCAGCTGCAGCCCCTCTTTCTCGGGCTGTGCATCCCAGAGGGAGGAGCTCGGCCAAGCTCTGTCAGAAGTGCTCACTAATCTTGGGTCTGCTGGCTGGGCCAAACTGTATGTGCTGCTCCCTCCTTCTGCACAAAAGCCATCAAAGGAGCAGGGAAAGTCAGGGAAAGGTGAGAAGCAGGCCTTTATTACACATGACAGATGAGTGGAGCTATAAAATGGGGAGCAGCAAAAGGGAGGGAAGGCCTGCTTCGGTGGCTAATGGACAATAAAAACACCACCAAGGATTAAAACAATGTCCACCCCAATTCATCTCTGTTCTCCCTGCCCCACTGCAAACAGCTCAGCTCCCTGAGCTGAACACATGCTGCTCCAACAGTCTTTCCTGGGAATCACCGGTGCTCACCCACTTTGAAGGAAACAAACATTCAAGGCCATGCTAGCTCTGGCAATGGTAAACGAACTTCATGAACCAGTGCTTTTTAATATTCTTAACAGAAATTCTACATTTCTTATTCACGATTGATTACAAAATATTTATTTAAATGTTTTTGCCAGGTACTTCCAATATTCCTTCAAGTCCCCCAGTTACCTTTTTCATAGACCACATCTCCACTGTGTCTCCCCAAACAGGGGATTGATTTCTTACCCTTTTTGGAAGCAATTCCTCTTGGGCCAAAAATCCACGTTTGTGAACAGAGGGGTCGTAGTCACCATACTGGAAGGAGAAGAAAGGGAGGGCAAGTGATTGAGATTCTAGAGACAAATGCCATTTCTGAACAGAGCTCGACTCTATCTTATCCCCTCCCAGCTCGGGGAGCAATTCAGTTCCAATTCAGTTCCAATGACAAGTCAAGATTTCAACCTTGCTAGTTTGTTATCCTTGAATGAAAATACAAAGCTGATTATATCTATGAACAGAGTTGTATAATCCTGTGAGGGATGGATGGGTGATGTGCTAATAAGAATGTGACATTTGTATGGAAATGTAGCTTTGTTTTCTAACCCACAAAGAAAGCAGCCACTACCAAAACATTAGCTTTTGAAAGGAAATAACAAAACACAACTGTGAAAGTTGTAATTAGCAACGTGTGATAAGAGTCTTACCTACAAATCCTTCTAAGTGGATGGTAATTGGAGCCAATTGCTAGGTTGGGAGCTGGGAATAACGCAGGCAGTAGTTTTAATACCTTTCATTCAGGCTCTGAAAAGTGCTTTGGAGAAATCTGATACCAATGCTGTCATTCCCATTGCACAAAGAAATGAGAAAAAGGTTAACTAATTTCCCTGAAGCTACAGAGCAAGTGACTAGTGGGGCCAGAAATAGGCCCTGTATTTTAATGTACCCATTCAGGGACAATAACTTGGAAATTCATATTCTGATTTAAGAAAAAAATATCCCTGGGACGCCTGAGTGGCTCAGTCGGTTAAGTGTCTGCCGCCTTTGTCTCAGGGCATGATCCCCAGGTCTTGGGATTGAGCCCCATATCAGGCTCCTTGCTCAGGGGGGAGCCTGCTTCTCCCTCTCCCTCTGCTACTTCCCCTGCTTGTGTGCTCACTCTCTCTCTGTCAAATAAATAAATAAAATCTTTAAAAGAAGAAAAAAGAAAAAATCTCTCTTTCCGAGAAAACTTAAGTCTGACCAGGAATAAAAAAAATGAAGGCATTTTTCTTTCTTTCTTTTTTTCAGAGAGAGAGAGCGCACATGAACAAGTGGGTAGTGAGGAAGGGCAGAGGGAGGGAGAGGAGAGAATCTTACACAAACTCCCCGCTCAGTAATGAGCCCAACACAGGGCTCAGTCTCATGACTACGAGATCATGACCTGAGCCAAAATCAAGAGTCAGAAGCTTAAGTGACTTAGCCACCCAGGCGCCCCCCAAAATAAAGGTATTTCTTAGAAGCAACTATAAACATATTAAATATAAAAATCAAAGCCTGTCTCTTGGGATTGAACAATGTTCATTAGCAACTTTAAATTGTGCCTTATTCCCATGCCACCCTGTTAAAAAAGCACTATGAATTAATTAATGTTTTCTATGAATCTCATCATTATCTTTCAAATAGCAGAATTGTACCACGCTATTTTATGAATGTTAAAGTAATTAACTTGTCAAATTTAAATATTTAAAATATGCCACAGTTTCTGTACCTCTGTCTAGGCATGTCTTCATTTAAAAAAACCTGAAGGAACCTGGTATCTCTTGATGTCCCAAAGGCCTGAGCATGTGATGAGCCAGTAACTGGACTGAGTTTTAAGGGCATTGTCTTGGGAGGGAGCTGCAGAGTACAGGCAGCGGCCTAGCTCTGGAAGCAGGCTGCTAAAGGCTCAATCCCAGTTCTTCCACTTAGTAGCTGTAATCTTAGAAAATTTTGTGTCTCAGTTTTCTCACCTGTTAAATGGGGGATAATGACACTATTTGTCTTACAGGACTTTGGGAGGATTAAATGAAATAATACCCATAAAAATTGTAAAACTATGTTTGACACATAGCACTCAATACAACCGGATATCAAAAGACAAAAACTCAGTGGTGCCTGGATGGTCAGTCAGTTAAGCAGTTAAGCATCTGCCTTCGGCTCAGGTCATAATCCCGGGGTCCTGGAACTGAGCCCCACATTGGGCTCCTCGCTTAGCAGGGAGCCTGCTTCTCCCTCTCCCTCTGCCTGTTGCTCCCCCTGCTTGTGCTCTGTCAAACAAATAAAAATCTTACCAAAAAAAGGCCAAAAACTCTGATTGCATTACCTCTGAGTCTCTTTCCTAATTTGTCACATGAGTGTTGGTCTTAGAGGATTTTGAAGGGGGGCTGGTCTGGAGTATCCCTCTGAGGCCTGGGACATCCTCCCTCTCAACTTCAGCTTTCTTATCTGAAAAGCCAGGGTCATAATAGTGCCTACCTGGTAAGGGGGTGATGAGGATGAAGATGATCTAGAGAAGCATTTTTACATAGTGCTTGGCTTATTGCAAATGTCAGTATTATCCTCTGCATTATTTATGACATTGGCCACTGTTTGCCTCTCTGATTTCTGAAGGAGTAGGATGCGAAAGCAAGCTGTTAGTTGCATTTGCAAACCTCTTAATGGTGCTGACCAAACTCTAAATGCAGAAGTAAGCAGATATGCAAAGTTAAAGTTGTAAATCCAGGTTCCAAAGGCTCATGAGATTAATGACCCACATTATCATACTGAGCTCCCAGCTACTTCAGTGATCAAATGTTACACATCTGAGCAATGCAGAGGCAGCTTAAGGAACTTCATCACTGGACTAACTCCACTTACAACATTAAAGCCACCTTGATGTGTGTGTCTGCTCTCAAATGTCTCCTTAAAAAACAAAAGGAGGAGAAAATCTTTAAGTGGTGGCAGTTGGTTAAGATAAAAGAAAGTCGTGCGACTCCGTAGATGGAGATGGCTGTCCCTCACCCTCTCTGTACACATGCATTCTAAAAACAGCCTGGAGTGAATTTACTTTAAAGCTAATGAAGTTTGGGTTTTTAAGTCCCCACACCTGGGTAGGCTTGAATCTAATTTTATATTCACAATTTGGTATTCTTGCATTTAAAAAAGAAGTCCCCCCCTCCAAAAAAAGAAGCCCCTAAGTTCTATCAACTTTAAGCCCCACAAAACCTGGATCCACCCTAATATAAGCCAATTGAATTTAAACTCAAGAAAGAAAGGAGCTCACCATTTAAAGGACTCTTGAAGTCAATTCTTAGGTTAAATAGAAACTTTTTCTGGATGTGAAATGCTATCCAACCTCTATATACACGGAAAATTAGACCAAATGCTTTGAACAGGATTTCACAAAACAAAGATTTGATCAATACATACATAGAACAAATAGATTCTTACCACATACCAGTCCACTAAATTCCAGGTGGATTAAAGACTCAAACCTATAAATGAAAATCCATAAAAATACCAGAACAAAATATAGGATATGTGTACAACGGTTGGTGAAACCATTCTAAAATCACTCAAAACATAAAAAGAAAAAGATTGACAAATCTGATACATGTAAAAAGAGATAAAAGGTTAACACCCATAATATATGGAGCTCCTATAAATCATTTAGAAAAAGACAATACAGTAGAAAAATGGGTAAGCTCTAAACACTTGATTCACAGAGGAAAGAAATACAAATCACAAGTAAATCTGTGAAAATATTCTCAGCCCCTATGGTAATCAGGAAACGAAAACTTCAGGAAAAAAATTCTTTTTCTGTCAGATTAGCAAAAATTTTGAAAGACTATTAACATCCACTGTTGCTGAGGATGTAGAAAAACAGGTATTCTCACATGCTGTTCTTAAAAGTTAAATTAGAACAGGATGTGTGGGTGGCTCAGTGGTTGAGCATCTGCCTTTGGCTCAGGTCATTATCCTGGGGTCCTGGGATCCAGTCCTGCATCAGGCTACAGGGAGCCTGCTTCTCCCTCTGCCTATGATTCTGCTTCTCTTTCTCTCCGTGTCTCTCATGAATAAATAAGTAAAATCTTTAAAAAAAAAAAAGTTAAATTAGGACAAAACTTTTGGAGGACAATTTGGCCATACATATTTAATGTTTTTTATTCCAATAAATACACAAAATTCACCATTGTAAACATACAATTCAGCAGTCTTTAGGATATTCAGAATGTTGTACAACTACTGCCACTATCTAATTCCAGAATATTTCCCTCACCCCAAAAAGAAATCCCATACCCATTTAGCAGTGAAGTCCTGATTTCCTCCTCCTTCCAGCCCCTGGCAACCACTAAATCTACTTTCTGTCTCTACGGATTTGCCTGTTCTGGACATTTCATATAAGTGGAATCACACAATAGGCAGCCTTTTATGTCTGGTTTCTTTCACTCAGCATTATTTAAATTTTAAAAGTTCTTATCCTTCAGCCCAGTTATGCCATTTCTTGGTATTTATTCTAGAGAAAGATTGTTCCTATGTGCCCAAAGACGCATATTCAAAGATGTGCACTGCATTTGTTTAAACAATAGAAGAAAAACAAACCTACATATCTACCAATAATGAGGCATTTAAATAATCCACAGTCCCTCTTTTTCAGGAAATACTGTTCGGTAGTTTAAAAATGAGGTGGACAGGGGCTTCTGGGTGGCTCAGTGGTTGAACATCTGCCTTTGGCTCAGATTGTGATCCCAGGATCCTGGGATGGAGTCCCACATCAGGCTCCTCACAGGGAGCCTGCCTCTCCCTCTGCCTATGTCTCTGCCTCTCTTTCTGTGTCTCTCATGAATAAATAAAATCTTTTTTAAAAATTTAAAAATAAATAAATAAAAATGAAGTGGATCATCTATTCTAATAGTTTTAAGTAAAAAAGGCACACTGTATGGGAGTTCCTCTGGAGTAGCCACCTACAGGTGGAATTCTGGGGACACGGGGACGGGATGTCCTCTCACCTGATGGGCTCCTACTGCATCCATCATTTTATAGGGACAGGCCAGTTCACAGTCCCTTTCCATCAGCACATGGGCTCAAACAACGTTTGTCTCTTATTTACTAATCCTTGTCAATCTTATGAGTTTGAAATGTATGTTAGTTAGTGTTGCTTTAATTTTTCTTTTTCTTGACTACCAGTGATATTGAACATCTTTTTGTATTTACTGACCATTCTCATGTTCTCTTCTATAAAGTGCCTGTTATGCATGCCCTTTATACTCATATACTTTTTCTCATATACTCAAGAATCCTTTATATTCTGGAATATATCCACAATTCTGCTTGTAGAAATCTACCTTAAGCGGAGAAAGCTTTTGCACATGTACACAAGGACTCATATAAAAGGATTTTCAGTAAGCATTGTTTATAATATGAGGAAAAAGGGAGCAACTAAACTTACCTCTCCCTTCAAAGGGGGATGGTTCAGTAAATTAGGCTTACTCATCAATGGCCACCATATAGCAATTACGATCATCTACATCTACACATACAACATGATACATCTCAAAATTGATGTTGAGTAAGAAAAAATATCAATATCTAAAAATATAAGCCAAAAAAGGGGTGAGGGAATGTGCAAAGTATAGTACCATTTATATTTAACTTTTACCTCCTGGATATTTTCAAGCTGGTCTCCTCCCATCCAACTGACTACTGCCGGAGGTATGATCCTTAAAGCCTTTCACCAGGATAACCACCGCACAGCCTTCTAACAGGTCTCCCTGCTTCCAAATCTGCCTCACTCCAATCTGTCCTTCACAGAGCCACCAGTCCAAGTCCCTGCTCCGCTGGGTGTCGGGTATACTTGGACCCAAGCTCGAGCTTGTAAATAAACCCTTGTGTGTTTGCATCAGTGTCGTCTCCTTGGTGGTTTCTCGGATACGTAATCTTGGGCACAACATCTCTAAACTATAATAACTGGCTCTGCACCACCCACACAATAAAGTTAAGACCCTTTATGATCAGGACCCTTATAGACTTCTCCAGGCTTAACACTTGCCACTCTTCACCTATACTTTATGCATCCCCAACTTTTTAAGTGCCTGGCATCAAAGAGTACCAAGAAACACTAAGCCTCTTCTCCCACCATTCGTTTCTCTGAACACTAAAAGTCTGTCTATAGGTAAGCATTGCAAGACTGGTAAATTACATACCATTCTCTCCCAAAGTCATTTTTAATTAGAACACATTTCAAACACCAAAACCCAACAGGAGGCTTAAAACATTGCAAGATGGTTTGGCATGTCATGTGACTGGACAAAAAAAAAAAAAAACACACACACAAAACAACAAAAAAACCAAGCAACAAAAAAAACCCCAAACCCAGCTCAGATTTTTGATTCAAACAGTCAAACATAACTCAAACTCTAACCAAGAAATATGGTTCTTGTCAACTGAACCATGTGATTAATATTTGTATTTATACTTTGAGGGTAATTGTTTCTTTATGCTTTGGAATTAGCTGTGTCTATATCATTCAAACAGCTGAAATACTGTAATGAATACATTTGTGCATAATTATATTCCAAGTGTTAATGAGCCCGATTCCCTTTCACACCATACTTCTAAAGTTCTTGTCTGTTTCAGAAAGATTGTGGGAGAAAACAAACTGAATATGATGGAAGAAAACCAGTATAGTTTCCTGAAAAGTTTGGACTTATGTGACCCTACAAATGAATCTGGAATTTGGAGAAAGACAGTGCGTGCTATCCAGAGACCTCCCTCACACGCTACACAGGAAGGGCAAGAGTCAGGCCACCCCTACACTAGGGTTCTCATCCAGCTCTACTCTCTAGTTCCATTCTGCTTCAATCCCATCCATCAAGAAGTGGGTATAAATCCCATTAAAAAAATAATTAATATAAAGTATTACGACTTTAAACAAATTACTAATTCTTTCTAAACCTTAAATTACTCATCTGCAAAACGGGCATAATGCTCTCAAGCTGTGGCTCATGGAAAAGACTAGACTGAGTATCACACGAAATATTCATGTGTGACAACACTTTGTAAAACTGTAAAACATTACAGGCATGTAAGATCTTTTTAATATTGTAATCAGAGATACCTTTTTAATGTTAACCAACAGTCCTAGCAACCGGAAGCACATTATAATAATCTTTAGTTTCTCAAATGCAAACTCGAAGCCATAGATTACCTTTATTTGTAAGATCCTGAAAATTTACACTGGAAAAAACAGTTAGAACATCCTCCTCCATATGAACCACATATGCTGTGAATCACTTTCATCTCTAAATTAGTAGGATCCAAATTAGTAGGGCTTTCCTACAGTGAAATCTGTTTAAGCAAACATCTGCTGGTTCCCTGAAAAGTTATTTTTTTCCACAGGTGGCCTTTGAATTTGTGGTCCAAAATCCATGCAAAGGAAATGTAGCCTTTGAGATTAAAGCCCTTCAAAGAGAGGTAGTGTCCTTGAGAGCTTGGGTCTCCTCTCAGCTGGGGAGAAAGCATGCTAAAAAGGAACTAGGTTCTGGGCCAGGAAGTGCTCAGATTTGATGAGAGTGACAATGACTGCTTCATCACTGTCAGGGCAATACTGATTGAAAGGACACATTTTTCCTGTTATTAATATTCTTAATCAAAGCATAAAAGGAAGCATATGTTTAAGTTGAATCAAGGCCCATTTTCTGTTTTTTCAATTACTCATTTTTCTGGGCAGTGGAATAGGGGAGGCACAAAACAATCCCAAAGCCATGAATTCTGCCCATAGCTTTACCCAAGATTGTCCAAATGACCTTGGGCAAATTGCTAAGAGCAGATACTCGTTTTAGTGTCTGTATCTGTGACAGAGTTAACAATCCCTCCTCAGGCCTGGTGAATACTCAGCAAATATTAGACGAGTCATCAAATGGCTGAATTGATTCCGGTGCTTCTGACCAGCATGAACAGACTAACCAGTCTAACCAGCATGAACAGACTCCCCCCCTCCCCCCTAAATGACAGGCCAGTCATTTCCTGGCTTTGATCTGAAATTGTATTAAGCTACCCAAAAAAAGTGGGCTAAGAAGTTCAGAGTGTCTTACTAATTTTTATAACACCACAGGGAAATGACTTTATGAACACCTCTAACGAAAAAGGAAAATAAAAACGGAACATATTATGCAAAATCACAAAAGTAATGAAGGTGCCCCAATTCTGGGGACCTTTTCTTATGCTGCAGTGGGAGGTAGGAAGCAGTAGGACCAAGTACAGGGGGTATCTGAGAGACATGAAGCACCCCTGACTGACCCTGTAGTTGGCCTTATGAAGACAGGACAAAACGCAAGAGCAGTGGTCTCCTTCACCGCCATTCCCAATCCACAGTGATTTCTCTATGAAAGACTCACTAAAAGCTCAAATGGGCTCAAGGTAGCCAAAAGGCCTGTCATCCCCAGCCATGAGCACAGCTACCATGCTCATCAGGGGTGGATGAAGGAGGGCATTCTCTAGGCAGTAGTGTGGTTCCCACACACAGGGCTGCCGGTCCTCAGAAGATAAATTTGGGATAAAGACCTGGGCCTTTCTGACCTAAAGGCTATAGTTTGGCCAAAACTGGAGACCATAAATTCATTTTCCCTGGTTAATAAAAAGTCCGGCGACTGTAATTAACCACATGTGCATAATGAGATTACACAGACAATTCATCATAATCCTCACAAGATTATACAGAATCTGGGACAGTGATAATAGTTTCTGCAGCCCACAAGTCTTAAACGTCTCCTTCCTGGGGAAAGTCTCTCTGAAGCCTAGAAAACCCAAAGAAACAAAAGACTGGAGTGCTCCTGTGACACACATTAATGCCAAGGAGGAAGGCACTTTCCTTCTTTGAGCCTACCTTAGCCTGGACGGCGTAAGAAGCCAGGAGCACAGAAGCCTCGGGAGGGCAGTAGATCTTTTCATCTAAAATCTGCTTCTTTACCTAAAAGGGGCAACAAGGGAGACATGACACTGTGTGCGAGGAAGTGAGCTGTGCATGCTGGTCACAGCAGATGGCTGCAGGGTGTTCTAATGAGGGCTGCCAAACCAGTCTGTTAATGATTTTCTTACAAAGGGTACAATTTTTTTATTGCTGCAGACAGGTTGGGAGTTCAGTCACTGAGAAGTCATTGGTAAGATGACTACGCATAAAAGAAACCCCTATCTTTTCTGTTCATGATCAAATGCTGAAGAGGAAAAACACTTTTCTGGTTAAAATAGCGGCTGATATCTGGACTGTGACAGACGGAAGCTGTGAATTCCGGAAGTGTGAGAACAAGCTCTGGTGGTGATTGTGGCCTCGGCCCCTGCTGAGCACACACACCACTAGAGGAAATGGAGTCTACTTTAAAGTCTTAACACAAGGCAAAAGTCAGCAAGGCCACTGAGTTATGACTGCAGGAAAAAAAACCATCACATTCAAAATGCCTGCTCTAAGGAGAAAGGAAGCAATAAAGTTTGATCGATTAAACTCTTAAGTACATGTGAGGTCCAGGAAATATAATTCTTAAGCCATAATGTTGAATTAACATATCTCATTGCATTTAATTTCTTAGAATGGTGAAGCGTGTGATGTTCCAGACAGAGAGGCAAGAGAGCCTCCCAAAGTGGGGGCACACTGAAATAAACATAACAGGAAAGCCAACTTTCTTTTCAAAGATGGCAACGGTCACCAGATTCATAAAAGTAGTAAATTTTCCTTGCTCAGAAGTGAAAACACTCTACCGTTTCAGTATGAGGGAAAATTAAGTCAAAGTCACATGAAGGATGGGTACTGCTTCTAAACGCTAACAAGAAAGACATCTCTGTTAACGCTAGGACATTCTGGGGCCTAGGAAACTATTATGTGGCTTTATTCAAAGCACTGCAACTTTCTAATCCCTTGGTTTCTTTTCAAAGGGGAAAAAAAAAATCCACACTGTAGATAAACTGAAAAGGTTTCCCACTGAAGGAAAATGTTAGGGATGGGGAGTCTGAGTGTGTGTCTGTGTGTTTGTGTGTGTGTGTGTGTGTGTGTGTAAATATATGCACACTCACACTTTTTTTTTGGTAAAACAAATTATTTGGGGGTTTTACTACATTTAACTTAATATTTACTGAACATAACAATCTGAGACTCAAACTAATTATTTGAGGACTATTTATACGAGACTATGTGAGAGAACATACATACATCTATTTCTGGGAAATCATATAACCAATGCTCCTGTGCAATCTGCTCTCTTACTGACAGTGAGCACCTTTGGGCACACAAGCAGCTCCAGCGCCAGTCCCTACAACTAACCATGAAACTGGGGCAGCGCTCTAATTGAGCAGTTAGAACACAAACAAAACTGACAAGAGTTTCATCCTCACAGTAACTCCTACTCTCTGTCTCCCAGTGACAGTCAACTAGTGGTCTTTAAACCCACAGTTACAGAGCTCCTCACTTGTTCAACTGGGTTGGGCAGTTACTTATGGAATGCCTACTATGCACTCGGTGAGCCTTGCCTTCAAGGGGCTTATAGTCTAACGAAGAAGTGGGAGAGGAATATGACACTTCAAGGCAATGGGCAGCACGAAGCACAATGTCTGAAGTTCCACGTGTGTAGAATTAGCCATGTGGAGTGAAACTCCAACTCGCTGGAGTTCTAAAGTCCTATCTTAATGACCCCAGATTTCAAACTTTTGGAAGAACTACTCTAAGACTCTCTCTTTGGACTTCCTTTGTACCTATTAGGTACTTTTCACTCAGTGACAAGAAAACAGGATCCATCTTCAAGGAGACTTCAAGTCAGAGACCCCTTCCTTACACTACCAGTTTTGCAATCTCGTCTGACACCAATTCACATCACTCGAGTACAGTTCTATTCCAAAGGATTTGGGTTTTTTTCCCATTATGGAACCAGAGGGACTGACTTCCCAAAGGCAGACCATTTTCGCAATGTGAAGACATCTGTGGCCAACTCCAAGGGGGTCATCCAGGCTGCCCTAGCAACGCCTGGGCAAGCTCTTGCAGAACAAACGGGGCTAGCACGGACAAGGGTACCTGCAGGAAGAATAAATGTTGCGTGATCTCCTGAACCAGCTCCTCCTCAGCATTCTCAGGATAAAATTTGGCCAGGAAGTGAAAGGTGACGGGTTCTTCCTTTGAAACATCATGATCCAGCACCTGCACAATTACAAAAGTAAAAGAAGAGCAAGCTATGTTGGCACCTGTTTCTCCCCGGCCACCATCAAAGAACCTTTCACATAGAGCATAAAAATGTTTTTCTCTCTCTACATTCATCACATGTCCCAAAGGTTATGGTCTTACAGTATGAAGCATTCACAAAGCCATCTATAACAAGAGGTAATATTCACCTCACATGGCGTTTCTGAACCAAATTAATCAATATCCCCAAAGGGGAGTGGAGCTAAGATTATTAAGGCACAGATGTTCTCAAGGCCACAGAGATAGTTAAAAACTAGAAATTTATAGCTCAGAGGTCTTGGGCACTATCCTTTACAGTGGGCTGACGGTTTTTTAATTTTCTGAACTAGTGGAATCTTCCTTTATTCTTTTTTCTTGCTGCCAACCCCCAACATTTAGTTCCATATTAAGATGGAGCTTAGAGATGATGAACCCTATCTTTGTAAAATCCTCTAAACATTAACTGAACAAAAGAAGTGATATGTGTCCATGGTGGCAACCCTTTGTTTCAAGGAACCTCTAGAGATGCCCTACAAAATACTTGAGCACAGTCAGTAAACCATGCTGCCTTTAATCTTCCAACAATTTCATCCACCCACTGAAAAGCTTGAACCATCTGCTCTCCAGAATGAATTTCATTTCAGGACATAAACATGCCATGTGACAGGCTACAAGGCTCCATTAACATGTGTCATAATTTATTTCCTTTGAGCAGCAAGGTTCCATGGCTCCTGATGCCCCCAATCTAATATCCATTTGGCTAACACTCAGGTATGATTTAAAATTTACTTTGCTGAGATTCACAAAAAGATACGGAAAGTTTTGCTGTCTTAGATAGATAATTCTTCATGCTTCTGCCCAAATTCCAAGTGGCAATGCCCAGGAGACCCAAAATAAACCAGATCTAGGACACTCTCATGGACATTGGTGCATGGTGGCATTCTCATGCTTATATCATTGGGAATTACCATATGAAATTTATAACCAGTGGAGATTCCAACATGATTCAGATTACTGTGTACATATAGAAACACGAATTGAACACTTGAGTTTAGAGTCAAACTTGTAAAAAAACAGGAGGCATTCATTGTTTATCATGCCATACAGCAGACGATAAAATCAATTGCAGAGGGTACCATTTGGGTAAGAATTAGACATTGACTTACTTTGAGATCTAGAGGACTTTTAGGAGTTACTAACAAAAACAAATGGCCCTGTTCCCAAACGTCTTCATGGTTAGGTAGGCAAGTAAGTAGGTAAGTGTGCCTTTGTGTGCATATGTGAATCTGTGCAGAAGGCAGTTCCCTTAGGCAATATCCATTTCTAAGCCACATTAGAACTGCTGGGAGTCTCAACTTGTCTTCTAAGCCTCAGAAGCCTCAGAGAATTATAAAGAAAAAAAAAAAAAAACAGACATTCTTTCTTTGCCACAGGGACCAGGGCACTCTTTATTCCTTAGATCATGTTAATGTCTAAACTGAGTTGGGCCACAGTGTTTCTCAAAAAGACTTAAAAACATTCCCTAAAGAACATGAGTCCCAAGCAAATCTTTCAAAGACATAAACTATTAAAAAAAAAAGGATAATAATATAATAATTTTTATTCATAAAGCCTGAATAGTGGTTCAATAAATTAAACAGCATAAAGCCAGAAGCAATTAGCCTGGTGATAGGGAATAAAGAAGCCAGAGATGGCAACAGTTTCATCTTGGTTGGTTCTGCTTGTAGGAGAGCATGTGAGGAACAGATAGCCTATGGCATCTTTGGGACCTGTTTTCTACGTGACTTACTTCAGGACTTGCCCCCTTCTCTACTGTGTATCCATAGTACCCCAAGATGAGCAAAGAAGCTAGGCACATGCTCAGGGAAAAACCAGAGCACACACCAGCCTCACTGGTCTCATCAAGTTCCAGCCCAACCTTCTTGTCCATTTTCAGCCAGGCCACAGTGTCCTTGATCGTGTACTGCAGTCCAAAGAACCAAGTTTCCCGAAGCCCCAGAGTCCGGCACACCAAGTCGAAGAGGTCCTTCCCCTTCCACTTCATCTGCAATATAACAAGCCAACAGGAAGGGTATTGTGAGCAAAAGTCATAATCTGCTTGAACAAAAACCTTTTCTCTGCACTCCCTACTCTCAGGTTCCAAAATGTGGGGATGACACTAAGATGGCTGATGAGCACAGAATTCCTAAATAATTTTAAAGCTTTCTACACAAACCATGAGTGGGAAAATACCAATTAGAGCTTAATGGCTTAATCACTCCAAAGCATACACAATACCTCCCTTGGACAGTTCCTTACAGATCTTAATATCCCCAAAGCTGCTAATTTAGGAAAGCTGGTAAATAAGCATCCTCATTTAGGAGAGTTTAGCCTCTTGGGTTAACCCAGGGAGATGGCTAGCTTCTAGGGATATTAATTTCTTTGAGACTTTGTCATTAATTTTTTTTTTTTAAACTCATGACACTGTCCTTTGATAAACAGCTACTGGTTTTGTTTGGTTTGGTTTGGTTTGGTTTTAAAGACAAGTTTTACTGGAAGTTTTATTTAAAAAGCAAGAGAGGGGAGGAAGTTGTAACTGAAGCCATAAATCACACACAAAAAGAACCACTAGCAACCAGTCAGCCCAACCACCATCCTGATATATAACTGAAACCAAAGGAGAGGTGACTTACCCACAGTCACACAGAGCAATTTCAAACTCTGTATCTAAACCCAGGGGATGAGCAAACACCAATATACTGCAGCATGCTTATCCTACAGCTTCACTTTCAAAAGGACCTAAAGCAATGATTGCTAAATCTTTTTCTCAGCTTTTCAATCAGAGAAAATGGAAAAGTACATTCGATATCTTAGTAAGAGAAGAAAATGCCCAGCCACTTAGTAAATGTTGCCACCTTGTGGCTTCCAAGTTAAATCACCCAGGATGTTCCCATACTAGCCCCGTAGCTGGGCTGCCCCCCCCCTCCCAGCCCCCAACATCGCCCCCAACCCAAGGTATCTGGTGGACATTCAAATATACACTGGGTGCAGTTGTGAGCACACGAGACACATCATAGAGAGGGAGGTCACAGTAAGAATAATTTGGGGATTCAAATGCAAAGTCACCAGACATACTGGAAGGGCAAGACCACTCGACTGCAGAAGCATCTGTCCTTCTCCTGCCCTCATTAGAAATCTTCTCCCAAAGAAATGTGTGGGAAATATCAGAAAGGGAGACAGAACATAAAGACTTCTAACTCTGGGAAATGAACTAGGGGTGGTGGAGGGGGAGGAGGGCGGGGGGTGGGGGTGAATGGGTGACGGGCACTGAGGGGGACACTTGACGGGATGAGCACTGGGTGTTATTCTGTATGTTGGTAAATTGAACACCAATAAAAATTAATTTATTAAAAAAAAATCTTCTCCCAATGTCCAGGCACACAGAAAGTACATAATGAAAAGGAAAGGAAGAAAATTTAGGGTTTAGAGACATGTTATAAAAGCAAGAAGGAAGAAAAAGTCAGACTTCTGATATCTGGCTTTTGCTAAAACCTAATTTTACAGAGGATTTTTCAAGTAGGGCTTCTATTTTTAATATATATGAATGAACAGTGTGTTCTCTACGAGGTACTCAATAGGAAAGCCCATCCCTTCTCTGTGTTTACAGTCAAAGAGCAAAGTAGCAACCTATATGGAAGGGCACCAAAACTGCAGCAGACAAGTGGCCGAGATATGAATTGGCTTTTGTCCTTCACTGGGGAGGGCCATTTCTCCTGTATGCCCTTCCAGCCCTCCCTCATCTCCTCTCTGTGAGGAGAGGCCCCTGGGACACTGCAAAGGTTGAGGTCTTTAGAAATGACTTTGAGTAGATTAAATAAAATGACAAGTTTTATTTAAAAAAAAAAAATCTCCTTCCCCTTCTGCAAGTTTACTAAATGTTTGGTGGCACCCCCATTTCTCCAGTCTGACAATAGCACAAGGGTTTTTTAATTCATGGCAGGTTTTAATTCCTACAGGCAGATTTCACTGAAGAAATGTTATGCTGGAAAACTAGAAGCTTTGGGATGCTGATTACCCTCTTGTCTCTATTTTAAGCCAGTACATAGTATATAAATTATAAATGACTACCTTTCTACAAGATAATGTAACGCTAAAGAACCGACATTAACTTGGAGAAGTTGAACACCCAGGGGCCTGGAAGATCACAGCATCGATTCCCAGGCTGTCAGAACTGATGGCCACAGCCACAGCGGGACTGGGCTCTGCCATGGAGGGACCGTCCGCAAGCTGGACGTGCAGTGCATCTCAACCAAAGCTGCGAAGACGATGATGAGTCAATTTCTTGACTTTGGGGGGTTTAAATTCTCAAGCACAGTATCATATTAATGCAGTTTTACAGTATTCCTTTCTACTTGTTTTTAAAATGCAAAACAATCCCTGAAAGCGAATAGACAATGTCTTTGTTCCCAGGAAGCTTGCAATAAAGTGAGGAAAGGGAAAAAAATTCTCACCCCCATTCAGAATGCCCCTATTTAGATTCTTAATTTTGACTCTAAGGTCAGATGTGAGCCAGAGTAATTACCTACTGTAGACTCTTCCCTTTAAGTAAAAATAAAGAAACTGAGCCACAGATTCTTTGGCAGCCTTCTGAATCAGGCATTGGTCTTTTCCTGGTGATCTAAGGTAGGCAACTCCCTCAGTTCCTCAATGGCCTCTTTTCCTGCTCTGAGGGCTTCATTTGTCTTGCTCTCCACCAGCACTCCCCAAACACCTTTTCCTGGAAGAAACTGGTATCTCAATACTCTTCTCCTGCCCTGAAACCAAACCCATTCTTACAGGAGCCAGATATTGCTTCTTTACAGCTCAATGTGAATTAAAGTCTCTCCTACCTCTCACTCTTTCAATAAGCACTACAGAGCACATCTTATGTGCCCAGCAACACCAGACAGAGAATGCAAAATGGTGGACTCATGGGACCTGTGGAAGACACAAGCAAAGACTTAAGTCAGAAAAGGCTTTAGAGAACAAATGAGAGTTAAATGAAGGATGGAGAGACAGAATTTTAAAAAAGAAAATCATGATATCTACAGTGAAATGCAAGTCATCTCATAGAGCTGAGACAGAGCCTGAGCTCAAGAGGGGGCATGGTGGGAATGTGGCGCCATGTGGGGCCAGGTGGCTTGCCACGGAGTCTAAAAAGACTCTTGCGAAGAGAAACTAGGGGATTGGATCAGCATTCTGGAATGTGCTTCCATCAACGAGGCAGAGAATGGGTTGGAGGAAAGGAGCCTAGAATCAAGAAAGGCAGAAAGGAGGCCAACTCCCACCTTGATGAAGGCAGTGGGAAAGAGACAAGACAGCCTGAGAAGTGGGAAAGAGGCAGTCGCAGAGCTGACTCCTGAATGCTGTTAGGGACTGCAGGAACAAGAATGAAGAGTGACACCTGCATTTCTGGCTTGAGCACCAGGTGGTTCTACTAGAGGAGAAATAGCATACTGAAGGAGAGGCATATTTCAGAGGGAATAGAGGAATAACTAAGTGTTAGGATAAGTTTAGGTGCCAGAGGACAAGCAGAGATGTCCTAAATACATTTGATTTAAAGTCTTATTAGCTCTATTTATAAAAGAAAATGCTCGGGGGCCCCTGGGTGGCCCAGTGGTTGAACGTCTGCCTTTGGTTCAGGTCGTAATCCCAGGGTCCTGGGATTGAGTCCCACGTCAGGCTCCCTTCATGGAGACTGCTTCTGCCTATGTCTCTGCCTCTCTCTGTGTGTCTTTCATGAATAAATAAAATCTTAAAAAAAAAAAAAAAAGCTCTAGGGACGCCTGGGTGGCTCAGTGGTTTAGTGCCTGCCTTCGGCCCAGGGCATGATCCTGGAGTCCCAGGATCGAGTCCCACATCAGGCTCCCTCCATGGAGTCTGCTTCTCTCTGCCTATGTCTCTGCCTCTCTCTCTCTCTCTCTCTCTCTCTCTCTCTCATGAATAAATAAAATCTAAAAAAAAAAAACCCACTTTATTGTTAAGTAATTAAGAAGTTTTTCTTTGGGGTTAAATCTAACCTCTAACATATTATGTACCTACATGAGGTTCTACTTTTCAACACGCCCTTCCCCAAGCGTATGAGGTTTGCTTAGCCCTCCTAATTTGATTTTCTACTTCTTTATAAACCACTGGTCACAATTGTTCCAGGTGGTTCCCGTAACACTCTGAAGGGAGGTCTTGGGCTGTGAATGGGCTTCTTTGGTATCAGCTGACTTACTAGACTGTGACCATGCCTGTCTTTACGGTTCTATCAGTGATTCACTGCATTATGCTGATGCTGTGACATGATATGAATGTCTGAATGTCTCCCAGGATTGTAGGTGCCTCAGAGCAAGAATGGCATCGGTCATCTCTCTGTTGCCCTCACTGCCCGGCTGCCTTGGTACATACAAGACACAACAAAGAGTGGCCATCCAACAGAAGATCTGCCTGCTCCAAAAACCCAGGGCTCAAAAACTTAAGCAAAATTAGCCCTCATTAGGGCCACCTGGGTGGCTCAGTCAGACATCCAACTCTTTTTTTTTTAATTTTTATTTATTTATGATAGTCACACAGAGAGAGAGAGAGAGAGAGAGGCAGAGACACAGGCAGAGGGAGAAGCAGGCTCCATGCACCGGGAGCCCGACGTGGGATTCGATCCCGGGTCTCCAGGATCACGCCCTGGGCCAAAGGCAGGCGCTAAACCGCTGCGCCACCCAGGGATCCCAGACGTCCAACTCTTGATTTCAGCTCAGGTCTTGATCTCAGGGTCGTGAAATCGAGCCCTACATCGGGCTCCATGCTGGGCATGCACCTGTTTAGGATTTTCTCTTTCACTCCCCTCCCCCCCTCCCAGCTGGCAAACTCTCTCTCAAATAAATAAATAAGCCCCCATGCATCCACTCCTTCAATAAATACTTGGTGAACACACATTGTGTCTAACCACCACCCAAGGTGCAGGAGATAAATAGAGAACAAAAGAGACGGTCTCTGCTCTTACAGAATAGGACTAGGGCATGAACCAGTCAGAAACAGATAATCAGGGTAGCCCGGGTGGTTCAGCGGTTTAGCGCCACCTTTGGCCCAGGGTGTGACCCTGGAGACCCAGGAAGGAGTCCCATGTTGGGCTCCCTGCGTGGGGCCTGCTTCTCCCTCTGCCTATGTCTCTCATGAATAAATAAATAAAATCTTAAAAAAAAAAAAACAGATAATCACCTTCCTCACCCTACACACAAAACCATAAACTCCAGGTGTAGTTTTCAGTGCTATAACACTTTTGAGTGCTACACAGGGACCCTCAGAGGCTGTAGAGACCCCCAAGAAAGGACTGTATCCCAGAGGGGTGGGAAATGGTATTTCAATCAACTCTTATCGTGGGAGAGAGGAGCCAAGTGACGACTGGGCTTGGCGAAGGAGCAAGCAGGGTAGTGTGTTCCATGCACAGGGAACTGCATATGTAAAGGTCTAGAGGCAAAAAAAGCTTAGATAGAGGTGCCTGACTGGCTCAGTCGGTGGGGCATGAGACTCTTGATCTCGAGGTCATGAGTCTGAGCCCTATGTTGGGTGTAGAGACTACTTAAATAAATAAACTTAAAAAAAAAAAAACTTAGATGGTCCTTGTAGAAAATGAAAGCGCTGTGGTTCAGTTTGATTAGAGAATACTGCTGTGCTTCCAGGAGAAGGACCAAAACTACCACCTAAAACCAGTTCTTGGTTAACAAACTCCACCTCTCTCACTTTAACCGCAGAAAGTGGTTAGCCACCAAAAAGTTATCTGGGCAGCTGTTTTCTCCTTTCTTCCCAAGGATGAAACATAACCATATCTCTTCTAGATATACAGGAGAGAAGTTAAATCATTACCTAAGATGGATGCCTCTGTACATTAGGGCTTAATTCTTTCTAGGAACCAGTCTAAGAGGCAGAGACAGGCAATAGTTACCTAACATCAGTATGAATCTCAGCGCTGTCACTGTGTGACCTTGGGCAAGTTACTGAACTTCCTTGTGCTTTGAAATGGGGATGATAAACAGACCCTGTCTTGGCAGATTGATCTAAGGATAAATTAATTAATATATTTTAAAAGCCTAGAGACTTTAGTAAATATAGTGCCCAGTAAATACTCAATAAAGGATGGCTATTATTCATTCTAACTCCACCTCCTCTCCTTACATTCTCAAGTGGTGTCATGTAAAGCCTCCCGGTCTTGTTTCACTCCATGGATGATGGATGACAGATCAGAAAGGGCACCATCAATTCTCATCAAGCTAACCATGCTATCACTCATTTGACAAACATTTATCGAGCACCCACTACGTCCTGGTCATTGTGCTCAGCACAAGAGATAAATGAATTCAGGACAAGACACTGTCCCCATTCATGTCTGACAGGGAAGACGGGTAGGTAAATGGATAATGAAAACAAGACCTGGTAAATGCTAACAGAACAGAGTGCTGCAAGAAGACAGCTCAGGCTAGGAGCTGGGGTAAGGGGCTTCACGGAGGAGACACTGTTTGGGCTGGGTCTTGGGAGCCAGCCAGTAGTTGGTACTCTGGTGAAGGGGCTAAAGAAACGAGGTCATGCCAGCCAGAGGGAACAGCATGTCTGCCGCTTGGGTCCAAGCTGTTGCAAACTGAAGGAATGTTTCTTTGCACTTTTCTAGTATCTGAGAAGCAGCATAATTACCCTATCTGCAGTACTGAATGTTCAATGCGGTACTGAATGCGCCGCTCCAGCCTGATGCATGCGACACTTCGGACTCTCCAGAAGTTGACTGGGAACCATGTGGTCCCAGGTTCTGAATGGTCAGGCATCCCGTAACAATACCTGCCAGATCACTAAGGAGCCACGGCCAGGGGGATGAGTCTCCTGTTTATTTTTTTATTAAAGTATTTCCTTTTCTGATACCTGTTAACACATAAGTCTTTCGGGCTTTGCACTTACACTACTTAAAAGCCTTCTTATTAGGGTTTGTCATTTTTCCTGAACAGACTGCCAAAATAGAAGAGCTCCTGGTTCTGCCTAAGTGTTCACTGAGGCCCATGTCTCTCCACCTGGCCAAAGTGTTCAAACTGCTCCACACACATCACCACAGCTCCACAGCACCTCATCTCAGCCTACTGAGGAGGAGGGATGCTAATAGGCAGATGATCATTTCGCAGACAAGAAAAGAGAGGTAGCGGGAGTGAGAAAGGTGATCTGCAGGGAGGAGAAAAGCAGGAAGGAACACAAATCTGGACTCCACGGTATCTAAGCCCCTGCGCTGCAGGCCTCGTCCTCGAGGTGCCCTTCAAGCGGCAGGGAGTGAAGAGTAGTGAGCCTGGAAGTACAATGCTTCTCGCTTTGTGACTCTGCTCTCCCATTACTTTTACAGGCTGCAGTGCTATTTCATAGATATATACTTGTGCCTGTATCAAAGATAGATGCGTATGAACTTTATAAACAGGACTAGACTAAGTGCTGTCAGCTTGTTATTTTTTGTAGGGGCTGGATTTATGAGCTTTACCCAAAGTGAAGTGCTGGTAATTTATCAACCTAGAATGTTTTAAGTAAATAGTGCTAAGCACTCACCCTCCACAGGAGTAACACAGCACTCTTCTGGGTAGGAAGCAACAGACACCAATAAACTACAGCACCAATTGGGGTCTATTAACCAGGGAAACGTTATGAATAACATCCACAACAGTGATCTTACAGTTGGCCAGGTTTAGACTCACAACCCTAAAACTACCATTTATTTTTTACTTTCAAATCTTTACATAGCATTTCTCCCACTGCTTTCTTTGGGCCATGCATCCATCAACAATCAAATCCCTCCTCCTTACTGATACAACCAGGCAGGGTCAGTAGGAAACCAGCCACATGATAGGAAAAGGCCATAGCCAGAATGACACGATTAAACGACAACTTTCTTAAAGCAAGAGAATCAAATTTGGCTGCCATATGTGAAATGCCCAAGAATTAAACCACAGAGAAACTTAGATTTTTAAAGAGAAGACTCAAATCAGGAAAAAGCTACCTAAGAAACTACATTCCATTTCACAGAGGTCAGGTGGACTAGATTTTCAGCCACACAGGGGGTGCTATTTGATTAGCTGCACGGAAGATGAAAGAGAACTGACAAACTCAGCATTCACTTATTAGGGTTTAGCTCACAAGCTGCCCTAGCATTTGCCATAAAAATTACTGTCAAAAGATTAGCCCCCTTACAGAGAGAGCAATGAAGGAATTGTGCCTCCCTGGGCTCAGAACATGCACCACGTGTTTGCCTACAAGAACTAGTTTATAAAAGTCTAGAAAATTTAAGATGCTAGCCTAAATACAACTTTTGTCTGTTGTTATAAAAAAAAAAAACAAAAAAAAACAGGGATCCCTGGGTGGCGCAGCGGTTTGGCGCCTGCCTTTGGCCCACGGCGCGATCCTGGAGACCCAGGATCGAATCCCACATCGGGCTCCCGGTGCATGGAGCCTGCTTCTCCCTCTGCCTGTGTCTCTGCCTCTCTCTCTCTCTCTCTGTGTGACTATCATAAATAAATAAAAATTAAAAAAAAAAAGTTAAAAAAAAAACAGATGCCAAATACTTCCACTTACAAGATAAACACAATGGAAAAAGTTATAAAAATGATTTTGCTGTGCAATAAGTGAATAATGAGCTCCATTAAAATCTATTCTTGTTAATCAAAGAGGATAAAAAACGTAGAGTAACGGAGGGGTAAAACCGACATGACCCAACTCAGGGTGCGGTATCACCATACCACAGAAGCAGGTTCTTGTGTCTCATAAGCTGAAATTGCAAAACTATTGAGCGTGTGCTGTCACAATTAAAGGACACTCCAAACCTTATCAGCCATTATTTCCCAACATGAGGGAAAAGGGGATCCTCATAAAAAAGAGATTAATTTATCTGTTCTACCAATCACCATGTAGATTTCTCTACATCCCTCATCTAAATCTAGGCAAAAACCCTCTTTGCAAAAAAAAAAAACCTACCTCCAATCTCTTGCCTGTCAGTTTCTGCCTTAATCAACCACAGCCAGTAAATCTCCTCTCCCAGTCCTCCAATCATCTGTTAGTATGTGAAATCTATTTAAATTAATGGCTTCCGAGGCCCTCCACCAATTACTTCCTCCCTCCAACCAATTACCCTGTTTGTTGCAACCCAGGCTGTGCCCTCCCAAGTCAGCAAACTGATTTCCATTTATCCAGAACCAGAACTTTGTAAGGTCCGTTCTTATACTTCACCACTGTCCTCTTCCCCCATACAAAACCAGGTAAGTGAGTCACTGTGTATTTTACATACACAGGCAAGTGAGGTATTTGTCTTTACCCAAGATTCCTGTCCTTCCTCCAATCTTGCAGATCACAAACTCCTTGAAGGCAAGGATTACTACATAAATACCACACAGACACACCACACTAAGTCTCCCAGAATACGAGCAGGTGCTGCATAACCTGTGGCCACTCCATAAGTGCTTGTGGTTGGCTGATAATGTTGATGGTAATGATAATGATGAACAGATGAGGCTTCTGAGTAGAACAGTCTTCTAAGTAATGATTGCAATGAAGCTAGAATTTATGACACTCTGTATTAAAATTCTAATTGCATAATTGGGCCTTAAGGTATATATTTTCCCCCTTTGGTGACACATATTAATTTCTTCTCTCTAAAAATTCCCTGGCAAGGAAATCCAAATCTCAGAGAACCAACCAAGAAAAATTTCCACAGAACCAAAGAAACTAGTAAGAAACAAATCACAGCACCTTAGGAAGCCACAAAATGGAGGTTTTAAACTCTAAGTCTTTCAAAACTAAATGGATTATAGTTTTCTGGGTGAGGAAAGAAGTCCTTATTTTTATAGCTTCTGGCGTGTTTCCAGCTCAGTGTAAAGAGGTTATGGGAGCAGCAGTGAACCCAGAGAGGGGATCTGGATCCTAAACTCCCTCCCTCTACCACACACACAAGCCTATATATAAACTTGAGTGAGCCTTGGTAACTCCACTGGGCCTTGATTTCTTCCTCTGTCAATCTCTTATGCCCTGTGCAAGGCCCCAATTTTATGATGCTATGAAAAAAATGAGGCATTTCAAAGTCAGCTGACAGATGACAGAGCAAAAAGAGACAATACAGTTATGGTGCTATAAAAGCAATACACTCCCCCAAAAGCAAAGGAAACAATCTCTATCTTTGGAATTTAGCTCACAACATGAGAGCAATCATAGCCTTGTCAAATAGCTATAAAACACCCAAACCTGCTGTGTTGAGAAAGTCACTTAACCTCTTTGGGTCTCAGCTTCCACAATCATCAAGTGGTCTTTGAGGATTAACACCCTCTGTGTCTATGAGCTTGAGATGGTTTTGTATAAATCTTGTAGCACTTTTTCCACTGTTATAATAATTTTCTTTTAGTCCTTTAACATTCCACTCTATATCTGAAAATCATTTTCAGGCATGTAAATGACACCTAATATTTAATTTATGTGTGCTTTCTACATGCTTTCTCCTTACTCAGGCCCTGCTATTGCTGCTGTGTTCCTTACTCCTAATAATCAGGAGCTGACTGTATTAATGATAAACTCTCTAATGTAACAAAAACGGTTATTATAATGCTGCTGAAAAACAACTTTTTTTAGTACCTGGCATGCTGTTGATATTCAGCAATTATCAATAATCACAAATGTTGAAATACTGAGAATAATAATTCCATAGAGAGCTACAAATAGGAAACAATCAAATTCAGTGCAGGTAGACACAGAGCTAAATTTTAAATGTCTAAATATGAGGTAAAACTAGCAGACCAAAGTACAACCCATGACTAAGTATCATCCAATTGATTAACTCCTCCTGCCTTGGACATCACAAAAATTAGTTTGTATTTAGGGATGCCTGGGTGGCTCAGTAGTTGAGCATCTGCCTTTGGCTGACGTCATAATCCCGGGGTCTGGGATTGAGTCCTGCACAGGGCTCCCTGCACGGAGCCTGCTTCTCCCTCTGCCTATATCTCTGCCTCTCTCTGTGTGTCCCTCATGAATGAATAAATAAAATCTTTTTTTAAAAAAAAATTAGTTTGTTTAAAAGCACATTCTTTCAAAAAAAGTTCCTAGCAAAACAGAACTAGAGCATAATCCATTCATGGGAACTATCTCATGAAGAACCCCAACTCTAGCCTGGAAAGAAATCTTAAACATTTGGGTTCTGTTTCTAGCTTGACCTTTTAAACTCAGTTTCATAGTCATCAGCAGTGATGACACTGGCTTAACAACACTGGAAGGAGTAGGTATGAGTGCACAGGGTTGGTAAAAGTGTCTGCAGATGGATGAGAACTACTGTGGGTTGTAGTTTTCTTTAACATATTTATGAGACTACCGGTAGCCCGAGTGGCTCAGCGGTTTAGTGCTGCCTTCCGCCCAGGGTGTGATCCTGGAGACCCGGGATCGAGTCGGGCTCCCTGCATGGAGCCTGCTTCTCCCTCTGCCTGTGTCTCTGCCTCTCTCTGTGTATCTCTCGTGAATGAATAAATAAAACCTTTTTAAAAAAATCATATTTATGAGACTACTTAATCTCCAGTCAATCCCCAGTCAATACACTAGATAAAGACACTGTTGCTGAATTTAAAACTCTAGATCAGTTCAGATAAGTTTAGTAACAACTCTGGGCTTCAGTTTTAAGTTTTTCTGAAAGTCAAATTATCAAAACAACTAAAACTAGGAGATTAAAACTGGCAAGGTGGATGGGGAAATCGTAAGAAACGTAACTCACTAACAGAGAACTTTTGTGAATTTTCCAAAGCTCAGTTCAAATTTGGCAAAGCCAAAAGTCCAATGGTAGTGAGACCTGGAAGAGGAAAAGGACGAGTGACTTTAGAAATGATGCTCTGACCCCACCTAGTGGTGGCTGGCATGATTTCTAAAATGGGATATAAGCACCTTGAATCTTCCTTCACACTTTTTTTTTTTTCCCTTCACACTTGTGACTGAAGATTTGATTCAAGATCTTTTTTCCCCCCTGAGGTCAGCACTAGTTTGATAATAAATTTTTACATGCTAAAAATGTACTAAAACATGTGGATTTAGAATCTAAATTAGACAAAGCACAGACAGGAAGATGGACCACATCATCCTGTAACAAACCAGAGAAGCCTCATCACCAGCTGGCTAAAAAGTTTAGCAGCTCTGAGAAAACTCAATTCTAGGTTTTTTAGACCTCAAATGCCTTTAACTTCTAAAATTAAAAATAAACAAGTACCAAAAATGTTCTTGGACAAGAATGCAAAACTAGCATGAATAATTGGAGAAGTCATTAAAAACAAAAAAAAAAGGAGAAAAATGACACACAGGGGACAAAAGCATAGTGAATAACAATGGCAAAAATCAGAAGAGAATCCTCCTATCACAGTGGACATCTAGATAAATAGAGATCAAATACAAAGAAGATCCTTAAACAGAAATTTGGTGTACGATACAGCTCATTATATTTAGACTAATTATAGAGTCCAGAGACCCTACAATTACAAAGGCATGGATAACCCAAAGAAGACTCAAAGAAAATGAAGATGATTAAAGGAGAAAATTTATAGTGCCTCTGGCATGAAACCTTTCTGCTTTACTCCCACACTCCCAACTCATGATAACACGAGAAGCTAAATACTTACCAAGTGCTTACTATGGTCAGGCCCTGGGCTAAGTGCTCATAAAGGTCCACTTCATTCACACCTTAAAACAATCCTATATGAAAAATACTATTATTCTCCTCATTTTATAGATGTGGCAACTGAAGCTTACAAAAGTAAGTCCAAGATCACTCAGGCAGCAGGTGGCAGTGGTAGGACTCCCATACCAACTTACCCCTTTTATTGGAATGCCAGCTCTTGTTTCCTAAGCAATATCCTTCCTGTCCTCCAGCAGATTTTTCTCACACCTACATGCTCAAATCCTGAGATGGTTTCCTACCTCAGAAGGAAATATGAAAGGAGGAGCTGTGCAATGAGTTTCTTCTGCCCAGATCACCTAAAATAGGATGTTAAAGCAGAGGGCCTTTGAAATCAAGTTCTTTCCTCTCATTTTTCAGACTAAGAACTGAGGCCTGGAGTGGGGAAAGAAAAGATATGCCCAAGATCACACAGAGGAATTTTGCCTAGAAGCCAGGGGTTGTTCAAACATCAGTGAGGGCTCTCAATGGCTTTATACAAGTAACACCCTGACTACACACCAGACCAGACACAGCAAAGCGTGCTAGCCTCCTGAGCCCAAAGCTGGCCAGGCCTGACCCAAAAACTGCCCCCTGCTTGGCTGGCCTTGCAGCCTGAGGACTAGCTCTAAACCTTGGTACCTCCTGAATCTTGGGTCTAGTAGGCCCCCTGCTTCTTCTCGTGCCCAGGCCATAGGATTCAGTCTCATTTTGTCCCAGGTCCCAGCTAGTTCAAGTTTCAGCGTGACACCTAGCCCAGAGTAGCTGTCTTCTAATTGGGCTCCTTGTTTCCAAACTTTTCCACCCCTACCCCAAACATTTCAAATCATTCTGCATGGAGGCCACTTTAAATCACTCTCCTAATAAAACCCTCAAAGCTCCCCACTGCATTTGAATACAAACTCCTTAATTTGACCTTCAGGGGCCTCTAGTATCTGTCCTGAACCTACAAATTCTTTTTTTTTTTAATTTTATTTATTTATTCATGATAGTCACAGAGAGAGAGACAGAGAGGCAGAGACACAGACAGAGGGAGAAGCAGGCTCCATGCAGAGAGCCCGACGTGGGATTCGATCCCTAGTCTCCAGGATCGCGCCCAGGGCCAAAGGCAGGCGCCAAACCACTGCGCCACCCAGGGATCCCCTGAACCTACAAATTCAAACACATCTCTCTCCTCTCCCTCCTCAAACCACAGGATTCCCACCAGCTGTCTTTGCTCAGGCCACATCCACTGATCCACTGACAGGAACACTCTTGTCCTTCATCTGTGGGCACAAACCTGCCTTCAAATCCTGGAGGCATGTGTTCCCCATTCACCACACTGCATGGTCTTTCCTCTTTCTCTCTAACAGGAACACACCCTCATTTGATATAGATCAACGCTAGATAGATACATAGACTTCTTCGCATTGTCTTTTCATGTGTATCCTATTTCTCTAACCAGATTATAAGCACCCTGGAAATCTGGGACCTTCCCTCTTAAGTATCTATCTGTAAATTCCAAAGCTTTAAATATTGGCTATTCTAAAACTGAACTGCAGGGGGGAGAAGGGATAGAAAAGGAAGTAGATTTCAAAGAAGTTAGATAATTAATTTTCCAAAGTACATGAAAAGGCCTTGGAATAGAGAGGATAACCAATTGCTATTTATGTGGTTATATCAAATATTAAGAGAATACCAGACTGAATATAGGGAAGAATATTCGGACCACAAAGCATGTTAAATATGTAACTAGAAAAAAACGATTGCAAAATAAGCTTTATTTGAAGCCAAAGGCAAGGAATTCCAAGTAGAATCATGTCAAGTGAAAGGATTCACTTTCAGAAGTGAATTCGGAACAGACGTTATCAGTCACATCATCCACCAGCCAAAATTCAAGCCCACTGGCAGATTCACAAAATGGTTTTGAAATGGTATCTTACACCAAATGCCATCGACAAATGGTTGAGTTAGGAAGTTCTTTGTAAGATCTCTTATTTCTACTTTATTTTGCCAGTTTACCAAATACCAAAGTTTTCTCCAGATTTGTTTCTCTCCTTCTTCTACTTGGAGCTTCTTATGTGGGTAGCATAGCTTAACAGAAAGAGAGCCAACCTAGAAGACAGATGACCTGGGTTTGAATCTCAGCCCCATCACTTGGTAGCTATGTAGTAGTATTGGGCACAAAGAGGGGGGAACACCTGAGCAGAGCCTAGACAGAAAATGAGAACATCTGTATCAGCAGACAAGTGAGAAGGGCATTCTATGCAAAGGCACAACAATATGAAAAGAACTTGGTACTTTCCAGAAAAACCAGGACAATAGACCCAGAGCAAAAAGGGTGAGGAAGTACAGGAGAGCCTAGGAAAGGGAGCCAAATAAGGAGAAGCCCTAGATTTACTTTCTCTTATGGAACAACCTGTATATGGAACTTACCCATGTCAGGTGCTAGTCTGAGTACTTTACCAATAATGACTCCATTTTAATTCCTGCAACAACCCCATGCAGGAAGAATTATTATGCTCCCCATTTTACAGACGAGGAAACAGGCATCTGAGAGACTAAGGAACTTGTCTAAGGTTAGAGCAGAGCCTGGGATCAGGCTCCTAAGACGATGCTATCCTGAGATGTTCATAACCTCTAAGCTGTGCTGTTTCAGAGCCCAGACAGTAAACCAGAACTTGAGCTAAGACCTCCCCGACTGACTTGAACACCTTGTTTTGAGGTTCAAATAAGCAACTGCTAGCCTCCTTGGTCACTATTGAGACTCTCCCACTGTCTGTTCCTGTCCTCTTCTTTCTCTTCAGAATAGACAGTGGCTCTGTGGGGGACTTTAAGCAGACTATGTACCCTGCTGAAACTTCTGAAAATGAAGCCAATGACAGGGCTTCCATCCTAAGTAGGTCTTGATCACTGCTAGGTACTCAGTAAATACCTGTTGAGTGAATAAGTGAATGAGTCTGTATTGTAAGTATCAAATGAGGTAGTACTTTTGGAGTATTTAGCACAGTACCTGGCACACAGTAACTGCTACTCCTTAGCCCTTCCTCCTACAAAAGAGCAGACATGGGGTCCAGCAGATGGCAGCACTAGCCAGTATATGCCCTGCTTCCTTCAATCTTCACTGGCACAAGGGCATCCATCATGCACCTGATTGCCCCGTCCCAGATCTGCAGTACCAGGCCATCCATGGGCACAATTTACACCCCATGGGAGAACCCAAAGATAAGAGAGAAACTATCTTTCTTCTGAAATTACTGAAATCACAGCCCTCCGGGAGTTTGCATCCTAAAAGGGAAGCATTTATCTAAATCTTGGGGTGTCTAGAATGTAACATCTTCCTGAAAATGCCAGGGTCGTTCTTTCTGTTTTCCCTTTGCAAAAGTTCCTACTTTATGTCCACTTCTATGTTGGAATGATCTGTAATGTTGGTGTTTAATCCAATCATAATCCCACTTGGGTATGTGAAAACATTTGGGATGTCAACCAAGAAGAGAAGGAGGCTTTGTTTCCAATAAGATGGTATTAGAATTTCTCACGACTCAATTTTGAGAAATTTTTCATATTTGGCTCTTCTTATTGATAGATTGAATTATTGAGTAAAATTCCAGCCTAGATAAGAAATAACATAACCATTTAGCCTCCTGGTAAATTACGTTCAGCACCCACTTTCTCAAAATGACAAATATCAAATCTTTCAAGTGGAAAAATCCTCTGAAACAGCAAGCCAACTGCGCAATGCAGCAAGTAGTGCAAGAGAGAGATTTATTCCCTATCTCCACAGCAAAAATCTCTGAACTTATTAGCATAAGGTAACATGATTCATACGTTAACTACCACTGGTTCTGAAACCACCTAACTTTGACCCAAAAAAAGTCAAGAATTCCCCAAGTACCATCTCTTTTTTTCTTCAAAATGCATCTGCTATCTCTTGTATTGGCATCTTGCTTAGTTAATATACAACATAAAAATAAGGCAAGAGAGAAAGGCTAATAGTTTCTCAGAGCTCTATCATCATAAATCAGACTATTGTTACTTTTTTAAAAGAATACAGGTATTCACACTGGAAAGTCAATGAGATGCAACAGCTTGACAAATCACAACAGGGCAGTGACCATGGTGACCTGAGCCTCCTACTTTAGGCCAACTATAGTCCCTTCTAGTTCTTCTGCCTGACACTATGTATTCCATGAATCCTTATAAAACCTTGCAGGGCCAAATAAATAAGTTTAAAAAAAAAAAAACCTTACAGGGTCACTATTATTAGTTCCATGTTACTGATGCGTGAAAACTGAGGTTCAGAGAGCTTAGGTATCTTATCCAAGCTTGAAGTAGTCTAGCTGGAATTCAAGCCCAGGTCTATTTTATTTCAGTGCCTAGGCACTTTGTAGTAATGCTTTCCTACTCAAAGTGTGGTCCCTGGACCAGCAGCATTGGCATCATTTGAGAGTTGAGAATGTGTTAGAAATGTAGAATTCTCAGTCCTACCATAGAAGTACAAAATCAGGATTCTCATTTTATCAAGATCGTAGGTCATTTACTGGTATATTTGACAGACTCTATACCATTCTGCCTCTCTGAATATCACTACTTCCATCTTCTATATAGATTAGTGGTTTTCAATATGGTGGCAGGAAGAGGAGGAGAAAGAAGGGTGCTTTCCCCCTGGAGACATTTGACAACATCTAAAGACATTTGGTTGTCTCAACTGGGAGAGTGTGAAGGTGCTACTGGCATCTAGTGATGCTTCTAAACATCTTACAATGCACAGGACAGCCCCCACCGTAACAAAGAATCATCCAGCCAAAATGTCAATAGTACCAAGGTTGAGAAACCCTGCTATAGCCGATAATATTGTACATCCTCTTTGTGTCTGGGATCTGTTTAAAGAAAAGAGATTTTCATGGTAAAATTATGGCTGAAGAGATCTCATACAAAATCCCTTTCCCTACCAGTTAGCCTCTAACAACATCTCATGACCTTTACCAAATAGAAACTTAGATGGGGGGCACCTGGCTGACCTAGTCAGTAAAGCATGTGACTCTTGATCTCAGAGTTGTGAGTTCAAGCCCCACATTGGAAGCAGAGATTACTTTTAAATATATAGAGAGAGGCACCTGGGTGGCTCAGTTGGTTAACAGTCTGCCTTTGGCTCAGGTCATGACCCCAGGGTCCTAGGATAGAGTCCCACATCAGGCTCCCTGCTTAGCAGGGAGCCCTGCTTCTCCCTCTTCCTCTCCCTCTGCCACTACCCCTGCTTATGTTCTCTCTCTCTCTCTCTCTCTCTCAAATAAACAAAATCCGGAAGGAAGGAAGGAAGGAAGGAAGGAAGGAAGGAAGGAAGGAAGGAAGGAAGGAAGGAAGGAAAAGGAAAGGAAAAGGAAAAGGAAAAGAAGAGAGAGAGAAAGGAAGAAGCTTAGATCAGGGGTCAGCAAACTATGACCCACAACACAAACCTTTTTTTTTTTTTAAAGATTTTATTTTTCATGAGACACAGAGAGAGAGAGAGAGAGAGAGAGAGAGAGAGGCAGAGACACAGGCAGAGGAAGAAGCAGCCTCCCTGCAGGGAGCCCGATGTGGGACTCGATCCCAGGACTCCAGGATCACACCCTGAGCTGAAGGCAAACACTTAACCGCTGAGCCACCCAGGCATCCCCCACAATATAAACCTAATTTGCCACCTATTGTGCAATCTAAAAGCTAAGAGTAATTTTTATATTTTTAAATGTAAATTTTTAAATAATATTTCATCATTTGTGAAAATTACATGAAATTCATTTTTTTTTTTAAGATTTTATTTATTTATTCATGAGAGAGAGACAGAGAGAGGTAGAGACATAGAGAGAAGCAGGCTCCATGCAGGGAGCCCGATGTGGGACTCGATCCCGGAACTCCAGGATCACACCCTGGGCCGAAGGCAGGTGCCAAACCGCTGAGCCACCCAGGCGTCCCGAAATTCAGATTTCAATGTTCACAAATAGTTTTCTTTTCTTTTTAATTTATTTATTTTATTCAGAGAGAGAGACTGAGAGGCAGAGACAGGCAGAGGGAGAAGCAGGCCCCATGCAGGGAGCCCGACATGGGACTGGATCCCAGGTCTCCAGGATCACACCCCAGGCTGCAGGCGGCGCCAAACCGCTGTGCCACCCGAGCTGCCCTATTGGAACAAAGTCATGTCTTTTGTTCCCATTTTGTCAAAGGCTGCATTTTCCTTAATATAGCCTGAGAAATAATTCACATACCTTAAAATTCACTTAAAGTGCACAATTTAATGGTTTCTAGCATATTCATAGTTATGCAACCACCACCATTGTCAATTTTAGAATATTTTCGTCACTTCGAAAGAAACCTTGTACCCCTTGGCTATCATTCCTGCATCCCCGCACCTTTTTCCGAGCTCTAAGCAACCATAAATTTTTTTTAAGATTTTTTATTTATTTATTTATTCATAGAGACAGAGAGAGGCAGAGACACAGGCAGAGGGAGAAGCAGGCATCATACAGAGAGCCTGACGTGGGACTCAATCCAGGGTCTCCAGGATCACGCCCTGGGCTGCAGGCGGTGCTAAACCGCTGTGCCACAGGGGCTGCCCAGCAACCATAAATCTACTTTCTATTTCCCTACACATCCCCCACTCTACACTGACTGATGAATGAAATAGGTTGTCGTTTTGTGACTGCTTCTTACACTTAGGATAATGTTTTCAAGGTTCATCCATGTTGTAACATATACTTACTGTTTCATTCCTTCTTAGTCTAGCCAAATAATATTCCATTGTATTGATATACCAACTTTTGTTTACCCTTTCATCAGTTGATGAATGTTTGGGTTGTTTCCACCTTTTGGATCTTATGAATAATGTTGCTATAGACATTTGTGTACAAGTTTCTCTATAGACATACATGAAGTTCTCCTGAGTACATATCTAGTAATAGAATTGCTGGGTCATATGGTAACTCTATATTTAACTATTTGAGGAACTACCAAACTGTTTCCCAAGGTGGCTGCACCATTTAACATTCCCACCAGCAGTGTATAAGGGTTCCAATTTCCCCGTATTCTTGCTAACATTTATTATTATATTATGCCTTTTTGATTCTAGTCATCGTAGTGGTTGGCTCCCATTGTGGTACAGTGGTAGTTAACGGTGTTTTTTTTTTTTTCCTTTCCCTGATGACTAATGATGTTAAACATTTTTTATTGCTTATTGGCTTATTGGCCATTTGTATATCTTCCTTGAAGAAATGTCTACTCAGATTCTTTGCCAATTTTTTAAGTAAATTCTATGGCCAACATGGGCCATAGAACTTGAACTCACAACCCTGAGATAAAGAGTAATATGCTCTACTGACTGAGCCCATTAGGAACCTCTACTTTGCCTATTTTCTAATTATTTGGCTTCTTATTACAGAGCAATAAGAGTTCTTATTTTAGATATAAGACCCTTATGAATTCATGATTTCCTAATATTCCTTCTTTTCATGTTCTTGATGGTATCCTTCAAAGCACAAAAGATTTTAATCTTGATCAAGTCTACCTACCTTTCCTTTTGCTACTCATGCTTTTGTTGTCATATCTAAGAATACCATCCTAATCCTAAGTCATAAAGATTTATCCCTGATTTAAGAGTGTTACAGTTTTAGGTCTTACATTTAGGTCTTTGACGCCTTTTTAATTTTTGTATGTGCTGTAAAGGTTCAACTTCATTGTTCTGCATGTAGTTCACCAATTGTCTCCGCACTGTTGTTAAGTCTATTCATTCCTCCAGTGAATGGTCTTGTACCCTTGTCAAAAATCAGTTAATCATAGATGTATGGATCTATTTCTGGACTCTCAGTTCTATTCCATTCATCTATATGTCTATCTCTATGCTGTTTCTACACTGTCTTGATTATGCTTGTTTTGTAGTAAGTTTTAAAATAAAGTAGGAGTCTTCCTATCTTCCTCTTCTTTTACAAGATTGTTTTAGTTATTTTGGATCCCTTTGCAATCCCATTGAATTTTAGAATCAGTTTATCAATTTCTACAAAGAAATAAACTGGGATTCTGATAGGGATTGTGTTGAATGAGTAGATCAGTTTGGGGAATATTGCCACCTTAACAATGTTAAATCTGGGATGCCTGGGTGGCTCAGCAGTTAAGCATCTGCCTTTGGCTCAGGCTGTGATCCCGGGGTCCTGGAATAGAGTCCTCCATCAGGACCAGCTTCTCCCTCTGCCTATGTCTCTGCCTCTCTCTCTCTCTCTGTCTCTCATGAATAAATAAAATTTAAAAAAAACTAAATCTTATCTTCTATGAACAAGGGAGGTCTTTCCATTTATTTAGATCTTTAATTTCTATCAATGTTTTAATAATTTTCAGAGTAGAAGTTTTCACTTTTTAAATTTGTTCCTAAGTATTTTGTTTTTCGATACTATTGTAAATAGAATTTTCTTAATTTCACTTTCATATTGTTCATTGCAAATATATAGAATTACAAGTGACTTTTTTTTAAGATTGTATTTATTTATTCATGAGAGACACAGAGAGGCAGAGACACAGGCTGAGGGAGAAGCAGGCTCCATGCAAGGAGCCTGATGTGGGACTCAATCCTGGATCCTGGGATCACGCCCTGGGCCAAAGGCAGATGCTCAACCACTGAGCCACCCAGGCATCCCACAAGTGATTTTTCTATATTGCTCTTGTATCCTGCACCATGCTGAACTCATTTATTAGTTCAAATAGTTTTTATAGAGGATTTCTTAGAATCTATATACAAGGTCATGTTATCTGTGAATAAATTTTTATTTCTTCCTTTCCAATATGAATGCCCTTTATATCATTATCTTGCCTAACTGTCCCGGTTAGAACCTCTAGCACAATGTTAAATAGAAGTGGCAAGATACCTTTGTCTTGTTCCTGATCTTAGCAGGTAAGCATCCTGTCTTTCACGATTAAGTATGATAGTTAGCTATAAGTTCTACACAGATACACTTTATCAGGTTGAGGAAGCTCTCTTCTATTCCTATTTGTTCAGTGGTTTGTTTGTTTTTCAAGAAATGCTGTTGGATTCTGTCGTGCTTTTTCTGCATCTATTGAGATGATCATGTGATTTTTGTTTTTTTATTCTACTGATATGATGTACTATATTCTTTGATTTTTCAATGTTAAACCAACCTTGCATTCCTGGGATAAATCTCACTTGGTTATGATGTGTGATTCTTTTTTTTATACATGTTGCTGGATTCAGTTTGCTAATATTTTTGTTAAGTGTTTTTTATGAAACACAGAGAACAAAAATGAGAGTTGTACACCAAATAATTATATGACTACACCCAACATGAAGCTAGTACTCACAACCCCGAGATCAAGAGTCACATGACCTATTAATTGAGCCAGCTAGACACCCAGCTTTGTTTCCATATTCATAAGAGATCTTAATCTTAGTCTCTAGTTTTCTTCTGATAGCTTTGTTGAGTTTTGGTATCAGGGTAATGCTAGCCATATAAAATGTTAGGGAGCGTTCTCGCCTCTTATTCTTTTGGAAGAGTATGTGAAGAATTGGTATTGTTTTTGAAATGTTTGGTAGAATTCAGTAGTAAAGCCATTTGGGCCTCTACTATGGACAGCCTGGACCTTTCATCGTGAGTATTTTTATTACTAATTTAATCTCTTTACTGGTTATAGGTCTATTCAGATTGTCTGCTTCTTCTTGAGACAGTTTTGGTGGTTGCTGTCTTTCCAGGAATTTGTCCATCTCATTTAAGTCATATAATTATTTGGTGTACAACTCTCATTTTTGTTTTCTATGTGTTTCATGTCTTTTTTATTTCTCCATTCCTCCTTTACTATTTGTTTTTCCATTAAGTGAATATTTTCTAATGAAGCATTTACATTTACTTAATTATTTCTTCACTATACTTTTTAAGTATTTTGGGGTGTTCAGTGGTTGCTCTAGGTTTTACCAAATAATCTTGACTTATCAAGAATCAGCTTCAGCTTTATACTAGCTTAATTCCAATGATATATACAAATATTACTCCTATACATCTCCTTTCCCTTTCTACCTTTTTCCCTTTCTACCTTTTTTCTACCTTTCTATTATTTATATTTAATATATATTTAATGTATAATATAAACATACATAATATATTATAAATATGTCTTATAAAATATTTAATATATTGATTATAATAAATATAAATATTATATATGAATGTTTATATTATTAAAATATACATATTAAAATTACAAAGCCAACAATACATTGTTATAGTTATTACTTTACCATCTGTGATCATTTCCTCAGCCCATTACAGCTTTGCTCCCATCCACCTCCTTTGTGCTGTTATAGGCAAGTATACTACATTTATATTACATTTGTATGTCATAGACCCAATGATGTTACATAAGTTATTATTTTATACAATTGCTCTTAAAATCAGTTACAAGAAGTGAAAAATATAAATTTCTATTGTCTTTTATAATTATATAATGACCTTTCCCAATGCTCTTTTTAAAAAATTTTTTGTAAAGATTTTATTTATTTATTCATGAGAGACATAGAAAGAGAGGGGCAGAGACACAGGCAAAGGGAGAAGCAGGCTCCATGCAGGGAGCCTGATGTGGGACTCAATCCCAGGACTCTGGGACACGCCCTGAGCCACAGGCAGACGCTCAACCACTGAGCTACCCAGACATCCCAGTCCTCTTTTTTTTTAATGTCAATTTGAATCGCTATCTGAGGCCACTTGCTTTCAGCCTCAAGAATTTCCTTTAATGGGCTGCCTGGGTGGCTCAGAGGTTAAGCATCTGCTTTCGGCTCAGGGCATGATCCTGGAGTCCCGGATCAAGTCCCACATCAGGATTCCTGCATGGAGCCTGCTTCTGCCTCTGCCTGTGTCTCTGCCTCTCTCTGTGTGTCTCTCGTGAATAAATAAAATCTTTAAAAAAAAAATTTTTCCTTTAGTATTTCTTGTAAGGCAGGTCTTTGAGCAACATTTCCAGTTTGCATTTACCTGGGAAAGTCTTTATTTCACCCTCATAATCGAAATAGCCATTTTGAAATATTCAGCTCTGCTGGATGTTGGATTCTTAGTTGACAAATTTTTTCTTTGAGCATTTTGAATATGTTATCCCACAGCCTCTGACCTCTATGATTCCTGCAGAGAAGACAGCTGTTAATCTTATTGGAATTTCCTTGTATGGGACACCTGGATGGCTCAGCAGTTAAGTGTCTGCATTTGGCCCAGGGTGTGGTCCTGGAGTCCAGGGATCGAGTCCCACATCGGGCTTCCTGCGTGGAGTCAGCTTCTCCCTCTTCCTCTCTCTCTCTGTGTCTTTTGTGAATAAACAAATAAAAATCTAAAAAAAAAAGGAATTTCCTTGTATGTGGTAAGTCCTTTTCTCTTGCTGTTTTTTCAAGATTTTCTCCTTGTCTTTGACTTTCAGCATTGTTTTACTCATGGATCTCTTTGTATTTATCCTCCTCGGAGTTTACTGAGCTTTCTAAATGTCCAAGCTATTGTTTTTCAACAAATTCAAAGAAGTTTCACCCATTATTTTTTAAAAATATTTTTTCTCTTTCCTCTCCTAGTATTCCCATCACACATGTGCACTTAATGATTTACTACATTTTTTTGGAGGCTCTGTACATTTTTCTTCATTCTTTTTCTATTCTTCAGGCTGCATAGTCTCTATTATTCTATCTTTTTTAAAAATATTTACTTATTCATGAGAGACACACACAGAGAGGCAGAGACAGGCAGAGGGAAGAACAGGCTCCATGCAGGGAGCCCGTTGCGGGACTCGATCCCGGGTATCCAGGGTCACGCCCTGGGCGGAAGGAGACGCTATACCGCTGAGCCACCTGGGCTGCCCTCTATTATTCTATTTTTATTTATTTATTTATTTATTTATTTATTTATTTATTTATTTATTATAGTCACAGAGAGAGGGAGAGAGAGGCAGAGACACAGGCAGAGGGAGAAGCAGGCTCCATGCACCGGGAGCCCGACGTGGGATTCGATCCCAGGTCTCCAGGATCGCGCCCTGGGCCAAAGGCAGGCGCCAAACCGCTGCGCCACCCAGGGATCCCTCTATTATTCTATCTTAAGCAGGCTAATTCTTTGTTCTGCCAGTTTGAATCTACTTTGAGTCCCTCTAGTGAATTTTTATTTCAGTAATGGTATTTTTCAACTCCAGGATTTTCATTTGGTTCTTTTTTAAAATTCTTCTCTCTTTACTGATCTTTTCTACTTGATGCAAAAACGTTCATTATACTTTCCTTCTTTAATTATGTTTTCCTTTAGGTCTGTGAGCATGTTTGTAATGCCTATTTGAAATCTTTTCTGCAAAATCTGACATCTGGTCACTTTCACAGGCAATTCTATTGCTAGTGTTTTTCCATTGAATGGTTCATAGTTCCCTGTTTCTTTGCAGGCCTCATAATTTTTGCTGGAAACTGGACATTTTAGGTAATACATTATCTAAATAACATAGATACTGTACTGGTTCTCCCCATCCCAGCCCCAGGGCTTGTTATTGGTTCATTCATTTAGTGATGAGCTGGAATGTTTTAGTGAAATCTATCTCCTTCACACAGTGTTAAGGCCTATGATGTTTTCTTCAGAGAGGCACAAATTCAGTTATGGCCACAGTCATCCTTGGGTGTCAGTGGTTTTAATAGGGCTCTTTCTCATCCCCCTAATCACACCCAGCTGTTAAACTCCATTAATTGTGTTTTACTCTTCTATTATTTTCATCCATGCCCTGGAGCATAACTTGCTCTACAAAGTAATCCAATCAACGGTGGCTCTTTGGGGGGTAAAGTTTTTCAATCCCATGAAGGGCTCTTTCCAGCTGTTTTAGTTCTCTGATTCTCTCCTGCAAACTAGCTGGCCTACCTTCTAGGCTGGATCTTCATTAAATCCATAACCTCCGGGATCCCTGGGTGGCGCAGCGGTTTAGCGCCTGCCTTTGGCCCAGGGCGCGATCCTGGAGACCCAGGATCGAATCCCACGTCAGGCTCCCTGCATGGAGCCTGCTTCTCCCTCTGCCTCTATCTCTGTGATGACTATCATAAATAAATAAAATTTAAAAAAAAATCCATAATCTCCTCCCAATTGCTCTTCATCAAATCCTCCACTGTTTTAAGAGTTCCTTTAGGGATACACTTCTCCACATTTTGTTGCAAATGAAGTAACTGCCTTTGGGAAGAGAGCAGGAGCTACAGGTTTTTTGTTTTGTTTTTTTAAATTTTTTTTTTAATTTTTATTTATTTATGATAGTCACAGAGAGATAGAGAGAGGCAGAGACATAGGCAGAAGGAGAAGCAGGTTCCATGCACCGGGAGCCTGACGTGGGATTCGATCCCGGGTCTCCAGGATTGCGCCCTGGGCCAAAGGCAAGCGCCAAACCGCTATGCCACCCAGGGATCCCGGAGCTACAGGTTTTAAAGCCGCCTTCTCCCTCCAGGTAAAATCTCTGAGTCCTTGGTGGAAGAGGAAGGATTGGGGGAACACACAAGCCTGAAGTTTTCTCAGTTTGCCTCCTCTGGCATGGAACCACCATTGCACAAGCTGGGCCTGGGCCAGGAGTAACCGGGGCCCCAGTAGTCTCAGCATGCCATGCACAAGGCACAGCTCCCATTCTGTGAATAGGAGCTGTATAGAAGAAGTAAGCCCCATCTTTCAACTATACACATCTGGTACTTAGTCTCAGCAACAAGTAAGCTTATGCAGAATAAGAAACACTGAAATCCTGTTCCTCCTGGGAAAAAAGTGGTCTGACAGGGAGCTAGGGAAGAGGGAGCCCTGTGTTCTGGGTTACAGCAGTCTGGAGTGGAATCTCTACTCTGCTGAATTGGAAGTGGGGAGGGAGGTAGTAGCCTTGGTTCAAATACCATAGACTCTCGCCTTAGCAAATTTTCATAGATTTTCTCAAATAGCCCTTTATTCATTTGATGAATGTTTGCCCTTAGGACCATTTCCAGAAGGTTTAAATAGTTGAGTTTTTTGAAGTAATTTTTCCTAGTCTTCCAAGGGAGGTCAATGAAGCTACTCACACTGTCATACTAGAAGTGAATCATCAGGCTGTTTTTGTGCTATAATAGTAGAGCTGAAGGACTAAGTAGTTGTAACAGAGATCCTATGGCCTGCAAAGCTGAAAATATTTACTACGTGGCCCTTTACAGAAAAAGTTTGTCAACCCCTGACTTAGGTCACTTCTGTCAGTGCTGCTGGTTTCACAGACTACACTTTGGACTAGCAAGGACTTAAATTACATGAGAAGCAGTACTATTTTGGCTAAAAGCTGGACTTAAAATCCCACTTTGCCACAAACTAGATACATAGTTTGGGGTGCCTACCTCATTGGGTTGTTGTGAGAATTAAACGTATTAATGTCTGACGCTTACAACACATTCAACAAATGATAACTTATCATCATGGTGTAAACTGCATGAAAAGTATTAGACATCAACTCTTATCTGAAACAGTTCACTTCCAGAAAATGGAAGCTTTTGGAAAAAAAGGAAGTAAGTATAGATTTTCCAAAACACAAGACGCAACTTTTAATACCTGGGGCACATAAAAATATCTAATGAAGTAAAACAAACAAACAAACAAAAAAACTTAGAGCTGGAACTTAAGTCTGACACTGAAAACCAGAATTTCGCCTTCCACGGACGCTTCCAGTAACAATGAATGAAAACCTGAATGAAGTGCTTCCAAACCCAAAAGCCCTAAGAAAAAAAGAAAGAAAGAAAGAAAAAAGCAGCAATTATCTTTAACATGAGGATTTGGGCCTAGATGGCTCCTTCTGGTTCTGGCTGGCTCCGTCTATGCTCAGAGATGATACGAGCTGGATCCCTCAAGCTTCCACCTTGACTGTCACCGCGGCAGGGGCGCCCCAGCTGGTGCCCGACCCACAGCGGGGCCGGGCGAGCGGGGATCCCGCCGGATTCCGCCCGGCTCCCGCTTGCCACAGCCCGTCGGGGTTGCCAGTCGGTTACCTCGCAATTGAACTCCATCTCGGCGTCCATGGTGACGATCCGCACGGTGAACGTCTTGGGCTGCTTCCTCTTGAGCGAGCTGAAGCTCATACGGGAAGCGATGGCCCCGGCCATGGCGCGGGGCTCAGGCCCGGGACCCTCGCGCCCCGAGGCCTGCGCTCTGGACCTGTTAGCCCCCCTGGAGGAGCCGCACAGGCCTCAGGGCCACCATGGTAGCCGACTGGCCCGCCTGGGAGCTGGCTGGTCCGCGCGGGCCCCCAGCGGCCAGCATGGGCCGTGAGGACCCTGCCCCGGGAGCGTAAAGAGGAGTTGGGGGGCGGACCCTTACGGCCACGGGGACGGAACACGAGCCGAGACCCAGCGGATGGGCTCTGCCCGGCGCTCAGGGTCTCGGGCCGGGGACGCTGGGGACGCCCCGGGACGGGGCCCCTAGACCGCAGCGGCCCAGCCCCCGCGCGCCTCGAAGCGGCCGAGGGAGGTCTCGGGGCCGCGCTGCGGCCGGGCGCGCACGTGCGCGCGTGGCTGTCACCGTCCTCGCTCCGCGCGCCCGCGGGAAGCGTCCCCTCCCCACAGACCCCGGCCTGCTCCCCGCCCCGCCCTCAGGTCCCCAGATCGTTACACACAGCGCAACCGAACCCGGCGGCTGCCGCTCGGACACCGCGATTGGCTGAGAACCCTAGGGAGGCGGGACCTTTCCTGCCAGTCCACCCTACTTCAGAGGGACTCCACCAATCGGAAGTTCCGCCGTGATTGGAGGCGCGGGCCTGGGCTCGGCGTTGAGTGGCCAGAGTGGCAGTCACTCCGAACGCTTTTGTTCGCAGGGAGTACGCCTACTCTAGCAAGATTGGTTGAGGCAGCGGAGCCCGGCGCGCCTTCCACCCGCAGCCACCTAGAGGCTGGTACGCGGCTGCGGGTGGGTCAGCGGGGGCCTGCCCTTCGGACTGAGTACGCGTGGAGTGTGGCACCCCAGAGGGCGCGTGTCAGACACCCAGCGGAAAACCCTCCCGGCCCTTAATGGCTTATACTGACCTCTGTGTTTCTCTAAACTTTTCAAGTCACGTGGAAGCTGCTTAGATTGCTGGCACTCCCCCAGATCGTTCTGCTTCTCCCTGGGAGAAAGTGTGTTATTACCAAGGAAGGGTGATGATTGTACCTACTCCGTGGGGTTGTTGAGGAATTTAAGGACGTTAATACATAGAAAGCTTTAGAACGGTGGCTGCTGGCATATACTAGGTGGAATCCTATGAAATTGCTGTTTTTCATGAGAGACTCCTAACTCTGGGGAATGAACGAGGGGTAGTGGAGGGGGAAGTGGGCGGGGGGTTGGGGTGACTGGGTGACGGGCCCTGAGGAGGGCACTTGGCGGGATGAGCCCTGGGTGTTATGCTAAATGTTGACAAATTGAACTCCAATAAAAAAAATTTTTTTAATTGCTGTTTTTATACATACACTCAGAACGGTCCAAAAAATGAAAGCGTTTCTCATTTTGTATTCTGATTTCCACTTTCAAACCATAGCTGTGTTTTATTTATTTTTTAAATGTCATCAAGTTATAGTGGGTGTGTCGTGAGGTGGGGGTGTATATAGCTTTCTGTATTAAAAATATAAATCCTACTTTTAAGTAACTCTTAATAAGGGACATCTGGGTGTCTCAGTGGTTGAGCGTCTGCCTTTGGTTCAGGCTGTGATCCTGGGGTCCTGGAATTGAGTCCTCCATCAGGATCCCCTCAGGGAGCCTGCTTCTCCCTCTGCATAGGTCTCCCCCCTCTGTGTGTGTGTGTGTGTGTGTGTGTGTGTGTGTGTGTGTGGTGAATACATAAATAAAATCTTTTTAAAAAAATAACTCTTAATGGTTGAGAAGAGACAGTTTCCTCTGTTTTGACTGAACAGTAAGCAATCCATAAATGTTAACCACCATTAGCATCACCTCCTCTACAGATGGGAAAAGAGAGGCTCAGCCCACAGAGCCACCTGCTGACTATTATTTAGATAGTGAGAAGCTAAGATGGGACTCAAAACCCAGATTTATCCCACCCAGAGCCTGCTGTCCATACCACTGTGCTGCCCTCCGCGAATTGTGGCTGCCAAGTTGCTCCCTGTTGCGGCCCCAAGAACCATGAACTACTGTTCTGGAGCACTCAGCAGACACTGTTGCTGTAACTGCACTATAGCATAAATCTAGCTCGTCCCCCACAGGCCCCTGTGGTGCCATGAATCACCAGCATTTGTGGCCCACCCAGCAAAGCTGCTCTGGGGGAACTTTATGTCCTATCCACTGCTAGCAAATTCTCCCCACTAAAATGATTGTTCAGGGCTATGTGGGCTTGGAGTGAAAGTGTCTTCATTTTAATTGCTTCAGTTCTTCCCTGTAGGTGGGAGAACCAGGGTGGATTCTCCTTAGGGCCCCCCACAGGGAAAACAAATGAGAGCTTTAACCCAGGGCCAGGACTGCTGACAAAATGCATTCTGGGATCCTACTGAGGAGTAGAAAGAGGATGTAGATTAGACAGCAGGGGTAGAAATAACATTGATGACCAGTAATAACTCCTGTTTATGGAAGGATTACTAGGTGCTAGGTACTGGGCTAATTGGCCAAAGATGCCAAATTTAAACATTTTTAGGGAGACACCCAAGTAGGTACGTGGGTCTGGATCTCAGAAGGGAGGCCAGGACCAGGAATAAAAATAGATGTAATGGAATATTATGCTGGCATTAAAAGTGCCATTCACAAAAAAAAAAAACAGAGACAATAATAGTACCTACGGGATAAGAGAATAATTCAAGCAGAGTTCATTAAAAAAGATCTGGGGATGCCTGACAGGCTCAGTCAGTAGAGCATGAAACTTTTGATCTTGGGTTCATGAAATCGAGCCCCACACTGGGGGGTAGATTGTACTTAAAAATACATATTTCTTTTTTTTTCTTTTTTTTTTTAATTTATTTATGATAGTCATACAGAGAGAGACAGAGAGGCAGAGACATAGGCAGAGGGAGAAGCAGGCTCCATGCACCGGGAGCCTGACGTGGGATTCGATCCCGGGTCTCCAGGATCGTGCCCTGGGCCAAAGGCAGGCCCCAAACCGCTGCGCCACCCAGGGATCCCAAAAATACATATTTCTTAAAAGATTTTATTTATTCATGGAAGACACGGAGAGAGAGGCAGAGACATAGGCAGAGGGAGAAGCAGGCTCCCTGTAGGGAACCTGATGTGGGACTTGACAACGGGAACTCCAGGGTCATGCCCTTAGCCAAAGGCAGATGCTAAACCACTGAGCCACCAAGGCATCCCAAAATAGATATTTTTTTAAAAAAATAATTAAGGGGGATCCCTGGGTGGCGCAGCGGTTTGGCGCCTGCCTTTGGCCCAGGGCGCGATCCTGGCGACCTGGGATCGAATCCCACGTCGGGCTCCCGATGCGTGGAGCCTGCTTCTCCCTCTGCCTGTGTCTCTGCCTCTCTCTCTCTCGCTGTGACTATCATAAATAAATAATATAAATAAATAAATAAATAAATAAATAAAAAATAAAATAAAAAAAAATAATTAAGGGACCCCTGGCTGGCTTAGCCCATGGAACAGGTAACTCTTGATCTCAGAGTCATGAGTTCAAGTCTTATGTTGGGGTTAGAGATTACATAAAAGAATAAAATATTTAGAAAGAAAGAAAGATCTGGACATACAGACACCAGTTAGTAAATACCAATTGAATGAAGAAATAAAGGACACAGGGAAATACTTAGTAGTTTCACTTATGGAAACAATATTAATATCTATAATACATTAAGTGCTTACTACATAAGGTACTCTGCAAAAGGCTTTGCATGCTTTATTTCTTTTGATCTTTATCAAAACCCTATTTAGTAGGTATTATATCCCCCGTTTACACATGAAGAAACTGGCTAAGGATGAAAGGAGGTAGTGTTTACCCAAGATCATACCCGGAGAGATGCAATCTGTATCCAGGACTGTTTTTATCTGGATTTCACCTTAGTTACATTTTGTTCCTCCATTCTTCCAGAAGACCAGTGGTTCTCAAAGGTAGGTCCATTTCCTCCAGGAGACATTTGACAATGTCTAAAGATTTTGTGTGTGTGTGTGTGATAACTAGGGAATGTTCCTGTACTCCCTGGTAAAGGCTGAGGATGTGTTAAACATCTCACAATGCACAAGACAACCTCCCACAATAAAGAATTATATAGTCCAGGGCAGCCCTGGTGGCACAGCAGTTTGGCGCCGCCTGCAGCCCAGGGCGTGATCCTGGAGACCCCGAATCGAGTCCCACATCAGGCTCCTTGCATGGAGCCTGCTTCTCCCTCTGCCTGTGTCTCTGCGTCTCTCTCTCTCTCTTTCAGTGTTTCTCATGAATAAATAAATAAATACAATCTTTTTAAAAAAAAAAGAATTATGTAGTCCAAAGTATCAATGGTGACAAGGTAAAGAAATCCTGATCTAGAGCAATTTTTTTTAAGATTTATTTATTTATTTGAAAGAGAAAGCACAAGCGGGAGGGGCAGAGGAAGAGGGAAAGAGAATCTCAAGCAGTCTCCAAGCTCAGTGCAGAGCCACACTCAGGGCTCAACCTCATGACCCTGAGATCACAACCTGAGCCAAAACCAAGAGTCAGTGCCACCCAGGCACCCCTAGAACAATGATTCTTTAACTGTTTTTGTGTTTGTTTATTTTTTTGTTATTTTAAGTCAAAAGCACTCTATCAAGTCTCTGATTTAACCAGTAGATTTTCTCCCCAAAGAAATACACACACATACACATGCACAAAATTTTGCATGTGGTTTTAGAAGGCTCATGGGAAGACTCTTCCAAAGCATATCTTAAGCCCCTGATTAAATCAACTCATCACCAAGATTGAATCAGCTAGTACCAGATGCTTCATGTGAATGTTAGATTATAACCTGTCTGCCAAAAACTGGACTTTGTTGTTTCTGGAATTACTTTTACTGTATATTGGCATAAAGCCAGTGGCCTGCACTAAGGATGTTATAAGAACCCTGTGGAACTCGGTCTTTACAGTAGAGATTTTGCTGACAAAGGTACACACGGGATCTTTTATATGAAGACCCACAAGAGAAATATTTCTTATACTCTAGCACTTATATTTCTCATGGGAGACTGTTTTACTTTTTATTTTTTTAATAAGGTTCATTGTGTTTTCCTTATCTCATAGGTCATCCATATGTGTTACAAAAAAGAAATAGAAACTGTAGATAAGCAGTGTGGTAAGCATAATTCTAAAATGTCCCCCATTGGGGCACCTATGTGGCTCAGTCAGTTAAAGGTCTGCCTTCAGCTCAGGTCATGATCTTGGGATTCTGGAATTGAGTCCCACATCAGGCTCCCTGCTCAGCGGGGAGTCTGCTTCTCCCTCTCCTGCCCCTCCCCCTGCTTGTGCTCAATCTCTCTCAAATAAAATCTAAAGAAAAAAAAGGCAAAAAGTAAAATGCTCCACATTGATCTCTCTTTTTTTTTTATAAAGATTTTATGTATTTATTCATGATAGTCACACAGAGAGAGACAGAGAGGCAGAGACACAGGCAGAGGGAGAAGCAGGCTCCATGCAGGGAGCCTGACGTGGGATTCGACCCCGGGTCTCCAGGATCGCGCCCCGGGTGAAAGGCAGGCACCAAACTGCTGCTCCACCCAGGGATCCCTTCCACATTGATCTTATGCAATCCTACCAATTGGCCATAGGTAAGACCAGTAGTTATGATGGGATATTATTCCTGTGATTATGTTGTTTTATTTTTTTTATTTTATTTTTTGATTATGTTGTGTTATATGGCAAAGGGGATTTTTGCAGATATAATGCCCCAGTCAGTTGTGTTCATCAAAAAGGAGATTATACCAGAGGGATACTGACCTAATAAGGTGAGCTCTTTTTTTTTTTTTTTAAGTTTTTATTTATTTATTTGAGAGAAAGAGAGAAACAGCCAGGCAGGGGAAGGGCAGAGGGATAGGGAGAAGCAGGCTCCCTGCTGAGCAAAGAGCCCAATGTGGGGCTTGATCCCAAGGCCCAGAGATCATGACCTGAGCCGAAGGCAGATACTTAACGAACTGAGCCACCCAGGCACCCCTCTTCTTTTTTTTTTTTTAATTCCAGTATAGTTAACATACAGTGTGGGCAGCCCTGGTGGCGCAGCAGTTTACCGCCGCCTGCAGTCCGGGGTGTGATCCTGGAGACCCAGGATCGAGTCCCACATCAGGCTTCCTGCATGCATGGAGCCTGCTTCTCCCTCTGCCTGTCTCTGCCTCTCTCTTTGCTCTCTCTGAATGAATAAATAAATAAATCTTTAAAAAAAATACAGTGTTATATTAGCTTCAGGTGTAAAATATAGTGTCAGGTAGACTTTTTATTTTTAAGATTTTGTTTATTTATTTGAGAAAGAGAATGCACAGAGTGGGGAGAGAAGTAGAGGGAGAGGCACAAGCAGACTGTGTTCTGAGCATAGAGCCCAATGTGAGGCTGGACAAGAGGCTCCAGCCCATTGACCTTGAGCCAAAATTAAGAGTCAGACACTTAACCAACTGAGCCACCCAGTGGGCCCTCAGGTGAACTCTTTAAAGGAGATTTAGGGTTCAAAAATAAAGGAAGTCAGAGAGATGAGCTCCTCCTGACCTGAAAGAAAGCAAACATCCATGCTGTGAGCTGCTTATAGGGCTTCATAGAGAGGAAATCTGGATGGCCTCTGGTTGTGGAGAGTGGTTCCCATCTGATAGCTAGCAAGAAAACAGAAACGTCATCCCCCAACCACAAGGAGCTAAGTTCTGCCAACAACCTGAGTAAGCTAGGAGGAGGATCCTGAGCTCCAGGGGAGAACCATGGAATGACTGACAATTTGCAGCCTTGTGAAACCCTATGCAAGAGATCATACCATGCCACGCCTGGATTCCAGACCCATGAACACAGTCAGATATTAAATGTAATTACCACTAAATGTGTGGTAATTTATAAACACAGCAATAGAAAATTGATACTAGCAGAGAGAAACAAAAAAAATTTTAATTAGATGTTTTATTTTTAAATAATCAGAACCCCACCCCCCACCCCCCATGCCCTCTACCCAGTTTCCTTGGTGGCAACACAACCAAGGAAGCTAGAACTAGAACCAAAGCTGCAACCAGGATCAAGGGCCTTTTCAATGATCAGAAAACCATGGCAACACGCAGCAGGGTTTTGTTTTGGTTTTTAAAGATTTTATTTAGGGCAGCCCCGGTGGCTCAGCAGTTTAGCGCCTGCCTTCAGCCCAGGGCGTGATCCTGGAGACCCTGGATCCAGTCCCACATCCGGCTCCCTGCATGGAACCTGGTTCTCCCTCTGCCTCGCTCTCTCCTCTCTGTGTATTCTCATGAATAAATAAATAAAATCTTTAAAAAATATTTTATTTATTTATTCATGAGAGAGACAGAGAGACACAGGCAGAGGGAGAAGCAGGCCCCATGCAGGGAACCTGATGTGGGACTCGATCCTGGGACTCAAGGGTCACACCCTGAGCCGAAGGCAGATCTCCAACCACTGAGCCACCCAGGCATCCCAACACACAGCAGGTTTAAGTTACAGTTAATTATATAAAATATGCCAGTACAAACCATTAAATCCCTTAAAGGCTAATTTCCCCAAACTCCCTCTCACTACCCCAAAAATATTTGACTAAACTAACATGTGAGTGATAGTTGCTCCTTTGTTACTGCATGAATGGGACAACTCCACCCATTCATTTTGTTTGCAATATCTTGATTAAAACTAAAATAACTGGGGGATCCCTGGGTGGCTCAGCGGTTTAGCGCCTGCCTCCTGTCCAGGGCATAATCCTGGAGTCCCGGGATCAAGTCCCACGTCGGGCTCCCTGCATGGAGCCTGCTTCTCCCTCTGCCTGTGTCTCTGCCTCTCCCCTTCTCTCTCTCTCTCTCGTGTGTGCGCGCTCTCTCCCTCTGATGAATAAATAAATAAAATCTTTAAAAATAAATAAATAAAATAAAAATTTCAGTGCTGACTGGGTGGCTCAGTTGGTTATGCAGATGGTCACGATCTCAGGGTCCTGGGATTAGGCTCCCTGCTCAGCCATGGGTCTGCTTCTCCTTCTCCCTCTGCCTCTCCCCCCTGCTCATTCTGTCTCTCTCAAATAAATAAAATCTTTTTTAAAATAAAATAATTTCAGAAAATGTACACATCCACAACTCAGGAAGCTGATGTTTTGATAAGCTACATAGCTGCTTTTAAAACACAGCCAAGGGGCAGCCCTGGTGGCTCAGTGGCTTAGCGCCTGCCATCAGCCCAGGGTGTGATCCTGGAGACCCCGGATCAAGTCCCGCGTGGGGCTCCCTGCATGGAGCCTGCTTCTCCCTCTGGCTTTCTCTGTCTCTATCTCTGTCTCTCATGAATAAATACATAAATAAAATCTTAAAAAAAAATAAAACACAGCCAAGTCTGGATTACCTGGGTGGCTCAGTCAGTTAAGCACTTGACTTTTGATTTTGGCTAGGGCCCTAATCTCAGGGTTGTGGGATTTAGCCCTGAGTCAAGCTCCATGATGGGCATGATGCCTGCTCCAGATTCTTTCTCTCCCTTTCCCTCTGCCCCTCCCCCCAATAATAAAGAAAAAATAATAAAACACAGCCAGTGTCCATATAGCCCTCTGTGTGTGGTTGACACAGCACCCTCTGGGGTCCTGGGCTGGTGCTGAGAGGAGGCAAACACAGAAAGAAACAATTTTTTAAAATATTTTATTTATTTACTTATTTATTTGAGAGAGAGAGCACACTCACAAGCAGGGCAGGTGGAGAGCCAGAGGGAGAGGGAGAAGCAGACTCCCTGCTGAGCAGGGACCCTGTTGTAGGATTCAATACCAGGACACTGAGATCATGACCTGAGCTGAAGGCAGGCGCTTAGCTGACTGAGCCACTCAAGAGCCCAAGAAACAAATTTTAACTTGTGTAATCCATTGGCTCACTGCTTTCATACAGTCTCTATCATTTTCTGATTTGCTCATTGTTATTTATTTATATGTTATGAATATTTTCCCATGTTATTAAATATTCTATAATAAAATCATTAGGGGCTGCATAGGATCCTATGTATGGATATAATTTTGTTTTTCTCTCTTATATACATTGTGAGTCATGTACCAATCATGTTTCCTTCTTGGAGTTTGCTGTTAGGAAGCTCAGAGCCAAATTTGCAGTAGGTCTCTGGTGGTTGTGCTAAGCCTTGCCTATTCTGTGGCTTCATCTTATCTTTCCTGCCCTTATTCCTACCTTTCCAGTAACTTTTTCCTCACCCACTTACTGTTTATTTGTTGCACTATTTATTGTATCTTTACTCGGTTACAGATCCATGACCTAAAGTGTTTTTTTGGTTATTTTTCTTAGGTTAATGTATATATATACATATATTATATATTATATACATAAAGTATTGCTTACATATTTTTAATTTTTTTAAAGATTTAATTATTTATTCATGAGAGACACAGAGAGAAAGAGGAAGAGACATAGGCAGAGGGAGAAGCAGGCTCCATGCAGGGAGCCTGATATGGGTCTCGATCCCGGGACTCTGGGATCACGCCCTGAGCCAAAGGTAGACACTAAACCACTGAGCCACCCAGGTGTCCCACATGTATCTAATTTTTTAAAGTAGGCTCCATGCCCAACATGGGGCTTGAACTCACAACCCTGAGATCAAGAGTCATGTGCTCCACAGACCAAGCCTACCAGGTATCCCAGGATGTATCTAATTTTTAAACTTTTATTATTTAAAAATCTTTTTAATTTTATTTTAAAATTATCTCTATACCCAATCTAGGGATCAAACTTATAACCTCAAGATCAAGAGTTGCATGCTGTACTGTCTGAGCCAGCCAAGTGTTCCTTAACCTCTTGAAAACTAATATTGGACTTAAAAGTTTGCAAACATAGTAATTTATGTATCTCTCAATTTCCCTAATGTTAACATGTTACTTAATCACAGTACAATGATCAGAATCAAGAAATTAACACTGATATACCATTATTAACTACAGACTATATTCAGATTTCACCATTTTCCTGCTACTGCCTTTTTTCTGTTCCAAGACCCTAGCCAGGATTCCTGGTAACATTTGGTTCTCTTATTCTCCTGCAACCTGGAATTGTTCTTCAGCCCTTCCTTGTTTTTCATGACCTTGACCCTTTTAAAGAGTAATGGCCAAATATCTGTCAAATGTTTCCCAATTCAGGTATGTCTCAAGTTTTCTCATTATTGGACCAATGTTCCAGATGTATTTTTGTAAGCTGCACCACATTATTTTTGGAGCAAGGTGGAGATTGAAAACCAAACAAACTGGAGTGCCTGGGTGGCTCAGTTGGTTACATGTCCAACTCTTGATTTCAGCTCAGGTCATGATCTCAGGGTCATGAGATTGGGCCTTGCTCAGTGAGGAGTCTGCTTGAGATTCTCCCCCTCTTCCCCCCCCCTTATTCCTCTCCCTGCTCATGCACTCTATTTCTCTCTCTTTCTGTCAAATAAATAAAATCTTTTTAAAAATATTTTTATTTTATTTGTTTATTCATGAGAGACAGAGAGAGAGAGAAGCAGAGAGAAAAGCGGGCTCCATGCAGGGAGCCCGATGTGGAACTCAATCCTGTAACTCCAGGATCATGCCCTGGGCCAAAGGCAGGCACTCAACCACTGAGCCACCCAGGGATCCCTAAATAAATGAAATCTTAAAAAGAAGGAAAGAAGAAAAGAAGAAAGAAAAGAAAAGAAAAGAAAAAAGAAAAGAAGAAAAGAAAAGGAAAAGAAAGAAGAAAGAAAAGAAAAGAGAAAAGAAAAGAAAAAGAAAAGAAAAAGAAAAAGAAAAGAAAAGAAAAAGAAAAAGAAAGGAAGGAAGGAGGGAAACCTGGGTGCTTGGGTGGCTCGGGTCATGATCCTGGAGCCCTGGGATCAAGCCCCACGTTGGGCTCCCTGCTCAGCAGAAGTCTGATTCTCCTTTTCCCTCTGTCCCTCAACCCACTTGTGCTATTTCTTCCTCTCAGATAAATAAAAATTTAAAAATTTTTAAAATTAAAAAAAATACCCAGCAAACTAAGAGACTCTGGCCTGTCTGCAGACTGGGGCTCAGGGTAGTGATTTGATTCATTAAGATCACCTGATCCAGGTGGTCAAGGACCCAAGACTTCTGAGGCCACAGCCAGGAACCAGTGTTCCAAGAGGCCATCCTGAGGTACTGAGTCTGATGGCAGGCAGCCTGCAGGGAACAATGCCTATATGAAATAAAAGCAGGAAAGGAACCTAGAAAAGCTTAGGAAATCACTAGTATTCATCCCATTCCCTTTGGGCCTGGAGTTAAAGATCTTTGGATTTTCCCAAGATGTCCCTTGCAGTGTTAGAGAGGCAGGAAGACCTAAGTTGGAATTTCTACTTTTCTGTGACCTTGGGCAACTTAGTTTCTCTGAGCTTCAGTTAGCTTATCTGTAAAAACAACCATTAATAATAAATGATATGACGTGTTTAAGAGCCCTTTTAAAAATAATAATTGATATTGATTGAGCACCCTATATGTCTAAGGTGCTGTGTGACCTTGCAAAATTTTTTATATCATCTCTGGGCCTCCATTTTATCATCACTTGAAATGGGATTGCAAATAGCAAAACCTCAAAGCACACATTTATTGCTTTTACTGTGTGATCATTTTCATATCCACGCATTCTCATTGAACTCTCATGGTTAAATAGATTATTATGTCCATGAGACAGTTAAGACAACTGAAGTGTCTAAAACTAACCTACTGGCCAAAGACCACACAGCCTAACAGAAATAGAGGTTGGATCCTAAACCCAGGTGTCTGGCTCTGGGCCCATGATGGTTTGCCAGTAGCAAGCATGCTTTTGTCTATAGCAGGTACTGAAAAATGACTGTCTAAAATTTATAATCTTGCCTAATTAACATTTTGATGCTGTTTCTGTGTTCTTTACTGCAGTAGATATTTTTTATAAAGATTTTATTTATTGGGACACCTGGGTGGCTCAGTGGTTGAGCCACTCATCTGCCTTGGGCTCAGGGTGTGATCCTGGGGTCCTGGGATTGAGTCCCCATTGGGGCTCCTGAAGTTAGGAGCCTGCTTCTCTCTCTGCTTATGTCTCTGCCTCTCTCTCTCTCTGTGTGTCTCTCATGAATTAATAAATAAAACCTTTAACAAAAAAAAAAGATTTTATTTATTTATTCATGAGAATAAATAAATAAAGACAGAGAGAGAGACAGAGACACAGGAAGAGAGAGAAGCAGGCTCCATGCAGGGAGCCCAATGTGGGACTTGATCCCAAAACTCCAGGATCACCACCTGAGCTGAAGGCAGACACTTAACTGCTGAGCCACACAGGTGTCTCTAGATGCTTTTGAATCTTAAGCTAATAGTATGTATTAGCTTCCTAGAGCTGCTGTAACAAAGTAACATGAACCAGATGGCTTGGAATAGTAGAAACATATTATCTCTCAGCTCTGGAGGATAGAAGTCCAAATCCAGAAATCAATAGGGCCACACTCCCCCAGAAACTTGGAGGGGAGGCTCCCTCTTTGCCTCTTTCAGCTCCTGGTGTCCCCAGATGTTCACTGGCTGGTGGCGACATCACTCCAGTCTGTTCACGTCATCTCCCCATGTCTGCACATCATCTTCCCTCTATGCCTGCCTGCCCTGTGTCTAGATTTCATGAGGACACCAGTCATGTTGGATTGGGACCCACCCTAATGACCTCATTTTAACCTGGTTACTTCTGTAAAGACCTTATTTCCAAATAAGGTCACATTCTGAGGGACTGGGATTGGGACTTCAACATCTCTTATTTAGGAAACATGAATGGGCAAACACTTCTATGTTTCTCCTTTACTGAAACACTCCCTATGCTTCTCACACTACATTTGTGGCTTTTTCATACTAAACATTCTCTGGGACACCAGCTGGATGTCCTACAATTCAATTCAATTCTGACACTAACTAGAGTCAGTGCAGACCCTCCAGTTAAGGACACAGTCCCATGAGACTACTCCTTCAGACACCATCCTAAGTCCTGGTTGTCATCTGTACTTCTGACCGACTGGCTACAAATTGGGGTTCCCACAACCTCCTTGGACTTGACAATTTGCTAGTATGGCTTGCAGAATTCAGGGGAACACTTGGGCTTACTGGTTTATTATACAATAAAGAATACAGATGAGGGACGCCTGGGTGGCTCAGCAGTTCAGCTCCTGCCTTTGGCTCAGGGCTTGATCCTGGAGTCTCAGGATTGAGTCCCATGTCGGGCTCCCTGCATGGAGCCTGCTTCTCCCTCTGCCTATGTCTCTGCCTCTCTCTCTCTCTGTGTCTCTCATGAATAAATAAATAAAACCTTTTTTAAAAAAAGAATATAGATGAACAGCAATATATAGGGCAAGGTCAGGAAGGATCCAGGGAGCAAGAATTTCTGTCTCCATAGAGTTGGGGATACACCCCTTTCCAAACATATGAATGTATTCACCAACTTGGAAGCTCTCTGAAACCCCTATTTTAGGGAGTTTTATGGCAGTTTCATCTTGTAGGTAGGCATGATTGGTCATTAACTAAACCTCCAGTCCCTCTTCCCTTCCAGGAGGAAGGGCTTAGAGCTCAAAGTTCCAAGTTTCTAATGATGGCTTCATTTTTCTGATGACCCACCCTCATCCAGGATCCCACAAGGCATTGCCTATTAGAACAAAAGATGTTCCTATCACCCAGGAAATACCAAGGGATTCAGGAGCTCTGCATCAGGAACCAGGGTCAAATATCAAATATTTGAACAAAAAGTGGTAGTAGCACTCTTATCACTTAGGAAATGACAAGGGTTCTAAGAGCTTTGTGACAGGAACTGAGAGCACAGATGAAATATATATTTTCTATAATTTCACAGGACACAATTCAACCCATAAGACTCCCCTTCCAGGAGCAGGCTCAAGAAATTGCATTCATACCAGGATAGCTGAGGAAGTCCAGGAAAGTTACATTTTCCAGGAAGGATGCCTTCTGTATACTTTGAATGATTCAAAACTTTGTATTCTAAGACCTGTTTTCCCCCAGGAAATGAATATAAAGTAGGTGATGGAATGAGTTCGCACAGCTCATAAATCTACAACCATTCTTACCATATTTTTGTTTATGATGCTGCTTTGTATCTTTGCAGCATTATCTCTACCTGAGGGTACTCTTCTAAATTAACAGCACTACCTGTGGAGGAGGTGATTCAGTCTTCTTCATAGTGTTTTATAACATCTAGTATCTACTCCAAAGATATTGATTTGGGGTGTGGTTTTCAGCACTAGTATCTGCACTTTGTAAATGCTTGAATGATGTTGTTTAAGCTTTTTAAAATGATTTGTAATGACAGCTAATGGCAAAATAACAGCTAAATGGTCACAAACAGCAGTTGCTAGAGTCCAAAGCATGTTAACAGTATGATGTGCTCCATAATGACACAGGTGGTCATTAGTCCCCCAACCCCCTCTAAAGAGGCACCGCCTTGTGGCAGTAGCGTAACAGGTTTTCATCCATTCTATCCACCCCCCTTGGCTTTGAAGTTGTTCAATACCTAAGGAGTAAAAATGTTTTCTCTTTCTGGCATTTGTGTGATTTCCAACTTACACATGGAGTGGCATTTTGTTAACACTTCTGTGGCACTGTGTCAGAGTCACATAATTCATATCTGCATACAATGCATACTACAGAAAGGCTAGAACTTGGCAGTGTGGCTTGTGCCCTAGCTGAAACATAAAAGCATTCTTGTCCCTCTTACTCCTGTTTGGGGTCCCATAGGAGCTAAGGGATGCAATTCTCAGAGAGCAGTTGGGCCTGAGAATAAAAGCCCATCAATAAGGAACAGGTGACACTGCCACAGCTGGGTAATTTGTCTATTTTCTCTTCTGCAGCCCATTTAGTGATGATGTATTTGTCCCAGAGAATAGATGATGGCAGGTTTGTTCATATTTTACACTTATGAACCTGCCTGTTCCTCTCCACCCAGCTCTGCCCATCTGTCTTTGTCCCTGGCTCCTTTCATTTCATTTCACAGATTGGGCAGTAGGCCTTGGCCATGAGTTATGAAGGTGGATTCTTTGAGAGCAACTTTGGGAAGGGAGAGAGGAAAAGAGATAGGTCAGTTCTCTGCAGAGAGGGGAGGGATGGACAGGTCTGGGAGAAAGAGATGTCACAGACTCAGTAGTGGGCAGGAAGGGAGCTCAGAGAGGAAGGAGAGGGAGAGATTCTAGGACAGAAGGAAATGATGCTGGGGAGGCCTGCTCACAGAAGATGGTTTGGAATGCTAAGTCCAATCCCAATAATTAAGTTGGGCCTAGTACAAAACCTAATCATGGTAGCCATTCTCTCAGGTAGCCCCCATGACTCACATCATGGTATTCACACCCTTGTAAGGCCTCCTCCCACATTTAGCAGGGCTGACATATGTCACCAATGGGACATGCAGAAATGACAAAGTGTGATTTATAAGGGCACAAGAGTCCTTGGAGTTTCCATTTACTCTCTCTTGGATCACTTGGTCTCTAGGTGGAAGCCTGCTGCTCTGTGGGAAAGACACACAAGCAGTGCCTGGAGAAGTCGCCGAGGCAAGGAACTGAGGCCCCTGGCCAACAACCAGCACTCACATGTTGGGTGTGTGAGCAACCTACCTTGGAAGCAGGTCTCACAGCTGCAGTCAAGCCTTCAGATGAGCACAGCCCAAGCTGATATAAATATAATATAGTATACATAATATATATATTAATCATTTAAAATAATCTCTACATCCAATGTGGGGCTCAAACTCACAAAGCCAAGATCAAGAGTTGCATGCTTTTCCAACTGAGTCAACAAGGCACCCCACCAAGATGATATCTTTTTGTTTTTAAGATTTTATTTGTTTATTCATGAGAGACACAGAAAGAGACAGATATATAGGAAGAGGGAGAAGCAGGCTCCTAGCAGGGAGCTTGACATGGGACTCCATCCTAGGACCCTGGGATCATGACCTGAGCCAAAGGCAGATACTCAAACACCCAGGCACCCACAAGATGACATCTTGACTATAGCATTGTGGGAGACCCTGAGCCAGGGTCCAGAGTTGGACCCTGAACCAGTCCAGCTAATTACTCACTCCTGAATTTCTGACTCATTTGGAACCATGTGAGATAATAACTGTTTATAGTTTCAAGCTGCTAAATTTTAGGGGTAATTTATTCCACAGTTATTGGAAATGGTCTTATTTGTAGAATCGTTGTCCAACATCTATCTGGTTTGCTGCCTGGAATGCACAGTCCATGGGGTCAGGGGTCCATTTATACCAGGTGCTCAGTTAACCAGCATTGCATGTCATTGAGTGCCACAAAGAGAGCCCCTGTGCCCTACTCTTTCAATTACTCCATAAACAGAGTTAGTAAAGCAAGAAAAAGATTCTGGGATGGAGTAAATTTGTGTTGTGAGGAGAGGGATAGGGCCACAATTAGGATGACCAAATCTCCTGATTTCCCTGGGATAGAGGGGTTTCCTGAATGGAGGCCTTTCAGTGCTAAAACTGGTTAAGTCTAGGGTAAACTGGAATGAGTTGGTCACCCTAGCTGAGGCTGGGGTTGGAGTCTCAAAGCTACACTTCCAGTAAGCTGCCATACTGTGGTTCATATGACATGGGGAAGGAGATCCATCTCCCATCTCTCCTAGTCAGGGATGGGAATATGCTCCTGGAACTGCCTAGTTTTATCCCCTTGCCCCACTTAAGTGGGTAGAAATGGGGAAAACCTCTTGGAAATGTCAGACCAGTGTGAGGAGGTTACAGGCCAGTCCTCCCTCCTTCTTGCCAGCAGAAGTGGCCAGAAACATCTAGAATTTGGTGAAGACTCTCATCCTAGACCTGGAGAGCCAGCCCCTTTCTGTCCACGAGTTCTGGCTTCCTGTGTTTTTGTTACCAAATGCCTTCTACCACATGGCCAATGAATTATTACTCTGAAGCCTCTGTTGGAATAATTCAATCATAGGTCACCAAGGCTGCCTCCTCCATTGTTCAAGAGGTATTCCTTGTACTGAGTGGGAAGCTGCCTCCACATAACCTCCACCCTTTGATTATATTTGATTGTGCTAAACATTTCTAACCTGTTCCTTCCTGGAGGTCTTTTCACATATTATGCACAAATGCTTTCCTGCCTAAGGTTCCCCTTGCTATGCTCCCTTCTGGCAAACTCTCTATTTACCCTTTTAAGATTAGGTCCAAAACCAGGCTTCCTGGGAGGCCCAGTGGAACCTGTCATTTCTGCCTCAAGTCTACCACACTCAGAGCCTAAGGGAAGGGCAGCTCTACGACATGACACCAGTGACATTTCATTTGTTTCACCTCCATCTACTCATCTGGGCTTTTCCTGAGTGGCTGGGACTGGGTAGCTAGCCTTCCATCACACCAACTTCCAGAAAGGGGAGCATATTCCCTTTTGGTCCCTCAGATAAGCCAACTGGGCCCAGCTGTGTCTCCAACACCTCACTGTGCTCTTCTTTGTTAACACAAAGAGCAGGCCTCAGGCTCACAGCCTTCTGCCTTACCTACATGGCAGTGGCTGTAGTGTGGTGTCCACTGCACATTTATTTAGATGGTTCTGCCTGTTTACGACAGTTGATTCGGGTTTTCTATTTATCATGAGGATACTGTTTCCTTTTTATTTTTTAAAAGATTTTTGAGATATTAAATATATTAAATATTTATTAAATATTAAATATTTTGAGATATTAAAAGATATTTGAGAGAGAGAGAGAGAGAGAGAGAGAGAGAGCAGAATGAGAAGAACACAAACAGGGGGAGAGGGGACAGAGAGAGAGGAGAAGCAGGCTCCACCCCAGGACCCTGGGATCATGACCTGAGCCAAAGGCAGATGCTTAACCCAACTGAGCCACCCAGGCACCCTATAGTTTCCGTTTTAAATAAATCACACATATAATTCATGCTCCTTTAGAAAACACAAGGCAAAAAAATCATAGCGCAAGCCTCACTTCCATACAGAAGTCATTACTGACCCACAAGTATACATAGATCTCCCTTTTTCTCTTCCCTATCCGTTGTAAGTCCTCACAGCTCACTGTATTTCTTTACAGTCTGCACTATAATTGGCAAAATACTTTTGTGTATATTTTTCATTTATCCAGTAAATATTTAATGTACCAGGCAAGAGAAGTGAGGGGAAAGCAGCCTAAGGTATCTGTCCTAAAGGGGCTCAAAGTCAGTGTTGATCTGATTTTGTCTCCCCTACCAGACCTCAAGTTCCAAGAGGGCTGGGGGCTTGTTGTCCTGTCTGCCTTTAGTGTTTCAGAACTTAGCACAGGCAATAGTCAGGCTGACTGAATATTTGCTGAAGGATTAACAAAATTAATGCCTGCCCTTCATTCCGCCTTGCCAAGCATACCAGGAGGGAGCCACCAGTTAGCAGTCAATGGGTGGCCATTCTGGGGGTGTGCATGCAAGGATCCATGTCCCGTTGGGCCCCTGGACCCTGGACCCCTGGTGGGGTCTGCAGGCTCTCCACTCTTGTTGACGTCTGTGATCTGGAGGATTGTGGACTGAGAAAGGGTTAGTTTGGAAGGCAGGCAAAAGAGCTGGGCAGGGCCGGGAGAGGGCATAGGCCCCGGGATGCCCAGGTAGAGATGGGATGAAGATAGAAAAGGAGATGGAGAGAAAACGTACTGGTGGCCCGGAGCCTTGTCCAACTGCCTTCAATTGTTAGGGGTTTGTTCCTTTGATAATGTGCTAAATACTGCCTGTAAATCCCTCCTCCTCAGAAAAACGCAGTTTCAGGACACCTACTGATTGACCGTCTGCCACTGATCTTGAGAGCCCAACTAAGAACCCTTGGCATCATTGTCCGACGCTCCCATTTTACCAAAGTGGACATTGAGGCCCAGAGTGGGCAAAGGCCCTGGTCAAGGTTACGTCAGCACCAGACCTGCTGCAGGGGCTCTGAGGCTAAACCTGATGAGCCCAGGCTCGGTGAAGGTAGGTGATGCCCAGCGGCGAGGCCTGGCGGCCGGTGGCAGGCGGCAGGCGACGGGCTAGGCGGGGGGCGGGGCTCGCCGAGGCCCCGCCCCGCCTCCGGGCTGGGGGCGGGCCTTGCTCCAACCTGCGCCGCTCCAACATGGCTCCGCGGCTGTGCAGCATCTCTGCGGCGGCGCGGCGGCTGCTGGGGAGCCCGAAGCCCCGCGCCGGGGATGTCGCGGCTGCTGCGCGGTGAGAGCCGGGTCGGGGGCCGAGGAGTGGCGCGAGCGCGCGGGGGGCGCAGGGCGGGCGGCCACGGTCTGGGGCTGGGGGACCGGCGGACTCCCGCTTAGAATCTCTGGGTTGGAGGCGGGGGCAAGATCTAGGCCTGGGGAGGGGCTCTCGGCGAAGAATGGGGGAGATGGGGAAAATATGCGCAGGGTCTTTGTCCTAGTAGGTACCTGGCTCTGGACGGAGAACGAAAGATGGGGTGAAGGGGAGGGGCTTGTCCTGCGCCCTGGAGAGTGGCAGAGGGCAGGAGTGGCCCCTTCTCTAGAAGGGATGATTGTGAAATAGTACCCGCTGGGGGCTTCTAGGAGAGGCAGCTCCTCCCTTCGGAAGTTCCGGGGGAAGAGGTACGGGGAGCAGTGGGGGACTCCTCAGGGCCATGGCTGCACAGACCCTTTGCTCCCCAATCCTGAACAGTACAAGTGGGGCAAAGGAGGCCTGGGAAGGGATGGGAGTTGCCCAAGGTCATTCCCTCTGGTGTCTCCATGTCTCCTGACAACCAGTGCTCTTTGCACCACAATTGGTGGCCTCCAGGGAGAAGGAGGCTGGCGTGGCCTTGCGCTCAGCCTGGGCTTTTGTTTGGGCCCCGCTCTGGAGTGAGGCAGGTCTTGGACTTCTTGACCCGGTCTGGGCACCCCCTCCCTCCTCCATCTCCAGGGTCCTGTACTTTCCCCATACCCTCATCACCCTCTAGACACATTTGCCTTTCTCCCTGACTGGCGTGTCATGTCATTTATCTGTTAATCAAGCCCCTACCACAGGGTTCAGGACAGTATACTCGAGAACGAATTACTAAAGAAGTGAAGACACCTCTCTTCCCACCTGTGGAAAGGAAGCAGGGGGCCCTCCTGTTCAGCAGCCCAGGCATGAAGCTGCAGAGTTCGGTTAGACCTTGCCATGGGATCCACTGTGGCTCTTGGCCATTGGGAAAGAGGAACCAGGCCTGTGCCCCTTCCCCTACTGCCCAATATTGGGGAGAACCCTCCTCTCATGGGAAGATCCTGGAGTTTGTCTGGGACTGGCAAATTTAACTCAGCCTTTCTCAATGGAGTGACCTTGGGCAAGTCATTTGGCCTCTTGAAGTCTCAGATTCCTCAGCTGTAAAATAGGATTGATAAAATAGTATGTATCTTATAAGAGTGGAGGGTTAAAAAAGACATGTCACGTATGTGAGGCTTCTAGCCCCTGGTGAACTTGCAACAGATGTTGCCCTTGTTCAAAAAGTTTCTGAATGAACCCCTTATAATATTAGGGCTCAAATGGCCTTGGGAAAATCCTCTTTTTTTTTTTAAGATTTTATTTATTTATTCACGAGAGACACACACACGCAGAGGCAGAGACATAGGCAGAGGAAGAAGTAGACTCCCTGCAAGGAGCATGATGCGGGACTTGATCCCAGGACCCTGGGATCAGGACATGAGCCAAAGGCAGATGCTCAGTGGCTGAGGCACCCATTCGTCCCTGGGAGATCATCTTCTGTGAGCTCCTTGCTATCCAGATGAGGAAATTGAAGCTCGGGGTGGGACTTCACTTTCCCAGGGTAACAAAATCAGTAGAGGGAAAAGCCATTTGTGTGACAAATATGCAGAGGCCACAAAAGGAGCATGGAACAAACAGGCAACCTGATGCTCCTCACTCACTTGGATGAGGCGCTGAACCTCTGTGAACCTTGGTTTCCTTTTCTGTAATTGGGGATGATAAACCCTATGGGGGATTTTTGCAGGATTAATGTGAAGGCATTTGAATTAATACCAGTTCTCTCAAGGACTGCTTCAAAAAAAAAAAAAAAAGGACTGCTTCATAGTTACTTATGTTGTGGTCTCACTTTGGATACCTGCAAACATACCCTCCTGCTGACATTTAGCCTGTCCCATATCTCTCTGGAGTCAGTAGAGGGGTGGGGTGGGCAGCAGCCTTTCTGTCCTCTTAGGTTTAGGGGCTGCTGGGGCAGAGACAGAGTGTGGGCTTTCAAGTCAGATGATGTGGATTGCAATCCTCTTGATCATTAATTAACCATCTGTGAATAAGGCATGGAACACCTCTGAGCCTCATTTTTTCTCAAAAACATATTGTGAGGAATAGTTCTTAGCACATAATAATTGCTCAATAAATAGTGGCTGTTATTGTTGCACCAGTAATCCTGTTAACAGGACTTTAGTTGTTTTATTTTTATTATTAGTAAGTAAGTTCTGTGCCCAGCATGGGGCTTGAACTCACTACCTTGAGATCAAGAATCACATGCTCTACCAACTGAGCCAGAGAGGCACTCCAGAACTTCAGCTATTTTAGTTCTCCCGGAAATCTAGACAATCTAGAGAACATTCTGGAGTGGTTTCATGTTGGGGGCATCAGACTATTGATCCCTATCGAAGTGCAAATGTGACATCTACTGAAAAGTTCTCATCCAGGACAAATACTTGTTGAGCAACTCCATGCCAAAAGCACTGTGCTGTGTACCAGGGGGGGATGGGAGGACGTTAGCTAGTGACTTCCAGTGTGACTGGGGAGTCAAGACGTGAAAATGATAAAAAGGCTGATGGGGAAATGTGAGAGGTGTTTTTGTGGAAGGGGCTAAACTGGTCCATCTGGAGCAGCTCCTTCCCATAGATTGCACAAAGCTGCATTGTGTTTTTCTAGGTCTAGAAGCTTTCTTAATATAGTTTAGATACAGAATGTTTGGCATTTCTGAAATGGCATGGGGTGGGGAAGAAAAGAAATTGGGGCTACTCTAGAGCAGTGATTCTTCAACTTGAGCAGGAGTCAGAATCCCTTGGTGGGCTTGTTAAAACCCAGATGCTAGGCCCATCCCCAGGATTTCTGTTGCCATAGGTCTAGGATGGGGTCTGAGAATTTCTCTGGTGACATTAACACTGTGAGTTTCAGAACTGCTGGGATAATGAACCCTGGCTCTATGGAGAGCTTGGCAAAGTACATAAGAGATAGAATTCCAAGTGGAGACATCCAGCCTTTGGTACACAATGGGGAGCCATAGAACACTTTGAGCAGAGCAATAGCATCACCAAAATGGTGCCTTACAAAGATGGATGGGCAGATTAGGAAAAGTAGGGAAAGAGTGGGAACCAGGATATCAGGAAGTTTGGTAAGAACAGTGATATTAGCTGCACTGCCATGTCAGGCCCTTTCTCTAGAAGACCCATCCTAATGTCCCTATTTTACAGATAAGGAATATAAAGCTCAGAGAGATGAAGCTCATCTGAGATTAGAACCTGGATTCATCCAGAACCTGTGCTCTTAAGCACTAATTCTGCTGGTGATGGTGGGGAGCATAAGGGGTCCTGAACCCTATGTCCATATTCTGAGCCACTCTTTCTCTAATTTCTTACCTTCCAGCATTTATCGTCTATAAGCAGCTCTGTCTTAGCTCCCCCCCACCCTTCATTTACTTCCCAGATGTAGACTGAGCACATGCCAGGAGCCCAGCCAGCACTGTTCCAGGCACTGGGACACATGGGACAGACAAGATCCCTTTGGGGCTGCTTCTAGTGGGGAGACAATAAATGAGGCACATAAAAAAAAAAAAAACAAACACAAGGAGCTATGGAAAAATAGAGGTAGGGTAAGAGCGGTGGGGAGAAATGTTCTCAAGGATAGGAGAAATGTTGTGATTTCACTGAGAAAGCGAAATTTGAATTCTTGAGAATGTAAGTCTATGGACACTGCTTGAGTTCAGACCCTGACCTGGGATCTTGGATAGGTCCTGTCTGGGGTTTTACCTGTAGAAAAACTCTTTAGAGATAGGCTACTCCAGCGTGCTCATTTGACACACGGGGGAACTGAGGACTGTAGGCATGAAAGATTAGAGAGTTGGGGAAAGAGATGGGAGCTCATCAGAGCTCCTGGATTCCCTTGCTATTACCCCAGAATGGAGAGCATTCTAGCCCCCTGCTCTCTCTCCAAGGGCTGGTTTCCTGGCTGTTTATCTTGGTCAGTACTGATGTTAATAAATTACTCAAAGCCCAGTCCTGGAGCAAAGGTCTTGGCTACAAGTAAGTAGGAGCCACTGTTTTCCCTGCCACCACCCCTTGCAAGGGAAGCATCCCCTCTACATTCAAACCAAAGGTCAGATCTCTTGGCCAGTGGCTTTGTTGAAATACGTAATTCTTCACAGTATCTGCCTAATGTTCCCCAAGTCAGTGCTCAAACCCAAGGAGGAGGCTGGCTTTGAAGCAAAGAGTTCTGGGTTGGTTCTTGCCTCAGCTCTACCCCTGATTTACTATGTCATCTTGGACAAGTTCCTTAAACCCCCTATTTTCTCATCTCAAAAATGAGGATGCTAATAGTATCACACTATATCAACATTATGTAGATGTAAGATCATGCTTCTGCAGAGCTGATCAGAGATCCCTGACACAGGATGTCCTCAGATGCAGTATCTATAGCAAAATCCCCTTATTCTGGTTACCAAATTTCATAGAACCACACTGGTGATCTGACAATAATCGTCTTTTTGGTTTTTGCTAATGATACAAATAGATGCACAACAGAAAGTCTGTGAATTCAGAAACACTTAAAGCAATTTTTTTTTTTAGCTTTACAAAAAGCTATAATGAATAAATAAAAATTTAACCATCTCTCTCCCCTATCCCAGGTAAGCAGCATTAGGTTTGGGACAAATCGTTACTCATCTTTCTGTGTTCATACAAATGTTTTACTACTTTAAGATGCTTTTATGATTTCATCAGTCCCAGTGGCCACTCCATATTTTGGAAAAAAATAATACTTTGATTTGCAAGACAATTATTTTTATTTTAGCCATAGAAAAGAATTGAAAAAGGAGAGGACTTACTGGCACTTAAGACTTCCACTGCCAGGCTCCCTGGCTAGAAATCATCCAGCAAGAGACTAGTTTTTCAGGCCTGACTACAAATTGTATCAGTGCTGCTAAGCAAAAAAAATTTATAGCTTCTGGCAGCCTAAAAAGAAGTCCCACCCCTGCTGGGACCTTGTGTAGGAAGTATAGTTAGGTCTGGCAAGATGCGGTGGCAGGTCCTCTGCTATGAACAGAACATTTCATTCATCCGGTCAGTCATTTTCAAGGCACCTTAGCCAGGTGCACAGGGTAGATATTTGTCAATTAAGTGTTGCCTGGATGAATGAATGAATCTTGCCTTGCAATGCCTTTTTACCTCCTCTATCTGCTGTTACCTGCCAAATCAGCTCTGGAGATTCAGGTGGTCAGACCACCTCCTCTGTAGAGTTTGCCCAGACTGCCAAAGACTTGTTCACCTAGGCTCTCCCAGATACCTCTGGATACAATTATATTCCAAAGCCTGCTTCTTCCAGTAGACTGTGACTTCCTCCAGGACAAGGCTGGAGGCTTTCTATTTGTGGGGGCTGGGAAGGGGCACAGGCCGAGTGTAATGTGAGCACTGGAGAGGACGATGAGTATAGGCTTTTGTCATAAGGGACAGAAATTGCAAATAAAGCACTGAGTAAAAGAGCCTGGCACGTTCAGGGAGGAGCAGATCTAGAGAGTGGAATACATAGGTTGGGGGGGAGGGGACAGCAAGGAAGGTTAGCAAGATAGTTTGGGCTGTTAGGGGTTTCAGACATCAGGCAAGGTGGGTTTGGGGTTGATCCTCTTGGCAAAGGGCTGCAGATATGTGCCCCAAGTAGAGCAGATGTGTGCCCCAAGGAGCCTGTTGGAAGGGGGATAAGTAGAAGCAGGGAGGCTGGAGAGAGGTGGGAAGCGGGCTGCTTCTCCTGGCCTCTTGAGGCCCTGCAAAGGTTCAAGAATCTCTAAAAGAGACCGAGTCTGCTCAGCTGGCTCCAGTGATGTTTTATACTCCAGAGCCACCACTGGATACCATGGCCCCATTCCTAGAAATGTGGGTCATCAGGCTATCTGAGGGATGGGGGAGCAGGACATCTGAGCAGCTGGAAGAGGCAGAGCTATCTCCACCTCTTTTTGTCCTCCTGAACTCCTCTGTCCTGCAGCTTCTATTCCAAGGACAATGAAGGTAGCTGGTTCCGCTCCCTCTTTGTGCACAAGGTGGATCCCCGGAAGGATGCCCACTCCACCCTGCTATCCAAGAAGGAAACCAGCAACCTCTACAAGATCCAGTGTGAGTGGCTGCTGACCCAGCCCACCTGCCTGCTTGCCCGCCCTGCCGCAGCCTCTGGGGGGGCCTGTGAGTCTTGGGCTGGGACACCCTGAGCTGTCCTGGGAGCCCTGGTCCCTCTAACCCAGCTCCCCACAGACACGCACACCCCTTGTTTCACCTCCCACTCTCTGTTCTCTATTGCAGTTCACAATGTGAAGCCTGAATGTCTGGATGCCTACAACAGCCTGACGTGAGCCTCCTCCTCCATCTGCTTGTCCCATTCCCTGCCTGGGTGTGAGACTCCATCCCAGCCCCATTCTCCTTGCAGAAACCTAGGAGATGTAGATATCAGAGCCAAAAGTCCTAGGGATTAATTGTCCAGCCTCTGCATCTTAGAGATGGGGGCCCAGCTCTGAGGGCCTGAGTTTGAACCCTGATCTCAGGGGCCCTGGTGGCTGGTGTGAGCATTTCCCCCCTTTCTGTCCCCCTCTCCCCACCCCAGGGAGGCTGTGCTGCCCAAGCTGCACCTGGATGAGGACTACCCGTGCTCGCTTGTGGGCAACTGGAACACATGGTACGGGGAGCAGGACCAGGCAGGTGAGGTGCCCACCTCCCCAGTGCCGTTGCCACCCAGCCCAGGTCTCTGGCACCTCTCATGCCTGGCCACCCTCCACTCCCTCTCTGCATCGGCACCCACAGGGATATTTTTTTTTTAAGATTTTATTTATTTATTCATGAGAGAGATACACACAGAGAGAGGCAGAGACATAGGCAGAGGGAGAAGCAGGCTCCATGCAGGGACCCCAATGCGGGACTTGATCCTGGGACTCCAGGATCACTCCCTGGGCTGAAGGCAGGCACTAAACCACTGAGCCACTCAGGGATCCAGAGGGATCTTTCTAAATGCAGTCTTCATTGGTTCACTCTGTTGCTCTTTCTTCTCATGGGCCTAGAGTACCCTCTCCTATTGGTCCTCATATGAGGTTTATCCCTCTTCTACCCGCCAGCATTCCAGGTGTTGGCAGACTTCCATCCATACGGTATTTTTGCTGTTTCCCTTGGAAAAGAGGCCTTTAAACTCTAGGGTCAGACTATTTTGCAGACAAAAAAATCAAGACACAGATGGAGTCAGAAGGCAAGTAAAGGATAGGCTAAGTGTGGAAAGGAACAAAAGTCTGAGCTTCCAAATTGCTGGTCAGCCAACTGCCCTCAGCTCTAGCCTGCCTGCCTGGCCCTTTGGAGACCCTCCCTCAGCCCCAGCCATGCTCCCAAGGATGGCAAGATTGTTTGCTTTCTTCCTTCCCACCTTTATTATTGGAAGGTGTAGTAGTTTCCTATGGCTGCCTTAACAAAGTGCCAACTCCTGATGGCTTAAAACAACAGAAATTTATTCTCTCAAGTTCTGGAGCCCAGAAGTCTGAAATCCAGGTGTTGGCAGGACCACGCTCTCTCCACAGGCTCTAAGGGAGAATCATTTCTTGTCTTTTCCAGCTTCTGGTAGTTGCTAGAAATCTTGGCTCTTCTGGGCTTGTAGATGCATCACTCCTGTCTCTGCCTCTGTTGTCACATAGCATTCTCCTGGTGTACCTGTGTTAACATGTTACCTTCTTTGTGTCTGTGTCCAAGTCTCCCTCTTCATATGAGGACACCAGTCATTGAATTTAGGGCTTACCCAGTGTGCTGGCATCTTAGCCTGACTGCATCTACAAAGATCCTATTTCCAAATAAGGTCATATTCTGAGGTTCTGGGTAGGTATGAACTTCAGGGAAGGGGGACACCATTTGATTAAAGGGACTATAATAATTCAAACAGTACAAAGAGTTTTTGGTGAAAAGCAAGCCTCCTTGCCCACTATCCCCAGGCTTGTTCTCTGCCCCAGGGGCACCTCCTGTCACAATCTCTTGGGTCTCCGTTAAGAGATGATCCATAGACCAGCATCTCTGGATATGTGCCCCTACCACTAAACACATGTGCTAACATACTGTGCATACTGCTCTGGTCCTTATTGTTGTTGTTGTTGTTGTTAGTGGTTTTTTGTTGTTTTTTAATTCACTGTCTTGGAATATTCCATCTCAGCCCATCAGATCTACTCTCCTTTTGTCCAGCCTATCCGTCATAGGCCTGGTGGTCAGCTTCATGTGTGTTGTTACGCCTTGGGTACAAGAAGACATCTGATCCTCTTGTGCTATTTAAGGAAAGTTGGGTGGAACTATTATTCCCATTTTCAAGATAAGAACATTGAGACCCAGAGGGGTCAAAAGCCACCCAGCAGACCTGGAGCTCAAACCTCGGCCTCCTGGGCTTATGTCTGGGGCTATCCTCCACCAAGGTAAAGGGAACTCAGAGAGTCGTGGTGCTAAGGGGATGCAGCTGGAGACTGCCTCGTTTCATATACACTTAACTAGTCTTAGGGTAAGCAGGCTCTGACCTGTACCTCCTGTTTTCTCCCCTGTGCAACAGTACACCTGTGGCGATTCTCAGGTGGCTATCCAGCCCTCATGGACTGCATGAACAAGCTCAAAAGCAACAAGGTATGTGGGCATCTACTCCACAAACCTCTCTGAATGTTGGCTCTGGCTCTACCTTGTGTTGGGGGGCTGCCACGGCTATCCCACGGGGACATACCACCAAGGTAGGCAGCTCTTCATGGCCATCATGCGCAAACTGCCATGCCCACAGGAGTACCTGGAGTTCCGAAAGGAGCGGAGCCAGATGCTACTGTCGAGGAGAAACCAGATGCTCCTTGAGTTCAGCTTCTGGAATGAGCCACAGCCCAGAGCAGGCCCCAACATCTATGAGCTGAGGACATACAAGCTCAAGGTACGTCCCTGCCACCAGATCCCTGCCCGCCTCCCTCTTTCTCTGCTGTGGTGCGGCTCTACAGATACCCTGACATGGGGCAAAGGATGGTGGGGCGGTCCTGTGCTCCAACACTAGGCTGGGTCTTCTGGCTTCTCCCTCCCTCTGGGCTCAGAACAGAGGTGTGTACATACAAGTGTATACATGCACACACAGGTGTGAGTCAGGGCTCCTGAATGAGGCCAAATGGCCCCTGGGGCTGGGGAGACATGACAATTTCCTATCTCCACCTAGCTGTGACATTTGGAATCTGAGATGGAATCTGAAAATAAAAATAATTTTATTTATTTATTTATTAAAATATTTTATTTATTTATTCATGAGAGAGGCAGAGACATAGGCAGAGGGAGAAGCAGGCTCCACATAGGGAGCCTGATGTGGGACTTGATAGCGGGACTCCAGGATCACGCCCTGGGCCAAAGGCAAGCGCTAAACTGTTGAGCCACCCAGGTGTCCCTAGAGGCTCATTTTAGTTCTTTCCTCTCGTTCTTTTTCAGCCAGGAACCATGATTGAGTGGGGAAACAACTGGTGAGTGGCAGTGCCAGGGGTTGGGGGAGGGGGGCTGCCTGCCTGCCCTGCCTAGTTGCCGAGCATGCCACCTTTCCCAGGGCCATATGGTGGGGGCCTGGCATCTTCCGCCCCTCATGGATCCAGGAGAAGGATCCAGCCAGGAGGTGAGGGTCTCCTAGAGGGTCATCAGGCCTCCCTCAGTAGAATACCCAGCCCCCTGCTATACCTCTGTCACCCCCTTGCCTGATAATCTCTGAGAGCTAAGGGTCCTACCTCTGGCTCCTCCCTTGAGGTGTGGCTGAGAAATCAGCCTGAGGACACCTCAGAGGGCCTTTTGCACTGGCCCTGGCCTCTCTTCCACATGCTTCTGCCATCCCTAGGGCTCGAGCAATCAAGTACCGGCAAGAGAACCAGGAGGCAGTAGGCGGCTTCTTCTCGCAGATAGGAGAGCTCTACGTTGTACACCATCTCTGGGGTAGGCTGGGGACCCTCCAGAGGCCCTCTGCTAGTTCTCTTTCTCCATTGTCACTCTGTATAGACCATGTGAATAAATTAGTCACCTTTTGGAGCTTACATTCTAGCAGAGAGAGACGCAACCTCAGCCATAGACTAATGCAAAAACATAATTTCAGATTATTACAAATAATGAGGCAGGGGAAAATGATGAAGAAACACATGGGAATGGATCACCTAGACAAAGAATTCCTCTCTGAGGAGATAAAATATTAGCTAAGCTAAAGGATGAGAAAGAGCCGGCTTCTGAATGGGCAGGGAAGGGCATTCTAAGGACAGGGAACAACATGTGCAAAGGCCCTGTGGTGGGGAAAAGGCCTTCAATATTTTGAAGCGTACAGAGGAGGCCAGTATGGAGAGAGGAGTGTGAGGAGACAGGGACATGCCAGATCAGGCCGGGCCTTGGAAGCTATGAGGATAAATTGGGATTTATTCTAAAAGCCACAGGAGGCTGCTGCAGCATTTTAAGCAGCATGACACGACCTGATTGTGTTGCAGTATGACTCTTCTGGTTGCCATGTGCTTTGCCGAGAATGCTTTGTTGGGGAAGAAGAGAGGAAGTGGGGCATCAGAAGATTGTCCTACTAGTCTGCTCAGGAGACTGGCGGCCTGGCAGTGAGGATGCTAAAGGCTACAGAGAGATTCATTGGTGTGGAGGTGGAGCCAATTGTTTGTGTGGGGAGAGGCAGGGAGGGGAGAACTCCAGATTGTTATTTGAGCAGCTGTTGTGTCTTACTGAGACCCTAGGCAGAGCAGGTTGAAGGAGTTAGGAGTGTAATTTTGGCCCTTGGAAATGTTGCATTTAAGATGCTGACACATCCAAGTGGAGATGTCAAGTGAGCACCGATACATGGGTGTAGAGCCTGAGGGAGAGTTCTGGGCTAGAAATAGAAGGTTGGGAGTTGTCAACAAATATACTGATTGGATGAGATTGTCAAAGCAGACAGTGTTTGCTAACAGTACGAGACACTGGGAACAGACAGTAGGACAGGATTTGGGGCAATGACAGGAGGGCCCTGTGCTAGGTATAGGATCAAATCCTTTGTGCCCACGGAATGAGCCAATGCCTTTCCCACAGCCTATAAAGACCTGCAATCTCGGGAAGAGACTCGAAATGCTGCCTGGAGAAAGAGAGGCTGGGACGAAAATGTCTACTACACAGGTGGGTGCTTCCTCTTGAGGGTAAGCCTAGCCCTTGGAGGTCATCTGCCAAGAGCCCAATCTGAGGATGGAATCCCTTCCGCAAGGAGATCAAGCCTCACTTGATTACCTCCAGTGACAGGGCATTTACTCTTAAGACAGTGAGTGGGTTTCTCCCCTGGTGGCACACTCCACATGATCTAGGCAGTGGGTGAGTGTTTCTGGTGATGAAAACACAGGTGGTCCCTATGCACTGTGACCTCAGGCATGGTTCTTTACCACACTGAGGCTGTTTCCTCATCTCTAAGATGGTGATTCTTCCCTCAGAAGGTTGGAGGGAAGATTCCAGGAGCTAAGTTATGAAAAGTGCTTCACTCAGACTGGCACAAAGCAAAATTTTTGAGCAAGTTTTTTTTTCTCTGCATTTGCCACCTTGCTGAGACCCCTGAGAACCACTTGGGAGTCAGCAGTTGAGCCCTCACTGTGTGCCAGGGACTGCACTTGGTGGGTAACTAGGGGACACAGAATAAACAGGATCCTGTCCCTCTCCTTGAGGAGTTTCCAATTAAGTGTCCACATTTACCAGCTGGTATGGGGAAGAATGTGCCTCCTGAAGGAGTTAGTGGAAACCTCACTCATAAAAGTATAACATTGAATGACAGTATCAGTATTTCCTGGAATCTTGTTAGAAATGCCAAATCTCAACTCCCACCCCCATCTGCTGAATCAGAATCTGCACTTTATCAAGAACTGCAGGTAATTTGTATGCATGGTGAAGTTTGAACAGCTCTGAGCAAGAGTAAGGAGTTTGACCGCCTGGGTGACCTTGAGCTGACTTCCTGGGGGCTGCAGCCTCCCTAGCTGAAAAATGAATCAGTTGAACTAAAATAGTGTTTTTCAAATCTTAGCCACTTGAGGACACCCTCAGAGCTTTTGTCCTACCGGTATACTATGGCTATGATTATTTTCTTAATATTTTTCTTTGAATCCCCCTACTTTTTTTTACACCTAGCTTTGTCCTAAACAGTATTATCTATGCAATCACTTTTTGCTCTGCCACTTACTCTTTCACGTCACAGGAATGTAAATATATAATTATGAAAATAAAAAAATGTTGTGTCTTTGCACCACCCCAATCCCCTCTTATCCCACAATTGGGTGCTCTCTATTCCAGGAGGCAGTGGGGCTTTCCCTGTCTCAGCATCCCAGGCCACCTCCTCCTTCAAAGTCCAGTTTTGGGGTGGGCTTGCCTCTGCTCCCTCTGTGACATCTGCCTCTCTCCACAGTCCCATTGGTGCGACACATGGAGTCTCGGATCATGATCCCGTTGAAGATCTCGCCTCTCCAGTGATGCTGCCTCTGCCTCCGCCTCTTTCCCCTTTTCCCTCAGGGCAGCCATGGACAGAGGACCTCCCAGTCCTGCTGTCTTGGTTTTCTCTCAGATCTGGGAGGACTCTGGGGGTTCGTGCTCAGCTCAGACAAGGGGAAGCTGAAGGATGACAGTGTTCTGAGGTCTTGTTGCTCTGCCCAGACCCTTCCCACCTTCCCTGTTCACCCCATCCCTTGTGCTGGAAGCAATTTTTAGTTTCTCTGAATGAAGAACAGCAACCTTGTATGTCGTCTCACATTTCCCCCTAAGATTCTTCATCTCAAGGCCACCAGTCTCCAGTGATCACCATGGAAGGCCTCAGTTAAGCTTTAGTTGCACAAAATGTAATGTGACCAGTGGTTAGAGATGAGCTAGCCAGGCCTGGCTCTCTGGAATTCCCTGGTCTCCACTGGGCCACCTACTGGTTGGAAAGTCTGAGCCAAGTCCCTCCTGTCAGGGAAAAGCCTAAAACTGCCTCAAGAAGTAAAAGGGAAAACCTTCAAGTTAGCACCGTCAGGACGAGGTCCTTCATATTCCACTTAGAAAAGCTGGGAAAGAGGATGGGAGCTGGGAAGAATCTGGGTCACAAAATTGGACATGAACCTAGAAGGTAGAACAGAATTCAGAATTTGGATTTGAACTGCAGAATTTGGAAAACGGAAACAGGAAAATAGAATAGAGGTTACAGAAGACCACCAGAGGAGAGGTTCCTAAAACAAGACAGTTGGAAAGAGGCCCATCTCTCCCAATATAAGATTGAGAATTTGACTGTGTAGTTTCAGCCCTTCTGTGTAGGGAGTCTCCTGCCCTTTTTTTTTTTTTCATTCCTGCAGGTGAAGGAAAAGGCTGGGGCCTATTTCCTTCACCATGCATTCCTTTCTCTCTTCATATTCTATCAGCCCAACCCGCATTCTACTGGGCCACTGGGTATGTGGCATGGGGTCAGTGACTTTGGGAGCCTCCTTGGTGATCCCTACACCTCATGAACCTCTAGGTCGCTTGTTTCCCTTTCAGGAAAACTTGTAGTGGAGTCACTGATGGAACCAATTAAATATTTACTATAAACCATGATGTCTTTTCTTCATCTGCAAGGAACTCTATCAGGTGCTAGAGGCAGGGCCAGTTTCCTGGTTCCACCTGATTTACTCTGCCCATCCCCACTCTACCCCCTATTTGTGTTCCCTGAGGATCTGGGAGGGCCTCCCCCCATGGCAGAAGGCATTCAGGACATCGGTGTTACTACATCCAGATAAGTGGAATTTACACCAGAAGTCTTGAACCCTACCTGTAGAATTCATACCAGGGGTGGAAAAACACTTGAAGCTGTCAAATGCCGCATAAGAGTTGTGACTCTGCCCATGGCAAATCGAGTAGAAACTATTGATGTGGAAAGAAACGAGTTTAGAATGAATGCCTTTCCCAGACTTGCTGCCCTCCGAAGTGTGGGATGTTTGGGTGATTATGACACTGGTTAAGAATACAGGTTATGAAGACAAATCCACAAGGGTTCATATCTTGGCACTACCACGCTCTCGGGTTATCTCGGGCACACGACGAACCCATTCGCTCGGCTAATGCTAGGCAGAGCGCTTGTTGGCTGCTGAATGTAGCTGTAGGCGCTGAGGAAAGACTAAACGAGGCTAATCTGCCCTTCCAGCCTCGGTGTCTTGGTGTTAGAGGACAGCCTGAGGGTGTTGGCAGCTGGGACCCGCCCTGAGAACCCCCGAGCCACAGCAGCTGCTCCCGCGCCGCCCAGCTGTTGCCGAGACCACGCGTCAGCCGCCGTCCGGGACCTCCACGCCTCGCTTCCGGCCAGCCGCTCTATTCTTCCGCTTCTCTATGGTGTACAGGAAGAAGCCTGTCTGCCGCCGGAAGTGGCCCGCCGCCACCGCGGGTTCGGGACTCCGAGCTGTGAGTAGGGCGCCGGGGCTGCGGGGCTTGCCGGAGGGGCGGGGCTGGGCGTTCCGGGGTCGAGGTGCAGACGTCCCCGGGGACGTCCCCAAGTTGGGGGCCGAGCCGAGTTCTCGGTGCTCACGCTCCGGGGTCTCCAGCCGCTCGGCGCCGCCTGATTAGTCTCTCCAGGTGAAAATGTCGGGCTGCAGCTGCGTCGGGCCCCGCATGGTAGCCTGTAGGGGCCGATGATGTCGATGTCGGAGGTGGTGGTGGTAACAGCTCACATTTATTGTGTGCTTGCTTACGTGTGCCAGGCTCTCTCTACCGGGTTTCCGAAGTCAGGATTTCCCACATTTCAGCCTTTCGCGTCCCACCTTCGTGGATTTTGCCCAGTCAATTTACTGTTTAAGACTCCGCTAAAGGTTTTTAATCGAGTCGCCTTTTACTTCTTAAACGTGAATTTCCTTTAAGAGAAATTTTAATGTTTCTCCCCTAAATGGAGGCTTGTCCTATGCAGAAGGTAATGATAAAATTAATATGTTTAACATGAAAACATTGTTGGTTTTGGCTAGATTTCATTGTCTAAGGCTCTGAGAGTCCTTTTGTTAACAAAGGAACATTGGTGTTCATAGTCGTTAAAGACAAACTAGGGAAATGAAATGTTCTCCTTGAAGCAATCGGAGGTTTCTCAAAAGAATTGAAAAGGGATTAACTTTCTCCGTAGGTGTTCAGCATTATTTCAGATCACCCATGTACCATCTAAAGCCCCACGCCTAGGTCATCTTCATCACCTTCCCCAGTAGAGTGCCTCCTGTGTCAATGTCCACAGCAACCCCTGAGGTAAGGACTGTTATTCTCATTTGATCTGTGTGGAAGCAGGCCCAGGACTCCCAGCGGTAGAATGGTAGAGTGGAGACTCCAACTGGGCTTCTGTAACTACCATGAGCCATTGGTTCCTTCAGTAAATGTTGGTGAGAGATTTGGGCTACGGGGGATTGTGCTGCCACCTCGGGGCTGTAGTGACAACCAGAAAACGTAGCAGAGGGAGGATGCTTTGTGACCCTACAGCCCCATGATAAGTAGGTTTTATTCTTTTAAATTTTAGGGCCATCTGGAGAGTTGATGGCATTGCCGGGTAAGGTGGTAGCAAGACACACTGGTGTCACAATAATATAGTTGTTGAGAGCACTGTTGTGGCGTTAGATGGACCCAAGCTTAAGCATACTAGCTGTGTGACTTTTGGCACCTCATTCACCTTTCTAAACTTCAGTGTTCTCAACCATAAAATGGTACTTGTTCTATCTGAAAGGTTTCTTACAAGGATTAAGTGAGAACATACCCTTAAAGTACTTAAATCAGGTCCAGCACACAGTGATCAATCGATAGTATTGGGACCAAGTATATATGCTAGGCTGAGGAGTTTAGTCAGGGATATGGTTGTGGTGCCTTTAAAGAGGGTGGAGCTGGAGAAGATGAGTTTGTTTGGGTCAGGCTGAGGGATGATTCCTCCCTTTTCTTTGAGAGGGACTGAGCAAGCTCCGAGTGTGGATGGGGGGAGGGTGGTGCAGAGGAAGAGAATCAACTCCACTCCTAGCACAGAACCCAATGCAGGGCTTGAACTCAGAACCCTGAGATCAAGTGTCAGCCACTTAACCAACTGAGCCTGGGCATCTCATTCTCCTTTTTAATTTTTTTTAAAGATTATATACATTCATTAGAGAGGGAGAGTGCATGAGCAGGGAGGAGGGGCAGAGGGAGAGGGAGAAGCAGATTCCCCACTGAGTAGGGAGCCCAGTTGGGGCTCCATCCCAGGACCCAGGAACCCTGGGACCATAACCTGAGCTGAAGGCAGGGCCTTAACTGACTGAGCCACCCAGGCACCCCTCCCCATTTTTACAGAGGATTAAACAGGCTTTGGAGGGTTCAGTGACTTTTTTTTTTTGAGTTACCAAGGGCATAAGTAACCAGAACTACTAGTTAGATTTCAGTATTCTGACTCCAGGAATATCTTCAACTCTAAAAAATCTTAAGTTTCCTCTTTTTAAAAGGTCTTTGCTGTTTCCTTCTGACCTCACCAAACAACCATGTCATCAGAATCGAGCAAAAAACGGAAGCCCAAAGTGATCCGAAGTGATGGAGCTCCAGCTGAAGGGAAGCGTAACCGATCTGACACAGAGCAGGTGAGATCAGCCAGGGCTGCCACACTGCTAAGAAATTACAGCTTGTGGCCAGTCACCTGTCTATGAGTTTGCAGCAGCTGAGGATCATGGGGACAGCCTCCCAGGTAACCTGTGCTTGACCAGGTGCCTGGAATTCCCTTGGTTCTGCAAACCTGAGTATTCACATCTGGTTTCGCTATAGCATCCCAAGAACCAACAAGCCTATATTAGGCATGAACAGTCCTGAACAGAGAATGCATTCTTGTATGGTGTATGTCTCTAATTTTCCTGATGGTCAGAAGAAGCCAGTATCTGTAGCATACCACTGGGATTGGGATCCCTGGTCTGCTGCTAAGACAGTACCAAAACAACATCCCCACAAAATCTCTTCTGTAGCCTGAGAGCACATGTGGTCAGCAGATGAAGACCTACTGTCTTAGAGACTTTCAAATTACAATATAGTATCATTAGCCATAGGAGACTCTGTCTTCAAGAGAAGTGTTGTGTTCATTCCAAAGGCTGGACAACCAATTATGATACTTTAGTCTCTGCTAAAGCTTGATTTGACTAAACACTCATCAGTAGGAATTTGGTTAAATGAATTCTGGTCATCTATTTAGTGAATTATGTGGCCATTTTGATGGATATTTAAATTTATTGGGATGAGAAACTGCACTAAATAGCATGGGCAGTATGATCCCGTTTTGTTTAAAATTTGTGTTTATCCATAGTATTAAAAATAGTTATTTGAGGCTGGGACATGAGATTACAGGCAACTTTTCAATTCGTTTTTGTTCTCACTTCTCACTATTTCTGAATGTCTGACACGAAACATGCATTACTTTATAATTAAAAGAAGAGAGGAATTCTTTTCCATTTTGAAAAGAAGAAAAACATTTGATTTAAGGACCAGATTTTTTAGAGACCTGATGTGGGGTTTCATTGTTCCTGATTCCAGCCAGGTGTCCTGATCCCAACAGGGAAACTTTTATTCCCCACTCAAGGCCTGTCTTCTTGCCTCCACAGGAGGGTAAATACTACAGTGAGGAGGCTGAAGTGGACCTGCGGGACCCTGGCAGAGACTATGAGCTGTACAAATACACGTGCCAGGAGTTGCAGAGGCTCATGGCTGAGATCCAGGACCTGAAGAGCAGAGGAGGCAAGGATGTGGTAAGGAATGGGACTGGGATTGGGCAGACATCAGCCTGGTGGGTTTGCATGGATGGACTTGTTTTGCACCCATCAGAGAGCCCTTCCTCATCTTGGTTGTCGTCATCGTCGTCGTCTCCTTTTTTTTTTAAGATTTTATTTATTTATTCATGAGAGGCCGAGACAGGCAGAGGGAGAAGCACACTCCATGCAAGGATCCCGATGTGGGACTCGATCCCGGGACTCCGGAATCACGCCCTGAGCCAAAAGCAGATGCTCAACTGCTGAGCCACCCAGGCATCCCTCATCTTGATCTTCTGTACTAGTCATGATCAGGTGGTTGGAGTTTGGGGGCTCCAGAGTCATGCCCATTAATTTATTGGAATTTATTTCATCACCACCCAACCACCAATTACAGTAGCAAATGTACAGGACAATTAATTTTTCTCATAACTGCAGTTTGATAATTCATCCAAGTGGTGTTTATTACTTGCTGGGCACTTTGCTAGGTGTTGAGAAATGATAATACGTGTAAATTTCTTTGCTGCGTTAAGAATGGATATGCATAAGTATATCATAGAAACTAGAAATGAGGGACCCCTGGGTGGCTGAGCGGTTGAGCATCTGCCTTTGGCTCAGGGCGTGATCCCGGGGTCCTGGGATCGAGTTGACATCGGGCTTTCTGCATGGAGCCTGTTTCTCCCTCTGCCTGTGTCTCTCTCATGAATAAATAAATAAATCTTAAAAAAAAGAAAAGAAACCAGAAATGAAGTTATTAACATTAAATGAATGGGATAAACACAAAACATGTTTCCAAGAACCTCACTTAGTTGTGCCTACACTGGCCAATATTATGATTATTATGCCATAGTTATAGTTTACAACTATAATCCAGGGTTTGTAGCTATAATCTTAATATTTTCACTTAAGTTATTCACAGAGGTTAAATTATATGGCAGGGTGTTGCTATAATCTTCAATCCCTATTACTTCAGTCCGAGCAGAAATTATTATTTATTTGTCTGGTAACCTTAAGCATTTCCCTTACAGTCGTTTTTCCATTTCCCACTGGCACTTTTCTTGGTTCTGAGCTTCTTCTAGTACCTTTTTTTGGCCCTGGATAGGGATGGGTCAGCAGTGAGGTGCCAAAGGAAGCTCAGCCAGCACCTGTTGACAAGATTTTTACCAGTTTTCTTTGCCTACAGGCAGTTGAGATTGAAGATCGGAGGATCCAGAGCTGTGTGCACTTCATGACTCTAAAGAAGCTTAATCGATTAGCCCACATCAGGTTGAAGAAAGGAAGAGATCAGACCCATGAGGTAGAAATTAAGAGGTTTAGTCTTCCTCCTTTCTCTTTCCCATGTTCCCTTCTTAATCCCCTTTACCTCTTCCTTAAGTTTGCTACTGCTCTATCTGACCTGACTTGCCCCACTCACCTCTGACCTTGTCCTCCTTTCAGGCCAAGCAGAAAGTAGACGCCTATCACCTGCAGCTCCAGAACCTGCTGTATGAGGTGATGCACCTGCAGAAAGAGATCACCAAATGTCTGGAGTTTAAGTGAGTTTTGGAGACTTTAGCAAAATTGTCTATTGGTAACTGCTTTTTTCCTATATAGCTCAGTGTGCACTAGTCTCCTTAAAAAGAAAGCAGATGGGCTTGGAAGCTGCAGGATCTGGGACAAGGGTGAATAGATCACTTTGAGTGGGACAATGGAAGCAGTGTTTTCAGGCTGCACAAAGAACCTTGGAAACATGTCTGACTTTTTTAAGTCTTGAGCTCTGCACCTGGTCAGAAGCAGTTGTCTTTCTCCAGCTGGGGCTTATACATTACCATTTCAATTCCTGGTCACCTTGCATGGGAGTAACTCCCTTCTAGTCATCCTTTTAACCTTCTGGCCCAGTTTTCCTCTCCAAAATTTCCAACCATTTATTTTTGCACCTAGATTTTATTCCTTAGAATCTGAACTTCTTGCTACGTGGCTGCCTTCAGGTGACCAAACTGTAGTTTGTCAGTGTCCATCTTAAAGTGTAATGCCTCTTGGCAAATCTAAGCTGAGAGATGAGGAAAGCGTAGACAGAGGAAGAGAAGGGAGTGTATGGTTGCTTGGCCAGACCTATTTGTGCAAACTGAAAAGTCAGGTTTTATTTGTAATAAACTTGGAATGAGAGGGGCACATCAGTCATTGAGTCTGGTGCATTTTTTGATAATTCTGATTTTTAAGAGGCATCTTTATCTGCTTTACAAATTCATCGTGTAATAATAGTTAAATACTAATAGAGGTGAAATTCACATCAAACTTGCACCTGATGGAATGCCTGGGTTGCTCATTGGTTGGGCACGACCTGCCTTCAGCTCAGGTCGTGATCCCGGGGTCTGGGATCGAGTCCTGCATCGGGCTTCTTATTGGGAGCTTGCTTCTCCCTCTGCCTGTGTCTCTGCCTCTCTTTCTCTCTATCTGTGTCTCTCATGAATAAATAAATAAATCTTAAAAAAAAAACAAGCAACTTGCACCTGAATTAATAGTATTGCATCATCATTGTTTCCTGGTTTTGATAACATAATATGTATAGGTAAGATATTATTATTGGGGGAACCCAGGGGAAGAGTACAGAGGAAATATATGCTCAGTACTATTTTTAAAACTAATTGTGTATCTTAAACTGTTTAAAAATATTAAAAACAAAAGAATGTGATGCCCCAAGCTATAATCATCACTCAGATGAAAGCTGACAAATGTAGAATTCAGTAGAATCCTGGCCTGTGGAGAGACAGATGACCACCCTTGGCCTTAGCCTGGGTTCAAATCCCAGCTCTACCACTCACTAGCTGTGTGACCTTGGGCAAACTACTCAACTGTGGAAGTCTCTATCTCACTTGAAATATGGCGATAGAAATCCCCATATGTAAGTTTTCATGAGAATTAGGTGGAGTGAAGTTGGCATATCGTAGGTGCTTACCGCCTCATAGCTGCTGTTATTACCGTCATCTGTCCACAACTTGTGCACTACTGTGTTAGTGCAGGAAGGAGCATTGAATTTCTTTTCTTTTATACACATGCATCACTCTACATAAAATAGTTGAAGCCTCTAGATATGCTGGATCTTCCCTGTCCCATGCTTAGGCAGTTAATGTTTTGAACTAAGCACAGACCCTTATGTTTTTTCCTGTTAAATGTCCATTCTTGGTTTCAACCTGGCAGTCTAGGCCTAGACTGTAATGTTTTTATTGACTCTTTCAGATCTTAGTTCTTGCTAAACTTGGGACATCTGTAAATTTGATAAGCATCCCTTCCAGGTCTTCAGCTAATTCATGGATAAAACAGTTGGACACCATGGATAAGAATCCTGTGGTATGTCACCAACTACCTCTCTTCAAAGTGAAACGTTTACTAATGAACGTTTGCTGGGAAGACTGTATTCTGTGTTCCTGTTGTAGACCAGGGCTATGTGAGCATACATGGAGGGAACTGTGGGCCCACTTAATCCATGGTTTGGGATCCTGAGAACAGCAACTTGACATCTAGTTTTTGCTTGCAGGTCAAAGCATGAAGAAATTGATCTGGTCAGTTTAGAGGAGTTTTATAAGGAGGCTCCTCCAGATATTAGCAAGGCTGAAGTCACGATGGGAGACCCTCACCAGCAAACCCTTGCACGTCTGGACTGGGAGCTGGAACAGCGGAAAAGGTTGTGTACCCTCCTTCCTGACCTGATTAATCTTGCAGACACAGACCTTTAGCCATGGAGTGCTTTGGTATGACCCACAATCAGACAGCAAAGCTCTGTGGAACCAGCAGAATGATTTATTACCAAATCCCATTTTGTAATTAATTCACACCTAGACCAACGGGATTGTGGATGGGGATGGAATTGCTTAAGGCTGTTAATTTTTGGAATAACTTTTTTTTTTTTTTAATTTTAACACTTGAGACCTAAATACCTTTTGTATTTTAAATCTAATTTTGTTTTTTTTGGTTTTTTGGTTTTTTTTGCTTTTTCCCCTGCCTCTAATACTGTCCATGTGGTATCTTAAAGGTCTGCAGACATCATTTTAGAAGGTTAGAGAACATTCCTGTGTATAGACAAATTATAATTTATATAATGTTTTCTCTGTTGAAGTTATCACTTTTTGCTCTCATAAATTTTGCTTTAAGGCACACCTTTGGGACACCTGGCTGGCTCAGCGGTTGAGCATCTGCCTTTGGCTCAGGACATGATCCCGGAGTTCCGGAATTGAGTCCTGTACTGAGCTCATGCATGGAGCCTGCTTCTCCTCCTCCTGCCTATGTCTCTGTCTCTCTCTGTGTCTCTCATGAATAAATAAATAAAATCTTAAAAAACACACACACACACATCTTTACATATAAAAAATTTCTTGTACTAATAAAGATATTGTTTATTAATGTAAATACATTTATTCTGTATAATTTAATCTAGGTCTTTTTAAGAACATGATGTATTTTTCATAATGGATTTTTCATGGCTGCATCCCTTTCGTTATAGTAACTTTCTTCCCCTATATTTGTATGAGAATGCTAGAGCTTTTTGTTGACACATCTACTCTGTTTTCCATTGGAGAAGCAGGTGTTTTTGTTCCTTTTTTTTTTTTTAATAGAATGTATTTTATGCCTTCAGTCCATGTTATGAATTCAATAAGCACTAAGTGTGGTTCTTATGGAATTGGTGTTAGGTTTTTAACAGTTGGGGTGGTCCCATCCCTCCCCTGTCTGGTATACTGCTTGTGTTGACACAGGCCAAACCATGAGTGTTGTATTCCTGTGGTGCAGAATCCATCCCCACCCTCCCCCACTCAGGCCATTGTGTGGGCCTCATTTGTGTCCTCTGGTTGCTAGATCCATGTGTTTGTGTAAGTTTTGGCTCTACACCCTAGAGGCAAGAAAGGGAACAGGAAATGACATGACGATATCCCCTAGTGGCTAATGGGCAGAGCCTCTGGAAATGGACAAGCATGGATTCAGAACCCAGCTTTATATGTGCTCTTAGCTGAGTTACCTTGGCAAGTTACCTACCTCCTTTAGCCTTTGTTTCTTCCTTTGGGGAAAAGAAGAGTCCCCATCTTCCAGGATTTTTTTTTTTAAGATTTTATTTATTCATGAAACAGAGTGGCAGAGACATAGAGGGAGAAGCAGGTTCCCTGTGGGGAGCTCAATTCAGGACTCAATCCCAGGAGCCCAGAATCACGCCCTGAGCGGGAGGCAGACATTCAACTGCTGAGCCAACCAGGCGTCCCTCTTTCAGGATTTTTATAAGGATTAAATGCAGTAATGCTTATGAAGAGTTCTCTAAGTACTTGGTACATAATAAGTGCTAGGTAAACAGTTAATCATAACCGCTACATGGAGACAGGTAGGTGGATTAGGTAGATTGTGACAGTCCATAGGTATGTCGGGAGATCTCAGGAATTTTATTTATTTATTTTTAAGATTTATTTATTTATTCATGATAGACAGAGAGAGAGAGAGGCAGAGACACAGGCAGAGGGAGAAGCAGGCTCCATGCCGGGAGCCTGATGCGGGACTCCATCCCGGAACTCCAGGATCGCGCCCTGGGCCAAAGGCAGGCGCTAAACCACTGAGCCACCCCAGGATCCCCCATCTCAGGAGCTTTAAGTGACAGTGGTCTGTCCTCTCCCAATAGACTGGCGGAGAAGTACCGAGAGTGCCTGTCCAACAAGGAGAAGATCCTCAAGGAGATTGAAGTGAAGAAGGAATACCTGAGCAGTCTCCAGCCTCGCCTCAATAGCATAATGCAGGTGAGAATCTCGCCTATACTCTCCAGCATTGGCCAAGCAAATTGGCATTTGCTTTGCCTTCAGCACCCAAGTAAGACCTTGCTGACCTCTAAGACCTCGCTGACCTGTGGCTTTCAGCAGCCATGTCTCCCTTGGGTTTTGCCAGGTCTGTTACCCTAATGGGTGTCAGAGCCCAGTACAAGGATGGTCCTGTTGGCAGTTTCTGCCCAGCCAGTATAGTAAGGTGTCCTGGGAGGAAGAGATGCTGCTGGGTGGGCTCAGGAACACATTTACCTGGGATATTTTCTTTTCACCCAGAGTTTCTTCCAGGTAAAATACTTTTGCAGACTCTAGGTTTAGTTTACCCCCAGAATGGTTTTAACCAGCCCCACAGTCTCCAGGCATCTAAGCCTGCTTCTGTGGATATCTGTTACAGTCCCTGACTTTGGGAGAAGATGTTCACCAGATGTCCTCTGAAAAGAACTTTACTCATATTCGAAAGGCATTAGGTACCATCAGAGGAAAAAGTCCCCACTTTAAAATGTAATATAAACTGTAATATTTCTACACTTTCTACGTAGGAAACCTGATTTTTGTTTGCTTTGTGAGGCCAGATTTGCTCTAAATCTTTTACAGTATTTTTTTGTTTGGGTTGTTGTTTTAAAGATTTTATGTATTTTTTTGAGAGAGAAAGGGAGCACAAGCAGGGGGAGGGGCTGAGGAAGAGGGACAAGGAGACTGTGCTGAGCAGGGAGCCTGATGGGCTCGATCCCAGGATCCTGGGATCATGACCTGAGCCACAGGCAGACACTTAACCAACTGAGTCACCTATGCACCCCTGTTTGTTTTTGTTTTAAATAAACACTATGCCCAGCATGGGGTTTGAGCTCAAGACCCCAAGATCAGGAGTCCAGCCCGGCACCCCTCTAAATTCTCATAGTTTTATATAGCAGAGTAAATGGTAAAATATGGAGGAACTTTGCAAAAAGACCCTAGAGAAAATAAAAATTCCCTTTCCTAGGATTTGGAAAGATCTGCATTTCCCCCCTTCAATTCTAGGCATAGAATTAGAATTGTTAACAAATATTCTCAGTAGCACTTCATAGTAGGACAAAAAGAAAACAAACTAAAAGTTTGAGTTGTACTTCATTTTTCCTGTTTTTTTTTTGTTGTTGTTGTTGTTTTTAGATTTCATGTATGTATCCTGTTTGTTTTTTTTAAGATTTTATTTATGTATGTGTATATGTATATAGGTATGAATGAATGAATGAATGAATGAATGAATGAATGAATGAGAGGGTGTAGGAGGAGGAGCAGAGGGAGTGGGACAAGCAGGCTCCATGCCCAGTGCAGAACTTGATCTCGGTCCTGAGATCATGACCTGAGCCCAAATCAAGAGTCACATGCTTAATGTATTGAGCCACCCAGGCATCCCTTAATTTTTCCTATTAACTTGGAATCTCTAAATGTGCCTAAATAGGGTACTGGTTAAATAAATTATTGTATGGTACAGCCCTACAGCTGTGATGGAAATATAAAGCATCATATCACTGATAATTGGATAATTGGACAGAACAAAGACTTATCATGTAATTAAAACCATGCCCATTGTAAAACAAAGTGCAATTTCATTATATATCTTTGTTGATAAAGTATCCATATGGGTATGTACATGTGTGAGTCCAGTATATGCTTAGAGGAATCACTAAGTCATTAACAATTACTTTTGAGTTTGGGGACTGGGAGGTTTGTTTATTTTATTTTTAAAGTAGTCTTCGTCCAATGTGGGTGTCAACTCATGACCATAAGATCAGGAGTCATATGTTCTACTAACTAAGCCAGTGAGGTGTCCCTGGAAGTTTTTGCTTTATAAACTTGAATACAACTTTTTATTTTTATTATTTTCATTTTTATTTTTATTTTTTTAAGATTTTATTTATTTATTCATGAGAGGCACACAGAGAGGCTCCATGCAGGGAGCCCGACGTGGGACTCGATCCCGGGACTCTAGGATCACGCCCTGGGCTGAAGGCGGCACTAAACCGCTTCAGCTTTTTATTTTGCTGAATAATAAAAAGTGCCCCAACTTTTTATTTTTATGTAGGCTCCACACCCAGTGTGGAGCTTAAACTTATGATCCTGGGATCAAGACCAGAGCTGAGGGGCACCTGGGTGGCTCAGCCGGTTAAGCATCTGCCTTCAGCTCAGGTCACAGTTTTGGGGTCCTGGGATTAAGCTGTGTGTTAGGCTCCCTGCTCAGCGGGGAGTCTGCTTCTCTCTCTCCTGCTGTTCCTCCCCCCTGCTTGTGCACTCTCTTTCTCTCTTAAGTAAATAAAATCTTAAAAAAAAAAAAGACAGTATCAAGTGTTGGTGAAGATGTAGGAACAATTAGAACTTCCAAAAAAAAAAAAAACATAGAACTTTCATATGGTGCTGGGGGGGAATTTTGTAAATCAGTGCAATCCCTTTAGAAAACTGTGTTTCAGTTTTATTTAGTTTTTATTTATTATTTAGCCAAAGCTAAATAATATGGCTAGCATACTCTGACCCAACAGTTTCATCCCTGGGAATATATTCAACAGAAATAGGTACACAAGGGCAACAAAGGACAAAGAATGCTTGCAGCAGCATTATTCATAATAGCCCCAAACTGGAAGTACTCATATAATCAAATACTAAGTATCAATGAAAATAAATGAACTCCTGGTGCTCACAACAGTATAGATGGAATCCCACAAACATAATGTTGAGCAAAAAAGCCAGACACAAGAATATATATTATACGATTCCATTTGTGTAAGTTCAAAAATGACCCAAACTAATCTTATGATGTTAGAAATCAAGATACAGTCACTGGGGATGCGGGGGTGGGAGGAGTTAGTGACTGAGAGGGGAAATAAAATAGCTTCTGGAAAATTGGTAATGGTCATTTTCTTGCTTTGGGTGCCAGTTAAATAGATGTGTTCACTGAGCTATATGCTTATGAACTGTATGCTTTCTTTCCTATACATAAAATTATTTTTTAAGATGTAATATATGTGCGTTGTTTTAAAAAGTTATATTAGAGGGAAAAAAAAGTTATATTAGAGATGCCTGGGTGGCTCAGTTGGTTAAGCATCTAATTTTTTTTTATTTTTTTATTTTTTATTTTTTATTTTTTATTTTTATTTATTTATGATAGTCACAGAGAGAGGGAGAGAGAGATAGAGACACAGGCAGAGGGAGAAGCAGGCTCCATGCCCGACGTGGGACTCGATCCCGGGTCTCCAGGATCGCGCCCTGGGCCAAAGGCAGGCGCCAAACCGCTGCGCCACCCAGGGATCCCTAATTTTTTTTTATTAACTCTTGGATTACCTCGTTTATAAAAGGCTTCTTCAAGTCTTTGGCTCATTTTTCTGTTGAATTACTTGGTCTTTATATTTTCTGGACATGAGTCTTTTGCAGATATTTTTTCCATTTTGTGACTTTCTTTTTCACTCTCAATGTTACCTTTTAATGAGTAGATGTTCTTAATTTTCATATGATCTAATTATCAATGTTCTCCTGTAAGGTTAGTGTTTTCATGTCCTTTTTAAGAAATCTATCTCTAGGGGCACCTAGGTGGCTCAATGGTTGAGCGACTGCCTTTGGCTCAGGTCATGATCCTGTAGTCCAGGAATCGAGTCCCGCATTGGGCTCCCCACCCACAGGGAGCTTGCTTGTCCCTCCACCTATTTCTGTGTCTTTCATGAATAAATAAATAAAATCTTAAAAAAAAAATCTCTCTCTGACGCAAGGTCATGGAGATATTCTCTTTTTTTTTTAATTAAATAAAATGTTTAAAGATTTTATTAATTTATTCATGAGAGACACAGAGAGAGAGAGAGAGGGGGGGGGGGCAAAGACACAGGCAGAGGGAGAAGCAGGCGCCATGCAGGGAGCCTGACGTGGGACTCAATCCCAGGACTCCAGGATCAGGCCCTAGGCCGAAGGCAGGTGCCAAACCACTGAGCCACCCAGGGATCCCTCTCTTGTTTTTTTTAAATAGAAGCTCTTTTGTATGTCTTTCACATTTAGATCTCTAGGTTTCCTGGAAGGAAATGTTGTATGTAGTATGAGGTAAGGGTCAGATTGATTTTTTTTTCCCCCATGTTAGGTATTCAGGTGGGCCATTTATTGAAAAGCCCATTCTTTCCCCACTGCTGCAGTACCACTTTTGTCATAAATCAAATGTCCATGTAGGTTTGTGTATGGTCTATTTGTCTATCCAGGCATCAATACCACACTGGCTTATTTACCATAGCTTTATCAGAAGTCTTGATGCCCAGTAGCATATATCCTCGAGCTGAATTTTTCAGGATCATCTTGGTTATTCTTGGCCCTTTGCATTTAACAAAATAAATTTTAGAATTAGCTAGTCAATTTTCACCTGCTGGGATTTAGAGTGGGATTGCATTGAATCTGTAGATTGCTTTGGAGTGAAATGATTTCAAGACAATATTGAGTCTTCCAGGCCATTAACACAGCATATATCTCCATTCATTTAGATCTTTGATTTCTCAGGCCTTTCTGTAGAGACTTACATACCTTTCACTTATATATGTTTAGGTTAGTTGAGTTTTTTTTTTTTTTTTAAGATTTTATTTATTTATTCATGAGAGACAGAGAGAGGCAGAGACATAGGCAAAGGGAGAAGCAGGCTCCCTGTGGGGAGCCTGATTCAGGACCTGATTCCAGGACCCTGGGATCACACCCCGAGCCAAAGGCAGATGCTTAACCACTGAGCCACCCAGGTGCCCCTAATTGATGTTTTCTTGATGCTGTTGAAAATGGATCTTTTTTTAAGTTCATTTTCTTACTGTTCACTGTTTGTATAAATAGAATTTTTTGTATTGACCTTTTATCTACCTATTTTGTTAGCTTATCATGTATTTTTAGTAAATAAAAAGCTATTTTGGTAATTCAGCAGCCACCTCTTCACATGTGGACTGCCTAAAAAGAGAAAACAAAAATCCTTCTTTTCTTGCACACAGGCTTCCCTCCCAGTGCAAGAGTACCTGTTCATGCCGTTCGACCAGGCTCACAAGCAGTATGAGACAGCTAGACACCTGCCACCTCCCCTCTATGTCCTCTTTGTCCAAGCCACTGCATATGGGCAGGCCTGTGGTGAGTACGGGGCTTGGTGAGGATGAGGGGCTGTGGGAGCAGCAGCCTTGGCCGTTTGAGTCATTTGGAAGCCCTGCCTGCTGAGGAAAGCTCCCTGGTCCTGCTCAGAAGCCCACAGGTGACAGATGCTACATCCCTGCCGCACCACCCAGCATGGCTGCTTTGACCAGCTGGCCTGAGGCTAGACTAACCTGGTAGGCATTTCAGAATGGATGGCTTTGAACTTTTGATGAGCCTGGCTGGTCACCTGTTGGGTGCAGTGCCCAGGCAGCCTCTCTGGGCTCCCACTCAGCCCATCAAGGCACACTTGGCAGGTGGATCGGCACCTCTTGACCCTCTTCAGAGAAAGGACTTGGTAAACACAGATCCCAGGCAGCTTTCCTAGGCTTTTACCACGCCCAAACCAGCTGCATGTCACTACAGTGAATTACCAAGTGGGAAGATGTCTCTGCTTTAAGCTTAAGGGCAGTCTTTACTTCGTTAGGATTTTGAAACGTTTTTGGAGACCTTAACTTTTGCCCTACTGCAGCTTTCACCCAGCATCTAAAGTTTTCTTCTTCACCCCATCGCATCAGACAGACATGTTTCGCACCAGCGCATGCTTCTCCCAGCCATGGGCACCGACACATTACTGTCTCTCTTCTTGTATCTTCCTGGTCCTTCTGGTCCTCTCCCTCCCTTTTGTTCTCCTTCTTGTTTCCATCATCAGCTCATATGAAATCCTCCCAGCCCCCTAGACAGGGTGAGTAATTTTATTTTCTTTTGTGTTTAAACCCATCCTGTTTCCTTTCCCATTTTACTGTAGAATTTCAGGATTAAGCTACCCAAAAGAATAGTTTGGTATTTGCCAGTGGTTGGTGGGGGCAGCCAGTGTGTTTGGGGTGAGGTATGTTGGGTCATGCAGAGCATTCAGAGACCAGTGGCCAGCCACCTGGGAGTATTATCTCAGTGGTAGAGGAAGTTTGCCACCCCTCCTTAGTGCAGTTGATCAAACCGTTTCTGGCTCCTGTGACTACCTGTAACCTGTATACCCTTTTGAATGGAGCAGGAGGAGTGGTGGTTTGTCTTGACCTTCCAACACTAGACGTATGGAGTTCTTTAAAGGCAGGACAGGTGTGACCTAGGGAAGTCAGTCCTGGTGCATGAAACAGCCCACTTACATTTGTGCTTGAGACACTGGGCTCAAGTTCTGTAGACTTGGTCTTGAATCCTAGCCTAGCTATACTTCTGGCTATTGTATCTAACTTCTCTGAGCCTTAATTTTCTCAGTTCGTGGCTATAATAATGGTTTGGCTCTCATAGGGTTGTTGTGAAAGTTAAACATGAATTTGAAAGAAACAATTTTTTATAATTTTAAGCATCAGCTCATTTGGTCTTCACCACCCACTGGGCAGCTACCATTTGTCAAGGCAGAATTACACAGATGCAGAAAGTGGGGCTCAGAGCAGTGACATAACTTTCCAGATGTTTAGGAATTGATGGGGCAGGAACTCAGATCTGGGACTAGACTACAGAGTCCAAGTTCTGTCCAGTGCCCTGCCTCCCCAGTTAAATGTGACCATGCCGGCCAGATGCTAGGTGTAGTACAGAACAGAGAATAAGCACTTAGAGCCACCGTTTCCAGGATAGTTATGGGCTTCTGGATCAGAAACTGTAAGACAGTTGGCAGAAGGTATTTTGTGGCTTTAGGCCCTAGGTTGGGATTGGGCATTGGTGTAAGCCTAAAAGAGAGGCGTTCACCGTAGTCTCGGGTGGTGCTTGTCCCAAAAATCTGCACTTGGGTTCTTTTTTCTCAGTAAACAATGGAAAAAAGACTTAAGTTTGCTACCTTGTTCCTCTTCATCTAAAGAAAGGGCTTTTGCCTTCCTAACTCCCATTCAGTAAGTTCCTGTGACAAAGGCAGAAGAAATGCAGTCCTAGAGATAGCCTGTTTATGTAGCTTAGCTCCTTCTCTCAGCAGCTGTCATATGAAGCTTTTTCTTGCTCACAGATAAGACGTTGTCTGTGGCAATTGAAGGCAGTGTGGATGAAGCCAAGGCTTTATTTAAGCCTCCTGAAGACTCCCAAGGTAATTTAGTTGGTATCCTCTCCCAAGTCTTCCATAGCTGATTCTAGAAGCACTGGGTCATCACCCAAGGGCATAGTGCTAGTCCTTTGGAAATTAGCTGTACTGGTTCTGAGTATGAGAGAGCTTGACTTTAATAACTTAATGCTCAAGGGTAGACAGAGAGAAACCCTGCTTGTGGATTTCATCCCTGTCACTCACTAGCTCACTGGTCCTGGGAAAGCTCTTTGACATTTCTGAGACTCAGTTTACTCACCTGTCAAAACAAGATAGTAATACCTCATATAGACTATCGTGGATTAAGTGAGGTCATGCGTGCAAAGTCTTTAGCATCATTCTGGGCTCATAGCAACTCCTCAAATTGCATGAGCTGCTACTGTTGTTATTATTTATATAACTGTTGCTGCAGCCACCACCATTACCAGTGGAGGGGCTTGTGGTCCATAGGGTGACATTAAAAAGTATTTTCAGAAACGAGGGGTTGGGGTGGAATTATCAGGCATTTCTCTGTTTTTTCCTTGCATCACCGTGTCTTCTATACTGAATAAGCAGCAGCAAATTCATTTATTATGTATTCTAAAGAAACCCATTTACAAATGACACAGAGTCTTGGCCCCTTTATGCTTCGTGGGTTGAGGCACTTTAGGGAGCATTGGGACCCCCCTCCCCATCTCTAGATGCTTTAGATGCTTTTTTGTGGTTGCAGATGATGAGAGCGACTCGGATGCTGAGGAGGAGCAGACTACGGTGAGAGCTGTGTCCCCCACAAGTATGCTAAGCAACTGCCTGCTAGTTGGCAGGTGCCATTCTCCCCAGAAGCAGAAGAGAAAGGTTGGAAAGAAAGGGCTGCTGGGGGCCTGGCAGCCAGATCCCTGAAGCAGCAGGTCCCAGGCAGCAGTACCGTGGCCCTGACCTGTAGGGAGAAGGAGGGGGAGATTCATGTGACTGGTGCTTATCTGCTTTGATCTTTCCTTTGTCCAGAAACGCCGGCGACCCACACTGGGAGTTCAGTTGGATGACAAACGCAAGGAGATGCTGAAGAGGCACCCGCTATCAGTCATGCTGGACGTGAAATGCAAAGGTCTGGTTTTCCTTGTTCTGGGGGACCCCATAGCATCTAAAAGTTTGGCTAGCTGCAGGTGTACAAAGTCCAGCAAGCCAAAGTCCTCTTTGACCAAGAAAAGATTTTAGTTTCATATTTCTCTGTTTTTCCTCATTGTTTTGCTTAGAGTTTGTTTCATTTTTTTGAAGTCGTAACCATAACAACAAAACCAGGCACATAATGAATGATTGGTAGAATTACACCAATTTCTGAATTTGTTAAGTCAGATACACAGAACAAGTTCCAAGAGTATGCAGGTTTTAGTTTAGTTTTTTGTGTTTTTTTTTAAGATTTCATTTATTTATTTGAGAGAACGATAGCACAGGCCAGGGGGAGGGTCAGAGGGAACAGGAGAAGCAGGCTCCCCGCTGAGCAGGGAACCCAGTGTGGAGCTTGATCCCAGGACACTGAGATCATGACCTGAGCCAAAGGCAGATACTTAACTGACTAAGCCATTCAGGCACCTTGAGTATGCATATTTTTGAGTAATATGACCATTGTGCTTAATATAACAGACATAAGTAGAGGTTTGTATTCTGTAGAGAATATATGTTTTGAAACTAGTTTTGTATGGATAAAAAAGCACATGATAAAGCATTCTAGGAGTATAAGAGTTAACAGTTACATGCTAGTTTTTCTCTCACCTGAGACTCTCAGACTCTGATCCTTGGTCTTACCTCCAAGGACAACCATTATGACACATTTCTTATGTATTTTCTAGAACTCTTCTATGCATTAAGAAGCTTTTATACAAGTGTGTATTCTCTTTTCGTTTTAGTTTTTATACAAATGGAAACATACTGTACACACTGGTCCTCTCTATACTTTTTTTAAAAACTTATTTTGAGGTAATTTTAGACTCCATAATAGAGTTTTCATGCTCTTCACCCAGCTTCTCCTGATTGTCAGCATTTTACCTAACCACAGTACAGTGATCCACAGTACAATGACTGAGATTATGGATTTTGGGGAGGAATACCATAGATGTGTCATCATCATATCAAATCGGGTAAATGGTGTCACTGTGTCTTATTACTGGTGACGCAGACCTGGATCCACTTGGTGATCGCTTGAGATTACTTGAGCAAAGGCCTCTGGGCTGGGAGTCTAGAGCTTGTTAGAAGCAGCTAAGTCCAGCCCACACTCAAGAGGAAGGAAATAAAGTTCCCCTGTTGGAGAGAGGAGTTACTAAGAATTTGTAGACATTCTTCTTTTTTAAATCAATATAAAATTGACGTTGAGTTTTGTTTTTATAGTAAAAGTTTTTAAAGGCCTTGCTGACTTTTCTGTTCCATTACACCATAAACTGTTCTCATGTTCACCTTGTACTTGCTTTTCTTTTCCTCCTCCCCCTCCAGATGACAGTGTACTTCACTTGACTTTCTACTACCTCATGAACCTCAACATCATGACAGTAAAAGCCAAAGTGACGACCGCCACGGAGCTGATCACCCCCATCAGTGCAGGGTATTGGGCAGGCACTGTGAAAAGTGGGGGTGGCTGTGAGAAGAGCCTCAGTGTGGGCTGCTCCTGGTTCCTCACACTCTGAGGAGGTGCATGACTGTGTTGATTTCTGTTGTCACATCCACATGGCCTAGAAGTCTTGGTGCATAACTGATATTTAGGAAGCACTCACTGACTTTAGTTGGTCCTTTTACTACATAGCAGATGATAAAATGACTACAGTGTATGGCAAATTGAGTAGGCAGGGCAGAGCACTGTTTTTATAAACAGTGGAAAGGCATGAATGGAGTTTGGCAGACATTATTAGGTTGACAAATTTAAATTTAGGCCGTCCTCTTCCTTTACCTTTTCTCTCTCAAGGTGCTGGGATTTTTGTTTCACAGCTCACCCGGTACCAGGTTGTCCTTACCTGGTGGTGAGAAGAGGTTTTGAGGAAAGTGAGCAGAGGCATAATAATCATTGCCACAGGTCGAGTACCCCCAGGAAGCCCCTGACTGTGGTGGTCTTGTTCCACAGCTAGGAATAGGAAGAAGGCAAGCGGACCCAAGAGAGCCTGGACGTTAAATAGTCTCACTTACAAGAGCACTACCCTGGCCTGGCAGTCCTGCACACTGAGTCCTCGAGTTGGCTGTACAAAGACCACTGAGTGTGGCAGGAGTCTAGCGCCTGCTGGGTTGTGGCTCTTCCTGTGGCGGCTACCTGATGGTGTGGTGTCCTTGGGTTTTCTACCCTGTACTTAGCGTTCACATCCCCTTCAGGCTGCAGCCTCAGTCCCTGTGTTTGAGAGTGGTGTTTCGTCACCTTTGTGTACTTGGGATGAATTGACCCTGTTCTCACCTGGCCCCAGCAGAGGGAGCCCAGGGCTTCTTCGGGCTACACTGCCCAGCCAGAGCTCTCTATCTAGGAGCTTGAGGCAGTGGTGGAGCTTCTACATTGTGCAATGATGGGAGCAGTGCTGCTGACTGCTTACCAGCTGGACTCAGAACCCCAGTGTGTCCCCAGTCTGCCACTTACAGCTGTCCACTGAGTCTGCTTTCTCGCTCTGGTCATTAATTGTGATATCCCCTTTGAGGGTGTTCATGAAGGATCGGGTTCAGTGCTTAGTGTAGGTGAAGCACTTGGTAAATAACAACTGTGTTTATCATCATGAACTTGCTTAACTCTTCACAATTTTATAAGGGGAGGAAACTGAGGCCTGTGTACCTCTGTACTGTATGCCTGTCATTGAGAGGTGGGCTGTGGCCCCAGAAGAGAACCAGGATTATAGCAATTACATCTTTATGGGCCTTCAGGTATGTCTAGTTCATCCCTCTCTTTTCCAGATAGAGAAACTGAAATTCAAAGGGTATATGATCAATTATGGAAGCCCCTAGCCTAGGGCTCCAGACTCCCACCCCAGAGGCCTTTGCTCAAGTACCCCTGCTTTGGCCCCTGGAGATACCAGCCCGGTATATGGTTCTATTTGTTTATCTACTAAACATAAGGATACTTTTTTCTCCCTAGTATAATCATAGTCTCACACTAATTCTTTAATATCATCCAATATCCAGTCAGAGTTCAGATTTCCCTGATTTTCTCACAACTGTTTGTTTTTACGTTGGGTTTTGAATCTGGATCTCTGTAAGGTCCAGATGTTAAAATTGGGTGAAGCTTCTCTCAAGCTTCTTTTCATCTGAATGTTGCTGCCATGTGTTTATTTATTTAGGGGAATGGGTTGTTGTTAGGTATGTTTCTCCAGTCTGGATTTTGATTGCATCCCTACAGTGCAATTTAATGAGTTATTTACTCCCTTTGCATTTCATGTAAATTATAGTCAGATTTAGAGGCTTGATCAGATTTGGTTTTTTGTTTGGTTTGGTTTGGGTTGGGTTTTTTGTTGAGGGGACAGGAGCAGGACAGTATCATAGATGCCGAGTACTTTGATCAGGAGGCACAGGTGATTTATTTTTGTAGCATTAGCATTGACGACCATTGCCAGGATCTATTCTTTATGGAATTGATGTATTTTGGGGGGGTTTTTTTTTTCAAAGATTTTATTCATTTATTCATGAGACACACACAGAGAGAGAGAGAGAGAGTAAGAGAGAGGCAGAGATAGAGGCAGAGGGAGAAGCAGGCTCCACGTAGGGAGCCCGAAGTGGTACTCAATCCCGGGTCTCCAGGATCAGGCCCTGGGCTGAAGGCGGCACTAAACTGCTGAGCCACCTGGGCTGCCCCAAGTTTGTTGGGTTTTTTAAAGATTTTATTTATTTATTCATGAGAGACATGGAGAAGGAGGCAGAGACATAGGCAGAGGGAGAAGTAGGGAGCTTCTGATGCTGCACTCGATCCCTGGACCGAGGATCACGCCCTGAGCTGAAGGCAGACGCTCACCACTGAGCCACCCAGACGTCCCACAGAATTGATATTCGTAATACAAATGATTTAATGTTTAACCAACCTTGCTAAATATTCTTCAAGAAATTATTTTCCAGAGGACCCTGATCCCAGGGTCCTGGGATGGAGTCCCATGTTGGGCTCCCCACTTGACAGAGAGTCTGCTTCTCCCTCTGTCTCTTCCCCCTGCTTGTGATCTATCTCATACTCTCTCTCTTTTTCAAATAAATAGATAAAACCTTTAAAAAACAAAGAAAAGAAAGAAAAAAATTATTTTCCAGATGATCTCCATTAGGGCATTTTAACTAATCAGTTCTTCCACTTTTAATTATTTTCCACTTTTACTTTACCAAATTTTTAATCTTTTAAAGTTTATTATTATTTTATATCAAAGATTTGAGTAATTGGGTAGTTTTTGTTGTGTTTTTTTGTTGTTTTTTAAAGATTTTATTTATTTACTCATGAGAGACACAGAGCGAGAGGCACAGACACAGGCAGAGGGAGAAGCAGGCTCCATGCAGGGAGCCCGACATGGGACTTGATCCCTGGTCTCCAGGATCACGCCTTGGGCCGAAGGTGGAGCTAAACCGCTGAGCCACCCAGGCTGCCCTTTGTTGTTGTTTTTAAAGTAGGCTCCGCAACTAGTGTGGAGCCAAGTGCAGGACATAAACTCACTACCCTGAGATTGAGACCTGAGCCAAGATCAAGAGTTGGATGCCTAACTGAGCCACGCAGGAGCCCGTTGGTGTATTTTTATGACTATATATAATCTCTCCTTTTACATCCATTATTTTAACCAAATTCATTTGTCCTGAACCACGCTTATATTTATGGATATAAATTTTGTCAAGAAGATTTAATTCTTCCATCGTGTTTTGTTAATTAGGAATACTTTATTATGCAGCTTTAGCTGTTCTGCTTTATTTTTGTTGATTCGTTCTATTAGTGATAGTCACTAAATATTGGCCAAAAGACTGACAGGTTTGTTTTAATTATTGATTGATTGATTGATTGATTGATTGATTGATGGGAAGGGGCAGAGGGAGAAGGAGAGAGAAAATCTCAAGCAGACTATGTGCTGAGCAGGGAGCCCAACTCAGGGCTCAGTCTCAGGACCACAAGATCATCATGACCTGAACTGAAGTCAGACACTTAAACACTTGAGCCACCCAGGATCCCCTAAAAGACTGATAGTTCTTATTTATTTTTTAGCCAATTCTCCATGAAAGGCAGGAGGGGAGAGAATGTAGGAGAGACAGAACAGGGAAGAGTCCAAAACTGCCACTGCCCCATTGCTAAGTTCTTAAAGCCATGCAGGGGGTCTGAGCAGCAGGATTAGTCTGTTCTGCCTGAGTTGCTCCTGATGCCTTACCTGAAAAGGTGAAGGAGAATCCCCTGCTGGTTGAGGGAAAGAATGATCCTTGTCCTTTGAGATCAGCTTATTCCTCTCCCCTCCCATCCCTTCTCCACTTGTCATGTTTATTACAGGCTATACCCTAACCATTCCAGGTGGGTGGCAATGGTGCTGTCTCTCTGCTTATAGCTCTGGGTCACCTTGTCTCCGCATGTGATAATGTCTTTTTCTGGGAACATAAAGGGGACCTTTCTCTGTGAGTAGCATCAGATTTGGTCAAAGTGAGATACACGTACCATCAAAGCTCTTCACTTGTTCTTTTAGAATAGAAAGGAATCTCTTATGCCCTTATGAAAATTGTGATTATTTTATCTCCAGTGTCATAGCGATTTGCTGCCTCAAGGAAAGGCCCTGGTCACCATAAACCTCTTGAAGGGATAGGATTTTCAAAAATTTGGCAGTTAGGACTACTACTGTCTTTGATCAGACAGTGCAAATCCCAGTTGTAGCACTTACTAGTAGTGTGATCTTAGACAAGCCATATCTTTCAAAGCCTTGAGTTTCTCCTCTGTAAAATGGAAATGGTTATACTCCTTCAAAGGGTTGTAAGGATCTGGGGACCTTAAGTATAAAGGGTCTGGTCCACAAGAAGATTCTGGAATTGGTAGCATGATCATCACAGTAGGTGGCATTATCATCCCCAGATGACCAAGTCTGCCTTAAGATGTTGGCCAGCGTTTTCAATGCAGTCTTTTCCCTTTTCCAGTGACTTGCTATCTCCTGACTCAGTCCTGAGCTGTTTGTATCCGGGGGATCACGGAAAAAAAACTCCAAATCCAGCCAATCAGTATCAGTTTGATAAAGTTGGGTGAGTCAGCAGTGTTTTCTCCTCTCTCAGCCTCTCTGCTTTGGAGTTTCTCTGGCAGCTCAAGCCCAGTGTTGGGGAGCTGTTAGGGCCAGAGGCCTGTCAGCAGGGAGTGGAGACCATATGGAAGGGTGGGTGGAAGGATCAAACTTGGAGGACATAACATGTGATACAAAAATAAGGTTTAACATTTTAATTTTCTGAGTATTAAAAACTTTTTAAGTGTTTTAAAAATTGGTAGGCTAGTGAAGAGATCAAGGGCACTGCCTTTTTATTGAGATTTGTTTCTAAGTTGGGGTGGAAAGAGAAAAGCAAACATGGGAGAGGTGAAATTCACAATAGGGAGATTATGAAGTTTGGAGGCTTTGCTGGCAACCTGGCTGTAAGTGTTGCTGAGCCTATAGGACCAGCCCATTTGTGGGTAGAGGGGGATAGGAGGAAGGCTACCCTGGGACCACTGAAGAAAGGACATAAAATCATTTTATGCTGTGTTCTTTTCTGTAGCATCCTGACTTTGAGAGACTATGTACTTGACCTAGGTCACCCCTATTTGTGGGTACAGAAGTTGGGTGGCCTCCACTTCCCCAAAGAGCAGCCCCAGGTGTGTACACTGATCCATTCTCCTTGGCTAAGGATCTTTACTTCCTCACCTCCTGTACAGACTCCAGAAAAGCTTCTGATGGCCTCTGGGGGCTTTGAATTATTAGAATGCTTTCCCTCCAACCTATGATCTGTCCTCCCTCCACTCAGGATACTAAAATGTCTGAGGCCTACACGTGTTCAGGTACCTTTTGCTTTCTCCCTGAGCCCAGTAGCTGTCTTGATCAAAGTAACTTGGGTCCTTGCTCTGGGTGCAGCATAGCTCCAGGCTCTGCCACCCCTCAGTCTTGGGTACAAAGATGCCAAAAATGAGGTGTCAACAGAATCCCAAGGGATCCAGCATCTCAGCAGAAGTCTTTCTTTCTCAGGAACTGGCCAGTCCTCTTAAGAACTCAGTACCTTGTATTGTTCCTGCTGGAACTAAGCATCAGGCCTGTCATAGCAGGCAAACCCTGCCATTCCCATAAGATACCATCTCAGGGTGTGGGTGGTACTGGCTACCATAGGCAAGCAGGGCCTAGGAGAGAGGCAGTGCCTGGAGGAAGGGATGGAGCACTCAGGCATGCTGCTCACTGTCATCCACAGCACACAGTGATTGCTGACCACTCGCTGAGTGCCAGCCACATGGAGACAACCATGAAACTGCTGAAGACCAGGGTACAGTCCCGCCTGGCCCTCCACAAACAGTTTGCATCCCTGGGTAAGCTAATGTTAGGGCTGTGGCTTAAGGACCACTTGGACAACACAGAAACTAAGATGACTTATCCTTTGCTCTGATGTCTTAAATCCTGGTGACACATCAAAGAAGCCTTGGTTCCTGGCTCTTGCTGAGCAGAGGTGTTGGCAGGGCCCCTGGGGGAGAGCTACCAGCCCATCTAGACAGAGATCTGAGTTCCTCTCAGGGCCGTGAAGGCTGTCCTAGCTCACAAAAGAGGCCCAAAGCCTTCTGGGTGGTCCAAGTTAGTGGACTGGTCAGGAACAGCTTATTCTAGGTTAGTGCATGTCAGACTTTAGTATACATACTACAGATATTAATAGCCTAGGTCATGCTTTGTAGAGCTTACATTTAGCTTATTTGAGTATAGCTGTTCAGGGAACCACCCCCTCATTCCTCCCCTAAGACCTATTGAGCTAGCATCCTCCATAGTGAGGCTGAACCTTAGTGTTTTTCATAAGCTCCCAGGTGATTGTGATGAGCCATTAACTAAGGTGGTGGCCAAATGGGTATTCCTTTTCATTCATTCAGTAAATACTTGTCAAGGGCTTACCATGCATAAGGCACTTGTGGAATAGTGAGAGTTTAGATCTTTCTGATCAAAAATAGTCACTGTCAGGAAAGGTATTGTATTTCTGGTACCCATCTAGAGACTGTACCCCTCTGGAGCAATTCTTGTACTACACGTGGACCCAGATGTCTCCAGGGCAGCATTACTCCTCTGTCGGGCTTGCTCCTCATCAGCATTACTGGAGTTTTATCCCAAGGTTGGATGATTGTCATCCTGGACAGCGTTTACTGTGTTGGCATATTTGCAGATTGAAGTGCCAGCAGGAATTTGCCCTGAGCAGTTCTCTAGGTCTCCCTTAGAGGAACTGACACAGAACACTTCAGTCATTTCCTCCATCAAGGTCAGCTATGAAAACACAGTCCTCTCAGCTATTTGATCTAATTAACAGTCACTGCTGCAGAGGCCCTGTCACTGGTTCTGACGACCCGGGGGGGGGGGGGGGTTGTTTCACTAGCCATCATTTGCATTAAATGTAATGCACCATGAATGCTGGTGCTAGGTCTGGCAACAAGCACATAGCACCAGCTGAAGGTCAGATTGGTGTGCCTGCATTCCTGGCACTTGTTGACCAGAGCATCTACTGAATGCCTTCTGTACCTGGACAGCTGGCAGGGCCAGCTGAGCCCTCTAGATGATACCAGTTACCCAGTGCAGCACCTGATTTCTACTTGTAATGCCATGTATCTTGCTCTCTTTTAGAACATGGCATTGTACCAGTTACCAGTGATTGCCAGTACCTCTTCCCTGCAAAGGTGGTCTCCCGCCTGGTGAAGTGGGTGACAATTGCCCATGAGGATTACATGGTAAGTGGAGGAGTGACAGGTCACCCTTGCTGTCCCAAAGACCCACATCACATTTCAGCTCCTGCCCTTCCACCAGAAGTGCAGGTGATTTGACTAGAGAATACAGGAGTTCTCTCCTCTGTGGTGACTTCTAGGAGCTGCATTTCACCAAGGACATTGTAGAGGCGGGACTGGCTGAGGACACTAATCTCTACTACATGGCACTTGTGGAAAGAGGCACAGGTAATTGCTCTTCTCATCACAGTGGTAGGCAAGGGTAGCTAGTAAGAATAAAACATTCCTGAGGGTTGCCCAAAGAAAGCAAAAGATCCTGGAATCCTGCTGGGGTGACTTAGCAAATAGTAATGATTGTAAGAGCTATCATTCAGTGAGGACTTGATCTGTAACACAGCCACATCCATGTTTTGTCTCATTTAATCCTCATGACAGTGCTGGAAGTAATAATGCAGGTATCCCCCATTTTCCTAAAGTTTGCATTCCACCACTTTGCTTTTACCAAAAAAAAAAACTACATTAATACCTGTTTTCATTAACCAAAAGAAAGGAGAATTTTGGGACACCTGGGTGGCTCAGCAGTTGAGCATCTGCCTTTGGCTCAGGGCCTGATCCTGGATTCCCCGGGATCCAGTCCCGCATTAGGCTCCTTCCATGGAGCCTGCTTCTCCCTCTGCCTATGTCTCTGTCTCTCTGTCTCTCTCTCTCTCTCTGTCTCTCATGAATAAATAAGTAAAATCTTTAAAATTTTTTTCACTTTTATCAAAGAAGTTATTACTGTATGAATGTAGGCTTTTATTAAATAAAGTGGCATTAATGCTCAGAATGTGGGGGATGCCTCTTGCTTTTTGCCCTTTTGGCTTATGAAAGGTTTCATAGGAATGCTCTACTTTGGATAATAGGAGAAACCTGTATTCCCATTTTATAGGTGACATTTAGGCTTAGTCACAAATGTAGTTTGACGTCTGAACCTGAGCTCTTAACCCTTTGCTTTATCGTTCTCTAAAAGCAGATACCTGTTCTCCTCTTCACAGAAGGGGTGACATGTCACTCTCAGGTTATGAAGTGCAGAGTGGCAGGACCTTCCTCTCTGTCTGGTGTTCCTGTACTCACTTTGCATCGAAAAGTGATGATTCATGATTCCTCACAGCTATCTTGGTGTCTAATTTGCCAAGGCTTCCTGTGGAGCCACCCAGGTGCTGCCTGTGGAGCTGTTTTCTGGCTCCTGCCTTGTAAGCCTGGGACTGCCCATAGGATCTGACCCTGAGGCTGGGTGCTCTGGCCACAGAGCTGAAGGAGTTGTCTGTGGTTCTAAGACAGTGTGAGAAATATAAGGAAAGGTTGCACTCTCTGATGTTAGAGTTTCTCTACCCTAATACCTTCCATTCTTTTTTGTGTGTTTTAAACATATTCTGAGGACATTAAATACTTTATAGATATAGCTGAAGTTCCCTTGTTTCTACTTCATTCTCTCCCTTATGATTGATGACTGCTATTTGGAATTTGTACATTTGCTTCCCATCCTTTTCCTTTCTAAAAATACTTTTATCTTGTCCCTAAATAACCTAGAGTACTGTTTTGAAAGGGCACAAAATATGTAGTCCAAGAAATTTATAAAGCTGCAAGTGGAAGTCGTCACTGGAAGATGTCACTATGCTTCCTAGTTGAGCAGATGAAAGCTTGTAAAGATAGTAAGTGTTCTAGACCCATCAGAATAAATGTGATAAATAAAGTTTTCATAAGATGCATTATAGAATTTGAAAATTCAAGAGTGAAATTTAAATGAATGAGTGGGCAGCAATTCCAAAAATATATATATATACATATATGTATGTATGTATGTATATATTAACAATCCTTAAGTCACTTTACAACAGATCAGTTTGAAAACTGATGGATTAAAAACAGAAAATTGGTGAATAGAGGTAAATCCAGAAATATATGCTGTTAGGACAGAAGCCACAACAAAGAAGGGACTTCTTATTTTTTATTATTTTATTTTATTTTTAAATGTTATTTTATTTAAATTCAGTTAATTAACATATAGCATATTATTAGTTTCAGAGATAACGTTCAGTGATTCATCAGTTGTATGTAACACCCAGGGCTCATTCCATCATGTGTTTTTTTTTTTTTTTAAAGATTTTATTTATTTATTCATGAGAGAGAGAGGCAGGCAGAGGGAGAAGCAGGCTCCATGCAGGCAGCCTGGCATGGAACTTGATCCCCAGTCTCCAGGATCACACCCTGGGCTGAAGGCGATGCTAAACCACTGAGCCACCAGGGCTGCCATTTGTGCTCATGTGTACTCCTTAATGCCCATTCCCCCACCCACCTTCCCTCCAGCAACCCTCAGTTTGTTTCTTTCTTTTTTTAAAAAATCTTTTATTTATTTATTCATGATAGTCACACACAGAGAGAGAGAGGCAGAGACACAGGCAGAGGGAGAAGCAGGCTCCATGCACCAGGAGCCCGATGTGGGATTAGATCCCAGGTCTCCAGGATCGCGCCCTGGGCCAAAGGCAGGCGCCAAACCGCTGCGCCACCCAGGGATCCCCTCAGTTTGTTTCTTATAGTTAAGAGTCTCTCTTACGGTTTGTCTCCCTCTCTGATTTCATCTTATTTTATTTTCTCCTTCCTTTCCCTATGATCCTCTATTTTGTTTCTTAAATTCCACATGAGTGAAATCATATGATAATTATCTTTTTCAGATTGACTTATTTCACTTACCATAATACCCTTTAGTTCATCTACATTGTTGCAAATGGTAAGGTTTCATTTTTTTTTATTGCTGAGTAATATCCCATTGTGTACATATACCACATCATCATTATCCATTCATCTTTCAGTGGAGATCTGGGCTCTTTCCATTGTTTGGCTGTTGTGGACATTGGGGTGTAGGTTCCCCCTTGGATCACTATTGTATCCTTTAGGTAGGACTCACTTTTTAATAAATGTAATTGAGACTATCAGAAAAGAATTCTCTTAACTTATACTCTCTTATCTTCTGTTGTTTGAATTAGTCGTGTGTCAACAGTTCTTCTTCCCCCATAAATAATGAAAAAGGAATGACATACTTAACCTGTTGGTAGAAAGGGTAAATGTCATCCTGTGGAGAAAGGCAAAGGCTGTCACCAGAGAAAAAATGAATATGCTATAAAATGCAACTATTTTCAGGGGCACCTGAGTGGCTTAATTTGGTTAAGGATCTGCCTTCAACTCAGGTCATGATCTCAGGGTCCTGGGATCGAACCCTGTGTTGGCCCCTGGCTCAGCAAAGAGTCTACTACTCCCTCTTCCTCTATTCCTCCCCACTGTTTGTGCTGTCTCTCTCCCTCTCTCAAATAAAAATAAAGTCTTGAAATATACATGAGGCGCCTGGGTGACTCAGATGGTTAAGCATCTGCCTTAGGCTTGGGTCATGATCCTGGGGTCGTGGGATCGAGCCCCACATCAGACTTCCTGCTCAGTGGGGGATCTGCTTCTCCCTCTCCTTCTAACCCTCCCCACTGCTCATGTTCTCTCATGCGCACACACTCTCTCTCTCTTTCTCTCTCAAGTGAATAAATTCCAAAAAAATAACTATTTTTTAATGAGTATGAACACAGCTTTGATATCAGACAGTTAAACTCAGCACTGCTGCTTTGCAACAGTTTGATCCTAAGGAAGTTTCTATCAGAGCTTCAGTTTCTTCAGATGTAAAATGGGGATGGTAATAACGGTACCCATCTCATAGAATCATTGCTAGGATGAAATAAAATGTGTGTAAAGAGTTTATTTAGCACAGTGCTTGGAATACAGTAATTACTCAATAAATGTTGGCTATTGGGATCCCTGGGTGGCGCAGCGGTTTAGCGCCTGCCTTTGGCCCAGGGCGCGATCCTGGAGACCCGTGATCGGATCCCACATCGGGCTCCCGGTGCATGGAGCCTGCTTCTCCCTCTGCCTATGTCTCTGCCTCTCTCTCTCTGTGACTATCATAAATAAATAAAAATTAAAAAAAAAAACTTTAAAAAAAATAAAAAATAAATGTTGGCTATTAAAAAGTTTCACATAACAAAATTCATAAGAAAAGGAATAGAGAGGGGATCCCTGGGTGGCGCAGCGCTTTGGCGCCTGCCTTTGGCCCAGGGCGCGATCCTGGAGACCTGGGATCGAGTCCCACGTCGGGCTCCCGGTGCATGGAGCCTGCTTATGTCTCTGCCTCTCTCTCTCTATCATAAATAAAAAAAAAAAAAAAAAAAAAGAAAAGGAATAGAGAAAATGTATATGATGTAACAGCTAATACATAATATTGTTGGAAAGAAAAACCAGATAGTAATTCTTCATGTGAAAAAAATCCTTAACTTGCCGGTAAAAAAAGCAATGCCAGTTAAAACAAACTTCTGTCGAAGGAGCAAATAGAACTCTTGGGCAGACCCTGTGTAGACCAGACTCCATTCTGGGGAGTCCAGACAAATCTTCATCCTTGGAGGGACCGGAGTTAACAGGACGTCACTTTCTGCAACTTGACAATTCTACTTTGGAGATTCTAGAATAAAAATAAAAGTCAGTTAGTACCAGAATGTGTTGTGCAGTACTTGAATTAATATAAGACAAAGAGTTAGGGCAGCCCAAGTGGCTCAGCAGTTTAAGACCACCTTCAGTCCAGGGCCTGATCCTGGAGACCCGGGATCAAGTCCCACGTCGGGCTCCCTGCTTAGAGCCTGCTTCTCCCTCTGCCTGTGTCTCTGCCTCTGTGTGTGTGTGTGTGTGTGTGTGATGCATAAATAAATAAAATCTTAAAAAAAAAAAAAAAAGACAAAGAGCTAGCCTCAGGGGTCCATTAGGGTTGATCTCTGGCTGGCAAACTCTGTCTCAACCGATTCTTCCTCATTCCTCCCTTCCCAGCCAAACTCCAGGCTGCTGTGGTGCTGAACCCTGGCTACTCCTCCATCCCACCCATTTTCCAGCTCTGTCTGAATTGGAAAGGGGAGAAAACCAATAGCAATGATGACAACATTCGGGTAAGGCCCTGCTGGGGTTGATGGGAGAAGCAGGGAGACTGTCCTTGGAAGGGGGAGGGCAGTGCCAGAACCTACTGGAGCTGAGAGCTTGGCCACTGGCATAATTCCAGGGACAGAGGGACCTGCCAGGATTTATAGAATTTGCTGGAGGGTGTGTGATATAGTAGAAGAGAAAGCCTAGACCCGTATTAACCACTTACCTAGCTTGGGGTCACCCCATCTTAAAATGGGGATAATATAAATCCTTGCCTTAAAAGATTGTTGTCTTGGGCTTCTGTGGAAATGTGAATAAACTCAGACACGTGGAAGTGCTGAAATGAAATGGTGTGTGAGATCCTAATGGCTTAATTATCATTATACCTGTTGATTTGATTCTATAGTGGTCTTCTGGCCATTGTTCATGTTTTTAATGCTAACACCTTCTGATTTAGCTCTTAAGATTCCTTCCCCTACACACCTCCATCTTCTTGGCTGTGCGAATGTTGGGCAGGGAAAGTTAGGGGTCAGAATCAGGAAGACCCTATTCTAAGGACAGGGAGCCTCAGGACAAACCCATCCAGTTTGATCTGGTGTGACCTAGCTCCTGCAGAGGCCTAGCTACAGTTTTTGTGGGGCTGTCAAACCCAACCAGTCTGACGGTAGTGCTGAATTTCTGGCTTTCCCACTTCTTAGGCCATGGAGAGTGAGGTCAACGTGTGCTATAAGGAGCTGTGCGGACCCCGGCCCAGCCATCAGCTCTTGACCAACCAGCTGCAGCGCCTATGTGTGCTGCTGGATGTCTACCTGGAGACTGAGAGCCACGATGACAGTGTGGAGGGGCCCAAGGAATTTCCCCAGGAGAAGATGTGTCTGCGGCTTTTCAGGTGAGATGAGGGTGGGAGCACTGGGGTTCTGGTGGTCTCCAGCCCTGCCTCTCACAGGGACTTGGGGAGAGATCAGAGCCTGGTGTGGAGGGTATGCTTGTTCTCAGGCGTACTTGTCTCTGTTCACGGGATAAATTAAAATTCTAGCCAGATTTTCAGGGAAGGGCTTGCTCCCTCTTTCCTGAAACTTTCCCTACAGCCTACTTCTACTGTCCTGGTTCAGTTGTTCTTCACAAGCACCCCTGAAGGTGGGCCACCCACTGAATGAGCAGTACCAGACCACGAACCAAGAGGATTTAGCTGAACTTCCTATGCTTTTTTTTTTTTTTTTTTTTTGGAAAACAACAGGGTTTGCTTTTTACTGTCCAAATAAGCTTTTAAAACTGCATAGAGCCCCACCAGGCCCAGTCTGCCATAGTCTTCCTAGGGTACAGCTTTAGGTAGTCGGGCATCATGGAAGGAACCAACTCTGAAGTGAGACAGACATAAGTGCAGATTGCTGCTTTGTTGCTCACCAGCTGTGTGACCTTGACAGAGTCACTTTGCACTGGACCTATTGCTGAAGGCTGACATGGAAATATACTGTCTGGCTCATGGTAGATATAGAGAATTATTAGATGTAATTCATATAAACTATGAGAATCATTCCTGGCACAGACGGGCTCACAGAATGCCATTAGGTCCTGACAGCTTGATGTTTGGTGTATCTGTGCTCATGGCACTTCTAGCTACTACTCTTTTCACTTTGGTCAGGTCCTTTCTCTCCTTTTCATCCCCTCATGTTCTTGTTCTTAAGGAGTCAGTTTCAAAACTCCAGAGTCCACACTGTTCAGACATGTCCTTCCCTTTTAAGCAAGCAGCTGGGAAGGAATGGTGTCTGGGAGAGGGGAAGGGCTATAATCTGTTTTTAATTAGGACATCCCCTCTTCCCTGTCAGTCTAAAGGTGCCTTACCTGCCCCTCACCTTCTTCTCAGATAGCCAGTCCCAGCCTCTGGAAGCTGTGCCAGCATCCTCCCACCTCCATCTGGCACTTCCACCTGGCCTGGTTCTTCATGTTATCTGATAATAACCAGTTCCAGCCCCCAAGTGGCTGCTGAGAGGCGGAGCTGGTGGCTAGATGTTGGTAGCTTCTAGGACTTGCTCTCCCTAGTGGGTCTATGTGAGAACTCACTTCTTCCCACCGTCCCAACCTGCTATAACACCTTTCCAGGATGGAAGCTGTCACACGGCCAGTGTTTATTTTTTGTTATCTAATCGGACCCCAAAGGATCCATTTCCTGAAGTGCTTTGTGTGTCACCCAGGCTGAGCTCCTCTGTCAGAGCATTCTGGGATGTGCTCCTTTGGCTACTCAGGCGCAATTAACTCCATGACTGCTGAGATGTGAGTTTGTAGGCCTGGAGTCCAGCTGACCACTGGTATCAGGCCAAGGGGCTGGGCTACAAAGTGCTAGCCTGGAAGCAGGAGACTGGAGGTCTGGTTCTGCGTATGGCTGGCTGCTTTCAGGCTGTGGGTTCTTCATTAGCCACAAGCCTAGACTTGCCCAGGTGATTCTGTGCCCTTCAGATGTTGGGAAGTATGTGTCATTGTGATTACAAATAAGGGCTTTGGGGCCAGAAAGACATGGGTTCAAATTGCAGCTCTTACCTGTGTGATGAGGGTTTACACTTAGCCCCCTGAGCTTCAGATTCCTCATTGGTAAAACAGTGTCCACCTCAGGCATTGTTGGGAGAATGAAATTAAATCAGATGTCTTGTATAAAGTGCTAAATATAATGCATGCAGAGTAAGCCCTCACTTAAGTAAGTGGTTGCATTGGTGTTGGAATTAAAACCTTCTTTGTCCTCATCTCTCCAATTATATACACATACCCCTCCTTCAGACCAAGATGTAGGGTGTCACCTTTCAAGTTACCACTGAATGTCAATCATAGGCAGACAAAAGAGGCCCTTTAGCTGGACATCATTCACTGTGGAGTTGTGTAGAAGAGGCCCCTGTGTGAAGTTCTGCCTGGCGGCCAGGATTATAGCTGAAGCACCTTAGCTTCATAAGGTTGACGTTTTGGCCATAATTGCTTGGTGTCAGATCTGGTTTTGAAGTTAGGCCTTGTACTTTCTGACCATAAAATATCTCAGGCAGTTTACCTCCCCGAGCCAATTTCTTCATCTGTAAAATCTATGAAGTGGTAGAAATAGTATCTAAGAGGTAGTAAGTATAAAGCACATAGTTCTTGGCAGGCACTTAGTGCAGATTCTTTTCACCTCTGCCTACATGGAAATTTCTCTGCAAAGGAGGACTTTAAGGTTTTTTTGCTCTATTATACTTATTATGGAAATAAAATAGAGATGCCTGGGTGGCTCAGTCAGTTAAGCATCTGCCTTTGGCTCAGGTCATGATGCTGGGGTCCTGGGATCAAGCCCCACATCAGGCTCCCTGCTCAGCAGGGAGTCTACTTCTCCCTCTGCCCCTTCTCCTGGCTTGTGTACATGCTTTCTCTCTCTCCCCCTCCCAAATAAATAAATATAAATATAAATATAAATAATATAAATATAAATAGACACACACACACACATATATATATAACCAAAAAAATGTGAGGGTTCCCAGAAGTGCCTGTTGTTAATGAGGGCCTTTCCAGGTTTGTGTTCATGCCTACATTTTCACCAAAACAGGATCACACCTTACATATTGTTTTATAGTCTGCTTTTCTCACAATGTCATTCCCCCTCACCCCTGCCACTCCAGCAGCTGCATAGTTTTTTCTCATGTAGATGAATTGTAATTTATTTTGTGAGCCCAAAGGGCATGGTATTAACTGATCTCCCTTCTCCTGTTTCTCTAGGGGTCCCAGCAGAATGAAGCCATTTAAATATAACCATCCTCAAGGATTCTTCAGCCATCGCTGACCTCCCACTTCGCCTGTTGTTGCTCTTTATGCCTGAAGTGCTGTGCCTCTACGTTCTGCTTTGGCCCACATGGAGCTCTTGATATTCTCCAAAGACAGTTTTTTATTTCTAGTCTATTAAAGTGTCACTTGACCAAGTGGCCTTTGTCTTGTGGCTCCTTGGGGAGGAGGGAGGTGGGTTTGCAGTCTGGAAGGGCAGTTGGGGGCCATAGTACGGTGTGAAAGAGCTTTTGTGCATAGGCTTTCTCTAGGTGGCCAAGAAGAGCAGAATGCAGAAGATTCTGATACTGTAGAAAGATGCTGCCCTCTTAACCCACTCATCTTACTTGTTCTTGCTTTGGGAGGGCCTCATTATTATGGTGTTTATTACCCTAAGTCCCTGCTGTTAGGAAGTAGCAGGGAAAGCCCAAGTGAGCCTAGCACAAAAAACAAAAGCTCTTCTTTCCCATCCCCTCACTCCCTCCACTAATTTTGTCAGTGCCTTCATTGGCCAGATTCTCTCTGATTATTGGATTTTATAAACATCTGACAGTACAGCGCAAAGAGAAGACAGATACAAGGAATAATTGTAAATATTGCAGGTTTTTGTGACATCAGTGAGAGTGGTGTTGGAGAATCACATGCAGAGCTACCATCCAGTGAGGCTCTCGCGCAGTGAAACCAGGAGACATGGTGAGGGTATGATAAGTGCCTGAAAAAAAATAACAGTTTGACTCTCAAAGAATTAAGAGAAGTCCTGGGGAAATAGATAAAACCCTCTAAAATGTTTGCAAAATGACGACCTTTATAATAATGCAAAAGTCAAAGTGAAGGATGGCATCAAGTGTTCTTAAGACAGGTTTGTCAGAAAAGTTACTCCCTATCCTTTCAAAAAGAAATCAGTGTTCAATTCGTTATTTGTTTAAGAAATAAGATATAGGGGATCTCTGGGTGGCTCAATGGTTTGGCGCCTGCCTTTGGCCCAGGGCGCAACCCTGGAGTCCTGGGATCGAGTTTCGTGTCGGGCTCCTGGCATGGAGCCTGCTTCTCCCTCTGCCTGTGTCTCTGCCTCTCTCTCTCTCTCTCTCTCTCTCTCTCTCTGTCTCTAATAAATAAAATCTTAAAAAAAAAAAATTACATACTGGGGGCACCTGGCTAGCTCAGTCAGAAGAGCATGCAACTCTTGATCTCAGGGTCATGAGTTTGAGCCCCACGTTGGGTATAGAAATTACTAAAACAAAAAACTTAAAAAAAAATTATTACATACTTGCATATATAAACAACTACAAGATGAAAATCTGCTCTTGTAGCAACTTCTAATATACATAAAGTTTATTTTTTGTGACAGTCCCAATCAAGTGGCTTTTTTTCTCCCACAGCATACTTTGAACCTTATTCCCCATCATGCATGTATTCATTCTCAGTGGACTTTTATTATCTTTGGATAACATGGGCCTCTGCTATGAAAGCTGTTTCCAGGGATCCCTGAGTGGCTCAGTGTTTTAGTGCCTGCCTTTGGCCCAGGGCGTGATCTTGGAGTCAGGATCGAGTCCCGCATCGGGCTCCCTGCATGGAGCCTGCGTCTCCCTCTGCCTGTGTCTTCGCCTCTCTCTCTCTCTCTCTCTCTCTCTCTCTCTCTCTCTCTCTCTCTCTCTCTCTCTCCTGCGTCTCCCTCTGCCTGTGTCTTCACCTCTCTCTCTCTCTCTCTCTCTCTCTCTCTCATGAATAAATAAATACAATCTTAAAAAAAAAAAAAACACTTTCTTCCTGTTCTCTCAGCTGATCACTGAACATCCCAGTGATAAGGATTTCCTGAGAAAGAACTAGGAGACTTCTGGCATTACCAGGGCCCTTCGTTTTACAGATGGAAGCCTGAGCCCTTGAGGAAAGGAGAATGTTACCTTTGGTGGCCGTTTAAATGACTGCCACCACTTGTGCATCTCCTCCTCAGCCTACATCATTCCTTTGAATTCAGAGGTAAATACTCTCTTGCCCTGCGATCCTTAAACTTCAATGTGTGTGAATCCCCCATCCTAGGAGGGGGTTAGAAACAAAGATTTCCATGCCTCACTCTAATATTTGGACTCCATTGACCTAAGATAGGCCCAGGAAGTATATTTTTAACGAGCTCCCCAGGTGCATGTTGCCCTAGTCTCTTTTTGGAAATGGCTGTACTTTCTTCCCTTTCCTCATTTTTCTGGGTAACTCCTCATGTAATGCAGGGCTTGATTCTCTGCAGGCAGCTCCCCATCTTCTGTCTTTGGTATGTTGGGCAGCAGTGTAAACCTCCGTGTGCTTCTTTCCACATAGCATAATCTCCTTGTCTTTTCCCTGACCTACTTGCCTGGACTCTGTCCCTGCCAGCTTCCCCTTGGTCTGGCCACCTTCAGGCCCTGCGTCTCACCGCCTGTGCTGAATAAGATTGAAATGGGACCTAAAAATAGTTGCTTTAACGGCCCCTGCATTGCAGTCTCCACTGTTCTTGGCTGGAAGGCAGCCAAACTGACTCAGCACAAAAGCTTGTCTCCGATAGCTGGGACAAGGTTGCAAAGACAGCTTGTGAGCACTGGGGAAGGCTCTGCTTCTTAGGGAATGTCAGAGCCTGTCACCCTCCAGAAGAGATTTTCCATCCTCAGAGGGAAGCTGGCTGAACAAAATCCTTTGGCTGTAAGAAGTATTTTCAAACTTGTGAGAAGCCCAGGACAGTCCAGCTCCTTTGAGCTACTTAAAAGCTATTTGTGCCTCCAGTCAGCAGATTAGGAGAAAGGCCTGGCATAGGACTGTGAAGCTTCCTCATCAACCAGAATTGTCCTTGGCCTTCCTTGGGGCACATCCCTGAGAGTAATCCCTCTCTGTCATCCTCCCACACCTGGGGCTCAACCTATGTTTCTTAACTTTTCCTTTATTTATTTTTAATTTAATTTAATTTTAAAGTAATCTCTATGCCCAACATGGGGATCGAACTCACCACCCTGAGCTCGAGTTGTATGCTCTACTGACTGAACCAGCCAGGTGCCCCTCCTTGCCTTTTTATTTTTTCATTTTATTTTTTAAGATTATATTTATTTATTTGAGAGTGAATGAGAGAGAGCATGAGCAAGGGGAGGGGGAGAGGGAAAAGCAGACTCCCTGCTGAGCAGGGAGCCCCATGTGTGGCTCAATCCCAGGACCCTGGGATCATGACCTGAGAGATGCTTAACCAGGTGGGCCTGTGCACACCATAGGCTTTCTTGAGCTGCATACCCACGGTGAGCTCGCAGCAGGCCAGTCTGTCAGCAAGACATTGCTTTTTATAAGAGTTGCTGCAGACCCAGCATAGTTTCAGGCTGGTACTCTTGCTGGGCTATTTGTTCATTTCAGCAACACAATTACACCAAGAACACTGGTGGTCAAGAGTTACAGCTTAGTGTAGGCTGACCTGTCAGGTTCTTGTTCCACCCGTAAGCAACTGTGTGACCTTGGGCAGGTTGCTTGACTCACTCTAAACTTTGGGGATCCCCACCTACAACTGGGAGTGGCTGTAGGGGTTAAATACCAATTCACAGCACCATGCCCCAAACCCATCACTGCTCAGCAAAGGGGAGGATTTTTTTTTTTTAAGATTTTATTTATTTATTCATGAGAGACACAGAGAGAGAGAGGCAGAGGGAGAAGCAGCCTCCCTGCAGGGAGCCCAATGTGGGACTTGATCCTAGGATTCCAGGATCATGCCCTGAGCCAAAGGCCCACCAGAGGGTTACCTCAACTTCTTGGGCTCTTGACACAGCCTCTTCTAACTTGGTTTTCTCACTACCTCCACAGATGACCTAAACTGAGAAACTCCAACCCTACCCACTGGGGCTGGTGGAAGACCCTCAGAGTACATTTGTGTAATGAGTGAATAGATGGGGACATCCCAAAATATTTTAAAGATGTACCCAATCTAACAAGTTGAGATGCAAAGTCCTACAGGAAGGACCTAAAAACTAATCACTCACCTATGTGCTGGGATACAGCAGCTTGAGTGAAAATATGTGGTAGTTTTAAAACGTGAACAAATGGTTTAAAATGCCTGATGGGATATCTGCCCTTTCAATGCAGAGAACTGGAAGACACTTTGAAATGATACTACTTCTTTTCTTATTTCATTGAGTCAAATTTTACAGGATGAGTACAATATTTATTTCCTATTGTATACAGAATAACCACTTATGGACTGAGTGGTTTGTATTCATATATATTTATTTGTTTTCTTACTAAAATAAGATCATAGTATATAAAATTCTTAATGTGATATTTAGAATAATTCATTCACAGGATTCAGAAACCAGAAAGCATAAGAAGTGAAAGTACAGTGAAAGCTTCTACTGTCAACCTTATCCCCCGCCTGCCTAGTTCCCATCTCTCTTACAATTAAACAACAAAGTTGATTACTTTCTTTTGTATCCTTTCAAATTCTTTAAGCAAATTATTTTTCCGTTTTTGTGCAAAAAGCCATACTACGTACATTTGTTTTGATACTTGATTTTTTTCAGATCTTAGACATCATTCCATATCAGTGCAGGGATATGAAGAGCTTCCTCATTCTTTATAGCAGCATAGTATTCCATTCAATGGATGTACCATATTTTAGTAGTTTCTTAATATTTTTTTAAAGATTTTCTTGGGATGCCTGGATGGCTCAGCGGTTGAGCATCTGCCTTCGGCTCAGGTCCTGATCCCGGGATCCAGGATCAAGTCCTGCATCAGGCTCCTTGGAGGGAGCCTGCTTCTCCTTCTGCTTATGTCTCTGCCTCTCTCTGTGTGTCTCTCATGAATAAACAAATAAAATCTTTAAAAATAAATAAAGATTTTCTTTATTTATTTGACAGAGAATACAAGCAGGGGAGCAGCAGAGGGAGAGGGAGAAGCAGGCTCCTTGCTGAACAGGGAGCCCGATGTGGGTCTCTATCCCAGGACCCTGAGATCATGACCTGAGCCAAAGGCAGACACTTAACTGAGTCACCCAGGTACCCTATTTTATTAGTTTTAATAGATATTTGGTTATCCATTTTTGCACATGGTCATTTCATATGTATGTCAATACATCTGTAGGTTAAGTTTTCAAAAGTAGAAATATTGGAGTAAAGGATATATATCATCATAGTTTTGAAAGATACTTCCAAATTCTCCTCCATGAAGGTTGTATCAGCTTGTGTTCCTACCAGCAATGTATGAACTAGTTTCTCCACAGCTTCATCAAAATATTATCAAATTTTCACTTTTACAAAAACTAAAAAATTGTATTTTGATATATATATATTTTAAGATTTTATTTATTTATGAGAGATACAGAGAGAGGCAAAGACACAAGCAGAGGGAGAAGCAGGCTCCCTACGGGGAACCCAATGCAGGACTTGATTCCAGGACCCTGGGATCACGCCCTGAGCCAAAGGCAGACTCTCAACCACTGAGCCACCCAGGCATCCATATATATATGTTTTTTTTTTTAACAGAATTATTGACTTGGGTAACTAAGAAGTTCACTGGATGACTGCAGGCACAGCTCAATTCAGCAGTTTAAATGGTGTCATCAGGACTTAAACACTGGCAGTAATTCCAAGGTGCTTTCTTTGCTGTTTATCCTCAGGGTAGCCTTTGACAGCTTCTCTGCACCAGTATCTTCTACCACAGTATTGGAATTGGCTTTCATTGGATAGACTTACATTACTCAATCAATGAACTAATCTCAGAGGCCAGAGGACAGTATATGATGGGCCATGCCTGACATGCATACATCTGGTCTAGGTACAATGGGCACCCAAACCCCATGGCCTATATTAGGTTTCTGTGGGTGGTGTAACAATTTGCTACAAACTCGGTGGTGTGAAACAACACAAATTGATTCTCCTAACTATTCTGGAGGCCAGAAGTCTGAAATTAATTTTACTGGGCTAAAGTCAAGATTTTGGTAGGGCTCATTCCTTCTGGAAGCTCAAGAACAGAATATTTCTTTGCTCTTTCCACTTCTACAGTTGGCTTGTGGTTCATTCTTCCATCTTGAAAGTGCATCACTTCAACCTCTGCTTCTATCGTCACATCACTTCCTCCTCCAACTGTGAAACCTGCTCCCTCTAGGAAGGAGACGTGATGACAATGGGCCCATCTGGATAACCCAGAATAATCTCCTATCTCAAAATTCTTAACTTAATCACATCTACAAAGTCCCTTATGCCATATATGGTAACATTCACAGATTCTAGGGATTAGAACATGGACATCTTTGGAGGACCATTATTCACCCTATTATGTGGCCTGTGAGTGGGGAGATGTGGTGTCTCTTTTCATCAGAAAGAGAGAATAGAGGCTGGAGAGGCAAAAACAGATGGACACCCACTAGGATGGAACATACAACAAGTTTTATAAAGCAACCATTTGTATTTTACTCTTTAATATTTGTTTTCCCAGTAGACTGCGTGCTCCAGAAAAGGCACAAACACACTTCTGTTTTGCTCACTTCTATATCCCCTGGGCTTTGCACAAGGTTGGTGCACAAAAGGAGATCAATAAATATTTCCTGAATGAATTAATACATGAAATTTAGAAACTGTTAGGAGAAGATTAAAGTGAAATGTTAAATTTAATAAGTAAAAGATTTAGGACAGTGAGAAAGGCAGAAAGCTATTTTTATAATCATTAAAGCACTCTATAAAGCTGACATTTATATATAATTGTTAAAGAATCTTCAGGCTTTATCAAAAACCAAGTAGCAAAAAAACACCTTCGCCATATCTCCCTCATGGTTGGTATTACAATCTTCAGGACAGGGGCACCTCGGTGGCTTAGTGAATGAATGTCTGGCCTTGGCTCAGATCATGATAATAAATAAAATAAAATATTTTTTAAAAAAAAAACTTCAGAATAGACTATTCCTGGAAAGAAGCCAATCACAAAAGGTCACATATTGTATGATTCCACTTATATGAAATGTCCAGAATACATAAATCCATAGAGACAGAAACCAGAGTAGTGGTTATCAGGAGCAGGGGTAGAAGGAATGGGAAAGACTGCTTAATGGGTAAGGTGTATCCTTCTGGAACTAGATCGTGGTAATGATTATACAACATTATGAAAGTACTAAATATCACCAGTGGTGAATTTTCTGTATATTTTGCCACAATTTTTGTCTATTGTGGTGAAATTCACACGACATAAAATTAACCATTTTAAAACGAATCATTCAGTGATTGATTACTTTCCTTATGTTGAAACAGGATAAATCTTACTTGATCATGGTGTATAATCTTGTTAATACATTGTCGGATTGGCTTTGCCTAGTATTTTGTTGAGGCTTTTTGCATCTGTATTCATAGGGATATTATTCTGTGGTTTAGTTGTGGTTCTTTGTCTGGCTTTGGTATTTGGGTAATACAGGCCTCTGAGAATGAGTTAGGAAGTGTTCCCTTCTTTTTTTAAATTATTATTTGAGAAGAACTGGTGTTAATTCTTATCTAAATGCTTGGTAGAATTCACTGGTGAAGCCATCTAGGCCTGAATTTTTCTTTATGGGTAGTTTTGAGATTACTAATTTAATCTCTATTTGTGGTAGATCTATTCAGATTTTCTTTTTTTTTTTTTTCTTGAGTCAGTTCCAGTAGTTTGTTCTTTTTAGGAATTTGCCTAAATTTAATCTAAATTATCTAATTATTAGGCATGCAGTTGTTCACAGTATTCCCTTATAATCCTTTTTATTTCTCTAAGTTTAGTATTTATGTCCTCTCTTTCATTCCTGACTTTAGCAATTTGAGTGCTCTTTTTTCTTCATTAGTCCAGCTAAAGTTTTGTCACTTTGGTGGATCTTTCAAAGAATCAACTTTTAGTTTCAGTGATTTTTCTTTTATTTTTTGTTATTAAGTTCTACTCTAATCCTGCTTTGAGTTTAATTATTATTAATCATTAATCTTAAAGTAGAAAATTAGATTATCAATTCGAAAACTTTTTTCCTTTAAAATGTAGACATTTTATACTATAAATTTTCCTCTAAGCATTGCATTAGCTGCATCTCATAAGTTTCCATATGTTGTGTCTTTATTTGCATTCATCTCAAATTATTTTCTAATTTTCCTCATGGTTTCTTCTTTGATATTTTAGTTATTTAGAAGTGTGTTGTTTAAGCTCCATGTATTTGTGAATTTTCCAAATTTCTTTGGTATTTCTAATGTTATTCCATTGTGATCAGAGAACAGACTTTGTCCTATTTCAGTCTTTTTAAATTTGCTGAGGCTTTTTTTGGCTTAATATATGGTCTGTCCTGGAGAACATTCCATGTGCACTTGCATGGAGTTTCTTTAGATGTCTGCTAGGTCCCATTGATGTAAATTATTTTTTAAATTAAATAAACAATTTTAATGCAGTCAGTAAGTCATCTTTCCCATTACCCCCAAGAATCTCATCTCTTTCTCCTGCTGTAGGCATAGATGACTTTACTCCATTCTGTCTTCTCTGGACCCATGATAGAATTCCAGAATTTTTGGCAGGTTTTGTAGTTTAAGAAGTAAGTGGAGTACCTCTCCCTGTGATAGTTATTTTCATCCCTATCTCTGGTAGAAACATCAGATTCCAACAAGCAAGGATTTGTGTCATGTTCTCTCAGCCTCCATGCTACCTTGGGCATCCTAACAGTTTTCTTACTCAGGTAGCTGCTTTGCCAGAACCCAGGCAATTTCCAGCTCCAAATACCTAAATTATTTTTTAACATTAATAACTAGTTTTCTGGGGCACCTGGGTGGCTCAGTCAGTTAAGCATCTGCCTTCAGCTCCTGTCATGATCCCGGAGTCCCAGGATGGAGCCCAACATTGGGCTCCTGCTCAGTGGGGAGTCTGCTTCTTTCTCTGCTGCTCTCCCTGTTTGTGATTTTTCCCTCTCTCTTTCTACCAAATAAATACATTTTAAAAATTAAAATTAGTTTTCTTTTTTGTTGCAAAATGTATACTAACTTATGTAACTTAATTTATTTAGCCATTCTCCTATTATTGTATATTCAGGGTATTTTCCAAAATAGAAACAAAACTTAAGTGAATATATTTTGTATTTGAATATTTCTGTATAGACCTGATTATTAATTTAGGATACATTCCCCAAAGTGGCACACTTTGGTTACAGTATCTCAGCTTTTAAGCTTCTGATATATCTCATTAGATTACCTTCCAAGAAGGTTTTGTCCATTTTCACTCCAACCATTAGTTCCAGAAAATTCAGGTTTCTCTGCATACCCACTGACACTGGGTATTATTGCTTTTTTGGATCTTCTGCTCCATGCATTGTGGACATTTATCATTGTTACTGCCCTAGCATCCATTCTCTGATAACAGTACCTCTCATATCCTTTGGGAACCACACCTCCCAAACTCTCAATTTCAGTTTAAGGGGCCTGATATATTTCCCCACCTCCAGGCATGGGCAAATGACCACAGCCTAGCTCATTAGTGTCCTGTGCATACCCAGAAAAGAGCATGTGACCTTACCAGCCCAATGAGAACCAACCCCTGGACTTTTCCTGAAATATTGAAGAAGAATTCTCTTCCCCCTTTAGTTTACTCAACTGTTGTTATGTAACCTTGAAGCTGGAGACCATGTGGAGAGGTCCTGCCTGAGAATGAAGCCTACACAAAAGAAAATAGACAAGAACTGGAGAAAGAGTGGTAGCATCTTGGGGAACATCATTTGAGAATTCCCCCCGGACCTAGCTTTATCTGAAGCAAGTCAACCTTCTTGAACTCCTTGGTTATATAAGCTGACATATTGATCATTATTAATTATCAGTAATGATAGTATTTTGCTTAAACTAGTTTGTTTTGACTACTTGCAGCATAAATAATGCTGATAAATATGGAAACCTCCAGTGCATCCCCTCAGGAACTATTGGTCAAAATTCTCTGGAACATTGCTGTGGAGTTATCAGTGCTGCAAATAAAAGGTCCTTTTCTCTCTCTAGCACTTAGTAGGATTGCTCCGCCCATCTCTGATTTTAGATATAACTGTGTGGATTGCTTTGGCCAGTGAAATGTTGCCGAAATAGACCTGTATCACTTCTATATAGGACGTTTAAGAGCCTGTGCAGTTTGTGCCACATTCTCTCTCCCCTGCCTCAGTGAACTTGGAAGCCTGGGTCTAGATGGATTACCTATTAGCTTGGTTCTTTTTTTTTTTTTTTTAAGATTTTATTTATTTGTCAGAGAGTGCGCACACAGGCATGGAGAGGGGCAGGCAGAGGGAGAGAGAGAAGCAGACTCCCCACATGAGCAGGAAGCCTGATGTGGGCTCAATCCTAGGACCCTGGGATCATGACCTGAGCTGAAGGCAGATGCCTAACTGACTGAGCCCCCCAGGCTCCCCTATTAGCCTGGTTCTTGAGTGACTACTATGAACAGGGACCCCTGCCAATCCACATTGGTTGTGTAGCATGAGTGAGAAAGATGCTCTCTTTGGATTAAGCTACGGAGATGTAGTTGTTCATTATCACAGACAGAGCCTAACCTAGCCTTTCTGAAACCATTCCCCTGGGGAAAAAATGAAGGATGTTTGTTTGTCATCAGTCCAGCTATGTTTGTGGAGCCAACAGCTAGTCAGCAGGAAGGGCATATCCACATCAATCAGCTCCTTTTCATGTATCCTCTGTATCCCCCCAGGCCCTTGACATCTGACAAGCAATTTCTTAGCAAATTGACTCTATAGTTTTTTCCTAAAGTTTGTTATCCTTCCAGAGGAAGAACTGTTTTTTTTGGCAGATGGTTAAAGTTAGTCCTAGTTGGTATCTGGCCAGCTAATCCCACCTACAGCACTGGGAGCATGAGCACTTAGGGCAAAAGAGGAGGAATGGCCAGGTCAGATCCCTCTGCCCTGCCTGTTCCACGTGGGAAGACTATGAGAATGATATCACTGAAGAAGTCTGGAGCTTCTGGCATTCCAAATACCTACAGCATCTGTTTTGAGGTGGCCATGTAATATGTCAGGAGGCAGAATGGCAAAGAAAGGAAGAGCCTGAGCTCAATTTTTAAAAAGATTTTATTTATTTATTCATGAGAGACACACAGAGAGAGGCAGAGACACAGACAGAGGGAGGAGCAGGCCCTCCAATTCTGGGCCTGGGATCACACCCTGAGCCAAAGGCAGACCCTCAACCACTGAGCTACCCAGGTGTTCCAGACAGGCTCAAATTTAAATCCAGCCTCCATGTCTTCCTGGCTCTGGGACTTTGGGCAAAGTCACTTCTCTCAGCCTCAGTTTTCTCAACTGAAAAATGCAGGTTCAAGAGTGCTCACTTCATCAGGCTGTTATTAGATTGGGGTTATAGAATATGTAGCCCAGCACCCAGTTCTTGGAAAGTGCTCAATACGTGGTGATTATGATGGTACCAAAACTGGTGACCTGGATTCTAATCTAGACAAGTCCCTTCTTGTTTCCTGTGAACATTGGCCGAGTCAATGATTTGTAAGAACCTTGTATTTCTAATGCCTATTATGTTTTCCTTGTGATTTCAAAACGAAGTATAAATTTTCTAAATAAGAGTCACCGAGGGCAATTTTTAAAAAATTAGACTCTTTAAAAAATTAATATCCAGGCAACTCATATTTTCTCTATAGACTAGGAAAGCAAAACTCTGCTACCAACTTGGCCTTAGGCAGGCTCCTGCCCTGCTAGCCTGTTTCCTCATCTATATAATCAAGAGATTGGGCTAGAAGCTGTTTGGGGCCCTGTTGGCTTTGACTGGTTGCAATCTGCTTATAATGGTGCAGACAGGGCTTTGCCTCTCCCTGACCCTCATCTACTTTATCTTCAACTCTAGGTTTTAGGTTCTGACATCTGGTATTTACCTTTATGTTTTTAGTCCAACGCAATTTCTTGATATATCAATTTTTAAAAGATGTTATTTATTTGAGGGGCACCTGGGTGGCTCAGTGATTGAGTGTCTGCCTTTGGCTCAGGTTGTGATCCTGGCATCCTGGGATCCCAGCATCCTGGGATTGAGTCCCACATCAGGCTCCCAGTAGGGACCCTGCTTCTCCCTCTGCCCATGTCTGTCTCTGCCTCTTACTCTGTGTCTCTCCTGAATAAATATTTTTTAAATATTTTATTTATTTGAGAGAGAGAGAAAGCACAAACAGTGGGAGGAGCAGAGGGAGAGGGATACAATCTCCAGCAGACTCCATGCTGAATGCAGAGTCCAAAGCAGGCTCAATCCCAGGACCCTGTGATCATGTATGACCTGAGCTGAAACATGCTTAAACTGACTTAGCCACCCAGGCACCCCATGGATATATCAATTTTTTAAAGACTTTATTTTGAAGTAATTTTATTATTTCTTTAAGATTTTATTTTTAAGTGATGTCTCTACCCAACAAGGGCCTTGAACTCACAACCCCAAGATCAAGTGTTGCATGCTCCACTGACTGAGCCAGCCAGGTGCACCCCCCTCCTTTATTTAAGATTTTATATTTAGAAGTAATTTTAAATTTACTGAGAAGTTGCAATGACAGCATAGTGAATTCCTAAATACCCTCACCCAATTCCTTGTAATATTCACATCTGCATGATCATGGTACATTTGTCAGAATGAAGACATTAATATAGGTACATTACTCTTAATTGAATGACTGCATTTGGAGTTCATCGCTTTTTCCACTAATGTTCCAGGATCCAATGCAAGGTGCCACATTGCACTGAGTCTCTTTAGTCTTAGTCTCCTCTAGTCTGAGGAGTCTCAGGGGTTTCTCAGTCTTTTATCAATTTTAAGCATTTTCTCCAGGCTGGTATGAGAAATAAGTGTTTTTGACCAATTATACACTCCATTTTCCCTTTCCCCATCTTTCCCTCATATTTATCTTAAGTTTTGGTATAATCTGTATTCAATGCTTTGTTTATTATTAAGATTTATTTGAAAGAGAAAAGAGCGGAGGCACGGAAAGAGTCCCAAGCAGAATTGGTTTCTAACATAGTTACTATTCCCCCTCAGTCACTACATTGTTCAGAATTCTTCGGGTTGCATATGACAGAGCCATACCCTAAATGAGCTTTGGCAAAACTTTATCAGCTCAAAGAATGGCCAATTAATCCATGGAAAGGATCATCAGAACCAAGTACCTGAAATCTACAATGACTCCCTAGGTATCTTGTCTCTGTTGATCTCTCTCCCTTTCTCACAGACTAACTTTTCCCCAAGGCTGGGAAAATGGTGGCCTAGATTCCCTTGTCCACCTACCTCTCACGAGAACACTGCCAGCCAATCTGGTCCCAAGTTTGAAATCTCAGCAAGGGTTCTCATTGGCTCACCTGGGGTCAGGTGGCCATTCTTGGACCAATTACTAGTGACCAGTGGTATAGGGCAATTAGAAAACATGGGGTCTCTGAGAACCACCTGGTTGGGCCAGGGAAAGAAGCAATTCCCAGGAAAGGTGCCAAAAGCAAACAAAAAGTTAGAAACCACACAAGAATTTTACAGTAAAGACCCTACATAAATCCACAAGAACAACACAGCTTTCATATAGTGTCTGGAGAAGTTATATTGGAGTCCACTTACATAACTACTAACAGATTGTTCCCAATGGTGGTAACTATAGTCTTCACTACAGGTACATAAGCAACATATGGCCCCTGGTTCAAAAGGGTCATTCCTCCTCACAAAAGAAGACAAGTAGAACTCTATAAATAGACTAATATCCATAGGACCTCACCTGTTCTCAGGCTTCAATGTGCATCAGAATCAAGTGGGAGTTGGTAAAGCATGTACTTTCCCAGGCCTTCCTCCTCAGGTTTTTTTTTTTAAGTTTTTTTTTTAAGATTTTATTTATTCATTCATGAGAGACACATACAGAGAGAGAGAGAGAGAGAGAGAGAGAGAGAGAGAGAGAGGCAGAGGGAGAAGCAGGCTCCATGCAGGGAGCCCAACGTGGGACTCGATCCCAGGACTCCAGGATCACATCCTGGGCCCAAGGCAGGCACGAAACCGTTGAGCCACCTAGGGATCCCCATCCCCTCAGGTTGATTCAATGATCCAGCATGGAATCAAAGAATCTGCACTTCTCTATGTCTCCCAGATGATGCTAATATAGGTGATCCATGGACCATGCTGAGAAACCAAGCACCAGGCCACCTACCTGCAAAGTCATAAAAATAAAGCACCTAGCACATTGCCTGGCACATGGTTTGTGTCCAGGAAATAACCCAAGAAAGGCCACGTTAACTCTGAGACCTCTGATGCTCACTCAGTCCTCCGCTCTTGAGTGTCCCATCTAGATTTCCCCTGACCCTGTCCCCCAGCCTGCCTAGGAAAAGAGAATAAATAACAGCAGAAACATTTTCATTTTATAAGCACTTGGTTTTATTGCACAGAAGCAATTGAAAGTGGACTCCAGTGGAAAAGTGCGCCCTGGCATGATTCAGTGGCCAGTGCCCAGCCCCACCTGCTCCAGCTCTTCCAGGATAGAGAGCTCTGGGCAAGGGCTCGGCCACTCCTTTGGAAAACAGAAGGCATTCAGGAATAGGTTAAGACATCTCAAGCATAATGTGTTTCTAACTGCTCATTCATTATTGTGATCATCTGTCAATTGCACATACAGGTAATAAATGCACTTATTTAGAAAGGAGGGGGTCAGTTTTTATAGTCAAGTGTTTACATGTGGCATTCGGCATATATCACATTCGGCTACGTAAGCTATCATAACATAATTGTCCATCGCCTGGGGAGGGTTTGGGATGTAGGGCCAGGGGACTGGGAATACCCTCTCTTGCTAACATATTGCTAATAGAAATTCCTGTTTGGTGAAGGAGGGCCCCATCATCTAAGCAGAGTTTCTTTTTATATAAAGAAAAGGGAGAAAAAAATGAAAATTTGTTATGTCGACCCTTGAGCTCCTGGGCCCTCCTGAGTATCTTTGGCTGTTCTGGATAGTCCTTTCTCCCTGCCTTACTTCTCCCCCTTGGAGGCCTTGTCTTCTGTGGCCTTCTCTGCAGGCCTGCTGTCTTTTTGGTCTGTGCTAGAGGATTTCTCAGCCTTTTCTGTCTTGGCTTTGCCAGGTGTGGGGGCCTCCTTGCTGGGCTCTTCTTTGGCTGGGGCCTCTGCTTTGGGTTTCTCCTCAGATTTCTTGGCCTCTGGGGTCTTCTCCTTGACATCTTTTTTCTCGGGTGCTGCAGGTGTCCCTTCCTTCTTTGGCTTTTCTGGCTCCTTTTCTGCTGCTTTGCTGGGTTCTTTGGCCTTGGCATCATCTTGCTCCTTCTTGGCCACCTCAGCCTTCTCTTTGGGTTTGGCTTCTTCCTTCACCTTCGCAGGAACCTCCTTCTCTGGGGTCACTGCTTTTTTCTTATCTTCAGTCTCTTTCTTGGCTTCAATTTTGGATTCTTTGGGTTTCTCCACAGCAGGCTCCTTCTTTTCCTGGACCTCAGGCTTTGGAGCCTCCTTCTTTGGCACCTCATCTTTCTTGCTGTCCTTCTTCTCCTCAGTTTTTGGTGTGGCTGGAGCTTTCTTTTCCTCTGCCTTCTTTGCGGGCTCTTTGACTTTCACTTCCTGGGGTTTCTCTTCCTCCTTTATGGGGGACTTTGCCTCTTCCTTCTTTGTGACCTCTTTCTCAGGAGCCTTGGTCTCTTCTTTCACAGGAGATTTGACCTTCTCTGGGGACTTGGCCTTCTCAGGGGACTTGGCCTCTTCCTTCACTGGGGACTTGGCCTTCTCAGGGGACTTGGCCTTCTCTGGGGACTTGGCCTCCTCCTTCACCGGGGACTTGGCCTTCTCTGGGGACTTGGCCTCCTCCTTCACTGGGGACTTGGCCTTCTCAGGGGACTTGGCCTCCTCCTTCACTGGGGACTTGGCCTTCTCAGGGGACTTGGCCTCCTCCTTCACTGGAGACTTGGTCTTCTCAGGGGACTTGGCCTTTTCAGGGGACTTGGCCTCCTCCTTCACTGGGGACTTGGGCTTCTCTGGGGACTTGGCCTCCTCCTTCACTGGGGATTTGGCCTTCTCAGGGGACTTGGCCTCCTCCTTCACTGGAGACTTGGCCTTCTCTGGGGATTTGGCTTCCTCCTTCACCGGGGACTTGGCCTTCTCAGGGGACTTGGCCTCCTCCTTCACTGGAGACTTGGCCTTCTCAGGGGACTTGGCCTCCTCCTTCACTGGAGACTTGGCCTTCTCGGGGGACTTGGCTTCCTCTTTCACTGGGGACTTGGCCTCCTCCTTCACTGGGGACTTGGTCTTCTCGGGGGACTTGGCCTCCTCCTTCACTGGGGACTTGGCCTTCTCTGGGGACTTGGCCTCCTCCTTCACTGGGGACTTGGCCTTCTCTGGGGACTTGGCCTCCTCCTTCACTGGGGACTTGGCCTTCTCAGGGGACTTGGCCTCTTCCTTTACCGGAGACTTGGCCTTTTCAGGGGACTTGGCCTCCACAGGGGACTTTGCTTCTTCCTTAGCTGGGGACTTGGCCTTCTCTGGGGATTTCACCTCCGTTGGAGATTTTGCTTCTTCTTTCATGGGGGATTTAGCTTTCTCAGGGGACTTCACCTCAGCTGGAGACTTGGCCTCTTCCTTCACTGGGGACTTGGCCTCAGCTGGTGATTTTGCTTCTTCTTTCATGGGGGACTTAGCCTTTTCTGGGGACTTGGCCTCTTCCTTCACTGGGGACTTGGCCTCAGCTGGGGACTTAGCTTCTTCCTTCACTGGGGACTTGGCCTCTTCCTTCTCTGGAGATGCAGCCTCTTCTGCTGGGGGAGACTTTGTTTCTTCTTCTCCCTCTTCTGCTTCCTCTTCCTCACCTTTCTCCTCTTTGGCCTCTTTCTCTTCTTCTTCAGTCACTTCTTCAGTCACTTGGATCTCCTCTGTCTGTTCCTCCAAAATCACGGTTTCCTTCTCTGACTTTTCTACCACTTTGATCTTCTCTTCACTTTTGACCTTTATGTGAGTGGATATAGAGGGGATTTTGGGGAGTCCTTCTGGAAGGGAGAAAGGACTGGGGCCAAAGCCAATCCGACATTCTTCACCCTCCAGGAGTTTTCTGCAGAATGGATAATGGAACACATTACTATTATTAGCTCAGAGCAGACTGATGAGTTGGGGGTCTTCTTGAATACCCTGAAGACCCATGGAATACAGTGATATAGACTTTGGTGGAGGAAGGAATGTGAATGGTGGACACTTTTAGCAAATCTTCTCAGGGTCCACCCAGAATCTGCACCCCAATGGCATTGCTCTTGTTTTATGTGGCTAGAACTGCAACTTATAATACAACTCCCCTACCCCAAAATGGCCCTCAAGAGAGAACACCTGCATTAACAAAAACTACATCAATTGTCCCTTAACTAAAACATTCAAGAAAAAGGTAGGAGCCTCAGCAAACAATTCCACATTTATAAATTTGGGATTAATAGGTCTTAGAATATTCCCATTGGAATTTCAAGGGTCTCCAGTCACCTTATATTCTCATCCTTTGGGATTTAGGAGAAAGGGCAGCAGTTTCTACTCTTTCCAACTCAGTAGGTATGTGACTTCAGCCAACTCACTCAAACTCTTCAAGCCTCAGTTTCTTCATTAGCAAAAAGAGGATCATAAGAGTCCCTACCTCAGAGGGTTGTTTCAATGAGATAATGAATAAAAAGGAACTGGCAATGCCAGCCTCATAGTAGGTATAGGGGTTACCCCTAGAGACCAGTGCTTTGGAAATTTAACAGCATACAAATCCCCAGGGATCTGGTTAAAATGCAGATTCTGATTCAGTAGATCTTGGGTGGGGCCCAAGAGTCTGCCTTTCTAACATGTTTGTAGGGATCCCTGGGTGGTGCAGCGGTTTGGCGCCTGCCTTTGGCCCAGGGCGCGATCCTGGAGACCCGGGATCAAATCCCACGTCGGCTCCCGGTGCATGGAGCCTGCTTCTCCCTCTGCCTGTGTCTCTGCCTCTCTCTCTCTGTGTGTGTGTGACTATCATAAATAAATAAAAATTTTAAAAAAAAATAACATGTTTGTAGAAGAAGCTAATTGTACTAATTGCTAATTGGCTCATGAACCACATTCTGACCAAGATTATAGACTGGACCCAAGAGATCCAAGAGTTGGGAAGTGAAGGGTCACTTGGCAGCAACTGGGAGGGGTGTTCATGGAGTCAGCTTGCTCCTTAGCAAGAAATTGCTAAGCTGGGAGGTCTCATGGCCTTATCCTGGCTACCATTTACTGAGAGATTTCTCTATGACAGCTCAGCCATACCCAGATTTGCTCTGGAACTGGATTGGCTCCTCCTTTCCACAACCCCATAACAGGAGTACTGTTATCATCTCCGTTTTATTTCCCCAGGAAAGAAAAGCTCAGAGAGCTAAAAAAAAAAAAAAAAAAAAAAGGACAAGAGAGTTAAGACAACTCAGGTGCCTCATTTCCCTCCAAAGTAGGCCTCTAGCTGGTTGGATTTTGGAAGGGGTAAGGAATGTTATTATCTAAATCACTGGCAGAATGAAAAGAAGCCACTCTCAAGACTTCTGTCTCTCAGAAAGTAGAATGATGGTTGCCAGGGCCGCAGGAAAGAGAGGTGGGGAGTAATTCTTTAATGAGCACAGGGTTTCAGTTTGGGAAGATGAAAAAAGTTCTAGAGATAAATGGTGCTGATGGTTGCACAAAAACATAAATGCACTTAATTCCACTGTACTTAAATAGGAAATTTTATGTCATCTACATTTTACCCAATATAAAAAAATTCTTTTTTGTTTCTAAGACAGGCAGTCACCTTGCTGGGAATCTGAAACTCAGTGCTTAACTTCTCAGAGGAGTGCAAGGACTCCCCACCATCCCAAATGCCCCCTGGCCCACATCACCTGTAAGCGGCAATCTCAATATCCAGAGCCATCTTGACATTGAGCAGGTCCTGGTACTCTCGGAGCTGGGCTGCCATCTCCCACTTGGTGTTCCTTAGCTCGGTGTCCAGCTGCTGGATGGCCTCCTGGGGAGGAGAGGTCACACACAAGTCATGTGCCAGCCAGTGCCCGGCCCTCAGCACCAGAAGAGCTAGGGCACACCATGCAAACCCAAAGCAGCCCCATCTATGGCCCCATGTGGGCCAACACCCACCCTGTCCCACCCTGTGGGAGCCTCATTCATGGATGTGGAAACTACCTGGAGCAAAAATGCCACTGTGTGTAGATACACCCTCAGCCTGGGAAATGGTTTGGAATGAAGCACACCAGCCACCAACAATGGCTATCACTGGTCAGTGGGATGACGGGCAAAGATCTCTTTATAGACCTCTTTAAACACAGAAAACATTCAGCAAGAACAGAGCCTCGTCTGCTTTGACTCCTGATGCTCCCAAGCACCTGCCGCACAGTAAGGGCCAAGGAAGCCCCCTGAGGCTGAGGACTGTAGCCGTACACAGAAGCACGCTAAATACCAGTGGAAGCTTCTCCCCTGTCCCCAGGCTCACTTCATGCTGCTGAAAGTAACCATTACGCAGCAGTAACCATTACGGCTGACTTTTATTGCTTCCTTTTTGCTTTATCCATTTCCTAATTTACCCACAATCACCACATATTACTTGCATAATAAGTTCTTTAAAAGTGTCATATTCTTTTGCCCGCTGTCTTTAATGGAAGGACTCTGCCGAGGCCTTCCCCAGGCTATCCACGCTCACAGACACTGGTTATTGTTTACCAAAAGCTCACCATGACCAGACCCTGCAGAGCAGGCTCACACTCAACCATGAAAAGTTTGTCTATCTCTTTAACCTTCACAGCTCTGCAAGGTGGACTTTTATTTCCCCCATTGCACTGAAGGAATTCAGATTCAGAGAGGCCACTAAGATTTCTGGGGCCACTAAGCTAGAAAGACATACTGGTCCCCCTTGCATGTCTGACTGACTGCAAAGCCCACAGTCTTCACCACCACAACCCTGCTGACAGAGGGGCAGTGACTTGTCCAGGATCACCCGACCAGGGAAAGTAGTCTGGGTCTCTGCCCCATCCCTGCCCACCTGGTAGGATGCGATGTCAGCCTGATGACGGTCCTCCAGTTCAGAGCGCTGCCTCTCTAGTGAGTCCTTGGTGCCTTTGAGTGCCTCCAGCTCTGTGGTCCTAGCCTGCAGCTGGCGGCGATACTCTGTTATCTCCTCCTGGGCTGAGCGCATGGCATCTGTGTTCACCTTGGCTGCCTCTGATAGTCGGTCCAGCCTCACTGGGGGAGAAGGGAACAGGGCACAGAGTTAGACACATCCACATCTGGATTTAGATTCTAGTGCCCAGATTCAAAAGGTGACATACATGGGTTGAAGACCTACTGAGTACCTGCTGCCATCTTGGATTCTTAACCCACCCTCTCCTTTATGATAGGCAAATTACTACCGCCCAAGGCCAACTAGTAATAAACAGTAGATTCAAATCTAGCAGTCTACTGGTTCCAAAGATCAGACTGTCTCCACCAGTTCAGGATCTGAAGCCCCACAGAGCAGAGGAAGCCCCCATTTCTGGTCCTAATACCTGGTTTAGCTCCCCAGCAAGGGCTAGCAGTGCGGAGAATTCAGATGTGAAACTTGGCTCACAGGGCTTAACTCTGAGCTTGTGGCTGAACAAGTTAATGAGCCTGTGACCTCTGGAGGGATGAAGGTGCTCTGAGCCACTATGTAGCCATAGCCCCTTCCTTGCAGGTTTTGGCTATGCAGAGTCCAAGGTCACTGCAGAGTCTGGGGCACACGTGCCAACTTTTCTGTCCCTTCCCCCACCTAGCTGCGCATTCTCTAGCACAGGAGTCTTTGTGTCAACGGCAGCCACACCCTGGACCATGTGAGCAATGGAGACATGGTCCCAGAAGACATTCTGGGACCAGCAGAGGTCTGGAGACTAGACTACATCTCCTGAAAGTGAGGGTCCTGAATCCCAAGATAGTAAAACCCAGGACCTGAGTCTTGGGAGGGTGAGGTGGGAAGAAGGGAAGCCAGCTGGGTGGGCCAGAAGTCCTGGGATGGCTTGTCTATGTAAAGGGCAAAGCCCAAGAGAGCAGAGAGGTTTGCTCTGGGAGAAGTCTTGCTGCAGGGATGGGGGAGGGAAGGTTTTGCCACTGCAAAGGAGAGGAAAAGTAATGGGAAAAACCATGCATCCAAGTCTCAGCTTTCCTGGCTTGCCCTACTCGTGTTGGCAAAAACTTAGAAACCATCCAAGTGGGTGAAGATTCTTACCCATGGGGACCACAGACCTGTTTAAAAATCCCTGGAGCCTCTGCACACTCTCCCAAGGAAAATGCAAGTTATACACAGTTTTAGGAAGGATCAGGTAGCTCTCCCACTCCCCACCCTTAATAAGAGGCTCAGCTGGTCAAACCCCGACCCATTCAGCCCCCAAAAATGAAAACCAAAGAAGGCAAGCTTTGGCCAAGGTCACCCGGAAGCTGCTAGGCATAGCTTCAGAGCTGCTGCAGCTGCAATCTAGCTGACTCAGGGCAGCATGGAGTTGGAGGAGGGGGGAACTTGAGAAGCTTCTAGCTTCTCAAGGGGAGAGAGGACATTGTGGGGGCCACCCCAACCTCATGCACCCATTGGCTGGGGTGATGATCCCTCTAGGGGAGGAAGGATGTGAGAATGCCCCACTGGGGAGGAACCTGATAGGGGTCCAGACAATGGGGTCCTCTGCAGAGTGCAGGCAAGGGGATGAGCAGGGTTGGGCAGGGAAGGTATGTTACTTTGAAGGGCAAAGGGTCCCCCGTGCCTGTAATTAGAAGCTGGCACCGCTCTGGAACTGCAGAAGGAACCTGATGGAAAGGGGCTCAGAGTGGGGTTATCTAATATTGGGCAGGGGCAACAGAAGGGACCCAAAGTAGCAGGACAGATAGAAGGACCCTGGAGTAGGGCAGCCAAAGGACAACCCTGAGTTGAAGGATTTCTCCAGACACCCAGAGTGAAACTGTTATTTAACGCAGGGGAATGTTCTTTGCGGGAGGAAGCTGAGCAGCACGCCCTCCAGCCCCACCGCCTTCGGAGTGCGCCCGGCCCGACCAGCAGGGGGCGCCCCTCCCCCACGCGCCTACGAACCTCGGAACCACTCCTCCGACTGCAGTGTGCTCTGCACCGCGTGGCCTTCAAGTTGCGCGCGGATCTCGCGCAGCGCCGACGTCACGTCGCACTTCAGGGCGTCGCGCGCCTCGGCCTGCGCCTGCGCCTGCGCGGCGCCGCAGCCCTGGATCTGGCCGAGCAGCTCGCCCACCTCCTCCTGGTGGTGACGCCGCAGGTAGCCGCACTCTTCCTGCAGCGCTTGCGCCTTCTTCTGCAGCTCGACGCGCGCCGCCTCGGCCTCTTGCGCAAAGCGCGCGAGTGCGCGCGCCGCCGCCTCGGCTTCTTCCCGCTGCCGGGCCTCGTCGTCTAGGCGCTGGCGCACGTGCGCAATGTCTTCGAGCAGGTGCTCCTGCTCCAGGCGCAGCTGGCCGCGCGCCGCGCCCAGGCGCAGCACAGCGCCGCGCATCTCGCGCACCTCTCGCTCGTACAGCTCGCCCATGGCGGCGCGGCCAGCGTGCTGCTGCCGCAGGGCCGCCGCCTCGCCTTCCAGGCTGCGGTTGTGAGCCTCGAGCTGCCGTACCTTGTCGATGTAGCCTGCGAAGCGGTCATTCAGCGCCTGCAGCTGCTCCTTCTCGCTGCGGGCCGCGGCTGCTGCCACCACGCAGCCCTCCGGTCCGTTGCTCAGCGTGTCTAGGGAGTCGGTGCTTGAGGTGGCTGCTGCGCCACGGAAGCGGCTCGGGGAGGCCGACACGGAGCTCACGGATGTCCGCGCCCAGGAGTGGAAGCCACTGGATGAGCCGGCGGTAGAGCGCGTTCCGCCCTTGCGGGCCAACGCGTAGTGCAGGCTGCCGCCTCCATGGAGCGGCGCGAACGGGGCGCCCAGCAGCGCGTCCGCGCCGCTGAAGCTCATCATGGCCGGAGCAGGTGCGGCCGCCGGCGGAGGGGGAAACCCGAGGCCAGGACGGGGCGGGCGGCACTGCGGCAGCACGGGGATGCCGGCCTTTTTATAGCAGCCCGGTCGGGTCCAGCCCCTCGGCAGTTGGGGGGGCGGGGGAGGAGGGCCCCGCCCTCTCTGCCTCCTCCCCGGCTGCCCGGGCCGGGCCGCTCCGCCGCAGTGAGAGGGGCGGGGCAGGGGGACTCAGGAGTGAAGGGGAATCGACGCGGCGTCGGTGGAGCACCCCGAGGTCGGGTTAGCGGGGTGCACTCCTGGAGTGGAACGGCTGGGACCCCTGGGTGCGAGTCGGAAGACTTTGCTACTGTGTTTGGAAATAGAAAAGGGCCTAAAATGGGGAGAGGGCAAGGAATCTCCGTGGGAATAGGGACAGAGTGTCTTTGGGATGGAGCGATGGGTGACTGTAGTCAGATTGAGGGGACCCCTGAATGAGAGGGGGCACAAGATTTTCCTGAGAGTTAGAGAGGACCTCAGGATAAGGGGTGCAGCGTGTCTGGAGCTGGCCCGTAATAGGGGAGGGAGCAAAGTTATCCTAAATAGACTCATGGCGGATGCTACAGAAGGTGACTGGAGGTACACTCTTTCCCTCATAGCTAGGAAGCCACCAGGAGAGAACTGCAGCCGGCTGCAGAATAGGAGAGGGGGACTTGGAGTTGGGAAGGGCAGCAAGGCTGCCCTGAATTGGGGTATGGGAGACACCTCAGAGAAGGAAAAGAGGGAAGTCAGTGGTCTCTGTAGTGTAGAAGGAGGGAGCTGGCCCCAGCAGGGAGGGCCCTCAGTGAAAGAGGCAGAGGGGCCCCCTGAATAAGAAGGAGGAACGTGGGCTTTGTGAGAGTCAGAGAACCCAGAGTGGGGGTCCTGTGGGGACTGGGCATGAAGCTGGGGAAGCTAGCACCTGTGTGGGGTGGGGGGGAGTGACAGGTGTCCTAGGAGTCATTCAGGCCAGGGTCTATACACTCTGAGGTCAGCTCCACAGTTTGCTGGCCAAATGACCTTGGATGAGTTGCGGACCCCATCCCTGTTTTTCCCATCTGTACCAAGAGGGGGCCTTGCACTGGAATAGGCTGCAACTAGAGACACCCCCACCCACCACCCACCTCCGCCCCGCTCTCCCCCTCCCCTGGCAGCTTCTGCTTTGGGGGAGTCTCTAGCTGAACTAGGGAAGGAGAACCCATATACTGTCCATGGATGTGGCAGCTGCTTTCCCACAACTAGGAAGTCCATCTTTCTCCCCCTTTCCTCCTTATTTCCTCCACTTTGACTTGTCATCTCTTCCCCACCCCCAGAACAGAGAAGTGGATGCAGCGATAGGCATCCTTTCTAACCCCCAGTGAAGTAGTGGGATGCTTTCAGGGCACCCAAATCCCTTATGGAGGGTCAGATAGAAAAAGGGTCCCTGGGATTTGAGGTGCCCTACAACTGCTGGTGTTATACGACTTTTTTTTGGGGGGGGGGCTTTCATTCTCCTGTGAAATGCTGGGGGGGGCTGTCTGGTGCTTCAGCACCAAGGACAGGGCCTGCTCTTTGTGGAGAGAGAGGGGTTAATCTCTGCCTTTACCTTGGAGGGAGGGAGGAAGGAGGTTGGCAAGTGTGCTAAGCATATAAGAACTGAGGAGGGGCGATGAACGATCCTGCAGGGTTACTCTGGGAGCCGGGAACCCAGCCTCTCAACCTTCTGGTAAGGGGTCCAGTTCCCTGTTTTGTATGAAATTCTCCCACATACACACTCTGCTCCTCCTTTGGGAGATGAAAGGACCCCCACAGTGTTTTTCTGGGAGGGAGCCTTGAGACTTTTCTCTCAGATCTGAGCCTCCCTCAGGCAGTTATCTCAGCCCCCACTGCACTTCCAGTTTACACTGGTTTTCCTTCTGTGGGATTCCCAGGATGGGGACTGACAGATCTCCCCAGAAAAGACCTCTGCCAGTTTGTTTCTTCTAGCCCTCTGCCTCATTCCCAGACGCCTGATTCTAAACAGACCCTCAGAGATGAGGAAGTGGTGGTGCTGTCCCTTTAACCACGTTTTACGGGAAGGAGAGTGCGCTGGGAGAAGGAAGGAGGGGGAAGGGAATTTCTGGTTCTGAATGGAGAAGCAAAACATGATGAAGCATTTTTCCCCCCACTTAAAGTTCCAGTTATGAGCCAGTTTGCAAGGGGCAGAGGGGCTGGTTTGCAGTCAGTGCTGGGAGGATGGAGGTGAGTGACTGGTCTGAGACTTCTGAGAATGGGATCTAGGGGGCTTAGGCAGGGTCTCCATGCTCTCCTTTGGCTCCCCATTTACTTGTCATTCGGCTTGGCATTTTGCCAGGAGAACCTTGTTCCTTTGGATCTTTTCAATCATCTGCATGATGCAGATACATCCTCTGGGTGTAGGATGGCTGGTAGGCAACTAACAGTAATAGAGTGGTGAGAGGTGCTCAGTAAAAGAGGGGAGGGGGCCAGGAGGCTAAGATGAATTCTGTCAAGGTTGGGGGGGTGCACAACCAAGGGATCATAGCTCCCTGTGGACTCCGACCAAGAAATCCCAAACATGATTTGTATGGCTGGAAAAATGACATGAGGATGGGAACCCTGAGTTCATTCTCCCAAAGGGCCCTTCTGACTCACTTCCAGGAAGCCATTTCTGGCCTCCTTTACCTCCGTATTTAGTTAATTATCCCCTCCAAGGTCTCTAGTGCTAATCCACCACACTGCATTTAACCACTCTGGGGCATCATTGGTTGAATGAATGGATGGATGAATAAATTCCATCAGTTCTCAAGCCAAACTTGTGGTCTGGAGGGAACTAAAAATGGTTCTGTCCTGAGTCTTTGGGTCTCAAATCACTTTCACCTTCCTCCTCTCAATTCTTACCATTTGGAAATGAGTAGAATAACATTCATTCATTCATTCATTCATTCATTCATAGAATAACATGTTCATTCACCATCCATCCATCCATCCATTACGTGTTTACTGAGCACCTGCTGTGTGATAGGCACACACAAAACACTGAGGTTACAGAATCCCGTAAAACTCTAAAATTGTCTCCCTGGAATAAGGATTCTTAAGTCCTTCCCAAATCCTAGTCCACTATTTCCCAAGGCACCTTCTTGAGGATAGTAAGTGTTCCTTTAAAAATGAGAGGAAGAGAGGGGTTTCATGGGTAAAGGAGAGTTAAATGGGGCTCTTGAAGCAATGCTTGTAGCCTGGACTTTGCAGTGAACACTGAAAATCCCCCAAAGGTGAGTGGAGTGTGTTGTGTTGTCCAAACTTGTTTGATCATAGGCCTTTCTTGCCTCTAAGTGTCTCTCATGATGACTCACATTGAAGGACCCACTCGAATTGGGCTCTAGCCTGTGTTCTCCCTGGCCTGCTATCTGAGCTCCTGTGGATCATGTCTGTTTTTCTTCATAAGAGACAAAATCATGAAAAATGAAAGAAAGAAAGAAATGAAAGACATTCATTAAAAAGGCTATAATGAAACTAGAAAATTGAATAACAATTTTAAGTAAGCTCTACATGCAACATGGGGCTTGAACTCATGACCCCAAGATCAAAAGTCACATGCTCTCCTGACTGATCCAGCCAGGCACCCCTGAATAACAAAATTTTAAAGACTATTGAAAAATATAAAATACTTGAGTACATTTTAACTATGTGTAGATTCATGGCACTACTGTGCAAATAACTGATTTTATTTTGTAGATTGTACTTACACTTGTCTCAAAGTCATTGTTCATAGTCTTACACATTTATTTGGCTTGCTGATTCATCTCACTTAGCATCACATTTTTTCTTTTTTATGCTAAAATTCCTTCCTTCATTGAGAGAGGTATCCATTCCGGTACCTGGGTGGCTCAGTGGTTAAGCATCTGCTTTTTGGCTCTGGTTGTGATCCTGGGGTCCTGGGATCCAGCCCCACATCAAGCCCACATCTCCAGGAGCTTGCTTCTCCCTCTCCCTCTGCCCCTCCCCCCTGCTCATTCTCTCTCTCTCTCTCTCTCTCTCTCTCTCTCTCTCTCCCCCCCCTCTCTCTTTCTTTAAAAAAAATCTTTTTTTTAAAGAGAGGTATACATTCCCAAATACTAGAATACTTATTTGTAACTGAGTTTTGTATTGCATTATGAAAGCCTTCTCTACGCTGTTGCTTGTTCTTGGTATATTGTCACATGTCCTTTTTTTAATTTTTTTATTTATTTATGATAGGCACACAGTGAGAGAGAGAGAGAGGCAGAGACACAGGCAGAGGGAGAAGCAGGCTCCATGCACCGGGAGCCCGACGTGGGATTCGATCCGGGGTCTCCAGGATCGCGCCCTGGGCCAAAGGCAGGCGCTAAACCAAACCGCTGCGCCACCCAGGGATCCCTATTGTCACATGTCTTGATAGACATTCCAAAGTTCTCTGGGAAATGTCGGTTCAAAATTCCGTACCACTGTATAGACCATCATAATGGCTGCAGTTTATATTATATATAAATGGGAGCACTGGAAAAAATGGAAAAATGAAATCAAACTGTCAACTAGTTGATGAAACTAAACTATCAAACCAAACTATCAACCAGTTATTTTTTTTAATCTTTTAAGGAAAAATTGCCTCACAGCCAATTAGTTATATGGTGAAAATGCTTGCAGCAAATAAGCTTATGGCAAAACTATCTAGAACCCCTGTGAACCCCAAGGTTAGTGCTCTTTAGGAACAGGACTGCGATGTGAAGGATAAAGCACTACAGCTCTCCATTAACATCAACTGAACATTGTTGGCACTTACTTCATTCACTCCACATCTGTGGGATTAGAACCTGTGTTGAGCACTGGGGACTCTAAAGAATGAGACCCCAATGGGGGGAAATCCTCCCCTCTCTGCCCTCCCCTGCCCCCCTATCCCGGCATGTATACAGCAGAGAGAACTCAGCTACCACTTTCTCCTTGGTACCTCCTCAAACCTTCTTCACTAGGCAAGGATTATTGTTGCTATTTTATAGATGGGTAAACTGAGGAAGTAGGTTGCCTGAATTAACCCATTGATAAAGCAGAAGTGTCTCAAATCATCCAGGACTAAACTGGTGTTGGACATACAAGGTGGAAACTTATTTCTCTGGCCCAGTGGATCCAGATGGCCTGAGACTGGAGGAATGGGATGCACCCAGAGAGGGAACAGGCTGGGGATGGGTCATCCTTTTTTTTTAATATTTATTTGAGAGAGCAGGAGTGAGGAGTAGGGGCAGTGGGAGAGGGAGAAGCAGACTCCCCGCTGAGCAGGGACCCCCAATGTGGTGCTGGATGCCAGGACCCTGAGATTATGCCCTGAGCTGAAGGCAGACACTTAACCAACCGAGCCACCCAGGTGCCGCTGATGGGTCATTCAACTGAGAGTCCCTGTGACTTGTGACCCAATGTCAGCATATCCTTTACGTAAGGACTCACCCCCAGACTTGTCATCATTGTGTATCCTTACTGGGTAAGAGTATGTGATCACTGTTTAGGGGTGCATTTGCTGAACTCTTCGTTCTCTTCCTGCTTTATTTTCCTCCTCAAAATGTGACCTTTTCTCATGTTAAATATTGTATGAAAACTGTGACTGATTTAGCATTTTGTTAAAAGTGAAATAATAGGGCAGCCCCGGTGGCTCAACAGTTTAGCACCGCCTTCAGCCCAGGGCATGATCCTAGAGACCCGGGATTGAGTCCCACGTCAGGCTCCCTGTATGAAGCCTGCTTCTCCCTCTGCCTGTGTCTCTGCCTCTCTGTATCTCATGAATAAATTTTTAAAAATCTTTAAAAAATTGAAATGATAAATCATAGAATATTCTGTGTCTTCAGTTTATATTTTTGTATATGTGTGTATATATGTATATGGTGGCATGGGATGTAAAGTCCATTACCAGCTATTATTTAACTAGGGTTGCATTGTATTAAATGACTCTTGCTTGAAAATAACAATTTATGGGACGTCTGGGTGGCCCAGATCAATTCCCACTTCAGGCTCCCTGCTCAGCAGGAAGTCTGCTTCTCCCTCTGCCTATATCTCTGCCTCTCTCTCTGTGTCTCTCATGAATAAATAAATAAAATCTTTTTTAAAATAAAATAATTTATAGCATTGAAACTTTCAAAAAAAACAAAGTGACCTTTTCTAACATGGATAGTTCTTATCTCTCTTATCTTTTCTTCTCCCAGAGATTGTAAGCTTCATAAGGGCCTTATATTTGTCTATTTTATTCACTGCTGCTTTCCTCGGCACTTGGAAAAAAGGGCTGGCAAATGGTAGGTGTCTAACAAGTAGTTGTCGGATGGTGAGCAGTCCTGCCGGCCAGTGAGCGTCTGGACATTTCAGCACCAGATATCTGGACAGCTCCCAGCCTGCCGGGGCCCTAGGAGGGAAGCCTCGCAGGACGACTGGGAAAGGCTTGAAAGTGTTCCGCACCCCCACACACACACACATACACCCAAGCTTGGAGCCTCTCCACCCCAATTATGTGGTCACTTTTGCTGGGGCTACAGCCCTGTCCACTCGGTTGCTTGCAGACTCCCCCAGTATTCTTTCCTTCCTTTTTGATTTCAGCAATTATTTGTATATATCTATGAAGATTACTTCTCAGCTTTTTGGCTAAGATCAAATGTATCTATCTATAAAGAACTGAGCATTTCTCTTTCTCCTTATCTCTCTTCCCCTAAACTGTGCCCCACATTCTCAGACTCTCCTGGCCCTGTCCTTTGTCCACTCCTTTCCCCTTCCTTTCTCCTTCCTTTTCCCTGTATCACATCCCTCCTCCTTTCCCCACAATTTCTCTGTCCTCTTTATCTCTCCCCTCCTCCTCTCCCTCTTTAGAGATGTCCTATTTTTTGCAGGCTTGATTTATAGTAAAGGGAGGCAGCCTCCCTTCCCCTACTTCATTTTTGAAAGAAACAGCAAAACTGCACGTAGTTCAGTTTTGAACTGAACTACGTGCAGTTTTGCATAAGCTTCTTTCTCCTAGTGTCCACCCACAGGTTAACCACCAGGGAACTGGCTCACAACTGATGAAAGCCTGCAGCAGGCCTGCCTGCCTGCCTACCTGCCCACTTGTCTGTGCCCTGGGGTGGCACCATTTGGGAAGCTGAATTCTGCAGCAAAGATCATGGGCTGGTGGGTGGATTTACTGATCCACTCTATCTCCAGTTCCCTTTGTGGATAATCATTAATGAATGATTTGGGGTTCTGGCTCCTGAGACTAGGATTGAGGTGATTCCTCAGTGAGGAAAGGTGGTCTTTCCTAAGGGACCAGTTCTAGCAGCTTGGTCAGGTTTGCTGTGTTACACATGCTCCAGAGCTGCCATATTCTTTTACCTAGAGCCAGAAGCTACCCGACAGTAGGAATGAAGGAATCTCAGCTAAAGAGGGAAGAAGTACCTTTGATTTCACCCCTGGCCTTGCTTATTCCTGTAACCCTATGATGTAGATAGATACTATTACTGTCTCCATAGTCTGGGCACTGGAGGCTCAGAGAGGCTGAGTGACTTGCTCCAGGATGCACCCCTAGAAAGTAGTGGAGCTGAGATTTGAACTCAGGTCTAATAGATTCCATTGCAGCAGGTATACTGAACTATAGGTTTGGAAGTATACTGAACTAGGTTCTTATAGGACCACATAGGAACACTGCTTTAGAAATGGACCCAACACTTTCCCAATGCCATCACAGCTGGTTGGGGCTTTGCTCTGGGGGTTCCTTCTGTCACCATGGTGGAAGCAAGGGGTATTGAGAACTGGCATTGTCTCTATGGGAGCAGGCTTCCCAGGCAGTACAGTCAGGAAGTTAAAATGACAGCCAACTCAGCTTTCTGGATGACCTGACCTCAAGAGAGACTGATAAGTAGAAAGCAGACGTGGAACCATGATTGATGTTCACAGTGTAGATCTTGAGTCATCCAGAGAACAATTTTGGCAACCTCCATGTGGTGAGCACCTGCCTGCTGTGTGGTGGCCATCTACATATGTGGTGGCCGCAACAACTCCACTAGGTCTGCAGGGTATCCTCTAATACAGAGTAGAACATTTAGGTCATACAAAGAGAGTGGCCTGCCAAGGTCACAGAGCAAGGTAGTGGAGGGGCTGTGGCTTACACCTAGGCCTCTTGTACTTTTCCCAGTTTCCACAATGGTTCTCAGGGGGAAAAAAGTTCAGTGATGTTTTATATCTTTATTCCAGAGAAGAAGGCAGTACATCGGTACACAGATAATTTTAGAAGATTATATGCCAATGAACTTAAGTTGGGGGTATGGGCTTGAGGGAAGAACTATCAGTTGGATAAAAGATCCTTCCTGATGGTCAGTGTTGGCAGATAAATGAGGCATTGCTGGGCTTTAAAAGAGGCTCCTGCAAGTGGGCATGGCCCTGGGCTTGGTGAACATGAAACTTGCCTTACTTGGGGGCAGCAACACCCTGGCCCATCCGTCTGCAGTCAGGCTGCATGAAGACACACAGGAACCACCCAAAAGCAGCAAATGCCAGCAGGGAGGAAGCATGCCAGGAAAGTTTCTGAAACCTCTTCCTCAGCCCTGAGCCAGGCGCCTGCCATTGACAGAACACTGTGGAAGCCCAGACAGGATCTGGACTGGGGACTCAGTAAAAGCTCTGCTGGGTGCCTGACTGCTTTCTGACTTCTGGAGAGGTTAGTGGTGGGGGAAGGAGGAGACAGAGCTGACTTTGAAGTCCTTGCTGTCTTAGAGGGGAGTTAATGGAGATAATGTGCTTTTTATTAAAATTTAAAAAATAATTCTGCCTCAGGGCTGGTCACCAATACATACTCCCAGGCTCAGCCAAATCCTCAAGTCAGAATCTCTGGTGGAAGAGCCTGGGGATGTGCATTCTGAGCCAGTGTCCCTAGAGCAGAACTGCCTTCAGGTGTGTTCTCAGCCAATCTTCCAAGTTTACTGACTGAACTCCTGCTCTTGCCTTTTACACATATTCTCTCATTGAGGTGTCACATCCACTGTAATAAGCTCTGGTAAGAAAATTGAGGCCTGGAGAGGTTAAATCACTCACCAGGCACCAAACTTTGGAGCCTGTCTCTAGAAAGTCACCCTGTCCCCTTTCTATCTTTGCTCACGACAGATCTCTCCTAGGAATGGCTTCCTGCTTCATCTCTCCAATCTGAACTTTGCTCCTTCTCCATATGCCTTGTGCCCTGCTCATTACTTAAGCATATGTTCAGGGTCTTAGATGATGGCATGTGCTAGAGTCCCTGGTGCCTGTGCCTTCTGAGCTGTGGATGCAGGGAATGGTCTTTGCATCTGGGGCCCAGGATGTGTGCCACAGGTGAACCAACCGTGGGGACATAAACACGTGAGGCAGATGGCAGGACACAAGGATGTGCCCTGGTGGTGGCTTTGGAGGGGTCAGGAGTGGATGGAATGGGCAGAGAGAACTGGTATGCGCTCCCCTGCCCACATCCCGCTCTGCCCAAATCTCTTCTGCTGTCCAGGGCCACCTCCAGGGAGTTCTTGATTATGCCATATTCTCTTTCACCCTGAGCTACTCTGAAACCCTTTCCCTCACTCCAGGATTCACTCTCTACCCCTGCCTCGTTTAACTCTTTTCTATCCTTCAGCTACTTCATGTTACTTACTCCTTCAGGGACTTTCCTTAACCCTCAAAGTTCTGATAGCCAATTCCTTTGGACTCCTACAGCCTCTCTGTCCTTCTGACATTCTAGCCCTACCACTTTCTAAAGGGCTATTTGCTCCTAACGGAACTGTGAGTTCCTACAAGGGGAAGAGCCATCTCTCTCTCTCTCTCTTTTTTAAAGATTTTATTTATTCATGAGAGACACAGAGAGAGAGAGAGAGAGAGAGAGAGAGAGAGAGAGGCAGAGACACAGGCAGAGGGAGAAGCAGGCTCCATGCAGGGAACCCAACGTGAGACTCGATCCCGGGTCTCCAGGATCACGCCCTAGGCTGAAGGCACCGCCAAACCACTGAGCAACCAGGGCTGCCCGAGCCATCTCTTATTCAAAGTTGTTTGTTTGTTTCTTTGTTTGTTTATGGGAGGAGAGCATGAGCACACAGAGGGAGAAGGAGAAGCAGACTCCCCACTGAGCAGGGAGCACGATGCGGGGCTCTATCCCAGGACCCCGGGATTATGACCTGAGCTGAAGGCAGATGCTTAACTGACTGAGCCACCCAGGCGCCCTGAGTCATCTCTTAATGTTGCTTCCCAAAGATCCGGTACCAGAGTAGCAGCTCAGTGAAGTTTGTTGTATGAATAAATGCCAATGGGTGGTGACTTCCTATGGTCTCTACTCCACCTTATGCATCTAATTATAATCCACCTTGGACTGCGTTTCACAAGCCAGAATCCTAGGAAGCCAAGCTAAATGGACTCAAAGAAAGGAGGAAGAAAGTGAGGCCCAAGTCGTCAGTGGCAAGTCTGACTCCCAGTCAGTGGTTTCACTGTAGCTCCCAGCTGCTGTTTCTGGTTCTGCAGCTGGAGCTCCTCAAGGGCAGGAACCAAGACTTGGACATTATTTGCTGGCTTTGCAGGGCGCTTTGCCTATTATCACAAATATTGTCATTTACTGGGTACTTACAAGGTGCCAACCCCTTTACATGCATTTTTCCCACAGTTGGCAACTCACAATATACACAGGGAAGGCAGGTACAATTATCCCCATATACAGATGAACAAACTGACGCACGGTAGGAACTGCAAATTTATCAAGGTGTCTTCTAGTTCCTTTCATAAGTGTATCCAGTTTCCACTTAAGCCTGACCAAACCTGTCATCAAACCCATTTTCCGGGGCAGGAAACCGAGGCCCCAGGATATCGGAGCCGATTCCCGCGCCTCCAGATTGCTTGGCCGGCGATCCGACTTGAACGAATCGCGCTGGCAACAGCGCTCCCTACAGGCGGCGGCGGCGGCGGCGGCGGCGGCCACGCCCGCGTCGCGGTCAGCCCCGCCCTTCGGCGCCGGAAACGCCCGAACGCTCCCACGGCCGCCGGAGATTCCCGAGCGCTCCTCCAGAGGTCCGGGCTCGGAGAAGCCGGGCGCCCGGCGTTCAGCCCGGACCCGACTTCCCCGCCGCCCTGTCGCCGCGGCATCGGGTCAGAGGCATCCCCGGGGACCGCGGGAAGGTGGAGGCGGCCCTCGCTGCCGTCGTCTCCTTCGTCGTGAGTAACGCCGCGACAGAGGCCGCGGGGCACTCGGGAGGGGCCAGACGCCCACCCTGGAGCGGAGGAGGCGGGGCTCTGGGAGGGGCTCCTGCGGCAGTGGCTCTTCCCTGGGGGACAGTGCCCCGAGCGAGCGAGGACGCCGTCCGTGCAGCAAGCCCCGGGCTTGGGTGCGTGCGCCTGTGAGCAGCACCCTCCCCCTCCTTAGGCCTCAGTTTCTGCACCTGTAAAATGGGGGCTCGCGACACTTCCATCACCGCAAAAAAAATCGGGATTTCGTCCAGCATTTTCAGAATTCCCGCCCCCAGGCAGGGGCTGAGAAATCAGAGCAGGGTCAGGTTCTCCCGTGTGGACGTGCAGAGCTCTGGGCTCTCCTTCTCTTGCTGCATTAGAACTCCTGAGCCTGGAGAGCCCTAGAGGCTGGGGACTAGCCCCTTCCTGACGGACCAGGCCTTCTGCAATCTAGGATGTGACAGACAGGAGACATAGCCACGCAAGTAACAGTGCCAGCTCAGATTTATTGAGCACTTACTGTGTACCTGACTTTACATGAGGCCTATCACATGTGTTATTTCCACCTCACCGCAACGATACCTGGTAGGTACTGTTCTGGCCATCCCCAGTTGACTGAGGAGGTGTTTTGAGGCCCAGAATCACAGAATAATAACCTGTCGAAGATTTCCCAGCTAACAAGTGGCTGAAGCAGCAGTCCACAGCCTTCCCCATTATACTGTTCTGAGAAATGTTTGACCTGGAAAGCAGAATGGCAGGGAAAATGACAAGGGCCTACCAATGTTAATAATACATACCATGAATTGAGTACTAAATATGTGTTGGGTGCTGGACTAAGGGCCAACATCCTTTTTACTGCTGACAGTGACTGTACACTTCCAGGTTTTGTTATTTCTCCTTCACAGAGAAGGCTCAGAGAGGTCACCTCTATGTCTCAGGTCACACTGCTGGCAAAAAACTGGGTTCATCAGTGGTGCACTCTGCCTGCCTATTTATCCCTCTTAGGAAGACCCCACTCTTTAACAACAACAAAAAAAAGGAAGACCCCACTCTTCTCTGAGCTTCCCCTTCTGTAAAAGGGGAGGCTTGGGCCAAAAAATGAACATTGTTTCCTGAGCTCACATTCTTTGATTTTTAGGTAGCATTGACATGACATCTGGAGTCCTGGGTGTGTTCCCAATTATCTGTGACTTGGGAATCCGTATCCTTGGCCAAGTCCCCTGCATCTCTGAGCCTCTATATCTCCCCTCACAAAATGTATAGACGAAATGATCCTCATTGTGATGGCACCTTCTGGTTTTAATATTTTATGACTGCAGATGAAGAGACAAGTTGAGATTCTGCAAACCTTGCATCCCCAGAGAATTTCTAATGAATATGAATCTGCTACCTCACTCAGAGCATCCCTGGTGGTAGGCTTCCAAGGACAGGTACTCTCCATGGGTGAAGGGGAGCAGCAGCCTCCAGATGCTCAGCAGTAACAGCCGGGAAGGCTTACTCCTGCAATCATTCAGAGCCCACCGCTCAGGTCAGACCAACCCAAGGCTGAGTGCCGGCACCCCCACTTCCCAGCAGGGTACCTGGAGCAAGTGACTTCTCCTTTCTGTGCCTCAGTATCTACATCTGTAAAATGGGGGTGCTGATAATACCAGCTTCATTTAAGATTTGGTGGAAAACATGCAAAAAACCTAACACTATTTCTGGTCTAGAAACCCCTCAATAAACAAAACTGGTATTGATATTGTGTCTACGGTGCCATCCTGGGAACTAGGAGAGTTCCTGAGCTTTGGACCCTGCCACCCTTAGCCCCTTGGGACCACGGTGGTGTTGGGAGTGAGGGAGAAGCAGGGCCCTGCTGAGTCATCAGGGAACCCACGTAAGAGGACAGGCCACCCCTGAGGCTGCTGGTGTAGGCTGCCAGGCCTGATGGTGGCTGAAGTAGCATTAACGGGCATTCCTGCACATCGCTGGCTGGACGCAGCCCCTGGGGTGGGGCAGAGGCCATCTGAGGACAGAAAAGGCACAGGAATTGGAATTGTGTCAAGAGTGCTGCTTTGGGTGCCAGGGGCTGCAGCTAGGTGGAGGCTCGTGGTTCAAGATGAGACAGATGAAGTGCTTGCTGTGTTCGAGGCTTTTATGAAGTGCATTCACATCTATCTGTTGTGTCCCCAGGATAGGACTGTGTGACACAGGATGGGATTTTCCATCTGTAGTGCAGAGACTCTACTCCTGAGTGCCTGTGGGTGAGCTGCAGGGAGGGGGTCAAGTCCTCAAAACTGTGTGCAGGATTGTATGAGTGATTCTCTAAGAGGTGCAAGACCCTGGATCCCTGGGTGGCGCAGCGGTTTGGCGCCTGCCTTTGGCCCAGGGCGCGATCCTGGAGACCCGGGATCGAATCCCATATCGGGCTTCCGGTGCATGGAGCCTGCTTCTCCCTCTGCCTGTGTCTCTGCCTCTCTTTCTCTCTCTCTGTGACTATCATAAATAAATTAATTTAAAAAAAAAAAAAAGAGGTGCAAGACCCCAGAATGTCAGGAGTTCTAGCTGAGGAGTCAGAAGAACTGGTATAAGACACCCTGATGCTAGAAAATGGCATTGTGTGACTGGGCTGGTGGCTGAACCGGCCACCCCCACCCCTCAAGCCCCCTCCCTTCCTTCCCTTCTTTCATTATCCAGTCAACAAACATTTCTTTTTTTTTTTTTAAGATTTTATTTTATTTATTCATGAGTGACACAGAGAGAGGCAGAGACATAGGCAAGGAAGAAGCAGGCTCCCTGCAGGAGCCTGATGTAGGACTCGATCCAGGACCCCGTGATCACACCCTGAGTCTAAGTCAGATGCTCAACTGCTAAGCCACCCAGGTGTCCCTCAACAAACATTTCTTGAGACCTGTCCCAGGCCTGGGCCTGCACTGGGGACACAGCCACAGAGATGGGAGTCCCAGCTCCTCTTACCATGAACAAATAAGGAGCCAGTTTTATAATGGCTGATAGAAAGGCAAGTCCAGGGCCTGTGGGAGTTACATATTGGGGCTCCCGACCCAGCTTGCATTGGGGGAAAAGTTAGGGAGTCAGCAGGTGAGTCCTGTTTCAGTGTCTGTAGCCTTGGGCAGATCGCTAGCCTTTCTGAGCCTCAGTTTCCCTCTCTTTCCCATGGGCTGCATGGCGCCACTTTCAGGATGGTGTAAGGATGGAGGAGATAAAGGATTCCCCTTTGGAATAGGCCAGGGGGAAGAGAATTGGTGTGGGAGTCAGGAATCTGGCCCCAGTCCCCTCTCTGCCTCATCTCACTGGGTGACCCCAGACACCTTCCCAAAGCCTGTTTCCTACCCACACACGGAGCCTGGCTGCCCAGTTTTCCATGGGCAAATGCACAGGGGCAGTAGAAGCTCCAAGAAAGGTGAGCAATCAGGGAGAGCTTCTCAAAGGAGGTGGCATAGCCAGGGCCTGAAAGATGGAGAGCAGGCATCATGAGAGAACGGAGAGAGATCGCTGCAGAACCCTTGGGTATGATGGAGGAACGGGGGTGAGGCCCTGGGCAGGTAGAAGGGAGGGGAGGAGTGGGGTAGCCCTTGAGCCCTAGCACTCACTAACTGGTGGAGTTAATGACGAAGAGCCGGTCTCTGGGTCAGGTGGGCCTGGGTTTCAAACCTACCCATCATTGCTTCATTAAAGGCCCTGGGGGCAGGGGTGGGGGGTGGCTGGGTGGCTCAGTCTGCTAAGTCTGGCCTTTGGCTCAGGTCATGATCTCAGGGTCCTGAGATGGAGCCCTGCGTCAGGTTTCCTACTCAGCACTTACCTGCACTCTCTCTCTCTCAAATGAATAAATCAATCAATCAATGAAAGCTCTCTGTAAGATTTTCTTCCTAAGTCTCAGTTACTGCTGTCTGGAAAATGGGGGTAAAGTAACAACCCATTCAAAAGGTTGTTGGATACTATATGATGCCAGTTGTAGGAAATATCCAGAACAGGCAAATCTACGGAGAAGAAAGTGGGGTCCTGGTTGCCTTAGAGCTGAAGGGATGAGAGGAAGGAGGCATGGTAGGTAAGGAGCATGGGGTTTCTTTTTTGTGGGGATGAAAATGTCCTAAAATTGACTAGTGGTGGCTGCACAGCTCTGAATATACTGGAAGACATTGTACACTTCAAGTGGTTGCATTGTATGGATGGTATGCGAATCACGTCTCAGTAGACTGTCCCCAAAAAACAGAAGATTGTTGGGAGGATCTGGAGCCGCTACATGGCAGCACATTGTTAAGTGCTGCCTGAATGTTTGCCCTCACTGGCATTGTTAATTCCCTCCCAGCACCAAGTCCAGCCCTCCCTCAGAGAGAGTTGACAGGCTCCTGGAGGAGGGGAAGGACCCTGGCCCACCCCTGGCTGGCTGGGGGCCCCAAGCAAGGTGTGTCACCTCTCTGAGCCTCAGTTTTCTCATCTGTGAAAGGGGGGTGATTTTCCAGGCCTTGGCCTCCTCTTGAGACACTGTGAAGCTCAGGTTAGACTCTGGATTTTGCTGGATATGGATGCAAGGTTGGATGCGTCTCCACTTATAGGGAGAAGGGCAGGGAGGTTGGATGTTCCCTCTCTGCCCAGGGTGGGGCTGGCTCAGCGCATCCTCTGATCTTGAGTACTGAGCGCAGATTGCATTTCAGGCACCGGGTGAAGCTGGAGCGAGTTGTCTTGCTGTCAGCTGTGAACTAGGGAAAAATAGTGTCCTCCAGGAAGGGCTGAACTGAGGCTCGCAGTGACTGGTCCGGTACCTATACTTCATACATGGGAACCGGTACTGTTTCTATTGTTTTCATTAATTTCACAATCATCCAAAGCCTGTTGTCACTCCCTCTCAGCTACCTTGTCACACAGTGAATTGTGTCAGGGCTCCATCTCACCATCCCCTTCCCAGACCATCAGCTTCTCCCAGGGCAGAGCCTGGATCCCTTCCTGGCACTGCCCTTCTCAGACCCAGGCCTGGGGCCTGAAGAAGCTTCTTCTCTGTGCAGCCCCAAGCCCTCTTTCTCTGGGCCTGCAGGTCTGGCTGAGCAGGGAACTGAAGGCCGGCTCCCGCCCTCTCCTTCTGCCCAGCCACTGGGGAAGGTCACCAGGCCACCCCCCAGCGGGCTTTTCTGGGCATTCTGCTCTCACTGCGGCTGGAGCTGGAGCTAGAACAGGCTGAGTCCGACTCAGCATCTCCTCCCACATGTCTCCCTCTGCAGAGCGGGGAGCCAGGCTGGGGACTCAGCCAGGGCCGCAGCCATGACCGCAGCATCCCTGTTGCTGTGGGGGCAGAGGGGTGTGCATTCGCCTGATGGGTGCTAATCCCCGCTCTAGACCCCCACTGCCTGCCCTGCAGCTCCCTCAGAGCTCTCTCCACACAAACTGCCTGCCAGCCACTCCTTCTTCCCCCCTTTTTCCTGGTTCCCATTTGCAGGCAGCATGGTTGTCTCAGGCCCCAGCTTGCTGGGCTTCCCTGGGCACCTGTGGTACCGGGGCGTGTTGTGCATTGAGAGGAAGAACAAGGTCCCACTACACCCCTGCCACGAATGGGCTGAGCAGCCCAGAGTGCCTTATGGAATCTCCCTGGGTCTCAGTTCCCCATTTGTATGGTGTCGATGATCTTGAAGGTATCAGCACTGACATCCATCCTTCTGGTTTCTCTTTATCTCCCCCTGACCTTGACTCTTTCACCTTGGAGCTGGGTCTCCTGTGTGTCTGAGCAGGGGCCTCAGCAACCAGTTCAGGCAAACAGGAGAGAGCTAAGATAGAATGGGTGATGGCGCAGTGGAGAAGCCCAGCTCTGGAGCCTGCGACCTTGGGCAGGACACCCCTTCCCCCACAGGCCAGGCCTTACCTCCCTGCCCCTCAGTCCCTTCATCCATAAAATCGGGAGTGTCAGACCTGAGTTATTGGAGGGGGACCCCTGTGTCAGACACAACACTAGCAGGTGCCTATCAACAGGGGCCTCCTTCCCCTGCAAGGTCCAGCCTAGCCTCCCAAGCCTGGGGCTGTCAAGTCGAGGTCCCTGCAGACAGTGTCAGGGGTGGGGGATGAACTAGCGATGGGCATTTTGTGGCCAAGATGGTTCCTGGGGTCAGGCAGGAAGGTGGGAGCATTGCTGCTTCCAGGCCATGTGTGTGATCCCAGCTCAGTGGTGAACAGAAGGTAGGGAGGCCAGAGCAGGCTCCTGGAGGTCTGCAGGTGGGGGCACAGAGCTGTCCAAGAGCTTGGCGCCCTGTTTGCTCACTTGTTCACACTCATCACACATTTGGTCAGCATCACCTCCCTAAGGGCCATGGTGCACCTGGGCCTGTGAGGACAGAACAGAACCAGGCTGTGTGCCAGCCCCTGTTCTAAGCACCTTATGTGGATTAACTTACTTTTATCCTCACAACACCAGAGTGGGATAAGCACTGTTCTCATTTGCCACAGAGAGGTTAAATAACTTGGCTAAGTTACACAGCAGATAGGTGGTCGGCCTGATGTCTGAAGCCAGGCAGTCCTCTAAGGTCAGTGACAAAAGGTCAGTCTCCCAAAAAAAAAAAAAAAAAAAAAAGGTCAGTCTCCTCACTCCTCTTCCCACTGCCCTCACTGGGGCTGACTTCACTTCCTGCTTGTTCTAGAACAACCAACCCACTGGATCTCAGCCCTCTAGCCCTTGTTGTTACTGCTGCCCTTGCCTGCAGCGTATTTTCTGATCCTCTTTCTCCTCTGACTGACCAGCCCATAGTCATCTCTCAGTGCTCAGCTGTGGCACCACCTCTTCCAGGAAGGCTTCCATCATGCCCTTTTCAACTCCTGGCTGGCTTAGGCTCCTCTGCTGTCTTAGCTCCCCCATCTACCACTTCTTTCTCTTGTTGCAAGTGTCTGTTAACTTAGCTGCCTCCCAGCAGACTGTGAGTTCCTTGCCCTCACCTTGGCACCTGCCGTGACTGCCACCATATGTGATACAGAGATCACTGGGAAATGTTGAATGACTAAGTTTTTTTTTTTAATTTTTATTTATTTATGATAGTCACAGAGAGAGAGAGAGGCAGAGACATAGGCAGAGGGAGAAGCAGGCTCCATGCACCGGGAGCCTGACGTGGGATTCGATCCCGGGTCTCCAGGATTGCACCCTGGGCCAAAGGCAGGCACTAAACCGCTGCGCCACCCAGGGATCCCATGACTAAGTTTTTTTAAAAAAAGATTTTATTTATTCATTCATGAGAGACACAAGAGAGAGGCAGAGACATAGGCAGAGGGAGAAGCAGGCTCCCTCTGCGGAGCCCAGTGTGGGACTCGATCCCAGGACACCGGGATCATTACCTGAGCTAAAGGCAGACGCTCAACCACTGAGCCACCCCTGACTAAGTCTTAATTGTTAATAATCTTGTGAATAGTGGGCAAGTTCTAGTGTCTCTGTCTCACAGAGGAAGAAACTGAGGCATAGACAGAGAGATGACTTGATCTATGAAAATCACAGACCTAGTAGTTACAGAGCTGGCATTTGCTGGAATGGCCTCAGTCTTCAGGAAAAGATCTTGGAAGGTGTCAGAGGACTGTGATAGTAGCCCTTACTTGGGGTCTGACAGACAATTGTCAATAATAAAAATTAAAATAAATAATAATAATAATAATAGTATTAATAATCAAATAGCTATCCCATTTCAAGAGCTTTTCCTCAGGCCCCATGCTTAAGCATGCTGTGTGAATACTTTCATTTACACTTTACTCTTTCTCTATGAAGTGCTTTGATTAACCCTATTTTGTAGCTGGGGAAATAGAAGCTCAGAGAGGTTAAGTGACTTGCTCAAGGTCACACAGCAATGATTTACCAAACCAGAGTTTAAACTTTTCAAATGATTTTTTAATGGTTAAAAGTCCAAAGGGCCAAAGGGTAGACAAAGCAGTCTCCTTTCCTCTCTTCTGTCGCCAGCCACCCAGCTCCTCCCCTGGAGGTAATCTCAAGTGTCCTTCTGAGCAGGTTTGTGTGTTCACAGACAAATCTGGGCCTGTGTTATTGAGAGCCATGTTTAAACCCATACCTCTGAGGTGCCCCATTACCCACTGAAGCTCAGGGCTTGACACAGAGTGCTCACCATGCTCTGGCAGAGATATGGGGCCACCAAAGCCTTTGTCCTCTGCCCCAGGCCCCTCTCCCTACTGCCATTGTGCCTCTTCAGCAGACGGCTGAGTGCTTGCCTGGCTCTACTCTGCAGCAGAGCCTGGGCTCTCATCCAGGGCCCTGCCCAGCGATGGGGGAAGGGCTGCAGCAGGCTCTGGGGGACCTCTTCAGCCCAGTCTGATACCCATTTTATTATCCCTCATGGAGGTAGCCCAGCGTGGAGGAACAGCCCAGGCAAAGGCAAGGAGGCCAGAGTGAGCACAGTGGCTACACAGGTCCCTTGGTCTTTGTGCACAAGGAGACTTGGGTCTGAGTCCCGGTTCCACCCCTTACTGCTGTGGAACCAGAAGGGCCTCCTTCAGGAGCCTCTGTTTTCTCAGGATACCAGAGGATTAAGGGACAAAGGACCTGAAGCTGTAGTAGCCCCCCGCCCCCTGCCATCCCCAGAGGTTGGTCGTTGGCTTGTTTTAATTATGAAGACCTCTGCTCTGAGCTTTTCCAAACTTACATCTGACTCCTGGAAAGCAGAGATGCAAGACCCTCAGCTCTTCCTTCCCACATGCAGAAGGAACTGAATGCTAATAAACATAAGGTTGTATTGTTGTTGTTGGCATTATTATTACTCCTACCTGGTATATAGACCCCCAAAGCTCCTCACCCCTACCCCACTCCCCAGGTGACACTCTTAGGGGAGCCCTGTGGCAGGAGTTCACTTTTGTGGGGGGGGGGCAGAACAGCAGGAGGTGTATGCTCAGGTTTGAAGATTGGGGGAAGGGGGCAAACGGAGCTGGCTGGAGTTCAGGACAGAGCACTGGGCTGGGTGGGAATCCGGTGTCTGGGTCAGTAGCCATGCCTGGCTGAGCTCCAGTTTCCTCTGTGGAATGGGGGTCATCTGTCCTCTCCCATTAACATCGTGGGATTCGTGATGCTCAGGCAAGGGACTACACGAGAGAATATTTGCACCTGTAAAGCAAAGATCACAGTCATGTTGCACAGCTGCTAATTGTACACTTAGAAATGGTAAATTTTATGTTATATATATTTTACTATGATAAAAAAATATGTGCAGAAAAAAAAGAGGATTTGGGGGGTGCCTTGGTGGTTCAGTTAAATGTCAGCCTTTGGTTTAGGTCATGATCTCTGGGTCCTGGGATCAAGCCACACATTGGGCTCCCTGCTCAGCGGGGAGTCTATTTCTCCCTCTCCCTCTGTAGCTCCCCCTACTTGTGCTCTTTCTTTTTCCCTCTCTCTCTCTGTCAAATAAATAAATCTTCAAAAGGAAAAAGCGTATTTGAATTAATTGCCATATCAGAATAACAGAGCCCACTTTAGAGGAGTTAATATGGACAATTTTTTTTAAAGATTTTATTTATTTATTCATGGGAGACACAGAGAAAGACAGAGAGGCAGAGACTCAGGCAGAGGGAGAAGCAGGCTCCACGCAGGGAGCCCGATGCGGAACTCGATCCCAGGACTCCAGGATCACGCCCTGAGCCTAAGGCAGGCGCTAAACCGCTGAGCCATCCAGGGATCCCAATAGGGACAATTTTGAAAGGCCAAACAGGAAGGTGGTTACCCAAAGTTGTGAGCGGGACCCATGGAGGATGGGCCGGCTAGAAGGCGCTGAAGCTTTGGAGGAGACCCTGGCAAGCGCAGAGAAATGAGAAATAGCCCGGCCTCTTCCCACCTGCCAGTCTTTCTTCAGCGCCTCCCATTGGCTGACTCTAACTAGAGTCCGTTGGCAGAGGAGCCTGGGAAATGTAGTTCACAGGATTGAATACCTGGGATGCCGAGCGAAGCAGAGGAAAGGCAGGGAACGGGTCTGAGATCACAGAGCAAATGACTGTACAGTTGTCAACGTTTAAAAGCTGGGTGAAAAAAATAAAAGCTGGGTGATTCGACATAAAAATCTGGATTCACAGCTTTTCGCGAAACACCCTTGGGCCCCTGACCTTGCAATGACCCTGAAGACTGGGAAAGGAAAGGAAGACAGGGCGGGGGCAGTGAGGCCCACCTCTGCCTAATTGTGCTGGGGCACTGGCCTTGGGCACGCATGCGGAGGAGTCCTGAGAAGCCTACAAGGTCTCCAGTGTTCTGACTGGCACTTGGTGAGGCATGAGGAGACCCCAGGTCCTCTGGAGCAGGGACACAGGGGAAGCCATGAGGACCCTGAGTGAGGTGGACAGGGCAGGCAGGGCCTGGGGAGCTGGAGGGGCTGGATTGGCCTCTAGAAAGAGCACACTGGGTCTCCAGGACCATAGGAACCTTCCTGTCCTAGCTCTTGGAGACTCTCTGGTCCTGCAAAGGTTTTGTTTGTTTGCTTTTTATTTTATTTTTCTTTCTAAGGCTGTCAAACCCTGTGTTCAGACCAAGTCTTCCAGGAAAGCCCAGTGTGTAAACTCTTGGCAGAACTATCCTGGAGGAAGTGGCTGGATGGCCTGAAGTTTGCCTCTGAAGATCCCTGAGGGGCTGTTCAGGAAGGTTCTCAGACCTGTCCAAGGTCACATGTGACACTGAGTAGAGCTGTGCTTATGCCACAGGCCTCTTGGCTCCTGGGAAGCTGAGAGCACTGGCTCTGGAGCCGGTTGGACTGGGGGCAAATCCTGGCAGTAGCTCAGTGACCTGGGCCAAGGCCCCTCACTTGGATCCTTTTAGGAGGGGATCCAGTACATCCCTCACTGGGTGTGGGGAGGACTAGAGGGGTTTATGCTTGTTGGGGCCCCACCCAGTGCCTGGGAGTGGAGTTGTTTGTCATGGTTACCAAGGAGATAGTCCCATGCCTATAACAATGACCCAGACTGCCCTCTGAACCCCAAGATGGGGAAAACTTCCCAGATTCCCTCTTTTCCTCTTCCTGCTCCCTCCCAGGCCACACAGACAGCAAGAATTTGTCCTCTGCAGAGATGTGCAGGGAGAAAGTCTCCTTTTTTTTGATGAAACAGCGATGAGGTGATGTCTGGGTTTTTTATATCCTCATTGCTGAACTGGTGCCAGACAGAAGAGTCCAGGCCAGATTCCATTAGCCACATTTGTCCTGTGGGCTCCTGGTCCTGAGGAGAACTTCCAGGGGTCCAGTGTGAGACCCAACAGCTGGGAAGACGATGGCCAGGGCCAATAAAAGCGGTTGTAAGATGTGACACCTCCACTGGAGACCCAAGCAGGGTCTTAAAGAGTCTGCCTCACTAAAGAATCTTTCCATTAAAAAAAAAAAAAAAAGACATTGTTATAATTTTTCTTCTTGCCAATGTAAGAAATCCTCTGAGGTGTAGGAGTTACTACTAACCCCATTTTTGAGAATAAAGCGAGGCCTAGATAGGTTAATTACCTTGCTCAGAGGAACCCAGTAGTTATGTGTCAAGTCATGGTCTTAATCCTGTTGATCTATTGTCACTCAGACTTCAAAAACCTGAATCCTTATTATTATTCTGCTCAACAGAAGGATCAATGGTCTGAAGAATTTGAAATTGTTGGCAATAATCTTATAGGATTATGTTTTAGATGGGGAAGGAAATCCCTCAAAGTAGTATGCACTTGTTAAAAAAATATTCAGTTACAAAAATGTCTGAAGTAGACAGTGAAAACCTCTGTAACCCTACTCTCCAGAGATAAGCTCTGGAACCATTTAGGATATATACTCTTCTATATTCATTTACAAGTAAATGTTAATGTTTATGGCTTTTTTAAATTTATTTTTTTAAGATTTTGTTTATTTATTCATGAGAGACATAGAGAGAGGCAGAGACATAGGCAGAGGGTAAAGCAGGCTCCTCCCAGGGAGCCCAATGCAGGACTCGATCCTAGGAGCCTGAGATCATGCCCTAAGCCAAAGGTAGACACTCAACCACTGAGCCACCCAGGAGTCTCAAAAAGATTTTTTTTTTTTTAGATTTTACTAAAGATTTTATTTTTTTTTAATTTTTTTTATTTATGATAGTCACACAGAGAGAGATAGAGAGGCAGAGACACAGGCAGAGGGAGAAGCAGGCTCCATGCACCGGGAGCCTGACGTGGGATTCGATCCCGGGTCTCCAGGATCGCGCCCTGGGCCAAAGGCAGGCGCTAAACTGCTGCGCCACCCAGGGATCCCTAAAGATTTTATTTTTAAGTAATGTTTACACCTAACATGGGACTCACAACCCCGAGATCAGGAGTTGTACGCTCACTGACTGAACCATCTGGGCACCCCTGATATTTATGTTTAAAGATTATACATTCTGTTTTGAAGCTTACTTTTTGCAAATAACAGCAGCTCTTGAAATGCAAAGGTTCCCAAGGGGGCAGATTTGTGGCAGATCTGGTGGAGAAAGCCTTTGGCAAAGTTTTGTGCAAAATTGTATGTTGTGTGTGTGAACACTGTTGAGGGATAGTGATTATGAGTGTCATCAGAATTTTCAAAAAGACTCAGACCCAAGCCCCTTGTTTTCCCAATGGAGAAAGTGAGGCAGAGAGGGGAAGGGTAGGTGAGTGGGGAGCCCAGCCCCTCGGATGGCCTTCAATGGGGACAACGAGGACGTTGCAGTGTGTGGTCCTGGGCATCCTGCCCTGGCCCCGAGAGGAACTGCACCCTGCATGCAGAGCCAGAGGAGGGTGAGGGAGTCAGCCTTGCCTGAGACTCCTGCAGTCCCTGCCAGGAGAAGATTTACAGCCACCAGGAGCTTGAGGTTACAGAGAAAGAGCCTGGTGCAGCGCTTGGGGAGGATGCTGCCTGCAGTGCCTGCAGTGGGCCAGCTTCTAGTCAGGCCTGGCTCCTCCAGGCTCTGGAAAGTCCTCCAGAGAGCAGCCCTGGAGCATGGGGATGGACAAGGGGTAGGATTGGAGGGCACCGCTGGGATCAGACGCCCCTGACTCCTATCCAGCTGATGTTGGGACCCCAACCCTGGAGACAATGGATGCTGAGCACAGCACCTGGCCAGATTCTTGTTACTATACTAGTAAACAAGAAGTTACTAGAAGGAGAAGGGGCAAAGGACAGAATGACCAGCACAGGTAGAATGACATGAGGAATTTGTTAGGAGGTCCAGATGGCTGGATTTCAGAGCCTAAGGGTGAGGGAGGAGAAGGGAGAGACTAGGAGCATCGTGGCGTCGTGTGTTAGAGGGAGTTGGACCAGGGAAGTTCCTGAGAAGGGCTCAGGCAGGGGCTGACCATATATCAGATGCAATATCTGGAGGCTCCTCTGGAGGCTGGATTGGGGGAAGCTAGGAATGGGAGGATGGTGAGAAGGCAACTGCCATTAGCCACGTGCTACACTAGGGGGAGTGTAAACAGGGCTGGACCGCTGAGCCAGCCAAAGGGGCTCACACCTTTGCTGCCCTAGGTCCTGCCCCTGCTGGACCAACAGAAATTCCTCACCATGGTTTCATGCCAGCATCCTTGCGACCAGCCGAGCATCACCCCTGCACCTCCAAGCCCACCTCTAGCTCCCAGATAGTTCAGGAAGGTGGGCATTCATAGGGTGGGTAATCATAACAATACCAGGCTTTTCTCCATGGTATCTCCACATTGGCTCCAGGAGGTAGGGACTATTACTCTCCCTGGTTTACAGAAGAGGAACAGGCTTAAGATGGTTGAGAAGTGGGACCCCTGGGTGGCTCAGTGGTTGAGTGTCTGCCTTTGGCTCAGGGCCTGATCCCAGGGTCCTGGGATTGAGTCCCACATCCGGCTCCCTGCATGGAGCCTGCTTCTCCCTCTGCCTGTCATGAATAAATAAATAAAATCTTAAAAAAACAAAAAAAAGATGGTTGAGAACTTTGTCCAAAGTCCCAGAGCTGCAGACTGGTGGCAGACAGAGCCAGGACCCAGATCGAGGGTTCCTAGTGCCATTGAGAGCTCCTGGGTCCCCCAAATCCAAAGACCAAACTTGGCCCTGCATAGTTCATTCTTTCACTTGATTTGTTCATTCATCATTCATTCATTCACATTCTCATGAGCCCCACTGTGTGCCTGGCTCTGTCAGGCATTGAGGGGCAGCAGTCCCTCCACTCCCAGGGTACTACCCTGTGTGCATAGAACAACAGCTTTAGTAGAAACCAGATGGTAGGACCCAGGAGACCAGGAACACTGCCAACTCCATCCCTTGATGGCAGGTACCAGTAATGTCCTCTTCAAGAACAGCATCTAGTCGGGGGCAAGGGAATCAGCAAGCTTGGGGGTTACTAGGTAAAGGGATCAGGCAGGAAGCCAGCTGGGGGTGGGGGTGGGGGACAGTGAAGCGATGTCTTCCAAAGGGCAGCCTATGGGAGGTTATGAGGTATTCCATTATCTAATGAGTGAGATTTGCAGGAGAGACTCAGAGTTTGGTGAGGAGCAAAGGGGAAGCCCCTGGGGGCAGAGGGTGGGTGTGGGCCTGCCAGAATGGGGTGGCAGAAGCTGCTGGCCAGGTGAGCAAGAATGCTTGTGCAGCTCCCCTGGGGGCAGCCCCATCTGGCTTGGGAGTGGGGCTGGGCAGCTTTCTGGGCACCTGGCGAGCCTGCTGTGCAGCTGTGGTGATCTGAGCCTGTCAAATCCGAGTCCTCAACCCAGGCAGCATTTCACCTCCTGCTTCAGCAGGGATTTACCCAAAGGGTGGAGAGCCGGTGCTGTGGGACCAAGTGGATTGTGGTTCACCTCCCAGCCACAGATGATAATGCATTTAATATGGAAGCACGATGGATGTGGTGTGCTCCCTGAATGCCAGGCGTTTGGCATTACTGCTTTTGGTCCTCATGGCAGCCCTGTGGAGTGGGCAACAGAGGAGGCCCAGGCCAAGAGAGGGTGAATAACTTGTTCAGGGTCACACAGCTAGAGACAGTGGAACCTGAGTCCAAGCCCAGGTCCATATGATTCCGGGCTGGGCTTTTCCCAGCTGTATTATCTCTCTCCTAGGCCAATTCTTTTTCATCAGTATAAGCCTCTGTGTTTCCCCCCTACGAAATAGGGGAGATAATTGTGCCTACACCTGGGGTTATCGTGCAGATTAAGGGAGATAGTCGAATTAAATGAGTTTTGTGTGGAATCTGGCACATAAGGAGTTCTTGGCAAATGGCACTGTTATCATCATTGCCACCATCATCATCATTATTACTGATGGACTGGAAGCCACCTGAATGATCATCTGATCCAGCCTCGTCATTGTACAGATGAGGAAACTGAGGTCAAAAAGGGGGTGGTGGATCTCACAGTTGGTGAGCAGTGAAGGGAATATCAGAAATCCTCAGGAGTTGGGCGCCTGGGTGGCTCAGTCAGTTAAGCATCTGCCTTCAGGTCAGGTTATGATCCTGGGATCCTGGGATCTGGGATCAAGCCCCACGTCAGGCTCCCTGCTCAGCGGGAAGTCTGCTGCTCCCTCTCCTTCTGCCTCTCCTCACCTACACTCTGCTCTCTCTCAAATAAATAAAATCGAAGAAGAAGAAGAAGAAGAAGAAGAAGAAGAAGAAGAAGAAGAAGAAAAGAAGAAGAAGGAGAAGAAGAAGAAGAAAAGCCTCATGAGTCTAAGAACTGCCCCTCCAGCCTCCCCACCTTGCATGATGATAGCCTCAGGCCTTTCCACGAGTGTAGCCCAATGGGGGTCCCAAGGGGCACTAACCCAGCTATGTACCCACAGCTACCCAAGGTGGATCAGATGAGCTAGAGCACCAAGAGTTCCTACACATGTGGCTGGCTGCCTTGCACAGGGATTTGCCCACTCCTCTATCCTGGATTCTTCTTCTACCTCACAGTCTAGGGATGTCACTGCCTCCGTGGACATGACTTTAAAGCCCTCTGGTGGCCATCCAGGACTCGAGCTGCAGAGTCTGGGCATCATGGAAGTCCAGCTCAGCCCCAGACAGGAGCCCAGCTCACATGTACCCAACTGAGGTCTAGAGCAGTGTCCCAACCTGAATATTGAGGTCCAGACTCTGCTTCTAGGGAGCACAGGACTTCATCCTGGTGGGAGGGTGTTAATACCCATCCACAGACTCTCATCACCCATTTGTCCTCAGGGTGTCCCAGTTCTGGGATACCCACTTACCACAGTACCCCTTGGTGATACAGAGGATCTGGTTTTTATGTAGGATTCTGAGTTCCCTTTGTTTTGCTTGGCCCATAGGATGGAAGGTAACTGAAGCTTTTTGTTGTCGTGCCAGCTTGGCGAAAGTCTGTCTTCCTCCAGCCACAGATAGCTAACGGGGAAGTTATGGAAAGTTGGACTCTCTCTGAGTGGGTCTGTTAGGAGGACCTCATGCTGATGGCCTTTGGAGGCCCTGGGCTCTAGAACCTGCCTGTTCTGAACCGGTGTCCCTCCTCAGATTCAATCAGGGTCCAAGCAGAAACACCAGACCATGGAGAGGAAGGGATTTGTCCCAGGCATTTGAACTTGGGTGGTAATGGGAGCTGCTTAAGCGATCTCTGAAAGGAAGGATGTTGTCATTGAGTCTGGGCTGGAGCTTACAGACACAGAGTACACTGTCAGGAAGGGCAGAGGGTTATCATATAGAGGAGGACAAGAACATTCTGGGGTCCACAGAAATGAGCTGGAACCCACGTGCGCAGACTGGAATCCTTAGTGCTGCCAATCTTGATGGTGTACCTGGGGCTTCTGAAGAATCCAGGGCCCTTCTCACAAATCTAAACTGTGGCTTAGCAGGAATCAAAGCCGAATGCCGATCCCAGGGTAGTAGGGCAGTTGTAGACTGGCCACTTCCTTGAGACAGGAAAACTTGAAGGGACCCCCTGAAGAACTGTTTCTTGGCTCTTTTTCCTGCTTCTAGTCTCACTAGGACATGCACCCCCCCACACACACATGCCTCTCGTACAGGTAATGTATGTCCTCCCTGTAAAGGCAAGGAGTTGATTTCTTTGGATGCTTCCAGCGCAACAGATAGCATCAAAGGAGTGACTGGGAAGGGTCATGAACATTTTCCAAGACCACGGATTCATCAAGACCCCTGGCTCCAGGGCATAAGTGACTTATGGAGGACACCTAAACACCCATCTTTGTTCATGGATGTCTGAGAAGGCACGTGCATGGGACCACAATTCTCAATTAAAACCCCAGACCCCAAGCAAAGATGAGACTCACTCTTCTTTCCTGTCTGAGTCTTGTGGACGCTCTGTGTGTATCTCTACTCTCTCTATATCTTTAATAAACTCTGCTCTCACTTCTTGGCTCGCGTTTGACTTCTATCCTGTGAGAAGCCAAGGACCCTCTTGGCTGGTCCTGCGGGGACCTGCCTAAAGACCCCCGCTGTCTGGGTCTTTAGACCTGGCCAGTCTGCATCAGCCTTATGCCAACACAGTGAACCATCCAATCCATCAGCAGGTGCAGTGCGGGCGTTGTGACACTTCGGACAAAGCCACCTCTTGCCTCCTTCCAGAAAGGATCTGAGGTAACTTTTAGTAATTTCTAGGGTAAGAATAATAAAAACAGCGAACAAACAAATTGAAGCAGAGGAATAGGAATCACATAGGAAGAAGAATCTAGAAAGAAATTTAGGACAGGGATGCCTTGAGGCTGCCTGTAACAATTACACAGAAAAGGGAGGGTGGCAGTTAGTGTCACTTGGGGGCCCTCTAGTGGGCATAGACGGAAATAATACTTAATTTGCGCAACATCTATTTATTATGCATGACTGTGGCCAGACGGTGGGCTAGGATGCGCCTGGCAATTCTGTAAAACAGAAATAGGAAAGGACTTGTTGAAGAGCACACAGCGCCAGCAGCAGGTCCTGGGTCATTTCCCAACACCCCAAGAATTCCCACGCTCCCTCTGATTGGATGAAACCCAGTGAGGCAGGTCCTGCAGTCACCAGCCTGCACTCCCAGCTCAGTCCATTGTTGCCTTGAGAAAGTAAGAAAGTTCCTCAGTTTCTCAAGGCCTCAGCATGCTCACCTGTAAAGTGAAGGTTATTATATAGCCTCCACCTCTTGAGAATGGTGAAGGTTATATGAATGAATGGGTGTCAAGGGCTTGTGATGGCACTTGGCCCACAAAGAGTCCTCTTCTCGAGGAGAAAGTGAGGCTTAAAGAGGTAGACAGGTCAGTCCTGCATCATGTACGTCTGCAGGGCAGGGGAGAAAGTGAACAGGACTTGGAGAAAAACGATCTCTTCCAACCAGGAGGTGCTGTTCTTGTTAGTGATGGTGTATTTGTTGGGAGAAGTTAGTTCTCTATCCAGGTAGGCTTGGCCATCATAGGCTCTGCTCCACCCTCTTGAAGCAAGGGGCTCCTCCTGGGCCTGGGGTCTCAGAGGGCTGGGTGAGATGCACAAGACCCAGGTGTGACTTTTCTAGACCCAGTTGTTAGTGTTTGCAGGTGAGTGGGACTCAGAGTGGCCAGCTGGCTTTGGTGGTGGAGGGGGTGAAGAGGGAACCCCCCTGAAAGACCCTCCTTTGCTTCTGGCTGTCACCTCTGCAAGCTGTAAATATCCAGCCTTTGACATTAAGCTGTGTCTCCTCATTAGTACTGTGTTTTTATACTGAGCTGTGGGAGAGGAGACCCAGGCCCACAGGCAAGTGTGCCCACTGGCCTGGTTTCTCCGTTTTACCTGGGGACAGTCATGGAAACTCAAATTGTTGTGAGAGTCCAGTGAGTAAAAAATGGAAGAGCCTAGCACAGTGCCTGGTTCGTGGCAACTATTGATGGTAGTAATGTCATCCTTCACAGGTTGCGCTGGATGTCACCTCCTCCAGAAAGTCTTCCCTGACTTTCCTAGGGTGAGTTTGCTGCCTGAGTCTCCTGTGCATTCCCAGTCCTTCTGGGCTGTGTTATGATTGTCCCTTAATTTGTGTCTCTCCCACACTCAACAGTAGCCCAAGGAGTAGCCCAGCTCTGGTTCATGTTGTAGCCCCCTTATGGCTGGCTCAGGCAGGAGTGACAAATAAATTTTAGGTGAATGAGTGGGACTTATAAGAGCACATATCCTGGGGTTCCTGGGTGGCGCAGTTGGTTAAGCATCTGCCTCCGGCTCAGGTCCTGATCCCAGGGTTTTGGGATTGAGTCCCAAGTCAGGCTCCCTGCTTAGCAGGGAGTTTGCTTCTCCCTCTCCCTCTGCCTGCTGCTCCCCCTGCTTGTGCTCACTCTCTTTCTCTCTCTGTCAAATAAATTAATTAATTAATTAATTTAAAAATCTTAAAAAAAAAAAAAAGAGAGAGAGATGTATCCTGGGGCTCTATGACCAGGCCCTTAGCTGTGCCACTCACACACTGTTTGATTTAAGCTCTTGGAGTTACATCCCCTCCCACCCCTGGGATGGTGTGAGGGACAAATGAAACCCTCTACATACCATCTGGCACATCATAGGTGCTCCATAAACATTCATTGTTTTCCACGCTTCCAGATTACAGGCCCTCCACTCGTCCAGGCCTCCCCTGGACCCTCCAACTCCAGGGAGCTTCAGCTCCTGCTCTGGACTCCCATAGCCTCTAGGGCATCCCCTATCACAGCACCAATCACTTTTGGGGCTGCTGCTCTGTCATCCCCAGACAGACTGCTGGTTCAGCCAAGGCAGGGCCTTTGCCTCATCCATGTGACAATATAACACCTAGCCCAGGGCCTGGCTCGCAGTAGGGACTTGTGAATTGCTTTCTGAAGGACCCAGATGCTTGACTCTCTTGACTTCCTGCCTTTGCACTGTTGTCCCTGGGTTGCCTTTTCCTTTCACCTCAGCCTGTGAGACTCTGTTCTCATTGGGCGAGGCCTAGCACAAATGCCACCATCTCTAGGATGTCCTTCCTAAACAAACACTGTGACTTCTGTCTTCTTGGAAATCTTTTTCTTTTTAATATTTATTTATTTTGAGAGAGAGAGAGAGAGAGAGAGAGAGAGAGAGCAAACAGGGGGAGGAGCAGAGGAAAAGAGAGAAAATCCCAAGCAGGCTCCACACGCAGCACGGAACCTGACATGGGGCTTAATCTCACACACCTGAGATCATGATCTGGGCTGAAATTGAGAGTGGGACACTTAATAGACTTGAGCCACCCAGGAGCCCCTGCCCCCTGGAAATTTTTTTTTTTAAGATTTTATTTATTTATTTGAGAGCAAGGGCGAGTGCACAAAATAAATTTTTTTTTTAAGATTTTATTTATTTATTCATGAGAGACACACACAGAGAGAGGCAGAGACACAGGCAGAGGGAGAAGCAGGCTCCATGCAGGGAGCCTGACATGGGACTCGATCCCAGGTCTCCAGGATCAGGCCCTGGGTCGAAAGTGGCGCTAAACCACTGAGCCACTGGGGTTGCTGCAAAATAAAATCTTTTCAAAAAAGGATCAGAGCTAATAGAGAAACTGTTGGGCTTAGAATTAATAAAACCATATTTATAGCCTTAGCTTACTACTAATTACTAGCAAATGTTACTTTGGCTGAGTAACATAACCTTTTAAAATATCCTTATATGTAAGAAAGGAGATAATGAAGTCCACTCTGCCTAAATCACTAGGTTGTCTTGAAGATGTGAAATATGTGAAAAAATTTTTAAAAGTTAGAATAAGAATTTAATGCAAAAGGAAGGTGTCATTTCATTTACTTATTTTTATTTATTTATTATTATTTTTTTAAAGATTTTATTTATTTATTCATGAGAGACACAGAGAGGCAGAGACATAGGCAGAAGGAGAATCAGGCTCCTCTCAGGGAGCCCAATGCAGGACTTGATCCCCAAATGGGGATTACTACTCAAGCCTAAGGCAGAAACTCAACCACTGAGCCACCCAGGCATCCCAGAAAATGTCATTTTATTAAAGCCTCCCCAGGTTGGGTGGTGTTTTGTTTTTTTTTTTTAATCCGTGGGGAAAAAAAACCAACACACGTTCCATAAATACAAATAAGTATTTTTTTTTAAAGATTTTATTTACTTACTCATGAGAGACACAGATAGAGAAGCAGAGACATAGGCAGAGGGAGAAGCAGGCTCCTCACAGGGAGCCTGACATGGAACTGGATCCCAGGACCCCGGGATCATGACCTGAGCCGGACATGGCAGACGCTCAACTGTGGAGCCACCGAGGCATCCCCAAGTAAGTATTTTGATGATGGCAAATATACACTGCCTTCTCCAGAGTTTCCTAGAATCTCCTATGATCTATTTGGCCTTCAAAAAAAAAATAATAGCTCTTATCCTATGTCTCAGCTAAGTCTAAGAGAGCTGCCATTAGTTCCCCATAAGTAACAAAACCATCCAGAACTACCATAAAGTGCTACCAACGTTTATCTTTCTTACCAGATAGGTTATATAGCAAGAAACCTGCATGTCCAGCCACCTTTTAAAATGATTAAACAGGGACCCCTTGGTGGCTCTGCAGTTTAGTGCCTGCCTTCAGACCAGGGCATGATCTTGGAGTCCCCAGATTGAGACCCAAGTCAGGCTCCCTGCATGGATCCTGCTTCTCCCTCTGCCTGTGTCTCTGCCTCTCTCTCCCTCACTGTGTCTCTCATGAATAAATAAATAAAATCTTTTTAAAAAATGATTAAACAGCAGAAGTCATCTAGGCAGGGCAGACTGAATTTCTAATAAGATGTATTATAAGAGTTTGGTGTCTTGCTAGGTGTTGGTACAGGGGTTGGGGAGAAGTTAAAGAACTGATTAGTGGTTAAGTGTCTGCCTTTGTCTCAGGGAGTGATCCGGGGGTCCTGGGATTGAGTCCCCCATCAGAGTCCCTGCAGGAAGCCTACTTCTCCTTCTGCCTATGTCTCTGCCTCTCTCTGTGTGTGTGTCTCTCATGGATAAATAAATAAAATCTAAAAAAAAACAAAAAAAAAAACACAAAAAAAAAACCTGTTTAATTGCTATTGGCCCCATATAGGTTTCAACTCAAAAGGATCCTATGCCAAATTAGGGTTTAATTGTTCTTTAGCAGAAAGAGAAACCAAATAATAAAAATATTCAAAGCATTAGTGGATTACTTTAAGAAGCAACATTCTAAAATGAGCATGTACAACGGTAAATTCCAGATATGCTTCAAGTTCTTGGATAAAAAAGATATTCTGCTCTTCACAATAATCATTCCAAATAAAAATGTTGGCCTTTTGAAATAGACAAAGAAACTAACCACCCTCACACCTTCGGTATCATCATTCCTTAGAAGAGCCTCAGGTAAATATTTTTTCCCCTTTGGTAAATTAGATCTAAGGGAATATTAGAAATTATCATATTCAGTTTTACCTTACTATCTGCTGGGAGTGATAATTCTTCTTTTTTTTTTTAAGATTTTATTTATTTATTCGTGAGAGACATGGAGAGGAAGAGTCAGGTTCCTCGCAGAGAGCCCGACACAGAACTTGATCCCAGGACCCCGGGATCACACCCTAAGCCGAAGGCAGATGTTCAACCGCTGAGCAACCCAGGCATCTATTTATTTATTTATTTATTTATTTTTAACGATTTTATTTGGATAATTCTTTTTTAAAAAAAATATTTATTTAGAATCATCTCTACACACAATTTGGGCCTTGAACTCACGACCCCCAGATCAAGGGGTGCATGTTCCCCTGACTGAGCCAGTCAGGAACCCCTGGAAGTGATGATTCTTAAGTAATGATTCAATTTACAAACAGGTCAATCAAATTATAAAGAAGCAAACTACACATATGCCATATACTTCTCTCTGGTTTTGACTAAAGTTTCAGGTAACTTAGCAGCTTGGGTTAGCAAAACAGAGACTCAAAGAGACTCAAAAGCCTTTATCTGATCGAATTTTTTAAAATGTATCTTTGGGGCACCTGGCTGGCTCAGTTGATAGAGCATGCAACTCTTTTTTTTTTTTTTTTTTTTTTTAAGATTTTATTTATTGGGATCCCTGGGTGGCGCAGCGGTTTGGCGCCTGCCTTTGGCCCAGGGCGCGATCTTGGAGACCCGAAATCGAATCCCACGTCAGGCTCCCGGTGCATGGAGCCTGCTTCTCCTTCTCCCTGTGTCTCTGCCTCTCTCTCTCTGTCTCTCTCTCTCTTTGTGACTATCACAAATAAATAAAAGTAAAAAAAAATTAAAAAAAAAGATTTTATTTATTTATTCATGAGAGACACACACAAAAAGAGGCAGAGACACAGGCAGAGGGAGGAGCAGGCTCCATGCAGGGAGCCCAATGTGGGTCTCCAGGATCAAGCCCTGCAGAGAAGGCGGCGCTAAAGCCCGGAGCCACCTGGGCTGCCTGATCTCAAGGTTGTAAGTTTGAGTACTATGTTGGGTGTAGAGATTACTTTACAATCTTAAAAAAAAAAAAGAAAGAAAGAAAGAAAGAAAGAAAGAAAGAAAGAAAAGAAAGAAGAAAGAAAGAAAGAAAGAAAGAAAGAAAGGTATCTTTTACTATCACCTTGTTAATTAGGCTGTGTGCCACAAAGATAAGCAAAACAAAGGTCGAACATACCTTAAGAAATCATGTCAGTGGAGGTACAAAGGAACCCACAATTAGCTTTTTAATATCTAGTATTTAAGCAGTGTGAAAAAACAGAAGTAAAGGCATAGCAAATAAACATTGCCATTGTTCAAGTTTTCATATTTTCTTTCCTTTTTTTTTAAGATTTTATTTATTTGAGAGTGATGGAGAGCGAGCATGAGCAGGAGGGGTGTGGAAGGGCAGAGGCAGAGGGACAAACAGGCTCCCTGCTGAGCAGGGAGGTGGATATGGAGCTAGATCCTAGGACCCTGGGATCATGACCAGAGCCAAAGGCAGATGCTTAACTGACTGAGCCAGCCAGGTGCCCTGTCTTCAGGAGGTTTTCATATTTTCACTAGCAAAAATTTTTCATAAGGGTAATGTTTGACTTCATCCTCCCCCCAGAGTTGAATTAACACATATTTCGAATACCAACCTTTTACTTACACAATCTAGAGGATGAAACTAATTCCTTTTCTTACTTATATTTGTTTTGTAACCTGGTAATAGTAATGTATCTAAAAGCAACGTTTTTTAATACTTAGCTGAATAATGCAAGAAAGCGTGAAACCAAACTCATTTGTTTAATGCTGCAATGCATGTGAAAATAGTGCCTTATACATATGAAGCACTCACTTAATGTATAGTTACAAAAAAAAAACCTGTATGTTCTCATTCATTTGGAGAATATAAATAATAGTGAAAGGGAATAGAACGGAAGGGAGAAGAAATGGGTAGGAAATATCAGAAAGGGAGACAGAACATAAAAGACTCCTAACTCTGGGAAACGAACTAGGGGTGGTGGAAGGGGAGCAGGGAGAGGGGTGGGGGTGAATGGGTGACGGGCACTGAGGGGGGCACTTGACAGGATGAGCACTGGGTGTTATTCTATATGTTGGCAAATTGAACACCAATAAAAAATAAATTTATTATTATAAAAAGAAAACAAAAAACCTACACAAGTACTCAAAAACAACACAAATATATCCTTAGCTAACCTGAGTGGTTTAAAACATGAGAAATAATACTCTCCAGTTATATATGTTTATAGTTCATAATTGAAATAATCCCTTCTTCCACCAAAAAAAAAAAAAAATCCCAAGATGTTCTTTATTTTTCCTGTAAAGAAATCAGGAAGCAGTAAAGTCACCTTTACATATACGAAACAGGGAAATGTGACTTTAGATTTCTAAATCATTTTAACTGACTTGTGTTTCAGCCTGACTCCTTTAACATTAACAGACTCATAATGTGGTAATAAGCAACCTCTATTTTTTTTTTTTAAGATTTTATTTTGGGATGCCTGGGTGGCTCAGTTGGTTAAGCATCTGCTTCAGCAGGGGTTATCATTTTGAGTCCTGGGATGGAGTTCCACATTGGGTTCCCTGCTCACTGAGGAGCTTGGTTCCCCCTCTGCCTACTGCTCCCCCAGCTTGTGCACCCTCTTCCTGACAAACTTAAAATCTAAAATAAAAAATTAAAAAAAAGGATTATATTTTTCAGTAACCTCTACACCCAACAGTGGAGATTGAACTCATAACCCCAAGATCAAGAATCATACACTCTACCCACTGAACCAGTCAGGCTGCCCTAGTGATAAGCCACTTTAAAAAAATAGCTGCTCTTTTCTCAATCTGAAGTTTAGTTTATAAACCTTTAGTTATTATCTTTGCTGAAACACCTTTGACAGAGGTGGCATTCGTACTTGATTACAAATGTGCCCAAATCTAACTAATCAAATCACTATCATGGCAAAAAGAAAATACTGTAAGAGTCAGAATATGAGCTTGCCATAGTTACACTCATTTCTAGTAAAACATTTTTTTTAATTTTTTTTTTTTTTAAGTAAAACATTTTTAAAGAGCAGGGACAGAATACTGTTTCAAGGGGGATGATCGGAAATTATAAGGAGAAAGTGAATAGTACCAGAATCGAGAGTGAGGTGATAACAGGAACTGACATCCTGGCAGACCCAGCAAAAGGAAAAATGAGATATTAAGAAGTTTCTCTTGGATCAATTTCCTTGGAGGTACATGGGTTTACCTTTCCAGCCGAATTCCCAAAGGGCTGCACTGAAGGGCAGCAAGGGCTAGACTGTATTTACAGCTCTGGTTCTGACTCTTCCATTCATAAGGTAAATGATCTTGAGCAAAACCTTGCCTTTCTCAATCTCAGTTTTCCAAAGCAAGAGATGGCTCTAAAAGTCGCCACCTTAAGTTACTTAGCGAGTAGCTCGCTAATTTTTTAGCACTCTACGGGAGGCAGTGGCGAGGCTGGGCCGCGGCTGGGGAGGGGTTAATGCCGTTCGGCCCCGCCCCTTCCTGGCCCCGCCCCGCGGGCACCACCGCCCGCCCGGGTTGCACCCTTGACCCCGCCCCCAGGCCGTGCGTCCACCGGAAGTGCCCACGCGCGGGCAGCTCACTTCCGCCCGGCAGGTGACAGCCGCGGGGTTCCGAGCGGCCGGCGGCACGGACGCACCGGGGGAGCGGGAGGACGAGGCCGCGGACATTTTGCTGGCGAGCCAAGCCGTGCCGTGGCGCCGGGAGCCGTTCGGACCTGCGGGTGAGGAAGCGGGGAGTCCGGAGAGGCAGGAGAAGGAGTGGGGCGGGGAGGCGGTGGTCTGAGGGGGTTTGTGGGGTCAGAGGTCACGGAGAGGACGGGACGCTAGAGGGGCGAGAGTGGCTTCCCGAGCCCCGACGCGGCAGAAGGACTGCGGGTTCATTCATTCACGCTCGGCCGCCGGCCTGAATCCCAGGCGCCCCAGCCCGCATCCCCTCTTGGGGCGTCCTCCGGAGAGACTCCTAGACTTAGGCCCGGAGGAGTCCGCCCCTGGCCAGAGGGGAAACTCCGCTCTGAGTCCTGGTTTCCCCCTTCACATCCTGAGGCCTCCCAGTCATTCAGGGCCTTATCTCTTTGCCAGGGTTTAAAAAGGGAAAAAAAAAAAAAAAAAAAAAGAAAAGAAAAGAAATCAAGAACCGGCTCTGTGCCGCCTGCCCGGCGGTAGGCTTGGGCTTGGTCTATCCGTTGGCGTTTCATGGACAGGTTATCTGGGGACACCTGTAATCATGCTAAAAATACTGACGAAATGCTACCTACTATTTATTGAGCTCCTACTGTGTTTCATGCGCTGTGCTAAGCAGAGTAGGTACGATGCCACGTGTAACTTCTCAACAGCCCTTGCGAGGTAGCTGTTGTTGATATCCCCATTTTATCCACGAAGAAACTGAGGCACAGAGAACTTGAACCACACATGATAAGGTCAATCCTGTGGTGCAGGCAGAGTCCGGGTTCTTACCCAGGCTCTCAGGGACCTGCAAAGTGCAGAGACAAAAGAGACTGGAGCAAGGTTGGGGTGTAGGGGTGTAGGTATTTAATATCTTTAGCTGCCATTGTATTTATTCGAAGCTCTGTAAAGATGTAGCCTTAATACTTTGAATCTAATCTTCGTAAGGGACATTTGATTTACGTGTTTAGGATGAAACAATTCTGCAGGCTACTGCTATAAGTGACTACCTTTCAGGGTCAAAGGGAAGTTTTTCTTGACTATTGAGAAGTGTGAGACTCAAAACAAATTATTCATGAAGCTAATTTAAGAATATTCAGATCCTGTCAGTGGTTGAGCTGCATTCCTTTTGAAATAAAGAGAGGAAGCACATGACCCTTAGGGATCTCTTGACCCTAGGTTCTTGAAGAACATTCTCAAGGGGAGGGTCTCTGTCTCTCTGAGAAAAGTGCAGACTCCTTGGCTTCCTGGCTGGGGAGCCACATCTTTCCTGGGAATGGTGAGGTCATCTGATGGCTGGAGGACTAGACTGAGTCTGAAGCCTTATTCCTTTGCAGACATTGACTTGCTTCAGTTCTGCCTCAGTTTCCCTGACAGCAGCACAAGGAAGACCTGCTGCCGTCCTATCCACTCCTGGGTGTTACAAGCCTTAATGAACCTGCTAAGGTTTCCACATGCTTCTGAAGAAAGCTGAGATATAAATATTACTGTAGTACTTTTTTTTTTTTAACTCTATGATCTGTTTTCCTAGTTCCATTGAATTCGCAGAAACTTAATATTGTTACCTTATCCCCATCCTTCCAAGGGAGGATTTGAGATGAAGCGACTTGTCACAGATGGTAGGAACATGAGCAGAGCTCAGAGCATCTGGCTCCCTGTCCTGAGTTGAGCCCACCAGCCTTCTCCGGCCTCTAGAGTCAGATCCCTCAGAGGTTGTGGAGAAATTATCTGTTGAGTATGGTTTGAGCAGAGGCTTCATCCTGAGTAGCCTGAAGGGCTAGGAGGTGTAATGAAAAAACACTGCCTAACTCCCTCAGTTAACCCTCGGTTCTGACCCCAGCTCAGCAGCTCACCAGCTTCCTGGTAGTGTGACCTGGACAGCTTACTTAGTCTGGGCCTCCTTTACTTCAGTTTTAAAATAATAGTGACTACCACCTTCTCATCCCGCCACCCCCCATCCCCCACCTCCTGCCCCACTGGTGTGTGGGGGAATTAGATAAGGAAATTTGTGCAGAGACTGTTAGTGGTTGGGTGCTTTGATCCTAGGCAGTTGATGCCTACTGGGGGCCTTTTTCTGAGGAAGGCTGTCAACCCTCGTCTGTAGGGTATTACTTCCTTCTGCAAACAGAGACCTTTACATACACAACACTGCTACCCCCCTTCTCGTTTCACTTCCTAAAAGTGTTTCAGAACAAGTTTAGTTTGTTGGTCCTTCTGGCTTTGGGCTTGGGCTTTCATCTTTTTCTGGTCATCTTCTGAAACTGTTGCATGTCTTGACTACTCACTTCCTAGAAAACCCCCATGCCTGGCACCAAAGCTGGACATGCTGACAGTGAGCAAACATGGCTTGAATATGGGTTTTGCATTTTGGTGTAATTATGAAAGCTTGAGAGGGTGTCTGTTACATGTAGATGTTTCTTTTACTGAACAGGTTTTTGTTGTTGTTGTTGTTGTTGGTTTGGTTTGGGTTTTTTTTTGCCTGAGTCAGGTCACTGATACATGATCATAGCCCAGAAATATTTTTTGTGTTTTGTTTTTCTTTTCACACAGAGACAAATAACACCAGAGAGAAAACGTGACTTGGGGAATCCTTAAAAAAAATAATACTGCTTGAATATCCATCAATGAGTCCTTATTGCTCTTAGGCTAAAATTCATAGTCTTTATCGTGGCCTTCAAGGCCTTTTGGGCTAACTCCTGCTTGGCTCTCCTGCCTTATCTCTCCCACTCCCCACTTCTTTTTTTTTTTTTTTAAGATTTTATTTATTCATGAGAGACACACACACACACACAGAGAGAGAGAGAGAGAGAGAGAGAGAGAGAGGCAGAGACACAGGCAGAGGGAGAAGCAGGCTCCATGCAGGGAGCCCGATGTGGGACTCTATCCCTGGTCTCCAGGATCACACCCTGGGCTGAAGGCGGCGCTAAACCTCTGAGCCACCGGGGTTGCCCCCACTCCCCACTTCTATCTCTTCCCAGGCTCCTGTCAAATTCAGCTACTTGCCACTTCTGCAACTCCTAACTTTTTTTACCTCTGTGTCCTTACCTTGTGTTCTCCTTACTGCCTGGACACCATTTCTTGTCACACATGCCTCTTTCTTTGCTGGGCCACTAGTTGGAGCTTCCCATCTGATCATCTCTCTGACCTTGCAGGCCTGAACCTCCTCAGTGTCCTGTGGCACTGCTCATGATGGGTTGTCATGTTCACTTGCCTGTCTTCTAAGTAAACAGCCCTTAATCCTTGCGGGGAGGGGGGGGATGTGTTTTAACAGTCTGTGTCTCTAGCACTTAGTGAAATGTCTGGCACATATGTTCTCAGTGTCAGCGAATAGATGAATATTGCATTGACTTGTTAGGATTTCTTGATTCCTAAGGAATTCAAAGCACTTTCCAGATGATCTGTCCGTCTTCATATCACTCCAGGGGGATAGGGAGAAGTCTGATCAGTGATAGTATTAACTACTCTCAGGCTACTGTTGCTACCACCCAGCCAGCCACTAGAGTGTTTCAGGGCCTCCAGAGACCTGGAGTTGGGGAGCAGCAAGGAGGTGCTAGTGGCCACTTTCCCATTGTAGTAATAGTGGCCAGCATTCATCAAGCACTTGGTGGGCTGGGCACGACTGAAGGCTTTATATGTATTGACCTGTTTTAACCTGACAAATCCCTCACGTATGTGACATTGCAGCTCTCATTTTACAGGGGTGGTATGCTTGTACCTGTTAAGTTGTGTAGACTCCTGGAGAGCCCTTGTCAAACCTGCTGTGGCCACCTTTCCTTTCCCTACTCCTTGTTCTTAGATGGTCTCCTGTTATTTAATGGAGCTGAGGAGGGGCTTGCCTGTGGTTTTAGACTTTCAAGCCTCATGTTTTTTCAGTCTTTAGCCTTGGGCTTGACCTCTGATCTTTATTAAGAGGGTCTCCCCAAAGCTGGGAGACCTCTTCTAGTTAAGGTAAGAGGCTGGTTGTGTCAGAATTCCCAGAGTTCCATCAGCAGCCAGGATGCCTGCCTTAGTGACTGCTCTCCCAGGTTTGCCATCTCCTCTGTGAACTTGAGCTGGAAGATGGTCGATTTGGAAGTCAGGTCTCAAAGCTTTAAAACCAGTCCTTCATGGGACTCCTGGGTGGTTCAGCAGTTGAGTGTCTGCCTTTGGCTCAAGGCATGATCCTGGAGTCCCGGGATCAAGTCCCAAATCAGGCTCCCTGCATGGAGCCTGCTTCTGCCTCTGCCGTGTCTCTGCCCCTCTCTCTCTCTCTCTCTCTCTCTCTCTCTCTGTGTGTGTGTGTGTGTGTCTTGTGAATAAATAAAATATTTTTTTAAATAAATAAAATCTTTTTTTTTAATTTTTATTTATTTATTTATGATAGTCACAGAGAGAGAGAGAGAGAGAGAGGCAGAGACACAGGCAGAGGGAGAAGCAGGCTCCATGCACCGGGAGCCCGATGTGGGATTCGATCCCGGGTCTCCAGGATCGCGCCCTAGGCCAAAGGCAGGTGCCAAACCGCTGCGCCACCCAGGGATCCCAAATAAAATCTTTTTAAAAAATGTTTTTAAATAAAACCAGTCCCTCATCGTTCATTTTTAGCACTAAAAACATTCATTAAAATAGAGCTCTGTAAAGGAATAGACGGGTGACATACTTTTTGCCATACCTAATTGCTTTTAGGGTCTTACGCATATTGAGAGGAATGACAAAATTTCATTAGCTGGTGAGTCTGCTTCTGTGGTCTCCATTCTCTGAATGAAGCCGGGTGGCTGGATGTTGAGACACTGAGGACAGAGCCTTCATACATTTATTCATTCAGTATTTATTGAGCCCAAGTGGATACCTGGCACTGGGCTAAGTGTGATGATAGGTAAACAAGCCAGTTTCTGCCCTTGGGTTACTTACTACATTCTGATGAGGTAGGGATTGGGAGGAAACAGAAGAAATAGAAAACAAATGTAATAATTAGAAAAACTGATAATCCATGAGAGAAACAGGCATAGCAACCAATGCATGTTGAAGTGTAAGTCAGATCTACTCAAGACCCTTTAGCGGCTTCCACCTGACTCAGAGTAAAAGCCAGGGTTCTAACCTTGACCTGGAAGCCCCCTCCATTCTCCTCTGACCTCATAACCCACTACCCTCCTCATTGCTCACTCAGCTTTCCTGCTATTCCTCAGACAAGCCAGGGATGCTCCCACTTTTCACTATCTTAAGCCTGGAAGTCTCTTTCCCCAGACAGTGCCACCTGTCACCTTCTCAAGGTGGCCAGCTGGTTAAATTTCAACCTCCTTTCCTCCCCTCCTCCACACTCCCTATCCGCCTTCCTGTTTTCTCTTTTTCCATAGCATTTGTTGCTACATCAGATAGTATATATTGTACTTATATGTCTCGCTTGTGGTGGTCCCTGTCTGCCACTGAGATATATGCGCCATGAAGGGAAGGATTTTTGTTTGACTTATTCACTGCTGTATCCCTAGCGTGTAGACCTGTTTATGGCATGTGAAAGGTGCTCAGCAAACATGAATAGGAGTGGGGGTGGGGGTAAGGACAAGAAAATATGTACTTAGTGAGTGCAGGGTCAGTATCTTTGAAGTGATGTCATTTAAGCCGAGATTTGAAAGATAAGTTGGAACAACCACTCTAGAATCTGGAGAGGATAATCCAGGCAGAAGGCTCAGCAAGTGCAAAAGCAGTGAAGAGCTTGACAAAAGAACACAGAAGGCCTGTGGGCCTAGAGGGTTATAGAGAGAGGGAAGGGGCTGCCTGTGTTCACATCATAGCTATGTCAGAGCCCTCTGCCACCAGCATTTGCATCCCCTCCTTCAGCAGCTCTAGTCTCTTTCAACTGATGCCTGTGGGAGCCGGGGGATGGGGAGGTGGCCTGGACATTTCTCCCATCAGAGCTCTTGCCACCTGGTCTTCTGCCCTTTGCTCTTTCTTCTCTCTTTTCTTTATTTACTTGTCTTCCATTTATCGGCTTTAAAATGAGCTAAGGAATTTGGCATTTTCAACTTTAGTTTTATCAAAATAACTTGACAACCAGAGCAGATGCATGTCTGATGCTGGCACACCCTGTGAGTGGAACATGGGGAAGCTGAGATTGGTTTACAAAACTTGAAATTTCCCTGAGAAGAGAGTTGAGCACTAATCATTCAGATGTTTATTGAGCACCTACTATTTGCCAAGTAATAGTCTAGGAGGTAGGGATACAGTAGTGAATAAAATGGACAGTCTTTGTCCTTATGGAGTACATTATGGAGGGAGAAAAAAATAGATGATATAAATATATTTTATAGTATGTTGGTGATAAGTACCTTGAAGAAATACAAAAGGAGGAAAGAAGGATAGGGAGTTGGGGGGATTGGTTGGGGAGGTGTACAATTTTTTTTTAAGATTTTATGTATTTATTCATGAAAGACACAGAGAGAGGCAGAGACATAGGCAGAGGAAGAAGCAGGCACCCCACAGGGAGCCTGATGCAGGACTCAGTCCCTGGACCCGGGGATCACGCCCTGAGCCAAAGGCTGATGCTCAATCGCTGAGGTACCCAGGCGCCCTGGATGTGTACGATATCAAAGTGGTCAGAGAAAGTGACATTTGAGTGAGATTTGAAAGAGATGAGGGACTGAACCATGATGCTATCTGGAGAAAGAGCCTCCCTCCCTGGCAATTGTACCATATGTACAAACATTGTAGAAACATGCTTCTTGTGTTCAAGGATCATCAAAGAGGACCCCGTATGGCTAGAATTGAGGAAATGATGGAGAAAACAATGGGAGAAAAGTTTAAAGAAGTAATGATGAATGGTGTGTATGTGTGTGAGAGAGAACCAGAAAGGATATGTGTCTCATATGGCCCATAGTCCATAATGCCATGGTAGAGATTTTGGCTTTTACTCTGAGACAGGGAACCATTGGAGGATTTTGGACAGAGGAGTACCACTGACTTAGACTATAATGGGATCATTCTGCCTGGTGCTGAAGTAGGTTGTAGAGAGCAGTGTGGAAGCAGTTTTAATCCCAATTAAAAGTGATGGTGTCTTAGAGCTGGTGAAAGCCGCCTTATGGATTCTGGATTCATTTTGAAGGTAGACCCCAGTAGCATTTGCTGATAGATTAGATGTAGGATATGAGAATGTGTGTTGTCAAAGATAACTGAGATTTTTGGCCTGAGACTCTGCTAAAGATGTTGGCAGTAACTAGATAATGAAAACTGCAGATGAGCCAGTTGAGGGATGGGGAGAAGCAGGAAGTCAGATTTTTAAAAGTTTTATTTATTTATTATTTATTTTTTTTTTAATTTTTTTTTTTTTTATTTATTTATGATAGGCACACAGTGAGAGAGAGAGAGGCAGAGACACAGGCAGAGGGAGAAGCAGGCTCCATGCACCGGGAGCCCGACGTGGGACTCGATCCCGGGTCTCCAGGATCCCGCCCTGGGCCAAAGGCAGGCGCCAAACCGCTGCGCCACCCAGGGATCCCTATTTATTATTTTTAATTTTTAAGTCCAACGTTTATAATATGAGGGCCAGGGCTTTCTCCTCAACTCAAGTTTATAAATTTTCAATTGGCTTGTGAGGCCAATAGAGATACTTCTTGTCTAATTTGGTTGCTGGGAAGACTTCATTCAGGTCCTCAATGGCCATCTTATCAAATGGAATTATGTTCTTCATCGTCTCCAGCTCTTTTTCATATTCTTCAATCCTGGCCTTGAGAGAGACAGAAACTCAGCACAGCTTTTCACATCTTCTTTTTCCTCAGCATCCACCTGGACAGTGTATTTATCCTCTGGCACAAGAACCTTCAGGGCATTAAACCTCTTCTCAAAGTCATCTACCAAGCCAGCCTTTGCCACATTGGCCTTGTAGTAAGCCCAGTCAGTAGCAGGTGGTTTCTCAGGAAGAGTAGCCAACCTGGAGGTAAGCATCTCATTCCAGGATTTCAGGGAGTTGGCAATGGCCTTCTGGTTTCGGGGTATGATCTCCCCAAAAGCTACCCAGTCAGTGGTTTTTTTTTTTTATTTTATTTATTTTATTTATTTATTTTATTTTATTTATTTTATTTACTATTTTATTAATTTATTCATGGGAGACACACAGAGAGACAGAGACACAGGCAGAGGGAGAAGCAGGCTCCATGCAGGGAGCCCGATGTGGGACTCGATCCTGGGACTCCAGCATCATGCCCTGGGCCGAAGGGAGGCACTCAACCACTGAGCCACCCAGGTGTCCCAGTCAGTGGTTTTTAGAGCAAGTTTTCACCCAGCCATCTTGAGATCCTTCACCGACCCTGGTGGCCCACAGTCCAGGAAGTCAGTTTTTATCATGTTAAGTTTGATCTGCCTGTTAGCTATATAGATATTCAAGTTCAAGTGTTGATTAGGCAGTTTGGATATATGAGCTGGGAGTTCACTAGAGAAATTGGGCCTGGGGATGTAAGGGCCTGGGGACATACACTTGTGGGTTGTCAGCATGTAGATGACACTTAAAGCCTTGACACTGGATGAGCTCACCAAGGAGGCAAGATAGCATTGGTAGGGAAGGAAAGAGAGGTACTAAGCCTGACCTGTGGGCCCTCTGATGGATGAAGAGGAAGAGGAGGAAGAACCAACAAAGGAGACTGAGAAGGAGCAGGTAGTGGGGTAGACGGAAAGGCAGAGTGCATGGCATCCTGGAATCCAGGGAAAGAAAGTGTTTCGGAGTATTCAAGGAGCGATAAACAATGTCAAATGCTCTTCTGCATGAGACTTGTCATCTGACAGGACCACTGCACCTTTTGCCAGCAGGATCTAATATGCACTAGCATCCAAGACCATCCTTGAATCTCATCCTTCCTTGCCTAACCTCATCTCCTTTCCCTTCCAAGTCCTTGCCTTCAACCAGGCAGGGGTTCTCATAAATTCCTGAACACACATGCTTGTTTTGGCTTTGGATAAGTTGCTCCTCTCTCAGCATCTTTAATTCTTTATTTGTAAATGGATTACCTTGAGAATTAAATGAGAGAAGGGCTATAAAACATTTAGCACATTGGGATCCCTGGGTGGCGCAGCGGTTTAGCGCCTGCCTTTGGCCCAGGGCGCGATCCTGGAGACCCGGGATCGAATCCCACGCCGGGCTCCCGGTGCATGGAGCCTGCTTCTCCCTCTGCCTGTGTCTCTGCCTCTCTCTCTCTCTCTGTGACTATCATAAAGAAATAAAAAAAAAAAAAAAAAAAAAAACATTTAGCACAAAGCCCACACCCCAGTCAGTGTTGCTGGTGATTTAGTCTCAGTTATGCTGACATCTTGTGGGTCTTCTCCAGGTTACCCTCAGCCCTCCCTTTCCAAATGTGACTCATCTTTTTCTGTCCTAGCAAGCCCTTCTTCATCTGAGAGGGCTTCCCTACGTGTTGTCCCAGTCTCAGAACCCTCCTCTGAAGAGTGGTGGTACTTGTATGGAAAGCATGATTGCTCTGCTATTCACCTGCAGTCCTTTACTTGGGCTCTGCATCTGTAAGAGCCCAACGGGAGAACTCTCCTTTGTCTGCTTATGTACACGCTCCTGTGTGGGGCATAATGTCAGTCTCAGAGCTGACAGTGACCCATGCTGTTACACGTGCTGAATGGATGACTCTACACTTGACAGATCTTCAGAAAGTATTCCTGTTGCGTAGATGCGAAAACTGAGATTTAAAGGGACCTCGTTCTATAGTCTTTGGCCTCTTTCTCTTCTTCTTGATTAAGTATTATTCAGAAGAAGCCCCTGTTTCTTTTTCAAGTCAAAGGAACTTTTCTTTTCCTATCTTAAAGATTTTTTGTATTTTTTCATGAGAGACACAGAGAAAGAGGCAGGGACATAGGCAGATGGAGAAACAGGCTCCCCACAGGGAGCCTGATGCAGGACTCTATCCCAAGATCCCAGGATTATGCCCTGAGCCAAAAGCAGACACTCAACCACTGAGCCACCCAGGTGCCCCATGAACTTTACTTTTTCTTGACAGCAGATCTTTTCAAGCATTACTGTCTGTAGATTGTTGAGAACTGGCACATGATTCTAGAATTAGGTTATAAAGAATCAGTGCTAATATAAGAAAATTTGCATGTGGCATGTGTGTGCCTTTACTTCCTTTTCATTTTGAGGCTTTAATTGCTAGTGGGTCTGAGGAGATTGATTTTGGCTAACTACGCTTCGTCCAAATCCCAAGAGACCCATAACTCGGCAACTTCATCCAGACAGGCTTTCGCTAGGCATGTTAACAAACTTGACATTCCTGTTGTCCAAACTGGATGGGCTGGCTCTTAAATAACCTGTAATTCAACGTTTGAGAGACTCTGAAGGGATATGTGGCAACATATTTCGTGTATCTGTTAGCTTGGAGTGTGTGTGTGTGATTCTGCCAGGACTTCATTCAAAGAGAAGTTGATTTGCTGGGTAGAGTGGGACCTCTGGGACCTCATTATGGGGCAAGGGTAGAGAGTATCAATACTACCATTTTCTAGCTGTGTGACTCCAGACAAATAAATACTTTGGTCTCTCTGGGCTTCACTTTCCTCATCTGTAAACTTGTGATATTATCAGTACTTTTTCCACAGATTATTGTGAAGATTAAATGTGAAAATCTTTATGTAGTGTCTGGCCCATAGAGCACATCTGTTTGCCATCACTACTACCATTGCTCCCTTTGTTCTGAATTTCACACCAAGCCCAAAGAAAAGCACAGCTTATTTTCTCAGTTATTAAACCGACTTGAAAGAGCCTGAGTTTGGTGACCGCATATGAGAGAGAAAGTCTGAAATCTGGTTTCTCTACTGCTGCTGAGTCACCCTTTTAATCTTCAAGGTGGCCTTACCTGTTTCCTTGTCTATAAAATGAACTTTAGGACTTTCCTGTGAGGACCTTTTCCTTTTTAAAAGGAGACTTAGACTGATGAGCAGCCATAAATAATTGCTGGGTGGTGAGTAGAATCATTGTCTTTATTATAAACTCTAGGCTTCATAGGGAAGGAACACAATCCAGAGAATGGCACAGAGTAAGGGAATATTTTGAATGAATTAACCTGTGCCTTTGAGACAGAACTGAAACAGCCACACATGGGGATAATTAAAGTTTGGCTTTTCTGGGATCCCTGGGTGGCGCAGCGGTTTAGCACCTGCCTTTGGCCCAGGGCACGATCTTGGAGACCCAGGATCGAATCCCACGTCGGGCTCCCGGTGCATGGAGCCTGCTTCTCCCTCTGCCTATGTCTCTGCCCCTCTCCCTCTCTCTCTCTCTGTGTGACTATCATAAATTAAAAAAAAAAAAAAGTTTGGCTTTTCTGTTCTAAATGAAAAAGAAAAAGTAGCACCATGCTATTCCCTTTTATTTATTCTTCCTAGCATAGTCTTGACTGTCCTTGAGCTAACATGTGCCTGGAGCATGTTTCTGAACCTCTCTTCATCAGGCAAGGGATTAACAGTAACTGTTTTTAAACAGCACTGAAGTTGGAAGCCACCAACACAGACTTCCAGAGATCATTTTTCTCTGCCCAAATATCCTTGAATTCAGAGATGAGTCTTGGCAGTTGGATCAGACCTTGCCAAGTATCTCCTTTCCTTTCCCCTCTCCCTTTTCTGAAGCCGCTTCTCTGGCTAATTTCACAATACTGTCTCCCTTGTTAATTCACTGAGGGCCCATGGTATGCATTGCATTGTTCTAGTGCTACCAACTTGATGCTTCTCATCTGTTTGCAGAGCATGGGTTGCTCTGGCATGAATCACTACCCTGAGACTAGAAAAGTCCTTTCCTTGGCCATTGGCAGGCCATTTGGGGAATCATTTGACTTGCTATTGTTTTCCTTACTGAAGGAAAGGAAGACTACTGAAGACCTAATAAGGTTTGGTGGCACTGGCTGCATTCTGAATCTGTTTACTCTTGTCCCTTGGAAACATCTTCTGTCATGCTCTGAGAATGATCGTGCTCCATTTCTTCTTGTTTGATATCTTGGGAGAACACTCATTGGTGAGGAAATGGATTTCTCATCTAGCAGAGAATGGTGACACCTGAGATGTGGGATGGAGTTTATCTGTCATTTAATAAACTGAAACTGTTGTCCTGTGGAACTGTAAGTTGTCTAAAGGGCCCCTGGTGAAGAAGGGGAGTTGGACATAGTGGAATGAGCTGAGTTCTAGGTCCCCCATACTTAAGTCAACCAGGACAACTCTATTTTTGTTTTAAACAGTTTAAAAGCAAGAAGGGGCTTGAAAAGCCATTGGTCTGGTTGAATTCTCTTGTTTGACAATTGGGAAAAATAAGGCCCAGAGATGGAGGCATTTGCCCAGGGTCATACAACTCTTGGTAGCAAAGCTAGATTTCCTGGCAAGCCATCTTGGCATTGGATCATCCTTACCTTGTTGGTTGAAAGTTAACTACAAAGGCTTATGTCTCTAGTCTGTCCCATTGTCCCTCTGGTCTCATCAGGGAACAGGGAGTCCTCTTTTTTTTTTTTTTTTTTTTTTAGATGTTTATTTGAGAGGGAGAGTGTGGGTACAAGTGTAAGCAGGAGGAGGGGCAGAGGAAGAGGAAGAAGCAGACTCCGACGGCCTGAAGTAAGGCTTGTCCCCAGGACCCTGGAATCCTGACCTGAGCTGAAGGCAGATGCTTAACTGAGCCACCCAGGTGCCCCATCAGAGAGTCCTCTTATCTTGATCTTTTATAGGCCTCTGGTTTTGTAGTTTCTCTGGGAGCTTGTCTTTTCATTAATTTTGTCAGCACACATTTGATGAGCTCCTGTAATGTGCCAGGCATAATGCCATTGGGTTGACAGCAGTAAACAGGACAGATCCCAAATTAGAGTCATGAGGAGGGCTGTGGAGAAATCATGATGTGACTGAGTCAGATATCAGGGAGGCCTCTGCCCCTGTGGGTCTGGAGAAAGCTTCTATGTGGCAGCAGTGTTTGAGCTGAGACTAAGGATAAGCATGGGCCAAGGAACAGAGTTTTTGAATAGATGTCCCATTGTTTCCTAAACTATTATATTTGAAAGAAGTGATACATGCATGGGATATAAAATTCCCAAGATGTAAGCTGGTGAGTGATGAAGGATCAGTCTCTCACCCCATCCCTTGGCAATCCAGCTTCTTTTCTGGAGGAAAAGATTGTTAACTTTTCTTGTTTACCCTTTTTTTTTTTTTTTTTTAAGGTTTTACTTATCTGAGAGAGAGAGCACACAAGTAGGGGGAGGAGCGGAGGGACAGATAGACTCCATGCTGAGTGCAGAGCTCAATGGGTTCAATCTCATGACCTGATCATGACCTGAGCCAAAATCAAGAGTCGGATGCTCAATCAACTTTAGTGCCCCAAATTTCTTTTTTTAAAAAATAAGTAATCTCTCTGCTCAACATGGGGCTTGAACTCATGACCTTGAGATCAAGGTTCATATGCTTTACTGACTAAGCCAGCCAGGTACCCCTGTTATGCCATAATTTTTTTAAAAAAACCTTCTATGGAAGGACATTTAAGGTGTTTATAATAGTTTGCTATTTTAAGAAGGTTGCATGAATACATGAATAACTGTATATACATAGCTTTTGTACATATAGAATAAATTCCTAGCAGTGCCTGGGTGGCTAAACTGGTTAAGCGTCTGACTCTTGGTTTCAGCTCAGCTCAGGTCATGGTCTCATGGCGGATCAAGCCCCAGGTCGAACTCTGCAGTCAGCACCAAGTCTGCTTGAGATTCTCTCTCTCTCTCTCTCTCTCTCTCATCTGCTGCTCCTGCACTTTCTCTCTCTCAAATAAATAAATAGATAAAATCTTAAAAAAAAAAAGAATAAATTCCTAGAGGCAGATTTGCTGGATCAAAGGTCAGCATCTTTGCAATTTTGATAGTTGTTGCCAAATTGGTGTAGATATTGTAGCAATTTAGACTCTCATTAGCATTAAGAGTATCTGTTTTCCCACATCAGCACCAACATGGGATGTTATCAGACTTTTGGGTCTTTACCAGTCCAGTAGTTACTGGATGATATTTCATTGTAACTTCAGTTTCTCTTATAAGTAAGCTTAAACCATTATTCTTCACTTCCTGTGAACTCACCATGTTCTTTGCTATTCTCCTATTTTAGGTACTTTTTACGTATTAAGGAAAATAGACTTTTGTCTGGGATGTGATGGAAATTTATGTGTGTGTGATTATCATATGTTTTTGTTTTTTTATTATGTTTTTGGCCATGCAGGAAAACTTAATTTTTATGTAATCGAACTCATAGTCTTTTAAGGCTCCTTTATTTATTTCAGAAAGGCTTTGTTTCCTCTAGATTATACAGCCTTCCATTTTTCTTCTTCAGCATTGGGTTTTGCTATTTTTTAAAAATTCAATATTTGTGTGATTTACACCAAATGAAATGTCAGGGTTTTTTTTTTTAAGATTTTATTTATTTATTCATGATAGACACAGAGAGAAAGAGAGCAGCAGAGACACAGGCAGAGGGAGAAGCAGGCCTCATGCAGGAATCCCAATGCAGGACTCGATCATGGGACTCCGAGATCATACCCTGAATCAAAAGCAGGCGCCAAACCACTGAGCGACTCGGGCTGCCGGAAATGTCAGTTCTTAAGTGTACCGTTTGGCCAGTATCTGCATCGAGATACAGATCATTTTCATCACCCCTAGAGTTCTTTTGTGCCCCATTCAAGACAGTCCTTCTCAGCTAGAAACCTCCAATAATCTGACTTCTACCACCGTAAGTTAGTTTCGCCTCTTCTTCTTATCTAGAATTTCATGTAAGTGGAACTCCATGATATTTATGCTTGTCAGTGTACTTTTATTCCTTCATGGTTACCTATCAGAAGAAATGAGTGAACTAAGTAAAACAGCAAGTGCTGCTGTCTCCATTTTCAAGAGAGGAATTGGATCATAGAGATGAAGTAAATTAACATCAGTTCAGAATTCTTTCTTTTAAAATTATTAAAAATAAAATAAAATAAAATAAAATAATTATTGTTGAGGCACCTGGTCAGCTCAGTTGGTAGAGCACATGACTCTTCATCACAGAGTCATGAGTTCAAGCCCTGTGTTGGGCATGAAGCCTACTTAAAAAATAATGATAAAAATAAAATAATTATTGTTATCTTTAGCAAATTTGAGATCTTGGAGAAAAGTTGAAATATATTCAGGGTTTCTTTTTTTTTTTTAAGATTTTTATTATTATTTATTCATGAGAGACACACAGAGAGAGAGGCAGAGACACAGGCAGAGGGAGAAACAGGCTCCATATAGGGAGCCTGATGTGGGACTCGATTCTGGGACTCCAGGATCACGCCCTGGGCCGAAGCCAGGCGCTAAACCACTGAGCCACCGGGCATCCCCAGGATTTATTTTCTTAATGTATTTTTATAGATTTAAATTCATTTTATTAGCTTAAAGCTCAGATTCTTTAGCTCTTGTTTATAAAACTACGTTTAGATATGTGAAGACTGGGATCCCTGGGTGGCGCAGCGGTTTGGCGCCTGCCTTTGGCCCAGGGCGCGATCCTGGAGACCCGGGATCGAATCCCACGTCGGGCTCCTGGTGCGTGGAGCCTGCTTCTCCCTCTGCCTATGTCTCTGCCTCTCTCTCTCTCTCTCTCTGTGTGTGACTATCATAAATAAAAATTTAAAAAAAAAGATATGTGAAACTTCACAAATTTAAAAAGTGTTGAGGACCTTTTTTTCCTTAAACCTAAAAATCCAGTGGCTAAAATTCAAAGTCTTTAGCTGGGAATATTTTTATGATTTTTTTCCCCTTCCATTTTCTCTCTAGGTCCTCAGTTCCACTCTTAGATTACAATACATCTTTGTCCTAACCAGTGTGTCAGTGATTCTCACCAAGGACTTCTTTATAGTTCTAGAAAACATAAAACTACTCTATTTCAGGCTTTGTTACTCAGTTTTTTCCCCCAGGTTCATAATTTATTGTACAAATTGAGTATCACATGATAAGTTGACATTAGCTTCTCCAAGCATGGGAAGTTAACAGATGAGGTCCAAGTTAAAGTCCATTTATATTGCTTTCACAGCTGGTGTTTTTTTAGACCTTAATTTGAAGTATAAAATCCTCAAAGCGGGATCCCTGGGTGGCGCAGCGGTTTGGCGCCTGCCTTTGGCCCAGGACGCGATCCTGGAGACCCGGGATCGAGTCCCGCGTCGGGCTCCCGGTGCATGGAGCCTGCTTCTCCCTCTGCCTGTGTCTCTGCCTCTCTCTCTCTCACTGTGTGCCTATCATAAATAAATAAAAAAATTAAAAAATATTTAAAAAAAAAATCCTCAAAGCAATGCCTCTATATGTGGCCAAAACACAATTCATTCTACCTGTGAGAGTATAAGAGTTGAAATATTTTTTGGTGCCAGTGAAATGGAACTAGGCATCAGTTTCTGGACCTGCCATGATTTCAGTCTTGCAAAAGGTAGCAATTCCACTGGTTGTGTCCTTCAATGTACGCAGCTAACCTGCAGCCAGCTGGAAGAAGCCACCTGTCCCGCACGCATTCAACGGGCCAGCTGTTACTCAATTTCTTTGCTTTAAGCCTAGAGGTAAGGGAAAATAGGAGCGTCAGGAGGATTTTTTTTTTTTTAAAGTAAGATGAACAGGGACTGGTTCTGGTATTATAGGATCAAAGTGGGAAGGTAGATTTAAGGTAAGGACAGCATCCATGGCTCCTCACAGACAAAACCAGTCCTTCCAGGTGTGCCCCTCTTTAATTTTGACTTTCCCTCCCCTCCCTTAGCCTGTAAATGCAGTGTGACTCATCACACTGGCCATAGCAATTTTTCCAAACCAAAAATTCCCCCAATTATTGTTTTAAGATTTTATTTATTTATTCATGAGAAACAGAGAGAGAGAAAGAGGCAGAGAGATAGGCAGAGGGAAAGCAGGCTCCATGCAGGGAGCCCGACTTGGGACTTGATCCCCAGGCTCCAGGATCATGCCCTGGGCTGCAGGCGGGGCTGCCCAATTATTGGTTTTTAAAGAGTGTCCTGGCACTTCCAAAGACCGAATTGTAAGCTTTTTCTTGCCTGAATTGGCTGCTTGCTTTTAGTTGTGGCTCATGTATACAATCAGATCCATCAAACAAAGTCTTAGCCCCTGGGGCCTCCATTAGTAGGCATGCAATATATGGCAGTAGGTGAGCAATACCAGGGAAATCCATCTTTCCTGTGACATCCACAAGTCTGATCCTTTAAACTGAACTGTAGGGTTTTTTCCATTCCTGCAGAGAGAATGAAATATCTCTTGCACTAACATCTAAGAGGTAACTGCAGAGGAAGGACACAGGAGATAGCCACCCTTAGCAGATCAACAAGGTGCAATTGATCTTCCACAGTGAAATGAGGTTTTTAAAATCTGTGCTCTGGGTGGCTTTGCAGAAACATTTTCACTTCTCTCTACTTTCCCTTCCTCTTTCACTTTAATTTCCTTTATGTGAAAACAACTTCAGAGAGATACGATTTCTGCATCATCAGTCCCGTTGGGCCCTTTGCAGAGGGATATGCGAAATAGATACTCCAGAGAAAAGGAACCAGCACTCACACTGGATAACATTTTAAGTTGTGAGTAGTTACTTAGCACCTGTAAAAGGAAGAGTGTCATCAAAGCTTAATGCTATTGGGGTATCAGCAACTGTGGTGGTGGTCTAAATTAGCTGACCTAGTGACTCTGTTGCTTTTTTTAACCCCCCCCTCCCCAAAAGAAGCTTCCCAATCTCTCCTCCACCTGGGCAGTTGCATACAACACAAATCTGTCCCTAGGAAGTTGTGTTCTCGGAACTTAGGGCCCCCAGATGTTGTGTTGTGCCTGCAGATAAGGGGAAAGCCTCCAACAGCCTCCTCTCCTGGAAAAGGAAGAATTTCGGGACAGTGATGAAGTTAGACATCTAAGGTAGTTTTTGCTTTTTGTTCACTTCGGTTTCCTTCTAGATTTAACAGTGGAGGGGTTTATATGTTATTGCGATTCTTTAATTTTTGGCCCCTTTGCTTTCATCAATCCCTCTTAGACTAAACCTAACTTTGAGAAATGAGGTACTTCTATTTTGGATACTTCTGTCAGTTGTGCTCACACCTGTGACTTCTGAACTCACACAGCCCTTTGTTATGTGGTAGACATCCTCTTCTCTTGTTTACCTGCTCATTCTCAGCACTCCATAAAGAACCTCTAAATTGGTGAGATTTCTCCGAGAAAATAACTTTATTTATGCTCAAAAGAAAATTGTTTTCACTGTAAGTAAACTCCTTTAGGAAACAAATGCTAAATAGTTACATAACAGATTTGTCAAAAGAGCAAGCCAAGGCTCCCCAGGATGTTCATTGGCCCCTTTTCATTTCTTTTAACAACTACCAACTCAACACTGACCATATGCAGAACCCTGGGCCGGTTATGAAGGGGGAGATGGACAGAGCCATGGACCAGGCTGATGTGGCTCCTCCGTTTGTGGATCCGTCCATAGCCCTGACTCCTGCTGCCAGGATCTGCAAGTTAGAGTCCCCACTGTGGGTCTGTCATTATCAGACACAGCAGTCCCTTCTGCTCTTTCCTGCACTTCCTACAGAAAAGTGCCATCATCCCTTTTCAACCTTGCAAAGCAAAAGAAAGGTAGAATTGTGTTTTTTCCTTTGTACTATTTTGTCAGTGAAGCCTTTATTCCTTTATTTTAATGGGATCCACAGAGGATTTAAGGCAGCCCCAAGACAGCACATATTTGTTCCCCATTGCTTACCGAGACCAAATCTATTGGGTGCCTCAGTTGGGGAGCAGCCTCATTGCCGTCCTGCCATGAATACCAGCTTAGTCTGGAGAATTCAGTTGGGTTGGAGAGTAGCTATGTCAGCTTTATTTCCAGAGACTTTTGAAATGATTCTTGACCTCCCTACATCCATCCCACCAGTAATCTCCATCTTGCTCCCACATAGTAATGCACTGAAAGAAGATGTTAATAGGCTCTGTTTTTTTAGCTAATTAATTAGTTTCAGGTTTTTATTTAAATTTTAGTTAGTTAACATACAGTGTAATATTGGTTTCAGGAGTAGAATCTAATGATCATTACTTACATGTAACACCTGGTGCTGGTCACAAGTGCCCTCGATGGGTTCTATGTTTCAGTCTCTCCCATGGAGGCAACAGAAGGGACAAAGTGAAAAGTGAGTTGTTTTTTCCATTCAGATGTTTGTTTTTTTGGTTGTGTGGTTTTCTGTACTGACTGATTGGATTTCATGTTTAAGACATTATCTTAAACATTCTGTACACTTACCGTATAAGTAGGACTGGATAGTTGTAATTGAAAGTCTTCTGGTTTTTGGACTGAGTCCTTAGCAACTGTCAGGGCTCCATCCTCCCTTTTGGATGGGAGAAGCAGAATTCTGTCATTGATAGAATACAGCTGCTGAGCTCAGGCAGCCCTTAAGATGGTCTCCCAGTCTAACCATTTACAAGCCATGTGACTTTGGGCAAGTTACTTAACCGTGAGCCTCAGTTTACTCAGCTGTAACGTAGGGTTAAAGCCAGGTATCTTATTGGTAGAACTAAATGAGATAATGTGTGTAAAACCCTTGACTGTAATAGGGACTCAGTAAATGATAACTTCTTAAATGTTAGAACAACTCCAGAAGGCTCTGCCATGTATCCAGGGTACTTGGCCACTGTGTAGCTTCTTTAATCTTTCATCTGTTGATCAAGGGGAACCATTGAAGGTACATAGTAGATATGCAGTAAGTGTTGAATGAACAAGGGAGCCTTGGTACTTTGTTCTATTGCCTTAGAACAGCACTTCACACTGTGACTTTTGCCCTGGGAGGTGTCCTGAGAGATGCTTTGAGGAAACTTGCCAGTTAAATTTGGGGAATGCTCTAGAATCTACAGTATATAGATAGATTCTAGCTCTCTCTAGAGATAAATAGCACATATCACTGTTAGAGAAGTTCAGAAAAGTTGGAGAGAGAAGAAACCTCCATAGCTTTTCAAATTTGGCATTTTCCAAGCTTATTTGATTATATGGGGTAATGATGGCACCTCCATGAAGCTGTGATGAAGCTTTAATGAGTTAACATGCCCAAAGCACTTAGAACAGTGCTGGGTAGAGTGAGCACCACAAAGGGGTGGCTGTGACTAAGTGCTTTTTCATCTGTGTACTCTTCAGAGTATTTAGCCATTCCCTCGTTGATGGCCATTTCAGTTATTTCCCATGTTGTATTGTTACAGACAGAGCTGTGGTAAAACCCTTACATCTGTGCAGGTATTTCTGTGGGTGAGTGTCCTAGAAGTAGAATTGCTGGGTAAAAGGATATGCACACTCAAAAATGTGGTAGATCCCTCAGAATTACCTTCCAAAATCTGATCAGCCATTATCTAACAGCTCATTTGCCCCTTGGAGATATAAGAAGCTATCTTCCCATACCATGTGTGTGCTGCATCCTTTCTTCCTCCTGTGCTCTAATTGAAAATGGAGTGGACACAACAGAAAGTCACCCCTCTCTTCTGTCTTGCAGAGTCTGGCCACAGATAAGGGACCAAAATGACTGACTCAAAATATTTCACCACGACCAAGAAAGGTACTGTTTATTTCATTGTGGGGTCTTTTCCTACTCTTTCCCTGCTCCACCCTTCTGCCTTCTCCGCCAGGGTGGGCTTTGGGGCAGGGGTGGAGGCCTGGAAGCGAGTGGCAGGAATTACCCAGAGCATCTTTAACCTTGTGGATTCAGAACATTGGAGTGTTAATAGTGTTAGAAATTGACCACTTCCTTTAGAACTCAGGAAGGGAAGAGCACTCTCTCTGGAGGGGGGGGGGAGCACCCTCTTTTGTTCTGAATGGCCTAATGTTATTAAATATGATGTTTGTTTGTTTGTTTTTTTCCTGGAGGAAAGAAAGCACACAATCCTATCAGTAACCTCACAGTGATGTGTGTGTGTGTGTGTGTCTGGTCTTTTTCCATGGGCACATGTTTTACGTGGTTGAAGTCAGAATTTATATCCTTTATATCCTGTTTTTCATCTGACATTATCTTAAACATTTCCCCACAATTCTAACTACTCAGTGTTAGTCTGCTGAGTTGCTGCACTGAAATTTGCTAAGCTGGTCTTATGTTGTAGGGTATTGTGGTTGTTTCTGCTCTCTGGAAAACAGATGGTTATAGTGGCTGACAAATGTGCTTTAACCCTGTAAGCATCTTTCGGACTGACCCTTCCTTCCTCCTTCCTTCTTTCCAAGCAAGATTGACACACACCTGCTGACCAGATGAAAAGAGTCTGTTGTTGATGCAGCTGAGCCAGGACCTGTAGTCTGCCCCTTATGGAGCACTTCTTCATTGGTCTAGCCAGTTTTTACTGAGCCCCCTCCATGTGCCATGGAGTCAGATTGGAGTCTCTGACCTGGCTTTACTTGCAGTTAAGCAAAGAAGACAGACTATTAAATAGTAATCACGCTAAAGTTGGTAGGTCTGTGCTAAGGGGAAGTGCAGGGAGCTGTGTGGACCTTGGGTGGAGCTAACTAGGTAAGGGGGAGGGGAGAGGAGCAGAGCGGAGCACTTGCTTTCCCCAGGGTACCTTCAGGGAAAAGAAAGCACCTGAGCACAAGTTACTGAAGTGGGATGAAAGGAGAGTTGGAGAGATGTGCAGGGCTACAGGGGGTGAACGTAGTGCTGAGTGTATTGGGGTGTCAGTGGTTGAGTTTTTGCGGGTTTTCCTTTGAGAGGAATGTCCATAGAGGGATGCCTAGGTCCAAGTCAGACATCAGTTATAGTTTTAAGCAACAGAAGGTCCAAGGCAGCTTCTAATAAAGAAGTGAAGGGGATGATATTAGGGAGAGGCAAGGGGAACAGTACCACAGCTTCCATGAGAGATGATAGTACCTGAGCCCAGGGGGTGGGGTAGGGTGCAGCATTGTGGGTAGAGAGAATCCAATGCCTTGTATGTGACTGAGGAGGTAGCTTGGTGACTAATTGGATTTCCGGCCCATTAGAGGAAAGAGACGTTTTGGAAACAGGCAGATCCCAAGTTTACCTCATCAGCCTTCTTAGAATTGAAGTGACTCAGGCCTAGATCCATTAGTTGATGGCCAGTTGTATTGAATCTGACCGAGCACTTTGAGCAAAGCCGGGGTGGTCCTGCAACATGACGGAGGAGGATCAAAGTCATCATGGTCTGTTGGATCCTGCAGCAGGGAGATATGGTCCCCTCAGTCTCTTGGAGGGGAAGGGCATGTGTTCCTTCTGTCCTAAGGAAGTCGAGTCTGAATTGCAAGGTCTGCAGATTCCTACTGGCTCTATTGAGCAATATCCTCAGTGAGGCCTTGCCCTGGGCCATGCTTTGTGATTGTTCTTAATTAACTTTGTTTGCTGTCTGTCATCTCAAGTTCTTTCCCTGAGCACCACATTGTTCAATCATGATAAAAACCTGCAAGTTTTCTTTTTCTCACTGTATATCCATCTAGAACTTCTTCGGCACTTCCCCCCCACGTGACAGTCTGCTTTATTCTGACCCTAAGTAACTTGAGAGGGAAGCCCAGGGCTCTCCTACAAAAAAGGAATCCAAGTCAAGGGTCACATGGCAAATTAATAACAATAGTAGTCACCTTTAATGCAGGCCACTGAGTGCCAGCCACTGAGATGAGTATTTTATATCTGAGTGTTAAATGAGAGAATTCACTGCTCCAGTCAAAGTAGAACGAGTACAGGCAAGGAAGCTGACTCAGAGAAGCAAAGTGATATCCTTAGTTGGCCTGAGCACATGGGCTTTGGAGTTTCAAGACCCAGTTTTGAATCTTGGCCCTACCTGCTACTGGTGGTGTGTTCTTGGGCAAGTCACAACCTCCATTTGCTCATCTGTAAAACGGGGGCGGGGGTATGATGCAGAGTTGTCACGAGGATGAAATAAGAAATGGAGAAAAGTATGGCACCTGCCTTAGAAAAAGGTTCAGGAAATCCTGGCGGCTGCTGTTTTGAGGGCAGGAGGCCTGTCTAATTCCAAAGTCTGCCCTTGTAACCTGTCATTGAGGTTATCTGGGCCCTGAACAATCCTATTTCCTCATTTGTTTTTTGTTTTGTTTTTTTTCCAGATTGAGTTCTTAAGAATAGCTTATTATGTGCTCAAGGTCTTATGGAGCAAGTGAATTCCCATTTTCAGAGCTGAGCAACCACTTGTGGCTTAGGAAGTGAAACCCTGAGTGCACTGTTTTTAACTGGAGGTTCTAGGAAAACAGGAAAAGCCAAGTGTGGGAATCGAGCAAATCCTATCCTCTCCCTTCAAATCTTCAGTCCCCAGATACCATCACACACTGCCTTGAGGACTTTGGGTGAGCGTGGTAGCCGAGGAGAATTTTGCTTTCCTCTGAATGTTTTTAACTGTGGCTGACCACGACCTATCCTCACACTTTTTGCCTCCCTCTAAACCTTTGTAGCTCTCTTCTGTTCATAGTTCTCTTTGTTCAGTCTAGCATATCCTCCAGGCTTCCCTCTTGATGATTCCTCTCCTCAGAATTGTCCCTCTCTACTGCCTCTGTCATGAAGGCCAAGGACCTAAAGCTGCCCTCAGCTGGTAGCACAGAGTGTCTTACCTGCCTCTGCCCTCCCATCCTTTGGAATTTGGGGATTGAGAATGACCCCCTGGCAGGGTGGGGGTGGATCACTCATACCTGCCTCCTTTTTTAGGGGAGATCTTCGAGCTGAAGGCAGAGCTCAACAGTGACAAGAAGGAGAAGAAGAAGGAGGCGGTAAAGAAAGTGATTGCGTCAATGACCGTGGGCAAAGATGTCAGGTGTGCAGGCGTAGGCCGGGTGGCAGCAGGCGCGGGGCTCCAAAGCTTGGGTCTAGTTCAGATCTCTCCTTGACATTATCTCTAGGTACCTGTGTCTCCCCTTGTTATAGCTCCCTTCATGAACCACCTTTCCAAACAGAAGGTTTTGTTTACAGAGGGGTCCTATGCTCAGATGCTGCTGGGGTGAAGTGGCAGGAGAGTAAGTGAAGTGGGCAAGGTCAAAAAGGTAACAAGCAAATGAAGTGGATGTAGCAGAACCCTGTCAGAGATTCCAAAGGATTGCTGCCTGCTGGGGAGAATGAACCCAGTCTGGGCAGGTCTGGTTTTTTTTAAAAAAAAAAAAAGAAATCAGGATTTTTCATTTTAAATCTCTTTATTTTAGGTTGCCAAGATGATATTAAACAAATACTGTAGTAACAGTAACACACACCTGCAGATGGAATTTATCGAATTTATCACTAATTTGCAGCCTCTGCTTTGCATCTGATTGCCAGAGCAAATCATATGTAGAATGCTGCCTCACCTTTGCTCACACTTTTGCCCTGTGTAGAATGTCCCTTTCCCCTTTTACATTTACCAGCATGTTTTCCCATCTCTTAAACCCCATTCACGGTGTCTCTGTTGCCTTCACTCGTCACCCCAGCCCACCCCCCTGAGTGTGCAGCACTTGTTCTGTGTTCCTGTCACCTGGCACTAATTCTTGACTGTCCTTTTATTATGTGTACTTGTGTTTACCTGCCCACCATGTCATACAGTCCCCAAGGAGGAGGATTGGATTTTGCAACAACTTAAGAGTTGCACAGTATTTGAGAGTATGCAGAAAACTTTCAGATAGGTTTTCTAGCAGTTCTTTACAATTCCTATGTTGCAGGTAATGATGTGTTTACTGCCAAGGAAACCAGGTAAAGAAAGGGTCTAGTGGCTGCCCAGCAGTCACGTGGTTAATAGAACTAGGACTATTAACCTAGTCTAGGTTAGAGGCCCAGCTCTTCTGAAATCGAAATCCAGGGCATTTCCACCCATACCCTCTCCTCTATGCCCTCATGGTGTCCAGTTCCATGACTCATAGGCCTGGGCACTGATGTGGAGCAGCTCCTCATCCGGATCCCACATCAGGATCACACTTCTCCAGACTTCTCTGTGGATTGCCTTATCCTATTGCCACCTCAGCAAGGGACCTCCTAACAGCACCACAGTAGAAACAGTTCTGCAGAGAGACCTGCTGTAGACAGAGTGGCAAAAGGATCAGGCATCTGCTGGAAAATTAGGCCTCCTTCCAAGTCACATCCTTCCAGGACAAAGCCACTCTCCTTCAACTAGAACATTGCTGTCACCTCCTCACAGAGGAAGCACCTTTGTTCTTCTGTCTCAGGCGAACTTGTTGTGCTGATGTGACAGGCCCATCAGCTGTTTCTCCTCTTCACCTTCCTCTTTCTTCTTGGTTCTTCATCTTCCAAGGTGATGCATCAAGGTCAGCATTATCAACGGGGTTCCCTCCTAAGGGAGTCCGGGGAGCTCACTTTGACCTCTTAAGTCTCTGTTACTGTGTCCTCAACCATTAAGTCACAAGCCTTGAGAGGGGAGGTAATGATGCCAGAGAGAGGAAGGAAATTGACCTCTAAGCATATTTCACATCTCAGGGGGTTTGGGACTCTGGGGTACCGTGTTGGGAGGGGTTCCACCCAGAATAACAGCAGTCCTGGGCATGGGCTTTAGAACCAGAGCTGGCTCCTCAGGCAGGTTATTTGACATTTATGAGCCTCAGTATTGTCTTCTGTAAAATGAAGATAACACACTGGCTTCTTGGGGCTGTTAAATGAGATCACACATACAAAGCCCGGCATAGAGCAAATGCTCCATACATGCTGAGCTAGTTTTTAGTGGGCAGCTGAGCTGGCCCTTCTGGTGAAAGGAACATGCCTATTCCCACTTCCCTACAACCATCTAGAACCAGCAGCCCAATATAAGGGGGCCGCATTAAGTTTCAGGGAAAGAAAACAATTGTTTTCATCTATTTAGCACCTCTCGGATGTCAAAGACCAGATATCTGGAGTATGGTGCCCTCTTTAAATATTACAGGGCCCTGTGTAATGGGGTTTTTTACACCTTCCCTGGAGGTGAACAAACTTGTGGGGAGATGGAGACAGAGCTGGTTTTGAGCCAGGTCTGATAGGCTGTAGAGCTTGTATATGAATGAATCCTGTGAAAAGAACAGAGGACTTTGCTTTTCAAATCACCTTTTCGATTCCATTGCTACCAATAAGTGTTCATGGTAACAGAGCATAGCTGATGTCCTCCCTTTTACTAGGAAGTCCTGTTATCTTTTTCTTTCTCTCCCATCCACTATCTCTGTGCCCCCACCCCACCTCCCAGACCCCCCATTAGCTCTCTGAAAAACCTTCTTTCTCCAGCCTTAGCTATGCTTATGCCATTTTGACTTTTCAGTGCCCTCTTTCCCGACGTGGTGAACTGTATGCAGACAGACAACCTGGAGCTGAAGAAGCTGGTGTACTTGTATTTGATGAACTACGCCAAGAGTCAGCCGGACATGGCCATCATGGCTGTCAACACCTTTGTGAAGGTAAATAGCTTGGTGGGAGGAAAGGCATGGGTGTTCACTGCTCCATCTTCCCTCCATCTCTTGGGGTGGGACACTATGGCCCTGAGTAAAAACACTCAGGCTCCTTTCTAGTCCCTCTGACTCCCAGCCTGAGGGCCACTTAGTCCTCCAGCAGAGGGCTCCCACTCTCTCAGAAAAATCAGTTACTATAGACCCTGCTAACTCATTCTGTGTGAGGTAGCCTAAGGCCTTTATTGATCCTCATATCCCCCTGGGGTGCACCAATGCCCTACATCCTTTGCCAGGGCAGAATTGAGCATCTCAGAGCTCCTGTGTTCCCCTTTTAGACTTTGCCCCTTTCTGTGTTTTCCACTTAGATTAAGGAGCAAACGGGGGAGGGGGGAGGGGGGGGAGGGCACGCGAGGGGGCAGCCTCAGTGGCGCAGTGGTTTAGTGCCACCTGCAGCCCGAGGTGTGATCCCGGAGACCCAGGATCGAGTCCCATGACGGGCTCCCTGCATGGAGCCTGCTTCTCCCTCTGCCTGTGGTCTGCCTCTCTCTCTCTCTCTCTCTCTCTCTCTCTCTGAATAAAAAAAAAAAAAAAGCAAATGGGGACTTGAAGTGTCAGGTTTTTTTGTTTTTTTTTGTTTGTTTTTAAGATTTTATTTATTTATTCATGAGAGACAGAGAAAGGCAGAATGAGAAGCAGGTTCCCTGTAGGAAGCCCGATGTGGGGCCTCGATCCTGGGACCCCAGGATCCTGCCCTGAGCCAAAGGCAGACACTCAACCACTGAGTCACCCAGGCATCCCCGAAGTGTCAGTTCTGTCTACCTTTAGAGCCTTCCTAGCTCCCCTTACCCTGTCAGTGCTCAGATACGGACACATGATGGGTTCTTTGGGTTATGGTACCTGACGGATGTAGGTTTGAATCATGGCTCTGCTCTGTGACTGGATGAGCTCCCAGTCTTTCTGGGAGGCTCAGCTGCTTCATCTGTCAAATGGGAACAGTATTATATGTCTGCTGTGAGCATCAGAGTCAACAATGCACAAAGCCCAAGCATAATATGTGGCAAATGCTTGATGCCCATATGTGGCACTGACTTTTGGCACTGATGACCACAGTTAGTGGGAGATCCCACAGCAGTATCTGATGTTGCTGAGCTTGCCTCTGCTGCCGGCCAATGACTGGTTCCCCTCAGGACTGTGAGGATCCCAATCCCCTGATCCGGGCCCTGGCTGTGCGGACCATGGGCTGCATCCGCGTTGACAAGATCACAGAGTACCTGTGTGAGCCACTCCGGAAGTGCCTGAAGGATGAGGACCCATACGTGCGCAAAACAGCAGCTGTCTGTGTAGCCAAGCTCCATGACATCAACGCCCAGCTGGTAGAGGACCAGGGCTTCCTGGACACCCTTAAAGACCTAATCTCTGACTCTAACCCCATGGTAAGCCATTGCCATTCACCGAGCCACTTCACTACCTCCTGGGCTGCTTGGGAACATCTTGGCTCCACCCTCTACCAAGCACTCCCCAGTTCTTGGGAGTCAGAGTCTTGCTGGGTAGGCTAATTGTTCTCATGCCTGCAGTGGTTCAGGCACCTTCTTTGGAGGGAGCAAGACCTGTATTCCCTTCTCTGCCCCTTCTTTAACATGAGCTGTGTGACCTTGGGCAGACTGCCCAGGCTTCCAGAACCACCTTTTCTTCATCAGTAAGATGGATCTAATTCTCCATGGCTGGCAGGAGTGTTGTGAGGCTTAAGCTTTGAAGGTAATGTACCTAGCATGGCCTGGCACACAGTGGGCATGCAACCAAGACTAGTGTACTCCTTACCCTAACAGCCACTGTCATTGTCACTGTCTACTCACCAAGATATCAGTGAGCTCTGAATGTGAAGTTCTCTTTCCGCACGTCTTTGGGTTACAGCGTTGCAGAGGGTCACCCTTGAAGTAGCATAGCCTGGAGGAGAGTGCACCAGGATGTGGCTGGGAGGGGAGCTCCTCTCCTTCCACACAGGTATGGCAGCAGTTTGGAGGACAGTTCAGCAGACCCTGTTTGGAGTGAAATACACAAGCTCCTCAGCCTAGCCATCCCACTCTGTCCTATGGAAACACTGGTCACATAAGGGCACTGAAAGGCCAGTACAACATTGGCCATTGGAACACTGTTTGTTACAGGGAAAAGTTGAAAACCCTGCAGAATACACATAAAAACAACTGCTCTGGTAGAAATGGGTTGAGAGCCCAGTGCTTCACCTGGCAGCCCCTTTGGATTCTTGCCCCCCATCTGTTACCAGCAGCTCTGAGGGGTTCTAGAGGAATCTTCTAACTCCAAGAAGCACACTTGACATCCCCTGAAGTGAGCTGTTGTAGCTGGTAGGCAGGGGCTGCATGCTAGATAACTAGGAATGTTTTCTGTTGCCAGACATTTAGAGCTGGATCTTTCTTTTGTTTGTTTTCTTTCTTTTTTTTCATTGGTGAGGGCACTTAACATTTGTTCTGGTTTACAGGGGAGTCAGTAAGGTGAGTGCTCAGAGTGGGTCACCATGCTGCAAACCCTGCCCATCAGGTCCTGTTCCTTTCAGGGTATTCAGTCTCTCACCAGCGAGCATGATTAGCCCCAATGTGGCTTGGCCCAAGCAGCACCCCCAGCCTCTGCCCCTTCTACCCTCTCAACCAGGTGGTGGCAAACGCAGTGGCTGCCCTCTCAGAGATCGCTGAGTCTCATCCCAGTAGCAACCTGCTTGACCTGAACCCGCAGTCCATTAATAAGCTGCTGACAGCCCTGAACGAGTGCACCGAATGGGGCCAGATCTTCATCCTGGACTGCCTGGCCAACTATACGCCTAAGGATGACCGGGAGGCCCAGAGGTGAGCAGGTTGCCCCTTGCTTGCCAGCCCAGTGACCTGGTCCTTGGCGGGGCTTCAGCCGTGAACTGGGCCTCAGACCTCTGCTGGGCCCTTTGCCAGGTCCTTGCCCCACAGACTATCCTCAGGCACGTCTCAAGGGAGGCCAGAGCCAGGCAGTCAGCTCCCTGCTCAGCATGAAACAGCCAGAACCAAGGCCAGCGCCTGATCTGATTGTTGACAGAGACCCTGATCACCTTGGGCCAAGTAAAGGAGGTAGATAGCACCAGAGTCACCATTCGTTGGATTCTTTCTGGGTGGCTGGGGCTCTGCCGAGTGCTTCCTATGCATTAGATGCTCCTTAAAGCATCTCTGTGAAAGGTGCCCCATCTTTGTCCAAATTTTACAGGTAAGGAAACACTGGCTCAGAAGGTAGAAGAAATCCTACAGTTCACCCAGCTGGGTCTACCCTGATGTTTGGTCATAACCAACATATCTTGCCCGTTTTGAACGAACCCTTTTGCAGTGGGAGAAGGGAAGGATTTGACACCCAGTGTTTATTAACTACTATGCATAGGGCTTTATGTGCATTGTTTCATGAAAGCCTTCAGTATCCCTGGGAAGGTGGTACCATCATCTCCATTTTCTAGATGAGGAAACAAACTCAGAGTGGTTTTTTTGTTTTTTTGTTTTTTTTTTTAATTTTTTTTTTATTTTTATTTATGACAGTACAGACAGAGAGAGAGAGAGGCAGAGACACAGGCAGAGGGAGAAGCAGGCTCCATGTACCGGGAGCCTGACGTGGGATTCGATCCCGGGTCTCTAGGATCGCGCCCCGAGCCAAAGACAGGCGCCAAACCACTGGGCCACCCAGGGATCCCACTCAGAGTGGTTTTAACCTGTTGGGGTCAGTTAGCGAGCACCAGAAGCAAGATCTAGATCCTCCTACGGAAAACATGCTCTCTTAATAACTAAAAACAGGGTATTTCCCTTGTCTGTCTCTCCTGTTTACCCCCCTTGGAACGGACCCCAGCATCTGTGAGCGGGTCACCCCCAGACTGTCCCACGCCAACTCTGCTGTGGTGTTGTCTGCTGTGAAGGTGCTGATGAAGTTCATGGAAATGTTGTCCAAGGATCTGGACTACTATGGCACACTGCTCAAGAAGCTGGCCCCACCCCTGGTCACGCTGCTGTCAGCTGAGCCTGAGCTGCAGTATGTGGCCCTGCGCAACATCAACCTCATCGTACAGAAAAGGTACCCAGACTACTGCATATGTGCAATGTGCACCTGGGATTGGGGGTAGAGGGGAGGGATATTTCTTCCTGGGAACTGGACCCTAAAGGGAAACTGATCTATAGCTCTGTAGGAAATCTCAAAAGCTTAATCCAGGAGCCTTAGCCATATACAGCTTTGTCCTCCACGGGACATTTGGAAGTGTCTGGAGACATTTTTGGTTGTCAGACTTCAGGGGACTTTACTGGCACCTAGTGGGTAGAGGCCAAGGATGCTGCTCAACACCCTACAGTACACAGGACAGCCTCCCCTCCCCCAGAGAACTGGCCAGCCCAAAATGTCAGTAGTGCTGAGAGTGAGAAACCCTGGCTTAACCTAATCAGGTAGCAGGTCAAGTATAGACCAGCATGGTGCTTTTTAACCACAATGGATGACTCCATAATTCACAGAACCCTCCTGAAACAGGATATAAGATTCTGTCTGTATTTTTCCTGGGGATAGAGTCTATAGCATTAGTAAAATTCTCTGAGGTTGGAGGACTCCAAAGTGGCAAGGTACTATGGACTTTGCATCAGCCTAGGGCCTGAGGAGGGGTATATGAGAATCACTCAGATGCCCATATCTGGCGACGCTTGGGTGGCTTAGTCAGTTAAGCATCAAGCACTCTTGATCTCAGCTCAGGCCTTGATCTCAGGGTCATGAGTTCAAGCCCCATGTTGGGCTCCATATTGGGTGTGGAGCCTACTTTAAAAAAGAAGCTAGAAAAAAAAAGAAGAAGCTCGTTTCTGTTGGCCCCATGGGAATGACCACAGCTGTAAGCCACTGCCTCAAAGAGAAGGTGCCTGATACCTAGGATGGGTAGAGCTTAAAAATAAAAATAATTAGCAGTGCCTGAGGGGCCCAGAATAGGAGGGGTTCTCTGGAACAATCCAGAAAACAGTAGGGCTTGTCTCTGGGGTTATCCTCCCAGCCTTTTTGGTCAAATGGCTCGCTCAGTTACTAACTCGTGAACATCCATGTTTTACAGTAGTCCCCTTGCTGGGAACAGGGCTACGTGAAAACAAGGGTTTCTTGTAGACATTCTTTCTTGGAAGACAGCATATCTCCCTGTCCTTGTAGCATCATTCTGGTTCTTAGAACACTCTTTTTTTTTTTCTAAGATTTTATTTATTTATTCATGAGAGACACAGAGAGAAAGAGAGGCAGAGACACAAGCAGAGGGAGAAGTAGGCTCCTCACAGGGAGCCTGACTGAGACTCGATCCCGGGTCTCCAGGGTCACACCCTGGGCTGAAGGCAGCACTAAACCACTGAGCCACCCAGGCTGCCCTTCTTAGAACACTCTTGACGGTCCAGAGATATCAGTAGAATTGTGGCAGTTGTGAAGATTGGGAGGTAAATTTGGGAAAGCATTTTGAGTGCCTAAACAGAGCCAAGAGACTAGGGATTCATTCATAGTTGCAGTGTAGGATTTAGTAAGATATAGCAACCTAAAGATCACGATCAGCGTGAAGGGCTCCCTGTGCTATATTTAACATGGCAAATCTCTTAAGAAGTTGACCAGGTTGCCCAGGCACCATCTGGCCTAGTCCCCACATTGGGTCAGGCAGCTTTTGCCAAGTCCTGATTGCAGAAATCATGTCTTCTCTTCCCCCCACCCCAAGCTTGGGACCCTGTCTCTCCCACCAGGCACGACAAAGGCTTCTGCAGCTTGCACAGAAGCACTGAGTGTTACCTAGAGCCCGTCCTTTCTCTCTGCTGTGTCTTCTCCCCTCTTCACCATCTGTCCTCATTCTTTTTCCTTCTTTCTTCAGTTCTGGAAAGCGCATAGAAATAAGAGCTGAGGATGGTGACTCTTGATTCTACCCTTATTAGCACTAGATACACCTGGTGCAAGCCCCCACCTTTCAGATTTCCTCATCTAAGAAAAAAGAGGTGGGTGGTACCAGTTGAGGGAGGAGCAGCAACACTGTGGTGCAGCTCCCACATAGCAAGTGCATCTCTGAAGTAGGTATTGATCATGCTAAATGCTTCCTGTCTAACTCTCACAAGAGCCCTGTGATGTGGGTGTCTGTTGGGGTCCCTGGGACCACTCTGATGTTTAGAGATTCTCTAGAAGGACTCATGGGAGCTTATTGGAGACTCAGCAGCCTGGGTTTTTATTGGGGGCTGGTCACATGGTCACCTACCAAAATTTCAAATGCCCAGAAGGAAAGCAGATATTCAGAATAAATCATATTGTTTATACAAACATTATAGGCATGGTTAGCCACCTTTATCATTTAGGGAACAGTGAGAACACTCCCAAAAACTGAGTTCCCAGATGCCAGACCTTTCTAAGGCTGGAGACTGAGGCCTGCAGTGCTAACAATTCCTACATGGTGTCATTCTGATTTTGTGAGTGAGGAAGCAGAGGCCTCAGGTCCCAGCTGGGATTGGCACTGAGGTCTGATTCCCATACCTGCTGCCTGCTACTCTCAAATACGAATTAACTCTTGCTCATATTCCCTCTTCCCTTCCTGGAATAATGTTAGACATACAGTGGCCAATCAGAACCTTCTGCAGGCCTTCACTGGACCCTCACTCAGGAACTGTGCAGCCGTGACAGTGACTGTCTTCACTGATGTTAGGATCTACCTCAGACCATAGAAATACCCCAGTAAACATGAAAGGGGTTTTCTCACAGGGCTTATGCCTTGCTTTTTACTCTTTGGGCAATCCTGTCTTGCCACCAGGCCTGAGATCCTGAAGCATGAAATGAAGGTCTTCTTTGTGAAATACAATGACCCCATCTACGTGAAGCTGGAGAAGCTGGACATCATGATCCGTCTGGCCTCCCAGGCCAACATCGCCCAGGTTAGCAGAGGGCTATAGCTAGGGGCATGAACTTTGATGTTGACAGCAACACCACCACCAGGCTGTGGTCTCTGAGTGGGCTGCCAGAGACCACAGCTCATCATTAACAGTTCATCTCATGAAGAGTGCTTAACACAAGGCTCTGTAAGCAAGCACTCAACAAATCTTAATGGTATTTTTGTGATTAAAACATTTGTTCTCCCTACTATTACTTATCCATCCATTGAAAAGTGGTAGTCTGATGGCTCTGTTAGCTAGCTCAGCCTAAACAAGGGTTGTCCAGTCCTGCCACCTAGTTCTTCCCTGCTTTCCTCTTCGGACATCTGGTAACTCTCTCCTTCCCCTTGGCCCTTCTTGAGCGGGAGGCAGAATGCCATCCTTCTAGCAGTTTCTGCGTACCCGTTGTCCAGGGATGTGGGTTCCCCAGAAGTTCCCACCCCCAACTTCATCTTTTCTCTTTGGGCCATAGGTCCTGGCAGAGCTGAAAGAGTATGCAACAGAGGTGGATGTGGACTTTGTACGGAAGGCTGTACGAGCCATTGGGCGCTGTGCCATCAAGGTGGAGGTGAGACTCTGGGACTCTGCCCTTTAGCAGGAGAGGGAAGGAAAGGAAGCTGAAACCAGAAAAACCAGTCTGATTCTAGAAGAATCTGCCAGCTCCTCATGGTCCAGGAAGGCCTGAGGGTCACCACTGGAGGCCCCAAAGCATCCATTGTGCAGATCTGATTGGGCTCCTTCTCTCTCTGTGATCACCTTTAGGCATTCAAGTTGTTGCAGATGAAACAAACACATCGGTAACCATGGGTTCTCCCGCAGCGTTAGCTAAGAGGGTGAGGCAGCCCCAGCTGGTGGTGCCCCTGGTAGACTTAGCTTTCACTTCATGAGTTTTGGGGCAGGGTTCTCTGCCTGCTGAACATTTTAGCGTTAATCATGATTCAACTAACCATATGCCGTTTTCTCCAGGCTCTCAAGGGCTGTCCAGACCTCTGTGTCCTGGCATTTCATCCCTTATATTCTCTGCCTATGGTGACCTTCCTTAACCACTGAGCTGACTCTTTAAGTTAGTTCGTTGGGGACTGGGAGATCCTTGGACAGCTAGTCACCCCAGCCCCTTGAGGCATTTTCCCCTTGCTGCTAATGATGGCATCCTGAGAATCTCTCCCATAAGGGCATTAGTATAACATATTGGAATAAGGGGTTGGAGGGGCTTCAAGTAGGGACTTTCTATTTTTGGTCATAGGGTCCCGTTTTGGGAAACAAGTAGAAGTGAGGTGGTGTCAGGCTGGAACATAGTCACTGCCTTGGCCTGGAAGCACTTCAAATACCCTCCCCACTCTCAGGAGATCTACTGGCTTTCTCAGTCTAATTCTTTTTTTTTTTTATTTTTTTTATTTATTTATGATAGAGAGAGATTGAGAGAGAGAGAGGCAGAGACATAGAGGGAGAAGCAGGCTCCATGCACCGGGAGCCCGACGTGGGATTCGATCCCGGGTCTCCAGGATCGCGCCCTGGGCCAAACACAGGCGCTAAACCGCTGCGCCACCCAGGGATCCCTCTCAGTCTAATTCTAACTCTCTAGGTCCCTGCCATCCCCAGGTTGTTATTTTGTACTCATTCTCCCACTGGTTATCTGGAGAAAGTGTTCTCTTGTTTTCCCACTGTGACAAGAAAGGGGGCAAGACATGACTGAGCCCTTGGCTGAGGCATGGTCATCAGAGGTTCTGTTGGAAGTGGGTACAAAGGCCTTGCCCACATTACTCTTCCCACAGCAATCTGCAGAACGCTGTGTGAGCACACTGCTCGATCTCATCCAGACCAAGGTCAACTATGTGGTCCAGGAAGCCATTGTGGTCATCAAGGACATCTTTCGCAAGTATCCCAACAAGTATGTGCCCACCACTCTTAGTGTAAGGGTGATGTGGCTGTCCTGGGGACAGGCATGGAGGGGAGGGGAAGCAACAGGAGCCTCTCCCCTCTTCCTTCTCTGCCATAAATGGCATTCTCAAAAGAAACCTATTGTTTTTTCTTACTTCTGAGTCGCCCCTCCTCCACTCCCCAAACCAAATAAGCACTAAAATGTAACAGATAAACTCAAATCCCATTACTCACCACCCTCTCAGGATCTTGTGGGGCAGCTTCCTGTCTCTCTTGGACTCTGCTGGGCCTCCTCTGGGTTGTCTGGGTTCCTTCATTGCTCACATGCTGACTGTGTGCTTGTCTCTTAGGTATGAAAGTGTGATCGCCACACTATGTGAGAACCTGGACTCCCTGGATGAGCCTGAGGCCCGGGCTGCCATGATTTGGATTGTAGGCGAGTATGCTGAGCGAATTGACAATGCTGATGAGCTGCTAGAGAGCTTCCTTGAAGGCTTCCATGATGAGAGCACCCAGGTGAGCCATCAGGTGCGGTGACTTGGGCTGGGATGTGGGTCATGACTGGCAGCTTGGTACCACTGCAGTCCATCCCACTCTGAAATCCTCCCCTCAGTAGTCCTTGGGGCTCTGCCCTTCATGATACAGCATTGATGGTGTGGACAGATAAGTGATGTAGGGCTGACAGGGATGGCCCCTTTTGCTCTCATACTCCAGTACCGAAGGGGGACTATGAGCGCAGTCTATGATGGTGCACACTGAAGGCAAGTAGAAATTTGGAGGTTTAATTTTATATTTATCTTCGGATAGGTAATTCTTTGACTTGGTTCAAAATTGAAAAAAAAATATGGATGGATGCATGATGAAAAGTCTCCTTCCTACCACTTTTCTGGCAACTCAGTTCTGTTCATGGAGATCATCAGTGTCATTTCATGGTTTCTTCGAGGTACTTCCAGAGACAGTATAGGAATACATACTCCTACATATGAGTAAACAAACACATATATAATTGGTTTTTGTTATTTGTGATACTTAAGTTTTATAAAGTCACTGCAAATACTGAACTAGCAAGTACTAAACCATTGTTCCTATGAGCCTCTGATCACATTTTTGTCAATCAGTATTTAATCTTGTTTTTTATGTGTTTCTGTTTAGGGACACTTTATTTTTATTTTTTATTTTTATTTTTATTTTTTTTTTAAAATTTTTATTTATTTATGATAGTCACAGAGAGAGAGAGAGAGAGAGAGAGAGAGGCAGAGGGAGAAGCAGGCTCCATGCACCAGGAGCCCGACGTGGGATTCGATCCCGGGTCTCCAGGATCACACCCTGGGCCAAAGGCAGGCGCCAAACCGCTGCGCCACCCAGGGATCCCCTATTTTTTATTTTTTTTAAAGATTTCATTTATTCATGAGAATACACAGAGAGGAGAGAGGGAGAGAGATACTGGCAGAGGGAGAAGCAGGCTCCATGCAGGGAGCCCGATGCGGGACTCGATCCCGGGACTCCAGGATCACACCCTGGGCTGAAGGCGGCGCTAAACCACTGAGCCACCTGGGTTGCCCATGGGACACCTTATTTAATATATATTATTGATTCATTTGTATTGAACTCATGGCTCCCAGCAGTGTAACTCACGCCTGTACGAAGCTGATCTGACACACATTTTTTTCCGTAAGGCAAATCACAACTTCTTCATGCTTCAGAACACTAGACAGCACTTCAACATTATACTTGGGGGCCTATTTAAACATGAAATCACCAACAAAAAGCAAAATTTGAAAGACGTAGCCCTAAATAGATTATGAAAAGAACACTTGTTTATAGTATGAGAGCTGAAACTAGGCAGAGCGTCATCTCCTTTGACCTCAGCTGGGAGCATGTACCTCAGGTGACTTGAACTTTTGGCTGCTCTGCACTTAGTTGTGAAAGACCATGAAAGCTCCCCAAACATTGATTTGGGGGTTATAAATACATGTTAGGAAATGGGCAAATTTGAAATATGGGCTCTGCGGATAATAGGATCCACTGTGTATATGTTACCATTTATTCATTAATTCGTACGTACATACGCACATACATACCTACTAGTTTCCACACAACATGGAGTCCAATACAGGGCTTGAACTCATGACCCTAAGATTGAGACCTGAGTTGAGATCAAGAGTTTAACATTCAACTGACTGAGCCACCAAGGCACCCCACCTCTCATTTATTTTTAAACACTACTGTGGGGCACCTAAGTGGCTCTGTTGGTAGAGCATGCAGCTCTTGATCTCATAGTTGTGAGTTTGAGCTCAATGTTAGGTGTAGAGATTACTTAAAAATAAACACTACTGGGCAGTCCAGATGGCTCAGTGGTTAACGCCACCTTCGGTCCAGGGCCTGATCCTAGAGACCTGGGATCGAGTCCCACGTCGGGCTCCCTGCATGGAGCCTGCTTCTCCCTCTGCCTGTGTCTCTGCCTCTCTCTCTCTCTCTCTCTCTCTCTCTCTCTCATGAATAAATAAAATCTTAAAAAAAAAAAAAAAAGGAAGAAAGAAATTATACAGCACTTTGCCCTTTTCTCTTAAAAATATATCTGAAGTTTCTGCTGTTATAATTTATGGGACTCTTTATGGCTGCATAGTGCCATGTTTATTTAGCCTCCCCTGATGGATATGTAGGTGTCAGTCTTCTCTTTTAATCAGTACTGCTATGAATAACCTATGTAGGGCACATCTGCAAGTATAGCTGGAGGATAAACTTAGGTAAATTCTTTCTGGTAAAAGGGCCTGTGCTTGGAGATGTGGGGAAATATTCCATATTTCTTTTGGTATGGAAATTGTTCTCATTTACATTCCAGTCTCAGAGGTAGCATAGCCCTCCCTTTACCTTCCTGCCAACATAGTATATTCTCAAACTGTTTTTGCCAATCTGATAAACAACAAGATGTACCTTGGTTGGTTTTGTTTGCATTTCTGTTGTGTGGAGTTGAGCATCTTTCATTTGTATTCCCTTTTCTGTGAACCAGGCACTGTCTGCTCATGCAAGACGGCTTTTAAAACGGGTTTGTAAGCACAGAAATATTTGTTTCCCAACTGGGGAGTGTAACCTATTGGGTCAGAGCATGAGCCTTAGAATAGGAGACCCCAAACTCCGAATCCCTCTTCTGCCCCTTCCTGGCTTGGTGGCTGTACACTAACTCTCTGCCTTTCTGAGCCTTAGTGTCCTCATTTATAAAATGAGGGTCATAAGGCTCTGCCTCATCCTGTTGCTTTGTAAGTTAAATGGGTTGCTTTGTGTAATGTCCTTGTCGTGTACCCAGCCCATGATAAGCACTCATGAATGGTAGTATTGCTGTTGATCAGAACTGATTTAAAAGTAAACTGGTCCGGCAACAAAGGAGACCTCCTGGTTCCTGTAGCTAATAAGATCCAGGAGTGTGTTCTCTTCAAGCATGCTTAGGTGAGGGTGCCCAGATGGTGACATCAGAGTTGTGTCTGTCTCCCTGAGGCGGCTTCTCCTTTAGGAAGGCTCCCAGGAGTATGGCCTATGTGGGGTCAGTGGTTCCAGGCTGTGTCCTTACTGTATAGCAAGTGCCCTAATCCCTTGGTAGTTCCAGCAGCAGTCCAGGCCTGTTTGCATTATCCTGAGCTAATTGCCATGATTCCAGTTGGCCAGGTCTGTCAGACTCCTATTCCAGGTTCCATAGATTGAAACAGAGGAGGGTGATTCTCTGAAGAAAAGACAGCATTTCTGTTACCAGAAGACAGACTAGGTGCTAGGTGGGCAAAAACAACAGATGTCCATCACAAAATAATAGTAGTAACTCCTACCATCACCCGGTCCCACTGTCACCTGCCAAGTCCCAGGTCAGCCTGCCTCAGGCCGCTTTTACTTTCACCACTGTACTAGCTGCCTTAACTTGCTCATCTCTGAGAGAAGCAGAGCCTGGCTTGTGATCCCTTGTGTCCTGCAATCAAGTCCTGTCTGGGATTACTGCAGAAGGTATCCTCTGGGGGTGTTTCTGTCCATATATTAAAGTAAATCTTGTGGCCACTTCTGCCTTCTTAAAGCCTGCTGAAGAGCCCAAGCTTAGAAAATTTGGACAAGGGAAAGCTTGGCAGGAACTTGGCTTGAGGAAACAATCTAATCTATGTTCCTCCCCTGTTGAGTGGCCTGGAACAAGTTAAACTTGCCAAGCCTGTTTCTTTGTCTCCAGTGCAGGGTTCCTGCAAAGCTTATTGGATGATGTGTATAAACTGGCCACTCCAGTACTCTGCACACTGTAGCTGGGTGGTGGTGGTGGTGGTTTTAATTAAGTGGCCAGCTCCCTTTGCCTCCTGGGTTCACAATACCATTCAAAGCTTTTATAAGAATACTTGTTTAGTGCTTAACAGTTTGGGAATTAAGTAACTAACTTACCTACTTATTTATTTTTTTGGCCCAGCGTGGAGCCAAACACAGGGCTTGAATTTAGGACCCTGAGATCAAGACCTGAGTGGAGATCAAGAGTTGTATGCTCAACTGACTGAGCCACCCAGGCACCCCAGGGAACTTATTTTAGATTGTCTCTTTAAGCCTCCTTGCCCTGGGCTCTTAGGCCTCTCCAGCCGTGGACAGGGAGCTCAGAAAGTCTTGGCTGAGGTGGTATGTCAGTCCAGCCTGCCTCTTGCCCCTGTTTGGATAGTAGCAGAAGCAGAGATATCATTGCAGATAGGTTGCCCTAAACATGCAGGCTAACATGCGGGGGTGTCAGTGTGTTGGTGAGAGGTGGGAGGAGTTGCGCTAGTGGCCAGAGTTCCTAGACAGTGTAGCAGACCTGACAGTGATGAATGATGCCAGGCAGCCAGCTGACCTAGGTTGAGGAGAACTTGGTAAAGAATTCCCATGTGCTGGCTGCAGTGATATTGATGATCATTGTGACAGCTGTTGTATATTGAGCAGAATAGACGATAAGTTCTTTACATTTCTTGTTTTATGGACTCTTCCATTAATCCTGTGAGGTATTTATATAGACATTATAAATGAAATGGAATCAGAGAAGTTGTATGACTTTGTCATAAACTGAGGTGTGATGTAACTCTAGCTTCAAAATCAGCTGTCATATGGGGATCCCTGGGTGGCTCAGCAGTTTGGTGCCTGCCTTTGGCCCAGGGCGCGATCCTGGAGTCCCGGGATCGAGTCCCACGTCAGGCTCCTGGCATGGAGCTTGCTTCTCCCTCTGCCTGTGTCTCTGCCTCTCTCCTCTCTCTATGTCTATCATGAATAAATAAATAAAGTCTTTAAAAAAATCAGCTGTCATAAATTGTGATTTTCAGAGTTCATGAGAATCCCCTGAAGCAGGCACCCATCTCCCCACCAAATGAGGATAAATGGCTTCCCCTGGACTACCTGGCCAGGGGCTGTAGCCAAGTCCTAGAAGCCTGTTCCTGGGCTACCTCCTACCTTGGCAGCCCACTGCTCCTCTACTGTTGGCCCATATGTAACCAAATCATAAGGACTCTGGATTGCTTGATTCCTGACATGGACCATTTCTTAAGTGCTTGCTATGCACTAGACACTCAGTAGAGCAATAACCAGAGATACAGTCATCATCTCTGCTCTCAAAGGGCTGTCTCCACAGGACAGCCTGATGGCTGGAAAGCATTTCTAATACTGTGGGGCAGTGCTGATGAGGGGGTGCAGAAGTGTGGGGGTGCTGGGGACAGCATGAGCCCTAAGGGATGAGAAGATGGTGGCCAGGTGAGGGCAGCAGGGGGCATGATCTGGTGAAGGCAGCAGCAGGGTGAGATACGGGGGCTGAGAGAGGGCTGGGCAGGAATGGTTCCTACCTTCTGGTAGAAGCCCAGCTCCTTGATGACAGGCTGCCTCTCTGGGCCTGGTGGCCCAGACCCTGGGGCCTCGCTGGCATCATCTCTGCTGTTGACATATGGTCCCTTTAAGAAGCACACCAGCTACATACATATGTTGCCTTTTTAAGCTGCGAACTCCTTAAGGCACCATGAGGCTGGGAGCCCTGACAGGTTTCTAGGACCCTAGTGTTGGGCTGCCAAATAGGGCTATCTCCTTCCTGAGTGGTAATGCCAAGGTCTAGGCTACTTAGCATGACCAGCTCCCAGGCCTTAGTCTGTATTCTGTGACCTACTCCAAACCTGAAAAAGCTCTCCTCAGCTTCCAAGGCCTTTGAACAACAGCCTTTCCCCTTTCTGAGGCCCTCATTTTGTTTTCTTCTATCCTCAAATGAAGCCCTTGCTTATTCTTTCTTGTCACCTCTCTGTCTTCCCACAGGTCCAGCTGCAGCTACTGACGGCCATCGTGAAACTTTTCCTGAAGAAGCCGACAGAGACCCAGGAACTGGTACAGCAGGTTCTCAGCTTGGCTACTCAGGTCAGTGCCCCCGCCTCTATGCTGTGCCCTGTGCAGTTCTCACTCCACAGGGGATGCTTGGGTCCAAGGAGCCTGCCAGACCTTCCTGCCAAGGTCCTGTTCCTAAGACAGGCACCACTGGGGGGTTGGGCCTAGAGTAATCCAGCATCCCTGCTCAGGGAGCTCAGTCACAGATAAATCACGATGGAGTGGGTCAGGTGGTGAAGTTGAGATAGACTGTAAACAGAAGAGGAGAGGGAGGTCTGGGAGAACCAGAGGGTTTGTATGACAGGGAAGACAGATTTTGGAGAGGAGTGAGGAGTGGGGACAGGAGCAGGACTGGCCTATTTAACACTGGGCTAGAGTGGGAAATCAAGGAGCCAGGCCATGTTTAGGGACAGGTAATGTGGGACTGCTCAGGATCACTGCTGTTGGCCAGCACTATGACCATGCCTCGGTCATGGGGCTTGGGGAGGGGCTCCTTCCTTCTCTCCAGCTGGTTGCTCTGTTCCAAGTTTAATAGGCTTCTCATCACCTCTTCTGCTTAAGGACTCTGATAATCCAGACTTGCGGGACCGTGGCTACATCTACTGGCGTCTGCTCTCCACGGACCCAGTGGCTGCCAAGGAGGTGGTATTGGCTGAGAAGCCACTCATCTCTGAAGAGACAGACCTCATTGAGCCCACACTGCTGGACGAGCTCATCTGCTATATTGGCACCCTGGCTTCCGTCTACCATAAGCCTCCCAGCGCCTTTGTGGAGGGGGGCCGGGGCGTTGTGCACAAGAGCCTGCCACCTCGCACTGCCTCGTGAGTGAAGTGGGCCAGTCTCTAGGCTGAGCATCCCCACCTGGTTTTGCGGTTCATTAACCCAGGCACTCAGGCCTGATGCGATAACCCGTGGCAAGGCTGGAATCAAGGAAATTACCATTCTAGTGACTTTTTTTTATAATTAATCAATTTATTTATTTGATAGAAAGAGAGAAAATGTGGGGTGGGGTGGGGTGGAGGGGGCGAGAGAGAGACTCTCAAGCAGATTCCTGTTGAGCTCAATCAATCCCACAACCTGAGATTAAGACTTGAGCTAAAATTAAGAGTTGAGTCACACAGGCACCCCCATTCTACTGAGCCACCCAGGTGCCCCCATTCTAATGTCTTTTTAATGAATGTTTACTACATACCAGGATGATTTCATTTGATCCTTAACAATAGCTCTAAGAGGTCTCCCCATTTAACAGACGAGGACAGTAGGACAGAGAGCTTGAGGGCCTGGTGCAGCATCCCACAACCAGCATAGCTAGTCACAGCCCCAATTCTAATTCCAGAGCCCTGTTCTTCTCACCCTCCTCTGCCACCCCCTGGTGGTTGGTTTGGCTTTGGTTCCCAGTCCTCCAGAACAGACATCAGTCTTTAGAATGTGCTAAGTAGTGGAAATACAGAGGGCCTCTCCCTTCACTCACCCCCATGAAGCTGGATCTCTTGGAGAACCAAAAAGATGTATCAGTCATAGGAAAGGGGAAGGGGAGGGGACATATAGACAGCCCTTCTGGAACAGTGAGGAGACCCAGGTGCCTGTCCTGGGAGAGGATACTACAGACTGAGGACTCTGATCTCCCTGAGACAGCCCAGGGCCCTCTGACCCTCTCCCTCCTGTGTCCTCACAGGAACGAGAGCACAGAAAGCCCTGAGACGGCCCCTGCCGGAGCACCCTCTGGTGAGCAGCCAGATGTCATTCCCACCCAGGGTGACCTACTGGGTGACCTCCTCAACCTGGACCTCGGCCCCCCGGTGAGCGGCCCACCTCTGGCCACCTCCTCAGTGCAGATGGGAGCCGTGGACCTTCTTGGTGGAGGCCTTGACAGCCTGGTATGTCCTGGGGCCCCCTCTGGATGATCTTGATAATGACCTTCAGAGAAGCAATCATTGAACATCCCGTCTGTGCCATTCACCAACCAAGGGCCTCAGGTACACCTATTTGTGAAGGTGACTATGTCACTCCCTACTTAGAGGGGAGAAAACTGAGGCGTCAAGAGATCAGGTGATCTTCCTTCCAACAGCGCGTAGTATGTGGCAGATACGGGACTTAGCCTCTTGCCAAGCCACTGAGCCCCAACAGATTTGGGGCCTGTAAGGCTAGAGGAGCCAGACAAGTGTCCACTTACCCCCCCCATCTTGCACCATCGTGGGGCAACATCCCAACAGGCCCAAGAGGCCCATGAGAAGTCAGGGATAGTCCCCCTCTGTAGAAAGGGTATGGTAAGACTGGACTGGGTATCTTCCTGGGACTTCTTCAGGTAGCTGGTAGAGCCGGGAGGAGAGGGTAGCAGAGCCCCTGTCACTTGGCCATGTCTGGCTCAGGTCCCCTAGGCATCACACAAGAAAGGGTAGGAAGGGTCATGCCAGAAGACGTGGGTGGTAGAGTGAAGCCCCAAAAGCAGTGTCCTTCATAGAGATAGCCTGGGCCCCCTCTTAAGCCTGGCACTGTCTTGCCTCAGACTCCTCTCAATGGAGCAACAGTGACTAATCTTTTCCCTCTTTCCCTCTCTCTCTTGTCTCTCTGTCTTCTTTCCTGGCTTTTCTCTCTGCATGTGGCTGCCTGTTCTCTTCACCCTGCCTGCTTCTGCTTGGAGATGGGGGATGAGCCTGAAGGGGTACGGTTCAACCCTTGTGCCATCAAGCCTTTGTCCCTGCTATTCCTGAGTGCTGGCCCAGCATCCCAAGGGGTGGATGATGTCAAAGCAGTCCTTCCTTGCTGAGCTGTGGCCTTCTGTCTAGTGTCCCATCCTCAGTACCCTGAGACAAAGTTGCCTTGTCACCCTGTGGATCAGCCGCACTCTCAGTTTCCAAGGGCTCTCCGTGACATCCTGGAGAGTGTGTTTCTGTCCACTTAGCCTCACAGCAGTGGTCTTGGGTACTCCTTTTATCTGTGGGCTGCAGGTTAGTTTATGAGTATCCCAAGCCCTTTCCCAGAGGTCACTCTTTAGGCTGGAGGCTTGCAGGTCATGGGAAGGCACAATCTCTCTTCTCTATTCCCCTCACCCTGTCTTGTCTCTGCAATTAGAGTTGGTATGGACAGCAGCCCTGCAGCCCCCCTCCTGCCCCGTCCCATTTTCTAGAGTGCCAGGTTGCGCCTCTCATGCTGGGCCCCTGATGTCCCCACCTCTAAAGCCTGCCTCTGACCCCTTTCCCTTCCTTTCCAGATCGGGGGCCCCAACTTTGTGGCACCCCCAGCAGGAGCAGTCCCAGCCAACCTAGGAGCAACCATGGGCAGTGGCCTGAGTGACCTCTTCGACCTGACAAGTGGCGTGGGCACGCTGTCAGGGTCGTATGTGGCCCCCAAAGCAGTAAGTACCACACCTCCTTTCACGGCAGGAGCAGAGGGAAGTTAGACACTGATGTCTGGGTTCCTTAAATGGCCTGTTCCGTGGAATCTGCTCAGGCCAACAAAGATGGGCTCCAGGAGCAATAGTTTGCCAACCCAATGCTGAGGGCAGCCAGGGGCCGTGGGAGCACAGGGAAGAGATGCTAGGTTGGGCCTGGGGGCCTGGAATCATCTCCCAGAGCAGAGCTCAGGCCTGAAGATCAAGTCAGAATTTGGTAAAGGGCACGTGGGTGGCTCAGTTGGTTAAGTGTCTGCCTTCAGCTCTCTTCGTGATCTCAGGGTCCTGGTATGGAACCCTGTGTTGGGCTCCCTGCTCTGCAGGGAGTCTGTTTCTCCCTCTCGCTCAGCCTCTCGCCTTCTTGTCCGCATGCTCTATATCTCTCTGTCAAATAAATAAAATCTTAAAAAAAAAAAAAAAAAGGCAAAAGTGGAGAGAAGGCTCCAAGTGGAGGTAACAGCCTGTGGAAAGGCCTGGAGGCAAGGGAGAGCCCACCCCTCCCAGAGAACTGACAGAGGCCCCGTGTAGTTAGAGCAGCAGTTCTGGGGGCTGTCCTGCCCAGTGCCCCTCCCTCATGGATTATAGACATAGTCTAACACATCCTTTATTTCCAATTCTTTTTTTTTTTTTTTAATCCAAAATCTGTTTATTGGGATAGTGTCCCACTCATCTTGATTCAGGGAGCTTTTAGTGCTGCTTCCGCCTGAAGGAGCATCCTTCTGTAAGCCTTGCTTTTCCTCCCATGGGCTGGCAGAGGACGGTAGAACAGCTGACACACAGAACTACTGTCTGTGCGTGGCTGAAGATGGTGGTGATTTTGTAGCATCCCGGGCACTTCACGTCCATGAAGTAGGAGTTGGGGCTCTGCACCAGGCGCTTCTTCTTGTGCTTCCTCTTCTCCTCTTCCGGGGACGGGTGCAGGAGATCCTTTGCAAGGGGCATGTTCTCGTGGGGAGGTCGTCACCGCCGGAAAGGACCTTTATTTCCAATTCTTGAAGGAGATTTGTGGACTGTGCAGCCTACCTATACTTATCACTTCAGAATCAGAAAGATACTATCACTTCATGAAAGAGGAATATACTTCTATATTTCAACTGTAAAGGCTTAGGTATACCCACCCTGAAAGATCTGGTGTCGTCCAGTGTAGGCACATTAGAGTCCACACGATGGCCACACATAGTGTTCGTAGCTCGAGTGCTATAAACAATAGCTATAAACAATGTGACTGGTGGTGCCCTTAGTTCCTGAAATGGTGACTGACTCCCAGTGAAGTTCCAATAAAACAAAACAGAGAATAAGCTTTTTTTTTTTTTAGTTTCCCCATAGTTAGGTTCCCACCAATTTCAGGATATATTGAAACCATGCAAGACATACTCAAAGGGATGCAGGACAATGGCTCAGTGATGGGACTGTTGTCCTCCCGGCAACATGTCCAGCATCCCTGACCCTGGCCCATTAAGTGTCATGCCTCCTTGCCATTGTGCCACCTGAAGATGCCCATAGATGCCATCCAGATCCAGATCCCACTGTGCTACCTAGAGCTAGTACTCTCCATGACTCCCACCTAGACTATAGATTAAGGAGGGAAGAAGCTGGCAAAATCAGCATTGCCAGGCTGTGAGGGTTTCCCTCAGTCCTGGTGCAATGAAACCATTAAAAGGTTTTAAGCAGGGGATCCCTTGGTGGCTCAGTGGTTTAGCACCTGCCTTCGGCCCTGGATATGATCCTGGAATCCCGGGATCTCGAGTCCCACTTCAGGCTCCCTGCATGGAGCCTGCTTCTCCCCTGCCTGTGTCTCTGCCTGCCTCTCTCTCTCTCTCTCCCTCTCCCTCCCTCCCTCCCTCTCCCCCCCCCCCCCGCTTTCCCTCTCTCCCCTCTCTCTCTGTGTCTCTCATGAATAAATAAATAAAATCTTTTTAAAAAGGGAGTGGGGGGATCCCTGGGTGGCTCAGCGGTTTGGCGTCTGCCTTTGGCCCAGGGCACGATCCTAGAGTACAGGATCGAGTCCCATGTCTGGCTCCCAGCATGGAGCCTGCTTCTCCCTCTGCCTCTCTCTCTCTCTCTCTCTCTCTCTCTCTCTCTTTCTCTCATAAGTAAATAAATAAATAAATATTTTTAAAAAAAAAGGGTTTTAAGCAGAAGTGAAACATTTATACTGAAGAGAGATTGCTTTGCCTACACTGTGGAGGCAGATTGGAAGGGGTAGGATAGAAGTGAAGTACCCAGTGAGGAGGCCAATAGGAATTGATGTGTGCTGATGGCGCCTGGACAAGAAGGGCGCCTTTGAGGCTGGAGGCAGTAGACTGCACTGGGAGGTGGGCCTGGCAGGGTGTGGGGGCTGGCAAGGAGGGATGGATGCTGGCTCGGGCAGTGGAATGGAGGTGCCATTTGCCAAAATGGGGGCGAGGGAAAGAAAGGAGAGCTGAGTTTAGGAGTCAAGAACATGGGGGCCTGGCGCTAAGAAGAGTGTGGTGTGGGCCACACCCTCAGCATCGAGGAAGCTGCCAGAGGGGATGGACCTGGCCTGGTCTCCCCACAACACTCAGGTCAGACACGGTATCTGCCACTTAGTTCTTAGTGAGAGCTTCTCTCTCTCTCTTCCAAGGCTCCCTCCCCAGAGCAGAATAGAGCTGGGCTTTAGGGGCAAGGTGATATCTCTCTTGTGACTGGGGAGTTGTGAGCCAGCACCTGCCCTGCCCTGGCCTCACTGGGTATGCCAGCTGTACCTGCAGCGGTGGTGGCCAGAGCCCCCAGGTATGATCAGGGCCCATGGCAGATAGCAAGTCTAGTGCTAGCAGCTGCACACTTCCATGCTGTGGACTGCACAGCCCCCACCCCACTAAATCCTGCCAGAAGCCTGACGGGGCTATTACTCTTGTTCTGAGGTTGAGAAATCTGAGTGCTTTTGCCTAAGGTCACCTAGCAGGTAAGTGACAGAGTCTGAAACTGAATGCAGAGTGGCACCAAAGCCCCCCTTCCTGATCCCTACATGATCATGCCCCACAGTGTTTGAGAACATCCTATGTACCTGAGCGTCATTGATTTGTCAGAATCACTAATTACTACCCAGATGGGCTACCTCAATGCATGAGGCCGATGGATACATGTTAAAAGCCCAGTGTAACAGGCATAAGGCAGGACCAAATGACAAGAGCAGCAAAGACTCCTGCAGTCCTGTGCATGCCAGGCCTTGCCAGGATGCAGAGCTGCCAGGAATATAAAGTCCGGAACTGGCCCCAGGGGAGCTGGCCCTTTGCTTGTGTGTTCATTTTAATAGATATTATTACTGCTTTTTCTTAGTGGAAGGCCAGATGGGCGTACCAACAGTGAATGCTAGAAATGAGAGGTTAGAGGATCACCCAGTCAGAGGAATTTAGGGCAATCTGCTTAGAAGAGGAGTCCTTACAATACCATTTCCCCATTATCTTAGACACAGGAATTTCTGGAGTGGAGGTGCATTCTTCCTTCAGAAGCAGTAGGGATGTCATCTATGTTTTCCTAACAGTACTGTGACTACCTAGAATGGTTTGTCCCATGTTCATTCTCCCCACCACACTGGTGGGGGTAAATATGTTCTCCAAGCTTCTTGGCCAAGGGAATGAGGTTTTCTTGGCATAAGAACTTGGGAGTTCCTCAAGCATTTGGACCAGTGGGTGGTGATGTTTCTTTGGGTTTTTCAGTAAATGTTGAGGGTTAGTTCTGTGGTAGGACCTATGCTAGACTCCATGAAGCCATGGTGACCAAGAGAAATGAGGTCCCCACTGTCAGCAGTCAGTCCCAGTGACAGAGGCAGTTCTGCAAGAACTGTGAGAGGCAGCCCGCTGGAGGGGCCAGGCCCCAGGAAGCGGCTGTGCTGGGAGTGGGGGGTCCTCATAGCTCTCTGTTTGCCTGTCTCAGCTGAAGCTGAAGCCCTGTGATTCCACCCTCACACCTTTGTCCCAGGAAAACAAAGGATGATCAGGCTAGTGAGTACCATGTGGGTGGACCTACGGAAGCACTTTTCAGACAGAGGACAGTGCGGGGTGGGGGAGGAGGAGCAGGTTCAGTCGAGCCTGACAGAGGGGGCAGCCAGGACATGGAGGCTTTGGGCAATTAAAGTGTCACAGCATTGGAGGAGTTAAGTTTTATTTAAGTAATCTCTATGCCCCTCATGGGGCTCAAACTCATGACACTGAGCTCAAGAGTCAGGTGCCCCCACATTTGCATTTTAGAAGATGACCTTAGGGCAGCCCAAGTGGCGCAGCAGTTTAGCACCCCCTGCAGCCCAGGGTGTGATCCTGGAGACCCAGGATCGAGTCCCACATCAGGCTCCCTGCATGGAGCCTGCTTCTCCCTCTGCCTGTGTCTCTGCCTCTCTTTTTCTGTGTCTCTATGAATAAATTAAAAAAAAAAAAGAAGAAGAAGAAGATGACCTTAGCTGCTGTGGAGAGCAGGGATTGGGGTACCCCAAGGGCTTCTGTCTTACCTGGTGGACTCTGACTATGGCTCAGATGCAGGTGCTGCCTGCTGAGGGAAGTAGAGGCCCTGGTGGCAGATGGAGGAGGTAATGGTGACAGGACCCAATCTGCATGACTGTGGTATGGGGCTTGGGGTTGGCTGAGAGTGGGGACCCAGACGACACTGAAGTTCCTGGTGTCAGCACCTTGAGAGACTGTAAGACGTTCACCAACACAGGGCCCCTTGGGGAAGCTCTTGAGGAGGCCTGGACCTTTTGACATTGGAGGGGGCCTGTGAGGGATCTGAGAGAACAAAGACTTGAAAGGCATTTACATGGCCATGGATGATGCCTGCTGATGTCCTTCATGGTTGGGGCTTTAATTCAAGATATTTCACTCTGCCAACATGCCTCTCTTGTGACTGGCAGAGCAAGCTCTAAGCCAAGGATGTAAAGAAAGAAAAGCAAAAAAATAAAGAAAGAAGCAGATCCCTTCCTTCAAAGAGCTGACTGGGTACAGGGGATACAGATACACAGGCTCACATTTATCTGCTAAAATGTCATGGTAGCATGGATGCAAGGAAGGAATCTAGGTGTGGGCTTCCCAGAGGAGGCAGCTCTTGAGCTGAGGCTCCCATGACAGCCAAGCAGCAGAGGGCCTGCCAGGTAAGAGGTCCTCTTAGGTACTGTCCTTGGACAGCCCAGTTTCCATGATTAAAAGGCCAGCCCTGCCTTCTGTGAGGAAGGACAGGCTGTGACAGCCAGGAAGGCCTCAGGCTCTGGCTGAGGCCCCAGATGCCATTGGGCTCTTAACTCTACTTGACTCCTCTGGAGGCTGGCAGGGTCCACATGTCTCATCTCCTTTCTCAGTACTACTTACTGAGTGTTACTTCTTGGACCTTTAAAGAAGGTCCAGGTCAACCCTTGGGCATACCAAGCCCCTCTCTACCCCAGGCTGCTCTGATACAGAGCCACACTGTGGTGGTGGCCTTGGATGAGCCATGCAGGATTGTTCCTCTCGTCCCAAGATCCACATGGTCGTCTCCTAATGGTAAAGGCAGGTGTGGGCCTCAATCTGGGAGGGGGAGAGAGGGATGGTGAGGGAGAAGCGGGGAATGGTGCTCAGGTGGGCTGCTGTTAACTTTTAGGGAAGTGGTAAACACGAGCCTCCTCTCCACTGTCTTCCCTGTAGGTGTGGCTCCCAGCTATGAAGGCCAAGGGGTTGGAGATTTCAGGTACCTTCACTCGCCAGGTAGGCTCCATTTCCATGGATCTGCAGCTGACCAACAAGGCCCTCCAGGTCATGACCGACTTTGCCATCCAGTTTAACCGCAACAGGTGAGCTCCCAAGGCCAGTGTGATGAGAGCCCTTGCTGGTGACTGCAGGCAAGAGCCAAGAGCTCTGAGGGGTCTGGTGCCTCTTTTCTGGGGAAGGTGGATATTCCTCACAGCTGCATCTCAGACCAAAACTGTCTAAAGCAATGATTTTTTTTTTTTCCTTTCCTCATGACCTCTTTATGTAGGCTCTAAAATATTTGGCAGAGGGTTAGGGTATATCTCCTTATTTTTGCCTTCCTCCACTGCTCAAAGAGTGTTTGCTGATAAAAACCCCCAGCTCCAGACTAGGATCCTGCCTTTGGCAAACACCCCACATAATAGGAGGGAGCCTCCTCTCCAGGCCTAAGCTGCTGCCACCTCAGGGCCCAGCTCTAAGAAGGCTGACTGGGAATGGCCCTGCCTGCCCACCAACCCCTTGTGGCACAGGTTTAACCTATCAGACGGGTCCTCTGGGAGTTGTGGCTACTCTGGGCTCTTCACCCCTCTGGGTCCCCTGCACTGGCAGTCCTGGGGAAGGTTTCCTCCCTGGCACCAGCAGGGTCTGCACAGGCCAGGCCAGCTAGGCCAGGGCTCTCTGGGGACCCAAGCAGCCTCTCCTGATGATTCTTCTTCCTGAGTGGCTCTAGTGATGAGCAAACTGAGCCTCTAAGAAGTTGACTGAAGGGGCTGCTTCCTCAGGGAGAGCCACAGGCCAGTGGGTCCTGATCCTCCGTCAGCTCTGCTACTTATCCTTAGATGGCCCTAGAGGCCATAGAAGCACTCCAGGTTCCAAGGGGAAGTCCCAATGATTGCTCATAATAGACTTAGAGGGTGCTGACAACTCCCTGAGTGGCAGGCCCTGTGCTGAGGATTTTAAAAGTATTATCTTTCTTTGAGCTACTTGACAGCCCAGTGAGGTCAATACCATTGTCCCCCTTTCTTTTTTTTTAAAGATTTTATTTAAAAAATTTTTTTAAATAAAGATTTTATTTATTTATTCATGAGAGACACAGAGAAAGAGAGGCAGAGACATAGGCAGAGAGAGAAGCAGGGTCCACGCAGAGCCTGACATGGGACTCGATCCCAGAACTCTAGGATCACACCCTGGGCCAAAGGCAGGCGCTCAACCACTGAGCCACCCAGGCATTCCCCAATGTTCCCCTTTCAGTAGATAATGACACCTGGGTTCAGAGAGGACTAGTGCTTTTGCCCTAGTGGGCAGGCAGCAGGCAGTGGGGGAGTTCCAGGAAAGCCTGAAGAGCCAGGCTAGCACAGAGGCCTAGGGTTCCCCACATCATCTCCCACCATGTCCCACACAGGCCTGATTGCCATCATGGGCAGAATGGAGGCAAAGTGAAGCAGCTCAAGCTCAAGATCTCAGCAGTGCTACTCATCCCATAGGGTCTGAGCACAGGCCTGCCCCTCCCTGAGTTTTCATGACTTGGAAAATGAGAGAATATATATCTCTCACTGTTTTTATGAGGGTAGGAGTTGGTATAATATCAAATGGCCAGCCTGGGCACAGTGAGCTGTCGGTTCATGGTCCTGTGTCTGACATTCATGGGGATCCTCCCCTCCTGATTTACCCACATGTTGCTTTACCAAGAAGTAGGGCTTTCCTGAATCTCTCTTTGGCCAGTTCTAGCCCAGAAAGTAAAGCCTGGTTTCTTGCTTGGGATAGTCACATCCCTCCTGAAAGATGGGAATTGGTAGCAGAAACTTAGTCTTCAGTTAGAAGCAGCTTAGAAAATTGAACACCAATAAAAAATAAATTTATTATTAAAAAATAAAAATAAAAAAATAAAATTACAAGAAACTGAAGGGAAAAAAAGCAGCTTATAGTTCAGGTCCCTGGTGTTAGATGGAGCTCCTCAAGTGCAGAACAGAGCAAGGCCATGTTCACCAGAGCCTGCTCAGTGCATAGCCCAGAACAGAAAGTGGAGCAGGGATGGGCTTTAGGCCTGCAACTGGCCAAGGGCTCATTCCCCCTGTCCACACAGCCATTGAGCATGGGGGTCAGGAACTTGTCCATCTGTCCTGGTCCTAGAGCTGAGGTGAGGCTGGCTTACTAGAGAGGCTTTTTGCCAGTGTTGCCCTAGTTCTGGAGCCGGAGGAGCCCACTCATCCCACATCAGCACCTATTCCCCCTGCCATTCCCGCGGGGGCTTCTCTCTCCCCAGCTTCGGCCTGGCCCCTGCTGCCCCCCTCCAGGTCCACGCACCACTCAGCCCCAACCAGACCGTGGAGATATCCCTGCCTCTCAACACGGTGGGCTCAGTCATGAAGATGGAGCCTCTGAACAATCTCCAGGTGTGTTCCAGGCAGAGCTAAGCACCCTACTCCTTACCTGCCCACCCACCACAGGGGAGGAGCCTAGTGGAAAGGTCTGGGGCCTGGCCTTTGTTGGCAAAGGGGTGTGTCTGTGGAGTTGTGCTCTTCGCCAAAGATCTGGCAGGGGAGGCCCGATCCAAAAGGATGAAGGGACGTGGTTACCAGGGAAGGTGTGTGAGGAAGCCTGCTCAGGTGGAGGCACAGGGAGTATGCCCTTCCTGGGGCCTCAGGTGATACCAAGCATCAGGGACTGATTGAGGCCTTGTTCCTAGGTGGCTGTGAAGAACAACATTGATGTCTTCTACTTCAGCACTTTGTACCCTCTGCACATCCTCTTTGTGGAGGATGGAAAGATGGGTGAGTCCTGAAGGTGTCCCAGAGTCCCTGGAATATAATGATTGGTTTTGCCCCACGATGGAGTCCGTGAGTCACCGGCCCCTCTGCAGAGCCTGAGACGAGGGTCACGCTTCCATCAAGAACCCCTGGATGTTGTTTGGCCAGCTTTGTCCTGCAATGGGGGCCATGCCATGCAGGGGCTGTCTCATTCTATTCTCCTGCTCTACCTGCCCCTCAGCCTTGCCTTTAGTCTCTAGACAGTCTTCCCATGGCCTCCCAAGGTGAGGACCCTAGACTATGTCACACCTGATGTCCATCTCCTGTGCCCTGGCTGGAACCCCTGAGAAGACTCATCCCCATGCTGGGAGGGCTCACTGCCAGCTCACAGCTGAGCAGAGAACTTTGCCTACATCATCTCTCGGTCACCACAGAAACCCTGTGACACAGGCTGTGATTAATGAGCAGGCTACTTGGAGCCAGAGCAGGAGGGGAGTGCATATGTGGGTGCTGGGAAGGAGAGATTTAAGGCCTCAAGGTGGGAAGCCCAGGGTCTTTGGGAGCAGCACTAGTGGCCACTTGGACAGACCTGAAGTTTTGCTCATGGAAGCAGGAGGGTGCTATCACAGAGCTGGTGCCTGTCTTTAGCTTCAAGCTGGCACCCCCAAAATACCCATTTCCTGTTGGATGTCATTGAGTAGGGCCCCAGGTTTATCAGGGTCCCATCCTCTACCTTGTCCCTCACTCTCTAGACCGGCAGATGTTCCTGGCCACATGGAAGGACATTCCCAATGAAAATGAAGCCCAGTTCCAGATCAGAGACTGCCCCCTAAATGCAGGTAGGATTTTGCAGCCCTCCCCCACCTTCCCATCCAGTGCACACTGCCCCTCACCAATACCCCCAGCCCCCTCCGATCGCTGACCAGGGGCCCTCCTCGCTCTCAGAAGCTGTGAGCAGCAGGCTACAGAGCAGCAACATCTTCACAGTCGCCAAGAGGAACGTTGAAGGCCAGGATATGCTCTACCAGTCCCTGAAGCTCACCAACGGCATCTGGGTGCTGGCAGAGCTGCGTATCCAGCCAGGCAACCCCAGCTTCACGGTGAGGGTCCCCGCTCCTGCCCTGCCACCCCTGGGGTGTCTAACTCCATGTTCCAGGCAGCCTCTCCTTCCCTCACTCCTTCTCAGACCAGGGGTCAGTTCTGATGGGGCGTGCTCTAGCCCAGTCCCTCTGAACCTGACATGAATAAGCATCAGAATTCTGACCCTAGCCTCCAACTCAGTCCCACCAGGTTACCCAGATAAGACACCACCAAACTGTCACCAAACAGTGAGTTGAACTAGAAGATTCTATAAAATTGGGCCCTCTGAGGTGGTGCAGTTGGCCCAAGGCCCACCTGACTGGGAAATGGCACTGCTGGGCCCAGGCCCTGGCCCTCCTACTCTCTCCTGCCTGAGGGCCCACCTGGGAGGATGCTGTTTGTGAGCATCTTGTCCTTCCTGGCCTTTGTGTCAGACCCCAGTGAGGACATGGCTTCCATGGAGTGCGTGGTTGTCCTGGAGGCCGTGCTGCTGTTCCAGGCCCTAGAGAGCTCCAGGCTTTGCTTCTCCCCCTGCACCATAGTCTCTGGCAGGCATGGGCCTCCAGATGTTGCTCCCTGGGCCCTGCTGGCGGTGCTGGCACTGTGGTCGGGCGGGGGCTGCGGCAGTGGCTTCGGTGGTAGTAATTTCCGTCTCCCTGTGTTCGGTTGCTGCATGCCCACCTTCCCTGCTGGTGCCCGTGGTGCAGGATTTGGAGGTTAGCAGATTGCTTTTCTCTTCCTCTTTCCCCTCCATTCTCCCCAGCCACACCTTGCATAGCCCGTCTCCTGGCCTGGCTCCAGAGCGCCCTGCCTCTCCTAGCCTTACCTCACCCTGCTGCACCCCCAAAGCCAAGCAGACATGCATGCAGGTTGCAGGCACAGGGCACCCCAAAGCTTCCCAACCAGGAGAACCCGATTGAGGAACTGGTACCCTGACTTCCCAACATGCCCAGTATGCACGGAGCCCTTCAGAGAAGATCAGGGCCCCATAGGCTCCCCACTACTGGCTTCCAGAGCTCCATTTGCTCCTCCCCTAATCGCACCCTTTAGAAGCAGTGATTTTGGCAGAAGGGGTGGTGGCAATTGTTTCTCCGCTGCCTACTCTCCAGCTCACACCGTGACAAAGCTTCCTGTACTGGAACCCAGGAAGAATCCCTGGTGCCCCCCACCCCCATCTCTCCAAGCAAAGACCTGCTTCCTCCCAGACCATACCTCCTCAGAGACCCTAGCCCTTCATAGGCAGTGAAGCGCCCCAGCAGCTCTGTGGGGTGGGGGCCGGGCACTCCCCCACAGCCCCCAGCTCATGATTCACGCTGCTCACCACTAGCTGCTCACCGCTAGGGCTGTGGTGGCTGAGCTGACAGCAGGTGTGTGGGCTGCAAGTATATTTGGTCTGCACCCAGCTGGCTGCAGCAGCCACCCCCTCCGCTTTACTACACATCTGCCCCGGCCACACTGCCACCAGGCCACATGCGCTCACCGCACTCTTCCATCTGGTTCTCACTCCCTGCCTTCCTTCCCAGCCTCAGAGAGGAGCCTGGGGAATTCTGAGCACTCTCCCTCCCCTGACTGAGCACTCTCTTTCCCCCTGTAGCTGTCACTGAAATGTCGAGCGCCAGAGGTGTCCCAACACGTGTACCAGGCCTACGAGACCATCCTCAAGAACTGAGCTCCCATCCAGTGCCCACCCCAACCTTTTGCCAGCCCTGAGGAGCCCCCTGGAAATGGCAGTACTTCCTTCCTAGAGAGGCTGAGCAAGGTTTCTGGCCACCACGGAGTTCCCTGGTCCTGACTACCAGGCCCACCTGGGTCCTCAGGGCAGGCAGGGCAGCATTCCTCCTGGAGTGAAATCATAGTGTACTCCTGTGCTCGGGGACTCCCCTCTTCTGTTGCTGCTGACAGGGTCAGGTGAGGAGGGGACCAGGAAACAGAGCCAGAGGGGCCACAGAAGCTGGTCAGCAGACCCAGGTATTTTCTCTTCTCTTTCCTGGCCAGTGTCTAAAGGGCGAGTGTGTTGCTCCTTCGTTGGGGTCCTGGCTCAGGAAGCCCCCTACCCCCCCCCCCAGTCTCTCTTGGATCAGTGTTAGAGGTCCTCCCTGTTGCCTGCTCTCGTGCCAGGCTGTCCTGGTGTGTGCGGAGGGTCCCCTGGTACCAGGAGAGCTCCTCTATCAGGGGTCTGGGGCTCCCAGGGCCTACACCCCCTACTCTCCCTGTCTGTATCTGCCCAGGCTGGGACCCTGTGGTTGTACTAGTTGGCCCACAGCCTCCTGAACACTGACCCACATGGGCAAGACTGGGCAGAAACGCCCAGGGCCCCAACCCAAGCTCCTGCTCCCTGGCAGTTGCACATACCCTCTCACCCCTCACCCCACTCCTTCTCTTGTCCCTGAGCACAGTGACTGCCTATGATATAGTCCTTGGCGTCCCCTGTGTTTCTGGAGCAGAGATAGGACTGAGGGATGGGGCACGTGGGTGAGCGGGGTGCTTCCCATCTGGGGTTTCTTTGGGGTTTCTCCTTAGTGTTGCTACCCTCCCCCTGGCCTCCCAAATTTCACTTGTGTCTGACAGAGCATTAGGTTTTCCTGTACTGCTGTTTAATAATAAAGAAAGATTCTGCTTTTGGCAATCACGGACACTTCTTTCCCCCTCCACTAAATGTCAGAATTAAAAATTGCCTCCAAGTGGTTGAGGATGGTTTTCTGACCCCTGCAGTAACTATAAAATACATTGTTGACATATGTGTATATACAGGTACATATACTATAGTATACATAGCACAATACACACACACATATATATAATGTATGTTTACTCTTATTTTCAAAAAGAGAAAGTGAATAAAAATTATGACATCGAGTGTGTTCCTGGCCGGTGTGTCAGGTCCTGAGGCTCTTCTGGGTGGGGTCCTGGGTCCTGGATCAAGGGCTCAAGCTGTGTGCCTAGCCCCTCCCCCAGCACTCTTGGGACAGCGCCTTTCCCTCTACCCTGTCCTTAAAAACAGACCTCTGAGGTCTGTGGGTCTCCCTGGCACTACTCCTGCCCTTGATCTAACTCCACCCAGCCGTCTCGCCTTTTGATGTTGGCTAAGAGGGCTGACTTTTGTTTTGGTTTTCCTCAGCTCCCTGCCATCACGAAGGCTCCCAGGAGCAGTGGGGAGGTGCTCTGATGGGGAGCAGTTGCCAGAGAGAGGGAATGGTTGGGTAGGCCAAGCACCAGGCCTGTCTGGGCAGGCTCTACCCCACCCTGCATCTGCGGCTGGCTCGGGGGGAGGGGGGTGCGTACTAAGCTGGCACCTGCTCAGGTGCCACCAGGGACATCCCATGTGGTCCCAGTGCTGGCATTGGCCAGGATCCCAGGGGACAGCAGCCAGACCCTGGGCAGGTCCCTGATGGCAAAGCTGCCTGGGGGCCTTCAGCCTGCTTCTAAGGGAGGAGCAGCCTGGTGCCCTTGCCCCATCTCAGCCCAGCCACTCCCTGTACTGCCTACTTCTGACCCAGTGCTGCCTTCCTGGCACTGGGGAGCTGAGAGAAGAGAGCGTCAGCAGGAGTACCCAGCCCTCCACTGCCCCACTTCTGACGACCAAATCCCTTAATGGCACAATCCAGTTCTCCATTTACCTGAAAGTCCAGGACTCAGAAGACCCTATGCTGATGCAGGTGGCATACCCCCGGCTGTGGACTGGGGAAGGGCTTGCAGCCCTTGATGAGACTCAGCTGGGCCTGCGATGTTGTCTGCTGCCCCTGACCGAGGGCCTGGCTCCCACCCAGGATTTCTGTGCATGCACTGCCTGGGTCATGGCTCCCACCCTTCTGCCACTGAGGGCAGATCTGAAGTGTAGGGTAGCTGTCCACAGTATGGGGCTGATGGGTGAGGAGATCCAGGATCAGGTACCTGGGGCGGTGAGAAAGGCTGGCCTGCTCAAAGGGAGCACCCGGGACCATCCTCAAACACCTGGGGTTTGCCCTTCTATATAAAGCTGTGCTCAAAAAAATAAAAAAATAAAGCTGTGCTCAGGCCTCAGACCACTGTGGGCAGGACCTAACCATGACTGTGCCTTTCACCCACTGACGTGGCACCTGGCACAATGGGACCCAGCAGGTCTTAACATTTGCAGGGAGAAACCGAGGCAGAGAGCATGCTTACTCCCAGTGCCCCAAGTCTGGGCCTCAACACATCATGCATCAGAAAAGCACCTGGGACCATCACTGGGAGCCAGGCTTTTAGAAGGGCTTTAGGGGGCATCCCTAGGTGGCTCAGCGGTTTAGCACCTGCCTTTGGCCCAGGGCGCAATCCTGGGGTCTCAGGATCGAGTCCCTTGTCAGGCTCCTGGCATGGAGTCTGCTTATCCCTCTGCCTGTGTCTCTGCCTCTCTCAATCTCTCTATGTCTATCATAAAAAAAAAAAAAACCTTATAAAAAAGGGGGGGGCGGCTTTAGGGGATACCCAAGTGCCAGCTCGGCTTCCCTGTCTCCCCCCACCTTCCTGAGGGCCCATGGCTTGCCTCTTCACCCTCCTCATGTGGCACTGCCGGGTCCTGATGGGCTCGGGCTTGTTCCCTCTCAGGGCCTGACACTTCTCGGGAAGTATCCTGCAGAAGATTGTGAACCTTCCCAACTGGTCAGACACAATTCGCAGGGAATTCAGCCACAATCCAGTTATTTCTAGAGTGTCCCGGGATCCCTGGGTGGCGCAGTGGTTTGGCGCCTGTCTTTGGCCAGGGGCGTGATCCTGGAGACCTGGGATCGAATCCCACGTCGGGCTCCCGGTGCATGGAGCCTGCTTCTCCCTCTGCCTGTGTCTCTGCCTCTCTCTCTCTTCTCTCTCTCTCTCTCTCTCTCTCTCTCTCTCTGTGACTGTCATAAATAAATAAAAATTTTAAAAAATATGCATTAGAGTGTCCAACAACTGCCCCGGGGTCCGATGGGTTCTCTGTGTTCCAGACACTGTACTAAGGACTGCAAGTGACCTCATTTTACTTTATCTTCAGCTAGTGGTTTGCTTTTTAAAATGTTTTTCTATGGAGAGGGCTAGATTCTGGACTATGGTTAAAGATAAGCCACACAAAAGATCCTTCCCACCCTTCCTCAGTTCTTAGTTTTTCTCCCTAGAGGCAAACTTTGTTGCTAGATTTGGGTGTTTTTTTGTTTTTGTTTTTGTTTTTTCAGGAATATTCTGTGCATGATTAGAAGCACATAGAGAGGGATCCCTGGGTGGCGCAGCGGTTTAGCGCCTGCCTTTGGCCTTAGCACCTGCCTTTGGCCCACGGCGCGATCCTGGAGACCCAGGATCGAATCCCACGTCAGGCTCCCAGTGCATGGAGCCTGCTTCTTCCTCTGCCTATGTCCCTGCCTCTCTCTCTCTGTGTGTGTGTGTGACTATCATAAATAAATAAAAATTTTTAAAAAAGCACATAGAGATATTTACTAAACAAATGGCAGCACATTCCAGATACTACCAGCACTTTGCTTTTCCTACCTATCAGTACAAACAGACCCACCTCAGAATTTCTTCTGTGATCGGGCTGCCATTAGATGGTGCCTGCTGTCGGACATTCAGACGGTTTCCATCTTCTGTGAGTCCAAGCAACAGTGCAGTAAATATCTGCCCACATACATCCCCGCTCGTGGGCACAGATGTAGCTGTAGGATCTAGCTCCAAGACCAGAGGGTATAGCATTTTCTGTTTAAAATTGTACTTCTTGTTTTGAGAAGGCAATGTATTCACATCGCTCAAAATCGGAAAGGCAAAAAAAGAAGTGAAAAATCCTACTCCTTGTTCCTCTCTGCAAAGGAACCAATGTTACCTTCCAAAGGGACTCAAAGGTGTTTAATATGGCTTTTTCCCCTTTTATACACAATGGGTAGCATGGAATACACTGGATATGCACCATACTTCTATCTTGGAGACTTTTCTATTATCAGCCCATTACAGACAGAGTCCTCAGGCCTTTTTATAATGACTGTGTGATTTTTCCACCGAATGGAGATAATGTCCCGAACCAGAAGCCCCACTGAGTTGGTCTAGTAGTATAGCTACTACAAGTGATACTGCAAATAATATTCACTTTTATACATGGATAAATTCTGCAGGCACGAGTTGCCAGGTCAAAGGTAGGTGTGCTCATAATTTTGATCACTTGCTAAAAATTCTCCAGTTTAGGGATCCCTGGGTGGCGCAGCGGTTTGGTGCCTGCCTTTGGCTCAGGGCGCGATCCTGGAGACCCGGGATCGAATCCCATATCGGGCTCCCGGTGCATGGAGCCTGCTTCTCCCTCTGCCTGTGTCTCAGCCTCTCTCTCTCTCTGTGTGACTATCATAAAATAAAAATAAAAATAAAAATAAAAACAAATTAAAAAAAAATTCTCCAGTTTACATTCTTGCCAGCCAGAAATCAGATGCCTGTGTCTCCCATACCCTCAGAGAACCCAGTGTATAGATGTGTGCCAAACTGTTGGTGAAAAGTGGTACCTGTGTGTTCAGTGTGCCTCTGTTCATGTGTTTGCAAGCCATTGCATATCCTTTTTTTTTTAAGATTGTATATATTTACCAACTTATTTGAGAGAGTGTGTGCATGCATGGGCGAGAGTGGAGAGGCAGAGGGAGAAAGAATCTCAAGCCAACTCTGCTGAATGAGAGCCCCACAGGGGCTCAATATCATGACCCTGAGATTATGACCTGAGCTGAAATCAAGAGATGTTTATTTTTATTTGGGGGGGGGGGTTAAAGGATTTTATTTATTCATGAGAGACAGAGAGAGAGGCAGAGACACAGGCAGAGGGAGAAGCAGGATCCATGCAGGGAGCCCAATACGGGACTCGATCTTGGAACTCCGGGATCACGCCCTGAGCCAAAGGCAGATATTCAACTGTTGAGCCACCCAGGCATCCCTGAAATCAAGAGATGTTCAAATCACTGAGCCACCCAGGCACCCTGCATGTCCTATTCTGTGAGCTGCTTCATATTCATATACATATTTTGTATTTTTTGCCCATTTGTATACTTATTGGTCCTCTTCTTACTGTCTTGTCATTATTTCTCTCCATTTTGCTACTGTCTTTTACTTTACTGTGCCGACATTGGTTTTAATCTCTTTATCTCTTTAATCTCTTCTATACTTGCCTGATCTAGTGCTTGTCTGATCTTTGTGCATTTCAATCCTGTTCCATCTGGGCTTTATGTTGGGGACAGGGAGGGATCCAACTTTCTCTTTTCACAGATGGTTACCCAGTTGTCTCCACACCATTCACTGAGTAATTCATCTTTTCCCTACAGAGCTGAAATGTCATTTGTAACATGTACTACATTTCCATATGTATATGAGTTCTTTTCTGGACCCTGTTCTGCAACAGAATTTTGTCTATTCATTGGCCACTGTGCTTTTTTTTTAAGCATTGTACCTTTATATTTCCTTATTTATAGTATCCTCTTATCCACCTTCTTCGTCCCAGCTGAACATTAAAACTAGTTCATCTTGGGGCAGCCTGGGTGGCTCAGCGGTTTTAGCGCCGCCTTTGGCCCAGGGTGTAATCCTGGAGACCCGGGATCAAGTCCCGCATCGGGCTCCCTGCATGGAGCCTGCTTCTCCCTCCACCTGTGTCTCTCATGGATAAATAAATAAAATCTTAAAAAAAAAAAACAAAAAAACTAGTTCATCTTTAAAAAAAATCGACTATTAATATTATTTGGATCACACCAAATAAATGTTTACACTAACCTACAGAGAACTAATGTTCTTATCATGGTATCAATAATAGCATTTATTGGGGATCCCTGGGTGGCTCAGCGGTTTAGCACCTGCCTTCGGCCCAGGGCATGGTCCTGGAGTCTTGGGATCGAGTCCCATGTCGGGCCTCCTGCATGGAACCTGCTTCTCCCTCTGCCTGTGTCTCTGCCTCTCTCTCTCTCTCTCTCTCTCTCTCCTCTCTCTCTCTCTCGTCGTGTGCCTCTCGTGAATAAATAAAATCTTTAAAGACAATAATATTTCTTTTTATATCCAAATATAGGAGTAGATGCTTCTCCACCAGTTCATGCTTTCTTTTATGTCTCTGTAATATTTTTAAAATACTTTTATTTTTGGAGCACCTGGGTAGCTCAGTCTGTTAAGGGTCTGCCTTCGGCTCAGGTTGTGATCCCAGGGTCCTGGGATAGAGCCCCACTTCCTGCTTGGTGAGGATCCTGCTTCTCCCTCTCCCTCTGCCACTCCTCCTGCTTGTGTTCTCTCTAAATACATACATACATACATACATACATACATACATACATACATACATAAAATTTCTAAACAATATTTTTATTTTTAAGTAATCTCTATACCTAATGTAAAAATTCTAAACAATATTTTTATTTTTAAGTAATCTCTTTACCTAATGTAGGGCCTGAACCAACATCCCCAAGATTGAAAGTCATATGCTCCACCGACTGAGCCGGCCAGATGCCCAATCTCTGTAATATTTTTCTTCATTTAAAAGTTCTTCCATGCACATTTATTCTTACATAGATTCATGAGTATTTTTTTTGTTCCTTTTTACAAATGGACTCTTTTCCTTTCATATATATATTTATGATGTGAATACATGTTTAATGTATAAATAGAAGAATAATATATTATTTATAAAATAACATAAATTATGTAATACATAATTTTTAAACTAAACTCCAGACTTTATTCAGATTTGACTAGTTTTCCCACTCATGTCCTCATTCTGTTCCCGGAACCCACATTCCATGTGGTTGTCATGTCTCCTCAGGCTCCTCTAATCTATGACAGTTACTCAGACTTTGTTTTTCATGACCTTGACAATTTCAAGGAGTACTGGTCAAGGATGTTGTAGACTATCCCTCAATTTTGGTCTGTCTGATGTTTTTCTCGTGGTTAGACCGGGGCTGTGGGTTTTTAGGAAGAAGACCAGAGAGTTGCCCTTCTTGTTACACCGGATCAGGGGCACACTACATCAGTATGAGTCTATCACGGTCATGCTAGCCTGGATCACTTGGCCAAGGTAGTGTTTCAGCTTTTTCATTGTAGAGTTACTCTTTTCCCCTTTCCCTAGTCTGTTCTTTAGAAGGAAGTCACTAGGGACACCTGGCTGGCTCAGCGGCTGAGCGTCTGCTTTCGGCTCAGGGCATGATCCCGGGGTCCGGGATGGATTCCTGCATCGGGCTTCCTGCAGAGAGCCTGCTTCTCCCTCTGCTTGTGTCTCTGCCTCTCTCTCTGTGTTTCTCATGAATAAATTAAAAAAAAAAAATCTTTAGAAGCAAGTCACTAAGTACAGCCTACACTCTGGAAAGATGTGGGGGCAGGGAGTAGCTACATAATTATTTGAAATTCTTCTGTAGGAAAGAGTTGGTTTCTCCTCCCATATTTATTTATTAATTCAGGCATTTATAGCAGTCTAGACTCATGCATATTTATTTTGCAATTTGGATTTAATCCAAAAGTACATTATATATTTTGTTGCTTAAATTGTTCCATTTTGGCCATTGGGAGCTCTTGGGTAGCCTCTATGTCCCTTTGCTGTGTCCCATCCTTGCGTTACTTTGCGACCTCCTTACTTTCCAGCATGACAAGATGCTCCTGTATTTGTCCTGTCCCAACCCTAGCATCAGCCATTTCTCCAAGGAGCATGGTTGCTTTCACTGGCGAGCGGCCTTAGAAACCAAGACCTACCAAAAAAAAAAAAGAAAGAAAAAGAAAGAAAAGAAAGAAACCAAGACCTAGGTGCTAGGTGTGTTTGTTGCCCTGGGGTGGCCATTTCTAGGCCCTCTCAGCAGACAGAGCTAGGAAATAACTGTGTGCAGACTTAGCCATGTAGACACACACGTCCCTCCATTGTTCCATTGTTTTGTAACCATAGCTATTTGCATATAAAAATGAAATTGTTTTATACGTACAAATCTTATCCCCCTCACCTTACTAAATTGTCTTGTTTTTCTCTCCATTTTATCTCATCTCCTGGGATCCCTGGGTGGCGCAGCAGTTTGGCGCCTGCCTTTGGCCCAGGGCACGATCCTGGAGATCAGGATCGAATCCCACGTCGGGCTCCCGGTGCATGGAGCCTGCTTCTCCCTCTGCCTGTGTCTCTGCCTCTCTCTCTCTCTCTCTCTGTGACTATCATAAAAAAAAAAAAATTATCTCCTCTCCTCTCACAACTGTGTGAAGTCAAGACCATTGTTATGCCATTACAGAGAGGGAAACTGAGGCTTAGGGAGTTTATCGTGCAGATTACACACTCTTAGGAGGAGACCTCCAAACTCAAGAGGCCTGGGAGTGCCGCTCTGTCCTGCCTCCTTGTGTCCTGAAGGCCTTCAAGAGGCTGACCACTACACTCAATGGGTGACATTATAATGATGACCAAGCAGGGATCCCTGGGTGGCGCAGCGGTTTGGCGCCTGCCTTTGGCCCAGGGCGCGATCCTGGAGATCAGGATCGAATCCCACGTCGGGCTCCCGGTGCATGGAGCCTGCTTCTCCCTCTGCCTGTGTCTCTGCCTCTCTCTCTCTCTCTCTCTCTCTCTCTCTCTCTCTCTCTCTCTGTGACTATCATAAATAAATAAAAATTAAAAAAAAAATAATGATGACCAAGCATTTGAGAAGTGGGCACCCCCTATCCAGGGCTGGGGGCATGGTGGTGAGTCACTGTTGGGACAAGTGGTATGGTGCTGTGATTAACAGGACAGACCACAATTCAAGGTTGAGGTGTGGTGGGACTCAGAGCAAATGCCCCTGAGAGTAGATGCAGTCCAGGGTGCTTGACCCCAAGGAAGGGCTGGAATCGGGCCAGCTGGGAAGAAGCTATGTGGGCACAGGTGTCAGGAAGGGCGAGCTCGATGGGCTGGCACTGGGAGGCTATGGGCTCAGGATTCTCCACCCAGTGCTTGCCCCTGCCAGGTGCCTCTCAATAGCCTCTCAACCCACCCTGCTTTCTGTGGCTTACCCCTTTGGGGCTCAGCTTAGGTGTGGCATCAGGCCTTTTCTGAGCTCGCAGCCTTGGTAGGTGGGTGCCCTCCCCTCCAAGGTCCCCTCAGCCCTCAGGCCTAAACCAGCCCAGAGCTCCTATTTCCATATGTCTGTCTGGTTGCCTGCCTGGCTCCTTCACAAGCCACAGAGGGCAGGTAGGAACAGCTCAGCCACCGTGTGCCCAGCACCAGGTCCCATGTGCCACAGGAACAGATGTATGGAGGCCTGACAAGTCCTCTCTGGAGCACCAGATGGAAGCATGTAAGGAGCCTGGGAGCTGTGGTGCAGCAGACAGCACCCTGGCTGCCTCTCCTTGGGGAAGGAGTGAGGGGACCTATGAGGGAAACTTTGAAATTCATATCCCAGCCCAAGTTCTCTGGCTTGCTAGTCTTCGGGAAGCCTGGCACCTGGGCAGCCCACACCTGTCATAGCTCAGCTTCAGCTCAGTCTACGCGGATGACATGGGCTTCCTCAAAGTCCCTCCCCACAGGGCCACAGGCTCTAGCTGATTTTCTCCCGAAGGCCGTCTCGTCCCTGGGCTCAGATAAAATTGGGCTGCTAAGAAACTCAGACTTGACCCAGTGTCCTGAGTTTCAGTACTTATGCTGCCACCTTCCTGCTGGGCAATCTCAAGCAAACCTTTCTTTTTTTTTTTAAGGTTATTTATTTATTTATTCATAGAGACACACACACACACACAGAGAGAGGCAGAGAGAGAGAGGCAGAGACACAGGCAGAGGGAGAAGCAGGCTCCATGCAGAGCCTGACATGGGACTCTATCCTGGGTCTCCAGGATCAGGCCCTGGGCTGCAGGCGGCACTAAACCACTGCGCCACCAGGGCTGCCCATCAAGCAAACCTTTGCATCCCATTGCTGGGCCTCAAGATGCAATGCAGCCATGGGTCAGGACGTGGTACCTCACAGGCTCTTGCTAAATGGGGACTGCTGCTAGGGTGCTGATGCACACGCTTCCTGGGAAAGGGGTCACCCCCGTGTGGTCTGCAGGGCTTTGTAGGAGCTTTAGGACATTCCCTGTCCAGAGTGTCCTCCATCATTCCCAAACCATGCCCTGAGAAAGCAAACTGGGATTCAGAAATGCCCCTCTGCACCCCCCGCCCCCCACAGAGCTCCATTTGCTGGTCCTGAAGAAGCCTTACCCAAGAAGGCACTCTCTTGGAAAGTGAAGCAAGGAAGGTTTTCCAGAGGAAGGACACCCAGAACTAGCTCCCAAGGGTGGGCTTACTGCCAAGGAGCAAGAAGACAGGGTGCTCCAGTCAGAGATGTGCGTCCCAGCCAGGGGCATAAGGAAGCCTATCCTGATGTCAGCCCTGCACCCTCCTGAATGCCAAAAGGGAAGGGGGGCTTAGCTGATTTAGGCTCAGCTTTGTTCCCCCAAGGGAATCGAGGCAGCTCACAAAACCCAGAAACCTGAAATGTTACAAAGGGAGTGGGGAAGGTAAGTGAAGGGAAAGAATTCTGGCAGGAAAGGAAGATGAAACCCGGAGTCCCCTCTCCCTGGGCTTGAAGACTTGGAACACCTGGCAGATGCAGGCAGAAGCACGGACGTGTCTGTGCACTCCCCCAGCAGCTGGGCATCTGGCCGGAGAAGTGGGAGAGCTCCCCTCTGCAGGGGGGAGCCCAGGAGAAGCAGAGGACCCGGCACACGCAGTTTTGCGCAGCTGTAGTGCTGGTGGAGCTTCTTACCTACTCCAGGAAGAGGGGCATTTGGGCTGTGAAGGAGGCTACAGGTGGAGGCTTGGGCGCAAAACTTGGCCTTAGCAGTGACGGAGGCGGTGTTGACCGAATTTCTGGATCTTTCAGCCTTGCTGGGACAGGGGATTGTGACCCAGTGTGTACCAGACTCAGCACACTCTGTCCAGCTCCACCTGGATGACATCCATTTGATGTTCTTTAACGCTGGACATTTACCTCTGTGCACAGGACAGCGGTGGGAGGGCTCCTCACGGGGGGCCACAGGCCGGGCGTCAGGGGCCACCACCCACTGCCCCCCAGCCCTGAAGAGTCCCCTCTCCCGCCTGCTTTCTTCTCTGAATCGCAGATACCCGGGATAAGGCTGCAGGTTCCGTGACCGCTAGGCAACAGCCTAGTAAAGCCGTAGGAGGGTCTCAGGAAAGGAGCCAGCGCAGCGCGGCGACTCGCCCAAGGTCACACGGCGGGGCCACATCCGACCCCGAGCGGCCGAGCGGCCGGAGCCCGCCGGCGGGTCTGTCTGCAGCGCGGGAGCAGGGCTGGGCGGCGCGGGGGGCGCGGGGGGCGCGGGGGGCGCGGGCGGGGGCTTCTATTTTGGAGCCGAGGAGAGGAGCGCGGGGCGGGAGGGGCTGGGTCCGTCGCCGGAGCCGGCGCCCAGTCACCTTCCCGCGACCCCTCGGGAGGAGCGGCCGGGCGGGTAGGGGGAGGCGGGAGGGGCGGGAGGGGCGGGCGGCGGTTACCTCATCGCCGCCTCCGGGAGGCTCGGCTCGCTCGCTCGCTCGCTCGCTCGGCTCCGCGGGCTGGGGCGGCGAGCGGCGGCGGAGCGACAGCGGGACGGCGCGACAGCGGGACGGAGGCGCCGCTGCGGAGGCGCCGCTCCTCTCCCGGCCCCGCACCTGCCCGCGCCGCTCGCCGCTCGCCGCTCGCCGCTCGCCGCCCTCCGGCCTGGCCTCTCCCGGCGCCGAGGGGCGCGGGGCCGGGGCGCGCGGGGCCGGGGCGCGCGGGGCAGGGCGCGCGGGGCGCTGGGCGCGCGGCTGGCCCATGAGGCTTTCCGGCGCGGGGCGCGGCAGGGCGCGCGGGCCATGGGGGGCAGCCTGCGGGTGGCCGTGCTGGGCGCCCCGGGCGTGGGCAAGACGGCCATCATCCGCCAGTTCCTGTTCGGCGACTACCCCGAGCGCCACCGGCCCACGGACGGGCCACGCCTCTACCGGCCCGCGGTGCTGCTCGACGGCGCGGTCTACGACCTGAGCATCCGCGACGGCGACGGCGCCCGCCCGGGTCACAACCCCGGGGCACCGGAGGTAGCGGCGAGGGGCGGGCAGGGGCGTGTGACAGCGCGCGGGGGGTGGTGGTGGTGCTGGGTGCACACGTGCGCATCAGCCCGGCCAGCCCCCGGTGCGGCTGCGCTCCTGGGTTGAAGGAGGAACGTGTCCCGGTGGTTTGTGGGTCTCCCTCTCCTTGCCGGCCTGCAGTTGCCCAAGATCGGGCCCCAGGCCCAGCGATTTGGAAAAGCGGGTTTTTCTCATTCACCTAAGTGCCTGTGTTATTTGCCTGCCTCCGCTGGTGGTTCTGGATCAGTGCATGGCGGGCACGGTTGTGCCTCCCTGAGGGTGAGCGTGGGACACTTGGGGGCCCCAAGCAGAGCCTCAGTGGGGGAGGACGGGGCCAGACAGAGGGGTGTATGTTCTAGGGCGATCATTCTTTGCTCCCTTATGCCTGTGACGGGGGGCAAAGACTCCTTTAGCAATTTGTGCAAAGTCCAGGACAGACTTTGAATTCTTGGAGCTGGGTGGCTCAGAGAGGTGAAGAGGAAAGAGGATGCAGGATTAAGCAGGGCTTCCTGGAGGGGGTGACATTTGGGGTGACCCCGGAAGGATGAGTGAAGTTTTGATTGAAAGAAGTGGCAAACGTCTTGCAGGTGGAAAGAACAGAGTGTCCGGAGGCCGGGAGGCCTGCTTATGGGGTACAGCTGCCCACAATCAATAGTCCCCGAGGGCCTGGAGAAACGGCGTCCAGTGCTTTGACATTAGTCCTAGAGGCAGCTGTAGTAACCAGGGAGGGAGGGAAGGGGCCTGCCCCCAGGTGAGCTTTGGAAGGGGGAAGGAGGAAGCTAGGGGTGGGCAGAGGGGAGGCTGAAGGTGAAGGAGGGCTGGGAGCACACAGGCTTCAGGCACCGGTTACAAATTGTTACCTGGCCACCGTGAGGACAGTGGGGCCGGGGGCGCTCAGGGGAGATGGCACACAGGGGCCGAGGCCTGAGGATGAACTGTGGGTTTAGCGTCGAGACCCTTCAGAGGCTCGGAGGGTGAGAAAGGGTCTCTGGCAAACTCTGGCCTCCCGCCCCAGGAGTGGCCGGACTCCAAGGACTGGAGCTTGCAGGACACGGACGCCTTCGTGCTCGTCTACGACATCTGCAGCCCGGACAGCTTCGACTACGTGAAGGCGCTACGGCAGCGCATCTCGGAGACCAGGTGGGGCCGCGGCTGCAGGTGTGCATGGGCCAAGGCGGGGGGTGGGGCTTTGGCCAGACTGGCCGGGCCTTGGCCCGAGGGGAGTGGGTGGGTTCTTCTTCCCCGGGCCTGGCCGGCCTTGGTCCCTGGACCACAGAGGTCCGGCGTTTCCTGGGACTCTGGCCACAGGAGTGACCAGCCCCACGGAGGGCGGAGTGTCCGGCCGTGGGGCGCTCGGCACGGCAGCCCTCCTCCCCATCTGGCCCGCAGGCCGGCGGGCGCCCCCGAGGCTCCCATCCTGGTGGTCGGCAACAAGAGGGACCGGCAGCGGCTGCGCTTCGGGCCTCGGCGCGCGCTGGCCGCGCTGGTGCGCAGGGGCTGGCGCTGCGGCTACCTCGAGTGCTCCGCCAAGTACAACTGGCACGTGCTGCGTCTCTTCCGCGAGCTGCTGCGCTGCGCTTTGGTGCGCGCGCGCCCTGCGCACCCGGCCCTGCGCCTGCAGGGGGCGCTGCACCCGGCCCGCTGCAGCCTCATGTGACTGAACTGGACCGCGACGCCGAGGCCGGCGGCGGGAGGGGCCCAGCTTGATTGGAACAACCGGGTACCTGGATTGGACGAAGCTGCCCAACTTGTCTCGGATTGGGCAGGACACAGCCTCCTCCCTGATGGGACGAGGAAGCCGCCCACTCAGTCTCCTGGGCGACAGGACTCTCTCTGAGCCTCAGTGGACCCAGCCAGGCCCCAAGCTGCATCCGGCTGGAGCAGGCGTTTCTGGGACCTCATGGGGTTACACTTCCATTGGATGGAAGGGACTTGGCCATGACTGGAAGCTGTCAGGTGGCTCCTGCGGCTTCACTGGACAAACTCTTAAGTCACCTCCTCTCAGGAGGTAATAAAGGGGGAGAACAATTCGCACGCACCTCTTGGTGAGTTTCTTGGGTTCACAGTGTGGTCAGAAGCCCCAGAGCTTGGAGCCGTCGGGCGTTGCTCCCAGGCAGTTAATGCCAGAATCCCGCCATGTAATAAGGGCCCCCCAAAAGGTGTGATGGCCCCAAGAAACGGACACAAGTGGCTGGAACAATACTTTACTGTCAGGCTCTGCAGGGCCACAGGACCTCAGGAGGGGTCCTCATTGGCCTCCTCTAAGGCATTCAATAATATTAGTAATTAAATAGCAACGCTCATCCCCCAACCGGAATGTACAACAGAGGTCCCATTGTGCCATGTGGTCCCAAGGGGTCTGGTCCCATGAGGTCTGGTACCCAAGAGGCAGGGGTGGGGGGGCTCCCTGATGCAGAGGGGTTAAGGCCACAAAGGAAAAGGAAGGGAAGTAAGGGGGCCTGGGAGCAGCTGGGCTGGTTCATCACATCCAGGAATCCGGCTCTGCCCTTGGGCTCGCTGAGTGCAGGGCATGCCAGGACCCAGGCTCTGTGGATCCAGATGGGCGGCGAGGGCCCCGCGGTGTGGGGATGCGTGAGGGTTTTCGGTCTGGCTGTGTGTCTATCCGGCCCCGTGCCCAGGTCCTTGGGAGCTCCAGGCCGGCCAGCAGGCTCCCAGGTGCCTCTGGCAGGCCCCCCACACCAGGGCAGGGGCTGCCTTCATCGGAAGAGCTGGACAGGGCCGGGCCTCGGGGCCCAGGCAGCCCATTGGCCATCCGGCCAGAGTCCCCGGGTTGGCCACCCTTGCCACCCAGGACACTGAGGGATGAAGAGGAGGAGCTGGAGGAACAGTAGGCCGAGTCAGGAGCCGGAGGGTCTGGGGCCCGAGCTGGGTCAGAGGCTGGTCCAGGGGGCGTCCCACCAGCAGCAGCCTCAAGGGCTCGGGCATTGGCCAAGAACTCCTCTTCCAAGCGCTGGAACAGTTGCTGCTCCTGCTTCGGGTCAAGCTGCAAGGGGGTGCGGAAAACACTGGCCGGTGTGGTGCCCAACTCGGGACTGGGGCTGGAGACCCGGAGAAGCCGGGGGGCCGCAGGGCTGCGAGCCCGGGGGGTCTGGGGACTGCTCCTGCCTGAGCCCCCACTGACCCTGGCCCGGGGCACCCAGGAGTGCTGGCCGTCTCGGTCCCTGCGCACCAGCAGCACGGCCTGCTCCTCGCGGCTCTGGCTCCGGGCCCGCCGGGCAGGGCTGGGGGCCGACAGCTGGGCTCCCCTGCCTGCGGGGGCCCCGCGGGGCCGCCCCCGATCCAGTCGGTCTCGGGACTGGCTGCGGGGGGCGGGGGGCCGTCTTGGCGAGGCCGGGGTGCCTGTGGTCAACCGCCGGCTGGGCCGCTCCCTCCGGGAACCAGTGCCTGAATCTTCACTACGGACACCCAGGGGGCCGCTCTGGGCTGAGGAGGCGGAGGAGTCGCTGTCCCCGGAGTGGCGGCGGGAGCGGGGGTGCGGTGGCAGCTGGTCCCGGGCCCTGGGGCAGGGGAACGACAGAGATGGGACAACTCGAGCCAGGACGGCAGGCTGCAGGGGCAGCGAGAGGAAGGAACAAGCAGCCAAGCGGTCGGGGGCGGGGAAGACACCTGTGGTGGTGGTGGGTGCTGGTGGTGGGGACCGTCAAGGGCTCTGGTCAGTCCTGGGGACTTCCAGAGAGAAGTGCAGGACTCGGCTGCAGCTTCCGTCAGCCAGGGCACCCCCCCCCCCAAGGCAGCGGAAGGAGCCGGCTCCGAGCTCCCCCTCCCAGGCCTCCAGCTTCCTGGGCAGGCCAGAGGGAAGCGGGGAGGACTGGCAGCTGCCCAGCCCTCAGGGCCTGCCCCAGCTGTGTTGTTCGGTTGCTTGGGTTGTCATGGAGATAGGAAGCCAGGCCTGCCCCCACCCACGGGAACTTTTCCCAGGGTGTGAGTCACTCTGGAGCACAGGCTCCTTCGTCATCCAGGCCAGGGCGGACGCCCCCCACCCCCACCCTCTAGACCCTTCACCCCCAGGTCCTCCTGCCTCTCACCTGAGGGGCGTCTCAGTCCCCTCCTTTGAGCCCCGTAAGCTAATGGGCGTCACTTCCTGGCGGGAACTCCGCCGCTCGCCCCCAGGGGCTGGGCTGCCAGCACGGGGGCTGGGGGTGGGCGACACCCTCTGCGGGGAGAAGGCACGCGCCCTGGGCTGGGGCGGGCGGTGGGCTGCAGGGTGAGAGAACAGGTGGCAGGTGAAGGGTGGTGCCACGGACACAGGCGTGCCCTGCCCGCCCGCCCCCCTGCCACGGGTACTGACCTGAGGAGGAGCAGCGGCAGGGATCATGCTTGTCCAGATAGTGCTCCAGAGTGTCCCAGCCACCACCCACGCGCACCATCACGTGGCTCCTCAGCACCTGTGGGAGCCCAGCGTGGGGCGAGTCACAGCCGGTCCGGTGGGCCAGGTCGCCCACTGTGGGCTGCTGCCTGCAGGGCAGCCCCCAGCTCTTACCCGCACAAAGATGAGGAGACTGGAGTCTCCCACGCGGTACTTCCCCTCCGAGACTTTGATCATGGGAAACTGGTCTGGGCAGGTGCAGTAGCCCAAGATCTCCCTCACCTGAGGCCAGAGAGGAGAGGCTGGAGGTCAGGGATCAAGTCCCTCCTCCTGGGGCCTGATGTCAGCAGCTCCAGGCTGAGGAGGAAGCAGGTCCTTCCGGGCAGAGGGGACACAGATTAGCTTGCCCCAGACTTGGGTGCAGGCTCAACATTTGACCTTTCAGCAGCTCCCCTTCCTCTTTGGCTATTAGAGGTCAGGGAGCTGACCAGGAAAGGGTGGTGGCGCTGTGGTCCGGCCAGGGCTTGGGACCCCAGCAAAGCACATCCCTCCAGCCCCTGAGTCTGGAACCTGTCCTCATTCCCCCTTCACCTACTTCACAGACAAAAGCTGAGGCCCACAGGGAGGCCAGGTCCTGGGAGGAGGCAGGCCATGGGACACGGGTGCAGGGGACCCACACCACATTGGTGCCAGGGACACGTAGGATGCACACACACACTACCCCAATATGTACACACAGGCTGCAAGCCCAGCGAGCACACATCTGCCCACATGGCCCCCGCCCCCAGGCCAGGAGCTGCCAGGCTGGCTATGTGGGCAGCCCTGCCCGCCTCCCAGCCCACAGTGGAGCCAGAGGAAATGAGCAGCAGGTGGAGTCTCGGGTGACCCTGGCCCAAGACAGGGGTGGGGTGGCAGCCTCTGCCCATGGCCATCCAGCTACCCCCCACCCCCGAGATAGGCACATCATGGTCCTAACCTCCTGATAAGAAGGAAACTCTTGGCCAGGCTGCGGGGGTGTCAGGAATACCTAGGTCCTGGGAAAAGGAGGAGGGAGCTGGGGGCCCGGTCTGGCACCTTCTTTGCTCACAGTCGAGCTAATCCTGTCCTCTTAAGAGGACTTCTGGCTCCTAGCAGCAGCAGCCAGCAGCTCTGGGCCTGGCTTCCCAGATAAGTGATATGTGCAGAGCCCTGGGGAGTGGGTGGGCCTGTAGAGCCCTTGGGAGCTTCCCTAGGCACTCATGGAGAGCCTGTGTGCCAGGCACCTTGCTCAGAGCCAAGCGTCACCGGCACCCACCCAACCTCGAGCTCCGCGATGTCGTGGATGCAGCCGTCTAGCACTCGATACAGAAGGGGCCAAATCATGCGGCCCCCTGGATGAAGGAGTATACAGCACTTGTCTGCACGCATAGCCCTTAAAAGAAGTGGGGAGATCATGCAGGGGAGCTCAGATTTTCTCCCAGGCCCAGCTGGGCCCTGTGACCTCACCCAGCACCTCTCCCTCTCTGGGTCCGCTTATCTCTCTGGGGCCAGGTATACACTTGATGCTCAACATAGGCACACTCCATGGGGCAGGCTGTTCCATCCCCGGCACACAGTGGGGGCAGGGCATAAGCAGTGCGGTGGGCGCACGCACTCATTGGCGGACTCACCAGCTCATCGAGGTTGCGCAGGTCACTGGGTGTCATGCGGGGGCTGCGGGAGGGAGCCCCTGCTGCAGTGGTAGTTTCGGTGGTGCCCTCTTCCACTGTGGGTGCATTGGGCGCCGGGGGTGCAGCGCGTAGCTCCCGCTCAATCTCCTGTTCAAACTGCACGAGGCGAGGGGCGAGCAGGCCAAGGCGGGCCCCACGCCTCGCCACCTCCAGCAGGCACAGCACCACGCTTTTCTCGTTCTTTCGAAGCACCAGGTCCTCGGTCTCAAACATGAGCACTTCAGGCACACCCAGCTCTGTTCGGCACCAGCCGATGAAAGTGGCCACGTTGTCGCGGGCCATGAAAGAGCCAGGTGCCACGCTGTGCGCCTGGAAGGCCACGCCGCGGGCCGGGCGGTCAGCAGCCAAAGCGCGGGCGGCCTCGGTGACAGCATTGGCATGTTGGCACAGGGTGGTGCCCGTGGCCAGCCCCATCAGGAAGCCATCACCACCACTGGGCAGACCCAGGCCATACAAGGCGTTCAGCCACTCGGCCAGGTCCTCTTTCATGGCCTCCACGTAGGCCTCACTTGAGCGGAATGGCCGCACGCTCTTGGCGGCCGAGCCCGCGATGCCCGCTACTGGGTCCGCCATGCCCGGGCCAGCCAAGTCACTGTGGGTGGGCAGGGACACAGGATTGCGGTGAGGACCCAGGAAGTGATCGGTACAGACCAGGCCGCTGACCACCTGCAGGTCGCCTGTCATCTCAGGCCAGGTGCCTGCTTTTGCGTGCTGGCTGTGGGGAACTTCACCGAACCTCAGTTCCCTCGTCTGTGAAATGGGTGCAATAATAGTACCTTCCTCGCAGGACCTAGTGAGATAATTTGTAGGAAGGACTCAGTGTAAGTGTTCGCTAGTTCCCTCTGGGAGAGGGGTGGGCGACGGGCCACTTGGCTGAGTCCTCCCTCCCTCCCAGGCACGCACATCCTCACTGCCCCATGTGGCAGGTGAAGAGCGGAGCCCTGGAGATGCGGCCCAGAGCTGCGGACTCACAGTGGGCCGCGGGGCCAGGAATCCGGGTCCCCGCGGCAGGAACGGTTAGCTCCATCGCTCAGGGCTGGTGCCCGGCCCACCTCCTCCGCGAAGCTCCTGGGTGCTCCCTCCGCTCCCCTTCCCTAAGGGCTGTGTCATTACAACAACGACATAATAGCAGTAACAGTAGCCACAATGGCCCTGCCCAAGGCGGAGTGTCGGTGACATAAGTGCCATTTAACAGATGAGGAAACTGAGGCGCAGGAGGGTAAGCGCTCGCTCAAGGTCGCGGAGCAGCGGGAGGCAAAGCCAGGCCGACGGAGCGGCGCTGCGGATCCCAGAGCCTCGGGCAGCCCGCGGGCCGGAGCCAGGCCCCGCCTCCTCCGCGGAGCCTCCTCGGCGCCGCAGGCCGGGCGCCCGCGGGCCGGGGCTCGCAGGGGCCTCGGGCGGGCCCGGGACTCCGGCCCAGAGAGGGTGCGGGGCCGCCCGGGGTCACACAGCCCGGAGAGCGGAGGCCGCGGCGGCCGGGGCCCGGGGGTGCGCGCCAGGCAGGGGGGCTGGGGTCCCGCGCTCACCTGGCTCATCCTGCGGCCTCGGGGAGCATCGCCGCGGCGGGGCCGAGCGGGGCCGCGCCGCCGCAGGGAGGCGCCGCCCGAGCCCGGCGATCCGGCCCCGCGGCTCAGGCCTCCGCCCCGCCCGCCCGCCCGCCCGCCGTCTCCGCCCGCCGTCTCCGCCCCGCCTCCCTGGAATTCGGATCCGGCCGGAGGGGGCGGGCGGGGCCGCGCGCTCTTAAAGGGGCAGCGCCGTTCCCGGGCCGGCCGGGCGGACGGAGGGAGGGACTGGGCGTCCCCGCGGGGTGGGGCGGGTCTGGGGCCCCCGGGCGACCCCGTCGGCCCCGACGCGCCCTCCCCGCCCGGCCCGCCCCTGAGGCTCCTTCCAAACCTCCCTGGTCTCTTGGGGAGAGCTTTGGGCGCTTTTAATTGCACCCCCTGCCCGGATAGCTGCTCCTTCGGGAAGGCCGCCCGGCCTGATCCCCAGAAGACTCAGGAAGCGATAGGGCCCCGGGCTGCAGAGTCACCTCCGTCTGGAGCGAACCGTCCTAGGGCAGATAAAGGAGGCCCGCGTGACTCGGGTGCGAGCTTCCGACCTGCAGTGCGGGCCTGGGGGAGGGGGAGATGGCCTGTTAGGCCCACCGGACGGGCCACTCCTCGCTGAATGCTCGTCTTTAACCTTGAGGTTTGGGGAGCCCGGTTCTGTGATGAGGACGCTGAGGCCCAGCGGGGTGGGCAGGTGGCTAAGACCTGCGGATCTGACACCTTGGCCCCCGCCCTTGGGGGAGGCCCATCCCCAGCCACCTGTGGCTGCCCAGGTCGCGCACAGAATTAAGGGGAAAGGAGGACTAGAAGCTGAATGGGTCAGTTTGGCTCGGGAGGGTTAATCACTGCTCGTTTCTTTTCAAACTGCAGAGGAGGGACCTGGCTGGGATCCGCGGGAAATTCTGCCTCCTGCTGCTGGCAGGGCCGGGAGGCTGGGCCTGGCCCGGGGTGCAGCCTCCCAGGCCAGGCGGCCGCCTGGGGGGAAGCACGACCACCAATAGCCAAGTCTCAGTGCTCTACTAAAGCGCCTGCTGTGTGCCAGGCCTGCTCTGTGCCCTTGACCTAAACTAGTCACCTAGTCACCTCTATGAGGGACTATCTTTTGCCCACTAGGGCTCAAGAGAGCAACTGGTGGAGTCAGGGTTTGAACATGGCTATTATGGGAATATCCACATTCGAGGACCAGGGGCATCTGTTGAGTACCTACTGTGTGTGCTAGTCCTTCTGGTGCCAGGCTGATCACATACACCATCTGAGCCCTCAGTATTCAGTGGGCTCACAGCCCATGTCCTAGATACCCAAGTGGTACGGGTTCTGATCTACCCTCCCCTACAGCACCCCTACCAGCGAGGAAGGCTGGTAACTAGTAATAGTATTGGCTGACACTTACATGGCACCTACTGTGTGCTGGGTCTCTTCTGGCACTGGGAACTGAGAGCAAAAAGTGGGGAAGGAAACAGAGCCAGCTCTCAGGGGCTCACAGTGTGGTAGGAAGGCAGCCCCTGGGCTGAAACAGGGGTGGAGGACTAGGGGAGAGAGTGATGGAACCAGGTGAGGGCTTGGGAGTGTGGGGTGGGATGAGCCTGCAGCTTTAAATCAGTGGTCAGGAAAGGAGCTAAGGGCAGGAACATGTGGATGGCTAGAAGGAGAGTATTTCATGTAAAGGGAACAGCCAGTGTAAAGGCCCTGAGGTCAGCATGTGGTTGGTGTGGTCAAGAAAGAGTAAGGAGGCCTGTGAGACTGGGATGGATGGAGGGATAAGGATAGAGAGATTGGGGGCAGAAGGAGTAGGGCTTTGTGGGCCTGCCTCTTCGGAGGGACATGGGAGCCATGGAGGGATTTAGAGCAAGGGAGAGGGATGACCTTAGGTCTTACCAGGTTCCCTGTGGTTGCTGTGGCGGGCAGGGCAGGAACCCCAGAGGAGACCAGGTGGTGCCAGTGGGGATGGTGGAGGATGGTGGATTCTGGCCTGTGTTTGAGGGGAGAGCTGATGGGATGTGCTGGTGAATTGGGTGTGAATGTGAGAACAAAGTCAAGAATGACTCAGATCGGGGATCCCTGGGTGGCTCAGCAGTTTAGCACCACCTTCGGCCCAGGGAGTGATCCTGGAGACCCCAGATTGAGTCCCACATCGGGCTCCCTGCATGGAGCCTGCTTCTCCCTCTGCCTGGGTCTCTGCCTGTGTCTCTGTCTCTCATGAATAAATAAATAAATAATCTTTAAAAAAAAAAAAAAGAATGACTCAGATCTGGGACTGCTGTTTCCTGGGGAGAAGGGGGCTGCTGGAGATGTGGCAAGGGAACTCAGGTTTCAGGGGAAAGAACAAGGTGTCTGGGCAGCCCGGGTGGCTCAGCTGTTTAGCGCTGCCTTGGGCCCAGGGTGTGATCCTGAAGACCCGGAATCGAGTCCCACGTCGGGCTCCCTGCATGGAGCCTGCTCCTCCCTCTGCCTGTGTCTCTGTCTCTCTCTCTCTCTCTCTGTGTCTCATGAGTAAGTAAATAAAATCTTTATATATATATAAAAAAAAAAAAGAACAAGGTGTGGAGACAAAGTAATTTAGTCTTCAAAATAATCCTATGAGGTATGATGGCCTTCTGTGTTCTCATTTTACCATTTGGGGACACTGAGGCCCAGAAAGGGCAAGGGATGTGTGTGGTCAGCAGCTGCAGGAATTTGATTCCTGCTTATATCTACCTTGCTGAACTACAGGGCTCTAGACATAAGAGAGGTTAGATTGAACCCAGGCTATGCTCTTGGTCATTGGATGAGATGGTTAAGTTATCTGTGCCTCAGTTGTACTATGTGTGAAGTGGGACAACAGTAGCAGTCGCATCATAGAGTTGTGAAAATGGTATTAGTTAGCAGTCGGGACAGGTGTCTACTATTCCTCTGAGGAAGAGGGCACAAGGGGCTGTGGCCTGCCATCACAGAGGCCCACTCCAGACCACGGGCTCCGACATTCTGATTACAGGACAGGTGGCAGGTGGAGGGTTGACTGGTATGGCCAGACTCCTGGCCCAGGCCGTGGAGGGCCTCAGCTTTGACCTCCTCCGTTGTATGGTGACCTCTCCTGTTCCTTGCAGGACCAAGGGAAGTTCAGAAACTGCTGGAGGGACAGAAGGTTTGGGCTATGGTTGTCCTGAACCCATTCCCACAGCCCCAGAGGGCACCTCGGTGTACAGGATGCTGTGCCTCCAGTGCAGGCATGGTCTTGCCCATGGCCAGGGGGCACATGGCCAGATTTCTTGCCTGCATGGCTGGGTGCCAGGGAACCGGGTGCTTGCAGGTGGAGGTCAGATGATGGCCATGGAGTATTCAGGTAAAGCCCTTCTGGGCGGGACTCGGCCCAAGTACAGGGCAGCCGGGTTAGACTGAGCCTATGGGCACAGCCCTGGTTGAGTGGGTGACCCGCAGGGGTCTTGAGGCTCCTCTGTTCCAGTGTGAGTCCAACCATGACAACTGCTTGCTCCTGCCTCGGCTGTGGGACAAGTGACCCTAAGCTTCCCGAGCTGCCTCCTGTGCCCTCCGCTAGAGGGACCCAAACCAGGAAGCCCAAGAGGGCCTGCTTTCCAGCCTGCCTCCCTCCCACCGCTTGTGGCTTGGCCTGTGCCTGGCAGCTCGGCCTCAAGAGCCAGCGGTTGGCCCTGCTGTCTGGGTGTCTGGGGACTTGGCTCCCGGTTGCAGCGGCCACTGCACGGTCCTTGGCCCCACGTTCCTTCCCATGGAGCAGGTGAGCCACTCCCTGCCGACTGTTCGTGTGTAGGGAGGGCTCAGATCCGTCTCGGCGTGGACTCCACGGCCTTTGCCCAGGACTCTAGCTTGTAGCATTGTGGGACCACGAGGCCATGATGGAAATTGTTTTTCTCAGTGTGACCGACCCAGAGCTCTTGGAGAGTTTGGACCAGGGTGTGGAAAGTAAGCGCGACTTCTTCTCCGACTTCTCCCTTCTACTGCTCCTGCTCCTGCTCCTGGCTGCCGGGTCCCCTCCTCCCCCTCCTCCCCCTCCTCCCCCTCCTCCCCCTCCTCCCCGTCCACCTCCAGGGGCACCGACCAGCTTCATGCAGCCCTTTGAGATAGGCCGTGGAACTCACGCTGCCTCAGGTCCTCTGAGGGCAGTCAGTCCAGACATTTCTTTTGGCGGAGAGAAATCGGGCCTTCTGGCATACATGCTTCCACCCCAGGCCTCGGCACCTAGGACATAAACACCTCTTGCGGGACTGTCTAGTGCTGGTGACGAGCCCCTCTCTGGGCAGGGACACAGGCTACTCCCGGGGCAGCCTCAAGCTCCAGGCAGGAGCCAAGTAATGCAGCAGCTCCCAGCGAGAGTGGCCTGTCATCCCTCGGCACTGCTGAGCACTGCTGCCAGAGCCCCGGGCCTGTCCCTCTGTGGGGAGCACAGCCTCCGCGGGGAGGCTGCCCTTACCTCCCCGGAGATGGGGTGGGAGGCGGGTAGACGCCTACCTCAAAGACTTCTCAGGAAGTACAAGTGGTGAGGCAGGCCTGGCACCATGCAAGAGCCCTGATGTGCTGCTTAGGTTTGGGCCTCAGGGTGTGCACCCCGGCTCTGATGCCTCGGACACCTGCCAAGGCTGAGGCGGGAGCCTCCCGGGCCCCTTGGAGGAGCAGCACTGGCCTGTGTGACTGGGCTGCAGTGAGCAAGGCTGACGGGGCGGCTGAGGTCACGGGGGCCTGTGGGGCCAGAGCAAGTAGGGCCTTGCGGGTCGTGGCAAGTGTGGAGGAAGCCCCGGGACAGTTTTGAGAATTGCAGTGACTAAGGTGTCAAGAAGTCACTCGGGCCTCTGTGGGGCTAGGGCTGGAGAGGCCGAGGGAAGTGGGGAGCCAGGCTAGAAGTGGGAGGCGCTGGTGATTTATTTTGTACTTTTTTATTTATTTTTTATGATAGTCACAGAGAGAGAGAGAGAGAGAGAGAGGCAGAGACATAGGCAGAGGGAGAAGCAGGTTCCACGCACCGGGAGCCTGACGTGGGATTCGATCCCAGGTCTCCAGGATCGCGCCCTGGGTCAAAGGCAGGCGCTAAACCGCTGCGCCACCCAGGGATCCCAGTACTTTTTTTTTTTTTTTAAGATTTTATTTACTTATTCATGAGAGATACAGAGAGAGAGAGAGGCAGAGACACAGGCAGAGGGAGAAGCAGGCTCCCTGTAGGGGAGCCTGATGCAAGACTTAATCCCAGGACCCCGGATCGCGACCTGAGCCAAAGCAGAAGCTCAACCGCTGAGCCACCCAGGCGCCCTATTTTGTACTTTGAAGAGAGCGTGTGGGAGGGTTGGGCCAACAGGAGGAGGCGAAAAGGACCCTGTAAGGTTCTAGGACTTTCGGGGCGAGGTAGGAAGTGCTCCCATTGGCTGAGCTGGGGTGCAGGAAGGGGCTGGCACCAGCCCTCTGTGAGCCCCACAGACGCTGAGGAGGAGCTGGTGCCTGGGAGGTCAGCTGGGCAGTGAGGGTCAGGAGCCACCGCAGGACTGAGGACGAACCACTGATTTGGCACTGTGGTCACTGGGGACTTTGAGAGCTACCCTATCAGTAGAAGCAAAAGACAGAAGTGGGTTCTAGAAGGGGAGAGGTGGGCAGTCGGGGAACAGAAAAATGAGCTGGTATCTAGAAGGGCTGATGAGGGGCTTCCCCAAGGTGGGAGAACAAGGCCTATTACTAATATAAGAAGACGCGGCCAGAGGTGTGGGTGTACGTCCAGGAGGGCTGGAGAGTGCACAGGGCTTGTCCCTGTCGGCCCGAGGGGTGTGTGTGTGTACAAACCCTGGGTACAGCAGGGCTGCCGTGAGCAGGGAGGGGCACGTGAGCTCCTCAGAGGTTTCCCAAGGCCTTGCTCTCCTGGGCCAGGGAATGGAGAGGACAATTTATTCCAGATTCTTCTTGTGCCTTCCTCCGGCAAAGGTGACAGTCTCTCCTTGAAGCTTCAGATACTAGCTGGTTTCACTTTTTATCATTTTTTTTAAGCACCAGAAAACCAGAATGAGATCCAATTTCATACATGTAGACTTCTGGAATATGGACTAATACACAATAATGTTAAAAGCTGAGGCTACTTAGTAGGTAGGAGTCATGCAGGACTTGCTCCAACACTTCACATCAGCCCACTGAGCACCTGAACGTAAGGCACGTCAAGAGCCTGGAGACCTAGCTTCCAGAAGCCCCACTCCCCACTGGCGTTTCTTCAACATCTGGTAATAAACGGACTTATATGCAGATTGGGTTACACACCGTCATTCACTTGGAAAACCTCTTTTACCAGGCAGGCACAGCAGGGCCTCGTCTCTCAGTGAATGAAATCACCCCCACACAGGCGGGCATAGACTTAAATCTACTGGCCTGGACCTAAATACCCTTCATGCAAGTCCAAGAAAAGGACAGACTGACGAAAAAAGCCCGGAGGTGAAGAGTCTGGGATTCTTCTCACCAATAATTTCAGAAACATGCTCATGGGAAGAAGCCCTGGCTTCTGACCTCACACAAGGCAACCGGGAAGAGCTGAACAGTGACCTCTGCCAAGTTCGCCAACTCTGACCCTGTAACATCCAGGAAATGTCAGCTCACAGAGTAGGAAGTAAAAACAGTTCCCATTAGTGGTCCCTCCAGGCAGATCTTCGTTCTGAAGCGTGGGGAGCCTGACTGAATGTCCACTAAACCACAGCACAGCCCGGGAGACTGTCACCCGAGTCTACGTGCCCGCAGGAGCTGCAAGGAACTCCGAGTCACAACGGCACCAGGCCCTGTGACACGGAACTCCTCCCTGCCCATCAGCCGGAATGGGCTCGATGTCCCCGTGGCTGGAGTGAAGGTTCAGGGTCACAGTGACACTGCAAACGCTGTTTCCTTGCTGGCAGCACCACGCCTGACATGGCAGTATCCTGACCCCCTCGGGGCTTCCCCTCCCAGGACACTGGAGGGAGAAAAGTAGCGGGTCTGGGCGTGCTCCAAGTAGACACGCAGCGACTACGCAACAGAGTCCGAGAAGGATGACTGTTTATAAACATTTGGAATTTTATTTAAAAAAAAAAAAACATCACAACCATGAACATTGTTACAGTTAGAGGCCCTCTTGGTTCTCCACAATGATACTGAGCATGCTCACAAGGGGTTCCCATTGTTTAGTCTTTAGTTAAACAACCAACTTTAAAAGAAGGAAAAAAAACTCGGCACACTACCATTTAACTTGTTTTAATGTTTCTTCACAAATGGTGAAAAATACTAAAGTACAGACAAGGAATAATCATAATGTTGTGGCCAACATTATAAATATGGAATTATAAATTTAAAACATTTTCTGGTTTAAAAAATAAATCTGGTAGTCAATGCAGCTCTGCGGGGTCTCTGCGTCTAGTAGGGCCGGTCTCTGCGCTCCTGACGGTGCTCGCCTCTGCAAGGCCAAAGGGGCACGGGGTTCAACGGGAGAAGGCACAGGGAGCTTCCTTCCCACCACCACCCACCAGAGCCCAACCCTCGCCAGTCAGTGTGGCAGGGGCTCCCGCCTCGACGCCCCCAGAAGCCCACAGCTGGTTCACACCATCACGTACTTATCCATTTTTCCAGGTCCTCCACGCCCGCCTCTTCTTCCTCCCATCTGTTCCATCAAAGGTCCAGGGGGCCCACCAGGACCGCCTCGTCTTCCTCCGCCAAAGCCACCTCGGTCCATGCCCCGGCCACCACGGAAGCCCCCTCTGTCTCCACCGCGGCCACCTCTGAACATCCCACCGGGACCACCGCGGTCCATGAGGCCACCTCTTCCTCCCCGCATGCCACCAGGGCCGCCTCTGCCACGGTCACCGCCTAAGGTAGGAAAAAGATAGATCAGTAGCAAGACAGGGAGGACGACGGTGGCGACTCAGGATCTGCTGCCTTCTCCTGGGGCAAAAAGCAACCAGATGCTTTACTTGAGCTGAGTATCTGGGTCACACTTTAGGACAGATGATGGAACTTCAGGAGCTTGAGCACCAAGACTACACTTACTGAGACATCGACCTGGCTGGCAACAGCAATTTACCAAGCCCCCAAGTTAACAATAGGTTTAGTACCAAGACGCTGAGGGGGTGCTCCCCAAACCTGTACCTACCCGGGGGCGGGAAGGGTGGTGGAAGGAAGCCTTCAGGCTTCGGGGCCTTACACTGGTTGCATTCTGTTCTCCAGGCGAAGTTCTGGTTTCCACACCCCCTGTGTAAAATTGTATCACAACAGAAATCACCAACTGAACCAAGAAATTAAGCAAAGCAGCACGTGAGCACACCATATTCCACCCCATATTCCATCAGCACAAACACTGCAGCCTGGCCAAGCACCATTCAGAGGTTTGACGACACACAACCCCAGGCAGCAATGCACCTAATTAGACCGGTGTGTGATCCAGAAACCATGTACACGCGGACCCGGGGAGTTGCAACCATGACATCCTTCAGAAGGCTCTGAAGATTGACTGATTAGCTGCACACACACACCGCCCGCCCCCCCCCCCCCCGTCGCTCCGCCCCACCAGAGCAGTCAGGGTCATGATACTACTCTTAGACAGAGTCTGGCAGTCCTCTCCAGAATGGGAATGGGGGAGATACAGGATGACTTCACTAGTGAGAGTATCAATTTGCCAAAAGTACATACGGATTGGGGCACTGCCAGTCCCCAGCTCGGTGCTGGACGTTTCCTCCTCCAGATGGGTTCCCTCGGGAACCCCGGGGTCCTCTTGGGGGAAAGCCACCTCTGTCTCCTCCACGGCCTCCCATGCGACCCATGGGGCCCCCAGGACCTCCTGGACCCCCTGGACCTGCAATCAAGAAAGAGCCAGTCACCTCTAGATAGGACTAGATTTGCTGCAGGGGAAACCTCTCTCATTAAGGGAATGCAGAGATCACAGCTGCCACTCAGACTTCCGTAGGCCAGGGGGCCAGCTGTGTGTCTTCCGTGCACGTTACTTTAGTTAGCTCCCACAACCTGTGGAACAGGCATTCTCAAGCAGACAAAGAAACCCAAGCAGAATGAACAAATGGCAGTCCTGGGTTGGCCAGGCAGAGTGGTTCCCAGGAATTCCAGCTCCTCTGACCAAGAAACCCCTGTTCTTCTCTTCCCTTCGTTCCTACAAACTTTTTTTTTTTAAGATTTTACTTATTTAATGAGACACACAGAGAGAAGAGAGAGAGAGAGAGAGAGAGAGACAGACACTGGAGGAGGGAGAAGTAGGCTCCATGTTGGGAGCCCGACGCGTAACTCGATCCTGGAACTCCAGGATCGCACCCTGGGCCAAAGACAGGAGCCAAACCACTGAACCACCCAGGGATCCCCTCCTGTAACCTTTTAACTGTCAGCATTCAGTGGTTAGGACTGATTCTATATACCTTTTAGTATTTCTAATGGGTCTTTCTACACTCTAGAAATCAAGTTTCTCAAAGTTTACCAAAAAATATTCAGAGCAACACAGAAGCAGCTTATTAGGGGTGTCTGATAAATACCTCCACGGAGTGGCGGTGGCATCCCTCTGCCCTCACGGGGAGGCATACCACCCCGCATGCTGTTCATTGGAGGTTTCTTCCGAGCAAGAGAAACCTTAAGTTTGCTTCCTTGAAAATCTTTCCCTGGAACAAGAGAACAGAACACCATTACTCCCAACTTCCAACTCTTCCCTCCTTGAGGGATTAGGCAAGGCTAGAGTACCCCTTGCTCACAAACTCCACTACAGTCAACCACCCCCAATGGTAGCATGTGCCCCAACCACAATCTTCTCTAAGATTGTCACTGGCAAGGGCATTCTCATTAAAACTCCTTCAAAAGATACCTCCCAAACCCCCTGTACCCTAAGGCAGAAAATAAGCCAGGAGAATGCTGAGTGCACTAGCACCCTTGCCCCAAAAAGGGTGAGAAGTAGGGCAAGTGTGTAAAGTGGCCAAGAGACGAGAGCCAGGAACTGTCCTTTGACACTTTCAAGTCAGTTTTGTCTGTGGTGGAATTCCAGAATTAATGTCAAGGCTAAATATGTATATATTTAAACTCAAATGTATATTGGTTTTTTTATGGAGTGATCTGTACTTTCTGATAACTTACTTAGAGAGGCATTTACAACTTTAAGCAAGGTGGATTTGTAATAATGAGAACTAAAAAAATGAGGGCTCTCCAAATCCAGGGCCAGAAACTGGGCCCTCTTATGGCAGAAGGGAGCCATCCAATGCTCCTCCAATGCAGACAGTGGGTCTTCCTGCTTCTATGGCTCTCAAGTTCCTCCCTTCTGCAATGTGTTATAGTGACACAGAGGAAAAATACATCTGTCCCTTGTCCCTAAAACCACTTCAGAAAATGATATTCTAACAGAATTACATCCATTAGCAAGACCCTTCATGCGTCCCAGGGCAGGCTGAAGTGAAGGACACCAATGAGTACCCCTGTCAACTCTAGGGCTCTTACCATCAAACCACTCCACAGCAGCCTTGGCAGTTGGTGGGTCTTCATAGGATACTGTAGCATCACCTTTGGGCTTTCCTGTTTCCTTGTCCAAGTAGATATGGATCATGGGTTGTCCGGTTCTCTTGTTCATCTAGGCATAAATAGCATAGTTAGGCTGTGACCAGAAACACACTAACACTCAGAGAAGTCCCTTGAATTGTCAAAAGCTGTACTTTTTCAGACACACATTCGGTAGGATGTGTTTATCTCTGAGTAGTGAATTATGCATGATTTATTTCCTAAAGTGCCACAATAAATACATACTTAGGTCATTTTTTTCTCTTAGGTGTAGGTGTCATGAAAACCACAATAGGCCTCAGGTTCCAAAGTGTGTAAGTGCTAACAGTATGCTTCCCATTCCTTTTCTAGCTGTCATCTCCTGGTGTCCTTGTATCTGACCCAACATTTTCTGTACCGACACTAAAGGGCACCCAGTGAAATAGCCACCTCTTACGAGGCAGTTAAGCTTTGATGGCATCACACAAGCCATGTCTCACATAAAATAAAAAATCACCCTTAAGTCAGGAAGTACAGTACATAGGGTTATGAGTGTGCTAGCAGCATTCTTTTTTTTTTTTTCCAAAGATTTTATTTATTTATTCATGAGAGACAGAGAGAGAGAAAGGCATACACATAGGCAGAGGGAGAAGCAGGCTCCATGCAGGGAGCCTGATGTGGGACTCGATCCCAGGTCTCCAGGATCACACCCCGGGCTGAAGGCGGTGCTAAACGCTGAGCCGCCTGGGCTGCCCTGCTAACAGCATTTTTTTTTTTTTTAAAGATTTTATTTATTCATGAGAGACACAGAGAGAGGCAGAGACACAAGCAGGCTCCAGGCAGGGAGCCTGACGCGGAACTCGATCCTGGGTCTCCAGGATCATGCCCTGGGCAGAAGGCAGGCGCTCAACCGCTGAGCCACCCCAGGGATCCTTTCTAACAGCATTCTTAAAGTCCAACACAGCTAAATTTTCCTCCAGAGCTAGAATGCACCATTAGCTTTTCAGCTGAACACCAGATACAACTGGCTTGATTTCAGGAGCCACACTATACAAGAATATGGCTTCATCTGTTTTCTGCATTAAAAGTACATTATGATCAAAGTTTAATTTATACACGTTTGTTTATATAACACCTAGTGATACCTAAGAGTATTGATTTATATATATATATAAAAGAAAGCTAGTCAGGATGCCTGGGTGGCTCAGCAGTTGGGCACCTGCCTTTGGCCCAGGGCGTGATCCTGAGTCCGGAGATCGAGTCCCATGGAGACCCAGGATCAAGTCCCACATCAGGCTCCCTGCATGGAGCCTGCTTCTCTCTCTCTCTCTCCCTGTGTCTCTCTCTCTCATGAACAAAACCTTTTTTCTTTAATTTTTTTTAAATTTTTATTTATTTATGATAGTCACATAGAATGAGAGAGAGAGAGGCAGAGACACAGGCAGAGGGAGAAGCAGGCTCCATGCACCGGGAGCCCGACGTGGGATTCGATCCCGGGTCTCCAGGATCACACCCTGGGCCAAAGGCAGGCACTAAACCGCTGCGCCACCCAGGGATCCCCTCTCATGAATAAAATCTTAAAAAAAAGCTAGTATTTGTAAGACATACATACTAATGCTATGTTTTTATAAAGAACATACACGCTGAAAAATATGGCAAAACGGTGGTATGAATGATGGGGCTATCTATTTTTAAAATCTCTATTTTACAAAACTGATAGTATAATTTTTAATTTTTATTATTATTATTTTTAAAAGATTTTATTTATTTATTCATGATGGGGGGCGGGCAGAGACACAGGCAGAGGGAGAAGCAGGCTCCACACAGGGAGCCCGATGTGGGACCCAATCCCGGGATCCTCAAGCCCTGGGCCAAAGGCAGAGGCTAAACCGCTGAGCCACCCAGGGATCCCCCCCCTCCCTTTTTAAAAGATTTTATTTATTTATACATGAGAGACAGAAAAGCAGAGACACAGGTAGGGGGGAAATGCAGGCTCCACACAGGGAGCCCAATGCGGAACTTGATCTTAGGACGCCAGAATCAAGACCTGAGCCAAAGGCAGATGCCAAACCACTGAGCCATTTAGACATCCCTATACATTACTTTCTTAACTAGGAAAAAAACCACACATACACAAATGAACAACATATCATACACATCACAAATAGAAACCCTCTGGGATGCCTGGGTGGTTCAGCAGTTGAGTGTCTGCCTTTGGCTCAGGGTGTGATCTTGGGATCCGGGATCAAGTCCCACATCAGGCTCCCTGTGGGGAGCCTGCTTCTCCCTCTGCCTATGTCTCTGCCTGTCTCATGAATAAAATAAATCTTAAAAAAAAAAAAAAAAAAAAAGGAAACCTTCATCATGCAAATCTTTTTTTTTTAAAAAAAAGATTTTATTTATTTATTCATGAGAGACAGAGAGAGAGAGGCAGAGACCCAGGCAGAGGGAGAAGCAGGCTCCCCACAGGGAGCCTGATGTGGGACTCCATCAGGGTACTCTAGGATCACGCCCTGGGCCAAAGGCAGGTGCCAAACTGCTGAGCCACCCAGGGATCCCCATCATGCAAATCTTAAAGGCTATCAAAGTCCAATCTTATTTCTATATAGTTGTAACAACCACAGAATGTCATTTGAAAAAGACCAGTAACAATAACTAAAATTGTTTATTTTTTAAAGATTTTACTTATTTATTCATGAGACATACACAGAGAGAGGGGCAGAGATATAGGCAGAGGGAGACGTAGGCTCCCTATAGGGAGCTCAATGTGGAATTCGATATTGGATCCCAGGATCATGCCCTGAGCTGAAGGCAGATGCTCAACTGCTGAGCCACCCAGGCGTCCCAACAATAATTGAAATTTTTAAAAATAAAACAGACTTGCAAAACTGTTAAGGAGATGGTCTTCACTCAAGACCTAAGTAAATGCACATACGATATTCATGGAAAAAACTACTCAGTATTATAAAAGTATCTATTTTCCTCAAACTATCTTATACATTCAATAAACATCCAATTGGGGTTTTTAAAGAACATAAATGGAATTCTAAAATGTACATAAAACAAGGAGTAAATAATAGAGCAATCTTTTTTTTTTAAAGAGTTAAAAAAAATTTATTCATAGAGACACACACACACAGAGAGAGAGGCAGAGACACAGGCAGAGGGAGAAGTAGGCTCCTTGCAGACAGCCCGACGTGGGACTAGATCTGGCGTCCCCAGGACCATGCATGCCCCAGGCTGCAGGCGGCGCTAAACTGCTGTGCCACCGGGGCTGCCCATAATAGAGCAATTTTAAGGAAAGAGAACAGAATTTGCTTTATTATAGATAAAGACTTAAAATAGAAATAGCTGTGCTAATTAGCAAATTAACCCCAAGTATACAAAGACTACCAGAAACAGCTCCGGGTATGGGACGAAATTTATGTGACAGATATAGTATATATGATCAAGGAAAAGATGGTTCTTTCAATAAATGTTACTGAAACAAAAGGTCTCACAAACAGAAAGAAAGATACAAACCAATAACGACATGATTGGTAAATTCAATTACATTAAGAGTTGCTTCTTTCATCAAAAGGAGTTAGAAATTGGGAGAATACATTTGCAGTATTAGACAAGGATCAGCCTTCAGGGAATATAAAGAATTATATGTAGGAGCGCCTGGGTGGCTCAGGCGGTTAAGCATCCAACTCTTGATTTCGGCTCAGGTCATGATCTCAGGGTCATGAGATCAAATACTGCATCGGGCTCCGTTTTGAGCATGGAGACTGCTTGGGATTCTCCCCCTCTGCCCCTATCCCCTACTCTTTCTATAAATAAAAGAAAATACATTCTTTATAGAACCATATGTAAAACAACAAGCGACAACTCAATGAAGAACAAGTGTTAAGACTAATAGGCATTTCATAGGAGACAGCATGCAATTAGAACATTATTAAGCAATCAGGGAAAAGTAAATTAAAACCACATTTCAGGGGCACCTGGGTGGCTCAGTCTTGGTTAAGCATCTGCCTTCCACTTAGGTCATGATCTCATCTCAGGGTCCTGGGAATGAGCCCCGAGTCAGGCTCCCTACTCAACAGGGAGTCTGCGTGTCCCTCTTCCTCAGCCTCCTGCCCCCTGGCTCATGTTCAGGCTCTCTCTCAAATAAAATCTTCAAAAAAAAAATTTTTTTTTAAATTTATTTATTTATTTATGATAGTCACAGAGAGAGAGGGAGAGGCAGAGACACAGGCAGAGGGAGAAGCAGGCTCCATGCACCGGGAGCCCGACGCGGGATTCGTTCTCAGGTCTCCAGGATCGCGCCCTGGGCCAAAGGCAGGCGCCAAACCGCTGCGCCACCCAGGGATCCCTTCAAAAAATTTTTTATTTACTTATTTGAAAGAGAGAGTGCATGCACAAGCAGGGGAAGCAGCAGAGGGAGAGGGAGGAGGAGGAGCTCTGTTGAGCAGGGAGCCTGACTCAGGGCTTGTTCCCAGAACCCTGGGATCATGACCTGAGACAAAGGCAGACACTTAACTGAATGAGCCACCCAGGTGCTCCAAAAACAAGATTTTAAGAAAAACACCACATTTCCATTTTCTTCCAGCAGATTGATGTAAGTTAAAAATTCAGGTCAGTCCCAGTAGCAGTGAGGATATGGGGAGTTTGGTCTTATGAATGCTGGTGGAAATCTACTAAGTTGCTCAGCCATACTATTAGTTATAAAGTTAAGTATGCACTTTTAGAACCAGCAATTCTACACCTGGGTGGGTACCGCTGAATCTGATTTGTGGATTTAATATTTGCAAAATGCCTACTCACTAAAATTTAAACTCCAAAATCAATACTTGTAGCACTTTTGTGGTTATTTGTAGACGTGTGGAGCAACAAAAATTTAAGCCGTCTGATGCACTTGTTCCAGTAGAGATCAAACGAGACAGGCTGCACTCAGTCCAGTTCTCTCAAGGGATGGAGACTGTGGGGACAGGGCAGTGCAGTGAAAGAAGTTCTGGCCCTGGGGCCAGCTGGATGAATCTGAATGCCAACTCATGCAAGTCACTCAACACTTCAGAACCTCATTTTCTCTTTGTAAGAAAAAAATAGATCTACCAGGGGGAACGGTTTTTTATAATTTAGAATTCTAATGTATGTGACGTGTGTGTATATATGTATCCGTGCACACACCTGCCTAGGAGCAGTGGTTGAGTATCCATTAATTCAGTCTTTGTAGTGACCTTCCAGAACTACTGCAAGTAATAAGAACCAACTATACATACAGTAAAAAGGCACTAGTTTACTGCCCCCCAGGAGACATATACAAGAATATTCACTGCAGCATGGACTACAGACCACAAACTTAGAAATAACTATTAGAGAATATACAATAAATTAACTAGTGACATTTATAAATGAAATATGGGACTCCCAAACCTTTGGGTTTCTGACCTGAGAACTCCTGACCCCCCCCCCCAAAACCATAATTTCTCTTAGTTTTCCCCACCTGAACCCAACCACCATTCCACTACCTCAGATTAAAACTTTCTAGTCACACCAGCTTCACGAGCTTCTAGGCCCCTCTGCCTTGCTATTCAATCTACTGTTGCTAAAAGCTTTCCCTGCTCTGAGTTGTATGGCTCTATTTCTTTTATCTCAGCTCTCCTTGATTTATTTTCCTCCATAACATCCATCTCCTAACACAATATATTCCTTTTTACTGTATGTTCCCCACTGTACGTGAACTCCAAGGGTTCCTGTTTGTTCCTAGTATATCCCCAGAATAACACTGCCTTATAGGTACTAGTGTTTAATAAACCTTCCCCAAAATTATAGCGTATGTCTATGAAAAGGAACAGCATGATTCGGGATGGGAGCGTGGAGAAAGGATTAACATTGGGAAAGAAAAATATGCCACGTGCTCATAAAGCTCTAATTCTCATACTGGAAGTAGAAACATAAATGTTGACCATTTAAAAAATGCTATGGTGTATTCTGTATTTCACAAAAAGCAGTGTCCATAAAAGTATTCTTACAATTAACTGAAAATTATAAAGAAAAGACTTGAGTTAAATATGCCCAACCCTATTTAGCATTTTTCTACCAAAAAAAAAGGTTTTCTTGTTGCTTCTGTTGTTTCTGTATTTTTAAGGAGCAAACCACAACATGCCCAGCAAGTCAGGCAACTTGGAAGTGGTTAGCTCTTCAGAAACTCTCAACATCATCTCTTTAAAATGCCTGCTGATTTGGAAGACTTGCCGGGTCATATGGTTTTGCTTGTACTTACCTTAACAACTCCACACTGCTTAAAGAAGTCAGCCAGATCATCTAGAGTCACATTGTCATTTAAGCCTTGCACATAAATTGCACTGTTGTCAGAGTCTTCATCTGGATCTACAGGTGGGCCTTTCAGAGAAAAAAAAACAGGAGTTACTCTGCTGTACCTACAGAGGCTGATTAACGCACTAGTCACTGCTGCTCACTGGTAATTACCACAATGCTAAGAGAACTACCAGCCACGCTTAGAAAGCCACGAAGTTGTGGTTTCCCTTTCGTCTAAGGCTAGTAGGAGTAGATGCTCCCGATAAAGGGAGCCTCAGACTGCTCCCGACAGCAAGAATATCACGCTCATCTACCAGGCTGCTGAGCTCTAGCAAGCACTTACTTCGGTGCTGTTCATTTATTAACATAAGATACAAAATTCAAGAATTCAAAATTACCTAGATCAAGATCTGGTCCTTCATCCATGGGTCCTGCCAACCAGGAAAGATCATATAAAATACTATTAGTGCACGTCTTGCAAGCTACAAACCTTACAAACACACATAGCTATCTACTATACCACCATTTGATGGGGCTTCATTAAATTCAAAATGACCCGCACTGCTAAAATGGAGCAGTGCCCCTTTAACATTTGTGAAAGATTTGCTAGGGTTTTGCTTTTTCTTTGCTGGTTTGCTTTTAAACCATTAACCAAATACACTCAATGCTTATGTGCCAAATTAGTGTTAAATTTAAGTCAAAATTTTTCCTCCAAACCAAATTTAAAAACTGTATTCTCCCCCATATTACAGAAGCAGTTGCTCAATACTTCAAGTTACCCTTTGTTTTGTAACCGTAGGTTAACCTTATTACCCCTAAGACAATGCCGGCAGTACCCATTAGTCTCTTTGTATAGATCATTTTTAAACCGCTTATGAAACTAATAAAAAATTATAGTTTTCTAAAAACTGACTGTATTTTTTTTAAACACTATCCATGGTAATACTCAAAAACTTACCACCAGGCTTATTGAAGCCACCTCGCTCTCCAGCGCTGCTGGGGGGATAAACGAAGAAATGAAGGCCTTTCCCTTTAAAAGCCAGTACCGCTCTGAGCCTTGGGGGGGCTCGTGGGGAAGAAGGGCACTGGCTAAACACATCTCCAAACAATGCATCTCTCTCATCTCGTCACTATGCCTTTCTTCAGGGCAGCTTGCTCAAATTTCCTTTATATACAACCTTGCTTGTCTGATTGTACACCAGTGTGGTTGGTTCCTTTCATTTCGGGGGCTGGTATTAATAGTGCAATACTTGGCAAATTAGGGGGAAAAAAAGTAGATCCCAAACACCCACCCCATCAACTGAAAAACGGAGAGCTTGGTTGTAGAGAGGAGTAGCAAGCTGGGGCAACTGCTTTCCATGTTCATAAAGGTGCACCCTCAACATCTCCTAGGGGAGAGCCAAGTGAGGCTTCCTAACAAGTCACAGTATGATAAAGCAGGAGACAACCACATTAAACGCCTACAACACACATCAGAGGACGCATCCAGCCAATCTTCAGCATAAAGCCATACAATTCAGGGCACTAATGGGATTTAACAATCGCTGTGAAAGGAGAATTTACAACAAATACCAAGGCTCAATGGACTGGGGGTGCAACTTTATAGACACATCAGTTGAGAACAGTGATGACAGCAGTATAAACTTACTGCTTTACATACTGTAAACAGGGGGAGGGAACACGACAGGCCTTTTTCATTTTTCCTTTAAAGTTAAATAAAGGCAGCTCCTCAGTGGGAGGCCCTGAGCTTTTTCTAACCAGTATTGCACCTTTAATACCTGAATATACAATTTCAAGCTGTTGCATGCAGCTTTGTTTCCTTTTTAAAAGTACACACCATAAAATGTTCTCTCTCTTTAAACACAAAAGTTTACACTTTAATGTTACACAATTCTAGAGTATTATACCTCCTCTGGTTCATTACCAAATAACAAGTATGCAGTTACCAAAGTTACAGAAGGATTCCATTTATACAATGAATACATTTTGTTAAAAATATTCTATGTATATTTTTCCTCTCCATATGGACACCGTGTCTAGTCCCACTTTTCATTATGCTGCCGGCTGAGTACTGAGTACGGGTACTTTTTAAGTATTGAAGTGTATACAAGGCTCTCACTTTGTAACCTGTAGCATATAAATGCGACAAAGCATGTTAAAAAGTTTCCACGTTTAACAGCCAATGAAAATATCAAAATACTGAGGCAATGAAAAAGGGCATGTTAACAACATTGAGTGCCTTACCTGCAGAAGACACTGAAAACCATCACCACACCAGAGTGAAAAAGAGGGGAGAGGGGAGATGCCCCTGCTCTGTCCCCAAGGGATCCAACTGACTGCTTCACAGTCAGTTGAAAAACCTGTGGGGAAAGCCATGATTTTTTCCATGGCTCCAGGAGAGACTTCTCATCCAGAAAGAGGGGATCCCTCTACTAACAAAGTCTAGCAAAATTAGCAGAATTATTACTTCTGGAGTATTAAAATGAATGAACTTGAAATTGGTTTTGCAATTGGAAAATACTAAGAATTCTAGGTGATTGGAGAAGTGATGATAGTAATTTCAAGTGTCTACGTCTATTTTAAAACATCCATAAAGTGAAACCTTTATAATGGAATGACATTTTCCAAATCAGACCGATTTTACTTTATACCAAATTATTTATCAATTTTTGTGTTCTCAAATAACTGTTTCTTCCAATAAAGATTTCACCAAAGACTTTTTTAAGTTATGCAGAATACACAGAACCTAATTTTCAGTTATCTTTCAATAGGAAACAGATTTGGGAATATAAAAATTAAGGATCAAATTTTTATTTAATTTTGAAGTCCACTTCTATTAAAAAAAAAAAAAGAATCCCTACACCCAATTTTTCCTTGTACCAACAGTGGTACCAAATCCAATTTATACATACTATGCAACATTCTGCATAACTTTTTTTTTTTTTACTAGTTTATATAGGGACAGAACACACACAGAACTAAACCTTCCAGATTATGTTAACCATCAACATTATACCTCACCTTCATCAAAGTACAGACACCAGAAAGGGGGGAAGGGATGGGAGAGGGAGGGGAGGGGCAGGCACAGGTAGCAGGGTTATGTCACTGATCTAAACAAAGTTTTCTAAACCAGATTGTGCCATCAATCAAAATGGTCAAACCGATTTAGACTTCTCAAAATCTCCAATGGGGAGTGATCCTGTAATTATATACATTACTCTGCAAAAAGCTATTAGACTTTTCTGTACCAGGTGCACCTCAGGTCATAGTTCAGGGGTTACGGGACCAAGATCTTCATCATTATGTTCAACAATTCCAAGTACTAACACAAGTTGGGGACAAACATTGTGGAAAACAACTGTGTTCCTTTTCTGCAGTATATATATATATATATACACCAGGTATTTCACATTCAAAGGCAATTAGTTAAAAACCTAGGGGTGTTAGAAGGGTTGTGTGTGTTCCATCCCGAGTCTATTACCCACAGAGGCTTTTGACCTCTGGAAACCATGAAGGGAACTGAAAGCTCTCGTTTCAAAACCGTTCTTTGTTCTCCCCAACCCAACCAAGTAGATTGGCAGGGAAAAAAGCAAACTGCCACTTAATCTATGCCACAAAGATGACATTTCCATGTTTTAGAAGATGGCCTGGGCTCAACAGATTGTCCATGGAAATGTAGAAATAAATTTCTTATGTCTTTCAGTCCCTTCTTTCCATTGAAAATCCTATGGATGAAACAAAATTAGGTAAAAGGAGAAAAGGTTTGCTCTTACCCCATTCCACCGCGTCCTCCTCCCCGCCCACCTCTGCTCATGCCTCCACGATCAAATCCCCCTCTTCCCCTGCCCCGGTTATCAGGGCCACTCATGCTCCGGTTCTCTCCTGGTCCGGAAAATCCTCCAGACTCCTGCCCATAAACACCCATGCTACTGGGGTGGTCCTGTCGGAATGAACCTGAGGAAAGAGTCACATCTGTAAGCCATGGACCAGCATTTGAACACTGCCTGTTGTACTTTCTCCTGGAATCACAGAATGCTCAATCGCAAGGCACTAACCAAGGCACCATCTTCTGAAGTAACCTTACATAGTTAGCCTAGAATAAACCACCCAAATAAGAAATGAGCCCTCTGGTCAACAGTTTACAGGGTTTTGTATCCTAGGATGTCTCCAAAAGCTGTTTTAAAACTACTCTCAGGAAACAAAATAGCAGGCAGGTTTCTTAGGGCTTAAAGGTTGGGCTCCATCAAGAAGCACTACTCATTTCATAGCTATAAAGAAACACGCTCATGGATGGAGTTTAATTAAAAACAATGATCCAGATAAAAATTAAACTGGGAATGCAGTTTTCAGTTTTTGGTTACTTTTTTACGGATTTAAACAAACAAAAAACCCCAAAACATATCATTTACTTGACTATCAAAACTGCAGTAGTCTTCAACAGCTACCTGCTCGCTTCCTTACTGAGTGGGTGGGTAGGCCACAGGAATGCCAGCTTTACTTACTGTATTATAGCCTCCTCAAAGAGAGCGAGGCTAACGTCCTATAATATTTTCTCTGGTTAGTTTCAAACTCTCTTTTCTTTATTTTTTTTTTGCAAAGTACACTAACAACAATTAAATTGGAGAAAAGCATTTATGTCTTTAATGGGATATCCAAGCAGTTAGCTAGGATGTTATGTCCTAAAGATGCATCCTGGAGTCCAAAAGTAAATAGCGACAAAGAGCATTTCCCCACGTTCAGAAACTCCAAACATAATCATTCTTATTTGGTTTTCTCTCTTAGCAACTCACTCTGCTGCCCGTAGCTGCTGCTCTGTTGGCTATATTGACTTGGAGCCTGGCTGTAGGATCCAGTTTGGGGGGGATAACTAGTGGGCGGCTGCTGCCCATAGCTGCTTTGTTGACCATAGCTACTCTGCTGTCCATAGCTGCTCGGCTGCCCATAGGTGTTCTGCTGAGAGTAACTGCTCTGATCATAACTAGTCGGCTGTGTAGAGGAGTAGCTGAAAGAAAGAAAAAAAGCTTATTAGGAAGGAGAAGCTTGTTATTTCTTCAAGCCTCCTAACTACCAGACATTCATATTGTGACATAGAAACCCTTAAAAATGCACTTACTTTCTAAATATCAACAGTTTGAATTTAAGCAAATATATCTGTATTCAGAATAAAGCTTTAAATGCAAAGGAGAAAATTAATGCAAACCAATCTATACAACATACAATCCTTAGAGACTCCTTTTACCCCCCATCCTCTTAAAACCAGTGTTCGATTAAATTCAAGGCAAATTTGTGAGTTTGATGTTTCCTGAATTAAGGAAGAATATGTGCACAGGGACCCAGGGCAGGCTGACCCAGTGAAAAAGCCATAGAGGTAAAGGAGGCAGTTAAGCACTGCAGTTCTATTTTTTTTTTTAAATTTTTATTTATTTATGATAGTCACAGAGAGAGAGAGAGAGAGAGAGAGAGAGAGAGAGAGAGGCAGAGACACAGGCAGAGGGAGAAGCAGGCTCCATGCACCGGGAGCCCGACGTGGGATTCGATCCCGGATCTTCAGGATCGTGCCCTGGGCCAAAGGCAGGCGCCAAACCGCTGCGCCACCCAGGGATCCCGCACTGCAGCTCTAAACCTGCCTCTAATAATTCCTTCAATCATGACAGTGACTGTTCTAAAGGTACAAGGCTCTTGGTGTGTATACGGTCACACAAATATGGCAATTTTCTCTTTATGATCTGTCCAAGTTTCAAACTGTTTTGCTATATATCATATATGCTTTTGAACTTTCAGACATGCCTGCTTATCTATGAAATCTGGGCATTCATGAAGAAAAGACAGATAAGGAAACTTCAGAATCAATGTACTGTACTAGAATTATTTTTGACGTGTCAGCCACATTGCAGGGAAACTAATCAAAGATACCTTCTTGAGTAATGATAAAGCTTCAAAGAACTGCTATTAAACTTTAGATGAACTTATAATAACAAAAATCAAAAAATATTATATTTAAGAGCACAACTAAACTAAGCCTCAATCACATCCCCCAACATGGCTGTAAGGACTCAATAGCTTCTCTTCACGGAGTGTACCTATTCAACAGGCCAGATGCACTACCCTCAGCAACACAGGCTGGCTCAGTGAAGAACTGCCATAAGCCCTGCCCACTGTTGCTCCACGCTGTACACTTACCTGTCAGTTGTATTTGCTCCCAAACCTGTCCACATCTGAGGCACTTTAATATGTAAACCAATGAAATTGAGTGCAAAAAAGGTAAGTGCTACCTCTAGCAAAACTAGGGTAACACTTTAAGACACAATTCAGATAGCTCATTTGAAAACCTGCTTCTAATTAAATGTGCATGTGAAAACCTGCAGTTCTTCCTCTGCTTTACAAGAAACCCAAACGAGACATTGTAGCTGCTGGGGTAGTTAAGTAAAACAGTGCCATATAAACCTGTAGACTTGTAGACTAGAGCTTTGGATGAAAGGCCCGGCCCAATCAATCATTAAAAGACTTGTGCATGAATGGACCTCTGAGTTAAATACAAAATGATTAAAGTGAAGTTTTTTTAAAAAATGTCCTTCAAAGGTTTTAATGTAACATTGAATGGTCAGCCTTATCACTGGGAGAGTCAGAGAACTCATTCACCTGAGGAAGAAGCTGGTCAACAGTCTGAAAATAAAACCTGTGATTCTACTAGCTCACTGGCCATGAGGACAAAGATAATACTGACCTGGTAGGAGGATAAGATGGTGGTGCTGTGACTGGCTGCATGGGGTAGCTCCCAGGTACCTGGGGATAACTGTAGTTACTCTGTCCATATCCTAGGCTGGGCTGGTTGTAACCCCCTGTGCTAGATTGAGGTTGACTAGTCTCAGCGGGTTTGTTACCATCCTGTGGTCTAAAAGGAGAAATAAAAAAGTAAGACTTTTTCCCTTGACCATAAAACTTTGGGTAAGAACGCTAAAACCTCTGAGCAATGTGCAATGTTAGGATTGAGCTTGGAAGTAAATACAACTATAAACAGAACTACATCAAACCCAGCCCCTCAGTTCAACTATATTTGCTGGAAGAAAACACTAACAAGGGAGAGAATTAATCACATCCACAGATGAGATACCAACATGTTACATTTGTTGCACACTAGCGGCAATCAAAGGCAGTTATGATTATTTTCTATTGACAACTTAAGTGATCTGGGAGGGGAAGTGGTTTGTTAGGGAAGAAAATGCTTTTACTCAAAAAGGACTGTTGAAGACAGACTAGAACTTCAATAATAATGCTGAAGTTTCAGGTCAGAATAACATTTATAGAAGTTCATGGGCACTTATAAATTTGGATTACTATGAGTTTAGACTTCTCATTTATTAAGAGCAGACTTGAAAATACATTTCCTAAGTTGGACTGACATAAATAAGTCTCCATAATGGAAATACCAGAATAGAGGAGGGACCCCCCCAACTTCCAGCCCCAGCTCCCAACAACCCTTGAACTGGGAAATATTAAGTAATGAAAACCAATCCCAAAGGAAAAAAACAAAACCAAACCCCAAGGGTTTTTCTATTACCTCTCATCCCTAACAGTTTGCAACAAGAGTGTAGCACAGTGAGCTTGAGCTATTTTAAGCAAACCCCCAAGAATCGGCAGGCAAACCAGATAGATGTGGAAGTGTACTGGTTTCTCCAGAGCTGAAATGGGTCAGAAGCCCCATCTTTCTAGTGGAAAAAGGAGTTTCTGACACTGATCATGAGACAGTTTTAAAGTGTAAGGATTGAAAATCAAGGAAAAAAAAAACACCAAAAACATTATCTTATAAAAATCAATAAATTACCCCCCACACTCCTGCTATGGCTTGGATATACCGTGGCAATGATCATCAAATGGGCTTTCAAATAGTTGAAAACATTCTGAAATGCCTAGGTCAACTGAAACGGAGCTTTACAGGAATCCATTAGTTTAATCTACCTACTGCACAGGTTGTCCAGCATATGTAAACTACCAAGTAGCTCTGATTACTCACTGTGCACTTTTAGAAGTAATTTCATGAGTGTTTGCCAGAGCTAATTTCTTACCTCTACACAGTAGGCAAAAAGTCTAGGTTACAAGTTGATTTCTTGTTTATTCCCTAAAAAGTCTTCTTTCAAATCAGAATTCAATGTTCCTTCAAGACTGTATGCAGAAGCCACCTATGTGCATTGCCTAAAGCAAAGACCTGAAATCTTCTGTTAAGTAATAATCAGCACTGTTTACCTACTAATTAGTCATGGAGTATGAAATCTGTTTGCCCAAATAGTCACCCCAAAGCAGGGTACCCAGTTAAGATATATACTTGCCTGTGATATTTAAATGACCAAGCCACTACAGAATACAGAAAAAATGTCAATTCCTTTAACTCAGATAGCAGTGTATGCTTCCCACCTCCCCTGTACTGTAAACTGCCAAGTTTTTCCCAAAGAGAAAGTTGTTATCAATTTACAAGGTCAATAAAATCAAAAGTGCAATTCTATCAGTAGTTCTGTTGTGAAGGGAAACACACACTCCGTTTTTCTCTGGGTTTGGTAAAGTAAATATAATGGTCTCTTCCTATCCCAAAAGATCACTCTTCTGAAACTAGACTAAGGTACCTAGAAACTGGTCAGTGACATTCCTCATCTTGGCCCCTGGACAGCACCATTTTTCTACTAAATGGAGAACGATGTATCTGTGGTGTGTTCTCTAGAGCATTCCTGTGATGACTTTAAGAACATACTCAACCATCTAAAAGTAAGTATGTTAAGAGTAACCACTGAAGAAAAGGAATGAAGTCCTGGATACTGTGTTTGTAATTGTTCTCTTTCGTGAAACAAGCTGATGTGCTCTCAGAACTAGGGGAGTGTGGCCTTACCTTGCAGGTGCGGTGGCTGCTGGCTGCTGCCCATAGGCTGGGTAAGCAGGTTGAGTGCCATATGCAGACTGAGCTGCATAGGAGGCCTGGGTGGTAGTGACCGTAGCAGTGGTGGTATCATAAGCACCAGTGCCGTACCCCTGGACAGGCTGACTGTATGCCTGGGGGGCAGTTGGAGTAGTATAACCTAGAACAAAGGAGAACTACATCAGATTTCTGGCTCCTCAGAGAGCTGCCTAGACACTTGTTAAAAGAACAATCTGTAAACCACCTACTTTAAATCATCACAATATTTAGCCCTTTAAAAACTTCCCCTCCAGTATGAGTAGCAACAAACCAATATTTAAAAAGCCTAAGTTGTCTGGAAGTACCCAGTTTTCACTCTGAAAAGAGTTAGCACTCTCTTTTGTGCTAACATTACACCTAACAGAAAGGGAGAAACAAGAGTCTGCACAGAAAGCGTTGGAAAAAAACAAGATTTCTCCTGCTGCACCTCCCCTCTGGATCCAATAGGAAAAAAGTCTGCTTTTGCTGATTCTGTATTGGTTTTGCTAGCAGGCCTTCTTAACAATTTTCTTAACTAGTTGAGTATCCCAAAAAACTCTCAAGCAGAATAAAATGTCCCAGAAAGGGAAGAGGCAATGACACACTGCTAAAATAGCTAAAAATAATCATCCAGGTAGTAATAGTTTTAGCATTAAAACTTGTAATTTGGAATTCCTTTGCTTTCAGTCCCAAGCATTCCAACATAGGCAGTTCGTGTTTAATTAAAGGAAACTGAAGTTCCAGGGAAGATGTGTTTAATTTTCAGTGGGAGATGTCCAAGAACTGCTACTTGTGTTTCAGGTAACAACTAAAAAAAATGCTTGTTTGGAACACTAAATTTTGAAAAGGCAAATGAGTAATAAGATACTGCAAATTACATTTGCTTAAGTATAACCAACAAAGGTTATTCTTCTATTTGATCTTTCCGGTAAATGATTTTAATTAAACCTAATACTCCCCAAATAAACCTTTAAAAGGTAAATGTTTTTCATACGACAAAACCATCTAAGATTCTTCTAGGCTTGTCATCAATTACCCACCTCCACCATTCCTTTCTTACTGACCCACCGCAAGCAAAAACGTCGTCTTCCTGTTCGGCAGTATTGAAAGTAGACCCTACAGCCAGCCCCACCCTACTGCCCTAACTAGTTATCACAAAGACCCGATGCAAAAAAAAAAAAAAAAAAAAAGACCTGATGCATTCATAGGTGTGAGGCAAACCCAGGTAGGCTGTCTCTCCCTAGTTCTTGCCACTACCAGACCAGGTAGGATGCACACCCTTTCAGTCTGGAACTTGGGCTTGGTGTGTGACAAAAGGCCCCTCTCAAACCTGCAGCTCCTAACAGTCCTAACAGTCCACGTCCTGTGAGATGTGTTATAACCTTTCCTGGTACTGTGCTCTTCTTTCTGACTCCTTCTCATGGTCAGTGAGCACAAGCCAGCCATGCAATAAAAAGTGGGTCTAGTTCTCAACATTTACACCCAACAAAAGTCTACATCTCACTAAAGTAAAAAAGTAGTTTCAGTACTTAAAACAAATCTTGAATTAAGAACACTCATTTTAGTTAAAGTTTATGGCCTTAAAACATCAGTTAGAATAAAGTATCCTTACTATACACAAAACTTACTAGCCAACAACAAATTCCAACTTCTCTTTGTACAATCTAAAGTGTCACCTCCTGTAGCACAGAGTGTAATGATAATTCTGAAATTACACACAAAACAGAGCCCCAAGCAATGGAAGTTTTTTTGGTTGTCATGTCATTCGTTTATTTAATTTAAAAGTTCCTTGCAGAGTCCAAATATCAACCATATAAAGCACTCATTTAATTGGAATCTAATTCCACCTACCCTATTACTCCTACACAGATTTTTCCCCCTATGTGATGACAAGGCCAACTATAAGATTCACAAAGGCAATTAAACACAACAACGCCTGATCAGGGCAATAACTATATTATAAAACTACGCAGTAACTGTTAGAGCCTCGTAGTGCTAAAAATTACGGTAACAGACATTGGGTTAATAATCTTTTAATTAATCTCTAGTACCCACACAGCCAAGCTAATGAGCAAAAATTAACAGAGCAAAATGATTTAATGACAATAAAAAAGACCAACGCCAAAAGACAATACATCTACTCTGTGCTGATGACTTTAAGGAAAAAGGTAGCAAACATTACACAAATCAACCAAAATTTTTGTTCAACTTGAACAGTAAAAACTCAAGTTTGTATTAATGAAATGAGATTTACATGGCCACTTTCTCTTAAAGCTTAATTTTTAAAAATTCTATTAAGAGAAGGGGGTCTTATACAATCCCTTTCAGTAATTATCCAATGACCTTTAGTATAAACACTCAGTAAGGAAAAAAGTGTGCTTGACCCCACTTACTACCTGCGAGGGTCCTAACTTAGATTGGTTCAGCCTCAGTTTGCCCATCAGGTTTAATTCTGGTCTCTACATTCCAAAGGTTGATGGGAGCATTAAGGGAGGTATGAGTGGTTCTCTATAAACTATAAAATCCACACAAACAGTCCTTATTAAGTACAATCTCCTGCTCATCAAAGCCACTGGTTTCCGTATCAGAATGTCCTACGTTTTTGTGCTCAAAGTGGGGCTTGTTCAACTGACAATGAGAACACATAGGATGCTAGAGAACTTAGAAGACCCCTGCGTTTTCTACAAATGACTTTATCGTGTCCCTATAAAATGGTCTAGAGACTCCAAAGGCTTAATCTAAGTTGTAATACTTATTTCCAAAGGATAGTTTTTAAGAATGAGGGAAAGTGGTCAAAAGCTACAAACTTGTTAAAAAATAAATAAATCCCAGGGATGTAACCTATAGCATAGTGACTATATTTAATAAACTGTATTGTATATTTTAAAAGTTGGTAAAGAGATTTTTTAAAATTTTTTTTAAGGATTTTATTTACTTATTCATGAGAGACACACAGGGAGAGGGAGAGAGGGAGAGAGAGAGAGAGAGAGAGAGAGAGAGAGAGAGAGAGAGGCAGAGACACAGGCAGAGGGAGGAGCAGGCTCCATGCAGGGAGCCCGACGTGGGACTCGATCCTGGGACTCTAGGATCAGGCCCTGGGCTGAAGGCAGTGCTAAACTGCTGAGCCACCCAGGGATCCCGGTAAAGAGATCTTAAATGGTCTCATCGCGAGAAAAAGAATCTGTTAACTGTGTGCCAATGGTATGTTAGTGAGACTTTCTGCGGTGATCATTTCACAACATATACAGATATGGATTTATTAGGTTGTATTCCTAAAACTAATATTGTATGTCAACCATTATCAATAAAAAATTGGAAATAGCTTGAATATGTAAGGTTCTTCTCATGATTTCAAAATTCTGTGCTAAAAATTCAAACTGCATAGTTCTAGTTCTAGCTGTTCCTACAATTAAAGCTAACACCAGCAGCAAGTATAACCATTTCCCATATTATTTGAGATATTAGTTACACAGATTAGGAAATACTTCCCATCAAGTCCAGGACACTGACATTCAGGGAAATAAATTTACAGATTTCCTCCTACTAAAAACTCTAAGACTACATATAACTTAGGGAACTGAAAATAGTTTGAATAGTTTTTACACTTTCAAGACTTTTATATTTAATATTCTCTTATAAACATAAGAGTGGGTGAGTGGGGAGAAAGTAGGGATTCTAAAATGTTACATACCAGCGCTAAGCAAAAATTCTTATAAATTTTTCACATACTCCACTCAATCCTATTATTAAGGTACAACTTATTCTAATTCTCAGAGTTGCTTATTTCTTAGCTCCCCTGGAATGCTGTTATTTAAGAACATATTATGAATTAAAAGAATTCATTAACATTTAAAACAGAAAATAAAATGTGTCTGGACTAGAAACCAACAAAGAGACAAACATTACATGCAGGGTGGCAATCTGTTCCTCTAAATAAATCTACTCATGCAATCTATCCTTCAGGGAATAGGGGGAAATCAGCTGGGGAATAGTTATCTGAAATACCTTTGGGAAGGTGAACAACCTTCTATTAAGGCTTGACACAAATAATGTAAAATAAAGCAAAACCTTTCCCAAAAATCACAAAGAAAAGGACATGGATCTGTGAATGGCACCTGAAGCAGTTTCCCATTAGCACCTTGTTGTGTGTGATGTTAGAAAGTTTGAGGGTTAAACAGATGAAAACACCTAAAGGGTAACATTACAGGGTTAGACAAGATGGAAAGCATTTCCCATGCAAGAATGAGCAGGATAGTCAAACCTGTACTGGTCCCTTCTACTGTGGAAAGCACAAAACAAAAAGTAGAGGGTACACTATCAGATGAAGCAAACAGATGTGAAAATCAGTTTGATTTTAAGTAGCTCACTTTAAGAAGGCTCATTCTTACCCAGTATTACCATTTAGCACAATCTCGTATATATTCTCCATTTTGTTATAAGATTATTCAATACACTGTATGAAATAGTTAAAAGGAAATTATCCCACCCCACATTCTATTAGAAATCCTTTAGGAGACTATAAGGGGGAAGGAGGGAAAAATAAAAAATAGCTTCTCCTAAGAATAAAGGATCCTCAGATGCCAAGGTATGGACCAGAATGTACACCTGAGAGCATAAATAACAAGATTCTTAGCGAACACCCCAGTAGCTATGACCCAAAACTCTCTCCAGGGCAGGCCTTACCAGCGGGAGGCTGTCCATAAGAAGTTGCATAGGCGGTCTGCCCATAGGTTGCAGTGGTCTGAGCCTGGGTATAGCTGACATCAGTGGGCTGTCCATAGGTTCCATAACTCTGTTGCCCATATGCCTGCTCAAAGAAAATGGATACATACAAGATGTGTGTGTATATATATATATATATATATATATATATATATATATACCTCGTATTTTAACAAAAAAATTGATCAACTTATTTCTAAGTTTCTAAATTGGGAGAACCAAAGCCAAAAATACTGCTTTCTAGTAAAGACTGTAAAAACCAGACAAGTGATCACAGTATCATGAATGCTTGCTTTCCTTCATCTAATCGACTCATATTTTTATAAACTACAAAAAAGTTCCTGAGGTAATGAGGCAAAATCTCAGTTAAATAATACAGATTAACAAGACACACTCAAGGGATAGGCAATAAAGGACCAGGTGTATAATTGCCAGCACTTAGTGTAGCACACTTTTAGCAACTAGAAACAATGTTAGGAAGACAAAATGAACCAAGGGAAAGAACATGAAAATAGGATTAAATCTGTTAGTTTTGAAAACCAGATTTTCAGCCTGACATCAAGATTTAAAAACTATTACACCACTTCAAAGAAAATGAACTAGAACACTGCAAGTCTCCTTAAGGTTAATACCTCAAGAACGGTCTTTCGAACTTGGACATCAGTAATACTTAAAACCTGGAAAAGTATGGGGCATTCTCCCAGATATTAGTAGCATGATCACATTCTAGATCTGAATGACTGGTTAGGGAAAATCTGCCAGAGACATCACACTTCTGTCTGTCCTAGAATGTCTCCATGGCTGTTATTAGTATCCATTTTATGTCACAGACCATTTCAGAATTTGAAGTGGTCTTGAGAAATTCTGAACACTAAGACACTAATTTCTAGAATCTGTTGGGCTAAGCTTTTAAACACAAACTCACATACTGGAAAGAGCTCAGCAGCTCAGTGGCTAGGCAGCCATACCGAGCTGACTCTGTCATTTAACTATGTGACTGGGCAAATGATCTATCTATGCACTGCAATTTTTTATCTGCAAAATGTCCTAATAACACATCCTTTTGCAGAACCACTGCAAAACTAAATAATTTAATAATTATTAAACCTAATACAATATGCAGAAAGACCAAATTCTGAGCAAGGCACTTAACTTGAGAAATGATACTAGAAAGGTATGGAAAATTAGCAAGTCCCAGTTTGGGGATGGGGTCATTTATAATGGTAACCCTACTGTCAAAGTTTAAAACGCCTGGGTATTTTTAAGATTATCAGCACATCATACTTTTCTATTACTTGATTTTTTAAAAAAAGAGCTGTATTAGCTATTTGTTTTGATGGCTGACAAATATTTTGTTTAGGGATGTAACTGCATATAATTATCTTAAAAATTACCTGGGTGGTCTGTGCATATCCTTGAGTTGGTTGGGCGGTGTATGCACTGTAGCTGTAAGAGAAATTAAATGCAAAAACTGAATACAGAACATTCAGACTCCATTATGAAATCCTCTACAACTCCAGGAGGCTCGGTACTCTAAAAACATTATAATCAATCACATCCAAAGTACTGTTCTAAAAGACTAACTTACCCCTGCTGGGCTGCAGCTTGGCTGTAGGTACTGTAATCTAGAGAAAACAAGGAGAAAAAATAATGTGAAGTCAGCAGAGACAAGGAGAAAGAAGATGTGGGGGGGGGGGGAGGAATTCAGGTGCAGGAAAATAAATTCTTTAAACTGTTTCGAGAGGAAGTACAGGCCAACACAGGTCCAAATGGGTATCTCTTCTCAACACCAAACCAAAAAATGAGTCTAAGCCAGTTAAACTCAGAAAGTTTGAAATATAGTGCCAGCTAATGAGGTCAAGATCAGCTGATTTGGCAGATACTTCGAAGGTTCCCATGACCACAACTCCCTCCCACCCCAACTGCAGGCTGTCATTTCAAATACATGATCATCATCCTAAGACTAAGAGAAAAAACAAGATGAACCAACAGGATCAAAAGTTTTACTTTCATCTAAAAACGAAGCATGTCACAATATTATAATGCTTAACATCACACTGATTACATTAGTATCTACATCTCCCCCCAAACTAGTTTTTCTATCACTCCCGCATTTTAGCATTTTGAAAACCATCCCAATTCCTTAGCAGGGCGGTGACATGGAATGACAAAAAAGGAGAGTCTTCCCAATCCAGTATTTTAAGAACTTCCTGACTGTATCAGGACTACATCTTTACAATAAATCAAAGCTAGACATGGGTTAAGAAATCTTGATAACTGGCAGGGTTAAGAAATCTTGATAACTGGCAGAGAAGAAAGCATGTAGTCTTTTTGGGAGTAATTTGCTTTTAGGTATCATCTTTTAGAAACTCAAAATAACTTCAACTCAAAAACAAAACCCCACAACTTTTCTTCCAGTCTCTTCTCTTTCTATATAATATTTCCTGTAATTTCTCTTTTCATATGAAATGTAAAACATGCATAAAAGGACTGAAAACTCTAGTTCACTGAGGTGTCTACAAGTAGTGAAAACAAAGAGGAAATAAAATGGTTAAGTTTTCACAGCACCACTGAACTAAACATATATTTTTTAAAAAGTCATTTCAAAAAAATCTGCCCAATGCTTTGCTCTCCACAAGAAATCTGTATCTTATCCCATGTTAGAAGGCAGTACTGCCATTAGCACTGAACAAAAGGGTCCTTTCTTTTTCAATCAGAAAGTAGCCCCTCATTTGAAAGCAACAATGGACTTCTAGGTCTCCACGGAGGGGTTTCTACCCCCACTTTATCCAAAGACTGCCTCACAGTCCACCTGACCAGATTTTTTTTTTTCTGAATCCATTTTTTAAGTAAGCTCACCTTTCTACTCTCTACCTTAACTACTTTCCTTCTTCTGTACACCCTTAAAATCAGAATCCTGATTCATCAATATTATCAAATCAACTGCCCATGTATAATAAACACATTAATTTATTCAAAACAATCTTAAGGCATTTTAAGGTTAAACCTTAAGGCATTTTCCATAGCACTACAAGTCATGCTTTCTATGTAGTGCATGAAAGTAAATGCAAATCACTTCTTCCATGTGGCATTAACAAAACAAATGAAGCATCAAAATATTTCAACCTACATTTCGCTGAGGTGTCTCATGTTAGAAATGATTCTAAATTGCTGACATGGAAGTTCAACTTTGCAAAAGGACTTTTACACAAGAACAGTTATGTAAAACAGAAAACTGGCAAAGCTGATATGGAACAAGGAATGATCTCAGATCAGTGTGAAACCAGCCCATCTAGTCCCACACTGGTGGACTAAGGGAGGTAGCAAATTTGTTTGAGAACTCATGTTACCTACCTACAACTCACAAACATTGTAGGGACTCAAAAATGTTAGTTACACAATGGTCAGATTTTATTCTTTTAAGCAGTCAGTCATGCTTTGTTTTTAACCCCCAAAACATGCAGCTGAATACTTTACTAAAAATATAGGACAAGTTGAGAAAAGGGAGCCGTAATCCAGAGGGCCGCTAAAGTGTTGGCAAGGTTCTCTTTCTTGGCGGTTACTTGGGAGTTTGCATTGTATTTCTTTGTTAAACTAAACATAGACTCTACTCCTCTATACTTACTGTACACGAGAAGCATCTAACATTACCCAAAGTGTGGCTTTGAGATACTTTATAGTTCTCACTATCCAAAAAGTAGAGATTTAGAGCTTCAGGCTATGTAGGGAATTAGAGTAGTATGGGGCAATTTGTGGGAACCAAATGCTTTGCTACAAGGTCAAGAAGTTAAGGGCTTAAAAGCTCTTGAAAGGTCTAGCCTCATGCTTTCATTTTGAAGGAAAGGAAACCAAAGTATGTGATTTCCCAAAGATCCTCCAGCTGGCCGACTACTGTGGGTCTACATAAAACACAACTGTAATCCTAATACAGTACGTGGAGATTTCCAATAAACAGCTTGGGCAAAGTAAACCAAGAAACTGGCATGTCCAGCCACGCAAAAATTTCACCATACACATTTAGACTCCCCACCATTCAACAGGGAACAGAGAGTAGCACTCTCCCTTATAAATTCAAACACTGCAAGGAAGAGGAAGGTGGAAAGAGCTCTGCGGAAACCACTTCCCACCAGGATGTGTCTTGGACTGTGGTATTTCAGAGTCCTCTTCCTGCGGCACTCTGAACCCTGGCACTAACAGCCAGCATTGACCTGCCGTTTACTGATCACACAGCTCGGTAAGGCTTAAATTGTAAGTTGCTGGATTCTGGGCCCGTTTCAAACTGCATCGCACAAGGACCCAGAGCTTTTCGGGTCTTCCCTCGACTTCTCCCACCGCACGCAGGCCTGGTGTCAGAAGGCCTAAGAACACCCCCCTAGAGGCAAAAATGCCCCACCCTACCAATAACCGCAGGTTAGTGCACAAACAGGCCGCCAACTGCAGGTGACGTTTAGGTTACAAGATTAAACAACCCACGCATCCCTGACCACCCTAGATTGCCACATTCGAGCTCCCACCCCGAGCTTTCTTTCAAAGTCCAGCATGGGTCTCCTTTCCCTCGTCCTTCAGTCCACGAAATAAACAAGCCTGCAGGCCTAACCTGGGCGAATAAACTTGCGAGGCGATGGCTTAAGCATAATTCAAATGCCGACTCGGGCCTTTTGTTTCTCCTAGGTCTAAGAGGCCAGAATTTTCTTTCGGCGGGGATTTCTGGCCTCGCGATCCGGGTTGGTCTTATTATACAACGGATTTACCTCAGCGTTTGCTTAAAAATGGCCCTGGGAAGCCACTTAATTGCTTTTTGGGGAGTAAAGGAGGGGGCCTTAGTAAGAGTAGAACCGAAGCGGCCCGGGGGGCGGTGCTCTGAAGGGGGAAGCACATTCCACCCAAAGCCCAGTAGGGCAGAAGTTCGGTTTGGGGCTGGAAGACGCCGAGAGGGCAGCTCGGCCGCGCCGGACGCCCCAGCCGACCAGGCCATTACGGGGCGCCCGCTCATAGGTCGGCACCCCTCGGCTCACAAACCCACGATTCCTTTTTTATTTGCTTTTTTTCCCCTGGGCTTCTCTGCGAAGCAGAGTCGCCCTCCGGCTCGGGCCGCATCCCTGGCAATGGGGGAGGGGGAGAGTCAGAGAAGCGCGTTGCCGCGGCTCCTCGAGCAGCCGTCGACCCCCCCCACCCCCCGCCGCCACCGCCTCCGGTTTAGGGGTGCCGCGCTCGAGGCCTTGCCGAGCCCTCCCCCAGCCCCCACGCGGGGCCCCGGAGGCCGCAGGCCCCGCCCACGTGGCGGGCGGCCCGGAGCGCGAGGCCAGACGGCCGCCACACAATGGAGACCGCGGCAGGCCCCGCGCGCCCCCGCCGCCGCATGCACCTCGCGCGCCGGGGGCGCCGGAAGGTTCCAGAACCGGCCTTCCCGGTGGGGGGAGGGGAGAAGAACGCGGGCCCTCGAGCTCGTCGGGCCGCGGCGGGTACCTCACACCCCCTCGGCAGCTCCACTCAGTCGTCCCGACCACCCCTAGAGACGAGCAGCCCCAGATTTGGGTGTCCCGGCCGTCGCCGGCGCGACCACTGTTCCCCCACACTCACCCGTGGACGCCATTTTCTCTCCTTCCCTCTCGTTCTTTCAACGTCCGTCTCCCTCTCGCTTTCCCTCTAGGCGCCGCACTGCGCAGGCGCGAAACCCGCAACCTCGGGCGCTACCATCGGGCCAGGCCACGGGGGTGAGAGAAAGAGGGATGAACCACAGTTTTCTCGTCCTTCCCGCCCTCAACTCCTGTCCCAGTGCTCTCTAAAGGGCGCTGGACTTGACGTGTGGGCCGAAATAGCACCGAAGGGTCCGGAGCGGCGGGTGAGCGGGTCTTGGTATCAAGCCGGAAAGATTCTCCGCACGAGGCTAAGCTCTTCGAAATGGTTTCGTCCGCTGGCTCTAGGGACCGTCTCTGAAGAGTCTGCCTTGGAGGGACACGGAGGCCGGCGGGAGGGCTGGGGGAAGGGACCCGGGCCTAGAACAACTGCTGACTAATCGGCGGGCGGCGGGGGAGGGGGTGGCGCGCTGGCTCGGCCGGGGTCACGCGCTCGAGTTCAGGCAGAATGGGCTCGGGGCTCTCTGGCCTCGCCGGGAAGCTGGAGTCCCGACTCCCAGCCAGGGGCCCCGCCCGGCCTTCCGGGGGCCGGGGGCGCGCTCTGCAGTGAGTACCCCGGACACGTGGCCTGGGCCGGAGGGGGAGGGGGAGGGGGAGGGGGAGGGGCCGAGGCGGGTGGGCTGGATGGGAGGCCCGGAACGCAGCACCCGATCCTGAGCCCCCCCCCCCCGTAACGGTCAAGATTGAGAAGGCCCTTTAATCTTAATCCCCCATCCAATACCCATATTTTTACAGAAGGGGAAACTGAAAACCCAGGGAATTTGGGTACTTTTACTAAAGTCACAAAGCTGAGTTCTACCCACACCCCAGGACCCCCACTCTCTCTAGCACTCGGAAGAATCTTTCCCATCCTTCCCATTCTGTCCTCCGAGCTTCCCAGTAAGGTAGGCAGGGCCAGATGGTGCACAGCCCCATTTTATCGATGAAGAGCCTGAGCCCCAGAGGGTTCCAGTTCTGTTTGTCCGTGGGCAAGTCCTTCGCCTTTGTAAAGTGTGAGTGGGCAGGTGGCTGTGAGGTTGCAAGAGGAGACTTGCAGTCGGTGTCTTGGCTCGAGGCAAGGCTGGCACCTGTCTGCCTTCCTGGACTCAATCTAGTCACCTCAGGCAGGTGCCCAGGCCCAAGGAAGGGCAGGGCTCACCCAAATCTTTCCGCGGGACCTGGAGCCAAGCTAGAGTCTCTCTTTCCGTGAACGCATATGGAGAACTTGGGGATGCGTAAGAGGAGGGCACTCCCACCTGCCCCCTGCTCAGACCACTGGTCCAGGAAGAAAGACAGGCCAAGCTGTGCTTTACTAGATAGGATAAGATCCATGAAGCAGGAGATGGGGACATTTGAACTGGGCTTCAAGGGGGTGAGTAGGAGTTTGCCTATTGGAGAGATGGAGGGAGGAATGTTGCAGGCAGAGGAGCTTTCTACATTTTCCTGGCAGGAAACAGGAAACCTACAGGTGGATTTTGATGCTGAGGTGGCCCTTGGCAAGGGAGCAAATGAAACAGTTTGGTCTCTCTGGGATTTTGCTTCTTGCCTCATGAAATCAGCTCACTAGCAATCTTGACACAGGCCTAGCCAGGGCTGAGGGGGTTTCAGCAAGTCCTGTGCCTTGTGGGTCAGAGCCTGAACCAGCTAGACTGGAGCAGCTGCTTCCATGCTGAGGCCCCCCTCCGGCTGGGCTAGCTGGTGGCTACCTCTGTCTCCCGCAATTGGCTGGGATGGCAGGCTACAGTTTATTGAGCAGGATCTGTGGGCAGGGCCCTGCCTTAGTCCATTCCTTTTTCTCATCCTACAAGGAAAGGATTTTCTTAATTCTTATTTTACAGATGAGGAAGGAGAGGCTCAGAGGAAGGAAAACTTGTCCAAGGATGCACAGCAGGAAGAAGTGGAGGGGATGCTGGAACCTTCTTGTGAAAAGGGGGGTTTAGGGCCAGAGGAGCTGTGCTCAAAGCTGGAAGAAGGGGATGACTCCCTCCAGTGTCACTTTGTATGCACTCAGAGTGTGGAATTCCTGCCTCTTCTCCAGCCCTTCTGCCTCACCCCCTTCCTAATCTGCCTGCCCATTGGCTGGCCTCACCCCTCCAGCAAGGGAAACTTAGAGCTCTAGGCAGGGCACAGTGGAGGGGAGGAAACACAAAGGTGGCTGGTCTGCAGCCCAAGGAAAAAGGGAGGCAGAGGAAAGCCGGAGATGGCCCTGAGTTTGCCCTGGGGGGCTGTACCCTTTTTTAGGAAATCCAGAACCCCAGTTCAACTTCTCTGGCCTTGTGCCTCCCACTCTAGGCTCTTCTTCAGAGCCCTTTTGGCTCAGCCCCTCCCCATCTTCACACACAGGCAGAGGGGAGGGCAAGATCGTTAAATGCGTGGTTAGGATCTGAGCTCCTCTGTGGTCAAGTTGCTGGGCCTGCCTTTCCAGCTTCAGTCTCTACTTCTGTAAAATGGGGCCATCGGGAGGGTAGTTGAAAGGAAGTTGGATAAAAATTGCAGTCATAACCGTTGTTATTGTTTTCTTTCACCCCTAGCACACAGCCTCAAGACCACTTTTGACACCTTCAGCCTCACTATGCGTGCCCGAGGCCCCCCTGGCTTACCATCCCCAGTGCTACCCCTTGCCTCCTCTGTCCTGATGCTGCTGCTGAGCAGCCTATGGCTGGTGGGAGCTGGCCCCAGCCTTGCCCTGGCCCCGGAGCTGCTGCTGGACCCTTGGCAGGGTGAGGGCCAGCCCCACGGGCCTCAGAGGAGGCAGGAGACATGCTCTAGGGCCTGAGAACAGTTCGCAGGAGTGCCATGCATCCTGCACTGGTCAAGCAGGGAGAGGACCCAGTGCCTGGGGGAAGGTTAGCCTTGGACAGGAGCATGCCCAGCTCATCTGCAACCAAGAAGGGAGGGCAGAGCATCCAGGCCCAGGGGCCAGCAGAGGGGTGGGGGCCTGTAAGTAGGAATTTTTTTTTCAGGTGGCTTCCCTTTTTGGTGGCTTTCCCTTAAAATAAGAACTAAGGTTTTCAACTTAGTAGGAGAATGTGGAGGAGGTCCTGGGAGTTTAAGGAGTGACTCCAGCTGAGTGCCTGTTTCCCACCAAGATGTTGGGTTGCTCTTGAGAGGCCCGGAGTGGTGGGTCCAGCACTTTCTGGTTAACATAGCAGGGGAGCAGCCACAGCATTTAGAACCCCTTGGTCCCCTTCATGAGTGATTAAAGTGCTGGCAGTGGGCAGACTTTGGCTCCTGGGGAGAGGAGGCTAGGTTAGCTGGTGTCCCCCAGAGGGTGATTACCAACCTGGGACAGCCTTGGGGGTTAGGGCCACTAACCTGGCACATAAGCTCCTTCTCTCTCCCAGCACACCGGCTGCTGACCCATGCCCTGGGCCACACAGCCCTACCTGGCCTGCTCCTGAGTCTGCTGCTTCTGCCCACATTGGGCTGGTGGCAGGAGTGCCACCTGGGCACGCTGCGGTTCCTGCATGCCTCTGCCCTGCTCGCCCTGGCTGCTGGGCTCATGGGTGTGCTGCTGGCAGGCCTTGGGGTGTCCAGCGCAGCTGGTGGCTGCGGCTACATGCCTGTCCACCTGGCCATGCTGGCAGGGCAGGGTTACCACCCTAGACAGCCCCTGGGGATATTGCCACCGTGGCTGCTGCCATGGCTGCTGCTTGCCTTGACACCACTGCTCAGCTCTGAGCCACCCTTCCTGCAGCTATTCTGTGGCCTTCTTGCTGGCCTGGCCTGTATCCTTTGCCTGGGCTTGGGCCCGTGTGGACACGTGGGTTCTGTGGCTGGGCCCCCAGGGTGCCTGGGAGGGAAGTGGCACAAGGGGGTCAGGCCCAACAGTGCCGGGAAGAGCTGCACAAACAAATTCCCAGAGCATCTGAGTTCTCCTCTAGCTGGCTCTGGGCAGGGGGGCTCAGGGCCAACAGCCAGGTAGAGATGCCAACTACAGTTTAAAGGGGAGCCCAGGAGGGCTGAGGTGGCCCAAGGAGCTGCCCAATCCGGCCCTCCCCAGTGGAGGTGGCACCTGAGCTAAGATGTGCAGGATGAGGGGTTCAGGGGAAGAGAAGTGAAAAAGAGCAGGCTGGACAGAGGGTATAGGAAGTGCAAGGCCAGGGTGAGAGTGAGCCTGGGGCTCAGCACTGAAAGGGGGAATACTAGGGGCTGGTGGTGCAGGTGCATTAAACACAGGCTTTTGCTCTCAAGATGCTTAATGCCAGTTGGGGAAAACCGTGCCTTTGGAGGGAACAGTAGGCACAGGCTGGTCCCCCGACCATGATTTTTTAGGCCTGGAGACACTAGCTGCCCAGGCCTGGCTGGATCCTGGAGCAGGGAGTATGTTGCCCTGACCGAGGGCAATGGGGAGGGTGTCAGTGGGCCCAAGGGCGGGCCTTGAATCAGACCTGAGCAGTCTCACAGGGCTCTCGGAACAGAGCAGGCAGGGGGTGGCTGAAATGGGAGGAGACCGCTTTTGTGGGGAGACACACTGGCTCTACCTCTTACTGGCAGGTCCCCTTTCTAAGGGCTTCCACCTTGCCCGAGAGCCAGAGCCGACTAGGGTGAGGAGACTCCCTTGCCAGGCCGTAGTGGGGAGACATGAGGGAATGCCTGTCACACACTTGGCTCAGGGCCCAGTGGGCCATGTGGGCTCACCCCTGGCTCGTTTTGGTTTTCCTTGACCAGCCGCCCTGCCCTGGGCAGACAGATGCAGCCGGGGCGTTCCAGTGGCTGGAGCTCTCTGAGAGGCGGCTGCAAGCGCTGCAGGAGGGTGCCTTGTGCAGAGCCCTGGCAGGGTGCTGGCCATTCAGACTCCTTCCTACCCCAGGCAGCCTGGCCGAGCTGCCGGTCATCCATCCTGCTGCAGCGAGGTGAGCGCGATGCTGAAGACACTGGTCCTGCTGGTGGAAGCTGTGGCAGTGGCTGGCAGTCAGGCCCTCTTCTGCTTCTGCTCCTCCAGGCCTCCCACCCCTGGACCTCCTTACATGGCCTCCCCTAGCCTCTGGTCCCGCAGTGAAGTCTCGGCCCAGCTCCCACCAGGCCTGGGGTCTGTGCAGCAGACCTGGGAGGGCTCCTCAGAGGTGGGCATAGCCTGGGCCAGGCCCAGCTTCCCCCCGGAACCCCGCTGTGGGCAGCCCTGGATGAGCAAATGCTGCAGGAGGGGATCCAGGCCTCACTCCTTGAGGGGCCAGCCCAGTGTCCTGAGAGCCCACTATGGCTGCCTAAGTCCTCCGTCTCCTCTCTGCGGTAAGGCAGGTGGGCAGGGGTGGGTCCCCTGGTACAGGGGCTGGAGGTGGCCCTGACGTTCCCTCCCTGTTCCCCTCTCCCCATTCCACAGGCTGCAGCAGCTGGAGCGCATGGGCTTCCCGACAGAGCAGGCAGTGGTGGCACTGGCTGCCACAGGCCGAGTGGAGGGTGCTGTGTCACTGCTGGTTGGCGGGGAGGTAGGCCCTGAGGCCCTGGTGACTCAGGGGAGGGGCGGGCCTGCTCACCCTGAGGGTCCTGGTCCCCCCTAGCACATGCAGGCCCTCAAGTGACCAGAGCCCTGGCCTGTCTGCTTAGAATCATAGTGGGGTACAGGAGATGCCCCTCCAGCACCACACCCTGGTACTGCTTAGAATAAAAACCAGTTCATTTTTCAACCTGGACCTCTTTGGGGATAGCAGTTGTGTCTGACTCTTCTGTGTTGGGAACAGGGGAGATGAATAAATGAATTAGCAGCGAAGGAATGATGCATTATAGAACAGCCCCTTGATGTGCAGAGACAGCGTTACTGTCTTTGAACTGTGCAGGAAGCCATGTCCTCCACCTTGGAGCAGAGGACCTTGTGCTGGGCTGGACCCCCTGCCAAGGAGCATTCTCCATGGCTCCTTTCCCGGCTAGTTTCTCCCTAGTCTTAGGTCTCCACCTCCACGAAGACCCGCCTCCAGGAGACTTTCCCTGTCCCCTAGGAATATCCCCCAGTGCCCCTGCTGGACTGGGGGCCGGTTCATCCATCTCTTCAGGCCTGGGAGGCTCCATGGCTGGTGCCTGTGTCCTGCTGGGCCCCCTGCTCAGGAAGCAATGTGGGGGTGCCATGGGGGAGAAGCTTCTGCAGCTTTGAAGAGGCAGCTCCTCCCTCCTGGTGCCCCCTCAGCCCTTGCCCTGGTCTCAGGAGCCAGAGGGCAGAAGGTGGAGCATGGGCCTGAGATGCCGATGGGCAGTGGGGAGAGATGAGGGCCGAGGGGTGCTTGGGAAGCTGGACTTTGGGCAGTGGTGCGGGGAACTGTGTGTCCTGGAGCAGCCTGCGTACTAATCCACGTCAGGGGGCCCTACCCCAGGCTGGAGCCAGAGGGGAGAGGTTGCAGAGACCGGAAACAGACCGGAAGCAGACCCAGCAGCCTGAAGGCCACACCCTCCCCTTATGGGTGAGGAAGCTGAGACTGGGAGGCTGCCGGTCACCCAGTCTGGGGGCTGCACCAAGGCCTGGCAGCCCCTTGCTCCCCAGGCCTCTCAGAAGCTGCCACCACTGCTGGGCACCTGGCCAGGGGGTGGGGGCAGCCTGCCCCTCTGCCCTGCTCCCCTGCCCCCTCAGCCCCACAAGGGCTCACCTCACAGCTCTGCGTTGTGCATGGGCAGGGCTCCTGGCCCTGCCCAGCCACACCCCATCTATGCACACAGTGAGACACACCAAGGGGACATTAGACTGGGGGCCTTTATTGGCTGGAGATGTCTACCTCCAGGGGGCCCCTCCCTCTCCATGCCCCCACCCCCACATGGGACATGGGAGGGGCTGGGGGCTTCTGGGGCAGGACCTATGCAAGGAATCCCTGCGTCCTGCCTATTGAGCTCAGGGTGGGGACCCAGCACCAGTAATCAAGGAGAGGAGGAGTGTGTTGGGCTCCCCAAGGTTTGCTTGGGGAGGAGGGGGAGGTGAGCCCTTCCCCATCAGCCCTGCATGTGCCAAGGGCCCAGCAGAGCCCCAGCTCCTGGGTCCCTTCAGCGCCTACAGGCCCCGAGGATTGGGCAGCTGATAAGACTCGAACCAACCACCCCTTCTCTGCAGGCCTGCAGCATCCTAGTTCACAGAGGGAGATGGAGGCCCAGGGCCCTGAGCAAGGCCTCACCTCTTGCCTGCCCCTCCCTCTCAGGCTACTGTGCTTTCTCAGTTTCCTATTCGGCTTACAGGGTGAGTCAGGACCAAGACTTGCCCATCCCAAAGGCCTAGGGGCAGAAGGGACCCTGAGGACATTAATAAATACCGATGGGCGGTCCCTGGAGGCAGTTGGCCAAGTCCAGGCTGGGAAGGGAAGCCTGGCCTGGTCTGCCCCTAGGGCCGCCCCCACCCTCAGCCTCTCTCGTTGCGGCTCCTGGGGGCCACGATCCGGTAGTTGGCTGCGTGTCCTCCCCTCTTGCCCCGCAGGAGGCTGGGAGTGCCCGTGCCGGCAGGGCCTGCCCCCGACCCCTCTGGTTCTGCCGGAGGGAAGGAGAAAGTCAGGGTTAGTGAGGTTTGTGTGAGGTGCCTATCTCCCTTCAGCCCTCCGGGCTGGGGCGCTGGATACGCTGCCAGGTGCATTGTGCCCTGGCATCTGGGAGGCAGAGCTGTGAGAAAGAAGGCTGTTTACAAGCTGGTTAGTGCCTCCCCTTCCCCGCCTGGAGTTATCAGCTCCCCACCCCCATGAGAGCACTCAGGGCCTCTATTTGATTTGATTTTCTCTGTCAAGTGAGGATAAATGAACCTGCCATCTTTCTGAAATGCTTGGCAGGTAGTGAATGCTCCATAAAAGTATAGTTCTTTTTCAGGGGCTAGAGATGTGCCCTGAATCCTCCCCCTTTCACAGCTGGGTAAGCTAAGGTCAGGGAATAGACTGACTTTCCCCTCTCCTTGGGTTAGGGCACCTGTGGTGGAGAGGAGTTGAGGAAAGCCAGGCTCTACACCTACTGTACAGCTTTGGGTAAGTCTAATCTCTGTCAGGGAATCAGTTGCTTCATCTCTAAAACCAGGAGGGATAGTTCCAGATATACTCTGAAGTCCTGGCCAACTCCAATAATTAAAATTAGTTCTAATATGGCTATGGTGAAACATGCCCCAACCTGGAAACGGGTTGTCCTGCAAGAGTGAAACTGAATAATTGGCATTCTTGCCACCTAGAAAACTCCTACTCATCCTTCAACACTCAAATGAGGCCTAACTCCTCCAAGAAGTCTTCTCCCAACTTTCAGTCCCTCTCTAACTTTAATAAGTAGTTCAGGTAGGTCAGAATGGGCTATTTATTGAGAGGAACACTCAAAGAGTAGAGCCCTAGGATGGGGAACTTGGCTGAGCCTCCAAAATGCTGTTCAAAGGGAGAGACACTTGGACTCTGGTGAGCACCAGCTTCCCATTGGGGCACTGCCAGGGTAGTGGGCTACACCCTCATAATCACAGCTGTCTAGCACTCTGACCTTGTGTGCCCCAGCCTCCCATACACCTCTGGTCTGAAATTTGAGGCCCCTGGGTCAGACAGGTGTGTGTGGTCACAGTCAAGCAGATCCCATGCCTCTTCAGGAGGAGAGGGGCATGGAACTCAGGCTCCCACATCCCCTAGGGCCAACTCCTGGCCCCCCCCCCCCCATGTACCAATTATGTGGTTTTGGGCAAGTCACAGAATCTTCAAGTCTCATCCGGAACAGGGGAACCATTGTGGTTAAATATTTAAGGTGACCAGGAGTGCAAAGTGGTTTTCACAGTAAATGCTGGATTATTATGGACACTAAGTGTGATTCTGACCCAGGTCTCCTGCAGGCCTGCACTGTGAGTTGGTCATGAGATGCTATTCAGACACAATCATATTCTGGGCCCCTGGTTTCCCCAGGGCCCTCCTCAGTGCCTGGTAGAGCAGAGGTGTCAGTAAACTTTTGTTGATGGAGCAACAAGAGCCAGTGCTTTAGAGGACAGACCTATGGTGGATCCCAGGCCTCCCCACTGCTCTCGCTATGACTCTGAGATCGTGTGAGTTCTTTGCACTTCTGTTTCTTCATCTGTGAAATGAGCATTCACCTAGCAGTCCTGTTAAAAGGGCTGGGTGTGTGGGGATCCTTGGGTGGCTCAGTGGTTTGGCGCCTGCCTTCGGCCCAGGGTGTGATCCTGGAGTCCCGGGATCGAGTCCCACAACGGGCTCCCCGCATGGAGCCTGCTTCTCCCTCTGCCTGTGTCTCTGCCTCTCTCTGTGTGTCTCTCATGAATGGATAAATAAATAAAATCTTAAAAAAAAGGGGGAGGGGGCTGAGTGTGAATCTCCTAGCCCGGTGGCCAGGATGTGTGACAGCTGATACTATCTCTTCATTATTGCTTATAACCTAAACATAAGCCCAATCTGGGTCTTTAGATAGGCTCCTGCTGTGTATGATGGGATGATGGGGAAAGTTCCTTCTTTGCTCTCCTCTCACCTCCCTTCTAGGGCCACAATGCAAGCTGGCTCCTGGGGTCACCCAGCTGGGATTGTGGCCACAGTGAGTGGGCGTAGCCCTTCTTAGGTGACCGGCACTCTCTCCCTGGGCTGCTGGACACAGAGGTGACCAAAGTGGAGGTGGGGTACAGACCAAGGGCTACAATGTGTCCCTTCTGGCTTCTCTCCCAATACTGACAGGAGGTGGGGGGCACCTGAAAAAGCCTGGGATTTGGTCCTTGGGCCCTAAACTGTTAAAGGGAGCGGAAGTCTGGGAGATGGTCGCTGATGTTTCTAAAAGCTAGAGAAGCCCTGAGGCAAGGTGGGGAGAGCTTTGGAAGCAGACTACATGCCCCTTCCAGCCTGCAGGCCTTTGTCCCTTTGTCTTTCTATCTTCTTGCTCTCACACTCGTAGGGCTCTTCCGTGACCCAATGCAGGTGTCCCCTCTCACAAGAAGACTTCTCCACCCCACAGCCGGAAGTGATTGCCACTCACTCACATCCTTTGGTGCTCCTGTATCCCATGGCCCTCATCTCTGTAGACACTGAGGGCACCCTATTGCTTGATGGGCCCAGAGCATCTGCCCTGACTTGGCACTCAGTAGGGGCATACCCTACAGTTTTGCTGAATGAAAGAGGCTTGGCTGTCATCCTGGCCCTCCTTCCTGCTTGAGGACTCAGTTTCCCCAAATGTAAAATAGACGCAAAGTTGGACATGATGTCCAAGGCCTTTGTGGACTAGTTTACTAGGATTGGGCTGTGAGATGGGGCCACTGGAGTGGGGAGAAGGATGGCCACAGGGCCTCTTAGCCGGTAGAAGAGGACCAGAGCTCAGCCTGGAGGGTGGTCAATCCCTGCCTCTCTCCAGGGCCACCCACAGGCTCTGGTTTAATGGGGAGAGCCTTCCTTAGCCCCACCATGAAAAGCCAGGCACAAGGAAGGGTGCAGTCCACTTGGTGTCTAAGCTCCTTCCATGCCTTCTACTTCCCTTTAAGAGCCTTCTCAAACTGGGCCCTGCCAGATTCTCTATCCTCAGCTGTCACTCTTTAGCAGCCTCATAGAACAGTCAAGCTTCTTGGCTTTTGCTCATGCTGTTCCTCTGCCTGTTTATTCATACTGATCCTTGCCCTCCAGGTCCATATAGATGATACCTCCTCCAGGAAGCCCTCCCTGAGATGCCCAGCCTGGGTCAGAGGCACTTCTGTGTTGTCATAGCACTCACTCCACCATGGTATTCCTCACCCTCGGTTTAACAGTTCCAGGGCAACCCCGGCATCCCTGCACCCTACACTCCACAAGAACAGGACTATGTCTGTCTTATCTGGGAGCCTGTCCCTGCCAGCAAAGTGTCAGACACCGTCTACTGGTCGGCTGGAAGAATTAGAGAAGGAGTGTCTGCTGGCCTGGGTCCACTGGTGGGAGGTGACTTGTGTCCCTAGGCTCTTTCTGGAAGGGGCCGCCCCTATCTGCCCGCCCTGCCATTACCTGGCCAGATGATGGCTTCCAGCAGGGTGACTCGTCTGGCCAGGAGCTCCAGCTGAGCCTGCTGCTGCAGGAAGCTCTGTAAGCTAGGAGCCTGATGGGAGATCAAGAAGAGCAAGACGGTGCGAGTCCGGCCTCCAAGGGCTGGGCCGGAGAGCCGAGGGTGGGGTGTAGGGGCAGCCACCGGCCGGCTTCGAGGCAGGAGCCTGCCTGGATGTGAGTCTCTCTTGAGACCTTGGTCTCCCCTTCTAAGTGGGGAGGGGGCTTGCCTGGCTCCTCAAGTGATCAGATGATGGTGAAAGTGTTGGGTAAATGCCTGGGGTGGGGGTCTGGCTCTCTCTGGCCCCTGAAGGGACCTGCAGGATGGGTTATGAGGACCAGAGGGGGAAGTGCAACTGTAAGGGAGATACTTGGGGCCAAAGAAGGCCTGCCCTGTGAGAGCCTCCTAGGGCTTTTGGGGGAGGGGAGGTCGGCACTGGAGCGGCCTGAGCCTGGCTTCATCATCCACAGTCCCTTGAACTTCCAGAGTCTAGCTCCGTAACCTATTGTCCTGTGAGCTTGGAGACTGGCTCTGTTACCTGCAACTTCTGTAGAGCTGAATGAAGCCTGACTTCATTATCCACGATCCCCTGCTCTGCTGCAGTCTAGCTCTGTTTCCCACAATCCCCTGGTGGTCTGGAGTTTGGCCCCACTGCCCCGAAGTTCTTCCAAACTCTTCCAAACTGTTACCTCTGCTTCCCCTGCAGGCCTGGAAACCATATTACCCACAACGCCCAGAGGCGCAGGTCTGACCACAGAGGTGGTAGGCCCAGGTTTCTAGGGGCCCCCTTTTCACCTGTGGAAGAGGGACCAGCCATGGAGGGATAGGGGGCCTTGCTCTCTCAGGTCCTCACCTGCCTGGGGCAGGCACCTTCTCCAGTCTCATGACTGGGTCCAGGCAGCTCCACCCCGGGAAGGCCTGGGGAAGGCTAGCGGGTAGGGGCTGGGCTGTCTGTCCGTCTGTCTGTCTCTACTCACCATAGAGCCCAATCATTGTTTCCAAGATTAAAACCCTCTCAGCTAAAATCTTCAAAGCCTCGCGTAGTTGGTGCAACCCCTCCCCCTGCGGAGGAAAGAGACAGATGCAGCCGTGAAGGGGGCAAGGAAGGGGGCCCTGCAAAGCTTGTTGGTGGCCCATGCCCCACCCCGGACATGCACCTGCAGCCCTGCACCACCAGCCACAGCCCACGGCCCTCGGACAGCCAGGATAAGACCGGGAGAGGACGAGTTGGGGTGGGGGCGGGCAAGACAGGTGGAAGCAGCCCCCTCAGTAAGTCCTGATGGGTTCCAGCTGGCTGCTCTCTGCCCACACCCCTGCACATCTGCTGCACTGGTGGCAGGGGGATCCCAATCCACAGGGGCCATGCCACTGTCCCAGAGCCTGCCACTGAACCTGCCCTAGAGGCTGTCATGGGGCACACCTCAATCTCTGTTGCCTGACACCTGCAGGATTCCTGCCACATCCCTGGCCACCTGCACTCTTGTTGACTTAATATTCTTTAAACTGAGTCACTTTTTGCCTTAATACTGCATTAATCTCACTCTAACGGCTTCCATCAGTGGGAACAGGCTACTTACCAATATCCTTTCCATTCACATCAAAATGAATATATGCAAGCAAAATTATAAAATGTTTGCATGGCATCACTTTTGGGAAGTTGTGCTTAAAATGCTGGAAGAGCTGAAGTTCAGTCCACTCCCCAGCTCTTTTCACTTTGGACTCCTCCCTCCCCAGGCTCTGACTATTCCAAGTCCATATTCTGGACATCCTGGAATTAGGCTCCCGAAGCCCCACCCTCCCTTCTGAGCAGTACCCAGGGATGTGGCAGGGGGGCCCCACAGCCCCTCCCCCAGCTTGCCCCTTGGCAACAGCATCAGCTGCCACCCCGGGCTCCTGCCAGCCCTCGTGTTCACTTCCAATTTGTCTGTCTGTCCTTTCCTTCTCCAGCACGGGGTCCACAGTCTGGCTGAACCTCCTCACTCCCTCACTCTTCCTCTCTCCTGGTCCAGACTAAAGCTATTTCCGGAATGTTGATATGGTAATTCCAACAGAGCACCAGGACAGCAAGAACTATTCCAGCCCTGACGTATCTGGGAGTCTCTCTCGGCATCCTTTACTTCGTACAGACTAAGTGAACAGAGGGCCAGAACATGTACATTGTTACAAGAGGTCCAACCCTTTACAGTTCACCAAAACATCTAACAGCCGAGAGACCGTCCACCATGTCTGTGAGCCTGCTGTGGCATTGCTGGGACTGTCCATTGTAACCCGGGTGTCCTGTCCACAGCATAAGGACTGCGCTACCCTCAGGCCACTAAGTGGCCACTGCAGCCGAAGAGCCACAGGGTCACCATGGGCCACACACCAAAGTAATCCTTCTTCAAGTATTACAGGAGCAGGATCTAAAAATGGATGACCTTCAAAAATTATGTTAAGCCTCCCGGCATGGGCAGTGGGACAAGCTGACATCACGAACCTTCTGGTAAGATGTAATAAGAAGGCACTACCTCCACTACTGCTCCTGCCGAGAGCATTTAACTGCATCTCATCACGAGGAAATGATCAGACAAATCTAGATGGTGGAATATTCACAAAAAGACAAAGTCAAGAGAAAGTAGGAAAGGACAGGGAGGGACGCCTAGGTGGCTCAGTGGTTGAGCATTTGCCTTCAGCTCAAGTCGTGATCCCAGGGTCCTGGGATTGAGTCTGGCACCAGGCTCCCCATAGGGAGCCTGCTTCTCTCTCTGCCTATGTCTCTGCCTTTCTCTCTGTGTCTCTTGTGAATAAATAGATGGAATCTAAAAAAACAAAGGACAGGGGCTGTTCTAGATTACAAGACACCAGAGATGGAACAACCAAATGCAATGTGTGAATCTTGATTAGATCTTAGATTAAAAAAAAAAAAAAGCTAAGAAAGGCATTTTGGGGATGACTGGTAAAATTTGATATAAGTTAAGTGATACAGAACTTGATGTCATCATTTCATTGAATTAATGTCTGCTTTCTTAGATGTGATGGTGGGTTGTATTGGGGCTTTTTGGGAGAATGTCCATATTCTTTTGAGATACACACTGATGTGTTAGGGGAAATGTGGATGGGGTTTGCAGCTTACTTTCAAATAGATTTTTAAAAAGTCTATAAATATAAATAAAGAGAAAGAGCAAATGTGGCAAAATACTAATAGTTGGTCAGTCTACAGGAAGGCAGAATGATATTCATTATACTGAGTTTTCTGCATATTTGAACATCTCCCCAATGAAAATTGGAAGAGAGGTGCCTGGCTGGCTTATTCTGTAGAGCATGTGCCTCTTGATCTCAGGGTTGTAGGTTTGAGACCCATATTGGGTGTAGGGATTGCTTAAAAATAAAATCTTTATTAAAAACAAACAAAAAAGGAAATTGGAGGAAAAAATGAAAAACAAAATCCTGCTATTTGGATCCCTTCTAAGATGAGTGGCCTGTTGTTTGTGCTGATAACCCCCCAATCCCCTCTTGGCCTGGACTGAGTGTCCAGGGCCTGCTGAACACCCCCACTCAGCTTTAACACAGACAGCTCCCACTTTCCTTGGACAGAACCCAGTAGGGCAACTTCTCCTGGCTCTCTACTGTAAAGGTTGCCTAACTTCTCACTCTCTGTTACAGCCAAACTAGCACCAAGTATCTCTTAATCCATTGACATCCATCCATCCTCACTGTTCTCCCTTCCAGTTCCAGCCCCCTGGTCTCTTGCCTGGATGACCACAACAGACTCCCTCCTGCTGTCTCTCTGCTTCTCCCGTGTTGCTCCCTTCTGTCTTTTCTCCACCCGTAGTCAGAGGAGCTGTTTGCAAACAAAACTCTGTGTCCCTTCCCTGCTGTTAATACTTCAATGACTCCCACTGTCCACAGAACAAAGTTCAAATTCCTCAATGTGGCCTCTTAAGTCCTGAAAGCCTGTTTGGCCTCCGTCTCACCCCTTGACTGTCACACTGTACCAGGCCAAGTATTTGCAGCTCCTTGAACACACCAGGCTCACTCCCGCCCTGAGGCCTTTGAACATGATGTTCTCTCTCCTCTGTCTGGTTAATGCACCTTTCAGGCCTCAGTCCTCATCTTCTCCAGGAGGATGCTAAATCCTCTGCCATCACAGCTGAGCTCCCTCTCTCCTGTGGCCACTGGTTACTGGTCTGATCCCCCCATCCCACTGTGACCCACCTTGAGGGTAGGGACTGTCCAAATCATATCTATGTCTACAGTGCCCAGCCTGGGACCTGGCACCCACCGAGGAGGGGATGGTTTCCCTGGTCCTGGGAGCTGAAAATCCCGGGCTTCAGTTCCACTCTGCCAACAATTTGCTCTGCAGGAGTTGGACCTCAGTTTTTCCTGTCCGAATAAGGGGGTACGAGCTTTGGTCTAGATGGGCCAGCTCAGCTCAGTCACTCTGGGCAGTGCCTGCAGTTCATGCTCATGACCACTGGGTGTCACTGCTGAGCCAGTCTGGCCAGTGGTTCAGGTCTACCTGGGGGTTAGTAGGAGAGTAGCCCCCTCAGGGTCCTTCCCCGCACTTGACATCATTCCCACCTACCCCAACAGAGTTGGTTCCCCAGTCTCCAAAGCCTCATGCTTACCCCAGCCCAGCAGGACCCCTCAAGCAGGTGGCAAGCAGGGGCAGAAGTACAGGTGGGCAATGGGGCAGGAGGCAGGAGGATGGGCAAGGGCCCTGCTACCTCTGGGGCAGCCCCTCCCACAGGTGGTCCTGAGTTAGAGGCCTGGGTTGGAACAGTTCAGGCATCCATTCTCTTCCTGGAATCCCCATGCAGGGATGGAGCTGCATAGTCTAATTCAGCCTCATTTCACCTCTCCTAACTCTCCTGGGCTGGGTAGAAAACATGTTCCTGGAGTGGGAGTGGCCAGTGAAGGGGCCTAGAGGAGCAATGGGCTGGGTTCACACAGGTCTACCTGACCCCCAGCCCAGCTCATGCCCATACTGGCAGTGTGCTTAAGAGGCTCTGGAGCCACTGGGGTTGAAGGGGTGTGTGGGGAGTAGAGTGACAGTGAGGGGCTGGGAGAGGCTTGTCGGAGAGGTAGCAGGGCCTCAGAAGTCATGGGAAGACACGGGGGGTGGGGGGGAGGACTCGTGCAGGGTGAGGGGCTCCCACGGCTGTATCCATCACTGACCCCACAATCAGGAGCAGAGAGGGCAAGGCAGGCGCTTAGGTGTATCCCATGTCATTAACTAGTGCCTGCTGGGAAGTAGGGTACCCCAACCAGACTGCACCAAGGAGGGGTTGGGAGAAAGGGAGGCATGATACCAGCCTCCTGAATAGCTTTTCAGTTTTCTTTCCTGTAGGGGTGTCTACCCCCACCCTACCCATTTTCCAAATGTCTGTGTCCTAATAGTTCCCAGGTCCCTGCATTCTGGGATTTTTGGTTCTCCTCCCATGCATCACTTGGGTGGGCAGATTTCTAGGCCTGGGAACTGATTCACTGCAACTCTCTCCAATGATTGTAAAGGTTTCTAGGATCCCACATGTGGTTTCTATGTCCCCTTTCTCATATATGCTATGTCTCCTGTGCATGTGACAGTTTCTAGGCCTTTCTTCTCAATATTTATGGACTTCCTATGTTTATAGTGGTTTCTAACCCTTCAGCTCATTTTCCATGCTTCTCTCATGTAAATGATCATTTCTAGGCTTCTCCTCCCACTCCCCACGGCTCTCCTATGTATGTGATGGTGTCTGGGACCTCGTGTTAATTATAGCTCTTTTGAGAATAGTGGAGTCTAGGTCCCCTACCTCATTTACCATGTATGATGTATAAATAATGGTTTCTAGGTCTCCCTTCCCATGATCCATGGGTTTCCTATGTGTACGGTGGTCTCTTGATCCCCTGTCCCGTTTACCTAGTGTACCTCACTGTTGCTATGCCTCCCTTCCTACACTTCACAACTTTCTCAAGGCCCCCTGTGGATATTGTTTTCATGCTTGCCTTTCTTCTGCAGACAGAGTAGAAGCCAAAGCCCTAGCTGGGAAGGGGCTATGGAGACAGAGGATGCAGTCTGGACTGGGTCAGCCCAAACCATCTAGTAGGAACAGGCAGGGTCACCCGGGCTTGGAAAGGCCACAGAGGGAAGGGGGAGACAGGGACGAAGACATAGACAGAGAGCGTGGGGTCTGCTGATAAGGCTGGCCCTGCCTGGTTGGGAAGGACAGGATGAGGAGGAGGCTAGAGCTGAGATCTGTCAAGACTCCTTCCCAGAAGACCAGGTTGCAGGGGGGATTTGAATGAGGTACCCCCCTCCTCCAAATGATCTCCTGAGTGCCCAGGGCAGGAGGGGTCAGTGGGAGGTCTGTGCTCAGCTGGAGCTTACCCATTGGCTCTTCTCCCCAGGGTCTCCTTTGGGGCCAGGTTCTCCCTGCAAGGAGAGACAGAGGTAGAAGCAATGAGAGAGGGAAGGAAGAAAGAGGGGGAGGGGAGGAGAGCGGAAAGAGGGAAGGAGAGATTGGGAGAAGCTAAAAGACAGAGAAATAGAGCGTGGCCAGTATTGGATTAACACTAGGTTAAATGCAAAAAACCATAATTTGAAGGCAATGGAACATAATAAAAATAAACCAGAAACTGGAGGCTTTTTGACCTTTGAAAGAAGGGAGTTACACACACACACACACACACACACACACACACACACACACACACCTTTTCCCCTGAGGGCACATTCCAGCTCCCTCAGCCTGGCAAATAGCTCAAGCAGGCAGCTTTAGTCTTATTGGGCTGAAGAATTACATGTTGGAGTGAAGACTGCCAAAGGAGGAGGAAATTGAACGGAAATCCTGGAAAGCAGGGAGCCACAGCAGGGGAGAGAAATCTACATAAATACTCTCTAATCCTTGGATGGTCCATGAACTAAAGTCGCAAAGATGAAGTCCAGCCCACACTCTAGACCAAATGTTGAAGAAAATCAACATTCTTCAGAGGAAGATAATAGAATCCAGATTCTCTTTACTTTATTATCTACATTGTCCAGAATGGAATAAAAATTACTAGATATGTGAAGAAATAGGAAAATGTGATTCACGACCAAAAGAAAAATAAGTCAGTAGAAATAGATCCAGAGCCAACTTAGATGTTGGAATGAGCAAGACATAAAGCTTAAAATACCTGTGATATTTATCATCAAGGAAATGCAAATCAAAACTACAATATCACCTCACACCTGTCAGAATGGCTACACAAGAAAAACAGGTGTTGTCGGGGATGCAGAGAAAGGAGAACCCTAATGCATTGTTGGTGGGAATGCAAACTGGTGTAGCCACTATGGAAAACAGTATGAAGGTTCCTCAGAAAGTTAAAAAACTACTCTATGATCCAGCAATTGCACTACTAAATATTTAGTCAGTAAGGATACAAAAATACTAATTCAAAGAGTTACCTGCATCCTGATATTTGTAGTGGCATTATCTAAATAGTCAAATTATGGAAACAGCCTAAATGTCTATTGATTAATGAATGGATGAAGAAGATATGGTTATACATACATTATACATATATTATATATATATATCATATCTGTTTGTATATACATATACATATGTAGTGAAATATTACATATGTATATGTACATATGTACATACACACACATATTCTTTTAGTATATGTGCTGCCGAAGCGAGCACTACACACATACATATATAGTGAAATATTATCCAGCTATAAAAATGAATGAAATTTTGCCATTTGCAATGATAATAGAGCTAGAGACTATAATGCTAAGTGAAATAAGTCAAAGAAAAATATCATATGATTTCACTCTTATGTGGAATTTAAGAAACAAATGAGTAAAAGGAAGACAGAGAGAAAGAAAGAAAAATAGAGGCAAACTAAGAAACAGGCTCTAAACCATAGAGAACAAACTGAACTGATGGTTGCCAGAAGGGAGGTAGGTGCCAGAAGGAGGGAATGGGTGAAATTGCTGACGGGGATTAAGGAGCACACTTGTCATGATGAGCTAGAGGTGATGTATGGAAGTGTTGAATCACTCTATTGTACACACCAGAAACTAATAATACACTGTCTGCTAACTAACTGGAATTTAAATAAAAACTTTAAAAAATAAAATATCTGTGGTAAGTGTGTTAAAGAATGTAGTGGAACTGATATAATGGGTGATGAGATGGGGACTTTCAGGAGATCTGTGAAAACTGAAAAAGCATCAGATGGAAATCCTGGAAATGAAAAGGATAATACTTAAAATAAAAAAATTCGTTAGCTGGGATTAACAGAAGACTGGCCATAACAGAAAAAAGAATCAGTTAACTTGAAGACAAGTCAATGCAACAACTCAAAATGAAGCACAAAGAGGAAAAAAAAAATTTTTTTTTTTTTTTAATTAGCAGAGTCTGGAGCGCTTGGCTGGCTCAGTTGGAGGAGTGCACGTCTCGTGATTTTGGGGTCATGAGTTAAAACCCAAAGTGGGGGGTAGAGATAACCTAAAAAAATTAAAAATTAAAAAATTTTTTAACAGAGCCTCAATGATTCGTGGGAGAGTATTAAGTATAACTGAGGTCCCAGAAGGAGAGAAGAGAGTGCAGGAATAGAAAACATGTTGAGGAAATCTTAATCAATTTTGTCTCCAAATTTGATTTAAAAACAAAACAAAACAGACTTCTTGTTTTGGTATGGCACATAAGGAGCTCAGGAGTTGCCATTCTGTCCTAAGAACAAGTAAAATGCTGAACAAACTAGAAAATCAACAACTCTTCTTAGAGCTATCCAAGCAGGGAGGTCACAGGACAAACCACTGCCCCCCAAATTGCAGGGAGAGGGGGTGGATTACAATTTCCTCAGCAGAAGCCTCCCTGGGAACCAGTGCCAATGCAGGAAAACCTAAATGTAACTGACAAATTGCTGGTGACTCGGTGTGGCCACCTCTGAGAGTTAAACATTCTGGGGGGACCCAGTTGTTGGGGAATCAACACATGCATGTGAATCAGCACATGCATGTGAATTTCTTTCTTTCTTTTTTTTTTTTGCATGTGAATTTCACTCAGGAGCTCGTTAGGTCCTCACAGTGAATGCTGTAGAAAAATCTCATGCTTTCAGCAGGAGAAGGGGGAAAGGAACCATCTTGAAACACACCCACCAGCATTCCGTTCTCAGCAAGGCCTGCCCTCAGGACAAACTATTTTAGGAGAGCCTAACCTGCTGGGGTCTTATCACAGCCTAACTGACCTGGGGGAAGAGAAATAGCCCCATCAGCCCCCTCTAGCCATCTTGTCCCACCTAATGGGAAAACAAAACAAAACAAAACAAAATTAAGATGCACTGGTCAAGTTCGCAGACTTCCCGAAAGACTGAGACGGGACTATCGGACTCCAGAAGGCTTCCTCCACCTGCACATCTAACCACTACGTTACTAAAGTCTCTGTACTGTTGTTCCTTTCACGCAGTACATCATGTTTACCTTCCAACAAAAAATTACAAGGGATTGCCAGGTTGCCTTTTAGTTTTGTTGACTGTTTCCCTTGCTGTGCAAAAGCTTTTTTTAAAACAGCATTTCAGGGGATCTCTGGGTGGCTCAGCAGTTTGGCGCCTGCCTTTGGCCAAGGGTGCAATCCTAGAGTTCCGGGATCGAGTTCCGCATCTGCTCCCGGCATGGAGCCTGCTTCTCCCTCTGCCTCTCTATCATGAATAAATAAATAAAATCTTAAAAAAATAATAAACGGCATTTCAAGATTATTTATTTATTTATTTATTTATTTGAGAGAGCAAGTGAGAGAGAATGAGCACAAGTTGGGAGGGGGGCAGGGAGGGAGAGCGGAGGGAGAAGCAGGCTCTCCGTTGAGCAGGAAGCCTGATGCCGGGCTCGATCCCAGGACCCTGGGATCATGACCTGAGCAGAAGGCAGATGCTTAACCAACTGAGCCACCCAAGCGCCTCTGCACAAAAGTTTTTGTCTTGATGAAGCCCCAATAGTTCATTTTTGCTTTTGTTTTCCTTACTTTTGAAGATGTATCTAGCAGAAGTTGCTGTGGCTGTGGTCACAGAGATTGCTACCTGTGCTCACTTCTAGGATTTTGATGGATATCTGTCTCACATTTAGGTCTTTAATCCATTTTGAATCATATGTGAGAAAGAAACAAAACAGATGGACGGGGCAGCCCCGGTGGCTCAGCGGTTTAGCGCTGCCTTCAGCCCAGGGAGTGATCCTGGAGACAGGGGATTGAGTCCCATGTCCGGCTCCCTGCATGGAGCCTGCTTCTCCCTCTGCCTGTGTCTCTGCCTCTTTCTCTTTGCGTCTCTCATGAATAAATAAATAAAATATTAAAAAAAAAAGATAGGGGGAGGGAAGGAAAAATAAAATAAAATAAAATAAAACAAAATAAAATAAAATAAAATAAATAAAATGAAAACAGAGAGGGAGATAAACCATTAGAGACTCTAGGAAACAGGGTTGCTGGAGGGGAAGGGGGTGGGGGAATGGGATAACTGGGTGATGCGCATTAAGGAGGGCACTTGATAGAATGAGCACAGCATGTTGAATGCAACTGAATCACTAAATTTTACCTCTGAAACTAATAATATAGTATATGTTAATTAAATTGAAATTATATTAAAAAACACAGTTTTAAGAGACTGAGCAAATATTAGAACCTGAGTCAGATATAGCATGGATGTTGGAATTATCAGACCAGGAATTAAAAAAAAAAGAAAAAAACAATGAGTAATATGCTAAAGGCTTTAATGGAAAAACTGACAACATGCAAGAACAGATGGATACTGTGAGCAGAGAGGTGGAGATTCTAAGAATCAAAAAAGAAATGCTAGATTTTGGTTGAAGATGACCCAAGCTAAGAGTTATCATATTCTTCCCAGGCCTCCTAAGAAATACTTCAATTCTAGCAAAGGCCCTTCTTTCTAGTAACAGGAGTCATGGTCCAGAAACACAAATTCAACAGAATTTCAGCCACTTATCTTCCAGATTGTTCCCTTCCTAAAGTTCTACCCAGAGTAGGAAAAAATAATGAAAACACTATTGCAGTCCCAAGTCCTTCAGTTTCCTGGCCAAGATTTCATATCCCCTTCAAGGTAACTTTCAAGGAAAAAGTGAGAGGGGAGGGGCATATGGGAGACTTCCAAGGTACTGATTAGGTTCTATTTCTTAAGCTTGGTGTTGGGCACATGAATAGATGATTTAATATTATTATTTAGATTTTTCAGGTTAAAATTTTTTTGCATGTACTTTTGAAAAAATGCTAGAGATCAAAAACTTGAAACAGAAATGAAGAATGCCTTTGAAGTGCTCACTGGTAAACTGGATGTGGTAGAGGAAAAAATCTCTGAACTTGAGAATATGACAATAAGAAATTTTCAAAACTATGGGATGCCTGGGTGGCTCAGTGGTTGGGCGTCTGCTTTCAGCTCAGGGCCGAGATCCCGGAGTTCCGCAATTGAGTCCCACGTTGGGCTTCCTGCTTCTCTCTCTGCCTCTCTCTCTCTCTCTCTCTCTCTCTCTGTGTCTCTCATGAATAAATAAATAAAATCTTAAGAAAAAAAAAAGAAAATTTCAAAACTGAAAAGCAATGAGAAAAAAGACTGAAAAAAGCAAAAAAGAACATCCAGGAATGATGGGACAATTATGAGAAGTGCAACAAATGTAACAAGAAGACCAGAAAGAGAAGAAAAAGAAAGGAACAGAAGCAATATTTGAAGCAATAATGACAGGATTTTCCCAAATTGTCAGATACCAAGCCACAGATCCAGGAAGTTCAGAGAACACCAAGCAGGATAAATGCCAAAAAAAAAAAAAAGAGAAAAAAAAAAAGCCCCCCCCCAAAACCAAGAAAAAAAAAACCAAAATAAAACAAAAACAAAAACAAATCTGCCTTGCAAGAAATATTAAAAGGAATTCTTCAAAGAGAAGGAAGTGATAAGTCAGAAACTTGGGATCTACATAAAGAAAGGAAGAGTATCAGAGAAGTAATAAATGAAGGTAAAATACAAACTTTTATTTCTCTTATACTTAACTGAGCTAATAGAAAACACTTTGTTCAAAATAATAACCAACAATAGAGTTGCCTGAGTAGCTCAATCAGTTAAGCATCTGCCTTTGGCTCAGGCCATGATCCGGGGGTCCTGGGATTAAGCCCATATCAGGCTCTCTGCTCAGCAAGGAGTCTGCTTCTACCTCTCCCTCTGCTCCTGCCCCTGTTCTCTCACTCTTTCTCGCTCTCTCATATGTGCTCTCTCTCTAATAAACAAAATCTTTAAAAAAATTATACCAATCATGTATTTGATTATGTATGCGTATCATATGCATGTGTGTATGTGTACATGTGTATATACAGATATATTTACATTTAATTATATATGAGTGAAATGAATTACCTCAATGATATAAGGAAGAGGAGGGAATAATTGAGAATATTTTATTATAAGGTATTTGCACTAACCATGAAGCAGTATAGTGTTATTTGCAAGTAGAGTTGGGTTACTTGTAAATGTATATTGCAGACTTTGAGGAAACCACTACAAAAGTAAAAAAGGTAGTGCAACTGATGTACCAAGAAAGGAGAGAAAGTGGAATTATATGATATGATGAATTAAAACTACAAAAGGCAGAAAAATTATAGAAGACAAAAATAGGAATGAAGAATAAGAGCAACAAATAGAAGACAGTAAAAAAAAATCTGATAATCACTTAAATGTTAATGGTTTGTTTAGTTTTAATTTTTTGAAGATTTTATTTTTGTTTTTTTCTTAAATATTTTATTTATTTATTCATAAGGGACACACAGAGAGAGGCAGAGACATAAGCAGAGGGAAAAGGAGGTTTCCTGCAGGGAGCCTGATGTAGGACTTGATCTCAGGACTCTGGGATCATGACCTGAGCCAAAGGCAGACGCTCAACCACTGAGCCACCCCGGTGTCCCTAAAGATTTTATTTATTTATTTATTTATTTTTTAAAAAGATTTATTTATTTATTTATGATAGACATTGATTGAGAGAGAGAGAGGCAGAGACACAGGAGGAGGGAGAAGCAGGCTCCACGTCGGGAGCCTGACGCGGGACTCGATCCCGGGACTCCAGAATCGCACCCTGGGCCAAAGGCAGGTGCCAAACTGCCGAGCCACCCAGGGATCCCCGAAAGATTTTATTTTATTTATTTTTTAAAAGATTTTATTTATTTATTCATGGGAGAACAGAGAGAGAGAGAGAGAGAGGCAGAGACACAGGTAGAGGGAGAAGCAGGCTCCATGCAGGGAGTCCAACATGGGACTCGATCCAGGGACTCCAGAATCACGCCCTGGGCGGAAGGCAGGCACTTTAACTGCTGAGCCACCCAGGTGTCCCAAGATTTTATTTTTAAGTAAGCTCTACAGCCAATGTGGGGCTCAAATTCACAAACCTGAGACAAGAGTTGCACGCTCCACTGATTGAGCCAGCCAGGTGCCCCTAAATGCCAAGGGGTTAAATACACCAATTAAAAGTCCAGGACTGGGGATCACTGGGTGGCGCAGCAGTTTAGCACCTGCCTTTGGCCCAGGGCGCGATCCTGGAGACCCGGGAACGAATCCCACGTCAGGCTCCCGATGCATGGAGCCTGCTTCTCCCTCTGCCTATGTCTCTGCCTCTCTCTCTGTGACTATCATAAATAAATAAAAATTAAAAAAAAAAAAGGATTGTTGGGATGCCTGGGGCTCAGTGGTTAGGCATCTGCATTCAGCTCAGGGAGTGATCCCGGGGTCTGGGGATCGAGTGCCACATCGGGCTCCCTACAAGGAGCCTGCTTCTCCTTCTGCCTATGTCTCTGCCTTTCTCTCTGTGTCTCTCATGAATAAATAAATAAAAATCTTATTTTAAAAAAAGTCTAGGATTGTCAGAGTGGATTAAAAAAAACAAGATCCAACTATATGTTGTCCAGAAGAAGCCCAATCTAAATATAAAGATGCATATAAAGCCAAGGGATGGAAAAAGATATATCATGCTAGCACTAATGAAAAGAAAACAGGAGTTGCTATATTAATTTCAAACAGTGCAGACTTCAGAGAAAGTAATCATGGGTAAAGAGGGGCAATACATAATGATAAAGGGATCAATACCCCATGAAGGCACGATGATCCTTAACATGTATATGCCTAACAACAGAGCATTGAAATATACAAGCTCCAAAGTGATAGAACTGCAAGGAGAAACATATGAATCCATTATTACAGTTGGAAACTCTAACATCTGTCAGAAATGGACAGATCCAGACAGGCAGAAAATCAGAAAGAACATAGTTGAAATCAACAATACCATCAATCAACTGGATACAACTGACATCTATAGACCACTTCATCCAACAACAGATTACACATTCTTCTCAAGCTCACATGGAACATTCTGGGCCATAAAATATATCTTAATGAATTTCAAAGAACAAAAATCATAGCATGCATGTTCTTAGACTATAATGGATTTAAGCCAGAAATTAGTAACAGAAAGATAACTGGAAACTCCCCCAAATACTTGGGAATTAAACAACGGACTTCTAAACAAGATCAAATAAGAAATCTCCAGAGACATTAAAAATATTTTGAACTACATAAAAATAAAATTGCAACTTATCAAAATTTGTAGGATGTGTCAAAAGTAATGCTTAGATGGAAATTTACTGTTTTTGTTTTGTTTTGTTTTAGATTTTATTTATTTATTCATGAGAGACACAAAGAAAGAGGCAGAGACAGGCAGAGGGAGAAGCAGGCTCCATGCAGGGAGCCTGACATGGGACTTGATCCCGGGTCTCCAGGATCAGGCCCTGGGCGGAGAGTGGTGCTAAACTGCTAAGCCACCCAGGCTGCCCTAAAATTTATTGTATTGAATGCATATATTAGAAAAGAAGAAAGATCTAAAATCAATAATCTAAGTTTTACCCTTAGAAAAGTAGAAAAAAGGAGAGTAAATTAAAAATAAGTTAGCAAAATAAAAGAAATAATAAAAATTAGAGCATAAATCAATGAAATTGAAAATAGGAAATCAATAGGGAAAATCAACAAAACCAAAAGCTAATTCTTTGAAAATATCAACAAAACTGATAATCCCCTAAGATAATTTTTTAAAAAGATTTTATTTATTTGTTCATGAGAGACGGTCGGGGGGGGGTGGTGGCTGGGGCAGAGACACAGGCAGAGGGAAAAGCAGGCTCCTCAGGAGCCTGATGTGGTACTTGATCCAGGACTCTGGGATCATGAATGAGCCAAAGGCAGACACTCAACCACTGAGTCACCCGGTGCCCTACCAAGATAATTGAAAGAGAAAAAAGAGAAGATACAAATGACTAAAATCAGAAATGAAAAGGGGGGACATCACTACAGATCCCCTGGACATTAAAAGCATAATAAAGAAATACTATAAACAACTTTGTGCCCACAGATTTGGTAATGTAGATGAAACAGACCAATTCTTTGAAAAACACAATCTGCCAAAACAAGAAGAAACAGACAATCCAGGGGAACCTAGGTAGCTTAGTCTATTAAAGGTGTGCCTTTGATTCAGGTCATGATCCCAGGATCCTGGGGTGGAGCTCCACATCTGGCTCCCTGCTCAGCAGGGAGCCTGCTTCTCCCTCTCCTGCTTCCCCTGCTTGTGCTCTTTCTCTCTCTGTCAAATAAGTAAATAATATCTTAAAATCTCAAATAAAAGAGCAAACAAAAGAAATAGACAATATGAATAGGCCTATGTCTATGAAAAGAAATTGAATCAATCAGGGGTGCCTGGGTGGCTCAGCGGTTGGGCATCTGTCTTTGGCTCAGGTCATGATCCCGGGGTCCTGGGATCGAGTCCCTCATTAGGTTCCCTGTGGGGAGCCTGCTTCTCCCTCTGCCTATATCTCTTCCTCTCTCTGTGTCTCTCATGAATATATAAATAAAATCTTAAAAAAAAAGAAAATCAATTAATGTAATTTGTCACATCAACAGATTAAAGAAGAAAAATCACATGATTATATCAATAGGTGCAGAGAAAGCATCTGATTAAACCCAACACCCATTTATGATAAATGCTCAGCAAACTAGGGTTAGAGGGGAACTTCCTTAACTTGATAAGAACATCTATAACAGGGGATCCCTAGGTGGCTCAGTGGTTTAGCACCTGTCTTCAGCCCAAGGCATGATCCTGGAGTCCTGGGATCGAGTTCTGCATCAGGCTCCCTGCATGGAGCCTGCTTTTCCCTCTACCTGTATTTCTCCCTTTCTCTTTCTCTCTCTGTGTCTCTCATGACTATATAAATAAAATCTTAAAAAAAAAAAAAGAATAGATAGATCAGTGGGAAAGAAAAGAGAACCCAGAAATATAAATATAGTTAATTGATCTTTGACAAAGGAGCAATGACAGGGCAGCCTCAGCAGTTTAGCGCTGCCTTCAGCCCAGGGTGTGATCCTGAAGACCCAGGATCGAGTCCCACGTTGGGCTCCCTGCATGGAGCCTGCCTGCCTCTCCCTCTGCCTGTGTCTCTGCCTCTCTCTCTCTCTCTCTCTCTATCTCCCTCTCTGTGTCTCTCATGAATAAAGAAATAAAATCTTTAAAAACATAAAAGATTAAAAAAAAGGAGCAATGACAATGCAACTGGGCAAAGATAATCTTTTTCATAAATGATGCTGTAACAACTGGACACTTCGATGCAAAACAAAAAACTGAATCTAAACACAGACCTCATACCCTCCACAAAAACTAACTCAAAATGATCACAGATCTAAGTGTAAAATGCAAAACTACAGAACTCCTAGAAGATATTGTAGGAGAAAACGTAGATCACCTTGGGTTTGATGATGACGTTTTAATACAATACCAAAGTACAACCCACAAAATAAACCACTGAAAAGTTGGAATTCATTAAAATTTAAAACTTCTGGGCAGCCCGGGTAGCTCAGTGGTTTAGTGCTGCCTTCGGCCCAGCGCCTAATCCTGGAGACCCAGAATCGAGTCCTGCATCGGGCTCTCTGCATAGAGCCTGCTCCTCCCTCTGCCTGTGTTTCTGCCTCTCTCTCTCTCTGTCTCTCATGAATAAATAAATTAAAAAATCTTTAAAAAAAATAAAATAAAATTTAAAACTTCTACTTGCAAAAAACAATGTCAAGAGAATGAGAAGAGAAGCCACACACTGGGAGAAAATATTTGCAGAAGACACACCTGATAGAGGAATATTGTTCAAAAATATTGAAAGAACTCTTAAAACTTAACAATAAGAGAACCAATTTAAAAAGCTTTTGCATAGGGGTTAAGCTGAGAGGCTCAGTTGGTTAAGCATCCAACTCTTGATCTCAGCTCAGGTCTTAATCTCAGTGCAGTGAGCTCAAGCTCTGCATTGGACTCCATGCTGAGCATGGAGCCTACTTAAAAAATAAAAATAAAAACAAAAAATAAGAAGCTTTTGCACAGCAAAGGAAACCATCAAATAAAATTAAAAGGAAAAGAAAAGGCAATCTATGGGATGGGAGAAAATATCTGCAAACCATCTATCTAATAATGAGTTGATATCTAAAACATATAAGGAATTTATACAACTCAACTGGAGAAAACAACAACCACCCAACAGGGGCACCTGGGTGGCTCAGTGGTTGATCACCTACCTTTGGCTCAGGTCATGATCCCGGGGTCCTGGAATCGAGTCCTACATCAGGCTCCTCACAGGGAGCTTGCTTCTTCCTCTGCCTATGTCTCTGTGTCTCTCATGAATAAATACATAAAATCTTAAAAAAAAAACCCCACCCAATAAGCCAATTAAAAATAGGCAAGGACCTGAATAGACATTTTCCCAAAGAAGAGATAGGCCAATAGGTATGTAAGAAGATGCTCAAGATCACTAATTATTGGGGAAATGCAAATCAAAACCATAACTTTATTTTTTTTTAAGATTTTATTTAGTCATTCATGACAGACAGAGAGAGAGAGGCAGAGGCATAGGAAGAGGGAGAAGTAGGCTCCCTGCAGGGAGCCCTATGCAGGATTCAATCCCAGGACAGCAGGATCACACCCTGAACCAAAGGCAGACATCAACCACTGAGTCACTCAGGCGTCCCAAAGCCATAACTTTAGATATCACCTCACACCTGTTAGGATGTCTATTATTTAAAAAAACCCCAAGAGGGCAGCCCCAGTGGCACAGCGGTTTAGTGCCGCCTGAAGCCTGGTGTGTGATCCTGGAGACCCCAGATCGAGTCCCACGTCGGGCTCCCTGCATGGAGCCTGCTTCTTCCTCTGCCTGTGTCTCTGCCTCTCTCTCTCTCTGTGTGTGTCTCTATGAATAAATAAATAAAATCTTTAAAAATAAATAAATAAAAAACCCCAAGAGATAATAAATGTTGGTGAGGATATGAAAAAAAGGGAACTATTATATACTGTTGGTGGGAATATAAATTGATACAGCCTTTATGGAAAACATAATGGAAGTTCCTCAAGAAATTAAAAATAGAATTATCATACAATCCAGTGGTCCTTGGGATCCCTGGGTGGCTCAGCAGTTTAGCGGCTGCCTTTGGCCCAGGGCACGATCCTGGAGTCCCGGGATCGGGTCCCACGTCAGGCTCCCTGCGGGGAGCCTCCTTCTCCCTCTGCCTGTGTCTCTGCCTCTCTCTCTCTCTATGTCTATCATAAATAAATCTTAAAAAAAAAAATCCGGTGATCCTACTTCTGGGTATTTATCCAAAGAAAACAAAATCACTATCTCAAAGAAATATCTGCATTCCCATGTTCATTGCAGCATTATCCACAAAAGCCAAGATATGGAAACAACCTAAGTGCCTGCCAATGGATGAATGGATAAACGAAATGTGGTATGTATGTATGTATGTACGTACATATATAACGGAACATTATTTATCCTTTAAAAAAGAAGGAACATTTTCCATTTGTGACAACATGGATGACCCTGGAGGGCATTATGCTAAGTGAAATAAACCAGAGAGAGAAAAACAAATACTGCATCGTATCACTTATATATGTGAAATCTTTAAAAAAAAAAAGTTGAATATAGAGAAAGAGAAACAGTAGAATGGTGGTTGCCAGGGACTTGGGCTTGGGGAAAGCTGATAAAAGAATATCAACTTTCAGTTATAACATGACTAAGTTCTGAGGATTTAATATATTGTATGGTGACTACAGTTAACAATACTGTATTGTGGGCAGCCCAGGTGGCTCAGTGGTTTAGGGCCACCTTCAGCCCAGGGCATGATCCTGGAGACCCGGGATTGAGTCCCATGTCAGGCTCCCTGCATAAAGTCTGCTTCTCCCTCTGCCTGTGTCTCTGCCTCTCTCTCTCTCTCTCTCTTTCTGTGTCTCTCATGAATAAATAAATAGAATCTTAAAAAAAATACTGTATTGTATAACTGAAATTGCTAACAGAGTAGATCTTTTTTTTTTTTTAAGATTTTATTTATTTATTCATGAGAGACACACACAGAGAGAGGCAGAGACACAGGCAGAGAGAGAAGCAGGTTCCATGCAGGGAGCCCGATGTGGGACTCGATCCACGGACTCCAGGATCATGTCTTGAGCCAAAGGCAGATGCTTATCCGCTGAGCCACCAAGGTGTCCCTGAGAGAGTAGATCTTAAGTGTTCTCACTACACATGCACATATACCCACACAAAAAGTGTGTTTCTTACCAAAAAGTTTCTCATTGAATTACACATACTAAATGAGTTAGCAATTGCAATCACTGGCATTTATGCAAATGAACTAAAAACTTATGTCCACACAAAAACCTGCACACAGATATTTATTTGTAATTGCCAAAACTTGGAAGCAAACAAGATGTCTTTCACTAGGTGGATGGACAAACTGTGGTACGTATGATGGAATATTATTTACAGCTAAAGAGAAATGAGTTATCAAACCATGAAAAGACTCGGAGGAAGCTTAAATGTATTTAGTGAGGAGAGAGGGATGAATGGGCAGAGCACTAAGGATTTTTAGGTCAGTGAAACTCTTCTGTGTGATACTACAATGGTGGATACATGATGGTATACACCTAGTAATACCTTAGAATGTACATTAGAGGGAACCCTAATGTACATTATGGACTTAGGGTGATAATGTGGCAATGTGGATTCCGTTGTATCAAATGTACCATTGTACACGAGATGTTGATAGTGGGGAAGGATATGCATATGTGAGGACAGGGAATATATGGGAATGCGCTCTACTTTCTGCTTAATTTTGCTGTGACTCCCCCAAAAGGCTCTAAAAATAATTTTATCAATTAAACAAAACAACCAACAAAAAAGTCCCAGCAACCTTACAGGTCTGGGAATCTTAGCAAACCGAAAGGATAAGCACAAAGTCACACCCAACTACATCATGAGCAACCTGTTGAAAACCAAGGGTAGGGGCACCTGGGTGGCTCAGTGGGTTAAGCAACTGCCTTCTGCTCCAGTCATGGTCCTGGGATATAGAGCCCTGCACTAAGCTCCCCTCTCAGCAGGGAGCCTGCTTCTCCCTCTCCTTCCCACTCATGTTCTCTGTCACTATCTTTGTTGCTAAAAGAAACACATTAAAAAGAGGAAGAAGAAGAAGAAAGAAGGAAGAAGAAGAAGAAGAAGAAGAAGAAGAAGAAGAAGAAGAAGAAGAGGAGGAGGAGGAGGACGACGACGACGACGACGACGACGACCAAGGGTAAAGAGAAAATCATAAAAGCCAAAGAAAAAAGACACATTATATACAAGGGAACAACAGGAACCACAGCCAATTTCTCATGAGAAATTGTAATTTACTATGTCAACCAGAAGACCATGGAACAACATTTTTAAAGTGCTAAAAGGGAGGAAAACTGTCAAACTATCATTTTATATCCAAATGAAAGTATCTTTACAAAATTAAGGTAGGGGCTCCTGGGTGGCTCAGTTGGTTAAGCGGCCAACTCTTGGTTTTGGCTTACGTTGTGATCTCATGAGTCATGAGACCAAACCCCATGTCAGGCTCACCACTCAGTGAGGAGTCTGCTTGAAGATTCTGCCCCTCTGCCCTTCACTACATGTGCTCTCTTTCTCTCCCTCACAAATAAATAAATAAATCTTTTTTAAAAATTAAGGTAAAATACAGTTTTAGATAAAAGCAGGGAGGATTTGTTGCCACCAGGCCCATACAGGCAGAGTTAAAGTATATTCTTTAGGCTGGAGACAAACGATACCAGATGGAATCTGGAGCTACAGAAAATCATTAGAAACAATAAATATATGGTAGATGTAAAAGCCTATTTTTCTTTGTTTTCTTAACTTCTTTCAAAGTCAACTGTTAAAGCAATAACAACAATACATTGTGGGGATTATAACAAATGCAGAAGTGAAATATATGACAGTGATAGAGCAAGGTTAAAAGGGGCAAATTATATTGTAAAATTCCAATTTATATATAAAGTGGTATAATACTAATTCAAGCAAATTGTGGTAAGTCAAGGATGTATATTGTTATCCTTGGAACAACTGTGAAGAAATAACACAAAGTCATTGGTAGAGATAAAATGGGACTGTAAATAATACTCATTCCAAAAGAAGACAGGAAAAAGGGGAAAAAATAAAGAAGAGATGGGGTAAACAGAACACAATAGCAAGATGGTTGACTTAAATGCATCCATATCAATAATTCTACATATCATTAAATGTAACTGAACTCAATAGTCAAGACTGTTTAAAAAATAAGTCCCAAGTATATGCTGTTTACCAGAGATATACTTTAAATAGGTTGAAAGCAAATGATTGAAAAGGATTGAAAGCAAAAAGACTGAAAAATCTCTACCATGCAAATGTTAAGTATAAGAAAGTTGGTATCTTTATTTTAGTATCAAAGTAGAATGCAGAACAAGCAGCATCACTAGAAAGATATTCATTTCATAAAGTTGACATTAAAATCCTGAAAATATATGTACCTAATAACAAAGCTTCAAAATATACTAAGCAAATATTGACCAAACTATAGGGAGAAATAGACAAATCTACAATCATAGTTGGAAAGATGGAAAGTGAAAGAGAGAAATATAGAGTGTCAGAAAGACAGAGACACAGAGGAAAGAGAGAGATAGAGAAACAAATACAGAGATACAGAGCTCAAGTGAGGAAGAGGCATGTGGCCTGATTCTAAGAGGTAGACAGGACCCAGAGACAAAGAGAGAGATGGACCATGCTCTGGACAGGAGGGAGGGTTGGGAGCTCTGGATGCAGTGGGAGCCAAAGCAAGGGTCTGGACCTGTGGGATCCTGGAGGGAGTGCTGTAGGATAGGCAGCATCACTCACCCGATGCCCCATGGAGCCTTGGGGGCCAGGCTCCCCACGCAGTCCCTGTTTGGGAGGGAGGAGAGGTATGAAGTCAGCTATTGGGAGGTGTGACCCAGGGACCCCAAGACCTCCCAGAATCTTCCACCAGGGACTGCCTCAGTACTCACTCTCTCTCCCTTCTCTCCTGGGTGGCCGGAGATTCCTTTGGGTCCAGTGGGGCCTGGGGGTCCCTGAGCAATAAGACAGGGCCTCAGCCTTATGCTGAGGTGGGATGGGATGGACAAGGACTTGGGGGTGCACAGAGGGGTCAAGGAGGGAGCCTCAGTTGGCCTGGGCCTCTGGGTTCTTTACTATACTCCCAGTGCCTGGCACACAGCAGGCAGTTTGTATAGCTCAGGGTTCAGAGTTATGGCCCTGGAGTCAGAAAATCCCTACCCTGATCTGGAAGTTGCCATGTGCTGACAGCAGCCTTAGGCCAAGAACCTCTACCTTTCTTGGCCACATGTATCAACAATACTTGTTTCTCCTTACACAGACTGAATGAAAAGATTTATGGAAAGTAGTTTGCATGTTAAGTGCTCCATAAATGCTTGAATGGTTGAATGATTGATGGATGGGTGGATATGCGGACTGATAAGTGGGTGGGTGGATGAATGGATGGACAGATGGGAGCAATAGGAGAACTACTCACCATGTGTCCAGGACTCCCAGGGATGCCCATGGGACCAGGAAGTCCAGGGGGACCTAGAATAAGACAGGATGTCCTCAGGACTGAAACAGAGTACGATGCCAGGAATTCCACCATCTGTTCCTTCCTGATAGCCATAGTCCTAGTCCCTCTGCCATTTCCCAACCCCACCCCTGGAACTGGACCTAGACTCAACTTACCCATGGGCCCTGGGGGTCCTGGTAGTCCAACTGGTCCCTGGGGCCAGTGGCTGCTGGTCTCAGTGAAGGTGTTGGACAGTAATGGGTCCCCTGAGGGAGGAAAGATGGTGAATGAACAGGGCTGGGCTGGAGTAGGGCAGTCCGTCTTTACCTGCCACCTCTGCCAAGCCAGGTTTGACTGCTCTGTGGGAAAACCGGCAGTGTGGTTGGGGCTACCAATTGCTTGAAGGGTGAGGAGTGTGGAGAGAGTTGGTCACGTAGGACCAGGAGGCAGGGAGGACTGGATTCTAACCTTACCACAGTCTAGCTAGTGACATCTAGCAAGACTCTACCTTGCTGAGCCTGTACTACCACATGTCAAATGGGAATAATAGTAAAAGCTACCATTTATTGACCACCTACTTTGTGACAGGCTTCTGTGCATGGGGGTCATGGAACTCTGGGAGAACTGTACAGTCACTCTCCCCACTATACAGATGAGGAAACTGAGGCTTGGGGAAGGAGAAGGAATGGTAAGATGGAATGAACAGTGGGATAGGGGAATATATGAATGGTGCCCAGCCATACCCCAAAGATATGGCACAGGTAGGGTTGAACCTGGCACTCCAAGCTCTGACCACTGGCAGCATACAGGTAGGTCAGGCTGGGGAAGAGGCAAAGGATACACATCAGAGCCCAGCTTGGCAGAGGCGGCTCTCTGAGCACAGGGCCAGGGAGCACAGAGCTCATTTCCTGCTGCCAGGCCTTGAGCTTTCCAGCACTCTGAGGGCTGGATCCTGGCCAGCTCCAAGGCTTGGCAGGAGGGCCAGATGCCGGTTGTTCCAACCCTGGAGGATGCCTGGGTTTGAAGGCAGTCCCCCATTTCCTGGCTATGTGATCGTCCCTCTCTGGCCCTCAGTTTTCCTTATCTGAGAACAGAGGAGGCAATGACACCTGTAGGAGGACTGAGTGACACCAATCCTGACCAAAGGCAAGCCTGGTAAACAGAAGGTACCCGGTAGATGGCAGTGGCACTGGGGTAATGATTATGCCAGCCTTGTCTCCCACCCCCACCATTATCTGTCATGGCCCCAAGGGACTCACCATACTGGGGGTTCCGGATGTGAGGTGGCCCAACAGGGGCTGGGGGCCCAGGGGGGCCAGGAGGCCCTGGTGGGCCTGGAGGTCCCCTCTCTCCAGGGGTGCCCACAGCTCCAGCCTGGCCAGGGCTTCCTGGGGGACCTTGAGGACCTACAATGGAACCAGAGAGTTGGTGGGTATATAGGAGGCAGGGAGGCCGAGGGGGGCTGCAAGGGGGCAGGACAAGGCAGCCTGGGGCAGTGATATAAGAGGTGCCATAGGCCCAGGCCAGTCTTGGCTCTGACCTCCCTGGCCATCTATTAGGAGGATGAATAGCCCTCTGCAGGGGCTTTGGGACAATGGACACTTGGTAGATTCTTAGGAAATGTTGATTTCCAGAATGTTCTCTTCTCTCCCTTCCAGGCTTTTGAATGAGCTGTTCTGTCTACCGGTCCTCCCCTTGCTCTGCCTGGTGTCTACTTCAAATCATCCTCAGCTAAGATGTCACTCCTACCAGGAAGCCCTCCCCATTTCCCACCCATCAGGCTGGGTCTATGCCTCCTTCCTTGAAGCTCCCATACCTGTATCGTCCCTCAGAAGAGCCCTGGCCACATGGTGGGGAGCACTGCTGTTTCTCCTTGGCCTAGTTTCCCCTCTCCATACACACACACACACACTGGGCTGGGAGCCCTGGGAGGCAGGGATTGGTCTAATGCCACCCCAGTGCCCAGCTCAGAGCCTGCTAGGGTAGGTGCCCAGGAAGTGTGGGTCCAATGAATGCAAAAGTGGGCTTTAGGCAGCCCAAGCACAAGTGGAGGGGTGGCAAGGTGAGAGACAAGTGGGTAGAAGGGGCTCAGGCTACCATTGGCCAAGAGAGGGTTCAATGACAGGGCTGACCTGGGTAGCTGTGGGCAGTAGTAGGGTTGGGGCAGTGCTGTGGGCACTCACCTGGTGGGCCTCTCATCCCTGTTGGGCCTCGGCTGCCAGTTTCTCCCTTAGGGCCAGTGGGCCCAGGAAGCCCCTGGCCACCAACTCGATCTGGGGGAGAAAGTTCATCTTGATGGCTTTGGCCTTGCTCTTGTCCCAACCCTTGCCCCAGCACCCCAGCCAGCACCTACCATCTCGAGGGAGCAGCGGGGCCCTCGTGTTCTCTCTGACTCCGGGTAGCCCTGGAGTAAGAGGGGCATTAGGCAGAGCTCAGTGTCATCCAGAGTCCCTATGCCCAGCTCCACTGTGTGGGGCAGGGGCGGTGGGGCTGCTAGACCCTGTCCCCCCAGGCCCACCAGAGAACTGGGGAGATTGAGACCCGGAAGGGGGGTCAAACTGGGAGTCAGTAGCAAGGTGGGGACTAGAACTGCTCCCTTGATTCATCCCCACATGGGAGCATACCCCTCACTGACCCACTCACCTCGGAGGCCTCCATCCCCAGGGCTGCCCTGAGCTGCTGGGGAGCCCCAGAGTGGGACAGGGTCCCCGGGGGCGGCTGGGGTTGGCCTCACTGCCTGCTCAGTGACAGTGAGCACCGCCACCTGTGGAAGAAGAGGAAGAAGACAGGGTTGGTAGTGGTGTCTCACCAGGGACAGGCCAGCAGAGGGGCCCCCATGTTGGGCACAGGAGACCCATGTAGCCAGCAAACACAGCTCGGACGGAAGACCTGGCCTCACAGAGGCCCAGAAGTCACTGTGACTTTCCAACTGCACAATTCATCCTTAGAAAAGCCACAACAGGGGCAGCTCTGGTGGCTCAGAGGTTTAGCACCGTCTTTGGCCCAGGGTGGGATTCTGAGACCTGGGATCGAATCCTGCGTCGGGCTCCCTGTGTGAAGCCTGCTTTTTCCTCTGCCTCTGCCTTTGTCTCTGCCTCTCTCTCTCTCTCTCATGAATAATTAAATAAAACCTTTTTTTAAAAAAAAGAAAAACCTCGACACACCATCGCTGACACCCAAGTAGAGTTCTATATCCCTGTGTTTGCTGGGCTGCGTGGTTTTTCGTATGGTTACCTGCGTCAATAATCTGAAACTTCTCTTGGTCTGTTAAAGCACCACAGGTTGGAAGAATTTTTACTAAGTTCGGAGGGATGTTTGGGACAGTGTGACATGAACCAGAGGCCTCAACCACTTTGGGACCCAGAGTGGGGGAGCCTTTTAAGGGTCAAGGGTGACCGCTGAGCCACTGACCAAGGATTAAAGAGGAGCCAGGGGCGCCTGGGGGGCTCAGTCGGTTAAGCATCTGCCTTCAGCTCAGGTCACGATCTCAGAGTCTTGGGATCGAGTCCCTCATTGGGCTCCCTGCTTAGCAGGGAGTCTGCTTCTCCCTCTTCTCCTCCTCCCTGCTTGTGCTCTCTCTCAAATAAATAAATAAAATCTTTTCTTTTAAAAAGCAGGGAGCCTGATGTGGGACTCAATCCCGGGTCTCCAGGATCATGCCCTGGGCTGAAGGCAGGCGCTAAACCGCTGAGCCACCCAGGGATCCCTCAAATAAATAAAATATTTAAAAAAAGAGAGAGAGAGAGAGAGAGAGAGAGGGGCCAGAAGGGGTGTCTGGATGGCTCAGTAGGTTAAGCAACCGATGCTTGGTTTCAGCTCAAGTTGTGATCTCAGGGTCCTGGGATGGAGACCTGCATCGAGCTCTGTACTCAGCGCAGAGTCTGCTTGGGATTTTCTTTCTCTTCCCCTTCTGCCCCTCCCCCTGCTCACGTGCACTCTCTAAAATAAATAAACAAATAAATAAATAAATAAATAAATAAATAAATAAATAAATAAAATCTTAATAAAAAGGAGGAGGGTAGAATGCCCACTGACGAGGGGGTAGGGTGGACCCAGAACTGAGAACTACACCCTAGATCTGAGACCAAGCCCCTCATGCCCGCTTCTCCTGGGAGGAGGCCTGAGAAGCAGTGTGGGCTTCCTGGAGCTCCTATACCTCCTAACTAGGGTTCTAGCACATGCTGTTCAGAAGCTTGGTTTTTTCCCCTTGATACATCAGGGGATCTTTCCATGTTACAAAATGGAGGTGTTGTGAACGGCTGTCTAGTATTCCTCAGAGCCATGCACGCTAACTTTGCAACCCTTCAGCCACCTGGTTTTCAAATTTCCCTGTTCATTATTAACACTTTGGTAAACATCTTTATATCTACTTTCCTTAGGATAAATTCCCAGAGTGACAGAGGAAAGGTTATGCAGATGAAGCATATGTGTCTCTATGTTACTTAAAAAATCTGGAAGATAAAAAAAAAAAAGGGAAAAAAAAGAAAAAATGTCTGGAAGAAAAGATGCTTAAATGTTGACCGTTGTTCTGTCTAGGGGGACAAGTGACTGCTGCAGATGGTTTTCTGGTAGGTTTTTCATGGTTCTGAGTTTTTCTTTTTCTTTTTTTTTAATATTTTATTTATTTATTCATAGAGATGCAAGAGAGAGAGAGAGAGAGAGAGGCAGAGGGAGAAGCAGGCTCCATGCAGAGAGCCTGACGTGGGACTCGATCCCGGGGCCTCAGGATCATGTCCTGGGCTGCAGGTGGAGCTAAACTGCTGCGCCACCAGGGCTGCCCTGAGTTTTTCATGTTTCTAAATTTAGAATGTCTTATTTTTCTTAGGATTTATTTATTTATTTGAGAGACAGTGTGCACACACATGCACATGCATGAGGTGGGGGAGTGGCAGAGGGAAGGAGAGAGAATCTCAAGCAGACTCATCACTGAGTGCAGAGCCCAAAGTGGGGCTGGATATGACAATCCCCAAATCATGACCTGAGCCCAAAATCAAGAGTCAGCCACTCAACCAACTAAGCCACCAGCTGTCCCTAGAATGTTTTACTTTTGAATTGCTAAAAGCTTTTTTTTTTTTTTAAGATTTTACTTATTTGAGAGAGAGAGAGAGAGAGAGAGAGAGAAAGAGAGAGAGCGCGCATGGACAAGAAGAGGGAGGGCAAAAGGGAGAAGCAGGTTCCCACCTGAGCAGAGAGCCTGACATGGGGATTGATTTCAGGACCCCAGGATCATGACCCGAGCCAAAGGCAGATGTCCAACCGACTGAGCCACCCAGGTGCCCCTCTAAAACCTTTTTATCTTAAAATAATTTGAGATGCACAATAGATGTTTTGCTTTGGAAACGGGTAAGGTAGTATTATGGTGGTGTGTGTGGGGGTCGATAAAGGGCAAAGGTGACAGGGCAAGGAAGGGACCTAGCCACGGGCTCTAGGGGATGTCTACAAATATCTGGCTGGGATGGGGATGGGGGTGCTCAGGAGAGTTTCGTGGGCCTCCTGGGGGAAGGAGGCTTTCTGGGGACAGGACAGAAGGGAGGCTAGCTTGTTCTGGAGGGTGGTGGGTGCCTGGTGGGGAGGCCACCTGCTTTTTTTTTTTTTAAGATTTTATTTATTTATTCTTGAGAGACACAGAGAGAGAGAGGCAGAGACACAGGCAGAGGGAGAAGCAGGTTCCCCACAAGGAGCCCGATGTGGGACTCGATCCAGCATCTTGGGATCATGCCCTGGGCCAAAGGCAGATGCTCAACCGCTAAGCCACCCAGGCGTCCCAAGGCCACCTGTTTTTGGGTGTTGAAGCTCAGCTCAGAGGTGCACTGTTGGAATGATGAGCCAATGGGACGTGGGGGGGTGTGGAGGGGTGGGAAGGCCAGGGAAAGGGCAGCTGCTCACCCACCTTGGCCTCCAGTACCTTCAGCCGCTCAGTCAGCTCTGACACTTTGCTGCAGTTGAGGCAACCTGCAGGGAGGGAGGAGGCTGGGGCTGGGGCCAGGTGTCTGGGGCAGGATAGAGGCAAGGAGACAGACACCTCATGACCCCGACCCAGGAAATGGCCCCATGCAGGGAAGGGGCTATGGCCTGTCCAGGGTGGTCATGGCCTGAGGGTTTCCTTTGGCTCCAGAGCCTCCAGAGCAGGACCAGGGACCCACATCCTGCAGCCTCTGCATCCAAGATGACTCCTTCCCTGGAAGCCAGGGCAGGAAATCCTGTTGCTTCCCCCTGGGTGGGGCTGGCCTCAGCGGTGCCACCCTCTGATCCTCCCTGCACAACCACCGCTAGCTCCTCTGGGCTCCCCAGCGACACCCCTAAGTCATCCGTAGCAGTTCTGGCCCATTATTCAACCTCCCAGCTGCAGTGCACGGGCCTAGGGCATCACAGGCTCATCTCTCCAGTCCATACCATGATCCTGGGTGTTAGGACGAGTGTCAGCCCAGCTCACATCTGAGGACACTGAGCTCAGAGCAAGGGCGGGGTGAGTTCTTGACAAGCACAAAGTCTGGGGCTGAGTCCCAGCGTTGCCTCTTCCTGGCTATGCAGCCTTGGGCAGGGCATGTCTCCTTTCTGACCCTCGGCTTCCTCCTCTTTAACATGGGGACAATGATGCCTTCCTGGGGCTGGGAGATTTAAATGAGCCAACAATGGAAAGCACCTGGCACAGTGCCTCATTCACTGCAGACACTTAGAAAAGTATAGTTTAAATAAAAAGAGGAAACTGGGGGCTTGGGCACACGTCTGCTAGAGTCTGGGGATCATGAGTCTTGGGGTACTTGGCCCAGGTCAGACTCCCTCTAGGGCCCTTTCTCTCCTTCCCCCTCACTCTTCTTTGCAGTCTGGAGTGGGCAAGGGTGGGTGCTCCCCCTGACCCTCCACTGCTGGATCCAGCCAGCCTTAGGACCATCACCACGTTGCCCATGCTCCCACCAGACCTCCCTTAAACCAGGGGGACCCCATGCAGGTGCCCCAAGGACCCACCTGAGAAGGCTGTGGGCCGAAATGCCATCCGTCGCATGGTGTTGCCTGACCACCCAGGGTCCACAAAGCCAGAGGAGCCTGCAAATGAGGAACGATGGGGGTGAGAGCTCAGCTGGCCTGCACCATTCTTGCTTTGCACCCCTCCCTGCCCATTGGCCACTGTCACCCCAGCAGGGGTCCCTACACCCCTTCGTGCAGAGGGAGACGGAAGCTCAGAATGGTGGGACGGTTTACCTGGGTCACACAGCATGAGCTGGGCTGAACTGGACCAAGACTGCCAACCTGATGGGGCTGGGACAAGGGGCTGGTGGTGGGCGGGGGCCAGAGGCCACAGTGAGGCTTCTCCAGTGACCCCAGGCAGCTGCAGGGGTTAAGAGCTTAAAGCTAACGGATGCAAGGCCGGGTCCCAGCCCTGCTCCTTGCTGACCTGTACAACTTGTCCTCTTTGAACCTATCTTCCCATTTGTAAAATGGGGTCATAAGGCCACTATATCTTCCAGGCTGGTGTGAGGCCTGAGGAAGGTGATGCATACAAAGAGGCCCACTGTGCATGCATAGGGCCCAGTGCATAGTAGGCAGCTGGGACATCCACCCTCTCCCCGCCCCAGTTGGTAAGAAGACACAGAAGTGGGTTCCAGCTCTGGTTTTAAATGAAAACCAGAGGGAGGCTGGCTGCCTAGGAGGGCAAGGGGGGCTATGTTCCAGGAGCCCACCCCTGCCACCACCCCTATGAAGAACAGGCTGCCCCGGCTGGCCTGGCTTTGGGGGCCTGGTTTTCTCCACAGCCAGAGGGATGGGCTGGCCAAGCCAGGGGCGGGGGGCACAGCTGGAGGGGCTCTGGAGCCAGCAGTAGCAACTGCCCCCCTCTACCCCCCAGGCCTGCCTTTTAAGGCCACAAAGTGCTGTCTGGGGGGAGAGAAGACCCAAATAAGGCACAGGCCTGGCGGCTCCAAGCCAGGCTGTGGGTTGGTGCAGGGAGCGAGGCGCCAGGAACTCAAACCAGACGGGTGCCTCTGGCCAGCCCCCAGCAAGGAGGCTGCCAGACACTGCTCCCCTGTGGGGCCTTCGCTCAGCTGGGCCTGCAGCCCCAGCACACCCTCCCCGCGGACCTGGGACTTGCCCCAGCACCAGGAGTAAGTCTCACCCAGGACAGAGGGAAGTGGGTTGGCAGCCCAAGACTGGATCAGGGCTTGGGGACAGGTGTGTGTGTGTGGGGGGGGGGTCCCACTGTGAGCCACAGCCAATGCTAAGTACTTTAGATATCCCAGTATGGTTCTACATGGTAGGTAATAACAGCTAACACTTAACAGCTAGCGCTTAACTCTGGGCCTGGCACATTCTACTAAGCACTTCACATATATGGTCTTAACTCATTATCCTCACAAAACCCCGTAAGTGGGTGCTAGTACCACCTCTACTTTACAGATGGGGAAACTGAGGCACGGAGTTCCTCTGTCCCCTGTGCTCAGATCAGTGGATGAGTGAATATGCATCTCTTTCATAGGGGAAAGCAAGAAGGCTGGAGCCTGGACTTGAACCCAGGTTGGCCTAACTCCGGGGCCTGATCTCCTCTCCCTGGGCCGCCTGGCACCTTGAGTCAGCCGACCACGCAGAGGCAGGGAGGCCTGGCGGCAACAAGAATGCTGGCTCTACAGGAGAATGGGCTCACAAAGCCCTCTTCATCCTCTTTGCTCCCAGGTGAAGACATACAAGGCCATTTTATTGCTCTTTTCAGGATGCCTACCAAAAGAAGTTGCTGTCTCTCCAACCCCATGGAAGTTTGGGCTTTTTTCTGGGATGACATCTGGCAAAGCATCTGCCTAGCCCGCCCTCCCTGCTACCCTGCTATTGTTTCCATGTTTTTCCATGGCATTCCTCTAACGTGTTCTATGCTGTGTTAGTCCCCAAGTCCACTGCATCATCCACCGCCCTGGCTGGAACACGAGCCCCACCAGGGCAGGGTCCTAGTCTGTCCTGCATGTGGCCTGGAACAGCGCTTGGTGCATAGTAGGGCCTCAGCGGCCTGAGCAAACCTTCTGTTCATGAATGCATGAATCACCGACTGAAAATGAATGTAAAACAAACAAAAGGCAAAACACTGTGGACAGCAGACATAATGGTTTTAAAAATGAGCATAAATCTTCTAACATCACATGAGGGTTTCCTTGAGATATTAATTTGTGTAATCGTGGTTGGAAATTCTTTTTTTTTTTTTTTTTTGGAAATTCTTTTTCAACCAATTTGCTTTCGTACATTTCACTGGGAGCCAGAGAGAACTAGAAAAACTAATGAAAACATGGTCTGACCATCAGCATAAATGTAACTGGCTCAAAATAATGGCAAGTTAAAATTTTAAAAAGAAGGGAGGAAGGAAGGAAGGAAGGAAGGAAGGAAGGAAGGAAGGAAGGAAGGAAGGAAGAAGAAATAACAACACTGTCAAAAAAATTCCAGAATATGTTGGCTTTGGTTTCAGGATTCACCAAAAAAAAAAAAATCCCCAAAACTCCTCCAAATTCTGATAATGGACAGAACCATTTTAAGAGACACACCAGGTTGTAAAATGGCCCTTTAGTACAGCAAATCCCAGCAGGGAAAAAGCCAAGGGTTGGGGGGAGGTCTCCCAAAAATATCTTAAAATATCACATCCTTCCCATTGGTGTTGGGCTTGGGACCCTGAAGCAGACCCCAGTGTGCTGAAAACCCCCTCACCCCAGCTTGGCAGTCTGGTCTAAAGGGCTGCCCCTCAACCCAAACCTCACCCTCTCAGGGGCTCCAGGTTGGTTCTAGAATCATAAACCCCAGCTCTATTCTGGAGGCCTCACTGCGGGCTACTTCCCACCACCTAGGAGGTCTCCACTAATAACACACACACACACACACACACACACACACACACACACACGCACATGCACGCACTGCCTCTCTACCCCCTTCCCCGCAGGTGACACTCTTATGTCACCTCCTCCAGGAAGTCTTCCCAGACAAATCAAGGTACCCACCAAAGCTCCCCCTTAAAGCTCTCATTACTCCATCACTCCCTGTCTTGATCTGCACAAGGACAGCATCACGGACAGTTTTGAGCCTTGTGCCCCCACAAGCAGCTTCCCTTCCCTCTGTCCAGTACCAAGTTTAAGCTAAGAAGCCGCTTCACATTGGGTCCTCATGAGAACATGAGGCCCAGAAAGGAGAGCCTGCTTGTCCACACAGAGAGGTGGGGAGGTGGGGATCCAAGCCCCACGCTCTGCTGGGAAGGCAGATATGAGAAGTTGAGAGTGTCCCCGGGCTTCATGTCTGACTTCTCTCCCAGGACAGGCACCAGGGGAGGGGCTTCCTCATTCACAAGCCACCCCCAGGTCTGCTGGGTCCAGTGACCACAGCCATAGGAATGCTGCTTCCTTAGTCCCCGGCCAGGTGTCTTCCTGGCAATTTACTTTGCAAATGTAAATATTTGCTGCTGTTGGCTTGAACCAAGGATGGGTCAGGGGTGTGGCAGGGAGCTCCAAGAACCTTCCAGCTGGCCTCTGGGAAGCCTCAGTCTGTGTCTGGCCTGGCCTTCTCTTCAGGGCAAAATGAGGTTCCTATTCATTTCCTGTGTACCCACATTCCTGTGTATGTCAGGTACTGGAAAGACATGAATAGTGACGGCAGGGTGGAGGCCATCATAGCCAGGGGGCAGCTCCAAGAAGGTTGCAGGCAGAGGGGACAGCTGCTGCCCAGTCTGTGGGGTGGGAGAGGCCAGTGTGGGTCAGGGCTAAAATGGAAGGGGGGTGAGGCTGGAGCACATCACCAGGGCGGCCAGGAAGGTGGAGAGAGGAGCCACTGGCTGGGGGCGGAGGATGGATTGATGGGGAGTCAGGAGATGGGGCCACCATGTCTTCTAGACAGCAGTGGAGCAGATGGGTGGTAGACTCTAGCAGATTCATGCAGCATTGAGGCCACAGGATCCTGAATCCTCAGAGTAAAGCACAAACTTGGCCCTGTAACTGGCATCTACTTAGGCCTGGAGAGGTATGGGCAGGAAGGGCCTGGTCCTGGATGGTGGGGAGGTACAGGGCCCAGGAAAGGCCTGGGCCGCAATCTCCCATCTGTTCTTAAGCTTTTTGCTGTGTGACCCTTGGGCAAACTTCTTCCCTCTCTCGTTGTATTGCAGAAGACAAAGGCTGTGTGAGTCCACAGATGGGGAAGGGACATGTGTGCTAAGGACAGTGGGGACACTGAGGGGCAAACAGAGGTCTCCTAACTCCAGGAGATCCCATGGGAGAGTGAGGGAGCTCCTCTACCTTTCTAGCTGGGATGGCTTGGGGCTGAGATTGGCTTTTGCCAGTTTCACGGTGCCCCAGTTGTCTGAATGCTCCCCTCTGGAAGTCCCTGGCTGGTGCTGCTGCAGAGGAAGACTCCTGGCCTGGGGTCACACTGCTGGACTTTGAATCTGGATGTGACCCGAGCGAGGCACTTCTCTCTCCCAGCCTCAGTGTTGACATCTGTACCTTCCGCCATGATATGATAGCAGGACACCGCTGAGAATGAGTCATGGTGCTGGGCCTGGCAGATGGTGGATGCTTTCCTTCCCCTGGTCATTGTTCCTGGGGAGGGTCTCGGGTGGGCGGAGACTGCAGACCTCAGGTCAGAGTCCTGGCTCTGAGAATCCCAGCGACAAAGCTTACTGGCTGTGTGACCTTGGATGACACCTACGCCCTCTCCGAGCCTCACTTACATCATCCCGACAATGGGGCTGATGGGTAAAAGATCTGTCTGCAGGGGCTCCTCCCCAGAGGCAGGATCACCTGAGGCCACAACAGCCCTGTACTCAGCAGAGCCCACTAGGGGCTCAGGGCCAGCAGATTTAGAACATTCTGGCCTTGGCCCTTCCTCAAACGCCTTCCAGTGAGAGTGGGCAGCCAGATGAGACCTCAGCCAGGCTCCCTCCCCGCCGTTTAGCCCCACCTCCCAAGACCTGGAGGCACTAACAGAAGCTTGGCCAGGCTTGTCCCAATCCTGGCTCTCCCGTGCTGAGTGACTCTAGGTCAGTCCACTGGCCTTTCTGAGCCTTTGTTTTCCCACCTGTCAAATGGGGCCTATTCCAGTCTTTTCCTCACATGTTATCATAAACATCAGAGAACATCCTCTGTCATCATCACAGAATGAACATTCCCATTCTGAAGATGGGAAAGCACAGCTAAGAGCTATGAATGAATGAAGAATCTGGAGACGAGGGCCCTGGGAATGGGGGTGGGGAAGCCTAGGGAGACCTGTTTGCTGAAGAGAGGACAGAAGTTTCAGAGGTCAGAGGCAGGACAGTCCCCAGGAGGCCTCACAGAATCCCCAGCATCAGGGCTGAAGGGGAGAGCATCCATTAGGTTCAAGACATGAATCTCTGATGCTCATAATAAAGTACAAAGTGGGCACTTTTTAATCCCAGGTGACTTCCAGATAGAGTCAAGATTCAGAGAGGTGGAGTGACTTGCCCCAGATCACACAGCAAAGCATAGCTGATCTAGATCTGGATTCTGGAACATGGGTCCTCCCTCCCCTCCTTAAGGCCACTTGGGCTGCTCTGGTGACACAGCTCTGTTGCCCTATGTCCACGTCACAGTGCTCAGCAGACTATGAGGTCAGTCACCAGCAGGGGAAACAGCTGGGGGAGCTCAGCCTCAACACAGCTGTCGGAGGAAGGGCAGGGCCAGGATAGGGCTGCAGTCCCCGTGCTCCCCCACCCGCACTCCCAGGGCCCTAGCAGAGCAGTATCTCAGATTATCCAGGCCCCGGCATCCCTTTACTCAGCTCTGACTGCAGGGGTTTGGGAAAAGGCCCCTCCTGTCATCCCATCAATCATCACCCCGGGCAGTCATGCCACCTGCGGGGTCTTTACTACCGGCTTCATTCTTAAAACATCCTGGGAGGTTTTACAGGTGAGAACACCAGAGACTTAGTGTGGGGGAGCCCCAGACTCCACCAGAGCACACAGCAGCCTGGTGCTCTTTAGAGAGGGTGCCCCTCCCTCTGAGTAGGCACAGGACGAGGGCCACCTGCACAGCAGCCTCCCCACGCCCCAGCCGGGTGCCCTTGCACAATGCAAGAGCCCAAGGCCACACAGCTGGTCTATAGCAGAGCTGGCCTGGCCCATGAATCCCTGGGTGCTGGGACCCAGGGGGACCTGGAGGCCTGCGAAGGGCAATGGCAGTTGTCGGCAGTGACTTAGCACCCCCGCCTCGCCATTGGCAGAGCCCTCAGCCCTGACCCTGGCTTCTGGATGCCCGGCCACCAGCTGCAGGACTCAAGGGCATGCTGGCTCTGCCCCATGGGCCCCCCACCCTCCCTGGCTCCACGATGGCCCCACAGACCTGGGAAGGTCTGCCCTTGAGAGGGAAGCCAGGGACAGAGTGGCCTTTGTCTGGGCAGGCCCTGCCTGGGCTTGGGCCCACTGGGCCCCAGTGGCCCCCACACTCTGGGGACTTACCCCCACACACCAGTTCCTCTGTGGCCTCTTTGGCAGCAGCCCTTCCCGGCTGGCTTTCCTCCTGGCCCCTGGGCCCTTCCGCCTTTCCCTCTTTCTTCCAGCAGGGAGGGGAGGGTCTCATTCCTGGTTCCCCTTGGCTTCCACCCTTCCACACTGGCCTGGTGGCTGCCTCTCCCCTGCCCCTCTGGTCACCCCACCAGAACTGGGGACTGCCCAACCCCACAGGGAAACCTGCCACTCCCCCTCCTGCCCCACTTTGTGGTGAGCCCTGCCCCCGACCCTGTGTGACTCTGTGGGCATGGGGCTCCACCTCGCTGGCTGGAGGACCAGAACTCTTGGGAGGTAGGGGGTCCCAGGGAGGTGAAGCATATAAATCTTTTCACAGAGCACCTAAGAATGGTGATGTCTGTTAGCCTCTTGTTCCCTTGATCCAGAGGCCAGGTCTCACACGTTCGTGTTTCTGGAATCAGAATATCTCTTGTCACTGAAGCTCATGTTAATGGGCTGTTTCAGGGGCCCTGAAATGCCCTTTCCACTGAGGTGCCTACAGGCCTGGTTCTCGGGCTGGTTCTAGGTTGGTCTACCCTCTTTAGGGCCATTCAGGGGAAGTCTTCCTCTCACTGAGTTCATGTAGGCAGTGAGGGTGGCAGCCACCCAGACTGCCTAGCAGGGAGGCAGGAGCCTTTAGGGGAGGGCTCCCCAGGCAAGCAGGTGGCCAGGGTATGGGGACGTCTGGGCTGTGTCCTCTGCACCCCACAGGTGTTGGGCGCTTGGCCGTGAGAGGCTGCCTGCAGAGGAGGGGGCTGGGGTGAGAGCCCCCCCCCACACCTGGGGCATGCTCTACATGCAGGGCACCCATCCCTCAGGCCCTGGGGGAGGCCAGGCAGACCGTGGTTCAAATCCTGACTGCCCCTTAGGCACTCTCTACCTATCACTTTTCTGAGCCCGTTTTTTTCACCCGCAAGGTGGATACAATGATCCCAACCCTGCTGATCCAATCCAGTTTCACTCTGGTGTGCTGTTACCACATCCAATGGAAATGTCCAGACGGGTGTTCCCCAAGTTTGGAGGAGAGACTTGGGGTGGTGTGACCCAAGACATGAGCTACATAGCATGTCTGAGATTTCTGCAGGGGTCCTGAGAGTCACCCAAGAGGCCAGTGGTCAACACCTATAGGACAGCAGGCCCCGGCTGTGTCCAAGCCAAGCCTCCCTCGCGGGCCCCAGTGTGCATAGCACCTGCCGACTTAGCAGGCTTACCGGTCTCCCTCCACACCGCACACCTGAGGGGCCCCTGGCCCGCACCTCAGGGTAGTCCTACCTTCCTCACAGTTCACCCCGGAGTGCCCGGGGCAGCACCTCCACTCACGCGCGGTCACTGTCTTGTACATCACCTTGTAGGAGGGTCTCACCACCGTTCTGTAGCTGAAAGAGTGCCCAGGGAGCTGAACTCAGACAAAGTCTTCTACTGCCTTTCCCACCAACCTGGATGTCCATGGGGACAAAGTCCAGGGGTCCTTTGCCACCTCTGGGCCCCTCTGGAGCCTCTCTCCTGCTGTATTCTGGGATGTGGCCCTTCCAAATCCTCCTAGCTCCCCAGGTGGGGGGATACCAACTGGATGGGACATCCCTATGAGCTGGCCTGTCCCCAGAGGTGCAGCCTCACTGAGTGAATGTATGTGGGTAAAAGGTAGACTCCCTCCCTCAGGAAGCCCTCCAGGTGCCCCAGGAGCATAAAGGGAGGTGCTGAGATTGGGCATAGGGCCGATGTCTCCTTGGCTCCACACCCTCGGGTCCCCGCACTCCCCTGTACTCCCCAAGCGGTGCCACGACCAGGCCTCTGCTCATGCTGTGCCTCCACCTGGAATGCCACCAGCTCCTGTTCCACCATGGTCTCGCTTACCTGCTGCCCGGGCAGCTCATGGGCCAGGGGCAGTTCTGCAGCACTCGCTGAAGGTAGGTGCCATTTTGCACGTGGCATGAGATGGTACGGGTCACCACATACGAGCACCAGTTCCTGAAACAGATCCACAGTGAGGAAGCTCAGGTGCCAGGCATGGCTCCCACCTAGGACCCTGGGAAGATGAGTGAGGAGGTCCGGGTTCTCTCCCAGAGCCCTGGGTCTGTGGGTAGGGAGACCCCTGAGCTCTCAGAGTCCTTTGGGTCCAGTGGGAGTCTTTGTGCTACTGTGGCTATGGAGTGAATCTATAGCCCTGGAGGGAGCTGTGCTGAGGGCTCTGGGAAGGTCTCGGGGAACAGGGGGGCTCAGGGAACAAGACGGGAGCAAGGCGTCTTTGCCCAACTTCTCCTTTCTCAATATCACTTCTCTCCAACCCCGACTCATCCGGGTCTCAATGCCTCCTGCCACCTGCCCGGACAATAGCAGCAGCCCCTCTGTCTTGCCCTTCTGCGTCTCCCAAGGAGTGTCCTAAAATGCAAACCTGGCCTTATCCTCCTCTTGCTCATCCTCACCTTCAGCCCTACATCTTCTATGCTCACACCTGCTGTGACCCCTCACCTCCAGGCCTTTGCTCACACTGGGCCTAATGCCTGGAGCACCCTGTGCCCACTTCCCCACTTGGCACCTCTGACCTCCAAAGTCTTACAGTGCTGTCACCTCTCCCCTTGTCCTTTCCCGCCTCCACCTTACCTGAACAGAATGATGGTTCCCTGCCCAGGATCCAGCAGCGCTTTGTCTACCTGTCAGACTGAATGAAGCTGGTGATTCATGCCTGCCCTCCCCCTCCCCTGGCATGACAGAAGAGAGGCCCTGTCCTACTTATCCTTGTGTCCCCTCTGTGGGGCAGCCAGATGTCCCAAGCATGGAGGACTGACTTCTCCAAATGCCAATTAATAATCATATTGCATCGCATATATGGAGCACCTACTGTATGCTAAGGGTATTCACATTCACTTTCTTGGTGAGCCAGGCAGGCACCTTCCCACATTTTACAGAGGGGTAAAATGACAACTGCTCACATCCGGGAGCTGGTGCCTGGTAGAGCTGGATTTGTACCAGGAATGTGGATGGCCCAGCCTGGCCCCTGTCTCCATCCCAGAGACCTCAGCTCCCGTCTCCTCCCCATCTCCTGAGCCACGGTCCATGGTCCTGTGAAGGCCACAGGCCCCAACCTGGGAACCTGCTGACCCCAAGCTTGAGGCCACAAAGGAAAGTCTGGAGGGGTGGCGGGCTCAGGCCGAGAAGGGTCACCTGAAATAGTTCCTCCTTTCCCGGCCCTGGCAAAAAATGCAGGGCCCGTGACCTTGTGCAGGCTGAGGGCTGCTGAGCACCTGGAATGTCCCAGCCATCGCAGAGGTGTCTGCCACGACTGAAATCCGGTCTCCCAGCTGCTGGCCCACCCCCACCCTGGTCCACCCATAGGACAATGCCCTTGGCCGAGACCTGCCAACTAACTCACTGTGGGACCCTGGGGACGTTCCCTCACCATTTTGTCACCCTGGAATCCGCCCAGGAAGAGGGAACAGCCTGGCCAAAGACAAAGTGGGGAGAAGGGATGGCTCTGTTAGACCAATGACCCTGCAGAAGCTCAACAGAGCCCAGGGCCAGCCACCCCACGGAAGAGCTGACAGGTGCTGGTGGCAGCACTGTTGGGAACCACGCAAAACTGGGAACAGCCTAACTGGCTACAGGACCACTAGATATGGAAAACCAGATGCTAAGATAGAACCCAAGTTCTCTGCGTGCAGACCACTGTGTCTGGTTAAGTGAAAAATGCAAGTGCAGACCAACAGATGGAGCATGACTGCATTTCTATTAAAATAAGAAAACCCAAAGACTGTTTTATACATATATGCACATACACAGCTCTACGTGCTTAAAGTTAGGTAAAATCACACGCTCACGTCAAACTGCCACCCCTGGGGGTGGGGAGGGGCTTTCCATCTGCTCTGTCTCCTGTACTAACAGTAGCCTTCGTTATCCTGCATACCAGGAGCTAGGACCAGGGCCTTTCACACACCAATTATGAGCCCCACTTTACAGATGGGAAGACTGAGGCTCTGGGGTTTGGAATGTGCTCCTGGCACCCAGGATGAACAACAGAGTTAGGGGTTGGAATTCAGGTCCACCTGACCCTAGAGTTTGCACTGTTAACCTCAGGCTGGCAATTTTTCTCCTAATGAGCAGGTGGGGATTTTAAAAATTAAAAAAAAAAAAAAGCACATTTCCAAAAGGCCCCACCCTTTAGATCCTTTGGGTCCCTGGATCTGTGCTTTTGAACTTGGGAGTTTTGCTTGTTGGGGGGGCAGGGACATATGCCCCTTTGAGAAAGTGATGTTGGTGTGGCTCCTCTCCAGAAAAATGCATAAAACTCAGAGTGCAAGTTTTTTTTTTTTGGGGGGGGGGCAGGGGCTTCCTGAGGGGTGCTAGGGGCTCTCTGCAGCCTGTGTGATGTCCCCCAGGCTGGCCCTAGGGCTCTGGGAATGAAGGAGTGAGGGAGGGAGGGGGCAATCTGGGCAGAGGCCATGCAGAAGCTCCAGATGCTGGAGGTGCTTCTCTGGGCCAGGAACGAAGACTCCACGCCAGTGTACAGATGCGCGCACACACACCTACAAAGGTGTGCACAGACATCAATCCGGTGAGCACGCATGCAGATGCACATGCACACGGACACACTCACACACATGTAGCTGTGAGTGCCCACAATTCCCTGGACATACACGTGCCCGTGCGCACACACAGACCCATGGAAACATACACATACACATTCAAAGCACACAAGCAGACAAAGGCAAATCCAACAGGACACACAGCCACAGAATGACTGTCCTGTCTACAGACACAGGGCCACATGCCCTCACACATGCATGTGCACACAGCCCTCCCTCCATGCCCAGACCCTGGACTGGATTGGGGGTGGAGGTAGGCCTATGACTGCTCAGTTGCCTGACCTGCTCCCTCTTTACCAGGGGGCAGCTAGGGAAAATAATTTTCTCCTTCCTTAATTAAAATCGCCCCCAATGTGGGTCAATGCTCGGGTCCCTGGTTTATTTCCCACGAGCTAGAGTTTGCTTGAATCCCCTGCTTAGGAGATACGGAGCTGATGGCTAACTAGCCAGGAGGGGATCCTCAGGCCACGTGAGGTTCAAGGTCAGCCCCTGGCCTCTCCCCTGTGGTGTGAGGAGTCATTCATAACCATAAACCACCCCTCCCTGACCTTGAAGACCTCAGCCTGCTGTTCCCAGGAGAAACCCAAATTCTTCCGCAGAGACTTGGCCTGGCCCCTGTGTCTACTTTCAGCAGGGGCATCAGGACCTCTTTCTAAAGCATAGACCTGGTGTTGCCACTGCCTGCTGTGAGTCTGCAGCCCACCATGGCTTCCCATTGTGCTGTGAGCCCAAGACCACCCCGGCCCATCCTGCATGCTGCTCTCCTGCACACTCCTGCTGCCCCTTTTCCACCTTTCTGTGCTCCCCTCAAGCTGCTGGCTCTCCCCCAAATCAGATCTTTGTATTCAGATTCCCTCTGCCCACAAAAGCCCTTCCCTCTGCTCCAGCAGCAACCTCCTATTTGCCCTTTAGGTCTCAGTCCTAAGGTCCCAGGAGGGGTGGGGCACCTCCAGAGGTCCCCTTCAGAGCCCTGAGCTCTTCCCTTTGCTGCAGATGTGGAGGGAGGACACCAGCAGGGACCACACCACGACGGGGCTCAGCCTGAGGGTGCTCATGGATGTTCGCTGAATGACTGAATAACCAAGAACAGACAGTGGGTCTGGGCAGAGGAGCCAGGACCCAGGTTCCCAGAGATGGGTGCAGCCCTCGGAAGCCTGCCTACATCCTGCCGTGTCTGGGGGCTTTGTCTCCTGGGACACGGCCGGTGATAAGTTGCCCAAGAACCCAGTGAGGCTGAGCCCGTGGGCTGGGGCTGGGGCTAGGGCTGGGAGGAGGCAGCCCTTCTCTTCTGGGCTTGCCACTCGTGCCCACTCAGCACCTCCCGGGGCCCCCAGAGGCTGTTGGAGGAGAGAAAACAGGCCAGACCAGCTCAGCCTGGCACCGGCCACCCCCACAAGGGCCCCCCCCAACTTGCCCTCCACCCCCTGCCACGGGGGCCCAGGGGACTTTGTCTCTGCGGGGCCCAGGGCTGCGATCCGGAACAGTGATAGGGGCTAATTGCAGGAGGCAGCCAAGCGGGCCAGGGGCCAAGGGCCGTTATGAAAAGAAGAGGAAAGAAAGGAGCTGTACAAGGTGGGGGTGGGGTGATTAGCACCAGAACCCCACTCTGGAGGTGAAGTTCCAGTCCTGGCCCCACTGCTTCCTAACTCAGCCACCTTGGACAAGGCCCTGACCCTCTGTGTGCCTCACTCTGCCCATCAGCAAACGGGGACAGCAGAATGTCCTCTGCCAGAGGAGATTTCACACACTGCACAGTCCAGCACTAACTGCTATGGTTCTTGGACTGTGACTTGGACCCTACGCCCCACAGCTGTGGTCCAGCGGTTTCCCTGGGAGACCCCAGCACAGTGCCTTCCGTGCACAGTCCTTCCCTTGAAGGGAAGAGATTGGATGGAGACTGCCAGGGTCTGCATTTTACAGAGGGGGACACTGAGGTTCCAAAAAAAGTCACCTGGCCAGGTCACCCAAGTGGGTGGAGAGCTAGGATTTGAGCTCCTGAGAGAGCAGCTGGGGAATAGAATTCTCCATTCTCCTTGATTCCAGGACTTGCCCAAAGGAAGCCCACCCTGCAGGGAGAAGTGGCCTGGGCCAGGACACTGGTGATGGCTTCTACTCCAGAGCCACAGAGCCGAGATGGGGTCGTTCAAGGAAACAGGGATTCAGGAGGGAAGGGACCTCAGGGGGGCAGGAAGGAGCCCCAGCAGGGACTGGGGGACATACAGGGCAGGGACAAGCCAAGGCAGCTCTGTACAGCCCCCAGGCACCCTGGTTCCGGGGGTCTCGAAGTCTTGCCACATTCCTGGAGCTGGGTCGGCCCCTTGGACGCCTTCCCGGGCCTCCCCCTCCCCAGGCACAAAGCCTCTTTTCTGCCTCTGATCCCTTGGCTGCCAAGGGGCGCCTGGGGTGCTGGGCTGGGGGTGGAGGGGGGGCTGATGGGGAGTGACGTCCCCATGCTGTCTCCAACAATGCTGGGACATGGCCACAAGGGGAGGTCTTGGCAGCTGAGGACCACAGATTCCTCCGGCTAGGGGTCCCTTCCTCCACCTAATGTTAGCGATAGCAGGAACCACTATTCATCCTTCCTTTGGGGGACTGTCCACCCTCAGAACAGGCCAGGGGCCAGGGGACAAGGGGAGGAAAGAGGGAAACACTGAGGAAACTGAGAGCCAGGACTCTGAAGTGCCCTACCTGAGGTCACACACTGAGTGCCACAGCCAGGACCGGAGCCTCTGACTCCTAGCCACAAGTTGTAAACCTCTCCCAGACCCACAAGCTGACACCTTCTCCTAGGATGCCAAGGGCACTGGGTTGGGAAACTGGCTAGCCTGGATTGAGGTGCCACTTTTCATCTCTGGGCCCCAGGCTTATCTGTAAAATGGGAGCAACGGTATTGCCCACACAGGGCTTTTGTGATGCCAGGCCACCGTGAGCCTTCTGTGAATAGATGGGGCGACAGTCTCCAGTGACAAGCTACCTGCCAGAGGCACCATCCTATTCCCTCCCACCCACGGAGCCCTGGGGGGTGAGAAGCCCAGGCTGGGAGGCCCTGCCCTGGACTGGCAGGAGGGCAGTCTGGATCTTAAGCCCTCTCAATCATCTTCCTGAGCCTGACACTGGGAATTTGAGTTTAGGGTCTTGGTCATCTTAGCACCTAGGATCCTGGGGGTTCACATTCATGCCTTGGGCAGGTCATATCCTCCCTCTGAGCCTCAGCTTCCACTTCTACGAAATGGGGACCATCAAATGCATGCCTCCCTTGGCAGCTGGGAAGATTCTGGAGGCCCAGGTCAGCTGTGGTCAACATGCAGTAGGTGATGGTGGCTGTGATATCTGCCACCTGCTTGTCCCTGTCTCAGACAATTGCTAATTCTAGCCTCTGATGCCTTGGCCACCTCTGCCCTCCAGCCCTAGCCATGTCACCTGCTCTTGCTAGCCCAGCAGGGGTATGCTGGCCCCTGACCACTGGGAAAGGGGATTCCTGAAAAGAATTAAAGAATTGAGGCCCTAGGGGGTGGGGACCAGGGAAGGTCTTTGAATGGGATGAAAAGGCCTGAAGAGGCCTGGCTACTCCGTATTGTCTGCCTCAGACAAGGGCTGGCCTTTGAGAGGGGACCCCAGCAGGGGCGGGGGGGTGGGGGGGTGGGGTAGGGGGGCTGCAGCCAGGATAGGGGCCAGGACAGGTTCAAACACTGTTATCAAGGCTAGAAAGAGACAGATTCAATCCTAGCACTTCTATTAAGGGCCATGAGCCTAGAGGATTAGGGGGCCTCAGTTTGCTCATCTGCTAAATGGGGACAGTGCTCCCTACCTTATTCAATCCTGGAAGGATTAACAACCGCACTGCAAATAAGGGGCTCCTCACTGGGGAGAGATGCTCCACAAACACCCACGGAGGGAATGTTCCCAGCTCCAGAAAGGGCAGCAGGAACACAGAATGCTCTCTCCCCTCTCTGTTCAAAATGCCAGGTCCCTGGGGTGGCCACTGGCCCTCAGATCTGTGAAATTCCACCCCAGTCTTCTTCCTCCAAGGGAAATAAATAGCCGGGGTACTAAAAAAAGCCGCTCTAGAGCAGGGAAAAGGGAGGAGGGTCCCCGAGGGTCAGCTAGGGGATATGCTGGGCTCTTCTGACACGGAGGGAAGGGGGCCCTGGAGCTAGGGCGACGCAAGTCCCAGGAGGCGGCTTCTCCCTCCTTGTTCCTCTTCTCCCCACTCTGGAGCTCTGGGGTGAAGGGTGGGAGTGCAGGAGCTCTGGGGGAACGCCGGCTCCGGACACAGGGAGTCGGGACCCTCCGCCAGCAGAGGGGCGGCCCGGGTCCCTTCTCCATCCATCCCGCTGGCACCGAGGTGGGGCACCAGGCCCCTTCCAGTCCCTGGCTTGCACGGAGGTTTGGGGTGCTGGGGGTGCTGGGCGCCTGGAGCCCCGGCCCGGAGCTGGCAGCGCGCAGAGGTGGCGCGAGGCAGCCCTTACCTGCGTCCGGAGAACGGGGCTCCCCCGACGCTCCACGCGGCGCCGCCCCCGGGGAGCAGGAGCCCGAGGCAGAGCAGCGCCCAGGCCCGCGGGCCGCCCATGCTGCGCCCGCCCTCCGCGCGGCCCTCGCCGCCCCAGCCCGCCGCGCCGCCGTCCCCGCCGCCGTCCCCGCCGCCGGAGCCCGGGTCCCAACGCGGCGGCGGGAGGGCGGGCGGAGGCGGGCGCGGGGCGGGGGCGCGCGTTCCCGGCCTCGCCCGGCCCGCGCCGCGCCCCCCGCCCCCTGCGCCGCCGCCGCCAACCCGGAAGGAGCCGGGGGGGGGGGGGCGGGGGCGGGGGGTCCTGGGCGGGAGGCGGCCAGGTGCCCACCTGACCCGGCGCCCTTCGCCGCGGGACCCGGGGCCGGGGCCTGGGACGCAGCCGGGACCCAGAGGCGCCGCGCCTGAGCCAGGGTGCCCAGGCACTCACCCCCTCCCGACGGTTTGGAGGGATCCAGTTCCCGAGGCGCCCGGGATCCATCCACGATGCAGCAGGGGCCTCCGGAGCGGTGAGCGCCACCCTGCAGGGCACCCCGCCTCCACTTCACATCCTGTCTCTGTTTAACCTTCAAACCAAGTCAAACACTCTTGGCACGCTGGGCACAATCATTCCCATTACACGGAGGAGTAAACTGAGGCCCGGGCACCGCTGGCCGCCCCCTGCAAGGAGAAGACCCGGGCTGGCCATAAGTCAGTGTCCACTCTTTCTGCCATTTTACAGATGGAGAAACAAGCACAGAGAGGAGAGCTCTGTCAGTGGTTGGAAGAGCCAGGATTTGAACCCATGTCTGACTTCAGAGGGTCAGCTTTTTTTTTTTTTTAAGGTGGGGAAATGGCAGAGGGAGAGGGAGAGAGAGAACCTTAAGTGGGTTCCATGCCCTGCATGGAGCCAGCTGTGGGGGCTGGATCTCACAAACTGAGCTCATGACCTGAGCCGAAATCAAGAGGGGGTCACTTAACCAATTTAGCCAGCCAGGCGCCCCAAAGAGGGGTCAGCTCTTAAGCACAATTATGGAAGAGTACAGATGGCATGTTGTTCTGGGCCTCAGTTTCCCCATCTGTAACAAGGTAAGGATTAGTTTACAGTGGAGTTTCTTTACTGGGGTATGTGGATGAGCTTCTGGGGAGAGAGGTGTGAATCCCTCGAAGGTATATGCAAGTGTGTGTGTGTGCACAATGTGTGTGCGTATGACGGATGAGCGTGGATATGTGATGGTGCTTGTGATGTATGTGTGTGGGGTGTGTGTGTGTGTGTGTGTGTGTGTGCGCAAGTATGATGGGTGTTTGTGGTATGTGTGTGATGCCTGTGTGGAGGTGTGTGATATGTCTGTGGTAGGTGTGTTTGTTTATGGGGAGGAACCCCAGCTGTCATTAGAGGGGACCCCCCAAAATTCAGGACAGTCTCTAACCTCCTCTTCTGCCTGGACTGACGTGCAGCAGGCAGTCCTGGGCTGAGGATCCCCCTGCCCCACTGGGCAGTGCACCAGAGGCCTGCCCTTCTCCATCCTGCCATGGCTTGTCTGGACCCAGACCTAGGATCTCTGCTAGAAACACTCCAGCAGGAAGCGTCTGCCAGCCTCTAGCTCTGAGTCCCTGGGACTCACCAGCGCTGGGCAGCCCCGGGTCCTGTGCCTAAGCAGGACAGGAGAGGGCATGCCAATATAGAGGGGGAGGTAGTGAGATCCAGGTTCAAACCCTGGCTCTGCTGCCTTTGCCTAAATTAGCTTGGGTAGGTCCTGCCCCTCTCCAGCTTCAGTTTCTCTTTGTAAGGACAGCTGTGTGTTTATACGGATGTGGCCATGAGATGTCATGGCCATGCCTTGGCATCCACTGTCCCCTGCTTCATGTGGTCCCCCAAGCATGCCCCACTTCCTCCAAAGACATCACAACACCCACCTTGCCCTCTTGGGGAACTGCGTCCCTCCCTAGCATGTGCAATTTTGGGGCACCTCCTTTATGCCATCTTTCTGACCTCCCAAAATGTAGCTTTGTGCCTCTCTGGTTAGCTTTTGTTTTTTGACACAACTAGATCAGTGACTCAATCCCCTGGATGACTGGTCACTCCCAAGGGGCCATCATCTCCTGAGAGGGCCCCAGCCCCATCAAGCCCTGGTTAAGTGGCCAGGATAAAAAAAACCCATCTCCCCAAAGGGCACCTTGGAGGGCATTCAGCTCTTCAGGAAGAAGTTTTGGGTTCTGGCTTCCATCCTGCAGAGAGCCGGGAGGGACTGCAAGATGTCCGGGACACCCGCTGGCTGCCACAGAAAGAGGAGGCACTTCCAGGTCCATTTGCTCCTGTGAGACTGGCATATACATCCCTTTACTGCTGCCACCAAACTCACGGGCGCTTCAGGCCACTGCAGGATTTCTCCAGCAAGAGAACCCTCCCAAAAAGGACCTCTCAATACAGGATCCTCTCAGGGAAAGGTGTCATCAACATTTGGACATCAGGGCGGGGGGGTCCTGTCCTTGCTGAGGCTGGGATTGCCTGAGGTCTCCTGGGGCACACCTCATGGTGATACTGTCTGGTGGGTACCGCATAGTGTCAGCTCCCCAAAAGTTGTCAATTCCAGAGCGACCACTGGGAGCTGTGTGACCTCCCCTCTCTGAGTCTCATTTCTCTGCCTGGAAGAACAAGCCATATGACCCTTTAGAGATCCCTCTGGCTCAGGAGTTTATTCTGGGAAAGTGCAAAAGCTTTGGGTCTCCGGGTGGTAGTCCTGGGGCACGGCCTGAAAGCCCCCTGTTAAGCACACACTTTCCTGGGAAATGCCATCCTGTTTTCTGGTCCTCTTTCCTCCCTCAGCAGAAAGGGCAGGAAATGCTGTGGGGACCTGAGTCTTGGTCATTTAAGGTTTCAGCGTTTGCAGAGGCAGAGGGGAGAGACACCGCTGGCTCGAGGTCTCGGGGCCTGTCCCTGCGGACGGGGCCTCCTCCCCCAGGGCCTGGTCCTATCTGCTGCCAAGACCAGACCACAACCGCCAGTACGAGCGGCTTCCGTTCCCGAGCGCTGACCGGGTGCCAGGTGCTGTGCTAAGCATTTTGCTTGCATTGTCTCCTGCCCTCCGCTCTGTCCCCAGGGAGTCCGCCTTATTGTCCCCAGGTGTGGGGCTTGCCCGAGGCCGGCTGGTGAGTGATGGGTGCCAGCCTATCACCGGGCCACACTGGCACCCTCTGGCCGAGCCCCAAAGGGAGGTTTTCTTTAGGGAAAAAGAGGACTTGGCTCAGATTTAGACTCCTGTCTGGAAGCTGATGAGGTGAGAGAAAACAGGGGCACACGCACGTGTGTGCGGACCACACAGGGACATGGACTCTCTCTCTCTCTCTCACACATACACACACACACACATACACACACACACACCCCTTCTTGGGACAGGCGGGGGGGTGGTGGCGGGAAACACGGCCTTTCTGGTGAGGAGTCACCAACACGTCCACCCAGCCTAGTCCAAACAGGAAATGCTGTTCTCATAGCAAACAAACCTGGGCGCAGCCTCTCTTCCCTGTGAACCCCCACTGGAGCCTGTGTCCCGCAGGACAGCCTCCCTGGCTCGGGGTGTCCATGGTTATCAGCCCTGTTTGCACACCAGCTGCTGAGAGCCAGGGAGCCCCACTGGGTCTGTACCCACATCGTCAGGATTCTATAGGTGAGGAAGCACCTCGAGTGGGCTGGGGGCCAAGGGGTGACCACAGAACCATGGCAGCAGCCCCCAGAGGCCCAAGCCTCATGGCCCAGGCAGTGCCTGGACGTCATGAAAGGGAAGGGGGCCGAGTAAATGTCAGTGCCCTTCAAAGCTTCTGCCCAGACAAAGGGCAGGGCCGGAGAGCTCGGCCATCCCCAAGCGTTTCCAGGTTGGGGAACAATGCCTGCTTTCTGTGCCTTTGATCTGGAGGCCTGGCCCTGTTACCCCTTGGTCCCAGAGCAGGGGACACCCCGCTGGGCCAGGGAGGGGGTGCTGGGCCCCCCCACGAGCCTGCAGCTGCCTGGACAAGTTATTTATGCTCCATGGAGCTGCCCTTCTCACCCAGCTCATTCCTTCCTCACAGAGCTGGGTCTGAGGCTAGAAGGGAACAGTAGGAAGGAAGCTGTCAGAAATCATAAATTAGGCCTTCTGGAATCCTCGGGAGGAGAGGCCTATACCACTACCCTGGGAGTGTGGGGAAGACAAGTGAGTGACAGGGCAGGGCACAAACTGGCATGGCAGGACAGGGTACCTGGATTTGGTCAGGAGACCTGGATGTCTTGTGTGATCTCGACCAAGTCCTTTTTCTCTGGAACTCAGTCCTCCCATCTGGAAACTGGGGATGATACAAGACTTGGAGACTTTCTTTGTTGACTGTGAAAGCATGGACAGGGGATCCCTGGGTGGCTCAGCGGTTTAGCACCGGCCTTTGGCCCAGGGTGTGATCCTGGAGTCCTGGGATCAAGTCCTGCGTTGGGCTCCCAGCATGGAGCCTGCTTCTGTCTCTGCCTCTCTCTCCCTCTCTCTCTCTCTTTCTTTATCTATCATGAATAAATAAATAAATCTTTTTTTAATAAATAAATCTTTTTAAAAAAAGAAAAAGAAAGGAAAGCCTTAGAAGCACAATAAAAAAAATTAAAAAAAATTTAAAAAAAGAAAGCATGGACAAATGAGAGGCCTTCTGCTTAACAATGTTTGTCCCCACTTCCCATCCTTTGGTACCTTCCCCCAAATCCCCTCCTCTCTCCTTTCTGCCTTCTACCTCTGCCCCATCTGCCACCTATGGGGTCCCTTATTCTATTCCTCTTTTTACACCTGTCCTCCCACTAAAATGGGTTAAAGAGTTCTCCTTAGGCAGCATCCATCTAGCTGTGGGGTAGAGGGAGGAGCTGTTAGCTCATTCACACTAGAGTGTCAGTGTTGAATGTTGTTAAATGTCAGAGGGCAGTTAATAGATTCTTCCTCATTTAAGTGCTAAATCACTGGTAGTGGGACTTTTAGGCTGGTAAGGGGGGTGTTGAGTGACCAGTGGTCTAAGAACAAGGTCTGCCAAGTGAGAGGGCCTTCTGTGTGGGAAGGAGTCTATCTCCCAGCCCCAGTGAAGTGAAGCCCAGCCCCTGCTGGATGTGTGGGGAGCGGTGGCCATAAGGCTCTGTGGTTAGATGGGTCTGGCAGGTGGGAAGGGCAGGCAAGAAGAGCCACTCAGAGTAGAGGGCCTGGGGCCTGGCCAGTCCCAGGCTGTGCCTGCTGGGCCACGAGCATGTGATACCCCTAAGATGAATGGTTTCCGCCTCTGAGGAAGTGATTCTGAGGGGAAAAGGGAGAATGAGAGGAAGGGGAAAAGAATCAGAGAGAGAGAGAGAGAGAGGTGCTCAGAAAGAGAAAGGGAGCTGACAAGCCAGGGATAGAGGAAGACAGGTGAGCCAGAGAGATACAGAAAGTAGATGGACGGAGAGACAGAAAAAGAGGCAGGCTGAAAGGTGCTGAGAGAAGGGCATTTGGGGAAGAGGACCCCGGGTTCTGCGGGAGCTGGACAGAAGGGGGCAGGCCTGGGATGCCAGCCCAGCACCACTCCCGGCTTCATCCATTCCCCTGCACCCCAAGGCTCTGGCCTCCCTCAGAACACCACTCCTTTGAGGGCCTCCAAGGGTGGGGAGCCGGTCTGCCACCCACGCCTGGCACTGGCTGACCTGTGCTGGTATAAATTGTGTAATAGAGCCCCCAGGCCAAAGAGCAGTGGAGTCCCTAGCCTCTGGCTTGGCCTGGAGGGCCTTCGTGCTGGACAGCCCCATTGAGGAATGTGGATCCTTGAGTGCTTGGACTCCAGGCTCTTCCTGCCACCCCCTCTGTCCGGCCCTGTGGCGCTAAGCCTGGATCCTCTGTCCATCTGCCCACCCCTTGACTTTGTCCCATCCAGCCTCTCCCCTTTGTGGGATGTGGCCTCGGTCTCCTTGCTGGCCTTACCTCCTCTCTGACCCTTCCAGTTCTTCTCAAGGGCAAATAGAGCCAATTCACCACGTAGGGAAACCTTTAACCTCCCTGCTGCCCTCAGGCTGAGAACTAAACATGGCCTGGCCTGCTCATCCTCCCTCTGCCCCAGACCCTGGAACACCAAATGTGTCTCAGTTCTCCTGGCCACCCTGTGCACTCCAGCTGGCCACACAGCTTTCCTATCCTGTTCCCTCTGCCTGCCAATGCCCACCCACCCCTCAGTCTCAGCTCACCTGTCACCCCTTTTGCCTCAAGGAAGATGTCCTATACTCTCCAAGCCTGGGTCATGTGTCCACTGAGCTTCCCTACTCACAGTATCCTGTGGTGGGGTCATCTGTTGATTTGTCCAGTTCCTTTGATAGATCATAAATAGGCATAGGTCCTTTTTGTAATTTTTCTAAGAGTTCTAGGAAATATACATACCCCAGACACCATCTAAGATACATTTGTGTACTTTAAAATTTCTGCAAGGAAAAAAGTAGAGTGATTAACTGTGGGAAAACTTGCAATGTATCTGTCAGATAAAAAGGTTAATTTCCTTCACATATAAAGAGCCCTTACAAATCAATAACATCAATGGCCCAATGGAGAAATGAACAAAAGGTATGAATAGGGCTCAGTTGGTTGGGCATCTGTCTTTGGTTCAGGTTATGATTCCAGGGTCCTGGGATTGAGCCCCATATCAGGCTCCCTGCTTGGTGGAGAGCTTACTTCTTTCTCTCCCTCTGCTGCTCTCCCTGCTTGTGCTTTCTCTCACTGTCAAATAAACAAATAAAGCCTTTAAAAAAATATGAACAGACAACTCAGAATGAAATGGCATTCACCTTCACTCAAAAGAAAAGCAATGCAAATGAAAACTATAAGATAGCACCCTCCAAGCCTCTTATGATGGAATATTAGTCAGCCATTAAAGAAACAAAGCACTGGTGCGTGCTATAGCAAGAATAATGGATAAACCTTGAAGACATTATGCTGAATGAAAGAAGCCAGACACAAAAGACCACATATTGTATTCATAAGGAATGTCCAGAACAGACAAATCCATAGAAACAGAAAGTAGATTAATGATTGCCAGGGGCTGGGGACGGGGGATGGAGAGGGAACTACTCCCAGCTCCCGGGTTTTTTAGGGTGATGAAAAATGTTCTAAAATCGGATAGCAATAGTGGTCGCACGACTCTTAAAACACTAAAAACCACTGAATTGTACATGTTAAAAGATGAATTTGGTGGGGGGAGCCTCGGTGGCTCAGTTGGTTAGGGGTCTGCCTTTGGCTCAGATCACGGTCCCAGAATCTTGGGATTGAGCCCCGCATCAGGCTTCCTGCTCAGCGGGGAGTCTGCTTCTCATTTTCCCTCTGCCTCTCCCCCTGTTTGTGCCCTCTCTCTCTCAAATAAATAAAATATATTTTTTAAAAGATGAATTTTGTGGTATGTGAAATACATATATAAAGATGAGGTAGATTAGGTAGCAATTTCCCAGATCAGTGTGAAGTGACAAAAGTTAAGTACAGCTGTGCATAAAGGCTGCCAACATTTGGGGGAAAATTGCAGGAATATATACCTGTAAATACTTGGATCACACACTCACTGTCTCTAGAAGGATTCATGAGAAATTGGTAACCAGCTACCTTTGGGAAGGTGAACTGTGGGATTGAGGGTTTTTGTTTTCACTGTGAATCCTTTTACATAGTTTTACAAAATTTTTTTTTAAGATTTTATTTATTCACAAGAGACATGGAGAGATAGAGAGAGAGAGGCAGAGACACAGGTAGAGGGAGAAGCAGGCCCCATGCAGGGAGCCTGACAAGGGACTTAATCCTGGGTCTCCAGAATCAGGCCCTTGGCCGAAGGCAGTGCTAAACCGCTGAGCCACCCAGGCTGCCCTGAAAAAAAATTAATACCCCAAAGTACACATGCCATAGTCACTCTTTGCCCTAAAAAGTAAATCCGTGTGTGGGCATGCACGTATGTGTGCTCACACTTATAAAATGGCAATTCTTGGGATCCCTGGGTGGCACAGCGGTTTGGTGCCTGCCTTTGGCCCAGGGCGCGATCCTGGAGACCTGGGATCGAATCCCACGTGCATGGAGCCTGCTTCTCCCTCTGCCTATGTCTCTGCCTCTCTCTCTCTCTCTCTCTCTGTGACTATCATAAATAAATAAATAAATAATTAATTAATTAAAATAAAATAAAATAAAATAAAATAAATAAAATAAAATAAAATGGCAATTCTTACAATTCCAGCTGTGGTAGCTATTGCCTGCAGCTTGGGAGGGCCCCTGGGTACCAGGATGAGGTGTCTATGCAGACTTCTACCCCTGGGCAGGCAGTGATCCACTAGCACCAAGGCTGCATCAGGAACTGCACCTGAGGGATCCCTGGGTGGCGCAGCGGTTTGGCGCCTGCCTTTGGCCCAGGGTGCGATCCTGGAGACCCGGGATCGAGTCCCACGTCGGGCTCCCGGTGCATGAAGCCTGCTTCTCCCTCTGCCTGTGTCTCTGCAAACTATCTCTCTCTCTCTGTGACTATCATAAAAAAGAAAAAAAGTCTGTGAATTAGACAGTTAAATCATCTCATTAAAAAAAAAAAAAAAAAAAAGGAACTGCACCTGAGCTGAGAAGCAGGCCCTCTCTGCTCTCCCAGGGAGGACCCCAAGCTCCTGTCCTCAGCAGGCCTGGCCCAAGACTTCCAGTTGCTCATGACACTCCTGAATGGAGGTTGTTCAGGGAGGTGAGAGAGAAGTGGGAAGAAGCTGGCCCAGAAATTGAGTTGGCAGGCAGCCAGGGCTGCCCCCCACCCCGCCCTGCCCCCATGCCTGCAGGTTGGAGCCACAAGAAGCTGAAAGTGGCTGTGTCTATCTGTCCCCTGATCCCAGGGAGGGAGGAAGAGGAAGGGGGGGGAGGGACAACAGAAACAGAGAGGAGGGCGAGGGACAGAGGGCTGGAGGATAACAGAGGGCACGTGGATGTGGAGAGAGATTGAACCCTCATGTCAGCATAGAGGAACAAGAGCCTGACGTGGAGAGAGCAGGCCGGCATGGAGTCACATAGGCAGAGGTAGAGATAGGAAGAGAAGAGAACAGCAGAAGTCAGCAGAAGGAGGACAGGGGCGCCTGGATGGCTCAGTGGTTGAACATCTGCCTTCCACTCAGGTCGTGATCCCGGGGTCCTAGGATCGTGTCCTGCATCAGGCTCCCTGCGAAGAGCCTGCTTCTCCCTCTGCCTGTCTCTCTCTCTCTCTCTCTCTGTGTCTGTCATGAATAAATAAATAAAATATTTTTTAAAACTTTTTTTTAAAATTTTTATTTATTTATGACAGTCACACAGATAGAGAGAGAGAGGCAGAGACACAGGCAGAGGGAGAAGCAGGCTCCATGCACCAGGAGCCCGACGTGGGACTCGATCCCGGGTCTCCAGGATCGCGCCCTGGGCCAAAGGCGGGTGCTAAACCGCTGCGCCACCCAGGGATCCCCAATAAAATTTTTTTTTTTTAAGATTTTATTTTTTCTTTCATGAGAGACACAGAGAGAGAGCGAGAGAGAGAGAGAGACAGAGGCAGAGACACAGGCAGAGGGAGAAGCAGGCTCCATGCAGGGAGCCTGACGTGGGACTCGATCCCGGGACTCCAACCACGCCTCGGCCGAAGTCAGGCGCCAAACCACTGAGCCACCCAGGGATCCCCAATAAAATATTTTTTAAAAAAGGAGAAGGAGGACAAGGTAGTAGAGAGGAGCATGGGGGTGGGGGGAAGGGGTCAGCACTGACCCACTTCCTACCGGGTCAACCCTGGCCTTTATCTATGTGATGCAGACCGCACACGTTATCACAGCTGCCCATGCAGAGGTATTTTGCCCAAGAAACGGAGGCCTGGGAGGGTGATAAACTACACAGCTAGCAATGGCCAAGTGGGACCCAACATCTGGCTGCAGAACCCCAGAGCACGTGGTCAGGACTGTTCAGGTCCAGAATGGGTCCTGGGACCCTGTGGCATCTCCCACCTGATAGGGGCCTATTGTGCCCTGTCCCAGTAGGGTGCTTCCCAGGAGCACAGCTACCTGCCTGGGACTCCTCCAGCAAGAAGGGCAGTCTGCTTTTAGGAAGGGGCTCAACATGGGGCTAACGTTGTGGGGTCTGTAGCCCCAGTTGACCAGGAGGCTGTCTCAATCCTGCCTCTGTCTTCCTCACCTTGGCCACATTGCTTCCCCTCCCTGAGCCTCAGTATTCTTGCCTGGGAAATGGGGATGTTGGCAGCTACCCCTCCGGGTAGATTGCTATGGGGAGCATTTGAATGAGCTCCTTGTCCAGTGGCTGGCACATCTGCTCAGGATAAAGTACCCATGTGGGGTCTGAAGCATGTGAAGCGTAGTTTGCAGAATGAGACATCTGGGCAGCCTGGGGATCTGAGGCGTGGGACAGATAGATGGGTCAGCCTTTGGAAAAGAATGCAGGGGGGAAAAATCTAGGGTTTCCTAAATGCTCTTTGCTACTACCAATTATTGTTGCTTGAAATACTTCTATTGGCCAATCTCTTGGACTAAAAAGCAAAGAAAATTCATGTTGAAATTCAAAGCTCTTCTCTAGGAGTGCCATCGTGTTTAGGCAAGACTGGGCTGAATGGTTGATGCACTGTCTTTTTTTGTTTGTTTGTTTTTTGTTTTTTTGATGCACTGACATTTTGTTTGGCTTGGGCTCAGAGCCGGTCCTCTCCGGGTACTCTGCCTGCAATTAAAAGCTTTGCCGGTAGGTGGCGTCTTGGGTTTGCACCCACCCCCACCCACGCCTAGAAGTTGCTTTTTGAGAAGAATAGACAGGGCTACAGAGACTTTGTCCTGATTGGTGGGAAGGAGTGCTGTCATCACTTAGCAATCTGTCCTGCGTGAAGGTGGGGACTGTAGCAGCTTCTCCGCCTGGCACCCTGCCACCTCTACACTGTGCGTTTGAGTGGACAAGAATGTTTTTCGATGTAATGGGTGGGACTCTATTTAGAATACGTGGGACTTTTAATTTTATAAATATATATATATATATATATTTAAGGGGGAGAGGGCAGAGGCAGAGAAAAGGGAGAATCCTAAGGAGACTCCACACCTGCGCGTGCTGACTCAGGGCTCGATCCCACAACCCGGAGTCAAAATCAAGAACCAGATGCTTGGGATCCCTGGGTGGCGCAGCGGTTTGGTGCCTGCCTTTGGCTCAGGGCGCGATCCTGGAGACCCGGGATCAAGTCCCACGTCGGGCTCCCGGTGCATGGAGACTGCTTCTCCCTCTGCCTGTGTCTCTGCCTCTCTCTCTCTCTGTGTGTGTGTGTGTGTGACTGTCATGAATAAATAAATAAAATCTTAAAAAAAAAAAAAAAAGAACCAGATGCTTAACCAACTGGACACCTAGTGACCAAGTAGGGGCTCTTTTTAAAACACTTGAGTATAAATATTATAATTGGTCATCACTATTTAAGAAGGGATGCTCATAAAAATTATTTTTTTATAACAGGGATCCCTGGGTGGCCCGAGAGGTTTTAACCCCTTGGTTTAGTGCCTGCCTTTGGCCCAGGGCATGATCCTGGAGTCTCGGGATCGAGTCCCACATTGGGCTCCCTGCATGGAGCCTGCTTCTCCCTTTGTCTTTGTCTCTGCCTCTCTCTATGTGTCTGTCACGAATAAATAAATAAAATCTTCTAAAAATTATTTTTTACAACAAAGAACATACCATTTGGGAATTACTTACACAGCAAGGTATTTAAAATACCAAATATGGTCCGCCTGGGTGGCTTAGTGGTGGAGCGTCTGCCTTTGGCTCAGGGTGTGATCCTGGGGTCCTGGGATCAAGTCCCATATTGGGCTTCTTGCAGTGGGTCTGCTTCTCCCTCTGCCTATGTCTCTGCCTCTCTCTCTCTCTGATGAATAAATAGATAAAATCTTAAAAACAAACAAAGAAATAAATACCCAGATATGTAGGTACAGCCTTTCTTGTCTAAATTGGAAATTAAGAATTTCCAAATTTTCCCACAGTAGTTTTTTTTTTTTTTTTTTATGATAGTCATACAGAGACAGAGAGAGAGAGAGAGGCAGAGACATAGGCAGAGGGAGAAGCAGGCTCCATGCACCGGGAGCCCGATGTGGGATTCGATCCCAGGTCTCCAGCCCTGGGCCAAAGGCAGGCGCCAAACCGCTGCGCCACCAGGGATCCCCCCCACAGTAGTTTTAAAGGGAGAAAGCTTCAATGCCTCTGCTTACCTGCTATTTCCTTGGTGCTCGTAGGCAGCTCTGTCTTGGAGCTGAGATCTTCATAGCTTCCCGCAGGTCTGTGGCTGTCTGCTTACTCGGCCTCTGTGTCAGTAAGCCAGTTCTTGGAAGAAACTATAAAGGAGCAAGAAAGCCTTTTTGGCTGCACCCTTCTTAGGAAATGCTGAGTTTTATAAAAAAAAAAAAATCATTTCATTTTCGTCAGTAAACCCTCAAAGGGTTCTTAGAATCTTTTTCAGTGGTAAAACATTATAATCACAATATTGTATTATTACCATTTCTTAAAAGAAACTAAAGCACTTGTAATCCATCCACCTTGATTCCCCAGGTCTTTGTTTGGATTTTGCCTCCTTTGTTTTTAGTGCCTTTTTTCTTTTTTCCCCAAAGAGAGGTTTTAACCCCTCGAAAATCTGTCTTTAGCCAACTGAAAATTCCCCCATTCTCCTAACTGTCCTTTGAAGTCAAATCTGGTCTCATTTCTCATCTGTATTGAATGGCTCTTCAGTGATTGTTGCAGGAGGGATCAGGCCGAGGCAGGTACGGGCTGTCGTCTGCACGGGCCTCGAGCTGCCAGTTTGCACACACAGGGCCGCCTGTCCACGTGCCACGTAAGTAACCACGAGCAGAGGGGTGTCTGCAGGGCCCGACACCAGCTACTTTTGTTTGTGGGGATTATGGGCTGTGTCTATATTTTCTTGTTTCTAATTTGTCATTTGGGTGATCTCTAATGTTTCATGTTTGCCATTTAAAATAGAAGTTATTTCGAGGATCCGTGGGTGGCTTAGCGGATTAGCGCCTGCCTTTAGCCCAGGGCGAGATCTTGGAGCCCCGGGATCAAGTCCCACGTCGGGGTCCCGGCGTGGAGCCTGCTTCTCCCGCTGCCTGTGTCTCTGCCTCTCTCTCTCTCTCTCTCTCTGTGTGTGTGTGTCTATCATGGATAAATAAATAAAACCTTAAAAAAAAGTAAATAAAATAAAATAGAAGTTATTTCTAATAAAAAAAAACACATTCAGGGAACACAGTCAGTTGGTAGAGCAAGCAACCTTGGTTGCGGGGTCATGAGTTTGAGCCCCACGTTGGTTGTGGAGTCTACTTAAAAAAGAAAAAAGGATAAAGAACCACATTGGGGGCAGCCCGGGTGGCTCAGCAGTTTAGCGCCGCCTTGGGTCCAGGGTCTGATCCTGGAGACCCGTGATCGAGTCCCACGTCAGGCTCCCTGCACGGAGCCTGCTTCTCCCTCTGCCTGTATCTGTGCCTTCTCTCTCTCTCTCTCTCTCTCTCTCTCTCTCTCTCTCTCTCTCTGTCTCATGAATAAATAAATAAAAATTCTTAAAAAAAAAAACAAAACAAAACACATTGGGCAGCCCGGGTTGCTCAGCGGTTTAGCGCCGCCTTCGGGCCAGGGCGTGATGCCGGCGTCCTGGGATCGAGTCCCACGCCGGGCTCCCTGCATGGAGCCTGCTTCTCCCTCTGCCTGTGTCTCTGCCTCTCTTTCTCTGTGTGTTTCTCCTGAATTTGAAAAAACAAAACAAAACAAAAAACACATTCACCACTCCTAGGTATATACTCAAGAGAAGAAATTTGCATGCAGCCTTGTTCATAATCAAAAAGTGGAGGGATGCCTGGGTAGCTCTGCAGTTGGGCTCTGTCTTCAGTTCAGGGCGTGATCGCTGGATCTGGGATGGAGTCCCACACTGGGCTTCTTGCGGGGAGCCTGCTTCTCCCTCTGCCTCTGTCTCTGCCTCTCTCTCTCTGTCTCTTGTAAGTAAATATTTTTTTTTTTAAGTGGAAACAACCCAGCTCCCATCATTGATGAATGGATAAACGGTGCTCTATCCATACAATGGAATAGTATTCAGGCAATAAAAAAGAATGAGGTCCAGATACATGCTACTATGTGGATGAACCTCAAAAACATGATGCTAAGTGAAAGAAACTAGGCACAAAAGACCATATGTTGTAGGATTCCATTGCTATGGAATGTCCAGAATAAGGAAATCTCTAGAGACAGAAGCAGGCTAGTGGTTGCCAAGGGCTGGGGAGGAGGAGCAGTTGGAGGGAAATGAGGAGTGACTGCTAATATGTATAGGATTTCTTTTGGGGACAATGAGAATATTCTAAATTTGATTGCAGCAATGGTTACACAACTCTGAATATACTAAAGACCATTGACTTGTGCACTTCATGTTATTTTTTTTAAGATTCTTTTTTTTTTATTTGAGAGAGAACAAGTGGGGGGCGGGGGAACAACAGAGGGAGAGGGAGAAGCAGGCTTCTTGCTGAGCAGGGAGCCCAATGTGGGCCTGGATCCTAGGGCCCTGGGATCATGACCTGAGCCGAAGGCAGATGCCTAAACGACTGAGCCACCCAGGTGCCCCAACCTGTTCATTCTTTCTTTCTTTCTTTCTTTCTTTCTTTCTTTCTTTCTTTCTTTCTTTCTTTCTTTCATTGGAGTTCAGTTTGCCAACATATAGCATAACACCCAGTGCTCATCCCATCAAGTGCCCCCCTCAGTGCCCGTAACCCAGTCACCCATCACCTCTACCCCCCGCCCACCTCCCTTTCCACCACCCCTTGTTTGTTTCCCAGAGTTAGGAGTCTTTCATGTTCTGTCTCCCTCTCTGATATTTCAACCTGTACACTTTAAATTGGTGAATTATATGATATGTAAATTATATTGTAATAAAACTGTTATATATAAAACACATTCAAATGGATTTTAAGATTTTAAAGGTGAGAAAAAAGTGTTCCTCGAGACTCTGAGGAAGGAAGATGGTCAGGGCAGGAGGTAAAGGGAAAGGTCCAGCCATGTCTGACATCCATGTGCCCCCAGAAACACCGCAGGACACCAGCTGTGTCCTGTAGGGGGTGGCGGCCATCTGCAGTGGGTGACGTGGGCCTTCTGTGGCCAACCTCCCAGTGCAGAGAGGGGAGACAGATGAGCTCACACTATAACCCACCACCGTAAGTCATGATGGTGAGAGCCTAGGGGCTGTGGGAGCTCAGAGGGGGCCCCTGACTCAGCCGAGCTCATCAAGTGACAGGCATCTAAACTGAGACTTGACAGATGAGTAAGTCATCCAGGTGGAGCCCAGGGAAGAGTCCTAGGAAGTGGGAACAGTGGTGAAAGCACGGAGGGGGCCTGAAGGCAAGAACTGGCTTAGACCCAGGTGGGAAGGAAGGGCAGGGTGGTGTGGTGGGAATGGTCTGGGGGAGGGGAGCAGGGAGACCAATGCCTTTGAGGTCAGCAGGGCCAAACCCTGGGTCTGGGCTGCTTGCCGAGGCCCACTGAGCTGCTGTGAGAGTTAAGCTGGGAGGGGTATAGGGCTGACCTCTGATTTTGTAAGATCCCTCTGGCTGCCAGGGCTGGAGGCCAGGAGATGGGGGTTACTGCAGGGGCCCAGCTTAGAGGATGGTGTCCAGAGCTGTACACAGGGGTTGAAGGGTGACCCCCAAAAGATACGTCCAGATCCTAGAACCTGTGAATGTGATCTTTTTGGGATGAAGGGTCTTTGCAAATATAATTAAATTAAGGATTGCCCGATAGGTTTATCCTAGATTACCTGGGTGGGCCCTAAATCCAATGACAGATATCCTAATAAGAGACACCCAGAGGAGAGGCAGAGCGGAGTAGGCCTTGGGAAAACAGAGGGATGTAGCCATGAGTGGCAAGGAGGGAACCCACCTGGCCCTGACCCCACCAGAGCCTTCAAAGGGAATGCGGGCCTGCTGACATCTTGACTTCAGACTTCTGGCCTTCAAAGTTGTGAGAGAAGACATTCCTAATGTCTTAAGTCACGCACATTGAGGTCATTTGTTACAAGAGCCTCTGGACCCCGATACAGGAGGTCACAACAGGAGTGCCTGGTTTGCTCACTCAGGAGGTCACAACCATGGGGGCGGGGGTGGTGGAGAGAAGTCACCAGAATGTAGAGATATTTTTAGGAGGTTGAAATAACTGCCTTTCACATACCTCGTCTCCTGAATCCCCAGGCATATCCTTTTACTCCAATGAGGCAATAATTCGAGCCTCATTCCTCCAATTGAGAGCTGTGTTGCTCACCTGTAAAACAAGAGAGCCGCCCGGCCGCCGAGTGAGGACCCGGGGGGGGGGGGGTAGGCCTAGTGCCTCACACACCACAAGCATTTAATTTGTGATGGTGATGGCTATAAAGTCCTGAAACCTTAGAGAGTATATGAAGTAGTATTTTGCCCTGCCAATTTTCCCCGACCCTCAGAATCTTCCCCTCTGGCCTCCTGGGCGCCGAGTGCACAAATGGGTGAATTGCGTCCCCCACCAAAGGATGCCAGAGTCCAATTCTATGGAGCCTGTGGATGGGACTTTATGTAGAAATGGTCTTTGCAAAAAAAAAAAAGGAAAAAAAAAGAAATAGTTTTTGGAGAAGGGCGAGTTAGGATAAGGTCCCTAGAGTGGCCGTAACCCAACATGACTGTGTCCATATCAAGACGGGGGGGGGGGTGACATTTGGACACAGACGGGCATGCATGGTGGCAAGATGATGCGAAGGCCCAGGGAGGCCATCTGCGGGCCAGGGAAGGCCCAAGGCCACCAGAAGCCAGGAGAGAGCAGTGGAGCCGCCTCTCCCTGCCTCTCCCTTGTGGCCCTCAGAAGGCCCTGCTGACACCTCGGTTTCAGTCTTCTGGCCTCCAGAGCCGTGAGAGGATGAATTATGCTGTTTAAGCACCCAATTTGTGGCTCTTTGTCATGGCAGCCCCAGGGCACTAATGCCAGAGGGGAATAAGATGCGTCTCACTGTCTGGGGAAACTGGGCATTCGGGGCCTGTGGAAATACCTGGGGGCCAGTGCCAACCCAATCCCCCCCTCTGCCCCTGTCCCCCAATAGTCACCGACAAGGCCTGTGGCCAGCCTCGCCTGCCTCTCTGCTCCCCACCTCCCCAGCAGGAGGGCACCAGACGCTTCCAGGACAGAAGTCTGGGACACATTTGGAAACCCTGGCAGAGGGGTTTCCAGTTCGGCCCCCTCCCGGTCAGCGGGGGACCTGCCATCTGGATCCTGTTTGCTGTCCCCTGGCAGGGGAATCTGAGCAGAGCTGAGGAACGTGGTCAGGGAGGGGGTGGCTCTCTTTGTGGCCAGGGCCCCGGGTGGGGAGAAGGCAGGCCTGGCAGTCAGGCCCTCCGCCCAACCCTGGTCCTGCCACCTACTGGCCGGGTGACCTCAGGCCACTCATGGCACCTAGTCTTGGTTTTCTCGCCTATAACATAAGGACAATAGTAGAATCCACCTCCAGATGTTACTACCCGAATTCAGTGGGAAAAGTCGAATAGCAAGATGCTTGGTGAAGGGAAACTTTAGAGTTTTTTTTTATTCTTGAAAAAAAAATTGTGGTAAGTATACATAATATAACATTTACCATTTTAACCATTAGTAAGTGGTTCAGTGGCATGAAGTACGCTCCACTGTTGTGCAACCACCACCACCATCTGTCTCTAGAAGTCTTTTTGTTTTGCAAAATTGAAACTGGGTCACCAGGAAACCCTAACTCCCCATTCCACCTCGTCCCCCAGCCCCTGGCACCCATGATTCTTCCTTCTGTCTATGGATTCGACCATTCTAGGTATCAGTGGAATCATATACAGCAAATGTACAATCCTTCTGTGACTAATTTCACTTAGAATGTCCTCAAGGTTTACTCATGTTGTAGCATGTGTCAGAATTTCCTTTATTTTTTTTTCCTTCTTTTTTAATAAGAACAATATTACTGCTCTGTGCTGTCGCGGGCTCCTAGCTACCTAGGGTGGGGGTACTCAGCACCTCCTCTGGTTATGTGGCTAAGGGACAAGTGAGTGCTCTGGTCCTGGAGGAAGCAGGCCCTGGGGCAATGTCTGCTCTCGGGGCTCCTGCCTCCCTAACTCTCATTTGGGGAGCTGGAAAGGGGAAATTTTCTTAGGGATGCTGGAGCTCCTGACCTTTTTTCTTTTGAGTTTCTAAAGTTTCTAAAAGGAGATCCTAGGGTTCTGGGAAGACACATTGGGCTGGAGCGGGGGTGGGGCACTGCTTCCTAGCCTGCCCAGGGGTGGGATGGGCTGAGGAAATGGCTGTGTGTGCAAAGGCTATGAGTATAAATTTGTATGAACTAAAAAGGGGGAGTGGCTAAAATGCTGGGGGCAACTCCATCTAATTTGGGGTGTTCCAGCAGGGGTTCTAGAAATCTCCCCTCCAGGGCTGCCTCTGAGTTCAAGTTCTGTCCTAAGTGCAGGCAGACAGGACCCTGCCTGAGAGAACCCCGAAATTCCCAGACATAGGGCGGAGCCTGTGGCCCCTGGGTCACCCTCAGCCTCACACTTGGCTAGGCCTCCAACTGCTCCGCCCAGCCTCCCGGCTCCCAGCACACAAGTGGCCCTGGACACCACCTGGAGAGGGAGTGGCTCTTAGAAGGATGGTATACTCAAAAGGCCTTGGAGTCCTCCTCCTGCAGGGTGATCTTTGGTGTCCAGGGAGAAGGGGATGGAGTGGAAGATGGGGTCAAGCATGAGGCCTGGAGGTCAAATAGACCTGGGCCCCTCAGGGGCCTGAGCAGGGCATCCCGCCTGCCCTCATCGACTATAGTCTCCTCACCTATAAACTGGATGCTGTAATAACCTGGCCTCCTGATAGGGTGGCCCAGGATTCAGGGTGGTGATGTCCGGCCTGTGCCCAGAGCATTATAAATAAATGACCCCGTTACCATTAGGAGAGAGCACAGCTGCCCACGCTGAATGTGGATCGGGACGCCCCCAGGAATGGGTTGTGGGTTTTGTGGCTTTTTTTTTTTTTTTTTTGGATGTGTCAGTTCACTTTCTGGCCACTGGCCTCTTCTAGAAGTTGCACACAGATAAAAGGTCCCAGTTAATGAGGATTCTGGTTAAAGTTTTAAAATTCACAGCAAGCCCACTCCGCATAATAATGTATCAGCAACACAACAATCCTTTAATCTAGAAGGAATTAATTGCTGGGCTCAGAAATTCAGGGCATGCCGACAGAATGCTTAATTTCTTGAGCTGATGGTTTCAAAAAGCGACTGATTTTAGACTGGCTTCTCTCTACGCATATGCGAAACTCCCACAGTTCTGACAAAGGGCGAGATTGTCTTGATGTCTTACTCAGTAAGAACCATGTATGTGGGGTCTGAATTAATGTCAGCTCTGAAATCTGCCTGCTGGGTGGAACGTGGCAGACTGAACCCCGGGAGATTCAATGCCGGCTCTGTGGCCTGAGCATACCCGGCACTGTGTGGGGATTGTCCTCACTCACCCCACACACGTTTGCTGAGCACCCACTCTGAGCCTGAGCTCAGGTTTGGTCATGGCCACGCAGCAGCAGGCATAACCAGGCCAGAAGACAGACCATAGGCAAACCATAGTCAGGTAACCCTAACTGCGCATTGCGATAAGGAAAGAATGGTAAGGTATGTGCAAGAGTGACAAGGACCTGGTTTAGATGGCAGGGCTTGGGGTGGGGGTGCAGGTTAGAGAAAATCTTTGTAAGTTGACAGCTGAAGGATGAGGGGAACTAACTGGTGGAGAGTGAAGAGACTGGTGTCACTGGGCGAGGAGACACCCTGTGCAAAGGCCCTGAGGTAGGAATAAACTGTTATGGGAGCTAAGAGCTATTTTCAAGGGGCTTACAGGGACAAGAAAAGCAAAATCATGATCATCATCATCACAGATGAAAGTGAGATATAAATGCTTCTTTTGGGCTCATGTGCCCTGGGTGCTGTGCTATTTGGGGGAATCCATTCTGATCCTCAAAAAGACTATCCTTGGTGAATATCGAGAAGTAGAAGACAATTAAGGGTACAGGCTCTGGGTCAGATGACCTGACTTTGCCTCCTGACGCCCCTCTTTAGATAGAAGGCAGGGCCTCCAACCCTCAGCACAGAAGCCTCTTTATTTAAAAAATTATATTATGCCATACATAACATTATTTTAAGCAGTATTAATGAGGGTAAAATTGACTACCATAAACTGTACACACTTAGAGTTTACAATCTGATCAGATTTGACATATGTCTAAATCTGGAAAACTGTCTTCACAATCAAGATAATGAACCTATGCACCCCCTGCCCCTGCACTCCCCAAAGCTTCCCACTGTTCTTTGTATTCCTTTCCTTTCTGGACATTTCCCCAATCCCCTTGCAACCATATCTGCTTTCCATCTCTATAGATTATTTTGCATATTCTAAGATTTTGTAAAAATGGAATCATACTGTACTCTTTTTTTAGTCCTGTGTCTTTCATTCTACAAAATTATTTTAGTGCTCCTCCATTGAAACGTATGTCACTAGTTCATTCCCTCTGATTGTTTTTTTTTTTTTTTTAAGATTTTATTTATTTATTTGACAGAGAGAGAGCACAAGCAGAAGGAGTGGCAGGCAGAGGGAGAGGAGAATCAGGCTCCCCGCTGAACAGGGAGCCCAGTGCCGGGCTCAGTCCCAGGACCCGGGGATCATGACTTGAGCCAAAAGCTGAGCCTAATCAACTGAGCCACCCAGGTGCCCCATTCCCTCTTTGTTAAAGCTATTCCACAGCTTGTTTATCCATTCACCTGTTGATGACAGAGATGGTGGCTTCCAGTTTGGGGCTCTCATGAATAAAGCTGCTATGAGCATTTGCATGCAAGTGTTTATGTGAACGAGAATTTTCATTTCTCTTGGGCAGAGCAATTCCAAGTGTGGAATTGCTGGGTCATAGAGAAGGATTTTCTGAACTTTTAAAGGAACTGCCAAGTTGTTTTCCAGAATGGTTATAAAACAGTCTATGAGAGCTACAATTGCGCCTCATCTTCACCAACAGCTGATATTGTCAGTCATTAATTTTAGCCATTCTAGGGGTACCTGGCTGGTCAGTTGGTGGGATACGTGACTCTTGATCTTGGGTGTGGGTTTGAGCCCATGTTGGGTATAGAGATTACTTAAAAATAAAAATAAAATATCTTTAGGAGCACTTGGGTGGCTCAGTCTGTTGAAAGTCTATCTTCAACTTAGGTCATGATCTCAAGATCCTGGGATCGAGCCCCACATCTGGCTCCCTGCTCAGTGGGGAGTCAGCTTCTCCATCTCCCTCTGCCCCCCACCCTCCAACTCGTGCTCTCTCACTCTCTCTCAAATAAATAAATAAATAAATTAATTAATTAATTAATTAATAATAAATAACATCTTTAAAAATAAAGAAAATAGGGGTGCCTGGGTGGCTCAGTTGGTTAAGTGTTTGCCTTTGGCTCAGGTCATGATCCCAGGATCCTGGGATGGAGCCCTACATGGGGCGTTCTGCTCAGCGGGGAGCCTAATTCTCCCTCTCCCTCTGTCTGCTGCTCCTCCTGCTTGCGCACTCGCTCTCAAATAAGAAAATAAAATCTTTTTTAAAAAGCTAATTAATTAAATAAATAATAAAAAATCTTTAAACAAAATTTTTAAAAAATTTAGTCATTCTAATGTGTGTGTAGTAGCCTCATGTTGTTTTAATTTGCATTTTCCTAATGACTTATGGTATTGAGGTCCTTTTCATGTGCTTATTTGCCATTCTTAAATAGATTTTTTTTTTTGTAAAATGTTTGTTCATATTGTTTGCCCCATTCCCACACACATTTTTTAACTGAGTTGCTTATTTTCATGTTGTGTTTTGGGAGTTCTTTATATATTCTGGATTCAAGTCTTTTATAAGATCTGTGATTTTCAAATATTTTCTTTTAGGGGCGCCTCGGTGGCTCAGTTAACCATCTGCCTTTGACTCAGGTTATAATCCCGGGGTCCTGGGATTGAGTCTGGCATTGGGCTCTCTGCTCAGCGGGGAACCTGCTGCTCCCTCTCCCTCTGCCCCTCCCCCTGCTTATGCTCTCTTTCTCTCAAATAAATAAACTTAAAAAGATATTTTGTTTTATTCTGTGACTTGACTTTTCATTCTCTTAATGTTGTCTTTTGGGAAGCAGATGTTCCCAATTTTGGTGAAGTTTAGCTTATTGATATTTGATGTGGATTGTGCTTTTGGTGTCATATCTTGAAAATCTTTGCCTAACCCAAGGTTGGAAAAATCTTTTTTTCCTGATGTTTTCTTCTAGAAGTTTTATAGTTTTAGATTTTACATTTAGGTAATTTTTGAGTTAATTTTCATATGTAATGCAAGGTGTGGATCAAAATTCTTTTTTGAAAATTCCATATGGATGTCTGTATTCACTTCTCAAGGATGCCAAGACAAATTACCACATACTCGGTGGCTTAAAACAAGAGAAATTTATCGTGTAACAGTACAGTTCTGGAGTTTAGAAGTCTGAAATCAAGGTGCTAGCAGAGTCATGCTCCTTCTGGGAACTATAGGAAAATCCATTCCTCATGTCTTCTAGCTACTAATGGCCACTCAGCATTCCTTGGGTTGTGGCCACATCACTCTCATTCCCAACTGTGCCTCTGAGTTCACACCACCTTCCCCTTGTGTGCCTCTCCTCTGTGTGTCTGTTATAAAAATACTTGTCATCAGATTTAGGGTCCATGCTGACAATCCAGGATAGTCTTCTCATTTCAAGATCTTTAACTTAATTACATCTGCAAAGGCTATTTTTCTCCCCAAATAAGTTAATACTCACAGGTTCCAGGAATTAGAATGTGGGCATATCTTCAAAGAGGGGGTACCATTTGGCATACTATAATTGTTTCAGTACCATATGTTGAAAATATTGCCCTTCTCTGCAAAAATGCCTTTGTACCTTTAAAAAAATCAATTGACTATATGAATATATGGATCTTTTTCTAGACTCTTTATTCTGTTCCATTAAGCTAGTTGTCTATTTTTATACCAGTGCTACACTGTCTTAATACCATAGATTTAAGTCTTGAGGAATTTAAGTCCTCTGAGTTTGTTCTTTTTTTTAAAAAAAGTTGTTTTGACTATTCTTTTTTTTAATTTTATTTTTTTATTTATTCATGAGAGACACACACAGAGAGAGGCAGAGACACAGGCAGAGGGAGAAGCAGGCTCCATGCAGGGAGCCCGACGCGGGACTCGATCCCGGGTCTCCAGGATCACACCCTGGGCCAAAGGCAGCGCTAAACCGCTGAGCCACCCGGGCTGCCCTGTTTTGACTATTCTAACTCCTTGGCATTTCCATATAAATTTTAGATCAGTTTGTCGATTTCTACAAAAAAGCCTGCTGGGATTTTGACTAGGTTTATGTTGAAATCGATAGATTGATTTAGTGAGAGTTAACATCTTGGCAATATTGAGTCTTTCAACCCAAGGACATGGTATACCTTTCCACTTATAGAGATTTAAAATTTCTCACAACAATGTTTAACACTTTTTATTGTATTTATCCCTAAATATTTAATATTTTATGCTATTGTAAATAATAGTTAATTTTTTTTTTTAAGATTTCACCCATCTATTCATGAGAGACACAGAGAGAGGCAGAGATACAGGCAGAGGGAGAAGCAGGCTCCCTGCAGGGAGCCTGATGTGGGACTCCCAGGACCCTGAGATCATGACCTGAGCCAAAGGCAGACACTCAACCACTGAGCCACCCAGGTGCCCCCAATCTGGCTAGAAGTTAATCAATTTATTGTTATTCTCCAAGAACCAGATTTGGTTCAGTGATTTTTCTCTACGGTTTTTCTGTTTTTCATTTATTTGATTTCCACATCTTTTTTCTACTTACGTTGGGTCTCACTAATCTCCTCCTCTTCTTCCTCTTCTTCCTCTAGTTTCTTAAGGTAGAAGTTGTCTTTTTAAAATTCACTGAGATTTGTTTTCTGGCCCAGAATATGGTCTATCTTGGTAAACTCTCTATGTGCTCTTGCAGAGATATGCATTCTGCTGCTGTGGGGTAAGGAGTTGTATGTCAATTAGGCTGAGTGTGGAGAAACCCTAAGCCAGTCCAGGCAATGAAGAGAAGGTCAGGGGTTGTTACAGAAATTGCATGAGTATTTCTCAGCCATGGTGAAGGCTAAGAAAGGCTGTACAGGGATGGGCTGTCCAGGGCCTGGGGGCAAACACCTGGCTATGGCAAGGAAAGGTCCAGGAGGGAGATGTAGGTTCAATGTCACCTTGGCCCTGGGCCTGTTTATATTTTGGCCCTCAATACCTGCCTCCCTGGTTTCCCCCCTCACAGGTCCTCTCTGCTAGGCTGGACTGGTGCCCAAGTTTCAATTTCCACCCTGCTGGGGGCCCAAGCCTTGACGTGGTGACTGGGCTACTAATGAACCACACAGTCACACTGGATTCTGTGCACACTTATGTGGGGGTACAGGCACTGTATACTAGCATCCTGGCTTCTCTAGTTCCAGAAGGGTGTCTGTCACAGGGTCACAACTATATGACACAGCATAGAAATACAGCCAAGGGGACACAGACATGGGACACAACCCTGAGGAGGCCACATCTAGGGACATATCCACAGGGTCAACATGGGTTCTTGTAATCGATGTCATGTCCTCCCTTCTGGACTTAGCAAACTACTCCCTGGGGTCCTGGTTATCCTCAGAGGGTTCTCCTTGGATATTGGATGTGTTTGTTGCATGCACATGTGCTTCAAAAGCTCCTGCTGTCTGGATCTCTGAGACTTCTGTACTCCCCTATGCCCACTCTTTCCCCTTCATTCCTCACCATCTCTCCTCTGGGAAGGGTCTCTTCTTCCGGCCTGTTCCCCTCCAGACTTGCCAGACCGCCCCTTCTCCTCCCCGACTTCAGCCAGTCCACCCTGAATCTCATCTTGAGTCTCCCCTGCTGGCCTGGGGAGTCCAGGGTACAGGGGGAGTGGGGCATCCCAGGAGGGCTGACCCTTGTCACAGGCATTGGATACCATGCCCTGTGCAAAAACCCAGAGTGGGCCTGCTCATGTCTCTGTGTGGACTCATTCATGCCCCCAACCAGTATTGTGGGGCCTCTAATGTGTAGCTGGCTCTGGGACAAGCATGAGAATCCAGGGACCTTGGTCTCTGGGAGAATCAAGCCAGTGACACTCTCCATCTAGTAGCTTAGCCAAGAGATCTTGGTAGCATAGATAGGACACTGGTACCAGTCAGGGCCAGACTTTCAAGAGAGCTAACTGTGCAGGATTTAATGCAAGGCTATTACCAAAGTGTGGCAGGGGCCCATGGGCAGATGTCATGGGTCTAGCTCTGATGGGCAGACTTTCTGGATTGTAACTTTAAATTATGTGGCCCTGGCATTTACATCTGGAACCAGAGGTAACTTAGGTAGGCATGGTCTATAGAGGGGTGGTCCCAATGTGCTATCTGTGGGTCCCAGGGCTCTCTCACATGTACTTATGTGACCACCCATCAAAGGCACCCCCCAACCTGGCATCGTCCACCATCCTCGTCTTCTGCTGGGTGCTCCTGCTGCCCATGGTCCTGTGGTTGAAATCATCATGGGGCTGTAGGTCTCAGGGCTGGTGTCTGGCTAGAGCTCCAGGAATGCTCAAACCCTGCTTCCAGGGAGGTCCCAGTTAGTTAAATGCACAAAAACATTAACAAAAAGAAAATCAATAGGCAACTTGGTGTTGGGACCTCTCGGAAGAGCCGGCACTGCACTTTGATGTCACCGGGTGACAAGCCTTCTCTGGGATTAAACAACTGTGACCACTGATCCTAAGGAAGCCACACAAGGCTTTCTGTGGCCTTCCAGATGATAAAACATATTGCACCCAGGGCTGAATTCCTGTGGGAACTCCCTCCTTTCACCCCAGCGTTGGTGGCTTGCTGTGCACTGTTTTGATGAGAGAGCAAAGAGGGACTCACCTCCGGGGGTTCCAGATGAGCTAAGAAAGTTGTGACCTGCCTCAAGCGAGTCCGAGGGTTATGCTGAGCCCACTGTTTCTATCTGAGGAGCGGTAATGAAGATGTCCCCTCTGTCCTTTGAAGTCACCACCAGTTGTGCCCATAGAGCTGGGCTTTGCTGAGTTTTATCACTGCAGAGTCCTGCATTGCCCGTGCAAAGAAATCCCACCATGAGCAGAAGCAGAAAGAGTCATATCCACAAGCTGCTTAACACAGTCTTGGGCAGAGCAAGAAAGAACAGTAAAAACCCTTTGATCTTGGTCTCTTGATTTCTGGAAAGTTCTATCTCACTGTGACTCAAAGAATCAAGAAGGGATATAGCGTCTATAACTTTGGCAGGTTGTACAATACATGTTATCATTAACTAAGGTAATGAGTGATTCCATAATGTGGCCCTCGGGCAAACTGGCCAGAGTCCAAGGCTCAGGCTCCAGGTCCAGGGGGCCTCCCCGTGCCTGCACCCAACGCTGAATGGAAGGGGTGAGTGAGAGCAGCAGATGTGATTGGAGGAGCAGGGACACCCAGAAGGTGGCTCCACTCAGCGTGCCTGACCACTGGCTTTATGAACATGAAGTGCAGTTGTAGGTTCACAGCAAAATTGAAAGGAAGGTACAGGGATTTCCCATCGACCCCCTGCCCCATCATCAACATGCATGGCCTTCTCCATCACCACCATCCTGCAGAGCAGGACATCTGTTCCAACTGATGAACCTATACTGACACATCATTATTCCCCAAAGTCCGTAGTTTACAATAGAGTTCCCTCTTGGTGGTGTATATTCTGTGGGTTTGGGCAAATATGTAATGACATGTATCCACCATCATAGAATCATGCAGACTATTTTTCCTGTTTTCTTTGATCTGCTTATTCATTCCTCCTTCCTCCTAAACTGGCAACCACTGCTTTTTGCTGTCTCCATAGTTTTGCTTTTTTTTTTTTTTTAAGATTTTTATTTATTTATTTATTTATTCAGAGAGAGAGAGAGAGAGAGAGACAGAGAGACAGAGACAGAGACACAGGCAGAGGGAGAAGCAGGCTCCATGCAGGGAGCCCGAGGTGGAACTCGATCCCGGGTCCCCAGGATCACACCCTGGGCTGCAGGTGGCGCTAAACCGCTGCGCCACCAGGCTGCTGCTCTCCATAGTTTTGCCTTTTTAAGAATGTCATATTATTGGAATCATACAGTATGTCGCCTTTTCAAATTGGCTCCTTTCACTTATATGCATTTAAGTTACCTCCACATCTTTTCATGGCTTGATGGTTTATTTCTTTTTATTGCTGAATAATATTCCATTGTCTGGATATACCACCGTTTATTTATCCATTCACCTACTGAAGGATATCTTGGGTATGTCCGAATTTTTTACCATTATGAATAAAGCTACTATAAATATTCATGTTCAGGGGTTTGTGTGGACATACATATTCAACTCCTTTGGGTAAATACCAAGGAGAATGATTGCTAGATCATACGGTAAGGGTATGTTTGATTTTGTAAGAAGCTGCCTTCCAAAGAGGTTGTACCATTTGGCATTCCCACCAGCAATGAATGAAAGTTCCTATTGCTCCACATCCTCACCAGCATTTGGTGTTGGCAGTGTTCCAGATTTGGGTCATTCTAATAGGTATATGGTAGTATCTCACGGTTGTTTTAATTTGCATTTCTCTGAGGACATATGATACGGAGCATTTTTTCAAATGTTTATTTGCAATTAGCATATCTTCTTTGGTGAGGTGTATGTTAAGGTCTTTGGCCACTTTTTTTTTTAAAAGATTTTATTTATTTATTTATGAGAGACAGAGAGAGAGAGAGAGAGAGGCAGAGACATAGGCAGAGGGAGAAGCAGGCTCCATGAAGGGAGCCCAAAGCGGGATTCGATCCCAGAACTCCAGGATCACGCCCCAAGCCAAAGGCAGATGCCCAATCACTAAATCACTAAGCCACACAGGCATCCCAATCTTGGGCCACTTTTTAAAAAAAATCAGGTTGGGATCCCTGGGTGGCGCAGTGGTTTGGCGCCTGCCTTTGGCCCAGGGCGCGATCCTGGAGACCCGGGATCGAATCCCACGTCAGGCTCCCGGTGCATGGAGCCTGCTTCTCCCTCTGCTTGTGTCTCTGCCTCTCTCTCTCTCTCTATCATAAATAAATAAAAATTAAAAAAAAATAAAAAAAATCAGGTTGTTTGTTCTCTGTTGTTTTAAGAGTTTTTTGTATATTTTCTTTTTTTTTTTAAGATTCTATTTATTTATTCATGAGAGACACAGAGAGAGGCAGAGATACAGGCAGAGGGAGAAGCAGGCTCCATGCAGGGAGCCCTATGTGGGACTTGATCCCGGGACCCCAGGATCACGACCTGACCCAAAGGCAGACACTCAACCGCTGAGCCACCCAGGCACCCCATCTTTGTATATTTTCAATAATAGTCCTTTATCAAATTTATTTTTTGAAAATATTTTTTCCAGTAAGTAGCTTGTCTTCTCATTCTCTTGACATTGTCTTTAGCAGAAGTTTTTAATTTTAATGAAGTCCAGCTTATCAATGACTTCTGTCATTCTTTGTTTTTGTATCTAAAACAATTATCACCATACACAAGGTCATGTAGATTGTCTCCTAAGTTATCTTTTAGGAGTTTTATAGGGGGTTTTTTTAGTATAATTTTTCATTTTACATTAGATCTGTCATCCATTTTGAGTTAATTTTTGTGATGGGTGTAAGATCTGTGCCTAGATTTTTTTTTTAATGTGGATGTCCAGTTGTTATAGCACCATTTGTTGAAAAGACTATCTTTGCTCCATTGAGCCTTCACTCTTTTGTTAAAGAACAGTTTACTATAATTATGGGGGTCTATTTCTGGGCCCTCTATTCTGTTCCATTGATCTATTTGTCTATTCTTTCACCAATACCACACAGTCTTGATTATTGTAGTTTTATAGTAAATCTTGGGATTGGATAGTGTCAGTTTTCAACTCTATTCTTTTTCATTATTGTGTTGGCTATTCTGGGTCTTTTGCCTCTCCATATAAACTTAAGAGTTTGTTTGTCCATATCCACAGAATAACTTGCTAAGATTTTGGTTGGGACTGCACTGAATATAGATCAAGTTGGGGAGAACTGACATATTGACAACACTGACTCTTCCTGTCCATTAACATGGAATAGCTCTCCATTTACATAGCTCTTCTTTGATTTTGCTCAGCAGAGTTTTGTAGTTTACTTCATACAGATCTTGTATATTTTTTTAGATTTATATCTAAGTATTTCATTTCGAGGGGTGCTAATATAAATGGTATATATTTTTAAAATTTCAAATTCCACTTGTTCATTGCTGGTATATAAGGGATTAATTTGTCCTGCAACCTTTTTATAATCACATGTTACTCCTGGGAGTTTATTCATTGATAATCATGTCATCAGTAAATAAAGACAATTTTATTTCTTCCCTCCCACTTTGTATATGTTTTACTTCCTTTTCTTCTCTTTTCTTTTTTAAAGGTTTTATTTATTTATTTATTTATTGAGAGAGAGAGAGAGATAAAACACAAGTGGGGGGCAGAGGGAGAGGGAAAAGCAGGAAGCCCAACTCAGGGCTTGATCCCAGGACCCTGAGATCATGATTTGAACCAAAGGCAGATGTTTAACCGACTGAGCCACCCAGGGGCCCCACTTCCTTTTCTTGACTTATTGCATTAGCTAGGAGAGACCATGTCTATTAATGCCACTGTATCCCTTGCACCCAGCACCATGCCAGGCATAAAGTAGGCGCTCAATAAATATCTATGGGAAAAAAAAACGAATCGTTTGGTCATTCAGGGCCAGAAAGCCTAAGAGGAGAGTGTGTGGTATGTGTGTGCATGTATATGTCACACAAGCACTGTGTGGTATGCATGTGTGTCTGACAGTGTGAGCATGTGTGTGCATATCCTTATGCACATGTGGTTGTGTGTATGCATGTGGTGTGTATGTGTGTAGAGAGAGAGAGAAAGAGAGAGAGAGAGAGAGAGAGAGAGAGAGAGTGTGTGTGTGTGTGTGTGTGTGTGCCTGTGTATGAAAGATCTTCTAAAAGTGACCCTGACCACGAGTAAACTCAATCCAGTCACTGTTCTGGGATCAGACTCATTTGGATTAGCAACCCTTCATCTTGGAGAGAAATGAGGAGGGACTAGAAAGAGGCAGTACCTTTCCCTGCCTCCTACTTTTTGTCCTCCCAAGCCTAAAGCTCCTCATGACCCCTGAGGTGGCTGGGGAGAAGATGACTCATTCCTTCAGGACTCTCCAGAGGAGAGAAATGCATCTTGCTACTTGGAGTCGTGTCTAACAAGATTTTGTGAACATTTCTGTTGGTCCTTGCTTACATCACTGCTGCTCACCACAGAGTTCAGATATATCCAAGGGACAGCTGGGTTCAAATCCCAACTATGCTATTAGTTATTTGATATTAAATAAACCTTTTTCCTCTGAGTTGGGGAAAATATTATTACCAACTCTGTTGTGATGATTAAATGAGATAATGCAAGTAATCTGCTGTGGTACCCGGCATGACCCTCACCTCCTGGCCACCAGTGATCCCCACCTCCTGGTATTTATGCCTTCTTGTGGTTGCTTCCCACATTGAATAGAGCTGACTTATGTACCAATAGGATATTGTGGAAATGATGAAGTGTGATTTCTGAGGCTACATCATAAAAGACATTGAAACTTTCATCTTCTCTCTTGCATCACCTGCTCCAGGGGTAGCCAGCTACCATGGATTGAGGAGCCCCATAGAGAGGTTCAAGGGGTGAGAAACTGAGGCCTCAGCAGTCACACCAACTTGCCAGCTAGATGAGTGAGACATCTTGGACATGGATCATCCAGCCCCAGTCAAGCCTTCAGATGAATGCCTCCCTGCTTGACATCTTGATTATAACCTCACAGGAGACCCTTAGCCAGAACCACTTAGCTAAGCTGTTCCTGAATCTTTTTTTTTTAAGATTTTATTTATTTATTCATGATAGACATAGAGAGAGAGAGAGAGAGAGGGCAGAGACACAGGCAGAGGGAGAAGCAGGCTCCATGCCGGGAGCCCGACGTGGGACTCGATTCTGGGACCCCAGGATCGCGCCCTGGGCCAAAGGCAGGCACCAAACCGCTGAGCCACCCAGGGATGCCCTGTTCCTGAATCTTGACCCAGAGAAATGGTAGATAATAAATTATCATTGTTTTAAGCTGTTAAATTTTGGGACAATTTGTTATACAGCAGGATAACTAATATGTGTGTAGCACAGTGCCTGACACAATAGGAGCTGAACAAATGATAGCAAGGTATTATTACTAATCACTCTTCTCTGTAACGAGGTTGAGCTCACTGTGCAGGTTTCCTTTTTCCCTTAGGTGTGGCCTTTTCTAGCTAATGCAGTGGAGAGCTGCTCCCATCAGCTTGCCAGCTATACCTGAACCCCTCTTTAACTTCAAGAGGATCCCCACCACCACTACCCATAGTCATTTCCATTTTATTTCCTGCTTTTGTAATGTCTCCAACATAAGCACTATTTTTAAAAATATTTTATTTATGTATTCATGAGAATACACAGAGAGGAGAGAGAGAGAGAGAGGCAGAGATACAGGCAGAGGGAGAAGCAGGCTCCACGCAGGGAGCCCAACACGGGACTCGATCCCTAGGCTCCAGGATCACACCCTGAGCTGTAGGCAGCGCTAAACCGCTGAGCCACCGGGGCTGCATCATCAGCACTATTTTTAAAAATGTACAGGCCTCCTTGAACATCTGTATATGAAAGTAAAGACTTTTTGGGCAGCCCAGGTGGCTCAGCGGTTTGGCGCTTCAGTCCAGGGCCTGATTCTGGAGACCTGGGATCAAGTCCCAGGATGAGCCTGCTTCTCCCTCTGCCTGTGTCTCCGCTCTCTCTCCTCTCTCTCTCTCTCTCTCTCATTAATAAGTGAATAAAATCTTAAAAAAAAATAAAAGAAAGTAAAGACTTCTAAGATTCGGAGGAACCTCATATCTCCCCTTCCCTCTCACTTGAATCTAATGCCCCATTTTACCATTTGGGCTCCTAGATTTAATCTACTTATCTGTCATCCTCAACATTATGCCTTTTTCTGAGCTCATCATTCTCTCTTTTTGAAAAATCTCTTACCAGAAAGCACCTGTTTTCTCCCTATCTGGCTCCCTGAGCAAGTGGAACCTGAAACCAGACCCTTCTGAATGTTTATACCTGGGAACATTAAGGAACAAGACACTCTGGAGCTGAACCCCTAACCCATTTTACCTCAGATCCAGTTCCTGTTGCCTTGCTGTCCCATCAGGCTGGAAAGTAGCCCATGTTAGCAGCACCTCCTGCCCTGGAGGCAGAGTCATCTAGAACCAGTACTGGTATCTCTGGACATAGGGTTGGCTATATAATTTACAGTGTTCAAGGCAAAAATGAAAATGTGAGGCTCCTTCTTTGAAAATTTTTAAGAATTTCAAGGTGGCATCACAATGAGATATCACCTCACACCTGTCACAATGGCTAAAATCAAGACTACATGAAACAATAAATGTTGGTGGGGGTGTGCAGTGTTAGTGGGAATACAAACTGGTGTAGTCACTGTGGAAAACAGTATGGAGGTTCCTCAAAAAACTAAGAATAGAATTACCATATGATCCTGCAATTCCACTACTATTTACCCAAAGAATATGAAAACACGAATTTGAAAAGATATATGCACCCCTATGTTTATTGCAGCATTATTTACAATAGCCAAATTAGGTAAGTAGCCTGAGTGTCCATCAATAGATGAACGGCTAAAGAAGATGTGGTATACATATGCAATGAAATATTTTTCAGCCACAAAAAAAGAATGAAATCTTGCCATTTGCAACAACATGGATGTGGCTAGAGAATATTACACTAAGCAAAATAAGTTAGAGAAACACAAATACCATATGATTTCACTTACATGTGGAATTTACAAAACAAAACAAACTAAAAAAGAGAGAAACCAAAAAAAAAAATAGACCCTTAACTATAGAGAACAAAGTGATGGTTACCAGAGGGGAGGTGGCGGGAGGGGGATGGGTGAAATAGGTGGAGGGGATTAGGAGTACACTCACCATGATGAGCACTGAGTAATGTATAGAATTGCTGAATCAGGGGATCCCTGGGTGGCGCAGCGGTTTGGCGCCTGCCTTTTGCCCAGGGCTCGATCCTGGAGACCCGGGATCGAATCCCATGTCGGGCTCCCGGTGCATGGAGCCTGCTTCTCCCTCTGCCTGTGTCTCTGCCTCTCTCTCTCTTTCTCTCTGTGTGACTATCATAAATAAATAAAATTAAAAAAAAAAAGAATTGCTGAATCATGGGACACCTCGGTGGCTCAGCAGTTGAGCATCTGCCTTCTGCCCAGGGCAGGATCCCGGAGTCCTGGGATCAAGTCCCACATCGGGCTTCCTGCATGGAGCCTGCTTCTCCCTCTGCCTGTGTCTCTGCCTCTCTCTGTGTGTCTTTCATGAATAAATAAATTAAATCTTAGAAAAAAAAAAGAATTGCTGAATCACTATACTCTATACCTGAAACAAATATAACACTGTATGTTAAGTATATTAGAATTAAAATTTAAATAAATGGGAAAAAAAACCCTTGAGATTGTTCTGGGGGGAAAAAAAAGAATTTCAAGATGGTGACAGCAGAGCCAAGCATGGGCCCCTTCTGAACACAGGGCCCTCTGTGACTGCAGAAGTAGCACACCTGTGAAGCAGGCTCTGCTGGCACCAGTCCCTGTGTCTTAGAATGCCCCAGAACCCTTGTTTGCTTCTCTTCTCTGTTCTTTATTTGCATTTCCCAGTTTACATCCTCTTTGAGAGCCGGTGAGGACTCCTGGCTGGTGTGGCTTCCCCTTGATGTTTTCAGGGATACTAGGTTCCCCTTGACACTCATCTGGAAGATTTTGCATCTTGCTCTGGCACCATCTTGTCCTTCTCCTGCCATGGCTGAACTCACGTCAGGAACTTGAGCCTCATGGGGCCTGACTACAAATAAGTAATCTCTTCCCCTTTCACTAGTGTTTCTCACAGTGGGCTAGCCAACCTCTCCAGCCTCACTCTCTATTGCTCTTCACATGTGCTGAGCAACACACACACTGGACTTCCCTCTGATCTTGAGGTATTTCAGGCCCTGACATAACTGTAAACTTTTTTTAAAGTAGGCTCCAGGCCCCGTGTGGGGTTTGAACTCACAACCCCGAGATCAAGAATGGCATGCTCTACCAACTGAGCCAGCTAGGCGCCCCAAGACTATGAATTTTTGAATAGTGTGTCAGAGACAATGCCATGGATTTACCAACTTCATTTCCCACGCCTCCTGGCTCACAGGGAGAGTACATTTCCCAGAGGCCCTTGTATCCAGGTGAGCCCATGTGACTGGTCATGGCAATGGGATGTGGGAAGAAGTGAAATACAATGAAGGAGTACACTCCTAGACCTCACCCCTAAAATCTCCAGGAGACCCTCTACCCATACTCCATTCCCTCACCTGCCTGTCTGTGATAAAAGGGTGACTTGAATCTGCAAGATGGTAGAGCTAAAGATGAAAGCAGTCCACGGATGCCTTTGCATAAGCAAGAAACACCCTTAGAAACTGCACCATGCCCTCCTTTCAGAGTGAGGGCCTAGAAAGCACACCAGGAAGATCAGCTTTCTACCCATATTCCCAGTCCGGTTCTTGCCCCTGGCTCCATTTTTTCCAGAAAGATCCATGCAGCCATGGAAGAGATGCTGCCTGTGGGCAAAGTCATGGTGGCATCTTGTGTATGAATTCCCCTCTGGGCCACAGTTTCCTCGTTGGAAAGATGGAAGGGGCTGATCCTCTTAGTCCCCCTAGCCTCTCGTGATGGGAGTCTGACAACTCTCTCAGTCTCTGTCTACACCCAAGGGGAGCCTTGACCATAATCTTTGTACTGATCTGTCACAGCTTAGGCCTGTGAGCTGGGCAGTGCTTCTGGAAGTCTGCAAAGTGATAATTGTCATTTGTGTTTGCAAACACAAATGGTCAGCGATGGGCGGATGTGACTTTGAAGTTGCAAAGCCGGGGTTTCCGTCCCAGCTTCTCAGCGACTCACAAGTTTGATGACCTTGGGCAAAGGACACATTTTATATGAAGAAGACTGTCTATTCAGCTGGGATTAAATTATAATAGCAATAGACTTTATTTCTCTGAGACCCAATTTTCTTATCTATAAAAGGCGAATATGACCATACACCCACCCCAGGGGCTGTTGGGAAGATCAAATGAAATAATATGCTGTGTGCAAAGCTTAGCAGGGAGCCTGGTCCTTAGGCATTTAATAAATGTTCACCATTGATGGGACTTCAGCAAATGTTAACCCGCTGGTGGGCCTCCCTCCTCCGGGCCGTGGGTGCACACCCACCACCAGGGCTCTTGCCCTGAGTGGCTTGAATGCCGCGGCTGCTCACAATCCTTCACCTAGAGCAGGCGCCGGGGGTGCTGGGTGGGGGTGGGGGTCCCTAGTGCCTAGTTTAGAATTTTAAAGATGTAGCCAGCATCCTCTCCAGAGCGCATTTCACTCAAAGGCGCATCAAACACAAAGTTATAGCAGAAGCCCACATCAGCCACCCCCCCAACCTGCTGCAGACCCGTTGGCAGAAGATCAGACACCCCAATTGCTGAGGGTTAATTACTGCCTTGGCGCCCATCTGCTCAGAGAGAACTTGCAAGCATCTTTCTTTTTTCTCTTTCCAAAGGCATAGACCTTTGCACTGCAAGTAGCCCAGGGGGGCTGGGGACGTTTATTTTTGTATGTAACAAAGAGAAGGACCTTTCGGCTTGGGGGCCGAGTGTCCTGCTGACCCCGGGGAGAAGGCTCTGCGGGGCGCCCTGCATCAGCAGGTGTCTTGGGAAGCGGTCCCCGGGGGGCGTGGGGCAGCTTCACTTCCGCCTGATGTAATTGGTTCCTTTAATAAGCAGGGGGGAAAGGTGCTCTTAAATAAAGATCTCCCTGTTGTGGGTTCTGTGGGGTCAAGGCCCAGAGGACTCACCTTCCGGCACCTTTAGCAAACCGCAGAGCTTCTGGGTGTCGCGGTGAGAGTGAGGGTCCAGGGCTAATCACCAGGAGGTTGCGTGGAAGCGGCGGTTCCGGGACCACCTTTCTCGGCAGCTCTGCGGTCTTGCCACTGGGCGGCGCTGGCGAGCAAGGCTGCGCGGGGCGCGGAAGGCGGGGGCTGCGGGCTGCGGGCTGCTCGCAGCGCTTCTGCGCCTTCCCCGCTGCGAGCTGGGCCTGTTTGCCCACCTGGGGCCAGGAGGGGACGAGGATCACATCCAAAGTCTGTATTTGTACCTGCCCTGAAGCCACACATCAGGAAATCCAGTCCAGGCATGAAGCCAGCAGAGAAGGTTATTTTTACCCCCACAGTTATGTCCCTGAGAAGATGAAGGACAGATACTTTTGTAAAATAGGGCTACATATCGCAGGGATCGGGGAAAACTAGCTCCTTAAAGGAAATAGGTCAGGAATTATTTTCTGAAGAGAGAACTGGCTTACCCGGGGTGTTGTGTTTTTGGAGTTTGATGAACAGGGTTCTCAATCTCAAAGGCAGGGGGCCCCCAAAGCCCCTGTGCCCTTGGTGGTCTCCGTGAGATCTGGTTTGAGAACCATAGGATTTAGCTCCCATTTGCAGGGTCAGGATGCCAGGCCAGGCCCTTGACATGTTGCCTCCCGGCCAGACCTCTGTGGGTAGGAGGATCGCCACCCTTAGCTCACTGATAAAAATCGTTAGGATGCTGGTGGCAGAGCTGACCGCTTGACTCTTCTTATTTTATGAAAGCTTCACAACAACCCTATGAGAAACTACTGTCGTACCTATTTTCTTTTCTTTATTTATTTTTAAAGATTTTATTTATTTATTCATGAGAGACAGAGAGAGAGAGAGGCCCAGACACAGGCAGAGGGAGAAGCAGGCTCCCTGTAGGGAGCCCGATGCGGGATTGGGATTCGATCCCAGGACCCAGGGATCATGACCTAAGCAGAAGGCAGATGCTCAACCACTGAGCCACCCAGGTGCCCCATACCTATTTTCTAGATGAGTAAACTGAGGTTATAAAAGTAAAGTAGGGATCCCTGGGTGGTGCAGTGGTTTGGCGCCTGTCTTTGGCCCAGGGCGCGATCCTGGAGACCCGGGATCGAATCCCATGTCGGGCTCCCGGTGCATGGGTCCTGCTTCTCCCTTGGCCTGTGTCTCTGCCTCTCTCTCTCTCTCTCTCTCTGTGTGTGTGTGTGTGTGTGTGTGTGTGACTATCATAAATAAAAATTAAAAAAAAATAAAAGTAAAGTAACTTGTATGACATGTGGGCACTCGTGACCATGGAGCCCAAACTGAAGCCAGGTCCACTCAGTCTGGAGCTCAGGGTCTTAACGTTCCTCTGATGGGGAATCATGTCTTCCAAAGTGAAGCCAGGTCGCTTGGCCACAGTTACCTGCGCCAGGGTGTGACGTCAACCCTCGAGCTGCCACGGTCCTCAGCCCCAGCCTCTGGTGCTTGTCACCCCTCAGGCCCGCAACACCCCGGCGGGCATGTGTTTCTAGAGCAGAGCCTTCCAAAGCCTTGGGCCCAAGTTGCAGATAACAGGCTGGCCTGGAAAAAACGGTGCAGAGCTCCAGGGAAGCGGCTGCCCTTTGCAGTCGGTTTCCCCAAGGCTCACAGTCAGCTGGGAAGGCAGGGAGTCGGACAAAGTCAAACAAATTCTGTGTCCCCCTTTGCTCTGAGGTGAGGATGGGAACTTGCGGCCAAGCAAGGCGACAGGCAGAAGGGCTGGCCTTGCCCGCCTCACGGGACAGCGGGGAAAGACAATCCTGCCCAGAGGAGGGCTCCCTGCAGGGGAAGGGGAAGGGATTTTAGCCAAGCATTTGGCTGCAAGTCTGGCCAATGGTTCCAGCTCAGAAAATTGCTGAGCCCGGCAAATTGGTTATAATGAAGAGAACCTGGGAGGCGCAAAGCAATGTGCCGGTCACCAGCTACCCCTGGGGCTGAGGGCCCTGTCCCTGGAGCACCGGCTCAGGAAACCAGCGCCCTCCCCTGCAGCGCAGAGCGCATTTGAGCAAAGATGCCGGAGAAGGGGGCCCCTCTCTGGCTCCCCCTTCTACTCCCAGGGCCCAGAGGGCTGCGTGCATGAGGGTCCCCCCTTCTGCTCCACCAGCCACTTCCTCTTCCCTTTCTCCACAAACTCAGCCGTCTCAGGCAAGCAGGTAGTTTTGGGGTGGATTCAAGTCCCAACTCCCGTGCTTCTTCTTTTTTTTTTTTTAAGATTTTGTTTATTCATGAGACACACAGAGAGTCAGAGACATGGGCAGAGGGAGAAGCAGGCTCCGTGCAGGAAGCCTGATGGGGGACTCGATCCCAGGACTCCGGACTCGCCCTGAGCCGAAGGCAGATGCTCAACCGCTGAGCCACCCAGGCGCCGCTCCTGTGCTTCTTCAAGGAGTTATTTAACCTCTCCGAGCCTCAGTGGTCTCATGTGACAAAGATGGGTAAAAACAAGACCTAATCCACACCGTTGTCATCAGCGCGAAATCAGACATATGGAAAGTGCCCAGCATCGTGCAGGCGGCAGCAAACTATGGCCTGTAGGCTTCCCACCTGCTTTGTAGGGCCCACGGGCTAAGACTGGCTTTTACAGTTTTTAATTTGGGGGAGGGGGAATTGAAAGAATATTTGGTGACATGGAAGTTATATACAATTCAAGTTTCAGGTCCATAAATTAGGTTTTGTCAGAACACAAGGTGCTGGGCACCTGGGTGGCTCAGCGGTTGAGCGTCTGTCTTTGGCTCAGGGCGTGATCTCGGGGTCCTGGGATCGAGTCCCACATCGGGCTCCCCGCAGGGGGCCTACTTCTCCCTCTGCCTGTGTCTCTGCCTCTCTGTGTTTCTCGTGAATAAATAAATTTTTAAGAAGTCTTTTAAAAAGAACATAAGCCGCCATTTATTTATATGACATCTGTCTGTGGCTGCTTCCTCGTGGGCTTGTGATCAGTCCCCGCCACTCATGGAACTGTGCAGACAGTTACCGGATGGGCAGGATGGGATTCTTGAGGATCCCATCAGAGGGGCTGTGGTTCTGGCAAGCAGAGGCCTCCCCACCAGCGCAGGTGGAGTTGAGTAGTTGTGTCAGAGGCCAGAGACCCCATGGCCTCCAAAGCCTAAAATAGTTATTATTTGGCAGAAAAGGTTGCTGGACACTAATAAGTGATCAGGAAAGTATGTCCATTGTTATTATTATTACTCTTGTCGTCTGTCCTCTTTCAGTCTAATTTTAACTTTTAGGTAAACTTGCCTATGGTTTAATGGAGTAATCCTAAACCTGAAGCCCATGGAAGGGTTTTGCAGGAGGGGGGTATCCCTGGAATCTCCAGATTTTCTATGCAGATTTTTGTAGCTGGGTGGGAGGACTTCGGGGGCGGGGGGAGGTGGGGCTTGATAACACTCATCAGATTGTCAAAGGGGTCTGTGACGTCAGATAGGTAAAGAAGTGTAGGTCTGATGCCTTCCTCGCTCTGGGCAAATTGATCTGTACTATCCCTGGGCTCTCTGGAGGTGACACTCACGATGGGGAGATACTTGGAGGCCACAGGGTGTCCCTCAGAGCCTGGGCCCCTGTCTGGGTACAAGAAGCCTGCAGTGCGACTGGAGTAAGGGGCCCTGGTTTTGGAGCCAGCAGATGTGGGCTCTGGCCTCCACTGGGCCGAGCACCTTCTGGTTCACAGGTTGGCTTGTCCCAAAGATGAGTTAATTCTATTTTGTCTGTCAAGTGCTAGGCACAGTGTCTGGCTATCTTTTTTTTTTTAAAGATTTTATTTATTTATTCATGAGAGACCGATAGAGAGAGAGGCAGAGACACAGGGAGAAGAGAAGCAGGCCCCATGCAGGAAGCCTGACGCGGGACCCGATCCCGGGTCTCCAGGATCACGCCCTGGGCTGAAGGCAGGTGCCAAACTGCTGAGCCACCCAGGGATCCCCTCTGGCTATCATTTTTATGATCATCACCACCATCATTATTATTATCCTTACACATTGGAAAGCTCTTTCCTCAGCTCACTCCAGACCCATCAAAAAGCTGCCCCATACTGGGCCAAATCTGAAGTTTGAGTGCTCTTGATCCGACTTTATCTTTGGTGCTAGCAGCTAACGCGTGTTCATTAAACATATTCATACCACCAGCGTGCAAAGTAGCAGGCCCCTATTAAGTTTTCCAAAGTTCAGTGGCCTCGTTTGAACGGGGACCATGGCAAACATCCCTGAGAGTGAAATTCGTGAAATCTGAAGCTCCTCAGTTGCAAAAGCCTTGGCTCTCACAGCCCTTTCTGATTTTCCCCTGAGGAGTTAACTCTGGACATTAAGCTTGGATCTCCTTTCCCCCTAAAGTGCTTCTCTGTGGAGCCATCCTCCAGCCCAGTCATCAGGCTGCTAGCAGGTTGATTCTGGAGCTCAGTGACCACCCCCGGGAGGGGGGCCGCCAGCGTCCTTGCTGCTGGGCTATCCTGGACACGGGCCTCCTGGACACGGGCTGGTGCCTGGCCAGCCCAGCCTGGTGCCGCCTGCCCCCGGTTGCCAGGCACAGTTCCATTCTGCTGGGGCCTAGTGGCTCCAGACAACAGCTGGAGACCAGAAGTGCAGACTTCAGCTACAAGCAAATGTTGCTGCTTCTTGAGGTCGAAATATTCTATCCCCAAAGTGTCCCTTTCAACCAAGCAAAAACAATCCCCCATGGGGACCCGACCCTGCCACAGAGGAACAAAAGCCTCCCAGTTCTGGGTCCCAGAGACTGTCTGTAGTTTCAGGCACACACAGCCCAGTGGGGAGAGGAGACGATCATGTGACTTCCACACTTGGAGACAAGGTCACTCTTGTCCAGCCCTTTTCGTCTCCACAGGAAGGGGAGCCTTTGATTGTCTGACAAAGGAGGAGCTGATGCTGCCCTGGTGCTGGCTCCTGGTGGGCGGGTTGGTGGGTCAGACAATGTCTGATTCTCTCAGGTTTGGAAGAACAACGGGATGAGTCCAGGCCGGCTGTCCCCCAAGCCTGCCTTAGGCAGGACAGTTGCCTGCTCTGGCTGCATCCATTTCTGAGTGCAGGCCGGCCTGCCTCTAAGAAAGTCACCACATTTGTTTTTCACCCGCCATCCACAGTATTCTCCTTCAGGAAAGAGCTTCCAGGAACGGGGGGGAAGATAAACACTCAAGCGAAGCTGGCCCTATGGAGTGCTCGTGTCGTGACAGCCGCAGCAGCTGTCAGGGCTGGCGGCTGGTGGCATGGGCCCATGCCAGCGAGGGGGAGGACGGCGGGATGGGAGGGCTCCTGCTCCATGTCAGGGTGATGTGCCTTCTGGAGAAGTATCTTGAATACCCGCTGTGCTGTGTGCCTCTTCTCCCCTACCCCTCTCTGTCCTGAGTGATCCACTCTGCACTTGAGTAACAAATATGCTGCCTGCGGCTGAGGGGGCAGCCGTCCGCGTGTGAGCAGTCGCTTCCCAAAGAGAAGGGGACTGCTGACCCAACGTCTCAAACAGATTAAAACGGCTGTCCAACTTCAGTGAGTGCTGGCATTGTTCAGGAAGCTTCCCAGGGATTCTGGGGCCCAGGAACCTGCATTTGGAACAAGCACATCAGGGATTCCGAGGCAAGTGATCCTGGCATGTTTTGAGAGACGTGTCTGCACGATGCTCCCTGGTCGCACTGGCCTGTGCCTCTTTTTCTGCCTCACCTGGCAGATCCCCTCCGGAGAATTTGGAATTGGGGCTTGTAGAACCAGCAGTGTGTGTGTGCCTGAACCAGCTGGGTTAAAAGCTGGGTGTCTGGTTCTGTCCCCTCTCTTGCCTCCTCACCCCTGGTCCTGCCCAAGCTCCTCCTCACCTGTCAGAGGGTGTCCTGAGACACTGTCCTCAGCAGCCTTCTGGGATGGCCTCAGACAGACTCTGGGATGTTGTCTGTGCCCACGTTTCCATGGACTGTGCTCTCTGGGCCTGATCCTCCGTGGGTCTCAGGCTGCCTTGGCGTCCTACAGGGTCCTCACTCTGCTTAGTCTGGACAGAACCCAACATGCTTTCTCTCACATCTGGTGCCACATATAATCTTTACCTCAAAAACTGAACCCTCTCTCCTCCCCTCAGTCCCCAGTCAGAATCCTTGAGCATCATCCTTGTTCTTAACCACCCCCACCCTCCATTCTAGAATGACAGGGAACAGCTACTATTTTCTGTAAATATACTATAGGTAAGTCATCCCAACTCTGTGAGGTACATACTATATCCCTGGTCGACAGGTGAGAAAGTAGGTACACAGGGCTGGGTCCCTCGCCCCAGGTCACGTGGTAAGTAGTGGAGCTGCGGTGTAAGTCCAAGGCCCTGGCCCATGCGTGTGGCGTGCTGTCTCTCACTGGAGGCCTCTTCTCTCTCCACAGCCAGGCGCTCTGCATCTCTCCCAGCCTCCTAACTGGCTCCTCGCCCTCTGCCTTACTCCACTCCAACTGTTTTTCCTAAATCAAGTAGGAAATCATTCTAAACTGGGAATCTGATGTCACTCCTCTGCCAAAACCCTTCAAAGGCTGCCTGTTTTACACTCCCTGGCCTTGGCGAATGAATGGTGGGAGCTGGGACCCGGCAGGCTGGCTCCAGTTCTGTGCTCCTAACCACTACCCCTGGCTCCCCTCTGAGCCTGTCTCCTCATGGGTGAAACAGGGGTGACTGGAGCCACTAAATGGTTGCTCGGTTGTGTGTGCGGCGCCTGGCAGGAGCATGTAGCTCACAGGTAGAGCGTCTACTAACTAGTGCTGTCAACAAGGAGCAGGTGAGGACCAACTGGTGGTACCAGGCCAAAAGGCAAGATGAAATCCACATCACATGATAATCACATAAGCACTTTAGATACATTTCTTACCTAATCCTCATAACCTTTTGAGGCACAGATATAGTGCCATCTTACAGGAGGGGAAGCTGAGACCAAGAAGCGGACAGACCCGATCAAGGTCAGTTCAGACCTAGGTCTATCTGAGCACAAAGCCCCCTCCTCCTCCCATGACCACACCCGAAGTGTGTTCACTTGTAATTCCAACTCCTCAGAACCGCCTGGCTGAAGATCCACTGCGGGTCACAGCTCTGATGAGACCTGAGGAGATCTGGGGGCACTAACGGAGCAAACTGTGAGGCCTGGCATTTGCACAGACGTCAGAGGAGCACACGGTCTGCCAGCACATGACACCCCCCTCATTCCGGGGCTCTGGAAACGCCCCTATAAAAAACGACATGCTAGGGCTCATCGCTGTTTCTACAACAGTGAGAATATTTATTTTCTCCAGACAGTAAAAATAACATTTTTCTCTCTTTTGTAAAAGTTAAGTACCATTACATTCCATTTTCTTAAATAACAAAATCCTAAAAATATATATTAAATTGTATACAGTGCGTCACACTTCATCTTATATTTTAAAATACATGATGTTTCTATTTTATTCTCAAAGTTGCATATTAAGAGCATATTTACAAATAAAGCCTTGTCATCCAAAGTCAAGATCCCTGCGGGAAGGTGAGTCTGGATATGGGCAGGTCTTGATGCTGCGTGAACCCCAAGACGGCAGCTCCCTGTGCAGGAAGGGAAAGGGTGTCCCACTACGTGCTCCTGAAGACACATCCTTTCGGAAGCAGATTTACCTCAGACTCTCCTCCACACCCCACTTCTGCCTTGTTGAGTATGTTCAACTTGGCAACACAGAAGCCTGTGAGATGGGCTCCCCTGGGGTCTGCAGGCAGCGGGTGAGGCCCATCATCACCCCTGAGCTGTCCAGCTTGAGGGGGAGGCAGCTGCAGCTGGAAGGTTTGAGAAATACCCCACGCCAGGGCAGCTAGGCTGAGAGACCTGGCCAGGAGGTAGAACAGTGGGGAAGGTAAACAAAGACACCAGAGGAAACAATCAAAAAGTTAAAAGTTCCCAAGGTAGTAACAAAGGCAGACATTGAACACCAAACAGAAGATCCAAATCCCTAGAGGGTGGCAGTTGGCTATGGGGTGGGGAGCCGGCTAGGCTCTCTGGGGACCTGGGATGGCCTCATCAGGCATGGGAGACAGGATCTCAGAGGCTGTCCACTTCTAAGTGCTCATGAAGATTAAGTGCCCAGGACGTGCAGGGCTTTGTGATGGCCTATGTGCCCCGCTGATGTGTCAAGACAGCCTGGCCAGTGGCTGGCTCAGGACAGCTCCCGCCTTGGGCTGACAATGGGGTGGGGGTGGGGGGGGCTCGATGGGTTGGGCCTGCAGGCCAGAACAGCTGTACTTGCTGGTGCTTTGATCTTTGTGGGTTTCTGGTTGATTGGAGTCTCTAACTTCAGAAGTTAGAGCAGCCCTGTTACCTCGCTTACACCCAGAGAGAGGCCTCAACCCTGTTCTGACAAGGAAGGGGGATGTGGAGGGCACCTGAGGTTCATGCCTACACGTTCTCTGTTCTGCAAGTGATTGGGCACTTGGGGAAGAATATGGGGTGCCATGTGCCTTCCTGAGGGGCCAAGGACACCGTGAAAAGCAGCTAAGAGCACGTTCACAGCTGGCTGCAGGCATTTACTGTGAAGGCAGCAAGATTGGCTGCCCACAGCCCTCCCTTGCCGGCGACACACGCTGAGAAGGCAGGGCCTGGATCCTGCAGTGAAGGGCTGAGGGCACATAGGCCCAGAGACACCACTCACTGTCACCTCAGGGCAGAGGCTTTGGGCAGGATGCTTTCAAAGTGGCAGGCCACAGTGGTCCCCAAAGTCCCTCCCCTGCATCTTTACTAATCTGCTTTGTGATCTGTGATGTCCTTCCTCAGGGGCATGCTTTCCAGCCCCTCCATTCCCCACTTCTCTCTAAACTAGTTTCTTAAAAGACCAAATGTGGGCCCCCTATGGTGCTCCCAGGAGCACACCTCACCTCCTCTAGGACAGTCTATTCCTCAGGTGTTTACTTAGCCACAGGGGACCTTCTGCAGGGTGATGCTGACAGGTTCTGACCAGGGCCAGGGCCTGACCAAGGCTAAGGTGTCTATGGAGGCTGGGCCTGGGACGATTTATGGCCTCTCCCCCAGCGCTGTCCCAAGGCCGGTTTGGGTGTCCTGGGGCTGCTCCCTGGACAGTAAGTGGATCCTGGTGGCCGTGGGCTGTGCCAGGGCCAGCAGGAAGGAGGGCACTGGGGTATCACCAGCACTTCCTGGGGCTTAGAATGGGCTGCTCCAGCTGCACATTCAGACAACACAGTGGCTGTGTGAGGTGGGCGGGCTCACGGGATGCCCTAAAGGTCAATGGCCACAGGAAGCCCTGGGCAGCTGAACAACTGTCCCTCGGCCAGGCGACCCCCTCCCAGGGCTAAATTCCATATTCCCTTTGTGCTGTGAATGGATCTATTCAGGGCACAGGGCCCTTTGTGACTGCACACACCTGACACTTGGTTCAGAGGAGATTCCACAACAGCCAGGAATAGCTTAGTGGGGAGACTGCACATGTCAGTGTATTTCCAGTCATGTGGGACAGGCCTCTGTCTCCAAACCCAGAGGCCTGTGGACAGCTGCTCCAGGGTAATCCCCTTTCCAGATCAAAGTGTGAAGACAGTGCTGAGTAGCTCTGTGCCCAGAGCAGACTCACCTGGTACCTGGGGCAGCGCCCCTGCCCTATTCCCCACCCTCTTGTGCCCCTCTGCCTGCCAGCTCCCAACACCCTGCTTGCCGAGGAGTCACCTCTCCCTGCAGACACCCCCCAGCCGGCCCTGCATGGCCCTCCGCATTTCTGGGAGCACAGGTGCCCATGGGTCGCCAGTGTGCTGGAACCCCAGGAAAGGCCGCAGCAGGCAGTAGCTTAGGGGTTTGGGGGAGATGGGCAATGTGCTCCAAAGAGGGAACCTGTGAGGCCAGAGGCCCAAGGCCCAAGGCCCAGATGCCTCTGGGAGAGTCCTGGTCTGACAAAGGCTCAGTTCTGGCCTTCAGAGGCACAGGCTGCTCTTCTCAGCTGTTGTTGACAAAGCCTACTTCCGGATGGGGGTGCTTCTAAACTGGAGACGGCTCTTCCTCCCAACTGGCAGCCACTGCAGCTGTACCTCTCCAACTTAGGAGGCCTATCCTCGATGGTCTCCAGTTCCCAAAGCCTCCTTCTCAGTCCTCATGCCACTCTCTGCAACTCTCTTCCCTGTCTGAAGAGCAGGGCAGTGTTTGGCTAGGGACAAGGGCCCTCGCCCTCCCCACGGAGTTATTCCAGACTGCACTCTGTCCCCATACAAAAGGAGCAGAGAGGGCCACAGAGAGCACAGGCTGTGGGGTGGTTTTTCATCTTCTTTTAAAATGAGTGACATCAAAAGGAGGGACTGCTGGCACCTGTGTCTCACCTAATGCCACCTAATGGCTAAGCCACAATATTTATACTCCCTGTTTTGAACCGAGAGTCAGAGAATCACAGAAAGACATGGCCCATCTCAGGTTCCACAGGACCATGAGCCGCACAGCGGCAAGGCCAGGCGATCCGGTACAACAAGGGGTCACTGAGCACCTATAAAAGCTTTTGAGAAAGTTTGTTGAGTGAAAAATGAATGGATGTTTTATATGACCACTCTGCAGGCTTGCTCTGTAATCATTGAGCTATGGAAAGAAGCGATAGAGAGAAGCCCATGTGTGGCAGATAACAGGCTTGATGTGCTCCGGGGTCAATTCCCAGGCTCTCTCAGGTTGGAAGAGGCCCATCCTCATGCAGCACCCAGAGACCAAACACCCAGAGTCAGCATAGAGTATGGGCCCTCTTTATGCTTTGGGGTGCTAACGCCTAGGGAGTACAGGACCAGGCCAAGCCCCAAGAGAACCTCAGAATCCTCCCTGTTTTAAACCATAAAGACCAAGAGAAAGCTAACTGTGTGGACAAAACAGAAAATAAGCAAGCAAGACTCAGCATATACTATACCTACTCACCACCCTACAGTCGTCTAGAAGGTACCTGAGCCCAGTGCCAAACACAACCATCTCTGCCATCTCAGCCCCTCTGTCCTGATGCCCTCATTCTAGATGAGAGAGAGAGAGAGAGAAGCACAGGGAGGGCCCAGACCCTGGGACTTTGGGTCTCTCTCCTAAGTGCAGAGATGAAGTAGGGTGAGTCCAGGCTAGGCTGGCCCCCACAGCAGGACGTCCCTTCCCAACCTATAGGACGGCACTTCTGCAGAGGCAACCAGGGAGAGGCAGGGAGAGGCAATCAGGAAACCACGGGGCTCCAGCGGCCTTGAGCTTGGAGGGACTCTTGTCCTGGGCACAGATGGGGCAGCCTTTAGTCACTCACAAGAGGATTACGGTCATCTTGTTGACTCTGACCCTTGAGCTTCTTCTTAAAGATGGAAATTGAAGTAGAAGGCTTATAAAAAATGCTCCAGATTTCCCCTGATGTCCCTGGTTGATGACAATCCCTAAGGTCCCCTGAAGCAGGAACTCGATGGGATCTGTCAAGCAAAAACAACTTCATGTTTCAAGTGGAGTGCAACAAATATTCCAAAACACCCTTCCATCTCCTGAGATACCTGTACCTAGGAAATGGGGCATTCAGTGAGGCGAGGCCTCAGGAAAGACCGAACAGATGCCTCTGGAGGTCTGAAGGACAACTATGGGAATGAAATGTGTCCAGTGGAATGGAAATGCATCAGCACAGCTTCGAGCTCAGTATAACAAAGAACTTTCTAACTGGAAAAGTTATTCAAATTTGGAAGGAGATGGCCTGAGAGATGATGAGTTTTCAAATTCTTGTTTTGTTTTTTTTTTTTTTAAATAGAACTCTATCTTCAAATTATATTTACCTGGAGGCCCACTTGATTAACATAAGATAAAGCCAAAATCTCTCTGCTTGAAGCTGGTCCTGTTTTACTGCCAATATGTGCCCCTCTCCCACATGTCACCACCCTGGGCTGCTTGGCAAGGAAGCTGCTGAGGGACTCCAATGTCACATGGGAGTCAGACATGCACTTTAGGGCCTTGGTGTACAGTGAGGTGCTGGGCCCTACAGAAAGCCTCCTGTTCTCTTGCTGCACTTGAAAGGCTTTCCCAGACTGTGTGAATTGTCTCACACACACACACACACACACACACACACACACACACACACGGCATGAGAGTGAGCTCAGTAAACACTAAAAACAACACTGTTTCCACTGAAAAATGTAAAGTGGAGAGGCCTACAAGGAGAGCCTTCACAAAGCAATGGAGGAGCAGACATTTAATGTATTAAATGTATTAAAAATGCTGTGGCAGAGGGCCACAGGTCAGGAAAAAGGTGGGCCATATAAGACAACAATGTTCAGGAAAGGCCTTGAAATATGGATAGCCTGCATATCAATTATAGCTCAATAAAACTGGGGAGGGAGGACAGAGAGAATGTGGACTGGGAGCCACAGGAAAGACAGAGTAGGGGTCTAGAAAAAAAAAATCAGAGCTCTTCTCTGGAAGCACACAAACATCAGTAGCATAAATAATTGCCTCCTTTTCTGGAAGGCAGAACTACTGAATCCAAGTAGCAAATTGAGGGAAGGAAACATTTTTTTTTCCATATCAGTCAGAATTGAAGGATGAACTTTCTTAATTCTTTTTAAATAATAGCTAATAAAATGTTAGGATTCTCTTCCTAAGAATGTTTCCCAATTTCTAGAAGGCATTAGGAAATATGCATGGTTGTGTCTTAGAAATCTTGGCTCTAATATGAGGATCTCTTTAAGGGGCCAGTCAAAATTGGAAATCGTGGCTTTTTATGCCCAGATGGTATCAATCCTCCTTGAAATCATATCCCATACGCCAGGAGCAAACACAATCCCTCAAACCTTGGTGAGATTTGTCCAGTTGTACATTTCACTCTATGGAGAATGAGGAATGTATACTGTCTTATGTTGCCCAGGACTGAGGGCTTTAGAATCCCCAGACAAATGAAGCACAGTAGAAAAGGAGTTCTGAGCCTTCCCCTCCTGGGATGGGGCAGACTTTCTCTCATACTCACTTGAATGTGATGTGCAGAAGTATCTTTGCTACAATGGCTGTGACTGTAAGGATGAGGAGAGTTGCCAGGCCATACACTGTCCATCCTGCAAGTGCAAAAGACAGGGTTTCTTGGACCAGTTTGAGCTCAGTTTTCAGAAGGAGTTCTGTTGGAAGCCGAGAGAGCACTGGCAGCTCAGAGATACAGGTCTGGCTGAGGAGCCCCCTGCAGGTGGGGGCAGCCACCAAATGCAGCTGAGAGCTGGGCTGGCAAGAAGCTGCAGGGCTTCTAACCTTGCTCCAGAGCTCCCTCTTGGAGAGAAGCAGGCAGTGTGGCCCAAAGTGCATTCAATTTAGGAGTTGAAAGGAGTGGTATATACTACATTTTTACCATAAAAACTCACTATGTAATCACAGATGAGTTACATAAACTCTTTGGGCTTTAGTTTCCTTATCTGAGGAATGAGATGTGTGACCTGTGAAATCCCACCAGGGTATAAAAACAAATAATGCAGAGCATGCACTAGAGGGACTCTCCTCCCTGACCTGAGGTGGGTCCTGCAGGGGAAAACTCCTAGGCTAGATCATTGCTATTGGTACTTTACAGCTCTTCTGGCCCATAAAGGCTCCACCTTCCCGAGCAAAAAAGAGAATATGGAAGTGTGTAGTCTTCCATAGGGGCTGCACATATTTATCAGCCAAGTTAGCTAGCTTCAAGCACAGACCATTACTCCACTCTCTACCCCTCTCCTGCATGAACTTTTCTTCTAGCTCTTGTCACTGTTGGATCTGTTATTTTGCTTCGTTCTTTCTCCTCCCACTTACAAGCCAAAGGAGGGCAGGGATGCTTTTTGTTTGGTTCATCCTATAGTCTGGCGCGTACAATACCACCTGGTAGCTCTGAGGCACTTACATGTCTTTTGAATGAACGAATGAATGAATGAATGAATGAATGAATCTCTTGTAAATGCCAGTGAATTTAGGGAGCTGCAACTTGGGAGGTCTAGAAAGACATCCTCAAAGTGGGAAAACATTGGGTTAGCTGATTAATCACAAGTAGAAAAGGCACACATACTGGATCTTTGGAGGTGAGCACTTTCTCCTAAGGACTAAGGAATCAAGCTAATGAGAAAGTGTCCCCCAAAGGCCAGGACAGTCACAGAACCAGTACCTACAACCTGTCTGGGAAGAGTGTTATTTCTCTAATTGTCAAGAACACTGTGCTCAAGCCCCATGGCTTCCACCCACTTTGGTGGTGTCTGGGAACTGCTACCTGGGATGGTCTGAGGTGGGTGGCTTGGGCTGGTGGTGATGACGTAGAGGACTTTAGAGGACCGGGCTGCACTGACGCTGAGGTTGGCTTGTTCGGTAATCACCTCAGCCAGCGTCTGATTGGCAGTGGGCTTCTCCTGCAGTGGCTCTTCCTTGACGGCTGTAAGATCAAAGAAATTAAGATGGGGGGAGAGCTGGTGGAGACAACAAAGAACTTTGGAGGAGGAGACAGTGTCTATGAAGAAAAGGTGTTTTTTTCCAATTCTTTTTTTTTTTTTTCTGATTCATTTCTATGTGCAGTTCTCTCCACTGATCCCACTGGCCCCAAAGGTGAACCTATCAGGCTCTGGTCCAGAAAAAACCAGAAGGAGGAGATGTTAACTTCTAACCATTTGACTGGTCTCTTTTGAGGTCACCTGAACATGCTTTCTTGTTTTCCTTGCGCCTTTGCAGCTATGGTGCTCTTTGCCCATAATGCTTCTTTCCTACCTATTGACCCAAATCTTAGCTGTCTCAAGACTGTTCCTCCTACCTGCGGGAAGGTCTCTTCCCTCTGACTTCCTGTAGCACGTGCTGACTGAACTCTTCCTGAGGCCCTCAACATCCAGGGCAAAAACCAGATCTCAGACATCCCTATGTTTCTCATGTGCTGGCAAAGAGATGAGCCTGGCACATATGTGTGCACATATCAGAGGGGCAGAGAGTGAGGCTCTACCTTAGGAGGGTTTTTTAAAAGATATATTGGATTTTCTTTTTTTTTAAGATTTTATTTATTCATGATAGACACAGAGAGAGAGAGGCAAAGACATAGGCAGAGGGAGAAGCAGGCTCCATGCCGGGAGCCCGACACGGGACTCGATCCCGGGACTCCAGGATCCCGCCCTGGGCCAAAGGCAGGTGCCAAACCACCGAGCCCACCCAGGGATCCCTGGATTTTCTTTTTTAAAGTTTTTTTTTATCTTTTTTTTTAATTGTTTTATTTATTTATGATAGTCACACAGAGAGAGAGAGAGAGAGGCAGAGACACAGGCAGAGGGAGAAGCAGGCTCCATGCCGGGAGCCCGACGTGGGACTCGATCCCAGGTCTCCAGGATCCCGCCCTGGGCCAAAGGCAGGCGCTAAACCGCTGCGCCACCCAGGGATCCCTTTTTTTTAAAGTAATCTCTACAGCCAATTTGTGGCTCTAATTCATGGCCCCAAGATGAAGAGTCACATGCTCTTCCGACTGAGCCAGCCCAGTGTCCCTTAGGAGGGTTTGAAGAAAGATGGGAAACTAGTCCTTTGGGATTGGGTAGGATATCAAGAGGCAGGAGGATGGACCAAATGACCTTTTTAAAAGCGTTCTATCAGTCTCAGCTCCTTCTGTAAATGCTTTCAACCCTGCCATGAAAACTGTCATCAGAACAACTAAAGTAGTGAAATTGACAGGTGTTGGCTCTTCTGTATCACAAAAAGTATGCAAGTTTTTAAAATGGGGGTGGGAAAATCTGCAAGTTGAGTAGGTAGCTCCTGACTTGCAGCCCCATCAAGACCCACCCGAGGCCCGCGGGTCACCACAGTTGCAAGTGGAGTGCGAGGCACAGCCCGGAGGGCCCCCAAGGAGGCTGGAAAAGGTTACCTTGGTATAAGACAGCAAATCCCTGGGCCTGATTGATGCGATCAGAGAAGAAGTACAAAATGACAAAATCCAGAGAGACGTTAAAGGATAGAGGTGGGCGGTTCCTCCCATTGAAACGGACCAGGACGCGGTGGGTGTAGCCGTCCAGCAGCTCCACCATGTCTGCAGAATCCCTGATGTCAAACAAGGTGAAGCTGAAGTGGATGTGGGAGGCTCCTGGAATCCGGATGGTCCAGTAGCAGACCCTCCCCGTGGCATAGGTGTCGGGAAAGTCAGGGGAATACACCACGGAGGTCATGGCCGAGTAGTTCCCTCCGCAGGCGCCAACAAGAGCTGTGGGAGACAAGAGGACACAGGCCCTCAGCGTGGGGCACAGCCGCAGGGCTCACTTTCCAACTTTTTATGGACAAAACTCTTCCTACCTAACATGATCCAGTTTGCGATATTGTTTTTCACCTATAAAACCTGACTGTCTTATGTTTCAGGATCAAATCACAGAATGAATAGCTTAAACCCTGAACAAATGACTGTGGAGGCTTTCTTTCTTTCTTTCTTTCTTTCTTTCTTTCTTTCTTTCTTTCTTTGTCCTGGAGACCTTAGAATTAGCACACAGCACAGTGCTTAGGCCTATGTAGGGGCCGGGTTGGAGTCAGAGAGTCTGGGTCCGGAACTAGCTGGGCTATGTGATCCGAGGGACTGCACTTCACTTCCAGAACTCCTGCCTCTCTCAGTTTGGAAGATGGAGAGACCACCACCTGTTCCTGTATCACACAAATGCATGAGGATAGATGAGATGAAACACATGAAAACACTGGGGCCTTTTTGCACAGAGGCACTTGATGAGGTAAAGCTGCGAAAAGAGAAGGGGGGCTGCACATATTTATCAGGCAGGAAACTGTGGCACAAGCAGTGAGTTTCTGCATAGGGGAAACACTTGGTTCTGATCACTCTGCATTAAGCACATTTGGTTTCCCTGGACTCCCCTTTTTGTTCGTGTGTTCTAGGAAGGGGATACAACCACTTCACTTATCAGTAAAGTGTAAACAAGGTCTTGGAAATGGAAGTCCTTGAGAGGAAGTACAGGACTGGGATTCAAAAAGCAGGCTTCGGGGGAGTTCCACTTCCCTTTGGTGTGTAGATAGCACTAAGAGAATGCTGCTTCCAACCAAACGATGAGAAAAAACTCATATGTCTCTCTTTCACCCATCAGAAAGCTAAAGTGTCAAGACCACCAGGAGAATTTAATTCTAAAAAAGTAAGAAGCCCCTCTGAGGAGAGTCAGGCCACACAAAGTGTTTCATCTTTAACAGACCATGAGAGGAAGAGGTGGCCACCAAAAAAGCAAGTAAGAAGAAAGGAGCTAAGAGGTTGAGTGTAGGCTAGCCTCTCAATCTAGAATGAGCAGGGGCCCTAGACACAGCAGGAGTCTAAACTCACTTTCAAGCAGTTCTGTGCAGACCTCCACCCAATGCTCACAAGAATAACTAGGATAGGGAAGGAGACCAAAGAGTTCTCCTTGGTGGCACTAGTACAGGATGCCTCCATTGTTGTTGGGGGACAGGTGTGAAACCCTGCCTGCTTCCTCTCAAAAGAGGCAAGAGCCTGAAGTTGCTGTGGGAGGAGCAACAAATCCTTTTGCTCCCAGGGCCACTGGAGGGATAGAAACAAAATCTGTTTGCCTCTGTGGAGGGAGCAGGAAACTCTCCTTCTTGCCAAAGTAACCAGGCAGATCCACTGCTTCTGATGGGAAAAACCATCAGCCCCTGGTCAACCTGAGACCCCAGATCCTGCACAGATGTAAAGTAGAGGTCTGCTGCTCCTGAGGGAGGGGCAGGAAACCATCCTCCTTCCTGAGAACCACCACAGATACAAGGCAATGTCTGAATGCTGGCAAGAGAGGGGGTGTGTGGGAATGCTGAGAAGGCCCCACCTCTGAGGCCCTATAATGTCCTAAGACTGAAGATGAGGCAGGAGGCCCAAGAACCCCACTCAGCTCACCTTGAGCATAGCAGCAAGTAATAGGCAACAGCAGTCTACCACTGAAGGAGGGGAAAGTGCAGAGAAAGATTCCCTTCTTTGGCAAAGGCATGTAGGAACTACTCAAAGCTGAGGGTGGAATACAAACACTGGAAAAAAACAAACAATAACAAAACAAAACAAAAACAAAAAACAAAAAAAACCCAAACCCTGGTATCCCAGGCCCCACACTAAGCCCAAGGCAACAAAAGTCTATTGTAGAATAATTTGAAGCCTGGTGTGCACTGAGGGTAAAGACAGAAATAATAATACCCAAACCCAGCTCATCTCCCGATATAATGGCTCAATCCCCACACTAAACTGGCCTGCCCATTTCCAGGTGGAAATTCTATTCTGTACTGTTCTTCTACACATAGTATATGGCATTGAACAAAATATTATACATAAAACAAGCAAGCAAGGAAGGAAAAAAGCAGCAAGAACAACAAAAAAAAGGAGTTATCATCAAGTGATAAAACAATCTATAGGATCAGATTCAATAATGATACAGATGTTAGACCTGTTAGACAGGGGCCACGTGATTAATACAATAAAGATCTAGTGGTAAAGATGGACAATAAGCCTGAACAGATTAGAAATTATAGCAGAGGTATATGGAAACTCAAAAGAATCAAATGTAAATGCTAGAAATAAAATATCAAAGATGAATCAATAAATTTGAAAACAAGTCAATGGAAATTAACCAAAATGAAACACTGAGGAAAAAAAAAAGAAGCGAGGAAAAAACCCTAAAAACAGGACAGAGCATCCAGTACCTGTGGGACAATATCAAATGATCTAAGAATTAGAACTCCAGAAAGAGGGATCCGTTGGGTGGCACAGTGGTTTGGCGCCTGTCTTTGGCCCGGGGCGCGATCCTGGAGACCCGGGATCGAATCCCACATCAGGCTCCCGGGGCATGGACCCTGCTTCTCCCTCTGCCTGTGTCTCTGCCTCTCTCTCTCTCTCTCTCTGTACTGTCGTAAATAAATTAAAAAAAAATTAGAACTCCAGAAAGAGAAGAAGAAAAAGAGAAGGGGGCAGAAGAAATATTTGAAGAGATAATGGCTAAGAATGCTCCAAAGTCAATGAAAGATGATCTAAGACTCTCAGGAAACAATAAGCAAATAAATTTTAAAACAAAAAGAAAAAGCAAACAAAACAAACAAAAAACACACCTAGACACATCTTCATAGTCAAATGTAGAAAACCAAAAACAAACATAACGGGATCCCTGGGTGGCGCAGCGGTTTGGTGCCTGCCTTTGGCCCAGGGCGCGATCCTGGAGACCCGGGATCGAATCCCACGTCAGGCTCCCGGTGCATGGAGCCTGCTTCTCCCTCTGCCTGTGTCTCTGCCTCTCTCTCTCTCTCTGTGACTATCATAAATAAATAAAAATATTAAAAAAAAAACAAACATAAAATCCTGAAAGCAGGCAGAAAGGAAAAAGATTATATACACGGAATAAAGATAGAGCAGACATCTCTAAAAACTGTGCAAACCACAAGATGAAGGAATATTTTGGGGATACTGAAAGAAAAAAAAGAAACTTTCAGCATAGAATTCAAAATCCAGCATAAACATTTTTTCTACAATGAAGGCAAAATAAGGCTTTCTCAAACAAAAGCTGAGAAAGCCACTGACAGTAGACCTGCATCAGAGAAAACACTAAAGGAACTTCTTTTGGTCAAAAGAATATACCAGATGGCAAATAAGAACATGAAAAGATGTTCAACATCACTAATGATTATGGAAATGCAAACTAAAACCACAATGATTTACCACTATGCACCTGCTAGAATGGCTAACACTAAAAAAATAGGCTACAAAGGGCAGAAGAGGATGTAAAACAACTGGAAGTCTCACATATTATTTGTCAGAACGCAAAATGTTGTAGCCACTTTGGAAACAGTTGGCAGTGTCTCATGATGCCAAATATGCACTTCGTGTATGACCCTGAAATCTGACTCCCAGGTATTAACTCAGGAGAAATGAAAGCACATGTTCATGCGAACACCTGTGCATAGAGGTTAAGAGCAGCTTCACAGCATCTTTATCACAGACATACCAATGTCTATCAATGGATAAATGGATGACAAATCGTAGTATATTTGTACAAAGACATGTTTCTTAGCAACAAGAAGGAGCTGTGGAAACAATCATAGGTGAATTAAAAAGCATTACATGAAGTGTAATTACATGAAGTGAAAGGAGCCAGATACAAATGGTTAAATACTGTTTGATTCCATTTATGTGACATTCTTCAAAAGACAGAACTACACAGATGGAATAGTTGCTAAGGGCTGGGGGCAGAGAGAGGATTGACCACAGAGGGGACAAGAGATCTTTTTGAGGTGATGAAATGTTCTGTATCTTAACTGTGTATGTATTGTCAAATCTTATCAAACTGGTCAACTAGAAGGGTGATTTTTACTTTATTTAAATTACATCACAATAAACCTCATTTTTTTAAAAAGGAAAGCTGTAGAGAAAGATTCCCTGGGTAATCATCCTGACTTTCCCACATCCTAACTGAATTTGAACAAGATAACTTCTGTATACCTCAGTTTCTTCATCCATAAAATGAAAATAATAATAGTTTCTCCTGTATGTGATTTTATAAGAATTAAAAGGAGTTGATCTATATGAAGTGTTTAGTGTAGGATCTGGCACATAGTGTAAGCTCAGTAAGTATTAGTTATACTATTATTATTATTATTTGTAAAGAATGTTCAGGTTAAACTGATCTTTCTTTTTAAAGAGATTTTATTTATTTATTTATTTATTCATTCATTCATTCATTCATTCATTCATTCATGAGAGACACAGAGAGAGAGGCAGAGACATAGACATAGGGAGAAGCAGACTCCTCTCAAGGAGGCCAATGCAGGATTCAATCTCTGGACCCAGGATCTGGCCCTAAGCCTAAGGCAGACACTCAACCGCTGAGCCACCCAGGCATCCCTAGACTGATATTTCAAAGGCAAAGACAGACCTTAAACTTAGAACTTTCGATTTCCAGATGTGTGGCACGCAGACAGCAGATTCAGTTCAGCAACTTTGAGAGCAAACACATGACATCTCCAACAGATTATTAAAATTTTTTTTTAAGATTTTATTTATTTATTCATGAGAGACACACACAGAGAGAGAGGCAGAGACACAGGCAGAGGGAGAAGCAGGCTCCATGCACGGAGCCCGATGTGGGACTTGATCCCGGGAATCCAGGATCACACACTGGGCCAAAGGCAGGCGCTAAACTGCTGAGCCACCCAGGGATCCCCAGATTATTAAAATTCAGTGATAATTTGACAGGAAACTTGAAATATAAGGATATATTCAAGATCTTATTTTTGCAGGGGAGATTAGCCTGCATATACAATCTGGGCAAGTGGAGGCCCTGGGATAGCTCTGGGCAAAACATCCAGTGGCAGAAAGTCAGGGTCCCCCCTGCCTTCCTTGATTTAGCACCTCCATCCTGCCTCAATATCAGCTAGGTCAGTTTCTTCAGGAATAGACTTCAGGCATCAGCAGGAACAGCTAGCCTCCCCCAGATGCAGCTGACTGCTCTGCTTCTAGACATGAACGATACTGGCATGTCTCAGGAAATAAACCTTAATCAAATAGGTCCCAGCCATGAATCAGGTTTCCCTGGATTGGCACCCAGAAAAGGAGAAGAGAGTTACCGTATTTCATCGGTTCGAAGGGGAATATTTTAATCTTTAAAACTGGAAAGCGTCTGTCAGTCAATGCATGTCATTGTTTAATTGGAAATACTTTTTTCCTCAGTGATACATACAATGATGTAGCATCTTGGAGTCTATAAAGTACAATTACTAAAGCAATTCTAACAGTCAGAACCTACTGGACCTTAGGCCTTCAATATTTTTTACTATTAATCTCTCCTCTTCCCACTAAAATATAAGTTCCACGAGGGAAAGCTCTCCATCTATGGGACCTTGGGCAAGCTGTTGAACTTTTACAAGCCTCAGTTTTCTCCTCAGGCAAATATGGATGATAGTACCTACTTCACAGTATTATAATTAAGGGAGGGATTGCATGGCAAGTAAATAGCACAGTGCCCTAAAAAGATATAAGTGCTCAACCAATGTTACAGAGTAAGGACCAGTCCACACGACTCACTTCTTTCAGTGCCTAGAAGCTGAGAAGGACCTAAGAGGTCAGCCTGGGCCATCTCTGTAACCTACCATTGACTCCAGCCTCTCTGATCTTTTATTTGGTTTTTGTTAATTCAATAAATTAACTTCTAGGGGCAGCAGATGCTCTGAAGCTTCTGTCAGTGCTGCATTTATACATGTACTGAAGTGCATGGCCTACTTCAGCATCCTCCAGGAGCTCATGAGAGCTTGCCGGAAAATCAGCCATATGCCCCATGACAAATTACTTGATGTGGCAAAGATGACTGAGCAGACGGCTGCCGCCATAGTTTGTCTGCTGAGGCACAAACGCAGAGTAAAAGCCACCAGAGCTGAGGAGCCTGCAGCATCCTTCCGCAAGGTGCGGAGAACAGAAGGAACTCACTGACACCCTGACTGACTGAACAGAACTCTGTTCACATGCTTTTGGAGCGTCAAACTGAACCCGTTATCATGACCTGTCCTATTATTGTTAGTAAAAGGGATTCTAGCTGCTGAAAATAGAAAAATAAAAACTGGGGCACCTGGATGGCTCAGTTAAGTGTCTGCCTTTGGTCATGATTCCAGGATCCTGGGATGGAGCCCTGCATAGAACTCTGTGCTTAGCGGGGAGCCTGCTTCTCCCTCTTTCTCTGCTTGCTGTTCCCCCTTCTTGTGAACATTCACACTCTCTCTCTGTCAAATAAAAAAAAAAATTAAAAAAAGAAAAAAATCTTAAAAAAAAAGAAAAAGAGAAAAATTGTGGCAAACTTGGGTTTGAATCCCAGCTTTGGCTCTTATTCACTTGGACAAATTATTTTATCTTTTGATCCACAGTTTTCTTATCAACAGGCTGTTGTGAGAATTAAATAACATAAAATAAACAAGAGCACCTGGCATCCAAGCTAGCACACAGCAAGTGCTCAACAGACACTCAATAAAAATGTGCTAAATGAATGAAAGATTATCATATGAAGGTATTCTACTTTTTAAAAGATTTTATTTATTTATTCATGAAAGACTCAGAGAGAAAGAGAGGCAGAGACATAAGCAGAGGGAGAAGTAGGCTCTATAAACCGCTGAGACGCCCAGGCATCCCATGAAGTTTTCTATTTTTTATTGATATAAAATCCACCATCCCAACAATTTTAAAGTATACGGTTCAGTGGTATGTGTTATAGTCCCAGTGCAGTATAACCACTGACATCTGATTCCAGGACACTTTTATCACCCCAACAAGAAAACCCATACCTACTAATCAGTCATTTCTCATCGGCTCCTCTCTCCTCAACCGTTGATGACCATTAATCTGTTTTCTGTCTGTATGGATTTGCCTATCCTGGACATTCCCTATAAATGGAATCATAAAATATTTGGCCTGGGGATCCCTGGGTGGCTCAGCGGTTTAGCACCTGCCTTTGGCCCAGGGTGTGATCCTGGAGTCCTGGGATTGAGTCCCACATCAGGCTCCTTGCATGGAGCCTGCTTCTCCCTCTGCCTGTGTCTCTCTCTGCCTGTCTCTCTCTGTTTCTCATGAATAAATAAATAAAATCTTTAAAAAAATAAAATATTTGGCCTGATGTGTCTGTTTTCTATTGCTTAGCATCGTGTTTTCAAGGTTTATCCATGTTGTAGTGTGCATCAGTATCTCATTCCTTTTTGTGGCTGAATAATATTCCATTGTATGGCTATAACATATTTTGTTGATCCATTATTCAGTCAATGGACATTTGGGTTGGTGCCACTTTTGGGGCTATTGTGAACAGTATTGCTGTGAACATTCCCATACAAGTTTTTATGTGAGCATATGTTTTCAACTCTCTTGGGTATATATTTAGGAGTAGAATTGCTGGGTCATAAGGTAATTCCACTTCACATTTGAGGAGCTGCCAGACTGTTTTCCAGAGCAGCTGTACCATTTAACATTTCCACCAGCAATGTATGAGAGATCCAATTTCTCCATATGCTCACCAACATCTATTTTCCAGTAAAAAAAATTAACACTATGCTCTGCTTAAAATAGAAAAACAGGTAGCAAACCCATACACCCTGCTTTTTTTTTTCTGTTTACTGTCTAATCCCATGGCTTGTGAGCCCTGTCAAGATATTTATCGTCTTCATGTCCTAGGACTCTCTTCTGTAAAATTAGAGTGATGATCATAATGCCTTCCTCAGATGGCTGCCAGGAGGACCTAATTTGTACAAACTGATAATTTATATAGAGCCTTAATACATACTAGGGTACTCAATGTTTATTTCCTTTCTTTCTTCACTTAATAGTAGACCAGGCAATTTGTAAGCTCAGCAAACATACTCTCCTGGGCAAGGGTGTCAAGGCAGAGGATTTTATAATAATGGACTTTGGAAATAAAAACTTAAATAGAAGTGCAGGGCATATTATTTGCCGACCATTCTTAAACATTAGCCAAGTTTCAGTCTTTAACAGAGGAACTCAATTATTTGTCTTGACATAACAGGATGTATAGGGAGCCACTGGCAGTCTCCAGCAGGCACACTCAACTAAAAAGACCAACAGTTGACCATATGCATTCTGCTTGCCAATCTGTCCCCTGTTCTTTGCCCAAACACACATTTCTGATGACATCTAAGCTATAACCTGTGAAAAGATCAGTTATAAGCCTGGGATGGCTTTACGTCACCATATGTAGTAGCTGAATTGTGTCGTCCAAAGAATACATGTTCCAGTCCAATCATGCCTGGTAGTTGTGAATGTGACCTTATTGGGAAATAAGGTATTTACAGGTGTAATCAAATTAAATGAGGCCATAGTAGATGAAAGAGGGCCCTAAATCCAATGACTAGTGTCATTTTAAGGAGGTACAGAGAGGCACAGAGGCACAGATGGACAGAGGGACAATGGCCCTGTGAAGAAGGAGGCAGAGATTGTAGTGATGCAGCTATGTGCCAAGGAATGCCAACAACTGCAGGCAATGACCAGAAGCTTGAAAGAGGCAGAGGATTCTTCCCTGGAACCTTCAGAAGGGAGAATGGCCCTGACAACACCTTGAGTTTGAACTTCTAGCCTCCCAAACTATGACAGAATAAATTTCTGTTGTTTTAATGCACCCAGGTTGTGATCATTTGTTATGTCAGCCCTAGGAAACTAACATAGGATATGACATTTTTGCTCGAAACCAAGCCACTCTATCAGGTTAAGATGTCAGTAGTATATCTACTCTACCTTAATGACTAACAAAGACCTATAGTCTCTATAGTGTATCTTAGTAACCTCAAGCCTTTCCCTTTGTCTGTCTCACTTCTGACAATCCATTTTCTACAATTTAAAATCTGGTGCTAAAAAAATAATAAAATAAAATAAAATAAAATAAATAAATAAATAAAATAAAATAAAATAAATAAAATAAATAAAATAAAATCTGGTGCTATGTTGGTATTGTGGCTCACAAAGTCTCACTACTACTGAGTGGATGCAGGGGTGGTGGTAGTGGTGGTGGTTGTGATGAGGGATCAGGTTGTCCAGTGGTTAGAACCACTGGGACAGTGGGTTAGAACCACTGCAGGAGAGGCCAAGGTCCCAGATTCATATCCCATCCATAGTGCACCCTGTCCCTAGCCAGCATCTCACATATGTGGTGGGTCAGAGGAGGCTGGTCAGAGCACTCTCAGGATCAGGCCCAGAAAGACAACTTTAAGCATATGCATTCTTCTCAGCTGCATCACTATAAGATCCCAAATGCCAAGGAAAACACTGCAGGGCTTGGAAATCAAACAATTAAAACAAGAGGACCTTAAGGCTGACACTGAACAGCTGTACCAGTGTCAATGTTAAGTTGCAAAGGTCATCTTTTCTAGATTGCCTAAGTATCCCATGACAGGCCTCATCTCTTCAGAGCACATGGCACAAGTGTAATTAATTACTTGTTAAATGTCTGTCCTTCCTTCTAGAGGATGGAGCTGAATCTTCTTGGTCAGTGTTGTATCCCCAGAGTCTGGTCAGAGTCCTCCTGACCTGCAGGAGGTGCTTAATAAGTATTGCTATGTGGATGAATGAATGAATGAATGAATGAAAAGAAGAGAGAGAGGCTGGTCATAATGTTCCTCTGGTACAAGTGTTGCTGTGTCTTGGGCAGTAACAGGCAAAGGGCATACTTACTGTCAAAGAGAATGATCCTGCCATCGCCACCACAGGGCTGGGTGTGATCCCCGAAGCAAACACTGTTACACTCGGTACTGGCTGCCTCCCCGTACTTCCAGTAATCAGGATTGTTTCCACAGAAGCAAGCATAGCCTGACTCCATCCCAGCAAACTGTCACAGTAGAGAAACAGCACTTGGTAAGTGTCAGTCGGGAGTATCAGGTGGCCTGAAGGAGCCTGGAAGGATCAGCCTCCAGCCTTACTCCTGGGCCCCTCTTTCTGAGGGCTCTCCCTAGCTCCACTCCCTTGACATTCATTACACACTATTAACAACTATATTTATGGGATCCCTGGGTGGTGCAGCGGTTTGGCGCCTGCCTTTGGCCCAGGGCGCGATCCTGGAGACCCGGGATCAAATCCCACGTCGGGCTCCCGGTGCATGGAGCCTGCTTCTCCCTCTGCCTGTGTCTCTGCCTCTCTCTCTCAATCTGTGTGACTATCGTAAATAAAAATAAATAAATAAATAAATAATAAAAACTATATTTACCCTTCAGTGAGCATCTCTTTTACTGCTTGCATCTCTACTGTACTTGAGTTTGTTTGTTTTTTTTTTTTTTTTTACTTAAGTGAGTTTTTTTTTAAAGATTTTATTTAGGGATTCCTGGGTGGCCCAGCAGTTGAGCGTCTGCCTTCTGCTCCCAGCATGATCCTGGAGTCCCAAGATCAAGTCCCGCATCAGGCTCCCTGCATGGAGCCTGCTTCTCCCTCCTCCTGTGTCTCTGCCTCTCTCTCTCTCTATGTCTATCATGAATAAATAAATAAATCTTTTTTAAAAAAAGTATCTTTTAAAATAATGAGACACAGAGAGAAAGAGAGAGAGAGAGAGAGAGAGGCAGAGACACAGGCAGAGGGAGAAGCAGGCTCCATGCCAGGAACCCGACACGGGACCCGACACGGGATTCCAGGATGGCTCCCCAGGCCAAAGGCAGGCGCCAAACCGCTGAGCCACCCAGGGATCCCCTAAAAAGATACTTTAAAAAAAAAAAAAAGATCTTATTTATTTATTTGAGAGAGAGATAGAGATAGATCATGAGTACAAGTGGGGGAAGGCAGAGGGAGAAGCAGACTCCCCGCCGAGCAGGGAGCCCGATATGGGACTCAATCCCAGAATCCTGGGATCATGACCTGAGCTGAAGGCAGACACTTGACTGACAGCCAACCAGGCGCCCCTTCAGTAAGTTTTAAGGCAAGTATTGGGTGGAAGCCCACTAACTTGAAACAATAATAGCAGCTCAACGTTTTTTGAATGTTTACCGTGTGCCAGGTAGTAGGTGCTTTATGGCTAGTTCTCACCACAAACTCATTACAGGCCCCGCTAAAACTCTTCATTTTATTTATTACCATATGGTAAAACTATTTATATGGTATATAATTCTATAAATTTTAATAGTTTTCTTTTTTTTTTTTTAATTTTTATTTATTTATGATAGTCACAGAGAGAGAGAGAGAGGCGCAGAGACACAGGCAGAGGGAGAAGCAGGCTCCATGCACCGGGAGCCCGACGTGGGAGTCGATCCCGGAGACCCAGGATCGCGCCCTGGGCCAAAGGCAGGCGCCAAACGGCTGCGCCACCCAGGGATCCCATAATTCTATAAATTTTAATCCATGTATAGATCTGTGCAACTACCACTAAAATCAAGATATGGAATAGGCACATCACCCAATAACCTTTCTATCCCGAACCCACCACTTTATACTTCTCCCTCCTATCAGTTTGCTGTTACTATAGTTTTGTTTTTTTCAAGAATATCACATGCTAAGACTGAATGTTTATGTTCCCCCAAAAGTCATATGTTAAAATCTTAACTCCCAGTGTGATGGTATGTGGAGATGGAACATTTGGTAGGTGATTAAGGCATGAGAACAGAGCCCTTTTGAATGGGATTACTGGTCTTACAAAAGAGACCCCAGAGAGCTCCCTAGGTCCTTCTGCCATGTGAAGACAGCGATCTATGAATGAGGAGGCAAGCTCTCACCAAATACCAAATCTGCCAACAACCTTGATCTTATACTTCTAGCCTCCAGAACTATGAGAAATAAACATTTATTTATCCAGTCTACAGTAATTTTGTTACTGTGCCAGAATAGACTAAGACATCATATAAATGGAATCATACAGTATGTAACCTTTTGAGACTGGCTTTCCACTCAGCCAATGTCTTTGAGATTCATCCAAAGTGGTGCATGTATCAGTAGTTCACTCCTTTTTATGGTTGAGTAGTAAGTCCTTGCATAGATATGCCACCAGTTGTTAATCCTTTGGGTTGTTTCTAGTTTTTCATGATTATGGATAGAGTTGCTATAAACCTTTGTGTATAGTTTTATGTGAACATAAGCCTTCATTTCTCCAGAGTAAATACCTGGGAATGGGGTTGCTGGGTTAGATGGTGAATGTATGTTTATAAGATACTACCAAACTGTTTTCCAGAGTGACTATACCTTTTACATTCACAAGAAGAATGCATGAGTCCCAGTTGCTCCATATCCTTGTCAACATTTTATTCTCAGTATATTTTATTTTAGCCACTTAAAAAAATGATTTAATTTAATTTAATTTATTCATGAGAGACACAGAGAGAGGCAGAAGGAGAAGCAGGCTTCCCATGGGGAGCCCGATGCAGGACTCAATACCAGGACCCTGGGATCATGACCCGAGCTGAAGGCAGATGCTCAACCACTTAGCCACCCAGATGTCCCATACCTTAGCTGTTCCAGTAGGAGTGTAGTGGTATCTCGTTGTGGATTTCATTTGTATCACTCTAGTGGTTTAAAAGACCACTAAACATTCAGTGTCTGAATGTCTTTTAATGTGTTTATTTGCCCTCTGTATATACTCTTTGGTGAAGTATCTGTTTAAGCCTTTTGTCCATTTTTATTTTTTATTTATTTATTTGAGAGAGCAGAGACAGAGCACACAAGCAGTGGGGAGGGGCAGAGGGAGAAGGAGAAACAGACTCTGCTGAACAGGGAGCCTGACACAGGGCTTGATCCCAGGACCCCAGGACCATGACCTGAGCCAAAGGCAGATGCTTAACTGACTGAGCCACCCAGGCATCCTTGCTCATTAAAAAAAAAAAAAAAAAAAAAAAAAAAAAATTAACTATTTAGTTTTTAGAGTTTTTGTATGTATTCTACATATAAGTCCTTTGCTGCATATGTGATTTGCAAAGATTTTCTTCCAGGCTATGGCTTGTCTTTTCATTCTTTAAAAAATATCTTTCACAGAGAAAAAGTTTTTAATTTTGGTGAAATTCAAATTAAAATTTACCAATTTTTTTAAACGGATCATGCTTTTGGTGTCAAACCTAAGAACTTTCTGCCTAAACTCAGGTAAACCCCAGTCATGAAGATTTTCTCCCCTCTTCTCCTCTAAATGTTTTACAGTTTTACATTTTAGACCTAAAATCCATTTTGAGTTGAGTGTGTAGTCTTCTGTGTTTAACTTCTTTCAATTAGCATAATGTTTTGGTGATTCATCCATGTTGTGTGTATCAGTATGTCTTACTATAGTTTCTTTTTGTTGCTGAGTAGTATTCCACAGTATGGATGTAGCAGAATTTATTTATCTGCTCATCAGTTAATGGACAATGAGTTATTTAGTTTGGGATTATTCTAAATAATGCTGCTACAAACATTATTGTACAAGTTTTAGTGTGAACATATGTTTTCAACTCTCTTGGGTATATATGTTGGAGTGTAATTGTTGGTTTATAAGGTTAAGTTTAACTTTTTGAGAAATTGCCAAACCGTTTTCCATAGCAGCTGCACTATTTTACATTTCCACCAGCAATGTATGAGGGTTCCAATTTCTCTACCTCTTCACTGATGCTTGTTTTTGTCCTTAAAAAAGTTTTAACTATAGCCATTGGTTATTTATTGTGTGATGTGGTATCTCAAAATCATGGATGGTTTTGATTTGTATTTCCCTAAAGACTAATGATATAGGCATATTTCCATATGCTTATTGACCATTTGTATGTCTTCTACAAAGAAATGTCTATTTAAATCATTTCCCTATTATCTAATTGAGTTGTGCTTTTATTGTCAAGTTGTAAGAGAGCTTTATATATTCTTGACATTAAATCCTTATTCAGATATGATTCACAAATACTTTCTCCCATTCTGTGAGTTGCTTTTTCATTTTCTTAATAGTATCCCTGATACCCAAAAGTTGTACATTTTGAAGTCTAATTTATTTTTATTTTGATTACTTGTGCTTTAATTATCATAACTATAAAACCATTGCTTAATACCAAGGTCATGCATATGTTTCTTTCTAAGAGTTCCTTCTAATAGCTAAAACTAATTACATTAAGGTCTTTGGTTCATTTTTTAGTTAATTTTTAAATACAGAGTGAGGTAGGAATCCAAATTCATTCTTTTCCATGTGGATATTTAATTGTTCCAATATCATTTGTTGAAAAGACTATTCTTTTTCCATTGAATGATCATGGTACCCTTGTCAAAAGTCAACTGACCATAAATAAATGTATGGGCTTATTTCTGGACTCTAAATTTGATTCCATTGGTCTATATACCCATCCTAATGCTAGTACCATAGCTTTTTTTTCAGTAGTATAATTAATTAATTAATTAATTAATTAATTAATTAATTTTAAAGATTTTATTTATTTATTCATGAGAGACACAGAGAGAGGTAGAGACGCAGGTAGATGGAGAAGCAGGCTCCATGCAGGGAGCCCGACATGGGACTCAATGCCGGGACTCTAGGATCATGCCCTGGGCCGAAGGGAGGTGCTCAACCACTGAGCCACCCAGGCGTCCCTCAGTAGTATAATTTAAAGTTAATTTTAGTCTATGATGTGATGTAAGGATAGAGGGTCATTTTTCTTCACAAAGAGCTCCTATTTTTCTTCAGAACTATTTGTTGAAAGACTATCTTTTATATCCGTTGAAAATCAACTGTCCATGTAAGTGCGGGTCTATTTCTGGACTCTATTTTGTTTCATTGATACCTATAGCAGGAGTTGAAAACCTTTTTCTTTCATAAAAAGTCAACTAGTAAATGCTTTTGGCTTTGTGGGCCATACAGTTTCTTCTCAACTACTCAACTTTGCCGTTGTACCATGAAAAGCATAGACAATATGTAGTTGAATGAGTGTGGCTATGTTTCAGTAAAACTTTATTTACTGGGTAGATGGGTAGTAGGATTTAGCCCACATATCACTGTTTGCTAACTCCTGATCTATGCTACTATTCATATGCCAATACCACTCTCTTGATTACTATAGCTTTATAGAAAGTCTTGAGATCAGGCAGGATGAGTCCTCCAAAGTTGATTTTTTCAAAAATTATTTTGGTTATTCTAGGTTCTCTGCCTTTTCATGTAAATTTTAGGATCAGCTTGACAATATTTTTTAAAATCCTATCATTTTTGAGGGGCACCTGGGTGCTTCAGTTGGTGAACCATCTGCCTTTGGCTCAGGTCTTGATCTCAGGGCTGTGGGGATTGAGCCCCGCTTTGGGCTCCCTGCTCAGCAGGGGGTCTGCTTATCCCTCTTCTTTTTCCCCTCCCCCCACCCTGCTCATGCTCTCTCTCTCTCTCAAATAAATAAATAAAATCTTAAAAGCAAAACAAAACAAATTTAAAAACTAGCATTTTGATTGAGATTGCATTGAATCTATAAATCAGTCTCGGAAAAACTGACATTGTAACACTATTAAGTCTTCTAATCCATGAACAATGTCTGTATTTTTTTTTAAGATTTATTATTGACTTTAGAGAGAGACAGAGTATGTGCGTACATGCGCGCGCGCGCGCGCGCGCACACACACACGGAAGGGGGAGGGGCAGATGGGGAAGGAGAGAGATGGCTCTCTAGCAGACTCCCTACTGAGTGAAGAACCCAAATTGGGGCTCAGTCCCACAACCCTGAGATCATGACCTGAGCCAAAAATCAAGAGTTAGACACTTAACCAACTGAGCCACCCGAGCACCCCACAATGGCTGTATTTCTATTTACTTACATCTTCTTTAGTTTTCTCTTGCAATGTTATGTAGTATTTGGTATATAGGTCTTTAATATCCTTTGTTAATTCTGAGATTACTTGATTATTGTAAATGGAATTTTAAAATTTCATTTTCTAATTGTTCACTGCTAATACATAGAAATGCAGCTGATTTTTGTGTATGACCTTATAACTTGCAACCCTGATAAATCTACTTATTAATTCTACCAGCTAGCTATTATGTAGAATTGTCTACATACATGATCACATTGTCCATAAATTTTTTTAAAGATTTTATTTATTCATGAGAGACACACAGAGAGAGAGAGAGAGAGAGAGAAGCAGAGGAGCCCAATGTGGAATTCAATCCTGGGACTCCAGGATCATGCCCTGGGCTGAAGGCAGGCGCTAAACCGCTGAGTCACCCAGGGATCCCCCGTCCATAAATTTTTTATAAAAAATTCCTCCTTTCTAATCTACATGCCTTTTTCTTGCTTTATTTCATTAGCAAGGATCTCTAGTACAGTGTTGAATAGAAGAGATGAGAACAGGCATCATTGTTTTTCCCTGATTTTAAGTAGAAAACACTGAACTTTTTACCATTGAATATGATATTAGCTTTAGATTTTTTGATAGCTGTTCTTTCTTTTTTAAGATTTATTTTATTTTGGGGGGGAGGGGCAGCAGGAGAAGGAAGGAGAGAGTCCCAAGCAGGCTCCACACAGCATAGAGCTGGACTCGGGTCTCGATCTCATGACCCTGAGATCACAACCCAAGCTGAAATCAAGAGTTGGATGTTTAAGCAACTCAACCACCCAGGCACCCTGAGTTTTTGAAAGCTGCTCTTAATCAGGTTGAAGAAGTTCTATTCTATTCCTAGTTTGCTGATGACTTTTATCATTAATGGGTGTTGTGTTTTCTCAAATGCTCTGGCTGTTTTTTTATTTTAAAATAATTTCAAATCTACAGAACAATACAAAGAACTTCTTTATCCCTTTCACCTAGAGACCTCCATTCAGGTTAGCAACTGCCTGAATCATGAGAAAAAGATCTAATCCAGGATTGCAGATGTACTTAACTGTCAGGTCATTTTAGTCTCCTCCCATCAGGAATAGTTTGTCAGTCCTTTCTTGACCTTTATAACTTTGACATTTTCAAAGAATAGAGGCCAGTCATCTTGTAGAATGCCTCTTGTTTCAGGTTTGCCTAATGTTTCATCATGATTAGATTCATATTCTGCATTTTGGCAGAAATATCACCAAAGTGATATTATGCTCTTGATAAGTCAGATTGTGGAATATTTGCACACCTTGATATCTGTTCTCTGAATTAATTATTACTATGACAGTTGCCAAATGGAGAATTTTCTAATTCCATCATTTCTTCTACATTTGTTAGGTGGCATTCTCCTATGACAAATGCCTTTCTGGGGTGCCTAGGTGGCTTAGTTGGTTAGGGGTGTCTGCCTTTGGCTCAGGTCATAATCTCGGGGCTCTGGGATCAAGTCCCAGATCAGGCTCCCTGCTCAGGGACTCAGGGACTCTGCTTCTCCCTTTCCCTCTGCCCCTCCCCTCCCACTCATGCTTTCTCTTGCTCTCTCTCTCTCTCAAATAAATAAATAAATAAATAAATAAATAAAATCTAAAAAAAAAAAAAGAAAATGCCTTTCTTCTCATTTGTTCACTTATTTATTTGTATCAGTATGGATTTGTGGATTCTTATTTCATTTTAAGAAGGGATATATTTATTATTACCATTTTTTGTTTTGAAGTTCAAATTATATTGGAGTTAAACAGTGGAAACCGTTCCAGTTGGTTCCTGTGTCCTTTTGACAAGCCCCCACCATCCCTTACTTTCTTGTACAACATGCTTCAGGCTACTCTTGCACTTTCTCAGGACCAGCTCTAGAATCATCAATTTTCTCCAAGGAGCTCTAATTCTTATTTAATGAAGAATAATATCTAGAAACCAAAATCTGAGCACTAAGTGTGCTCTGTGCAATGTGTGTCACTGTTCCCAGGTCCTCCCAGTGGACAGAGATAAGAAATATGTATGTATATACAAACACACACAGAGACCTACAAACATGTTTATATTTATTTCCGTATCTGTCTCTCTCTATATTGAAACCATACACTATACTAATAACTTCAATCCCTGTCCAACACTATAGGCTTCATTTTGGTTTTCCCTGGCTCTTTTCTCTAACAGTGAGAAATCTGGCTCCCATTATCCTCAGTATGTTTACTTATATGCTCAAACCCTTTGCAAGCAACCAATCACTCCATCATGTTGGGCCACCTGCCTCACTAAGTCACCTGCTTCACAAAGGCCCTGACTGCTCTCCTTGCTTGGGTCTGATTAATGGCTTTTTCACTGAATTATTAAGGAAGGACAAAAGAAAGGAAGGAAAAAGGAAGGAAGGAAGGAAAGATATAGAAAACAACACCATTATTGAACCTTTATAGGCAAGGAGTGAATTGCAGATAGAGGAAAAGACAGAAAAAAAAGAAAGTATTTTGTCCAGGCTATGGTCCCTAATATAGCGAGGAAATAACCACTACATTGGCCTATTATCCCCTGTGGAGCCAGAGATGTCCCTGCTCATAACATTCAAGGGCATGAGGAAATACATAACTCTGTCAGAGGTCAAATAGGGATATAGATATTGGGATTTTCCTCTTTTCTCTCCCTGTCTTTATTTATTTTTTTAAATTTTTATTTATTTTATGATAGTCACAGAGAGAGAGAGGCAGAGACACAGGCAGAGGGAGAAGCAGGCTCCATGCACCGGGAGCCCGACGTGGGATTCGATCCCGGGTCTCCAGGATCGCACCCTGGGCCAAAGGTAGGCGCCAAACCGCTGCACCACCCAGGGATCCCTCTCTCCCTGTCTTTAAACAAGAATGCTGCCTCACATTCCTGAATGCCAAGCCCCACTCTTCCTCTAGTTCCTCCTTGGCAGAAAAATAGTTACATGGTTTGACAGTTTAAAAAAAAGTATATATATTTTTAAGTTCTCTGGGCAGAATGTATTTACATCTTCATGCTTTTCTATAGATAAATACCATAGAATCATTACCTTGAACCTCTGACTCCGACAAAAACTGATGCAGGTTTGTATGGTAAGTTTGTTAGATGTTTTACTGGCACCAGTTAGAGGAGGTGGGTTTCCATGATCCTTGTAGCAGCCAAGGTTTCCAGGCACTGGAGAAAAAAGAGAAAAGAATTTCACAATATCTGGCTGTGAAACACAGAGAAGGGACAGCAATTTGTGCCAGGTACTTTCATCTCAGCTGATATTTCTACTCCTAAGGTACGCATAAATAATAAGCAACAAATTTTAAAAATGGAAGTCTTAAGTGTCCTCTGGTAAATGCCATGTTTCTGTTTTATTTTGAAGTGTATGTGAGGCCCAGTTCACCTTTAATTAATCTGTTCAATATTGATAGAATTGAGCATTGAAGAGAACTAGGAACAGTTTCCCCAAAATAGAGAAGCTGCAATACGTAAATTACGTTTCAGAGTCCCTAGAGGGCAGGAAAAGCCCTTGGAAGCCCTTTATCCTATGCCTTGTGCCTCCCCTTGTTCGTTCTTTCCTTTTTTTTTTTTTTAAAGATTTATTTATTTATTTATTTATTTATTTGAGAGAGGGGGGCAAGAGGGAAGGAGACATAGCATGTGAATAGGGGGAGGGGCAGAGAGAGAGAATCTTCAAGCTGTGTGCAGAGCCTGACATGGGGCTCAATCCCACAATCTATGAGATCACGATCTGAGCTGAAACCAGGAGTTGGACCCTTAACTGAGCCACCAAGCACCCCTCCCTTCTTTTTTTTTTTTTTTTTTTTAGGATTTTCTTTATTTATTCATGACAGACACACAGAGAGAGTGGCAGAAACTTAGGCAGAGGGAGATGTGGGAATCAATCCCCAGACCCAGGATCACACCCTGAGCCAAAGGCAGATGGTCAACTGCTGAGCCACCCAGGCATCACCCCTCCCCTTATTCTTTAAAAAACTCCATAAATGGGTTTCCCCAAGTGCCTTCAGTGAGTGTATTAGTTTCCTATAGCTGCTGTAAAATCACTATAAATGTAGTGGCTTTACACAGCATAAATTCATTATCTTATAGTTCAGGAGGTCAGAAGTACTAAATGAACCTTACAGACTGAAATTCGTATTTCCTTTTGCTTCTAGCATCATATCACCTTCTCTGACTCTGATTTTCCTGCCTCTGTTATAAGGACCTCTGTGATGACATTGGGTCTACCTGGATAATTCAGGATAATCTCCCCATCTCAAAATCTTTAACTTGATCACATCTGCAAATCCCTAATGCCACGTAAGGTAACATATTAAAAGATTCCAGGGATTACAACATAGACATTTTGGGAAGCCATTATTCAGTCTATCACAGTGAACATACTAGTGTTGCACAACCATATAATTGGATGGTTTTGTCTAGTAAAAAACAAAAAGCTGTATCTGAGAAAAAAGAAATCTGAATATATGTATCAACTGTGGTAGACAGCTTTCAAAGATGGGACTCAGTGATCACTACCCTCCTGGTGTTCATGCCATCACAGAAACCCCTCTTTTTTTTCTTTTTAAAGATTTTATTAATTTGTCCATGAGAAACAAAGAGAGAGGCAGAGACATGGGCAGAGGGAGAAGCAGGCCTCCCCCGCGACCTGAGCCAAAGGCAGATGCTCAACCACTGAGCCACCCAGGTGTCCAAATCCCCTTTCTTGAGTGTAAGTTGGATTAGTGACTTTCTTTTGACCAACAGAATGTGAAAAGGTTGATAGGATGCCAGTTTTGTGATTAGGTTATAAGAGACTGTGACTTCTGTCTTGCTAGTAGACTCTCTCTTGCCTTCTTGGCTTATATACTTTGATAGAACAATACACTCTGTCATAGAGGCCATGTGGCAAGGAACTGAGGGTGTCCTTCAGCTAACAGCCAGCAAGAAACCAAGACTTTTAGTTTCTGCAAAGACTGAATCCTACTGACAATTATGCATGCTTGAGATAGATTCTTCCCCATTGCAGCCTTCAGATGAGACCCCAGTCCTGGCAGACACTGTGAGTATAGCCTTGTAAAAAACCTGGAAGCAGAGGACCCAGCTAAGCCACGTCTAGATTTCCTGACCCATAAAAAATAAGACAATAAATGTGCATCATTTTAAGTAATTAAGTTCCAAGATAGTTTGCTGTACAGTAATAGATAACTAATACACCTACATAATACATACTAAATACATTTATTGAATGAAGGAATTAACTCATTGTGGGCCATGGACAAATCAACTTCTCTAGACCTTAGTATTCCATGTGTTATTAATTAATGAATCACTCCACTATCAAATGAAGCTCTTTCCCTTACTTTCTCTGTTTGGGTCCTCACAGTTTATGTAACTGAAGATATAATAAGACATGAATGAGTCCTGGTCTTAGAAGCACTTCTAGGTCAGTTAAGAGTTACATGTTATCCAATTCCAAAATGAGTCACATATAAGCTCCTAAAAAGCATTTTTCTTTATGTTTAAGACTAGAAAACAGGGGCGCCTGGCTGGGTCAGTCAGTGAGGTGTCTGACTTTTGATCTTGGGGTTGTAGGGTTCAAGCTCCACATTGGGTATAGAGATTACTTAAAAAAAATTTTTTTTAAAGATTTTATTTATTCATAGAGAGGCAAAGACACAGGCAGAGGGAGCAGGCTCCATGCAGGGAGCCCAATGTGGGATTCGATCCCAGGATTCCAGGATCATACCCAGAGCCAGAGGCAGAAGCTCAATGGCTGAGACACCCAGGTGTCCCTAAAAAATTTTTTCTAAAGATTTTATTTGTTTATTCATGAGAGACATGGAAGGAGAGGCAGAATCATAGGCAGAGAGAGAAGTAGGCTCCCTGTAGGGAGCCTGATGCAGGACTCAATCCCAGAACCCCTGGATCATGACCTGAGTCAAATGCAGACACTCAACCACTGATTCACCCAGGTGCTCCAAAAATAAAATTAAAAAAAAAAAAAGGGGGGGATGCTGGGGTGGCTAGGGGTTGAGAGCCTCCTTTCAGCTCAGGGCATGATCCTGGGTCCAGGGATCAAGTCCCACGACGGGCTTTCTGTGAGGGGCCTGCTTCTCCCTCTGCCTGTGTCTCTGCCTCTCTTTCTCTCTGTGTGTCTCTCAAGAATAAAAAATAAAATCTTAAAAAAAAAAAGACTAGAAAACAACATGGTCCAGTTTAACAAGTTTTACATCCACATTAGCCTGTTGGCACATAAAACTAAAAATATATGTGTGTATCTGTGTGTATGTATATACACATACTTTTAAATTTTTGCTATCATCTAATATCTAACCAGTTCCTGTTAAATTGGCAGGAAGAACCCCTGATAACCCCAAGAGTCACCCTTCCCCCTCCAGCCAAGTGGTTACCCTTCTCCCTTGCGTCACACATGGTTCAAATAAAACAAATGTGGCTCACCACACAAATGTTAAAATGCATCTTTTGGAAACAAACCAAATCTCTACAGTGGCAAATGTAAATGGAAAAGCTCTAGGCAGTAGGACTCTGGTGTTCAGTGGCGGCCTGGCTTGGGAATGGCTAGGCTTTAGAGTTTAAACGAATGCAGTGAGTTAAGCATCTCTAGTCGGGGACATATCCTATAAGCCGAATATTTTTTTTTTTTAAGCCGAGTATGTTAAAGGGAACTTGCATATGGAAACCCAAGGCATGCATTCAAAGGTTCTTAATAAGAACTACTTGATCAAAAAAAAAAAAAAAAAAAAAGAACTACTTGATCATCATCATCCTGGTCATTTACTCTGATTTTTGTCTCATTTATCCTATTATGATCAGAAGTGAGCATGTTATTATGTATTAGTTTATAGAAAGCCCAAGGCACATAATCGTAAATGTTAAGATTAGACATAAACAAGGCTATGGGTTGCATTAATGCAGCTGGAACTTATAAGCTTCATTCACGTTTTGATGAGCAAATCCAGGCAGCTCATGTTCCAATGGGGCAGTGAGATAGATCCCTAGAAGTCAGACTATACCATGCTGCAGCACCATCCATCTGAGTATCAATGGCCTGAGGAATCATGCTTGTCATGCCTAAGTCAATCACTTGCCAGATACCATGAAATCTACCTCCCAAAATACTGCAGATGTTTGTTCATATCTCTCTCTCAGACCCACCACCACCTCCCCAGGTTAGGTCACTGTCTCCTCCCACTTAGACTACTGCATTGGCCTCCTATCCTCTCCCTGTTTCTAGGTGCACCCTTATTTTAATCTAGTTAGTACACTGCAACCAAAATAATCTTTACTGTATATTCCAGGCAAAAGGAAGGGAAAGAAAGGAAGAAACGACATTGGCCTTTGCAGGAACAAAAAGAGTAAGGGTGACCAATGACAGAGAAGGGAAAAGTAAGCTGCAGAGGTACACAGGGGCCCTGCCTAAAACCTTCAAAGTCCCTCAGGATGAAGTCCAAACTCTCTCACATGGTACACAAGGCCCCACCTAATCTATGCTCCTCACTCCCCTTCCTCTCCACCTTTAGTATAACCACTCTCTCTATCCCTCAACTCACGTTCTAGATGAAAGCCAAATTAAACAATAGTGTATTTGCAAATTTCCCCACTCCACATTCCTCTCTGGCCTCTGAACTTTCATACATGCTCTTTCCTTGGCTTAGAATACTTTCTCCTGGGACGCCTGGGTGGCTCAGCGGTTGAGCGTCTGCCTTTGGCCCAGGGCATGATCCTGGAGACCCTGGATCGAGTCCCGCATCAGGCTCCCTGCATGGAGCCTGCTTCTCCTTCTGCCTGTGTCTCTGCCTCTGTGTGTGTCTCTCATGAATAAATAAATAAAATCTTTAAAAAAAAAAGAATACTTTCTCTCTTTCTGTGCCGATAGCACTCTTGCAAACATGATGAACGTTTCTAAAACCCACTGGACTTTCTGCAAGAAGTATGGCGAGCACTAACCCTACAAAGTGACACAGTACAAGAAAGGCAAAGATTCTCTTTATGCCCAGGGAAAGTGGCATTATGACAGGAAGCAGAGTGGCTATGGTGGGCAGACTAAGCCGATTTTATGTAAAAAGGCTAACACTACAAAGAAGATTGTGCTAAGGCTTGAATGTGTTGAGCCCAACTGCAGATCTAAGAGAATCCTGGCTGTTAAGAGATTCAAGCATTTTGAACTAGGAGGAGATAAGAAGAGAAAGGGCCAAGTGATCCAGTTCTAAGCTTCATATTTTGTTATGAAGACATAAAATCTTGAGGTTATGTTCACTTCAATTGGTTGCAGTTGTTCTTTTCAAGAGGGAAATAAATTAGTGCCGTCAATAAAATTCCCCTTGTGGGGCAATTTATGCTTAAAAAAACTCAAACTCTATCCTGCTTAACATTGCAGCCTGAGCACTATTTCCCCTGGGGAGCATCCTTCTACCCTGCAAATAAGGTTATATGCTCCTGCTGTGTAGTTCTGTAGCAGCTTAGGCTACACTTGATTCTAAACACCTGTTCATGTGTCTCTTTCCCCAATTAACTAACTAACCATGAATGACTTAAGGGTAGGACTGTATCTTCCACACACCATCGTATTCCAGGGGCCTAACCTAGTAAGGTCCCGGTCACAGAGCCAGTGCTCTAAAACTGTACGCTAGATGCACAGGCATGTTCTGTATCACCAGCTGGAATCACCAAATGAGTGGGTAAAGGTACTTCTTAGGTGGCAGTAAAGGAATAGAGCAAGATGTAAGTAAAAGGCGGAGCCAACCTGCATAACAACAGTCACTTAAAGCTAGTGACCACTGGTTCTGACTCCTGCCTTCACGTGGTCCTTTTTGGCTATTAGAAACACTATTCAAATGAATAATAGTGAAAGGGAATATAAGGGAAGGGAGAAGAAATGTGTGGGAAATATCAGAAAGGGAGACAGAACATAAAGACTTCTAACTCTGGGAAATGAACTAGGGGTGGTGGAGGGGGAGGAGGGCGGGGGGTGGGGGTGAATGGGTGACGGGCACTGAGGGGGACACTTGACGGGATGAGCACTGGGTGTTATTCTGTATGTTGGTAAAACGAACACCAATAAAAATTAATTTATTAAAAAAAAAAGAAACACTATTCAAGATAACAGTTTTCCATAAAGGTTAATGTGAAAATTTAAAGTTTTATTCTCATCATTTTGGAAAGAAACTTTCTAAAATGCATTAGCTATTTCTTAAAAAAAGAAAAACAACTCACTTTAAATTTCTTTTTTTTTTTTTTTTCACTTTAAATTTCTCTTGGTGGCTTGAGGTCATCAAATGTGCTTCACCAAACAGCCCCGGCCTGGTGTGCTTTTTTTTTTTTTTTTTTTTTTTTGCGTTATTGTGTCTGACTTCAATAGTTAAGTCTGTTCCCTTGGTTACCGCTGAGGCTGTTGAGCCCTCAGAACATCGGAACTAGAAGGAATCTCAGAACATCTATTTTGTGCTATTGTCTCTGTGTACTCTCTTCTTAATTTGCTGCTTCTTGGGCTTACAATGATACTATCGAGCTTATTAGAACTGTGTGAAAAATTGGAACAAATAGTTTATAAAAGAGAGAGAGCCTCTAGGCTCCTCACTTTCCGGCATCCATTTGTTTTTGCATGCTCACATCTCAGTACGCAGCAATATTCTGAAGGGTAGTGAGCATTCTACAGCAATCACCAATGTGAGGGCAGCCCTGGTGGCTCAGTGGTTTAGCGTCACCTTCAGCCCACGGCCTGATCCTGGAGACCCGGGATTGAGCCCCATGTCAGGCTCCCTGCATGGAGCCTGCTTCTCCCTCTGCCTGTGTCTCTGCCTCTCTCTCTGTGTCTCATGAATAAATAAATAAAATCTTAAAAAAAAAATCACCAATGTGAGCTCTAGAGTCAGACCCCAGAATGAATTCTGGCCCTGGATCATCAACAGTGGAATGAGGAGCAGTATGGCCTCAAAGGATTCTTTGGAGAATTAAAATGAGATAATGCAAATAAAGTAAACACTACAAAGCCTGGCAGGATAATATGTGCTGAATAAAGTGTTTATTATCATTATAATTGACCCTTAAATAACACGGGTTTGAACTGCACGTGTCTACTTTATTATTTTTTTAAATTTTTATTTATTTATGATAGTCACAGAGAGAGAGAGAGAAGCAGAGACATAGGGAGAAGCAGGATCCATGCACCGGGAGCCCGACGTGGGATTCAATTCCGGGTCTCCAGATTGCGCCCTGGGCCAAAGGCAGGTGTTAAACCGCTGCGCCACCCAGGGATCCCACGTGTCTACTTTATATGTGGATTTTTTACAGGACAGGACTGTACATGTATTTTCTCTTATGATTTTCTTACTAACACTGTCTTTTCTCTAGCTTACTCTGTTTTAAGAATACGGTATATAGTACATGTAACTTACACAGTATGCGATAATTGGCTGCTTATGTTATCAGTAAGGCTTCTGGTCAACAGCAGGCTATTAGCAGTTAAGTTTTTGGAGAGTCAGAAGTTATGTGTGGATGTCTGACTGGGCAGGGGGTCAGTGCCCCTCACCCTCCGTTGTTCAAGGGCCAACTGTATATATAATAGGACTTTCATCAGTCACTGCACAACAGAAACAACTTGCTCAGAAAAAGAAAACTAGAATAGCATTGAGTTAAAAGAAAAAGTCAAAGGCAGCCACCTCAAAAAACTGGGTTTAATTCCAGATATTAAAACATCGATCTCTTACATCTGGTGAGCACACAGTCTACTTTCACATAAGCATCTCACATGGGAATCAAAGCTCTTTGAGGGAGGCATGGATGGGGTTATTTTATGTGACAAAGAAGAAATCACCAGCTGGTGAGGTTACGGGCCTTCCATGGGGGCACAGAAGATGGAACCAGAGAGCACAAGTAAGCTCTGGGGTGGCAGATTCTCACTTTGTGGTTTTGTTCCCTTTTCTCATAGGACCAGTCTGGCGAACTGAACGGAAGTAAGATTAAAGAATGACTTCTCAAACACATTAGTCCCTCAACACTCAGTGTGCCACGAGGCCAGCCTTTGAGACAGTGGCCAGCCTCTGAGGGGTGCCACTGCTCTCTGACTCGCGCTGGAAAGTGTGGCTCGAAGTCTCGCCGGAGAAGACACGTCATGTACTCTTCAAAAGCATTACTGGCCAACTGAGTGCATTTCCAGACCGTGTCCCACCCTTAGCTCTTCCCAGAAGCAGGGAGGAAAAGTCAGTTTGAAAAAGGATATTTGTTCTCAAATTCCTTTTTACTTTCAAGACCACTTTAAAGTCCTGTGGCTTGGTCATGCATTTTTTCTCTTACCAGAGAGGCTTCATCACTTTCAATTTTTAAAAAATCATCTTAAAATACAAACAGATCTCTTGTTTATCATAGTTGATGCTTTAAAACGAATGACAAAGTTATTTAGCAACACTTTCTTCAGATATTTAGAGGTCTTGACAGAGATAAAAGTTTTAGAGGTGGCTAAAGGGAAATGGTCCTCTATTCAGATTAATTCAGGAACTATTGCTCTTTTACCATCACAAGGAAAAGCTGGGAAGCATCCAGGCAGGCTGACTACGTTTTACATTTGGATAAAACTGTGGCTTCACTGTGAAGGTGCTATGTACACCTCCATGGGAGTCTCTGTGGCCAACAACACTGTTCTAAGGGCCACATATTGCCTGTGGCACCTTCTGAGAGGATCTGCTGCTGGATGGGAACAGGCTAAAGGATCCCTCCTCTGACTGACTTCGGTAAGGCCGAGGAGATTCTCTCTCCCAGCAAGCTATCATTGGGATTTCAGTTAATGAACTGCAAACACTGGACTTACAGGGTTCTGTAAATAGAGATTAAGGCAACCAGCGGCTTTTGGGCCACCTGAATTGAAGAGTGAGTTGATTCTTCTGGTCCACAAAGACAAAGAAGAATGGATGCCATCCTGAAAGGCAGAGCTGGGAGACCATGTGGCCCCCGAGAGAGATGGCAAGAGTGAGTACTCTCTTCCCAGGTTTTGGGGACGCAGGTTGGGGGTTCGGCAATATACTCCCAATATCTTTCCAATAAATTATTTTTGCTCAAGTTAACTTGAGTGAGTTCCATTCCTGGCAATCAAATAACTCCTGACAAAGATAGAAAGCATGCCTATTACAACAAAAGCTCAATTTGAATACAAATCTTCAGATGGCAATTTATATAAGAAGTCCTGACTGCTACTGTGTTTTCTATTCCAGTGCTTTGACCAGATCTGGGATATTTGTTTAAGAAACCAGAAGCAAAGTTCTTATCTTGCATTTTGGAAAACTTCCCCAGTTCTGTAGAATTCCTTTTACTTTCTTATAAGTAAAATCTGTTTCTTCAGAAATGAAATGCAGTGACTCTGCTTATTTTAAGTCATTTAACCTTATTTTAAGTCATTGTGTTGTGTTGAGGGACGCCTAGGTGGCTCAGTGGTTGAGCATCTGCTTTCGGCACAGGGCGTGATCCCAGGATCTGGGATCGAGTCCCACATCGGGCTCCCTGCAAGGAGACTACTTCTCCCTCTGCCTATGTCTCTGCTTCTCTCTTTCTGTGTCTCTCATGAATAAATAAATAAATCTTGGGGATCCCTGGGTGGCGCAGCGGTTTGGCGCCTGCCTTTGGCCCAGGGCGCGATCCTGGAGACCCGGGATCGAATCCCACGTCGGGCTCCCGGTGCACGGAGCCTGCTTCTCCCTCTGCCTGTGTCTCTGCCTCTCTCTCTCTCTCTCTCTCTCTATCTCTGTGTCTGTCATGAATAAATAAATAAAATCTTTAAAAATAAATAAATAAATCTTAAAAAAAAAAACAAAAACCTTGTATTGAGACCATCTTCTGCCCCTGGGACTTCACAATGGTGTCTCAGTAGCTGATTTCTTCCCTCCATGAGAGCAAGGAACAAGTTCATATGAGATGATGCCCCTGGTATCCTATCAGAGTACAAATCATTTCAAATACTTCCTTCAGAGAATTGATGGGTTAAGTGTAGACTTATCCACTCTCAGCCTTGAGCAGTGACCAAAACATATTGTCCTCCGTCATGTCCATCTACAGCTTCCATTCTGGATCTGGCAGCTGCCATCTTGGTCCAAGTCCTATCCCAATATGGCCCCACTATACTTTTTTCTTTCTAAACACCAGCTCTCCTTTGTCAGTCACACTAATTCTGAAAGCAGCACTATTCATGTCTCTGAGTCTCCTATCAACTTGTCCATATAAATAAGTAAACATAGACTTTTCTTCCCCTATGAAATTTTACCTTCAGGGGAAGGTAGTAAGAATTCTTAAGGATTTTGACTCTCACACAGCCCTGATGTATCACAGTGGTAGTTCTCTTTTGGTGAAAATTCTTTCTCCAAAACTTAATTTCTGGTGATTTAATGTGATAGAGAGTCTCTAAAGGAGACTCTAATAATCTCACTCCTCCTCATACATGTGGATTGCCACCTACTTTAAGAATTGGCATCAAAAAAAAAAAAAAAAAAGAATTGGCATCAATTTCCTTTGTCCTTGACTCTAGGCTGGCCTTGTGACTTGCTTTGATTGACAGAACGTGGTGGACTTATGAGTTCATGCCTTAAGAGGACTGGCAGTTTCTGCCTCCTCTCTCTTGGAAGCCAGCCAGCCACCATGTGGCTGAGCCACATGTTGGAAAGAGTGGTCCCCAGGTAGAGGCCGGAAGTCATCTTGGATGTCCTAGCCCCAGCAGAGCCTCCACAGGAATGCAACCACCTGACTGAGCCCAGATGAGAGCAGCAGAAGAACCACCAAACTGAAACTCAGCCAACCCACACGAGCAGAAGAAATGATAAGCTGTTGTCTTAAGCCACAAGGGTATGAGATTGCTTATTATGAAGCAACAGACAATTGAAACACCTTACTTGACAAAAAGTCAGTCCAAGTTCAGGAGGAATGATACAGCTGTGTCTCTGGGAAGAAGAGCTCAGTTTGTTGACTTGAACTTTTGTTTTTCAGGGACACCACAAATATCCCAGGCAAGGAACCACAGAGTCATCTTTGACTCTTCCTGCTGTCTCATCCCTTATATATTCTACTTGTCATCAAGTTGTCTTCTTCCTAAATGTATCTTGGATTTAACCCTTCCTGTCTTATCTCACTGTTGCCATCACAGCTCAGACCCTGATCCCCTGGATTTAGAAATCTGCACCAGCCTCCCCTCCCCAGATATCCTTCCTCAGATCCATCCTGTAAATGGACCCTGGGCTCATTTTCCTAAACTAGGACTTTCCATGTGTCAGTCTTCAACTCACTAACTCTGGCTTTCGAGTTAGTTTTCAGGCCTCAGCTGGTCCCTCCCTGTCCACTCCTCTACTGGGGCAATGTGGTCCCCAGCCTCCTCCCACCCCTAAAAACCCCAGGTCCTTCCTCCAAGTCCCTTTCAGGCTGTTCCCTGACCTGGTATGCCCTGATCCATCCAGCCCCATCCACCTTTCTCTGTAATGATGGCTCCAACCTCCACAACCCTACCAAGAGCCCTCTCCTCTGCAAAAATTCACAGTACTCCATCCTCTAATTCAATCATATTTATGTAACTGGTAGGCTGGTCTCCAATTTCTTCCCATGTTTATAACTCAAATTCCTAATTATATCATAAGATTGACAGTAGGGATTCTTTCTTATGTTTATGTATATTCCTTATAGGCAAGTGCTAGTGTATAAAGGTTTTCAGTAAAATCATCCTTGTTGATCTGAATGGTTTTCCCTTTTTAAGTTTTTCGTATGACTTACCCAACTGTGCTTTAGAACATTTTGGAAATACAGTATATATCTGTCATTGAGGAAAATGTCCATTTGGTTCAGAAAGTCTTTTTTTTCCTCATGGAAAATTAAATAATATCTACTGCCAAAAACAAAGAACAATCGAGTATCCGCCAGATCTGAAACCATAAAACTGTACTGTGAGAACAAATGCTGGGCCTCTGGTGTTCCCTGACTGTAGTGCCACATCAGGCCCCAGGGGAGTGGCTGCCGCAGCAGCTGAGGCACGCTACTGAGCCCCATGGCTAGTCAGATAAAAAAGGAATGGATAGAAATAACACACAGGTTAGGAATAACCTATTTAGGAATTGCATGGTGGGAACATGCCAGCAGCAGTCCATTCCCTAGGGAAAGCACAGGCCACCATAACACCTGCTAGAACTTCCATGCCCACCATGGGCTGGGCTCCCAACTTAGGGTTGTGTGTACTTTACCCATTGACTCTTCAAAAGAATCCTAAAAAGCACAAATGAGGAGACCCAAGGCTCAGAGGAGAGTCATTTTGCCAAAAGCCATGAAACAATTAAGATTCAAACCTAAGCCAATGTGACTTTGACATCCACATTCTTTCCAGTAATTTGTGTTGTCTTTCTTACTGGAAGAGACATGATATCACACCATCAAGAATATTTAATGAGCATTGTTATGGCCTCTGCTGTGGTAGGTGTTTCAGGAGATTGCTGAAATATATGGCTTGGGGGAAGGGGAAGCCACCCTAGATTCCATCAGCATAAATAAATAAACATAGCACCCATGTAAAAAGAGAGCACTTGTTCCTCAAATGAAGCTTCAAGAGGAGTCTCCTTTGCCACCTTAAGTCTCTCCTTCATAGAAATTCCAGAGCTACCCCTGCTCCTGTCTTCAAACAGCTTAGTCTGGTTGGGAAAACAAAACTACTCACATAAAGCAAGAATGAACAGTATGAAGCAGGATTCTGACATACTCTAATTTAATGCTAATCTAAAAGGACTCAATGCAACAAACACGTTAAGTAATTGTAATGACCAGAGAGAAGAGGTGCAAAAAACGAGTCTGCATAATTTATATTATTAATGTTCATTTCAATATTGCTTTGGCTATTAGCTAAAGTTTGGGGTTTCGTTTAGCTGTAAAGTGTTAATGATGCACCCAGATGTATCTTTTTTGAGGTGAACTTCACCCTATGCAATGAAGACTTGGTGTTGGGAAAGACCTCCAGGCCTGGGCAAGGCTGCTGATGCAGTGCTTCATGCCAAGGGTACAACTCCAGGGAGCCCCTTCCCAGCTGAGAACAGCTGGGATGGGAACACCCGCGGAGATATCCCAATATCCTACAGAGCAGTTCTGCTGTGCAGCGAATGCTTCCTGGATACCATCACAGCCTGTTGTCCTCCTGGGGCTTGGGATTTCCCAAACTCAAAGAAGACAAGAAAATGACTTAGAGCTAACAGCTTGAACTGCAGACCCTCTGTCGCCACTGACTTAATCCTTTGGTTTCCACAATGTCAAAAAGGCACTCTTAATAATTTAGCATACTATCAGAATTTCAAACTCTAATTCCCAAACAATCCACCAAGAAAATTCTCAAGAATGACCTCAACAGTAGCCTGGATCCATCCCAGGGCCCCTGTTTTCAAGGAAATAAAGGAAATGGGGCTGTTTTCAAGTACTGGAAGGAAAGGGCATCAGTCTTGCCATTAGGAGCCCTAGACCCAAATCCAATTTAGTTTGGAGTGAAATCCTCATCAGATCACCCCACCACTCTAGCCTCATTGTCTCATCCAAACAATGGTGGGTGGGAAGTGGACACCACCTGCTTTACAGCACTGCTGGAAAGGTTAAATGAGGTAATGTGAATATAAGTGTGTTGTTTGTTTTAAGATTTTATTTATTTACTAGAGAGGGAGAGAGGGAGACAGAGAGAGAGAGACAGGCAGAGGGAGAAGCAGGCTCCATGCAGGGAGCCCAACGTGGGACTCAATCCCTGGTCTCCAGGATCACGCCCTGGGGTGAAGGCGGCGCTAAACCCCTAAGCCACGGGGGCTGCCAATAAGTGTTTTATATGTAGTAGATACTCAAGCATAGCTGAAATAAAAGCTAAAACATACCAGCATCACCACTGACATTAAAGTGCGAAATGTGCTAACAGAGACCAAACATTTTCCTTGACCACCACTACCAAAGTGCCTTGGCTTTTTACTCGAGCTCTGAACATAGCTTTAAAACCTCGTATTAGGGGTCATGATTGGGAGCATTTTTGTAAGGAACAAGAAATTTGTTTTAACAAGGTCAGGGTGTCACATAATTAAAAGGAACTTCAGCCAGTGAAATCACCAAAGGCCCCGTTCTGTAGAAGTGCTGTGGCTGGCATCCTCTTAGGACTCCTGTGTGTGAATGATGCAATCTCTGGAGAACTTCTCAGGGATTAAGAGGGAGAAACTACCCCAAATCCCTAACACAGACGCTTGAGAAGCTATGAGAAACATTTCCTTCTGACACTCCATATTCTTCAGCCTTATCACCGTCTTCCCAGGGCAAGTCCAAGCTCCATACCCAGACCACAAGACCATCATCCATTATCTGGCCCCACTTAATTGTTCTCAGACCTCATCTCTTGTCCTTCCTTCTTAAAATTTCTATCTCAGCAACACTGACTTTGCCTAGGAATTCACCAATGTGTATATGCATGCACACTGTTCCTTTTACCCCCATTGCCCTCCCTACTCCACCCAACCCTAACATTCACAACCTGATTACTTCAGGTGTGATCCTACATCTCCACATTCCAGGACTGGTTAGGACTGCAGAGTCTGTAGCTTGCCCCATACCTACTGAATCACAATCTGCATTTTAATAAGATCCCTATGATTGTACTACTACTACTACATTTTCATAAGGAAACTTAAGTTGGAGAAGCCCAAGATGCCACCTTTCCCAGAAACCCTCTTTGATAACCAGTAGCCCCTACCTCCCACCATCCCAGGACAGACACCCCTCCTTCAATGTTCTCAAACTTTTGCTCATCTCATTTATTACAGAGTATCTTGCATATACTTATTTGTCTGTTTTTGCTTCCCACAGGCTATAGACCACATCATCCTTGTGTCCCCTGAGCTGTACAAGGTATGGCATATGGTCAGAGCTTAAAAACTGTCATCTGTCACAGCTGGTAATAAACCCCTTGTGATTTTCAACTTTAATAACTTAATTTTTATTTTTATTTTTTTAAGATTTTATTTATTTATTCATGAGAGACACAGAGAAAGAGAGAGGGGCAGAGACACAGGCAGAGGGAGAAGCAGGCTCCATGCAGGGAGCCCGATGTGGCACTCGATCCCTGGACTCCAGGATCACGCCCTGAGCCAAAGGCAGGTGCTAAACCACTGAGCCACCCAGGCGTCCCATAACTTTAGTAGTTTTAATGTTTCATAACTAAAATTTTAATCACTAACTTTATTTTTATTTATTTATATTTTTAGAGAGGAAGGGGGTGAGGGGCAAAGGGAAAAGGAGACAGAGAATCCCAAGCAGGCTCCATGCCAAGCACAGAGCCTGACTTGAGGCTTGATCTCATGACCCTGAGATCATGACCTGAACCGAAACCAAGAGTCTGACGCTTAACCACTGAGCCACCTGGGTAACCCCTAATCACTCACTTCAATAACTAACTTAGAGGGATGCAGCAGCTGGGCGGCTGCCTTTGGCTCAGGTCGTGATCCTGGGATCCAGGATCAAGTCCTGCACTGGGCTCTTGTGGGGAGCCTGCTTCTCCCTCTGCCTGTGTCTCCTGCCTCTCTCTCTCTCTCTTTGTGTGTGTGTGTCTCTCATGAATAAATGGATAAATCTTAAAAAAACAAAACAAAACTAACTTAGATACCTGTGAGCTATGTGCAAAAGTATCACAATTTAGGTTAATAGGTTAATCACATTACACACATTGAACCCAGATACTTTGAAGATTGTAATTATATATTTTTTGAAGTATTTAAAATATAAAATTTTAAGATATCCTAGAATTTCTTTTTTATAGTGGAAAATTTCAAACACACACAAAAGCAGGAAGGAATAATGAGCCTCTTGTCATCCAGCATCAACAAATATCTTTTAAAAAAAAAAAAAAAAACCATCTGGTTTCATCTATTTCCCTCATCTGACTCATTCACTCTTTGGGAGACTAGATCATTTTAAAATAAATCCCAGATATATTATCATTTCAACCACAAGTATTTCAGTATGTATCTATAATTTCAAACAACTTAAGAATTTTATCATGCCGTTATAATACCTAATAAAATTAACAGTAATGCTTAATATAATCTAATACTCTATGTTCAAATTTCCCTATTCCAAAGATGAATTTGTATAATTCAAATTCTGCAAATGAGTTTGCAGAAATCAGGTGAGTGTTTTATAGCAAACAAAAAATCGCTCTCAGCAATGAGAAGGTAAATTACTCACGCCCATGGTTTCAGGCACACGTTGGCTATGTGAAGGAAATTATATTTGCCTTTAAATGCCACTTGCAGGTTTCCCTCCATCTCACAACTAGATTACTTAACTTTTACAAAACTGTACCAAACTTTTATAAAGAATGTAGAGGTAAAATAGAACAAATCAAAAGCCATGCTGAGGTCCATTCAAGCATGTCCTTTGAAAGCAATGAAATAAATCGGAATTAGAATAGTAGGATGATTATTTAACAAAAAAGAGACAGGCAAAGAACAGATATTAAGCTAAATGGTTTTCCCAAGAGCCAAATCAACAGGCCTCAGAGTTGTAGAGGATAGGATCTAGATGGATGGTAATCTTGATGACTTTGAAATTTGCTTTTAATGATCTGTATTTTTTCTGTCTGCAGTAGGAACATGGAGTTTCTGAGAAACATACTGGCACATGTGGTTTGAAGAGCAAATCCAATTACCTCAGAGTTGTTCTCCTGTTAACAGTAAGTTCTGATCCATGCTCCATAGGTCAAGAGCACAGTTCAAGTTTCTCTTTGCCCCCTGTTTGAATCATACTTCATCACTGCCTTCCCGCTTGTCTTAGCTCTGTCCATAACATGCCGACAGGCAGAGATTCCAGGCTCCACACAATGGCCAGCCATTCAACCACATTCTGCTTTGTCCCTAAACATTCACTCCCCCGGCTCCTGCTGGGTCTGTTATATTCAGATATGAACTTTCCAGGAATCTGATCATGTCACAGGCCTTTTCCTGTACAAGTTCAATGCTAATCATGAATAGTGGGCTTCACACAGAGGGTTAGTATTATTCATGAAAATTATGACTCCACATCCAGAAATAGGGCAAAACTGGCCTAAAATAGGCAGGGTGTATCTCCATCGAGTCCACTAGGCAATTACCAAGGTCTCTTGCTTCACACAGCACAGGAGTTTTCAGACACACTAAGGAGCACAATGTTCTGCCAGACTTTCTAGGTGTGAGGCTCAGCTAGATGGGGAGCCCTGGTGCCCACAGAGTGAACGGAAGGGTTTTCCAAAGAACCAAAGCCAGGCACTGTTCCCTCCCCCACACCCCCAAAGCAGGTATTCCCCAGTTCTCATTCTTTTTTTTTTTAATTTTTTTTTTATTTTATTTATGATAGTCACAGAGAGAGAGAGAGAGGCAGAGACACAGGCAGAGGGAGAAGCAGGCTCCATGCACCGGGAGCCCGATGTGAGATTCGATCCCGGGTCTCCAGGATCGCGCCCTGGGCCAAAGGGAGGCGCCAAACCGCTGCGCCACCCAGGGATCCCTCCCAGTTCTCATTCTTAACCTCTGTAGGTCTCCCTACCCAGACCATTTCAAGGCCAACTTTAGAAGCTTTGAAAAGGCTACTAAAGGACCATAAAAAAGGAAATGATATTTAATTTTCTTCTTCTTTTTTTTTTTGGAACAGTAAGGCACATCCTGCAAATATCAGGAATTAGAAGGGTACTAGACGGGTTGTACCATTTTTCAGTAATTCTCTCTTCTGGAAGTTAGTTTCAGTGACCACATGAGTTGGTTCCCACTGGCCCAAATTATATTTTATAAATGCAAGTTCAGGATTATCTTCCCAAATAAAAGCAGCCAGATTGAAATCCCCTCTCTGCCATTCCTAAGAGAATGACATAGGCTAGCAGTAAAAGACTATCTTTGTGTAGAACAAATGGACCGAAGAAAATCTGCTTTCCTCTCCCCCTGCCCCTTTCTTCTTTACATAACTAGAGCCAAATGAGATGTTTTTCATTTTAAAAATTTGATTAAGCAGACTGAGCAAAAGCCCATTCCACTGGTCTTTACTGTTTTCTCAATTTTGGGACTGAATCAAGGCATACTCGGGTTGGAAGGATAGTGAGGCCAGGGCCTCACTGCCAGGCAGCGGTACCATTTGGAAGTTTAACTTTTGGAAGGTGAGTGGTGGGGCCTGCAGCACTGGTTCAGGGGATGGCCCTTCCCCATGAGGCAGCAGAATTCAGACTGCTGTGGTGGGCGTGAGTTGAGTGAGAGGTCCCAGGTCCCCTGCAGTCTTCCTATATCACTCTATATGCACAGCCTCCAGTCCTCCTGAGTGAGGAAGGTGGCAGGGCAAGGAGTGAGGATAAATAATATGGAAAAAACAACCCAGGTAGAATTATTATGAATGCACGATCCATTTGCTCAGCTCTAGTAACTAAAAAAACCTGTTCCCCTTGGCATATTTGGAGATACTATGGGGGCTCAGTCAGTTAAGGATCTGATTCTTGATTTTGGCTCAGGTCATGATCTCAGGCTTCTTAGATTGAGCTCTGTGTTGAGCTTCATGCTAGGCGTGGAGCCTGCTTAATATTCTCTCTCTCTCTCCCTCTGCCCCTCCGACCTCTCTCTCAAAAAAAGAAAGAAAAAAAGATCTGACGAACACTACATTAATAAACTCCTTCCAGTTCTGGCTTTGGATTCTATACTTTAAGCCTTCCTATAATATTTCCTACCTTTTTTTCAAGTATCTTCCTAAGAATCCCTGCCACCGCACATATTCCCTAAGGGTCACGGTATCTTTTTACCTTTGTACCTTGTATATAATAAACACTGAATAAACAAATGAATGAAGGCAACAGCTAGAAAACAGGCGTTGGAGTAAAAGGCTAAAGAAATTGGGTTTTTCATAGTAGAGAGGGATGAGGTATGAGTTATCATGAAAAACAACAGAACATCTTTATGCTAACATGAGGAAAAGGACAATCACACTGGTGTTGAGGGGATCAATGAGGTATTTCCCAAATACCATTTTTCAGGGGAGATAGTGCATCAAATGCAAATAATAAGTAGTGTCATAGTTTAGTTTTACTGTCTATAAAGGATTCTTCATTCATTCTAGACAATTCATTCCCTAAAGCGTGAGGTAGTTTTGTTTCCCTGGCATTCTACTGAGCTCTTGCCATCTCTCTATCCATGAATGAATCCACATGAGGAAATTAAGTAGAATTAGAAATTCTGGGTGGACTTATCCATTAAGGGAACGGCATTAGAATGCCTAGGGAAAGGCATTAAGGGAAAGGCAATAGAATGCCTAGGGAAACCAGGCATTCTATTCCTGAAAAGCCTCAACAAGAGGAGGAAAATCCTCAGCCCAGGATGGCTTCTCCTTTCACCTGCTTCATGAAATCCACCTGCCTGAACAACCTGCCCTCTGGGAGTGGCCTTTCACTCTGTACCCTCCGTGCTCAGTGTCCCGAAACCTGCAGTGGGTGCATGAGAGCCTTACTCTGGCAAGCAGGAATCTCGCAGTACTTCCAGTAGACACCGTCCTCGTGCTCTGCCACATAGCACCAGGGGCTCACATCTCCATCTGGATTTCTGTCGGGGCAAGGACACACAAATAACATTTCTGTCATGTTAAGTCAACTGGTCCATTGCTTTTCAAGTTTACCAAAATGGAACTTGTCAACTTCTGTATTATTTCTTTTATTTTTTTAAAGATTTTATTTATTTATTCATGAGAGATACAGAGAGAGAGACACACAGAGAGACAGCCACCCAGAGATCTCAACCGCTGAGCCACCCAGAGATCCCTCTGTGTTATTTCTAATAATTGGTATGTATCTCAGTGCTATTTCTTTTGAAGAAAAAAAGGGGGGGCACCTGGCTGGCTCACTCTGAAGACCATGCAGCTCTGGAACTCAGGGTCATGAGTTCAAGCCCCACATTGGGTGTAGAGATTATTTAAAAAAGAAGAAGAAAAGGGATGTCTGGGTGGCTCAGCAGCTGAGCATCTGCCTTTGGCTCAGGGCATGATCTCGAGGTTCAGGGATCAAGTCCCTTTTCGGGCTCCCTGTGAGGAGCCTGCTTCTCTCTCTGCCTATGTCTCTGCCTCTCTCTCTCTTTCTCTCATGAATAAATAAATAAAATCTTTTAAAAAAAGAAAGAAAGAAAGAAGAAAGAAAGAAAGAAAGAAAGAAAGAAAGAAAGCTAAGCCAGTTTCAGTCAGAACATGCATTTCTATGATCCTGATACCAACTTCTGATGCAGCAGCAATATGTTTTAAAGGTTTAGTTCACATTTCTAAAATGCTCTTTAAGATTTTTCACCTCAAGAGTGCCCTGACGAAATGAGCCATCCTTCAGAAACAGACTCCAAAACAGCCAGGGTTACCACACACACAGAAAAGCCTTGCCTCTCCTCGGCGTTCTCAGCTCCCTTCTTCGGCGTTCTCAGCTCCCTTTCTTTCGATTCAGAACACTGGAAACCTGACACTCCGGTTAGTCCGGAACTGGGCATAAAGACCCTGCAGCGGGAGCAGTGGGGCCGCCCCTATCAGGCCTGAGACGGATAAGCCTATTGTGAGGCCCAGAAGATAAGCCGCCCTGAAGCACAAAGGGTCCTTTCAGTTTTTGTGCCCAAAGGCAGGTGCCAGCGCCAACTCTGCTCTTCCCTGTCCCTCTGCCTTCCCCTCTAATCCAGATCCGTCGAGCTCAGAGAAGTGCATTCCCATCACTCGCCATCTCGCAGACATCTCCACTGCGATGAGTCTGGCACCAGAGCACAAGACAAACATGGTGTCGGATGTCAGCCGAGAAATCAAAGCAGGAAAACTTGTACAAAGCCCTTCTTTAAACAGTTTTTCACTGTCATCTTCCTCCCTCTATTCGGTGTCCAGCTTTGATGTAGTATTTGGTAAAGACCTTAGAAAACAACTGTTTGTTATCAATGTCAAAACCATTCTGAAAAGCATCAGAATAGCTTAATAAAGAATAAGCAAATTCATCTTGGATTTCACAGCAGTGCAACAAAAGGCCTGGACTCACTGATGTGATGAGAATCAACATTTCGGCCTCCCTTTTTTTCTGAAGTAGAAACTGGTAGTTCAGGTCTGGTACATTCCATCAAGTCAAAGGAGAGGCTGCTGCTGGCCAGGGCTGAGGAGAAAGATGATTCCCTCCAGGTTCTCACAGTGGAGAACTATGTGCATTTCTGGGAGCCTGTGTAGGTCTGGGTGCTAATCTGTGAGAAAAGACTTTCTTTTTCATAGGAATTAAACCTCTTTGGAAATTTAAAATTTACCTTAAAGTCGGGCTTAATCCAGGAGCTTTTTTTTTTTTTAAGGTTTATTTATTTATTCATGAGAGATAGAAAGAGAAAGGGGGGGGGGCAGAGACACAGGCGGAGGGAGAAACAGACCAATGCGGAACTTGATCCAGGACCCTAGGATCACGCCCATGAGCCAAAGGCAGACACTCAACCGCTGAGCCACCCAGGTGTCCCCCCAGGAGCTCTTCTTAGAAGTCGTGTTTGATAGAAAGCAACCGAATAACAGCATAATAAACTAGTAGCCCACTACCAAGAGACACTTTGGAACAAGAATTTAAGTAGCATGTAAAGACAAACAAACACACAAAAATCCCAAACACTGGTTTCTACCCAACTATTTCTATGAATAGCAATAGGGAAAGAAAGAAACCAGAGATAGAGTGAGGTTAATTGCTTTAATTATGCAAAAAATATTTTAATGAATATGTATAACTCTGAAAGTAAAATGTAAAAGAATGAGTTGAGTGTGTGTAAATTTTAACAATAAAATGCAACAGATAGCAAAATGTGAAGTAATACGAACTCTTACCTCTGGGAAATGGGGCTTGCCGAGGATTTCAGGGGAAAGATGTCAAATGAGACTTTATTTAAGCAATATTCATCTATAATTTTTGAGAATTTTTTTGGAAAAGCTTTTAACATTTTTATAGTAACAAATAAAAAATAATCCAACAGCAACTGTGGGGAAATGGCCAGTTGGAACAAATTAGAGCAGAGGTAAAGGAGAGAGCTATAGGCACAGGGGTAACCTGGATGACAGGCCTGGGACTTCAAGACATCCACAAGGGTCCTGGAGTGTTAGCAAAGGTACATAGAGAGAGAGGGTAAACAGTGTGGCCCATGCAATGCAGGTATGAATATGGTGGCTCACCTGGGTTGACAGTACCATGGTTGAGATTCCAACATACTGGTAGAACCAGGGACATAGCATATGGCTCACAGTGTAGCTCAGTGATCATTTCTCTCTGTCCTGATGGCTCAAGAGGCTGCCTTTGTACCTGTCCTAATAATAACTAAATTCGACACAGTGCTGAACCATGAGTCACATTATCAGGATCTTGAGTATAAATAGCTTAAATGTAGCTATAACTGAAAGTGCTTAGAATCTTTCTTTGCTCTTGTCCCTATAGACCAGTGATTCTTTTTTTTTTTTTTAAGATTTTATTTATTTATTCATGAGAGACACAGAGAAAGAGAGAGAGGCAGAGACACAGGTAGAGGGAGAAGCAGGCTCCATGCAGGGAGCCCAACGTGGGACTCGATTCCAGGTCTCCAGGATCACCCCCTGGGCTGAAGGCGGTGCTAAACCACTGAGCCACCTGGGCTTCCCTAGCCCAGTGATTCTTAACTTGTTTTGGATCACTGCTAACTTTGAGAATCTAATCAAAGTCATGGATCATCTCCATGGAAAACTGTAAGTACACATCTGAAGCACCTTGGATCTCAGGAGAAGTTACCAGACTCTTGTATCTCAGGTGAAGATCTCAGGTGAAGGGATCCCTGGGTGGCGCAGCGGTTTGGTGCCTGCCTTTGGCCCAGGGCGCGATTCTGGAGACCCGGGATCGAATCCCACGTCGGGCTCTCGGTGCATGGAGCCTGCTTCTCCCTCTGCCTATGTCTCTGCCCCTCTCCCTCCCTCTCTCTGTGTGTGTGTGTGTGTGTGACTATCATAAAAAAAATAAAAAATAAAAAAAAAAAGATCTCAGGTGAAGAGTCTGCCAGAGTCAGATAGGAGGTTAAGACCAAAGAAACACCTTATTCTAAGGAAAGAAAGGAAACATCACAAGTCTGATGGCTATAGCTGCTCCCAGAGTAAGGTTATTGTGGGCTAGCAGGAGGTGGGATAATGTAGGACAACTTCCTTTGCTCAGAAGCAGAGGGAGGTTTGGACCACAGATGGTGCTCTGCTTGACCACCACATTCACAGTAGCTTAGAAAGCTTTGCTACCTATTGTCCACTGATGATAGGGCCAACTAAGAAAGCCCTTCCCAAGAGACATGTAAGTGATTATACAGGAAAGCTGAGCTCTGAAAGCCTTTGTATCAAAGCAATCCCAGTTGAAAAGAGTGGTAGACTCTGTATGTGTATGTATACACACACACACACACACACACACACACACAAGCAAGGTGTGGGAGAAGATTTTTAAAATAGTAACAAGAAAGGCGGGATCCCTGAGTGGCGCAGCGGTTTGGCGCCTGCCTCTGGCTCAGGGCGCGATCCTGGAGACCCGGGATCGAATCCCACATCGGGCTCCCGGTGCATGGAGCCTGCTTCTCCCTCTGCCTGTGTCTCTGCCTCTCTCTCTCTCTCTCTCTCTCTGTGTGACTATCATAAATAAATAAATTAAAAAAAAAAAAAAAAAGTAACAAGAAAGGCTTTCTGAGTTGGCCAAGAGGAGACAAAGAAGCTTTCCGTAGTTGTGAGCTATGCTGGAAGGGACTGGAAAAGAAGGTCAAAGATTTTCTTTTTAAAGCACTGTGTGGTCCCATCTTACCTGCAATAATTATGCTCGCCTAGGCCCCCCTCCCCATTGGGGTATTTCAAAGTGTTGTATGGATGCTGGAAAGTCTCGTTCCAGAACAGGCATGGCTTCCCGCCTTGTAGCGCCGTCCAGTTCTGTGTCCCCCTATAATCTGCACCATTGGCTGTGAAACATTCTAGGAGAAAGAAAAGACAGGGAAAACTAATTTTCTGGCAACATCCATAGTCTCCTCCCTCTCTGGTCGATGTTTTATTTGTTTTGTTTGGACTCAGCTGGAAATGGATAGCTCTTGCTAGATCTTGGACACCACGAAATTAACACTGCTAGGGCTGAGTAAATCTGAAATGCAGTCCCCTCCAAATGCTGGGCTAGCCTTGGCACTAGCTTGTCTACAGACACTTTACGGATACTTTTCCCCTAAAGTATACAGATCCCAACTAGGATATAAACAGGGAGCTGAAATGTATTGAAGCCCATGAAGTGAACCAGGAAACCCCCAAATCTGGGAACAGTTGGTAAGAGCCATCACAAGGGATTCTGGGTGCTCGGAGGGGGGCACTGGTCTCGCCAGTGTCTCTGTGTGGTAACTAGAACCAGGTCACCAGCTGTAAGTGAGCTCTCCCCTACAGTCTGAAAGGCTGCACTGACACTTGGATTTAATAAGACCATCGGATACAGCAACGCTTTGGAATCCCAATCACACAAGTCTGGGAATGACTCACATTCCCTGGTAATGAAGAACAGTCCTCCCAACACTGTTTTAGATAGAGATGCAACAGAATAGATAGTTAACAAGAGGGAACAGGGGCCAACTTGGCATTTTCTCTTACCTCTTTCCGAAATTCCTCCCTACAAGACACACTGAATATTATCTCAGGTCAGTTTAATAAAATGACAAAATCCTTGCAGGTGCAGCAATGTGCTTCTAAAATCTGCTTCTCAGACTTTGGGGGGGATGGGAACTGAGGCTGATAGGATTTCCCCCCACATATTGCATGCATTAAATTCATAGAGGTTCATGAGAAAGGCACAGTACAAAGAGCAATTTTTAAAAATTAGCTTAGTTGAAACTGACAGATAGAAATACTTCAAACACTTCTTTAAGATGTATCACTAGGAACCTGACAATCTGGGGGAGTTACACTGACATTCTCAGCTTTCTTTCTTTCCTTCCCCTGGCATGCACTGACCTATAACTTCCGGTATGAAGGACTCAGCCCTGTCTCCAGAGCAGTGCATGTGCCTGCTCCAACCTAAGCATGTGAACAACATGAGCACATCTACATTCTAGAAGATATTTCTTTTAATATTTAAAATCTATCCACAAATCATCTCTCTTCCTGTACCTCCTTCCTCCCTCGATCTGGGCCCTTTGTTTTGTCTGGAATAGCACGGTTTTATGGACAACCAAAATAACCTGGATTTCCAGGCCACACAGAACATCATAGCAATTTATCATGCTTGGTGTGACATTCATATGTTACAGTTAGTGCAACTCATCAGGTACCAAAACAACCAAACACTCTACCCAGAGTGTGCATAAATACAAAAGTTCAAAGGTAATTGAAGGAGGCAGCTCAGTGTAGCATAAAATACACTGAACCAAGAGGCAAAGCTCTGGTTTCTTGTCCTGGACCTGCTGCTGGCCAGCTGTGCGACCTTGGATGAATTGCCATTGTCCACAGCACCAGTAACGCTTATGTGGTATTTTACCATGTGCCAAGCTCTGCTCTAAATGTTTTATAAATATCAATTCCCTACCAACCTGGTAGGGAGATCCCTCAATATCCCATTTTACAGTTGGGGCAACTGGGGCACTCAACCACCCCCTACAGTGCCTCTAAAAGGACCCCTTCAGATCATCCTTGCTTTCCCCATACTTTCCCTTACTACACTCCCCACTCATCAGCAAATCCTGTTGACTTTCTTAATATATATACCCTGAAAATGCCTTCTCTTTCCCATCATAGGTGCCACCACTTTAGTCTTGTTCACCATCAGAAGATAGTAGAGCCTTGTTCAGAACTCACAGCTTCTATTTCCATGCTCCTGCAATCTGTTCTCTGCACGGTGCTCAAAGTTCCCAGGAAAATGTAAGCACTGGGAACAAAACCCAAACACTTCATCCTTACCTGCAAAGCCTCAGTGATGTGGCCCCAGTCCTTTCCTTTCACGGCACCCTAAGCTCTTCTAGTCACTTGCTATGCTCCTGCCACACTGGTCTGTTTCTAATTCCCTAAACACACCATACTACTTCCTACCCAAATGTTCTACCCCTAATACCTCCCAATGCAGACTAAATGTTACCTCCTCAGAAAACCCATCTTCACCATTTCCACTCCTAGATTTTTGTCTTTCATTTGTTTGCTTCATAGCATTTATTATCACTAGAAATATATATGATCTGCTAGACAGGAAGAAATATTCTGTGTGTGTAGAGTTTGAGACTCCCGACTCCAGAGTAAGAGTGGGACCTGGAAACCTGTATTTCTAAAAATCTGCCTAAGTGCTTCTGTTAAGTAATTTGGCTTGGGAACCACTAGACTAGATGATTCTAACTGCATCAAGCCAATCTTTTGCCGATTGCTAGAATTTTAATTGCTATGTGTTAATACATCTTTTATCTCCTACCACAAGTGGTTGAAGAGTTGCCCGGGAGCCAGAAAGGCCAGCCACCCAATGGAAGGCCTTAGGAATAGATAGCAACTTGCAGGATGGTGGGGTCAGTGTTCCCAGAGGCTCAGATGACTTGATTTGTAACACAAAAGAATGTGGTGGCTATCCACACCTGTCAGTCCTGTGAATGGGGATAATGTGGCATCTGAGAGGGGAATAGCAAAGTGCAGGTTTGTTTGCTTCAGTGTGTTTCTCCTAGACTCAAATCTTCTTCTCAGATGCATTAGGGAAACAGAGAATATACCATATTTTATGATTATTTTTTTAATGGGTTTGCCCAGTGCATGTCAATTGTGGAAAAAAAAACAAGGAAAACAGGGGATCCCTGGGTGGTACAGTGGTTTGGCGCCTGCCTTTGGCCCAGGGCGCGATCCTGGAGCCCCGGAATCAAGTCCCACGTCAGGCTCCCGGAGCATGGAGCCTGCTTCTCCCTCTGCCTATGTCTCTGCCTCTCTCTCTCTCTATCATAAATAAATAAAAATTAAAAAAAAAACAAGGAAAACAAATGTGAGTATTCTGGATTAAAGTGATGTGCGCATCTTGATTTCATCACAATACCAAAGGGCATAACGAGGACCCCTCCTCCCTTATTGTCTATTGCTGTAAAACTGACATATAAGCTTTAGCTAGATAAGTAAGAAATGGCTTAAACCAATAAAAATAAAGTATCACATGGCCAGCTGTATATTTAGGCATTCGGTGAAAGGGAATGAGCAAAGGTGATAGATCTCATATCTAGAATATCATTTATTAATCCATTCAACAAGTATTGATTCAGTACATACCATGTGTCTGGCACTGTTCACAGCACTAAGGCTATATTGGTGAACACTGCAGTCATGGAGCTTACATGCTAACAGGGGATCCACACTTATAAGAAACCAATCAAATTCATATCAGATAGTGAGGAATACTATATGGAAAAATGGAGTAAAGGGATGGAAACTGAATGGCAGGGGCTCTCTTTTAGAGAGGGTGGGCCAGAAAAGGCCTGGAGAGAAGGAGGCATTTGAGCAGGGATGAGGTCAAAAAGAGGAAACAGGGGGATCCCTGCGTGGCTTAGCGGTTTAGTACCTGCCTTTGGCCCAGGGCACGATCCTGGAGTCCCGGGATCGAGTCCCACGTCAGGCTCCCAGCATGGAGCCTGCTTCTCCCTCCTCCTGTGTCTCTGCCTCTCTCTCTCTCTCTCTCTACGTCTATCATAAATAAATAAATAAATCTTAAAAAAAAAAAAAAAAGAGGAAACAAAACCATAGAGACAATGTGGGAAGAGAAGTACTGGCAATTGGCACAGCAAATGGAAGATCCCTGTGGGCCCCAGCGTGTTTGGCAAGTTTGGGGAACTAAAAGGCAGCTCCTCTAACCAGGATTAGGGTGAGTGGGTGGGAAGTGAAGAAGAGGGGGAGGAGAGAAGCCAGGTCAGGATGCACAAGGTCTAGAGCGTTACATAAATCAAATTTTGGCTTTTGTTCTGAGTGTAAAGGGAAGCCAGTGTAGGGTTCTGAGCAGAGAAATTACATGATCTGACTTATCTTTTAAAACAACTGTCTAGCTACTGGGTAGAGGAAGAACTTTAGAGAGGCAGGAACTCAGTGGGGAGATCAAACAGGTGGTTATAGCAGAAAGACGGGCTAGAAAGGATGGCCTGGACCAGGCTGGTGGCTGAAAGGTGGTGAAATGTGGCTGGATTCTGGATGTGCTTTGAAGGCAGAGCCAAAAGTATTTGCTGGGGTTTTGAATATAGGGTCTGAGAAAAAGAAGAGTCAGTAGAATCCCAAGGACATGGGCCTGAGAGGAAATGCCATTTACTACAACGGAGAGGGCACAAGAGGGGCAGAGTACCTTGAGTGGAACCCAGGGTTTGGCTGTGGATGCGTTAAATCTTAGATACCCTTCAGAACACTGGGTGGAGATACACAGGAAGTAGATGGCTTGATGAGCCAGGAGCTAAGGAAAGAGGCCGAGAGAGACTGGAGCTAGAAATGTGCCAGGAACAGCACGGATGTGTGGAGAGAACAGGATTACTGTGTGTGGAGAGAGAAGACATCTGGGGCTGATTCCGGGGGCCCTGCAACATTTCAGGCAGGGAAAGAGGAGGGCCTGGCACTGATGAGTGAGAAAGTGTGGCCTGGGAAGTGGGAGAAAAGCTAAAAGTGTGTGCGTCTCGGAAGTCTAGGGAGAAGGTGTCGGAGGAAGAAGGAATAATAAACTGTGAACACTGAGGAAACTTCATTTCCTCATTTTCTCTGGCTAGATCCCAATTACCTTACAGAATTCATCTGTTTGACCCTATCCCTCCATGGGAGAACTCTGAAGGTTTTGTTATGGGGATTGAATGGAAACAGCCCTCAAGTTAAACATAAGCCTGACAGAAATTTAGCAATATAGCAGAAAACTTCCTCGATGAGACTGGCATCAGAGCGCCCAGAACACTAATTCCACCCTTCTAAGTTGGTAATTCTTTATCTTTTCCTCTATCACCAAAATTCTCCAAAGTATGGCATATGACATTTATTTTTTAAATTGGAGATGCTAATTTTATTGAAAATTCCCTTGAGATAAGCAGAATCACATTAGGATAATCAAACCAGTGGCTGAAGATCTTGAGCAAATGATTTTATGCCAACCATTTTCTGTAGGACCTGCTACCTTATGAAGGCCTGGAGGTCATGTCCATGGTAGTAAGATCTGTAGGCAAAGAATTCACGTTTGGGTGAAAGCTCAATAGTCCTTCATTGCTAATAAAAGCTAGCTGGAGCTTTCTCTTTTAAAGCTATTATTGTTGGTTATGCTTGGAATTTCGAAGGGTTGGTTAATAAGAAAATACCTGATGTCATATATATTCTAAACTTTGATATTTATACCTCAAAATCCATAGGATCTCACATATTCACATGCTGTATGTAAAAGTATTTGAAGATTTCAATAATTTTAGAGGCATGAGCTATAGAAGACCTAGAAATACCAAAAAATATTTTCCACATTAAAATTCTCGAAGTCAGTCTACCTCTTGGAGAATTGTTTGAAAAATAGGGACCTGCTCCTCAAACAAATACCACATACACAATATTTACAATTTCAGAAGCACTCATGGAACCTCTTAAGCCCTTCTATGTAGCCCCAAGATCCATGAAGTCTAAGGACCCCCTAAATAAGTGATAGCTAAGGAATACACAGACACACACAGAAACTTATAGGATTGAATATTTAATTTCAAGGGTTATGGAATAGTTTAAATCGAATACTGTTTTGCATACTTCTAGCAACAATGTGGTACAGTTTGGAAAGTGCAGTTAGGGAGACTTACTTGGTTTACAAGCTACAGGTACTCAGCTAACCTCTTTGAGCCTCCATTTCCTCACTTATAAAATGGGGGATTAGGTTCACTACAGCTCAGGGCAATTGGAAGAATTGGAGGATGTGCAAGTAGGTGCCCAATAAATTATTATTATTATGTAATTATAATTTTTTTTAAAAAATCAAATTTATTATACATTTGAGACCATCCTGATCATATATTTCATTCTGGTCCACAAAAATAGTTATCTATACAAGGCAATATAATCAGAGTAGATAGGCATTTCATCCTATTATAATTCTGTTTAAAGTTTTCAGGGTACTATCACCATCAGGATACCATCAGGATAGAAAATATATAGTGTGTGAGTTCTATGCTGAATCCACACATTCAATGAATAAGAAGTAAGGTTGGGGGCGGGGAGGCATAATGAAGCAAATAAATTTTTCCTAATCAAAATATCAACTGTAAGTGTGATGAAACAAAGCTTTGTTTATATGTTCTAATGAATTATCTGTACTTGGGGCACGTGGGTAGCTCAGTTGGTTCAGTGTCCAACTCCTGGTTTAGGCTCAGGTCATGATCTCAGCGTCATAAGACGGAGCCCGCAGTTGGGCTTCATACTCAGCGGGGAGTCTGCTGGAGATTCTCTCTCTCCCTCTGCCCCTCCCTCTGCTTGCACACACAAGTATTCTCTCTCAAAATAAATAAATCTTTAAAAAGAAATATTTGTACTTATTATAAGTGAGGAAAATGTTAAGTTAATACAGTCCCAGGCAATTTAACTCTGGCAGCTTGTACATGCACAGTATTTTTAAAATTCGTGCTTAAAACATTATAATGAGACATTCTTTTAAAATAATTAAAACTTGACATATGAGACTGTGGTAGGAAAGCAGCAGTTAACCAAATGACATTCTGCTCCTTGATAAGATTTAATAAAGTTGAAGAATATGTTCTCAAAGAGTCTCTAAAACTAGATCATTTCTAATTACACTATTTGTCTGAAACCATACTATTGAGAAACAGGAAAATGTTCTCATAGTGACTCTAGAATATTCCTAGTTTTCTGGTAGAATTACTAGTTGGATCTCTATTCATGAGTCTGTGAGAGTTGCTGTTTTTAATTCATCAAAGTTAAGTGTCTGTTAAGGACCACATCAGCATCTCTAGTGATTCTATGTTGGAAGAATTCAGTTGGTTTTGACCCAGTTTGGAATCAACATGAATCAATAAACACTAAACTCAATTATGGCATCTTAAAATAAGACAGTAAAAACATTTTCCAATGGGAATATCTTCTGTTCCTTTAAAAATATCTCTAAAAGCTAGTAAGTGGGTAGAATTATAGAAATATAAGGCTTAAAAAAAAAGAAATACAAGGCTATGTGGAAAAAGCTCCTTTTAATATTTGGAGGGCAATATAACAGTATTGTCAGATGTCTGCTCAACACAACTACTACTCTGCTGGATTTCTGGTATAGATTGGTGTCCACTGGGAACTTGTAGGTACATCTTCAAAGTTCATGCTCCTGGGAAAAACTGCCTTTTGCACACAGACACTCAAAAGCACTACAGGAATGCTTATTTCAGTTATGTGGAGCCCTGAAGTAAAGAGTAAAGAGACACATGACTGTGGGAAGGCAGTAGTACCCAACATTTTCCTACCTCAAGATGGCTGTGGTAAGAGCAGTGATTCCCATGATCATATAGACTTAGGTTATCAGATCTAGACTAGAGAAAGGATAATTGGGGAAGGAGGTTCTCAGTATACACAGTATGTAAAGAGAAAGGACACCAGATAACTAGCTGACACTGTGTGATTTAAGCAAATCACCTGGACACTTGAGGCCTGTTTCTTCACTTGTGAAACAATGGGGTTTGAGAGAGATGGTCTCAATATCCCTTCAATTTAAATTCAATTTTCAAGATTCTATCATAATGGAACTGAAGTTCAAAAATCTAGGATGATGTGACTGGAGTGTACTGATAGCTCAAAATCTCTTCCAACCTTAAAATTCTCTAATTTTAGGGCACCTGGCTGGCTCAGTTATTAGAGCATATGACTCTTGATCTCAGGGTTCTGAGTTCAACCCCCATGTTGGGTGTAGAGGTTACTTAAAAATAAAATCTTATGAAAATACAATAAAATAAAATTCTCTAATTTTACATGTTTCTCTAATGCATGTGACAATTCTTTGGTTAAAAAAAAAAAAAAAGTAACTCACCTTCAATGTGGGCCCTGAATCCATCAAAAAGGTACTTAAGTACTCTTTTTTGCTTAAAAGAAACCACATCTTCAACTAATAAATAATAAAGAAAAAAGAAAAAGAGGGGAATCCTCTAAGTTAATAGAGACTCTTGTCACATCACCTAAACATACCTGGTTTAGATCCCGAGTTAAACTGTAAAACAACTGATGAGACAAGCAGGAGAATTTGAACACTGATTACTGACTGAATACTTGATGACATTAAGGAATTATTATTAGTTTTTCTAAGTGTTATGATGGTAACGTATTGTTACTATGTTTTTGAAAAGAGTTCATTTAGAGATACGTACTGAAATACTTACAGATAAGATGGTATGTCTGAGATTTGTTACAAAATAATCTAGTTGGGAAGATGAAGAAGGTACAAACGAAATAATATTGGCCATGGTTGATAATCATGAAAGTTGGGACATGGATACACATGACTTCCCTACATTCTTCTAATTTGCACATGTTCTAAATTTCCCATAATAAAAATTTGTTAAAGGATACTGTGAAAACATGTTGTTTTATAATTAATTTACCTTAGTTTCTTTTCAAAAACTGTAAACAAACTCAATCAGCTGTAAATTCAGTCATCTAAATTCAAGATAGACATTCACATATCATGTTCTTGGGCTATGTATTTTTTTTTTAATTTTTTGGGGGGATATGTATTAAACAGTTGAAATGACAATAGAACAAGCTGTACTTTTGCCCAAAGTAGAATTACTCTAAAAATAATCATTCTAGGGATCCCTGAGTGGCTCAGCGGTTTAGCGCCTGCCTTCAGTCCAGGGCCTGATCCTGGAGACCCGGGATCGAGTCCCACGTTGGGCTCCCTGCATGGAGACTGCTTCTCCCTCTGCCTGTGTCTCTGCCTCTCTCTGTGTGTATGTCTCTTATGAATAAATAAATAAAATCTTTTTAAAAAATTTTAAAAAGTTCTTAAAAAAAAAGGACTATTCCAAGAAAACTGAACCTACTGTAAATATAAGACCAGAGGTTTAAGTTCAGAAGACCAGTGAAAACACTGTAGAGAGAAGTCCTTATTGTTAGTTATATAAAAAACTGAAAAACAACCCAGAATGCAGTGCTGCTTGGGTACCAACCATTTTTTTCCCCATCTGGCTCTCATCTTGAATATGCTCCACTCCTACCCAGGCAGGACCCACCTGAGAACATGCCATGGTTGCCACTGTGAAGGACATGTGTTTCTGCCAGCAACAGTCACCATGAAAATGCAGTAGTGCTTGAGAAATTTAAATCAAGTACGCAGTAGTGCTTTAGGATATTAAAAAAAAAGAATAAAAAACTATACAATCATCAGATTAAAGACCAAAAGATAGCTTCTGAGAAAGAATCTAGCTCTATAACATATACAGAGAGATAAGGCCAAGCCTCAGTGAAAGAATGGACACACTCAAACAGAAGTCCTCAGCTCAGAACTTAAGTTTAATGAATTAAACATGGATTTTATTGCCAATACCACCAGAGCATATTCTATCATACTTTGGTGATGGTATCTATCCGTATATTTGAGTACAAATGGATCTACTTCAATCATAAAATTTCACAATAAACATAGTTTTCACTTAAGGAAACAGGAAGTTTATGTTTTAAAGCTCAAAATTCAGTTCTCTGATGGACAATAACTTAGTGCCTTATGAATCAACTCTAAAGGAAACAAAAACAAGACAAAAAGATGGAACACTACTTGAAAGGTCAGTGTCTAGATCAGATAGCAATACACTCCTGTCAGAACTGGGGGCTCTAAGACAGGTCCCTCAGTGCATGCTGCCACAGCCTGGTCAGACTTGATCTCAACTTTAACTGCTCAAGAAGCATCTGGCCCTGCTTCCACTAGCACCTCACTCATCTTTGTATCAATAGCAAGTACAGACCACTCAGAATGTGACTGGCAAATATTAGCTGAATGAAGGAAGCAAGTATATGGGGAAATTGGGGGGGGGGTGCATTATAGACATATTTAGAGTGCCCTGGTTTCCTCACCAACTCAGGACTCTAGGCTAGCCAATCATGACTTACCTAGCAATGACCTATGAGAATATGAGAAGTTCCAGGAAAGTAGGTAAATCAAGTACTTGCTACTTAAACCAGAGAAATCTGCTATTAAAAGGAAATCTATGGCAAAGCTATTTGTAAAAGGGATAATCAACCCCCTCTGTAATGAAAATATACATTTTTATATTCTGAGTTTGCTTTAAGCAAGGAGACACTTGGCACAAATCCACTTTGCCTCACTATCTCTTGACCAACCTCTCTGAAACTCTCAATTAGTATTAAAGGAGATAAAACAAACTGACATAATCCAGCTTCTGGACAAGTTTCATCAGTATTGCCTATGCCCTATTGTTAATTTCAGATAGCAAGAAAGTTCCCATATAATGGAGCCCTAGAGGGCAGCCAACACTCCATGGAAGCTAGGCTGTGGGCTATTTAGCTTCCCTTGGTTGATATGGGATGGCCAAATAATATAAGAATTCTTGAGTTGGGAACTGAATAGCAGGTCAACAGCATATCCTTAGAGCACATCTTTAAAGTAAAATCTAAAGCAACAAAGTTGTGGTCTTTTATGAATTGGCACAGGAACGAGTCCTAGTCAGAGATGCTGGGCATACTGTAGGCATGTGGTAGGCACTTGTTAGTTGGTCCCAAGATAAAAATGATTAAAGTGACAACTTTTTAAGGTAATTATTCCCAAATACTACATGAGACAGATTTATAAAAAAAAATTATTCATTATCTGATATTTGAATTTAACTGAATGTCTAGTATTTAATCTGGCAATTGTACTCTAGGAAGAGTAGAAACACGGTTAATCTCAGACATCCTTATGCCACTTAGGTTTCCAAAACACTGTCAGAAATGCTTACTTGAGAATTCAGATATGGATAATAAAGAGTCTATTTTCTTATGAGTGAAACAAGATGTTGATTAGAGTTGCCTTCTCCGAGGTCACAGTGAAGGGAAGTACAAAAGAATAATACAATTAGGATGGGGTTTCTTAACTTTAGTTCTACTAACATTTGGAGCCAAACAGTTCAATGAGGGAGGGCTACCCTATGCATTGTAAGATGTTTAGCAGTATCCCTGGCCTCTACCTGCTACATGCCAGTAACAAATCCTACCCCACCCCACCCTGAGTTGTGACAATCAAAAATGTTTCCAGATATTAGGGGCACCCAGGTGACTCAGTTAGTTAAGTGTCCCACTCATGATTTCAGCTCAGTGGAGAGTTGGCTTGGGATCCCCTCTCTTTCTCCCTCCCCCTTCCCCCACTCATGATTTTTCTCTCTCTCAAAATAAAATCTTTTGGGGTGCCTAGGGTGGCTCAGTCAGTTAAGGATCCAACTCTTAGTTTCTGCTCAAGTCATGATCTCAGGGTTGTGCTTGAGCCCTGTGTTGGGCTCCACGCCCAGCTTGAACCTATTCAAGATTCTCTTTCTCCTCTGGCCATCCCCTACTCTCTCTCTCTCTCTCTCTCTTTAAAAAAAAAAAAAGTTTCAGATATTGCCAAATGTCTCCAGGGGGCAAAACCTCCTCCAGTTGAAACCACTGATTTAGAAGAAATGGTCAAATAAACAGAAAGTGTTATATCCATTAACCAGTGGTCACGTAACAAAAGATTCTTCTCAAGGGAGAAATTCTCAGCTCACCCAGGGCCCCCTTAAGCCCATAATAAGGATAAGAGGCCTAGTCATTTCAGCTAAGACAATCAAAAACCCTTCATCTGCCACAAGTGCTAGAGAAGAATCTTTGGTGAGCCAAGCCAATGAAGCTCTGCATGGCTATGCACACATCATAGCAAGCAAGGCGTCATACCCAGCCTTTGAAGATGTTCCTTTTAAGTTAACCTCCCTTCCAACTAAACTTTTTCCAAATCTCTTCCTGCCATTTGGAAGTTGAGTGATTCTCAGCTGAAAAGGCCTGTATATACGAGGTGCAGATGGCGGCAGTTACGGCCCTCACCAGATGCTGCAGTCTCTAATTTGATTGAAAGGATATAATTAGACAACAGAAACACTTTAATGAAAGAGCAAAACATGGAGGGAGGGAAGGATTGAAGGCCCTTAACTGATGCCAAAACACCCACCAGTAATAGAGGCTTTGAGTCTGGGGCAAGGGAAGGGGAAAACCCCTTAAAAGGACAGTCCCCATCCTGTTTATTTCCCCATAGACATAGGAATAGGGATTTTATTATTGTAGATTTCCACTGTATTTTATGTGGGAACAATCTGATTAAAACCAGAAGAGTCTTCAGAAGAACATCAAAGAAAAACAAATATGGCTTCTGTGGTCATTATTAAAAATATTTTTACCAGCCCAATAACCTTCTTTGAAGACGAATTTTTATAGATTGAACAGCAGCAAATAATTTACATACTGTGATGGCACTGGTTAATGATCGCTACCTTGTAGAAGAGGACCACTTGGTTGCCATGTTTTCATGTAACTTTAGGCCACCAAGGAACGTGGACAGTCATTTAACATATCTGTTTGGAAGGCATAAAGAAACCAGGCAGAGTTAGTTCTACATGCTGATGCTGCAACCATTTTGAATCATCTTTAAAAGTTGCTTATGCTGTTTTTACTATTTCCTAGCTTTCAGACTTTGAGTGTGAGTATACTGTTCTGGTTTTAACCAAGAATCTAACCAAACTGAAAGAAATCCAGCCCTCAAAGTCTGAAGTTGCTAATGTGGTGTGACACCCGGGTTTGGAAACGGCTGCAGCCTCCTCAGCCCACTAGAAGCAGGGTCCGCCCTTGTGGTAAATTGAACAATAAAAGTTTAATGCTTTGGCGACTTGCCAAGGATTAAATCAGTGGCAAGAGAAACTAGAAGCTGGGCCTAACAGAGGGGCAGCCCCTAAAGGGTCCTGTTGTAATTAGGAGGAATAAAGTCAACCTTGCATGTTAGGTGGCCTAAAATCTTTTGTCTGCCAGGTGCTTCCTAGCACCTAACTTCATTTCTCTTCAAACTGTTGCAAGTCCAGAACGCTAGGTTAGTAGGTGAAGCATATGACTCTTGATCTTGGGATTGTAAGTTCGAGCCCCACACTGGGTGTAGAGATTACTTAAAAATAAAATTGTAAAAAGAAAAATAAACTGTTGCAAGTCCAGGCTAGGGAGGTATTTCCTTAGGAAGAAGAACCAAAAGGGGTGGGTGGGCAGGGAGTGAGAGATTTCCTTAGAGAAGAAGGCAAATTTCTGTATAATGTCTATTTTGGCAAGTATGGACACCCACCCTCCATTTCCACAATGGCCTCTCTCCTTTCTATTTTCAGTCTGAATCCAGGATAATGTCTCAGAGGTGAGGTCTGGGGAAGAAGCCACTGCCATCTTGAGAAGACACTGAAGACAACAGAGAGGGGAAATACAGAGTGAACTAGGGCTGCTCCTCCCGGTCTAACACTTCCAGGTTCCAGCTGGACTCTCCAGATCAAACTGAATATGGAAGGAATGTCAGCCATTGTTCTGCCCCACGCAGGGGCTGCACAGTCAGCCAGTCAGAAACTAACCTGCTAAGTGGCATCAGGGGGCTGGAGATCTCATCTTAAAAACTCCACAGGTAAAAAAACAAAAACAAAAACAAAAACAAAAAAACAACTCCACAGGTAGTTTTCTAAGGGACACATTCATATCTTCCTCTGTTGTCCTAGAGGAGGCAAAAACTCAGGCAAAGGCTACAAATCCAAACTTCCGGCCTCTCTCAAGTGTTTTGCATTAACTGTTCCACAGTACAGACACAATCAACTTGGTATGTTTGAATGCTTCATTTTGTTTTTTCAAAAATGTTTTAATTAAAACAAAATAATCAGCCATGCTAAGCACATTGTTGTTTTTTAAGGCCATTTTAAAAATGACAACAGAACCATGGAAATAAAATGCAACTGTTTAGGAAAGTGATAGAAGTTTGTTTTCTTCTTCTTCTTCTTCTTTTTTTTTTTTAAATCTTCCTGGCTGTTTTTCTGTGTCTCAGGCTGGTGCCACCTGCTGCCTGGGCTTTCCTCTGAGAAACAGATCTCTCAATCGTTTGCTCCAAAGCAACATCTGCATAGTTGAACAAACCATGGGCCAGTTCCAAGGCAGACACTATTTTCTGTATGTAGCACACACTGAACCATACTGAATCTTTTTAAAGCATTTTTAAATTATTATTAAAGATCTAAATGTATGTGCATGAACTTCCCCTCATCTTTTTTTTTAAATTGTGGTAAAATATACATAAAATTTACCATTTTAACCAATTTTCCTGTATGTCTCTTAAAATTATAATAGGAAAATGTAAAGGGTTCATTTATTCACCAAAAACAATCCTACTTTTCACCTTTCCTGACCAGTGAACACTGGAAAAAAAATCAATACATATGGACCTAGGGCAGGACTTGGAAAAGTACACAGGCCCAATCTGGTCCACTCCCTGGTTTTGTATAGCTCATGAGCTAGGAATGGTTTTTAAAATTTTAAATGATTGAAAACAATAAAAAGAATAATATTTTATGACATATAAAAATTATATGAAATTTTCAAATTTCATTGTCTATAAAGTTTTATTAGAATATATCCACGCCCATTCATTTATATTTGTCTCTGGCTGCCTTTTGCCCTACAAAGTCAGAGTGGAGGGATGCCTGGGTGGCTCAGCGGTTGAGCATTTGCCTTTGGTTCGGGTTGTGAACCCGTGGTTGCAGGATCGAGTCCCACATCGGGATCCCCGCATGAAGCCTGCTTCTCCCTCTGCCTTCATCTCTGCCTCTCTCTGTGTGTCTCTCATGAATAAATAAATAAAATCTTAAAAAAAAAAGTCAGAATGGAGTAATAGTAATGGACAGACAGTACAGAGCCTACATACAAAGCCCAAATTATTTACTGTCTTACCCCTTACAAAAAATGTCTGCCAACATCTGACCTAGAGTCTCATTACAGGACCCCAATTCTAAACTAAAGATGCTATATTGCCCATCACCAAAAATTACCCTAATCTGTATATTGTGAAACTATTTAAAGCAATACATTTTCTTTATCATTTATTGCTGTTGCTTCAACTATGCTAAATAGTGATATTATCAATAGTATCTATATTAAGTATAGATATAGAACACCAACTATAGATATATAAACACCAACTTGCTGTTTATTAGTAGTGAGCCTAAATGGAACTTCTTTTTGCTTTCAGATTTATAAAGGGTCTCATGCATATCTTAAATATTTAAATAGATTTGTCTAGGGCAGCCCGGGTGGTTCAGAGGTTTAACAATGCCTTCAGCCCAGGGCCTGATCCCAGAGACCCGGGATCTATCGAGTCCCACATCAGGCTCCCTGTGTGGGGCCTGCTTCTCCCTCTCCCTGGGTCTCTGCCTCTCTCTCTCTTTGTGTCTCTCATGAATAAATAAATAAAATCTTTAAAATAAATAAATAAATACAAAAAAAAATTTGTCTAGGGGCCAAAACAAATTTTCATAAAAACATCAGAGTTCTTTGATATCACGTCAGTTTTGACAGTTTTGTGTTTCTTAAAATACTCACAGCATAAAAATAACGGGTCAACATAAAAGCAGGAAAGCTAAGTTCACTTTATTCCTATCAGCCCCTGTGTTGCATCAGGTAAACTAACATTAATGACATCTCTAAGAGTGACAGGACTCTGTACAGTAGGAAGCTCTCACTGTTCATTGAACTCATGGGTTTTATGATAAACATACTACTAGCTAACAGGATGAATGTTACATGAGGATTTAGAAGAAAATGAGCATCATAAAAGTTATTCACAGCAAATGTAACCCGGAGTTGAGCAGCTCTGTTGATGCATACCTCAACAGCCCCCAAATGCAGTGAAACATCCAAGCAGGTAGCTTACCTTCGGTGGAAAACTCAAATAGCACAATTCTACCCAGCCTTCTGTCTTCCTACCTCTAGGCTCTCCCCTGCAGGTAAGTAAATTCCAGATGGGAGCTCACTTCAGAGAGCCCATCAGCCCTATGGTCCTGGCAGCCTTCCTCCTTGAAAAGGGAGTCTAGAGTCTATCATCAACCTCTGTCTTCCTCCTTATCAGTTGTGAAGGAAAAGAGAATCTCAAAGGAAGAATGGGGAGGAGAAGGGAAATCATTTGGGATTGGTTATACACTGTAATTAGAACTCGCATTGACGGGGAATGAGCTAACTGTTTTTATAGTCAGCATTCAAAAATGCAAACCACCAGTAATTTATATATTATAAAATTGTGCAGAATATAAGTATTGAAATAATTTTTTCCATCCACAAAATTTTAGAGAAAATTACAGTATCAAAAATATATAATGGCAAGTTTGGCACATCCTCAAGGATTTAAAAAGCTAGTAGGCAGTCTTGAGACAGGATGTGATCCTTTAGACCATGTGGTATCTCCCTAAAACTGCTTCTGGAACTAAAAAAGAGTCACTAAAGCCCTGGTATACCTGGATGATAGGAAAAATTGCTGGTGAAGCTTACTGAGGCAGAAACTTGGGCTACTTATTATAAATCGTCTCACAATGGTTATTTATTTGTCCCTAACTCAGACTCCTAAATAAAAGTACACCAGGGTTTGCAATTCCAACTGCCTAAGAGTTGCTCCATTTGACCCCTCCTAGCAAAGCAAAGGTGCCCGAGGAGAGGATGCCACCTTCTAACAAACATAAGCAGAGCTGGCTCACTTAACTATGACTCTGCCCTTTCCAGAAGGCGAACCAGTTTATTTCCACCCATACCTCTGTCTCTGTAGAGGACATTAAATCCTGACCACACAGATGGCAAAGTGGAGCTAAGGGGTTACTAGGTTACAGTTATGTTGACATATCCTGGCTCCCGGAAAGTTTCTCCTTCATTCCTGACATACAGCAAATAGCAGAAGTGATCAAACTTCTGTAGCAGTGATCAAACTTCTGTAGCAGTTTTTATAGAAGCCCCCTTGAAATCCGTCGATCACTCAGAAACCACTTCCCGAGCCTAAGGTCTACAATACTTGGAGAGACCCCCTTCTGCTGATCTAAAGCCGGGCTCTGCCTTTTACAGGGCTTAATCAGACTGGAAGCTCAGCGCCTTCTCAGGGCAAATGAGGTGTCTAGCACTCGGTGAACTGTGAGGCACTATAAAAAGTATTATTAAAATATGTTTATTGACTGCCGTCTATATGTGGGTGTTAGCTGAAGTATATACTTTAATTTTCGAAACAACAAGCAAAGGGAGTTCTCATTTTCCTCCCTTTACAGAAGAGGAAACTGAGGCTTAGACAGCTGAGTCATGGCCTGAAGTCACACCGTAAATGACAACACCCAGTCCTATCTTTTTCACTCATCCAAGCTGGTTAAGTAAACAAAGCAACTCTTGAGTTTTCTTTCCAACATCACAGTCTGTGACTTTGGGTGGAGAACCCGCAGCTGGTTTTCCTACTGCCGGCAAACCGGTAATGAACCCTTCCCGCCCCTTTCACGAAGGCCCAATTCTCAACACCCAAACAACCTGCACAGAAATGTAACTGGGCCAGACAACGCCCTCGTGCCTGCTCCTCACTTGGAAAGAGTTCTGCTGCTGCAAAGAAGGGTGTGTATGGAAGCTAAGTAAAGTCCCAGCTTCCACCCTAGTCCAGAGCCCCACCTCGGAAGACCTGCCCTTGGCCTTGGCCTGGGGAGTGAGTGACCCTGTTTAAGGTGTGGGATTACCTGGGAAATGGGGCTCTGCAGTGCACCTTCGGGATAAGCACCCTAAGATTTGTAGGGGGGCGGTTCCCATTACCCCTTCCTTCCTCTCTCCGAGCTAGGCCCGCACCTGGGTTTGGGGAGGCTCAAGGCGGCCCCGGAGGTAAGGAGGGGGCGTCCTGGCTGGGTACGGACCTGCCTCTTGCAGGGCGAGCAAGTCAACTCCTCTCCTCTCCAGGCAGAAATTACAGCGTCGGGCAAGCGGACGCAGCCGGGGACGGGAAAGAGGGGCTGGGCGCCCCGCCGCGCTCGCCTCCGCACCGGCTCGGGAGCCCCGAGGCGCGGGGGCGTCGCAGCGGAGCGGGCGGAGGGGATCCCCGCCGGAGGGAGTCCCTGAGGGGCTCGGGGAGGCGAGGTAGCGTCTCCAGGCGGGGAGCGCCGCTGAGAGACAGGACGGGGTCCCGGGAGGTGCCGGGGCAGCAGGGGGCATCCTGGCCCGGGGGAGTCGCTGAGGAACTTGAGCGGGGGGTCCTGGGTCCTCGGGCTGAGGAGACGGCCCCGCCCGGGGGGCGTCGCTGAGGAGCCTGGCTTGAGGGGTCCCGGGGGTGGGTCCTGAGGCAGGGGGCGCCCGGCCGGGGGGCGTCGCTGAGGGGCCTGGCTGAGGGGTCCCGGGGGTGGGTCCTGAGGCAGGGGGCGCCCGGCCGGGGGGCGTCGCTGAGGGGCCGGGAGCTGGGGGAAGCTCGGGGCGCTGAGGCGGGGACCGCCCCGGCCGGGGGCGTCGCTGAGGGGCCTGGCTGAGGGGTCCCGGGAGTGGGTCCTGAGGCAGGGGGCGCCGGGCCGGGGGGCGTCGCTGAGGGGCTGGGGGAAGGAGTCGGGGAGGCAGGGGCTAGGGGGCCGGGCCTGCCCGCGTCGCCCCTCGGGCGAGCTCGGCACAGGGCGGGCGCCGGGGCTCGCTCACTCACCGGGTCCGGGGCCGAGGCCGGGGCTGGGCGCGGGCCGGGCCGCCAGCGTGAGCGCCGCGGCGGAGAGCAGGGCGAGGCGGGCGGCGGGCGGCGCCATGGGCCGTCAGTGCGGGGCCCCGGGGCGCGGCCCGGGGGAGAGGGGGCAGCGTGGGGAGCCGGGGGCGGCCATGGGAGCGGGACGCGGGGCTCGGGCGTGGCCCCGCCCCGGCCGCCCGGCCGCCCCGCCCCGGCCCGCCCTCCCCGGCGCCGCCACAGCCCCGGCCGTGCGGGGCCCGCCCGGCTCCGCCGCGAGACCCGAGGGGCGGAGCCGAGGGCGCACGCCCTCCCCTCCCGGTGCGCGCGCCGCGCCTGCCGCTCACGCTCCAGGCCCCGCCCACAGCCCCGTCCTCACCTGTGCCCGCCCCCACACAGCACGGTATTGGTCCGACTGAGGGGCGGGGCCAGCAGGTGAGGGCGGGGTCCGGGGCTCCGCCTCCGAGTCCCCACGCGGAGCTTTGGCGGGGCGGGAGCAGGCGGGGCGCCCAGTGACCTTTGCTCCACCCTCATTCAGGTCGTGACCCACACGCGAGCTCAACCGCAGGGGTAATAATCAGAACAGCAGTTTGCAAACCGCTTTTCCCTGCTTGGCTCAACGTAGTGGTTTTAAAAAAAGGGCGCTCTGGAGTCGGTCTGTCCCGGTTCACATTCACTCGGTCACCTGTAAGACCTTGGGCCGGTTTAAGAAAAAAAAAAAAAAATCTCTCTTATCTCCGCTTCTTCATCTGTTAAATGGGGGCGTTGATAGCATACTCCCAAAGGGTTCGTACTAAACGAAGCAGTACGTGGACACTTTCACACACGCACAGTAGGAGCTTAGTAAATGCCGAGTCCCTTCCACCATCCCAGTTCTTGCAGCCGCAAAGGAGGCAGCGTACTGAACCCTGGTTCCGAATCTCATCGCACATCCTTTGTCAAGTGGGGCAAGTTTCCTGCTCTGCTGAGCCTCAGTCGTCTGCAGAATGGGAATGTACAATAATAATAATAATAATAATAATAGTTTAAATCTTCTCAAGACTTGATGAGATAGAAGAAAGTAAAGCGCCCACGGAGTCTGGAAGTGGACGGGGCAAGGATGCTTTCTTGCAGACTGGGACACTGAGGCTCGAGAGCGCCTGGCTGAAACTCTCGGACCCCGCGTGGCAGGCCCTCGCCGTGGCCCACAAGGTCTCCCCCCGCTGCACCCCGGGTCTAGTCCCGGGCCTCCCCCTCCCCCGCACTCCCCCGGGCAGAGAGGAGTTTCCTTCTGCTCCCGCCTAAAGCGCCACGGTGACGCCCCTCGGGGCAGGTCCGGGCGGCGCGCCGGCCGCTTTCAAGTCCCCGGTCCCGGGCGTGCAAGCGCGGGCCTGTGCCTTGCGCGGCGGCGGGAGCTTCTGCCCTCGTGTGCAGACTCGCCGCGCCCGGAGCCGGGCTGGGGCCGTCCCCTCCCCGCGGGCTCCGGGGCCCACCCTGGGTACGCGGCCCTTGCGCCCCGCGCCCACTCCAGAGGCTGCCCCCCCACAACCTGCTCCCCAGCTGCTTCCAGGGTCGGGCCCCAAAGGTGCGGGTACCTCCCACGAGGCCTCTCAATCTTGGTCCCTCTCCACCCACACGACCCAGAGCCGCGGCAAGAAGAATCTTGTTCGCTCGTTGTTTTCATTGTCTCTTTCCCGAGTTCAGGGATCCTCTGGGCTCCGTAGGGGTTCAAGGGGACACCCCTCACCCAGTGCCCTACTCCCCCTCATCCTCTGCATCTGACTGCAGTGTCTCCAGCTCACCCTCTCCTCTCCACCGCCTTGGACCCTTTCCATCTCCAAAACCAGCCTCCCCAGCAGGACCTGAGAACTCTTCACCTGTAATGTGTCCTTGAAGGCGTAGGCAGGAGGAACACCCTGAAGGAGAATGAAGGGAGGACGCGCAGGTGAAACCATCCGCCCAAAGCAGACACTCAATAAAGGTGAACCTTCCTGCATTCAACAAACATTCAGTGAGGGACACACCCAGAGCACCAACAAACTGATCCCTTTCTCCTAGAAATAATGTGAATTTCAGAGAGCAAGAAGTTTTACAGAGACAAGAAAATGATCTTGACAGAGGATGCTCTGTGAACTGTTTTAAACAGACGGTGGGGAAACATTTGAGCAAAGCCCGGCTCAGCTCTCTACAGTTTACAAGGTTCCTTGGCATCTCATCCTGCTTTCTGAGGAGGAAATAGGAAAAATAGGAAGGCACAGACAAGAGGTTCAAAATAGGGTTTATGTGGCCAAGTCTGGTGATTTATGCCTCATGATAGGAGCTACAGCTCGTCCTGCGGGCTGCAGGGAAACCCTCCTGTTAAGTGGGTACCCGCCCCTCCCTTCAGTTGGTTCTCCTGGCCTTGTGTACAGCCAGAATGGGCTATGCAATTTGCAGGGCCCCTGAGAAATGAAAATGTGGGGCCCCTTGTTCAAAAACGATTAAGTAAAAAAAAAAAAAATTGGCGCCTGCCTTTGGCCCAGGGCACGATCCTGGAGACCCCGGATCGAATCCCACGTCGGGCTCCCGGTGCATGGAGCCTGCTTCTCCCTCTGCCTGTGTCTCTGCCTCTCTCTCTCTCTCTCTCTCTCTCTGTATGACTATCATGAATAAATAAAAAATAATAATAATAATAAACAAAAACGATTAAGAACTTCAAGATGGCAACAACAGAGCATTAAACCAAGTGGGGGGGGGCCTTCTAAGTTTGAGGACACCACACAGGTAGCATACCCATGAAGCTGCCTTGTACAACAGGACTCCGCTATGGTGTGCAAGCCCCTGCCCCCACCAGCTGCTTTGAGAAACATCCCTCTAGCCTTCCCTAAACCTCCCTCCCCTCTTTCCAAGCTTAAAGCCCAGCACAGGTGATGGAAACAGTGTACAGAGGCTACAAATATAGCGTATTGGGTCTAGGTCAGGGCGCTTAACAGCTCAAGGTCGCTTGCTCGGTTGCGTGGTCCTGGCCCCTGGCGAGAAGCAGCCAAAGGTATTCATTTCAATGCTTTGCATGCCTCAGTCGCTTAGCGGATTTATTTCATGGAAAGAGTGAGGACATTGACTGTAGCCCCTGGGCCTCCAGGAAAATGTTCGTATCTGTCTGCTTTGCTCACTTGTGCTCTGCAGTCAAGCCCTTCGATTCCTCTGAGGGCAGCAGGGTTTGCCAAGAAGCCAGGAGAGCTCAGCTGGGGCAGTTGGGGTGATGCTGGTATCTTTGAAACTCCAGTAGGAATAATTTCTGTTTGAAAGGCACCACGTTGTGGAATGAGCACTGGATAAGGAGCCCGATTCTAATACCACCAATAGCAAACATTTAGGGAGGACTTTGCTAAACTCTGGGCAGGGGTATGTTGTGTGCTGTCACACTTCACGCAAGGCTCCCAGTAGCCCCAGGAGAGAGCCACTCTCTCCACACGCCTCATGCAGACAGGTTGAATGGCTTACCCAGAGGTCAGATAGTGGGGGAACTGGGCTTTAAATCCAGGCACTGGGACTCCAGGACTGCATTTCTACATTGGGGGATTGCCTACTTGTCCTTCTGGGCTTCTGGCAACAAATACTTACTGAGTGGTCCAGGAGCACCATTAGGGTGAGGCAAGTGAGGTATTTATCTCAGGCACATTTTTTTTTTTTTTAAACTCAGTGATCAAGATAAATAAATAAATATCGGGCAGCCCGGGTGGCTCAGCAGTTTAGCGCCGCCTTCAGCCCAGGGTGTGATACTGGAGACCCAGGATCGAGTCCCACGTCGGGCTCCCGGCATGGAGCCTGCTTCTCCCTCTGCCTGTGTCTCTGCCTCTCTCTCTGTGTGTGTCTCTCGTGAATGAATAAATAAAATCTTTTTAAAAAATTAAAATTTATTTTAAAATATCATTTAATAAATTGTAAAATATATTACAATTATTTCATAAACATTATTTCAATGCAATCTCTTTAAAAATATAAGTAGGGGCAGCCCTGGTGGCCTAGCGGATTAGTGCCGCCTTCAGCCGAGGGTGTGATTCTGGAGTCCCAGGATCGAGTCCCACGTCGGGCTCCCAGCATGGAGCCTGCTTCTCCTGTGTCTCTGCCTCTCTCTGTGTCTCTCATGAATAAATAAATAAAATCTTTTTAAAAAATAAAAAAATAAAAATATAAGTAAACGCCCCCCAAATTCACACTGAGCAAAATATCAAAATTTTAAGTAAAAACAAGATCTTTAGCCTCTGGCTTGGCTCAACATCGTACTGTTACCAATCCGGTCTCAGATTTCTGAGTCAGAAAGCTAATGATGAGAAACTCAAGAGAAGTAGTGGTTTTGCTTGTTCTGATGGGGATCAGGGAAATGAAAGAATTTGGTTTTGAATGTAATGAATTAGAGGTGTCTGTGGGGCATCCAGGTGGGCATGTCTGAGAACTGAGGCTGGTGGGAAGGGGTGGCAGGGTGGGCAGGGCACCCTCACTTCACATACTTGGCCCATGATAGGTGTGTGCAGTACATGTGGTTTAAATCATTGGTCCTCTGAGTTTGCATCATGGTTCAGGAATCTTCTCAAATTCTCTCATCCAAAGTTTTTCTCTTCTTTCTGAAACCTTCTACATCACGAACCTCAGATATGTTCCCACATGGGTGTGGAAGTTTACTGCTTGGGTGTTAAAATTAAAACATCTTCTGAGGAAATTAAAAACAACTAAATTCCACTAGAATTTGGGGGCAGGGCTTGAAGGGGGAGGACAAGAATAATTATGAATTGGCTCAATTTCCTCTTTATTGACTGACCTTCCAAAAGGAGAATAAGAGCAAAGAGGAATCAAAGAGAAGAAAGGTAGTAGTCAAGGAAAAAAAGAAGAAAGATTATAGGAGCTAAAAATATGGTGAGGAGAACTTGGCCATGCATCAAAGAAGGGCAGATGTGTTTCCAAATAGAAGTGGTGGTTTAGATATGTCAGGAAGTCCAGCTCCAAATGATTGGTGGAAAATAAAGTCTATTTAGCTTGAGCTCAGCAGAATAAAAAGGTTCATTGGAGAAATCATACTGAGGAACAGGCCTTTCGACTACACGGAAGCCCTACTGCCTCAACCCCAGATTCTCTGGATCAAATGTCGGCACCAATGGTGGAAACTCTTGCCATAGTTTCAGGACCCTGGACCAAATAGAGTCTTTCCATCTTGACTTTGTAATTCTGGACAACCTTCAATGGAACAATCTCTGTTAAAAACTAGTCACCTTCCTTAGTATATCCTCAGGTACCCACTTTTCTTGCCATCTCAGGAAGCATGAGATATTCTGGCAACTCTTACAACCAGGGGGAAATGTAGCTCTTGTAAATATACCACTTCTGTGAGGTTAAGGAATCTGACAAATGTTAGTGACGGTGGATCATGGGGAAAAGAAATGTTACGCTACCCAAGTCAGATTAGAATCATTCCCCATTTCAAGAGGCTCATTGCTTGGCCTCATGAAAGACCCGAGATGAAGTACATATCAAATGTTGAGTTATGTCACTCAGACGATGGGCAACAGGGGTTCAAGAAAGGGTCAGATGAGGGATGCTTGGGTGGCTCAGTGGTTGAGTATCTTTGTGTCTTTGGCTCACGTTGTGATCCCAGGGTTCTGGGATCTCACATCTGGTTCCCCACAGGGAGCCTGCTTCTCTATCTGCCTATGTCTCTGCCTCTCTGTCTGTGTCTCTCATGAATAAATACATAAAATCTTAAAAAGAAAAGAAAAGGAAGGGTCAGATGAGCAAATGGGTCATGAAAATAATATTAATAAGAACATTATTTATTGAGTACTTCCTATGTGCCAGGAGCCAAATGCCTCACACGCTTTTTCCATTTCTTCTCAGTGATCCTGGGGTAGGGACAGTTACTATCCCCATTTCACAGATGAGGAGAGTAAGGTTCAGGGATGTGAATTCACTTGCCCATGGAGAGGTGGATCTGGGATGTCAACTTGGGCAGGCCAGATCATGCGACCCAAGAAGGTCTCATATCAAGGATAGGCCTAGAACTGGGCCTGGTGATGGTATGTGGATGGACTGACCACATGAGAGGCAAAGCATACCAGTGATAGCTCTGGGTGGTTAAGAGCAAGCATGGTGTAGAGTTTGGTGGAGACCAGCTTTTGTTGGTTACTAGCTTTGGGATCTGGGGCATGGTTCTTAAGCAGCTTGTGCCTCAGTTTCTTTATCTGTAAAGCAGGGCAGGTGACAGTGCCCAAACTCATAAGACTGTTGGTGGCATTTCATGAGATGATGCTTGGGAAGTGCCTAGAGCAGTGCCTGGCCTATGTCAAACATTCGCTAAATAACAAATTTTACTGATGTAGGAGAAATAGCACAGGCCATATTACCCTGGGTTAGTTCAAGGGAGCATGGGGGTTCCCCACTGGGGTAGAGTCAGTCAAATGAGTTACACTGCAGGGAGAGGAGGCAGGTTTTGATTGAAGTGAGAGTGTGTATCAGTTGCCATCCACACGAACAGCTCTGTGCCCGAAGGGGGAGGAGATTCAGCATCCTCCTCGGAGTCTGAGCAGTGTCACTTGGCCATTGAGTAAAGGCCTAGGAAAGCAAATACAACAGATGAATATCTGGAAAGAGGTGGAAGGCCGGGAAGAAGAGAACCAGAAGAGTTACTCCTAGAATTCCTGTCTTGCCCAGCATTTCCCTTCTGTCCCCGCCATACAGAGCAAAGGCGGACAGGGGCCCAAGAGCCTGGTGTCACCTCTCCAGGATTCACCAGCTTTGGAAGGATGCTTGCCTGCCCAATCTCCAGACAGTCGCAAACCCTTCCCAAAGACAAACCTTTTTCCAACACTCTGCTCTAAAAATGACCCACGTCTCGGGAGGTGAGGCCAGGGCTCACCACTGAATGGGCCTCATTGTCCTCCCAAGCGTCTGTAGGTCCAGATGCCTTTGGCCTGGAGGTGCGGCCTGCGGTGCAGTCTGCCTGCAGGCTTTGATTCACTCCAGGGACAACACTCAGAAAAATCAAACAGGCAACACATACGATTCCAGTAGCTCCTGCCAGACTCATACTCTGTTTTTCCATCATTTCCCTCTCCTCCTCCTCAGGAGGGAGCCTCCTTTGGCATTTTGTGTATAAAAACTCAAAACCACCCACAGGATAAGCACCTGATAAGGAGCGAGGCATTGCCCAAGAGTTACCAGGAAGAGGCGTCTTTGTTCTTGTTTCAAGCCCTTGACACTGCTAACAGCTCTAATTACTGAATTTGCCATGGGATGTAAAATAAAACCGCATTCCAGAAACCATGTAGTCTCTCGGGGAGAGACATGTAGGGAGAGGTGCCCAGGGTTGCAGGAACGTGTTCTTTCATTTCTGGTCCCTAACCTTGGCAGCTATTCTGAGAATGTAACAGTACCTTCTTTATGTGCACGGAGAAGGCCACTTTTGCACATGTAAGGGTCTATCTCACTACCTGTATCCATAAATATGGGCTGCATATTTGACTACATTGTGTGCAAAGCATGCTCCTTAAGGGCCTTAGGACTTTACTCATTCACCCAAGCCTTTCTGGGGGACATGGGCACTTCACAAGTTCCTGAGGCTGCAAGCACAACAAAATGGAACTTCTTCTAGCCTAATTTAACTATAAAATCTGATGATGTAACACCCACCCACACCCACATCACAAACCAAAGTGACATCACAAATACTAGAGATAATGGTTCAAAACTGTCTGCACGTGAGCCAAAAATCTAAACAAACTACAATTTGCTCATACATAACTGAGGCAGAGAAAGATAGGTGACTAGAAATATTAAAACAAACCAAAGCAAAACAACAACAAAAAAAGCAAAAGAGAAAAAGGGAAAATACATATTTCTTCCCCCTACTAAGCTAGCTAAAATAAAATTTAAGGCAACTGAAATATGGTAAGGTGATTTTTATTTTTTTATAGATGACATTTCTTAGAAGGCCAGGTCTCTCTCTCTCTCTCTCTCTTTTTTTTTTTTTCCAGGTCTCTTTAAGTGTGTGATTCTAATCTATCCAAATTGTTCCCTTGTTCTTGGCTGGTTCCAGGAATGGAAGTCAGCATCACTTACCTTGTGCCTTTGCCTTTAGGAAACCCAGGATTTCCAGCTGAGTGACCCTTCTTGGCTCACGGTGGACTGGTTAGAGAGTGTATTCAGGGTTTGGTAGAACTTTACGTGGCGTCATTTCTGTCTTGCAGCAGCTTGAGGGGTGACTATATCTCCTATAGGACTCTCTAGTGATCCTGTCTCCATTCCTTTTCTGTCCCCGCAGACAGGAATTGTCTTTGATTCCTTGTAAATGCTTCCCAAACCTCTGCTTCCAGCCCAAGCATTGCTGTGTTCTTTGGGAGCCTGGATATCATTGTGACTGTGTTTCCCTACTTGGTACAAAAGTCTCTGGGTGAGCGGGAGAGAAAATGGATAGATTTCTAAGAGCTGTGTGGAAGGGATGATGTGTAAAAAGGTGTTACTACTTTGCCTCCAAAGTGGGCCTTCTGGTCCCTGCTTGAGAACTGGTCTTGTTTTCATTCCCTTTTCTCCCCTTCTAATTCTAGCATCCAATCTATGTGAGACGAGAGCCCAGCATCCCCACGTACGGGCTCCGTCGGTCCATCTTACTGAACACCAGGCTTCAGGACTGCTATGTGGACGCTCGGGCTCTCGCCAGCCCCTGGGCGGCCAGAGTGTGTGCAGAGCAGAACATCAGGTCCCCAGCACCAGGTACCACCTCTTCTTGGGAAGTCGTAAAGAATCCGTTCATTGCCAGTTCGGTCTCCCTGATTAAGCTGGTGCTCAGGCGACAGCTGAAAGAGAAGTGTTGCCCAGGACCACGCAAGTTTGGAGAAGCAAAGCCCTCAAAGAGATTAAAGCGTAAGGACAATTCAGCAACGAAAGCCACGCAGGGGGGCAGGGTAAGAAACCCCATCACTTCCAAGGGCAAAGGGCCGGTGGGGCAGCACCCTGGCTCACCCTCACCGAGGCTCAGGAAACCCGCAGGAGGCGTCAGCAAGGTACGTGCGGCTGCCGGTGGAGAAGACCTGGGAGTGGGGACAGGGAAGCATCAGCTAGGGACACTTACTGCTGAAGTGATTCATACAGACTGAAGGAAATCCTAAAGTTAAAGACAGGACTGTGGAGGTGGGGACGGGGATGCAGGGGAAGGTGACACAAGGGAGACAGCACAGGTCTGCGCTCGGGCTACTTACGCTCTGCCCAGTTCTACAGGACGCAGTGGCTTTCATAACCACAGGCTAAAGGAACTTGACTTGGAGGGAAAATAAGTGGGAAAAGCCAGGATATGGGCAGCGCCCTTAGGCACACACCCCCCCCCCCCAAACACCGGAGGTGAGCCACAGATCGGGCCGTGAACTTAGACGCAGGGAACCTGGCATCCAGAGGCCCATCGCTCCACGGGGCCAGCTGGGCCACTTTAACTGTAGTTGAGGACAACCATGGGCTTAGCTTCTTCCTGCCTCCGTCTTTGTCATGTACAAAATAGGGGAATGACAGTCCTTCCCCCATGGGGTTTCATGAGGATTGAGCTAATGTAATGCAAAGGGTTTTTGAACAGAACCTGGCACATAGGGATCCCTGGGTGGCGCAGCGGTTTGGCGCCTGCCTTTGGCCCAGGGCACGATCCTGGAGACCCGGGATCGAGTCCCACGTCGGGCTCCCGGTGCATGGAGCCTGCTTCTCCCTCTGCCTGTGTCTCTGCCTCTCTCTCTCTCTCACTGTGTGCCTATCATAAAAAAAAAAAAAAAAAAAAAAAAGAACCTGGCACAGAGTAAACGCGTAAGATCCCGCGTGGCATTCAGTAGGTGACACTGTGGCTTAGGAACCTTCTAACCCTGCTGGCTTGGGCAAACCCGTTCCAATTTCCTTGCCTTTAGATCTACCTCCTGCTGACCTTACAGGGTTATGGGGAACACACGCAGTGGCGTCCATGAGGAATTCCATAAACCAGAACCCACTAGACCAATGTTGGTGGTGGCTGTAACCAAGTCTGGGACACAAATCCCAGATAATTATTTTGAGCTCCCTTCTCAAGTTTTAGCTTTGACTTCTCTGCTTTCTTCCTGGCCAGAGTAAAGAAAGTTCAAAGGAGAAAAAAGTAACTGTCCGCCAAGATCTTGAGAGCAGATATGCTGAACATGTGGCTGCCACCCAAGCACTACCCGGGGACACCGGGACAGCGGCCTGGAAGGGCCAAGCGTTGCTTCCTGAAACCAGAAAGAGACAGCAGTTGTCAGAGGACAAGCTAACCATCCACGGCCTCCCCATGGAGAGTTACAGGGCTCTGTACCACTCTGTGGTTGAGCCGATGCTGTGGAATCCTTCAGGGACCCCCAAGAGGTATAGCTTGGAGCTGGGCAAGGCCATCAAACAGAAGCTCTGGGAGGCTCTGCACAGTCAGGCTGCCACTCCCGAGGGTGCTCAGGACCCACTGCCTGGCAGGATGCAGCTGGAGGTCCACAAGGAGCCTGTGCCCAAGAAATGGCACAAGTTAAAGAGTGAGAAATAGGAACAGGAGCTCACCGGCTTAGGATATTCTCTCCTAGATGTCTGAAAAATAAACACCACTTTGCACCTTCCACATAATCTTGGAGTGCTTTACAAATTAGTAACTCCCTCCCTGGGAAATAAGACCAATGGGTATGAGATTCATTTCATACTGATGGCCATTCTTTACTCTCACTATGAGGTCATTTTGAGGGCTAAATGCTTAGGGTCTTTTCCCTACAAGCCCCCTTTCCTTAATAGGGGTTTGAGGGTCTCTCAGTCGTTCAGGTAGGAAAAGGCCAGGCAGAGGAAGTCAACAGTTTAAATCCAGCCCATGTTCCTTACTTTGAAAAGTGGACCATAACTGCCCTCACTCACTCCACATATGGCTGAGCAGAAAAACCATGACCATCTCAAGGACATAATCTCACAGACTCTCCATCAGATGCTCCCTCATGACACCACCCCAGGCCCCAACAACACAAACTCTATGTAAATGGGAGAGGAAATCCTACAGATGTTTACATGAACAAGGAGGAAGTCAAAGGCATTGCTTCACGCAAACTTCTCCCTGGTGGGATCTACAGATCTTTACCATACAGAGCAATGACAACATGTAACGCATACTTGATAAAATTGTATTTTTTTTTACAGTCATTTGTACAATTTGTTACAAAACCATAGAAGACTACAACTTGTTTGAAATCATTTTTGGTCGGCAAATATGTAAAATCTGTGTGCAATTATCATGTATTTACAGGGCCTCGTGTTAGTCATTTTCAATGATTATTCCAACAATGTCACGCTCTCAACATAAGACATGGCTTAAGATAAATATATTAGTAAATAAATATTCTGAGAACATATTTCCATAAATGAAATGTGCTGCTATACATATACAGAATATACATAAGTTGTTTTCTAGCCTTTAAAACATTAAAAAAAATGGTAATGTTGGAGAAGGAGCCCTTAGACCATTTTATTACAAAATCTTTACAGCAAAGTCTTTACAAAATATCTTTTAAGTGCTATGGGAGAAATAAAAAACAAAACAAAACAAAACATTTTAAAATAGTGTCGTTAGACCAACACAATAGAGTCTATATAAAGAATAGAAAAAGGCAGGTCTGTTTAAAAAATAATACTCAGATTAGTAATTATTTTTTAGACCTCATTTTAAAAGCATTAGTCCTGCATGAGCTTTGAGTAGAAACTAGCAGCACATAAGGGAGGGTCTGAGTGGTGGGACAGCAGATTGGGCTTTATAAAATGGCTTGGGTTCAAGAGAGGTGGGAGAGATTGAGAGAGTCAGAGCCAGCATAGAGAGGTACCTTGATCAGAATTCCCAAACCCTCATATTTTTAACTGGTTCCAGTACTCTGGAGTTTACATGGCTGTCCTATACCCAGGGCTCGGCCATAGGGACCAGGCCTAACAGTCACAATCTGGCTTGGGGGTGGGCAGTGATGGTGCAGATTCTCAATGGAAAATGTGATGCTCCCAGTTTCCAAGGCTATATGACCCCAACACACCACTGAGAGGCCACTGACAAAGGTCATGATTACTGGAGTCTTAAAATCTTCAAAGAAGACATTTCTTTTGATTTAAATGGTGAGGCAATAATAGAGTTGTTCCTATATTCTGGTGACCTCCCTGTCTGGTGAATTTAAGACAATGGCTGATATTTAAAATTTTAACATTTTCACTTTTCTGCTTCTACTGCCCTGTAAAGTACAAAAATTAAATGTTGTTTCTTTTTGCCATCTGTAATTATTGCTCTTTCAAATGAAAATTGGACACATTTATTTTAATAAGCCCCGTGGAAGCCACATTATCTACTCATCTATTTATTGCTTAAGGCTATTGAGGAGTAGTTTCCCAGACTGGGCTAAAGAAAGCCACTTTGAGGGTATGGTTTCAGACAAAGGAGATAATGTGCACTCAAAGGCATTAAAAACAAAACGACAAAAAAACAAAACCACAAAACAACAAAAATCTCAACAATGAGAAGCTGCTTTTTGCAGTTCATGTTAGAAGCCATACTCCCCACCCCCTTCCCTAAAACCACGTAATGCAAGCTGTTGTCCTTAGCAGCTGCTACTCCTGGCCTGAGAAATAAAGGCAGTCCGGATCACATGTCAACAGCTTAGGCGCTTCTCACACCCTCGCCAACAGGTGTGCTGGGCATAGGCCCGGGTGGGGGCGGGGGGCAGCAGCCCCCAAAGGACTATACCTCAGAGGCTGGAGGACAAATCTCACTGCACTGAGTTCCTAAATGGCAAATGGCTTGATCATTTGATGCTAGAATTTCTTTCTGTCAAAGCCTGGCTAGAAGGCTAAATGTCCTCATCACCGGCTGGGTTTAAAAAAAAAAAAAAAAAAAAAAAAAAGCAAAAAGGATTGGGATACAGTGAGATTCTCAGTCAAAAACATTCTCGTCTGGACCCTGGACTGACTTCCCCTGAACTTACTGGAGAGGGGGTATCACCATTGTTGAAGGGCAAGCCTGGGCAGTCTCTGTTTCCCCACTACAGGGGGGCTAGGCCATGAGGTTCCTATTCCGCAAATGAGCATTTCAGATGACAATAAATGGATAAAATAAAAGTGACCAGAGGAGTTAGTGAACACAAGGGGCTAATGTGATTAGTTTCTTCTTAAAAAAAAAAAACAAAAAAACAAAAAACCCTTTAAGAACAAGAAGTACATTGGACAAAAAGGATGACAATCCCTGATCTGAAATAGCTTTAAATAGATTCTCCCTTTTACAATGGAAACATCTTTTTAAAAAAATGGTTTGGGTTTTAAAACTCTCCCTCCCTCTTAAGAACAGCAAAAGGCTGGAAAAATATACAAAATCCTACCCTTTGGGTCTAAACTATCTGATAGTCTCTTTCTCTGTCTCACGGAGAATCAATACATAATAGTGCATTAGGTAGAAGGGATAGTAGACATTTGCAGGCGAGATGAGCAAGTTCAGCCATGAGGCAGCGGGCTGAATAACCCTGAAGCGGGGCTTCCATAGGGGATGGGATGGGAAATGCATCACTCCAACGGAGGGAGCTCGGTGCTGACCCCGTGGGGCCCCCCAGGAAGGCAGCCCCAGGACACTGGCTGTGCCCACACAGATGCCTGTGTGCAGGCACTTTCTAGCGCCCCCTGTGCCTTCTCTGGGTTAGTGAGACCACTTTCCGCCCTCCACCCCATCCAGACACTAAGGTTGCAAAACGACATTCCTCCTGGGTGTTCATCCCCACACACCCCTTCCAACCATTTCTGCAGCCAGTGGCAGGAAGTCCAAGTTCAGGACTGTGAACTCTGTCCTTTTACCTAAGACGATGACCCGAAGGGACAGACTGAGGACACTGGGCTGCATCGTCCCTGTCACTCCGGGGCTTGTGTGGCAATGGCTTGTCCCAGCTCCTCAGAGCTGCAGACCTTCCGCCCTATTCCTAGCTGTTTCCGTCAGCTGCCTACAGGTGTGGGCTGGAGAGGCATGGCTTCTGAGAAGACCCGAAACTTTGTACGTTGGGATTTACCACAAGAAAGAAAGAGGCAGCATTGCATTGTTCCTCAGAGTTTGTACCCATATCAACTAGCTTTACTTCAAGTTTCTGGTTCATTTTCTAAGGCAGGTGTAGCCCTGAGCTTTTCAAAGGCCTGAGCTCCCTCCTGGGAGACAACAGTATCTACACGATGTGGTTCAATTAATGCAGCAGTGATTTCTTTTTTTTTTTTTTCTTTTTCAGCAAAAGTTGGCGGTTAGGGTTCTTTAAAATATATATTTAAATAACTTTTTACATTTACATATAATATCTTAAAAAACAAAGCAGAGAACTCAATCCCACACACCTCAGAACCCCAAGCACACACACTTTACAAAACAGAATATACCATGTTATCAAAAGAGGCAAAGGACTCAGAGAAATTTTGTCTGTTGGTTTGTTAATGGGGGTGGGGTGGGGGCAGTTTGCCACAGGTGGCTCACATTTTGGGTTGAGAAGGAGGGCTCTCTTTATTACCACTTTTGTGTGTTTGTCAATGCTAAAAAAAATTTTTTTTTTTTCTGAAGGAAGTCAGAGCTTGGAGTCTCCATATAGTCCCCATTTCCACGTATGAGTTCCTTCTGAGCTCAGGCTCCCGTGCCACTGTCTGCTGGGCGAGATCTCTGTCCTAGAGAGAGATAAAAATAATCAGAACTGGCCCTGGAGGCCCTGGGCACAACGCATGGGGACCAGGCAAGGGACCTGGGTGCCCATCCCCAGCATTACAGGCTCTCAGGAATTGACAGCTCACAATACCACATGGACCATGAATGCTTTGGAAACAGAGCTCCTTTGCTGAGAGCTCCTCATTCTGTGCTGGGGCACAGGTGCCTGCTAGACAGACAGGTGCCTGCTAGACAGACAGCTTCCTTCATCTGGAGGTGCAGAGACTTCTGGAAGCCCTTAGGCAGCATGAAAACACATACAACAGATGCACATCTGGCACTGGTACAGGCCCTGGGAAGAACAGAGGAGACCCCAGACCCTCCCTCAGGTTGTGATAGCCCGGGAAATAAATAGAGGGTGTGACAGTGACCTTGGACAAGGCTGGAGGGGGTGATTTTAGCTCAGATCTGGAGAAGCAGCAGAGAAGTCTGGAAGTTGCAGTGAACTTGGATTGTTGGGGTAACAGGACAGAGGTCAAAGGAAGCTCAAGTAGCAAGGAAGTGAGTGAAGCCGGAGGTAGTCCAAGGCAAGGGATAGGCAGGGGGCAGATCATACAGAAAGGGGTGAAGTTTACATTTTTAAAATTTAGAGGTAGTGGCAAGTCACTGAAGGGTTTTCTGGTGTAAAGACATGTATTTCTAAAAAGACCACTGGGGGAAAATAAATAAAAATAAAAATAAAAAGACCACTGGGGCTCCCATACAGAATGGAAAGCTCAGAGCAGTGAGAGATCCATCAGGCCCCTGGCTTGGCCTTGGAGAAAGGAAACAGCTCTGGTCAGGGAGACGGCAGGTGGGAATGCGGGAGAGAGAAATTAGGGTGATACTTTGGAAGTGGAACGTGTAGTGGTGCTACTCAAAGGTGCTGGACTGCTTGTTACTGACACAAAATGTTTGGAAACTTTATAGCAATTTGATGAGGTCTGCTGAATCGAATGACAATTCTGGACTTGGATTTTGCATGTTGTTTGCTAAGTTTCATTTTTCTGGGGATTTGATTTTCCGGACAAGGGTGAAAAATAAGCCCATGTGGTCCTCACAGGCAGGTTGAGAAGTCCAGGACGCTGGAGTATGGAGGGTGGGGTGGGCTCAGGGATAGTGCCGGGTTTGGGCCTGAGCATCTGGGTGGGGAGCCTGGAGGAAGGGGGCGGCACGCAAGGGGAAGAATTTGAGAGTACTGCAGTGGACCTGACAGGGTGGGATGCTTGTGAAACTCAGAGAAACAGAAGGCCTAATGGGGGTCAAGGGTGCCTGGGTGGCTCAGTCGGTTAAGCATCTGCCTTTCGCTCAGGTTATGATCCCAAAGTCCTGGGGTCAAGCCCCATGTCGGGTTCCCTGCTCAGTGGGGAGCCTGCTTCTCCCTCTCCCTCTCTCCACTGATTGTGCTCTCTCTCTCCCAAATAAATAACAAACACAATCTTTAAAAAAAAAAAAAAAAGAAAGAAAGCTTAATGGGTTTGGAACACAGGGCGGGGATTAAAACTTCAGAAGTCATTAGGTGCAGATGGCATTTAAAGTGGAGGGCACAGGGCAGCTGTGGTGGCTCAGCGGTTTAGCGCCGCCTTCAGTCCAGGGCCTGATCCTGGAGACCTGGGATCGAGTCCCACATCAGGCTCACTGCATGGAGCCTGCTTCTCCCTCTGCCTATGTCTCTGCCTCTCTCTCTCTCTCTCTCTCTCTCTCTCTCTCTCTGTGTGTGTGTGTGTCTATCATGAATAAACAAATAAAATCTTCAGAAAAAATAAAGTGGAGGGCACAAAGGAAGTCACTTAGAAAACAACTCGGAGAAAGAGGAGAACCCTGACTCTGGCCCACCATCCTCTCCTGCTCTCACCTGCAGCCTCAGTGGCTGTGATGCTGGACTCCTGAGTGTCCTGGGGGGCACCAGGAAAGCCAGCCCTGGTGGCCTCTGCACCTTCCAGCGGGCAGCTGGGCGAGAGCAGCACCCCAGCCTGGCAGCACAGAACTGGTTCTTCTTCCCGGGCCGCTCCTAGGCCTCTGTGGGGCCGCAGGGCATCCGGGCCCAGCGTCCCACCCCAGGGGCCGAGGCCATGAGTCCCTTGGCAGTCCGAGGGCAGGCCTAAGTCACCGTCCACATCCTCTGGAATGATGGGGATGCGCTGGCTCAGGTCCCGGGCCCCCTGGTGGCAGCCGGGCGGGGGCTCCTGGGCAAGCGCGTACTGCACGCTCACCGAGCAGTCCTCATTGTAGCAGCCGCTGCCCCCTCCGCTGCCGTGGGCCACCTGCTTTTCTTCATAGAAGCAGCAGGGCAAGCCCTCATATTTCACCCCATCTGTCCTGGGCAAATGGTCTGGGTGAAGGCCGTACAGGCCCTGGGGGCTTCCTGGCTGGGCCTCCCCGCCTGGGGCGCCCAGGAACAGTGTGCTGCCCCCGGCCACTCCGACGCCAGGCTCCAGTGTGGAGGGCTGGGGCTCGCAGCAGCAGGCACATGACAGCCCCTCGCGGGCCCCCTTCCAGGTCCTCCTGAGGTCCGGGGCAGCCCCAGGAGAAGCCTCGAGCCCCACTTCTGAGGTAGAGCTAGTGGGCCCCCTGTGCTCCAGGGAGGAGCTGCTGCTATAGTTCATCTCCAGGCTGCAGGTGGACAGCTGGTCCCCCGAGGGCGAGGCGGGGCCAGGCCAAGGCTCTCCCCGCCCCGCACCTTGACCGTGGGCCGCTGGGAGTTCGTCTGGTGGCGGGGAGCCCTCGAGGCACATGACAGGCCCCCGGCCTGAGCTGCCCGAGCCCCCCACGTCGCTGGTGCGACCGGGGCTCCGGCTGCGGTAGATGAAGGGGTCATAGTCACTGCTGAGGGAGCTGCGGAAGGTGGAGCAGCTCCCATACACGCCCTGGTTGCTGACCTCGGTACAATCCACTACGGAGTCGCTGGAGGAGCAGTGGCATTGGCCTGAGCTGCTGCTGCTGCTGCTGCTGTCGCTGCCAGGGCAGTCGGCCAGGTAGCCGCTGCATACCGAGCGGTGACCGTGGTAGCAGCCGAAGCTGGACGTGCTGCCACTCTCGAGGTGGGAGGGTGGTGCCATGTGCACCACGGTGGGGAAGAGCAGGCTGCCGCCGCCACTCGGGGGGAAGGCACGGGATGGGCCCCGGGGGGTAAGGCCGGTGGGGGCCTGGCCCTCCTGCTCAGGGTAGCTGAGGCCCTGGAAGTAGTAGTGTTGGTACATGGTCTCGTACTGGGAGAAGCAAGCTGCCTTGGAGAAGCTGCGGCCGCTGAACTTGGGCCTGCGGAAGGGGTGAGCTGGCGAGTAGGCCCGGTGCTCCAGGCCGCAGCGGTGCGGGGCCAGGCTGTGGTCCAGGTGGAGGGGCGGGTAGCCGCGGATGTAGGTGGGGGTCTGTGGGGAATAGAGACTCTGCTCCCCGTGTCGGTCCACGGTCAGCAGGGTGACGGGGTTCCCGTGGGAGTCCATGCTTGTCCTGGTCGGGTAGGCGGGGATGGCGTTGGTCCTGTGCACGCGGCCGGGGTAGTGCACCGGCAGGATCACCCTCTGCTGCCGGCTGCGCGCAAGGTTGCTGGTCTCCACGCACACAGTGCTTGGGTTTCCCTTTTGCTCTGGGGAGAAGGGGGTAGGGGGGTCTAAGTCAGCGGGGCTGAGGACACGAGTGCCAGGGGCTGGAGGGATAAATGGGGGCAGACAGTGAAGCAGCAGGCTTGGTCACGTGCCCATGTGCCCAGTCTCACGACTCGGGCCCCTTCTAAGCTGTCACCAAACCTGGCCACGCTGGCATAGGCTGACCCACTTCTCTGTCTGAAGGGCAGCCACACCTGTAAGGGCCCATTGCACGCCTCCCTTCAGCCTGGCCTGACAAAGACATTAAGGGAGTTTGCACACAGCAACAAAGATACCAAGACGAAAGGCACGTTCCCTCTAGAAAACCAGCTATCTGGAGTATGTCCTGCATTCCGGCCCCCTCATCCAACACCACAGGTGATGCAGGAGTGCCTCCACAACCCTGCCACCTCACATTCATCTCTTGTGGCATGGGAACAACCCCATGGTATTGGGCATGGGGGCATCATCACTGTCCTTCCCGCTAAGGAGATTATAGGCCTAAGGCCTGGAGAGGCCAGATGCCTTGCTCAAGGTCAGGAAGGTGGTTCACGTGAAAGCCAAAATGTCAACTTAGGGCGATGCTTCAGGCCAGACTCTCTTAAGGGTTTGGAGACTGAGTAAACTCCAAAACCCAGCCCCCCCCACCCCCCCCCGGTCTGGAGGGCAATTCTCGCTCACCGGTCTGCAGCATGTGTCACACTCTTGCTAGGCAATCAGTAGGGACAGTGACTCTTCAGCAACAATGGAGGCAGATGACAATTACCTATGATGTTGTGCCGACAGTGGGGGCAGGTGTGGTGCTGCAGCAGCCATGGGTCTACGCACTTCCTGTGAAAGCGGTGAGTACAGGGGATAACCCGCAGCTCCTAGGAAGGGAGAGAGGACACGTGGCCTGAAGGCAGGACCCACGTGGAGAGCAGTCCTGCCTCCAGCCCCATATGTTCTTCTTCCTGAGGAGTCCAGCATGGATCAAGAAGCCTTGTTCCTCATTGCAGTGCCAGAGGCTTCCTTTTCACTCACCTCCCCGCCTCTAGCAACAGGTGGACACCACTCCCTGGAGTCAGTACCCATGTCTGGCTTCTAGGGAGAAGCCACAACCATAGTCCTCAGCATTCAGGAAGGAAGCAGGCTCCTTTCTGGTTGCCAGAGGAAGGCATTCACATTCATTCCACACATCAGGGAAAACCAAAGCCAAGAGTTTCTGCAGCCCCAGGCATGTGGAGAGAAGACTAGGTATCCTCAGAGACCTTATGCATCTCTGGGGTGGTGGCTCCCTCCAGGCACTCTAACTGGGCATGAGTAGAAAGGATGCCCAGGATTTGTAATTGATAGGTGTGGCAGCAAAGAGGCAAAGCTCTCCTGTCCTCTCCTTCACTGGACCCTGAATACTCACCTGAGGGAACATGGTTTATGACAAAGCAGCCTATGTAGAGAGGAGGAGATGGGGCTTTCTAGAGTACAAGCACCTCTGGAGTTCCCAAGCCAAAGGACCCCTGCTCCACAGTTTGCTAACGTTACTTTGCTTTTTCATTCTCCGACCAGCTCAGTACAATAACGTTGAAATTAATACCTAATCTTGTTCCTGACCGTGGGAGGGTTCTACTTGTAACCTTCACGATCACCTGAAGCGCAGGTCAGTCTTGGGCCTCTGTCACAGGGTAGGCACAGAGAATGAAGCCACTTGCCCAAGATCACAAAGCTAGAACCTGCCTGGCCCAGGACTGCAATATAGGCAGTCAGCTCCTAAAGACCATTCAAAACTCTCTTAACTTAAAGGCCTCTGCAAAAACTCATTTGCACCTGATAGTCTATATGGGAGTGGAACACCTGCATTAAAGGGGCATCAAATGCCTGTAGCTGATTCTGAAGTGCTTTGTTCCCCACTCCCCAAAATGTGTGTTTGCATGCCTCCCTCTGGGAAGATTAAGCAAACATGGCACAATGTTAACAAATAGTGATTCCAGGTGAATGACACATCATTCACTGTATGACTCATGCAGCTTTCCTGAAGGCGTGACATTTTCAGGATAAAAAGCTAGAAGAAAAAAGGGAGGGGGGCGGCATCATATCTCCTCTCCTAAGTAAAAACACCCAGTGCTCCATGTGGCTTTGCAGGAGAGGTTTGCTTCCACTCAAGTATCAGTTTTCAGAAGAGGGATTCTAAGATTAAGTCAATATGTGTCAATGTTCTTAACACCAGACATTTTCTGGCCTACCATGTATTTCTGATCAATTTCTGAAATTACATGGGTGGAAGCTGGGTCCTCTGGAGAAAGCGTCTCTGCATTGTGGCCACCCACTTCTAGAGGAGCTAGAGTGTCTCAGGCTACCCCCTTGAGACCTAGGCATTTAAAACCCTTCTGCTCCTGCAAAGCTGTGTGAAAAGGACCTGGGCCCCCCCCCCCCTTCCAGGTCATGTGTGCTTCTGTGGACCTGTCCACCTCATCCCCAGCCAGGATGGGCCCTGCCTCTGCTCTGTCATTACCTCTCCATCAATGTACTTCTCCAGGCAGATGGCACAGTCGGACGTGGAGCTGCTGCTGAGTGTGTCCAGAGCCCCACAGCTCCCCTCCCGGCGCCCCTTACTCTTGGAGTTGAACTTTCTGGTTTCCATCTTCTCCAGAGCCTGTACAGCCAGCCTGTTCATGGAGTTCTGTGGCAGAATGTGTTAGGGTCTGTGTTAGGGTCCAGGACATATTTGTAGTGGTAGTCACCCCTAGAGCCATGGCACCCAATGCACGGGGACATGCGCTAGTCCTCTGTCAGACTTTTGACAAAATGTTAGAAATTAAGACTGCACAGATTTTTCAGACTCTTGAGTTGACTTGAACCCAGGCTCCTCCCAAGTGGCAGTACCAGCAGAGATCTACTCTGCAAGACTCTGAGTTATTAACCTGCTCCGTGCCTTGGGTTCCTCCTCTTTACGCTGAAGAAAGCTCCGAGGGCAAATGAGACAATGAGCATGGGTGCCTGCCAAACACAGCCACTGTTCTGTCGGGGTGATGGCCATTCACTTTGTGAGAAGGTGGTGATCCTCTCAACAGATTGCCTGCCAACATCCACTGTCTCTCTCCTGAGGGGTCACGCAACATACGGGACAGTCTACATTCCCACTTACCCTCTCCATCAACCTCTACTCCCAAATCCTACCTTCCTACGAGCACAGTGATATGGCAGCTGGGGCACAAAAGCGGCTACCCTGTTTACTGAGAATCGTCTGGAGAGCTTGGAAGATGCAGATTCGGATTCAGCAGGTCTGGGTATGGCCTGAGAGTCTGCATTTCTACTAAGCTCCCAGGTGACATCACTGGTGTCCAGATCATATCTGAAGAGCAAGGCTCTAGGGCTCTGTATTAACATTTAGAAATTTCTTGAGAGAAGCTCCTAGATGGAAGCACTCCCAGTGCTCAGCCTTTGTGGTTCTGGCCCTTTTAGAACAGAGAAGACATAGGGTGATAAGCTTTGCTCTCATTTTTCTCCATTTTTGCCACTCCTGGGTCATTGGCAAAGGGCCGCTGAGCTCAGGCCCCCACCCTGGCTTCCACTAGTGACAGGGCGGTGGGGATCTGCACTCACGGGCTGCTCGGGGGCATTACCTGACTGCGCCGCTGCTTCAGCTTGATTTTGACAAGGAGGATGAGGCAGACCAGGGAGACCACGACGAAGAATGCCAGGAAAATCCCCATATCAAAGTACTCAGTGGGTTGCTGGAACAGAACACAGACACACTGAGTCACAGGTCTCTTCTGCCTGTGACTTGTGTCAGCCCTGGTTGGGATAAGGTTGGGGCAACCCGAGTATGTTTCCCCTTGTTTGCAGGAAACACCTGGGGGTCTGCTCCACCCCAGGCAGTCCCTCATGGGGTGGCTAGGGGGAAGCGTGCAGCAGTCTTGGCCAGGCCTCCTCACAGTCAAGAGAACTCCCACCGTAACGCCTAGCTCCCCATGGAATAGCGCAAAGTTTGCTGTAACTGGTAGGAGAGGTCCATCCAAATAAACACGAATATCGTATTTATGGGACAAAGGAGTGAGTGTCATGTTTTGAGGGAACAGTGATTACTAACCATATAATTAATGGTTTACAGCAACTTAGAAAATTGTATGCTGCTTCCACAGATACGAGCTTCCACTACAGTGAGTCACATTTACCAAAGCGCTCGTTTTTCTTTAAAAAGAAGCCAGCAAAGGCAGTTCTTCTGCAAATCCCTTCTACTTTGAGTTCTTATCTTTTCCTCGGGGCACACTGCCTCCAAAAACCTGGAAGCCACCTCATCTAGGACATGCGGTTAGCCAAGAGGAAGAGAGTTTTGCTAATTGAATGCTGCGGGTATCTAGATATTTTGTGTGAGCAAAAGGATCGTCCTGTGTATGCGTATCTGTGATAAGGTAATAAACCACATATATTTATAACCTGTACCAGGTTCCCAGAATCTTCAGCCTGAGGTTTAGGTGGAAGATGCCAATGAAGAGTTACTGGCCAGCAGTGTCCCTTTGACACGCTCAAGAGAAGCCTTAACGCTATTCATCAACTGCCTAGAAGTCATAAACTTCAATCTCAGTAGAAAGTTAAGTGCTCCAGACTCAAATATAAGTTAGGGGTTTTCAATAATGCAATTATTGAAATGCAATTATTACCCTCCAGGAAGGAAGAAGTACAGGCTTTTTTCTTTAGTTTGGGTCAAATGGAAGGACGGAGACAAGGGAAGCTGGGTACTCTTTCCTTTGATCCTCCTCAGATTTTCAGAAGGAGGCAGGATGGAAAAAACAAGAAAGACAGGAGGCTACCAAGAGGGAACACCAGATGGAAGAGATCAGAGACACCTTAGCACAAAATCATCTATTTCTGGGGGCACCTGGGTGGCTAAGTGGTTGGATGTCTGCCTTTGGCTCCGGTAGTGATCCTGGGGTCCTGGGATCAAGTCCTGCAGTGGGCTCCCCACAGGGAGCTTGCTTCTCCCTCTACCTATGCCTCTGCCTCTCTCTCTATCTCTCATGAATAAATAAATAAAATCTTTAAAAAATCATCTATTTATGGAAGGTCTTTTGGAGTCCTCTCTAAAGGAACACGGGTGGGGACGTGTGGGTGGCTTAGTTGGTTAAGCATCCAACTCTTGATTTTGGCTTAGGCCATGATCCCAGGGTGGTGAGATCATGCTCTGTGTCAGGCTCTGTGCTCAGCACAGAATCTACTTGAGACTCTCTCACTCTCCCTCTGACCCTCCCCCCATTCATGAACACTCTCTCAAACAAATAAAATCTTAAAGAATAATAAAGGTACACGGGTAACGTTTCTCCTTGGCCTCCAGCCTCACGTCTGATCTAAACTGTAGGAACCTAGGCTATATCAGCATTTTAGACAGAAAGAAGACTAGAATAAAAGCCCAAAGGGAAGGTGCCTGGATGAGGCTGGCCAGGGCTGACGGAGGCTCACTCGAGGAGGGCGGTGCTGAATCCTTGCTCGAGCTACTTTCTGTTTGTTGACAATGTTCATCAACTTGATGGCATCTGCACCCTTCACATACACCACTGGCCTCTTGAGCGGGTCTTCTGAGCCCTGGTTTAGCTGAGGAAGAAAAGACAGTTCTGGTTAAAAGACGTTCTTGCTTTAAGAAGCAAGAAAGAGGAGGAGAGGTTGAAGGAAAAGAATAGCTAATACCATTAGAAAATCCTGAAAGTCTTCAAGCATTATAGCCTTGGAGCTTCCAAAGGACAAGGCTGAGAATGAAGCCCGTTTTAGGACAGACTGGGCAGGCTGAAGGCCCAGAAGGGTCTCTGAAAATGCCCCCCCAACCAATGACTTCCTGGCTCTTATCTCCTCTCAATGGCCTTGCTATGGAGTAGGAATGATGTCTAAACATGGGTTTCTAGTGCCAGCAGACAAGTGCAAAGCCCCGAAAAGAGGGTGATGCCTGTGTGACAAGCCCAGCTAACTATATGTGCTTCTCTTGGGGAAGCTGCCACACGGCGTGGCCCGAGGACTTTACCTGGTCAATAGCTTCGGGGTTTTCCGACACATCAAAGATGACCGCAGTGGCTCCCCGCTGCACTGCCCGCTTGGCCTGGCAGAGTTAAAAAGAAGAGGTTGGCACTCTTGGTCCTCTTACCTTTCCAAAGCTGGCCTTGGAAATCAGACCTGTATTCGAATGCAGAAATCTGACAGTCACCAACTTCCGTGACTTTGGGCAAGTTACTAACTTGTCACTATAAAAAAAGGGACAATGCCACCTACATTGTACAGCTAATCTGAGAACCAGAGTTGTTAGACGAGGTGAAAATCAGTGCTTGATTCACCTTTGTCTTCCTATCCAAACATTAAAAACAAATCAACAACCTGCCCAGTCAGCATGAAGGTATTGGTTTCAGTATTTTCTGCTCTAAACACTGAGCCACTGGCAAACCAAAGTAGATGCCTTTGGTCTTTCTCTTGTGGTCCTTCTTCCTCCCTCTGTCAGCCAGGGCTGCAGTTAGGACAGCACACTGAGTATTTCCAGAGGAATCTCGAAATAGTCAATTTAAATAACTGACACAAGCCGAAGACCTTTGGAGATGCTGTCAGAGGGAAAAGCTATGAAAAAAAAAATGTAAATGGGGATTTAGAGCAGTTGGCTGCCAAACCTGGCTACACATCAAAAACCACTTGGGAAGTTTGTAAAGCAGATTTCCTGGCTTGAACCACAGAGACTGATTCAGCAGGGTTGGAGTGAGGCCCAGGAAACTGAGTTCTGGAAGTTTTTGGAGGGATTCGGATGATCCAACCACTTGGGGAACTATGGATCAGAGAGACATGATGAGACTGTTTTAGGAACAAATGTGAAAGGGGTGGGATTCTTTCTATCCCCACAAATCTTCTAACGTCATGTTCAACTAAGCAGACAACAGGGTAAAAGCTGTGGAAGAACAAGACATAAGACATAACCCTTGCTTTTAGGAACTGGAATCTTGTTAGAGAAGTTAAACCTCTAAATTGGGGGCAGGGGGAACGGTGAACAACAACAACCCAAACCTCCTATAAGATGGGAAAATAGTGGCTGGTGTTTAGAGATCAATTCCATGAACCAGAATGCTTGACGAAGAATACAATTTGAATTGAAGAATTCCTATTGAGAGAATAATCACTACAGGGAGGCAGCCTAAGGACGCGTCACTGATCCTAACTAGCTGACAAAGTGGCTGGACCAATGGCTTCTCAAGCCCACTAGAGGGCAGTCTTACCCCGCAGCTTTAACAAGACCATTCCCTGTACCACGCACCGAAGCAGCAGGACTGTCACATCCTCAGGGGCACTGCAAAGTCCCCAGCAACTAACTAGCTGAGCTGAGCCAAGCTGAGCCAGGGTGCCCTGGGTGTGTGCCACAGGAGCTGTCCTTCTGCCCCTGGGACTCCTCCGTGAACGGAGAATCCATGTATTTCAAGTCCCTTCTACCGCTTGTCCATCCTACCCCATCGCCTCACCAGCAAGCTGCAGACAGGAGTGACTCTCAGGAGCTATTCCTGGCTCTGCCTCTGACAAGCTGCCAATGGTGGGCAAGTCACTGAATCTGAGTCCCAGTCTCAGTTTCCCCACCTGTAAGAGGAGGAGGAAGCCTTCTGTGATTATCACTAGGGTCCCTTTCAATTCCTAATCTTGACCACTTAGCTGAGAGGCAGGCGGCTGTCCAGAGCCATGGGGTAAGGGTCACAGTGGCCCTATTACCCGCCTCCAGTGAGAGAGGAAATGATGGCACAGTGAGAAAACCTGAGGCCATGTGGCATAACCTTCCTCCAAAAGGCTCTATAGGGACAGACTCCCTTGCTGGAGGCCAACAGTTCATGGGCCCCAGAGTTAACAGTTAAGTTGGTGCTGTGTCTTCTACTCAGGTGATATCCTAGTCTTCACAATTCTTTCCTAGATGGAGAGGGGCCCCAAGTAAAAGCACCAAAAACGAGGTAATAAACAGGACCCCTTGTTCCTTTATTTGGCTTTCATTCCACCATCAAGTGCATCAACTAGCACCTGAGGGAATGTGCATTCAGACTCGTCCTGGTCAGGAGTACCCAGCCCCTCCAGCTTGCCGGTGCAGGTGGAGAGCCTGACAGTGGCAGAAGAAAGGCTGCAGGACCTGCAGGAGTGCAGTGTTTCAGTCATGTGGCTGTTTCTGCTTCCAGGCTCCCCTGCTCCACAGGAACATGGAAAGCTCAAGGACCTGGAGGTGGGGCATGACCCACCCAGGACAGGCACTTTTTAAAAGGCATTTTATTTATTTTTTTAAAAGATTTATTTATTTATTTTATGATAGACATAGAGAGAGAGAGAGAGAGAGGCAGAGACACAGGAGGAGGGAGAAGCAGGCTCCATGCCGGGAGCCCGACATGGGACTCGATCTGATCCCGGGACTCCAGGATCAGGCCCTGGGCCAAAGGCAGGCACTAAACTGCTGAGCCACCCAGGGATCCCCAAAAGGCATTTTAAACAAAATCTAGGATGGTTGAAGGGTCTTCTGGTATCTATAGTAAAAACTGCAGGTCAGGAATAAGGTGCTTAAAACCCAATTAACAAACATACCTATTTAACAGACTCAGACATGACCAAGTACAAATATTTTGAGAAAATGAGAATTCTCACAGTTGACTTACTTTAATGGAAGTTGCTATTAAATAAGTTTGTATTTCCTGCCCCTACCAGGACTAGTCAGGAGGGGAGTCAACCCAGGGTCCTGTTGAGAACTGGACTGTCAGGAGCCAGCTCAGGATTTACAATAGGCCATGAATAATCCAGATTTAGAAAATGACACATTTATTATACTATTCCCAAAGCAAATTAAAAAACACAGACCACTACCTTGGTCACACTTTCCCTCTTGCCTCACATTTTCAGTTAAAAATAGAGGAGGCATATTCCTGAACCAATCTTCACATCTAAGATCATTTCTTTGTTTTACCTACTCAAGCTTGGGCCCAAATATTCTTTTTTCTTTCTTTCTTCCAAGTAGGCTCCAGGTGGAGCCCAACATAGGGCTTGAACTCACGACTCTGAGATCAAGACCTGAGCTGAGATCAAGAGCCAGATGCTTAACCAACTGAGCCACCAGGTGCCCACCCCCATCCCTGTCCCTGAATACTGTTTCAAAACAAATCTAAACCATAGATTGGGAGATTACATAGTTGGGAGATAGTGGTCTTGTGATCATCAGAAACTCTATAAAAGTCACAAAACTCTCAAGATAAGGCTGTTTCAAAGAAAGGATGGAAAAGACACAGCCTGGTGGATATGGCTAGATAAAGGTCATGGGTAAACCAGACTACTGTTACAGAAGGCAGTTACCCTTGAACTGTGTGCAGACTGGCATGGAAAGAAGGGCATGAGAAGGATGTGAAGAGCAGGAAGGCCTCCCCAAAGCAGCCCAAGGCCCTCCCTGCCATCACTGCCCTCTGTATGCCCTTCCCCCAGTCCCTCCCATACAACCCTCTTCAGCTCTGCTGCTTCAGTCAGGCAAGGGCAGGTGGGCAGGTCAACACCAGCCAGCAGGTGACTAGAAGCCCAGTGCTAGAATGTGGAACCAAAGGTTGTCATGGTCCTTTATTTGCCTTTCCAGGGCTGCAAGGCCCAAGGCTAGAATTTGTCCACAGCTACTGACACAAGTATCAAAAATGCAAACATCTGCACACTTACTTACATTTTGCAAAGTACAAATTTCAAGCCCCGGGACACAGGGTCCTACTGTGGTTGGCACTTACTACAATGCAAGTCTCCTATGGTTATTCAATAAATGTTTATTCTGAGTGAAAGAAAGCCTGCCTAGCACCATTCTCTTGGGTTGCTGCTCCCTGAATGTGGATGTGGTTTTTCCCTACGGAAAGCGCTTCTATCAATATGTTTGAGTCTCGAATTTCCAGATGGGAATGAGGCATTCAGATGAGAACAGTTCCCACTACTACCTTGAACTCAAAGCCTCCAGTCTGCTTTAGTTTCAATTAACTTCTAGAATTCCTATCAGGAATGGATCTGGCACCCTCCCCAGTGTGTGCAGTCACACCCAGACTTGGTTACTCCCAGCAGCCCTTGGGCACAGACTCCATTTTTCATCATTGTTTATATTTGTATAGCACTGGATGTGGTGGACTCAGTGCCTAATATTTATTATGGGAAATCTCTCACAGAATATCATCTTAATCGAAAATAACCCAAAAGATGACAAAAAAATCTTTGTCCCAAACTCCTGACCACATGATAACCAAGGAAACTGGATGGTTAATGCTGATATGAAGACCTGTGTCTTCAACCTCTTATAGGAAGTCCTGATATTTGGGGGCTCCAAGGCGGCTTTTTTTTTCTTTTTTTGATTTTGTGTTTGGTGGGGTTTTTTTTTTACACTTATCATAAACTTCCAACAAATCATTACAAATTCCTTGTAGACATCTTTAAAGCTGTGAAATACCCTACTTCACATACTCTACTTACTCATGTATTTTTGATATTTGAACTATTCCAGTTTTGGAATAGTTGTGCTATTCCAAAGCTGTGAAATACCCTACTTCACATACTCTACTTGGAATAGTTGTGCTATTCCAAAGCTGTGAAATACCCTACTTCACATACTCTACTTACTCATGTATTTTTGATATTTGAACTATTCCAGTTTTTTACTATAATAATTAATGCTACATTGAACAAATTGTGGCTTACATTTCAAATTTCCTTAGAAGGGAGGAGGCCCAGGGCCAAAAAATATGAAGATTATAGTAAGAGTAATAATACAATCCACATAGGCTTTTAATTCCCCTCCTTTTAAACCCACTCAATTCTTAATTTATCTGTAGTGACAAAATAGAATGGTGCAGAAATTACAAAAAAAATTTGTCAACACATTTAACTTCTGGGTAAAGTGACCTGTGCTGAGCTGGCTAGGAGAAGGAAGTCAGTTTGAGAGTAACTCTCTGCATATACTTCATATGCAGAAAGATACTCCAGTGTGAACTACCATGTGTTGATCATACCTACAGATTCTTCAAGGTCAAGTTCATGTGCCACCCCTCCCATAAGACAAGTTTTTCTCTACAGCTTACTGCAGCTCTTCTCCCTCTCTGGGCCCTAATATTTCTAAGGATTTCTCTTCTGCCACTTACGACTTTCTATGATGCATCTTCCTCTCAAATATAACAATCTTTCATGTTTGTTATTTATAAAAGTAAAATGTGCTTACTGTGAACACTTTTAAATAATTTAGAAACTGAAAGCAAAAAGTAACTGACCTATTACCCCCAATATCCCAAGCTTTATTTATAAGATTAACAGTGTGGTTTACGTTTTATCTTTCCATGTTGTTTTTTTTAAATCCATATATTGGCAAGAATAAAATGCATACATGTACTTATATATCAAAATTCACTTAAAAATAAATTGTATATACATACTGTTCTGTACCTCCCCCACCTTAACTCAACAATTTATTCAACAATACAATATTATACACATTTGTATTTAAAAATGTCATTCTTCTTACCAGCTACATATATTATTTCATTATATGGAATATTCCATATTATACTGGAATTCCATTATATGCAATAATCTATTATATGGAATAATTTTATGGTTGTACTTGAGCTTAAAACCATCTCCGATAAGCATTAAGCAGATTTCTACATTTTCTCTATTATAAACAGTTCCATATTTATATTCTCATACTCACATCCTGGTGGCATCTATCATTAATAAATAGCTACAAGTTTTCTTGCTTAGTCAAAGGGTATAGACATCTTACATATAAATGGCTGGCCTGGGTGCTGGGCTAGCCTGCCCTCAGAGTCTAAAAGAGCCAGGAGGTGGATCTCACTGACCAGTTTGTGCGTCCCATAAAGTTTCACAAAGCAGATTGCCCTAGGCATGGTTCATACTCAACAAATTAACATAGTAGGTGGGAACAGAGTTTAATTCTATTTGTAGTGCCCTGTATTCATTTATTTGTTAACAGTAGTAATTAACCAGTTACTATGTGTGCCAGGCCCTGGGGATACGTTCAGCAGGAAGCAGCAAGTGGCAGATCCCTGTCCTCATAAAGCGTACATTCTGTAAGCAATGGAGGTGCAGCCCTCTCTGAAGAGGGCTGGAGAGTCACAAGGAATAGTCTGTGTATTTCATTCGAAGGGCAAATGGGTAAAAAATTTTAAATATGGGCTCAGCTATCTCATGTCTCTACTGCAGCTTTTCCCAAAGTATATATCACAGGATGAGATTTTCTTGGTCAGTGTCCTTAGAGAAATGCTGCATATTCCAGAGTGACCCCTGACATTGACAGGGCACATTAGTGTGCTAGAAGCTCTTATCTACCTGGGATCTCCCATTTTTTTGGATACAGAATCCTTTTGCAGCAACTCCTGTCCACACCCTCCCTTCTCTAGAAGATGTTCTGGAACCCACTGCTCCACGGTGGGTGGTACGCCAATGAGAGAGGAATACCGCCCCTTATTCATGGCCCTGCTCTCTAAGGTACAGGTAGAAGGCTGAGGATATGACAGGGATCTCCATTTTGAGCTGGAAGACAAGTAGAGAGAATACACACTGCAATCTAAATGAGATGGTTACTGGTATGAAAACATCCAATTACATAGTTCAGTTTGACAACTACTTAAGAGGTCCAACTGTGTGCCGGACGTCCCTAAGAAAGATTCAAGATGAGACCTTCTAGAAGTGCCTGTCATTACACACTTGCTGCTGTCCTGGCAGAAGAGATACTGCTTAGAAAGGAGATCAGAGTGTGGAGATCTCTTTTTACCCAAGAGAGCATTCACTTGCAGCTCTCCTCCAATACATTCATAGAGCAGTGTGACCCAAAGTGGCAGAAACCATTACTGTGGAGAACCCCAAATGGCACCAGAGTCCCAGGGCATGGTTCCTAGGACTTGGCATCAGCATTCTGCTTCAACGCAGGTCCCCAAGGTTCCTTCTGTGGCGATTTCCAAAGAAGAGCACACTGTCCTGGGCATCTGTGGGCCATTTCTTGCTCAGGCTGATACGGATGCCTGGGGTCTTGCTGTAGGCCTACCCTTTATCTAATCCCTACCTTTCTAGAACCTAGGCTTCCAGGGGCCAAGCTAAACCTTTGCCCTCACCTCTACACTCAACTGCTTACCAAGTTTTGCTGATTCCATCTTCCAAATCCATCCATTGTTTTTCCATCTCCATTGCTGCCCCCCTGTCCAGGACACCTGACTTCTCACCATGAGTCACAACATTTGCCCATGGGGGTTCCCTAGCCCATCCCAGCTGCCCCTTCCGCCCCAGTGTGGTCTCTACCCAGCAGCAGAGGGGCCTTTCTAAATCACAGCTCTGACCTGTACCACTCTCCTCCAATAACTGTGTTGCTGTTAGGGTAGGCCGGGACCTCCCCACTGCTGATGGCAAACTCCATGCTCCGACCCCCAAGTCTAACTGGGCTGACCTTCTAGTTCTCTGATGGCCTGCGTCCTTGCTGCTGAGGAACACACTACCTCCCCCATACCAGCTAGCCTTTACCTCTGCTAAAACTTTTGTCAATTTAGGTGTTATTCCCTCCACACTGCCACTGCCTGAGGCCTGACCGTGCCCACCATTGGAGCTCTTATGACATCATGCTCTAATTGTTTACTCAAAGTGCCTCCTCACTAGATAGAGGGCGGCCAATGTGTCAGACTTCTTTCCTGCTGAATTCCCAGAATCCAGCAAAGGGCCTGGCACAGGGTAAATGGCCAAGAAATGTTTGTTGATTAACCTAAAAAGATCAGCTTTTGCCCTCGGGGTTAGCATCAAACACTGGGGTCCCTGGTACTCCAAGCACAGACTGTAGCTCGGCTCTTGGCCACCTGATCTCCCGTCTCCTTTGACTCTTAAAATTGGGAAAGGTCTGTTCTCCTTGGAACTCGAGGTTCTGTGTATTTGACACTTTCAGGATTTGGTTTATTAACTGCAGGCACATCTTCTGCTACAGCGTGATGGGCCTCCTACTGGCGGTTAGTTCTAATGCTGCCGTTGTCTCTGGGAAGCCTAGATTGCAGTGGCTCTGCCTCACCATGGATATTTATCAGGCCCCAGGCCTCTGTGTGAACACATCTCTGATGTCGAAGCTCTTAGAAAACAAGACTGAGCGCCTGCACTGTTTGTTCCTTCCACTCTCTGGAGGAATGCAAGCTCCTTTTAGAACTCTGACCAAAGGAAAACTCTCACCAAATGACTACCCTTGGGCAAATCCACAGGAACAGATGGCATGAGATGCAGCTTTTCACAGTTTCCTCCCATTATCACTCAGGGGACCTTGGCTTTTCTTCAGCCTAAGAGACTCCTGGAGCCTACGGAACCCCTTGAAACCTGTGGGGAAAGATGGCCTGCACCAAATGGAACTTGTCTTGGGAAAGTGAGCCAGTTGGCCTTCGCCACCTAGTGCGAAGACTGGAAGCTTGGCTTTTTAGGGGAAACTGGTGGCAGATTCCAAACTCCCAAACTCAATGATGGCCTCATTTGGGGCAATGAGACCAAAGCACAGGCTTCAGACACACATGTGCCTAAGGCTTGAGCCTCAGCCATATCATTGCCAGGAATGCAGGGTGCCAGGAACAAGCCTGGTGCATGCTGCCACTGCCGCAGGGCCTGCTCTGTGGTCAGGGAGGGACAGGGACTGTGAACACGGATGGAGACCCAACCAGCCAATCCCAGAGACTGGCCATGCCTGACACCCACCTGTGTCTCTTGGCTGGTCCTACTGCAGTCCAAACAGGCACCACTCACTGGGTCCCTCTATGCCCCGCCCTCTAGAGGCCACTAAGAGGATTTTAAACCCTCCCTCCTCATTTTTTCCTTTGCACTACCCCCCTTCACTTAGTAGTGACCACCCAGGCACCAGGCTCTTGATCATTCTGGTCAGCTGCTGTTCCCTGAAGCATGAGTCACTGCTCCACAGGGTATACTCTTGCCAGGCAAGGGGGCTTGCAAGGCCGGTCTCACCAGTGCCCTGTTTTCCTACAGAAACCTTTCATTCCATAGGAAATGAGGTCACACACCAGAGCACATGGGCAACCGGTGAGAAAATACCGGTGCCAAGAAGGGGGCGGGTGTCAGAAGTGCAGAGGGAAACGACCCTCACACCCACAAACCACCAGAGCAATCACCTGCGGCTCTGGGGCAGGGTAGGGAGGAAGGGGTGCACCTAGCTTAAAAAAGAACCTGCTTTCTTTAAAGCGTATGCAACATAAATGATTTTACCAAACCAGACTTGTAGAGTGGTTAGCTAGTTTACTTTCATGATTCGGAGCCCCTAATCCACTGCCTGAAGGAGATGGGCAGACAAAACGGCCCCATGGGTGAAGAGGGGCGGGGCGGGGCGCCTGGGCAGCCACGCAGGCTCGCTTTCCCGGAGTGGGAGAGGAGGTGGGTGGGGGTGCGGGTGGGGTGCGGGGTGGGGGTGCGGGTGGGTGGCGCAGCTCTGCCCTGCCCGCTCCGCCCGGCTCCTCGCTCCAGGGCTTGGCTGCAGCCCGGCCTGACCTTCCAGGTTTCGCTGGCAGGAGATCAAAGTGCCAAAGCCACAAACACAGCTCAGAACTCAGAGGCCCCCGAGGCCCTCCCCCAGGGCCCCTCCTCCCCTCCACCCTCCGGCTTCAACCCCCGCCCCCCAGCCCTGCTTCTCCACGCCTTCCCACAGGGTCCCTCCCTCTCTGCTTCCCCACCTCCCCCTCCCCACCCAGTGGGGGCTGGCCTTTGGGGGGCGGGCTCCCATCCGGCCTTCGCTGACCCTACCAGGCCGGCAGCGCCCCTCCCCATCGGGGGAAGGTATTTCTCGCCATAATTAAAGTCATTAAGCCTCCAAAGGCTCCTGTCGGCTGCTGGTTCTGAGCTCCAGAACGAAGATGATGCATTTTAAGTCCTAGTTAAGATTATGCTGATCTATTTAGGAGGCATGTAGCAGCGAGAATTCAGCGTGAAGTTAGTGGTTAAGGCTGCCTAAATTTAAATAGTGTTATTTATTCTCAAAATATGTAGCAGCCCCACTTAATTTCTCCTAATTAAAGGAACCGACAGAAAAGGCTGGAGTCCGTGGCCATGTCATGGCGCCATTGCACAGGTTGGTACCCTTTTCACAATCAGAAAATACTGGGTTCAAACGGAAATGCATTACCCCAGATCTTAGTCTTAAACATAGACATTTAGACCAGTTCCAAGAAACACAATGATCCTCTTTGTTTTAACACCTGACAAGGAGCACCAAAAACCCAGGAAGCCTGTCCACACCCTCCTTCCCATGGCCACTGCTGGGTGATTGGATGTTATGGAAAAACTGTCTGCAGTTGGGTTGTTTCATGAGATGTCTCTGCCTGGCACAGAAACTTTTGGAAGAGCTTGTGAGCTGCTATCTTGGGTTGAGTTTCCAAGAAGTCCCATTTCAGGGCCAAAGTCAGCAACTAGAAACTTTAAAAAGGACCACCCCCTTCTCTGCATATGACAGGTTAATACTTGTTATTAAACAAGTGTTAATTAGGTGGCGTACTTGGGCTTCACCAGGAACGGTGCCTCCAAAGTCTGGTGCCTCCAAAGTCTGAAGACGGACCCTCAGCCTCCCCTCTGCTAGGAGGGATGGAGGACAGACTCTCTGAGGGCGAGCGCCAAGCTCCTGGCTACCTCAGCCATCAGCCATCAAGCAGGGCAGACTTGGTTCTCATCAGTGGCCCATGGAGGAGGCAACTGGGAAGACTGAAAAAATAACCATGCCAGGGCCCTGCTCCTAGAGATGATTACTTCATCTCTGTGGAATGGAACCCCAGCAGCAATATTTTTCCAAAAGTTTCCCAGTTGTTTAAAATTCAGGTAAGGCTGAGAACCGCTGAGCCCAAGCTGCAGGAAGCCTTCCGGATGACTGTCAAATGTGCATTCTGGGGCCCCTCACCTGGTTCACTTGGATTGGTGTAGGTCCAGAAGCTATCTCACCAGCACTGGGGCAATGCCTACCATGGGGCAAAGGAAAAGTGTCTGAGCATTCCTGTGTTAGATGGTAAACTGAGGGCAGCCTGGGTGGCTCAGCAGTTTAGTGCCACCTTTGGCCCAGGGTGTGATCCTGGAGACCCAGGATGAGTCCCGCGTCGGGCTCCCTGCATGGAGCCTGCTTCTCCCTCTGCCTGTGTCTCTGCTTCTCTCTGTGTCTCTCATGAATAAATAAAATCTTAAAAAAAAAAAAGATGGTAAACTGAAAAACCAAGATTATTCTGATTATACGCTTTTCTTATTTGTATTAGGAGGAAGAGAATCTGGATGAAAGAATTTTTGCATGTCTGAGGCAGGCTTGCTCCTAACATTTGTGGGGCTTGGGACAGGAACCAACAAATCATGAAGTAAATTATATGCTACCCTTCTATCTTTATATACACCTTCATAAAGACCTGAAAGGTCACATTCAAGTGACATTTCTTTAATTTTCTAGTCTTCCTCATCAGAATGTGTCACTGTGGAGAAAGCAGATTCCTGACCCACTCTGTATTTTGAGAGGGCTTGTATACATGTCAGTAAACCCCCCCAGCCTCAAGGCCAAGGTCTGGCCACCCTCTTTGGGAAGAGGGGTGTGCTCCCAGGGCAGTCTGCCCCCAGGTGGGTGGTCCTGGAGAAGAGGTCTACCAGATACTGGAAGCCAGCACTGACTCCTTTTGGGGGAACTCGGGATCCTGGGAATGATTCAAAAGGGGGCTCCCCCTTGGACTCCTCACCTGTTGGCCAGAAGCTTTAGAAGCAGGGCCTTTCTTGCCTGGTCTCTGGACAGTATTGGCCCAAAGCATCATACTCCAAGAAGGGAAAGTAAGCAAAGTACCTATTATGTACCAGCAAGGCAGTAGATACTTTCAAACGGCATGCTGATTCCACACAGCAACTCTGCAGCAGAGAAGCTGTTGACTCCCATTTTATAGCTGGAGGCTCAGAGGTTACACCTCCCAAAGTCATGATGTAGAGAGCTGACATGTGACCTCATCCTCTCTCTGAAATCCCAGGCTACAGAAATACTCTTGTTATCCTAGGGGTTTCCATAATCAAGTGTGATAGAGATGTGGTTCATATCTATCAACAGGAATGTTGAAACTCCAAGTATTCCATTAATAACTTATGAATTGTACTTCCCAATCCTATAAGGAATTCCAGATGGCTCTTATCCTAACCCACTTGGACTACCTCGTCTTTGAAACTCCCTTTCCAAATGTCTTGCAGCCCGTATAGTCGACATAAAGAGGGGTGGCAGGGTGGAAAATTCTACTTTTGTACGGGGTTAGCTGCTTGAAAGCTCATGCTTATTTTTGTCAGAGGGGCTATTTCATTCAAGGGAGTTATATCTGTTGCCGTTTTAGCCAATGCAACCTCACAACAATACCACTTTCACCCATATACTTCTTAAGGATCTACCAAGGTGGTTTCAGAATAGTCCCCCATGTGCCCTGTTGCATTGTGTCCTTGAATCTATGACTTTTTGTTAAATTTCAGAATGATACAGTTTCATTATCTCTTAACTTCACACCAAAATCATTTATAACAGCAAAAGAACCAAATCTCTCCCACTCTCTAGAGAAGGGCAGAGTCCCAAGGCCTCCACCCTCACCCCAGCTCCCTCCTCAGTGACACTATTCTTATCTGGGTGCAATCAGTTTGATGACACCTCCCAGCCAAGGTGGCCTTAAGGAAGAATACAGCCTGAAGGGGACCTGTGAATGGATGGGCCAGCCTTCTTTTTAGCAAGGCCGAGGAGCAAGGAGAGGGGGAGGAGCTGTCACTTCATACAGCTTGAGCTGAAATCCTGGCTCACCTTGCCATCTCTGTGACTGTGAGCAGACCTGATAGTCTTTCTGTGCCTCCGTGTGTTCAATGGGGATAATGCTAAGAGGACACATTTTCAAAGATGTTGAGAGATGTTAGGGGACTAGATAAGAACATGCCCAGCATATTTAGGCCCCATCTCCCTCCCTGGACATGACACATATGCTATGTGCATCTCTTTTGGGCACCTGCCCTTCCCTTGACTATCTGCATACAAGATTCTTCTCTTCTCCAGGAAAGAGAGCCTAAATGCCCTGCTTGATCCTCCTGCAGGCCCAGTTCCCACATAGAGCAGCAGGCACTCAAAAGTCACAGTGACTCTACCTTCTGAAGGGTTCTGGAAGCTGATGTGCATATCATACACAAAGGAACATCACAGTTTAGGGCAAGAAATGATGCCATGGCATAAAATAGGCAGAAGGCAGACAGCGGCTGTCAGCCCAGCCTGGGGAGCTTTTTAGAACTACAGCGGCAGACCCCTCCCTAGAGACTGAGGGGCAATGGGCTGGAGATGAACCTGGCTCTGCAGGTTTGAAAGCTCTCTGGGGGGATCCCTGGGTGGCTCAGCGGTGGTTTCGTGCGCTTGCACCTTTGGCCTAGGGCGCGATCCTGGAGTTGGGCTCCTGGCATGGAGCCTGCTTCTCCCTCTGCCTGTGTCTCTGCGCGTCTCTCTCTCTCTATCATAAATAAATAAAAAAATAAATCTTAAAAAAAATCTGAAAGCTCTCTGAGTTGATTCTTAGGCACAGCCAAGATAACCACAGAGACTAAGATCCTAAGGAGGTCAGAGGAGAGAAGGTGGCAGGGAGTGTACTTCTTAACCATAACTCCTCATTCCCTTGTGCCTCCCCTTCCAGAATTGCCAGATTCCTTTCTCAGTTACACTATTTGGTTTCTAGAAACCCATTTATGCCATTTTAACTCAGATGTCAGGAAAGTCCTCGTTAAAAAGAATACACTTCAAGGCAATAAACAATTTAGCTCCTTGTGATTTCTGGCTATGAGAATGATACCGCCTTCCCCCAGAGCAGGAACCTAGGTCTTTCACAATCAAAGGTCTTGGGAGCAGTGACTATCCCAAGCACCCTTGGTCACCAGCCCCTAGACCGACCTGGAACCCAGAAGGCAGCAAATGCCGTGGAGGTACAGATGCTGGGGCAAGGGCTGTGGGCACAAGAGCAATTCTCTATCTCATATGGGGCAAGCTTTTGGGGCTCACAGTAGAGGTCCTCCTTTGGCTTCTACTCCACAGGTGTCCTAGGGCCTCAGACATGGGCCTCTACCCTCTGGCAAGACAGAGCCACAGAATGCAAATTCTAGAAGTGTGTTCTGCGATAACAGAATGATACAAGTTCTAAAAGACCTGAATCCCGAGGACCCCATTTTCAATTTTAAGTCCTGTTCTTCTTCACGAAACACATGCTTTCTTCAAGTAAGCCCTCAAACACACTCTGAATGAAGTTAACCAAGTCACAGTACTTGGATGCTAATTGTCAACTAATATCCCCTTCTCTGCCAATAAGTCATGATAGCTTCTGCCATTAGGAACAATTCTAGTGACAGAGCCTGGGGGTGTGGTGGAGAAGGGACCCCAGATGTAACAGTGGAGATCATGCGTTAGGCTGTAAAACATAATAGGAGTTAAACCCAGAAAGGCCTCATTTTAAGGTCTAACTAAAAGGACAAGTCCTATAATCCCATTTCTATAGGTCAGCAAGCTGAAAGCCATGTTGAAACTCTCATTTCTTCCAAATGCATTCTAGTCTTAATGCTCAATAGTCATCACAACGGTGGTGATGATGGAAGGGGAAGGAGAAAAGCTGACTAGGCACCAAGGTGGCCTTCCTTGAGCCAAGAAAGGACAAGAGGTGAAGGGAAAGGATGCTTTTGGGCATCCCCACCAGGAGCAGCAGCTATAGTACTCCTAATCCTAGATTCGAAGTCCCATCCACATCCCTGTGTTTGGGCTGCAGAACAAAAGGGGGTTAGGGGGGGTGCATCCATGCCCATGCAGAGCCACCTATCTATTGACTTAGAGAAATGGAGTTAGACCATTTCAAGCAAGGGAAACAAATGAATCCACAGCTCGGCTGTGTGGGACTGCCTTGAAGGGTGCTCAAGTCAAATCTGGAATAGATGAGCTTGGATGGGGGTGTGTATGTTATGGACTGGTGTGGTCAGGAAGGGCTTCGTGGAGATTAAGCTACTCAAATGTAGAAGAAGGGAAGGCTGGCCAGGACCTGGGCACAGAAGGTGCTGGCTGAGGCTGCAGACCCTGCAGGCACAACAAGCACCACAAAGTGAAGAGGTTCACAAAAGGCAATGCTTGGTTACATGGAGAGTGCACATCACAGTCCCCTCACAAGGCCATCTATAAACACTGACCACTGTTTTTATTAACCAATCTTTCCCTTGGTGGCAATCAGCATACCCACAGGTTAGTTTCTGGTACACAACACAGCATCTACGCACAGCCCCTATGGTTTACTGACATATTTAGATCACTGACCAAAATTTCACTTTCTCTAGAAGGGGGTTCCCTGACTCCCACAATAAGATTCATTTGAGTGGTTATGTACTTCCAGGCCAAACACCTAATTTGGCAGTCTTTCTTAGGCTTTATTAATTTAACACATACTTGTTGGACACCTATCATGATGGTAAAATTGTATGCTAAAAAAGACTCATCATAGATCTAGTCCTTCTTTTCAAGGAGTACTAGTAGTCACGGTAGGGACCTGCATGAACAGCAAGAAATATTCCTTGAATGAAGGAAAAGAGAGAAAGGAGGAGAAGGAGGAGGAAAAAAGGTGCCTGCTGACAGGGTCCTCGTGTCTTCACTTTATGTCAGACCTCACTCATCACTCTATGGATGGCACACCTCAGCAGTGTGGGCATGCTGCCTTGGAACACTCACTTAGCAAATGCTAGAACATCTACTCCGCACAGACACTCATATCCAACTACAAATGTATGTGCAATTATTATTTCAAGAAGGCAGATTAATTTTAAAGTATAGTTTGATAACCTTTAACAGTGCAGAAAATTGAAAAACCCAGTTAATGACTTTAAAAGTCCTTAGGATGAAAGAGACCAAAGGGACCAGGAGCCACAGAAGGTGGAGTTGGGCTGGATCACTTCCTTTGGTCAATAACAGGTCTATGACTATGTCATTAAGAAAAGGACTTCTTGCAAAGGAACAGCTTAATCCCAGGAAAAGGAAAGAGTAAAAAGGTTACATTAAGGGAATCAGGGATAATCTCTATCAATTACCCAGAGCCTTTCCTGTTGGGGAAGTCTCAAAAGAAGAACAGGAAAAGAGCTGGGTCATGATCCAGGTGCTTATGCTTTGTTTTATGATCCAGGAGTTTGGCAGTCTGGTTTGTGGGTAAGTGGAGAGAGCTAAAATAGCAAGTGCTATGTAACCCCCTGCCCCCACCACCAAACAAGCAGATAGTTGCAGAACATTCCAATATTGGCTCGACAGGCACCCAGCTATGATAGGTCAGGGAAACTGGCTGGTATCATTCTGAGGATAACCAAGTCCAATTGTGTACCCTCCAGGTACCTGGGACATTTGAAAGGGCCAGTGAACCAAATCCAGAGAGAGACTGAGACAGATGAGGCCCACCTAAAGAGTCACTGCAGTCCTCATGCAGAGGGACAGAGGGGGCCTGTTAGGCAACAGTGACCTTGACTATGGTCCATCTAAACCGATTAAGTGCCTCTCAATCCTGGAATGGGATTAAAGAGCACCTAGTCCCACATCCTAGATTTGCAAAAAATAAAGTGACTTCCCGAGGTCAGAGAATGCTGGCAGCAGGGGAGGGCGTTCAACTCAGAGCTGACTGCATCCTGTCAACCCTGCCCCATACTTCTTTAGAGTCCATTAAGTTTTGTCACGTCCAAGTTTTTCTTTTGGGGGGAAAATCAAAATTTAGGAGAATCCAATGTTAGTTTTCCAAAAATAATGGAAAAATATATTTAACTAGCACCCATTACTAAGAACATAAATATTTTGGGTATTATTTTAAGCAGCTGTTACTCAAACATTCCTGTACTGGGAGATCTAAAGCCCAGCACTTAAGAAGAGAATTGTTTAAAAAACTGACCTGTGAAAGGAAGAAGGCTGACTATAATGGACTTGCTAGCAGACAGGTGTACATTAGTTAGAAAGGAGGTGGAATCTTGAAAAGAAGTGTAAATTAAGATAATTTCAAATGCACTGATTGAGTTCATTATCAAAGTGCATCCTTTTGCATAACTCAAACTTCTGAAACACAGAGCTGCACAGAGCACCCAGCCCCAACTATTGTGCTGCTCACACTGCGGGGCTCACATAGCCCCATTCTTGTGATATCCTGAAGACAGGCTACATTAAAGTAAGATGATGGGCAGGGAGTAGCCAAGACTCAGAAATACCGGGCTCTCTGGGCCCCCCCAAACCCCTCTTGGGTTCTAGCCTGGAGAGGAAGTGTGCCCAGGATCAGGGCCTAACAGTCAAGAGGAGGTTAGGTTTGGGGGTCATGTTAACAGCTAACAGATGAAGTTACAGATTAACTCATCACTAGCATTGGTTGGTTAATGTACAATTTGGTAGGTAACTTCAAGAGTCCTGGCCCAAGTTCAGAGTGGAAAAAAAAATAGCAGCATTCCCTTTTCTCATTAAAAATTTATTAAGTGAAGAAAAGGAAAAAACGGATACACACAACCAACACAGATAAATCTCAAAACAGTTATGCTGAGTGAAAGAAGGTTAAGAGTACATATTTGTAGGATTTCATTCATATAAAACTGTAAAATTCCAACTAATCTATAGGACAAGAAAGCAAATAATGGTCATCTGGGGACTGGTGAGGAACAGAGGGGTGGGGTGGGAGTACCTTCAAAGGAGCATGAGGGAACTTTTTGGAATGACAGAAAAGTTCATTGATTATAGTGATGGTTTCATGAGGGATGTGGGTGTGTGTGAAAACGTATCACATTGTATACTTTATATATGTCCTGCTTATTCTATGTCTATTATACTTCAATATAGAACTTAAACAGATGGGGAGAATCCACAAATATTCTTTTTCTGTTATTCCTCTAATTTCTTAAAAGCAAAATTCTGACACCAAGAACTCTTTATCATGTGATGCTGGTAATTTTAGCCAATATGGGTAAATTCTAAAGCCAGTCTAAAAAAAATTATCCAGACTAAGCCAGGTAATACCTCCTTTTGAGGCTCTTAAACTGTCTTCAGTATCCTAAAACAAATCCACTCTCAATGAACCTGGGTGAATGGCTAGGGAAAGCTGTAGCACAGTGCCTGTGTGGACTCTGGGAAGCAGGCAGATTGCAGGTCAGTACACATGAGAGTATATTACCTCAACATAAAGATGACTGGGACTATGTCGGGGTGGGGGAGGGGGTGAGGTGTGCACACGGGTGTTTCTGCACTTGCTACTGCTGCTCAGAGTCAGGGGAGCCACTGGCCTGGCTTTTTTTTTTTTTTTTTATTCCTGGTTCCCTTACTAAATTGATGCCCTTAGGCAAGTCACTTCATATCTGGTCCTCAGTTTCCTCCTCTGTAGAACTGGGACAGTGATAGGACTTCACTAAGTTGTTGAGGGGCTCAAATAGTTCATGGATGTAAAGTGCTTGGCATAGTTTGGGCACGAGGTAGGTGGCAATTAATGGCAGCTGTGATTACTGCTCATTGATCTAGACCTAAATGAGTAACAGCACTAGGAGGTGTTGATTGTTGCAAATCAGACAAAACTGCTCTGAGAGAAGGACCTCACATTTGAGTTTTGAACTGGGCATATCAATGTCTTTAGTAATCGCTTTAGCTTGATGTCATGAATACAAGTGTCATTGTTTTCCCCTGCACTTGGTCTCTCATTTGGAGCAGAACTGAAACAATCTCCTCTATAATTAGGTCATCAGAATGTAAACTGCTCCACTGTGATCTTCAATCCTTCCTGGCTCAATTGAGAGTTACAGATAGCTCCTCCTGCCAAGTGTTACAAGAAATTCACACCTGTCAGAGTAGACTTGAAAAAATCGGCCACAATGCTTCTATCAAGAGGTAGAGCTTAGGGGCACCTGGGTGGCTCAATGGTTGAGCGTCTTTGGCTCAGGTCCTGATTCCAGGATTTTGGGATCGAGTCCTGCATCAGGCTCCCTGTGGGGAGCCTGCTTCTCCCTATGGCTATGTCTCTGCCTCTCTCTGTGTCTCTCATGAATAAATAAATAAAATTTAAAAAGAGAGAGATGGAGCTTATTTCTATGACTCTTGAAGCTGGGTTTGGTCACATGATCTGCTTTGGCCAATGGTTCACTAGCAAACACCATGCAGAGGCTTGGTAAGTGCTTGGCCTAGGGCTGGCCCTCTTTTGCTGCTGGAAACTCTTAGACTGCCATGTGAAGAGGCCTGGGCTACCCCTGGGTGAGGAGAGACCACATGTCAAGAGGGCACACCTGTTCCAAGTGAAGCCCCAAGGAACCACCAACACAGACAAGAGATCAACCACGCTGGCTCAGCCCAGAACTGCTCAGCAGACCCACAAAATCAAGAACAAATGAAAATGATTGCTGCTTTTAAGATTCTAAGTTTCAGGGCAGCTTGTTAGGCAGCAAAACCCAAACAATACACCTGTGTGAAATGAAAGCACCACGAGGTCATGCCACCTCGCCTGGGTTGTTCTCCTTGCCGTTCCATAACCCTATTCATGTGGCTTTGTGCTCAGGAGCCTGCCTCTCTCCTCTACATCCAGGTTCCCTTTGCTGACTCTTTCATGGTCCCTGCTTGCCTCTGGAAATTTCCAGACTCTAATGTCCTGTTTATATGTACATCTCTCTCCTCAACTCCTCCTCAGTCTCTTTTCTTGACTTTCCCTTCTCCTCGTCCCTGCCTCCATGTCTTCCTTGAAGTCATTCTCTTCCTAGTCCACACTCTCTTCAACAAGCCCATTCAGACTCTTGGTTTGAACCCACACTCCCACCCAGTGGCTTCCCAAACTTCATCTCCAGCTCTGACCCTTTTCTTGAATTCCAGGGCCCCAATTCAGCACAACCAAAAGCAGTCACCAAGTTTTTCTCAAACCTGCGCTGCTTGCCTCAGATTAATGGCGCTGCCATGATGGGAGCCTAGACCCGTCTTCTTCCTCCTCTCTCCACACCCAGGTTGCTCAGTTCCACCTCCAGAGTGGGTCACTCTCAAGCAGGCTCTCTCCTTTCACCTCCCTGTCTCTACCCTTTTGTTCTGGTCCAACCCATACATAATAATGCTAAGAATTATCTTCTTGCCCTGTTCCGAGTCAAGTTCCAACTCCTCTACTTTGATGTTCAAGACTCAACTTAGTTTGGATGAAGTCTACCTGGCCTACCACCTCTCCCACTGTCTGCCACTGAGTGTGCTCTAGCCACACCGTTGCCCATTTCTGAACAATTAAGACACTAACCTCCTTGCCTTAGGTTATGCCTTTTACCTTAACTGCTCTCCTGGATCTTTCTTTATCTCTCAAAGCTCTATTCATACTCAAGGACCCACCTAAAAGTCTTTCTCTGAAAGCCTAGCCCAATTTTTCCAGAACCATCTCTATATCCCTATAGCCTCCATGTGAGCCCCTCTTATGAATCCTTGCTTCACTCACCCTGGTTGAGAGACTATATAAGCATCCTGTTTTCATGTCCCATAGGCTTACGATGGCCGTATGTCCCACCCCTAGCATGGCCAGGTCAGCCCTGCTCTACACTTGTTTTCCCACCATAATGAAAAACAATAGCATCCCCTTTCCATTCTCAAACATGTCCTAGCTTGAATGACAAATAATATGGTTACCCTACATTGATCTTACAGTGATTGACATAAATCAGAGACATAAAGGTCCGCTAACCCAACCCATCTTGGATGATTCTTCATATTTATTGTCACAGAGCATTGATTTATGTTCACACTTGATTCACTCAATCTTCTACAGACAACCTTGATGGTATTCCCCCAGCAGTTTAAGATCATACCATGGAGATCACAAACTGCAGCACCAGGGGCCAAGTGTGAGACTGATGGCAATAGATACGCTGCCATAGTGTGAGAAAAACAGCAGTGTGGTGGGGTCTGTGGCAGATGAGACAGTGCACACCTGTCTGATGGGAGCAGCTTCCATACACCTCAGGTTATCTTTACCAGAGGGGTGAGGCACCAGTATTGCCAGAACTTCTGATTTTCCAAGAGAAGGTAGAAATGTAGATTTTTAAATCTTCCAACTGAAGTGTTGGCAACTGATTTATACTTAGAACACTGAGCAGGTGTACCCTGAGTGGCCAATGGCTCACATCTTTGGCCTTTAGCAAACCCACAGATCTCTGCCTGGAAAACATCCCACCTTCAGGAATGGAAATAAAGGAGTGGGCTTCAGAGGTAGGCTGAGTCTGCCTCTGCCACTTATCAGCTGGGCAACAAAGATTATTTGTGGCCACTGTCTAGGTTTATTTAGAATACACGGTGCAATCTTCCTTTCTAGGTATTAGTTTTCTTTCCCATTTGAAGTCTCTTAGATGAAAATGTGTGGCAGAGGTGGCTCTACCACCCCTCACTGAGCACAACCCCTAGGATGCTCTGGGGAGCTTCACCAGAAGTTTCTCCAGCTAAAGTTACAATGTTCTGATATAGCAGCCCCACTCTGCTCACAGCTCACCCCAACCTAAGCCAGCACTCACTCAGCTGGGGCAAGTTCTTTAAATCAGAATATGTAAACATCTCATTTGAAACTCCCTGGTTAATCAGTAATCACTCTTAAATACTAAGAGGTCACTCTCATATTAAGGAACAAATACACTTCTGTTTCTATCGCCTCTAACAGGTAATTTGCAAAAATCCCTAAATTCAAGCTCTATCTCAAATCTCATTAAATTAACTCTTAAATTTAAGTCCCTTAAATTAACCTTCATTGAACAAGTGAAAGGATGGCCTCATTAAGGCTTTTCCTACTGTAATTATTCAGTGTTACCAAGACTTTACTTAGTAGAACAAACAAAGGAAGTGGGTTCTGGTATAACCTTTTATTTGCTAGAGCTCCCACCCCTTGCCCTAGCAAACCCTTGTTTTCTCATTCACTTTTTTTCTAAAGAGAAAGTTCAGTAACGCATTACAATCTGTCTCCACATGTTCATCTTCCTTAGGTGGTCAAATACCACTTCACAGGCTCAAATGCACCTGTCATAGGCTGGGAGGACACTTCGTCAGTCTAGTGTCTAGATTTTCATGCAAACATGAGGTCAATGCACTGGGAAGCTCTGCATGAACTGTGACAATGACCTTTGCCAGTACAGAAACATCATTTAGTAATGATCAGTTGACCTCTTGCAACATTATTTAGTTCGGAGTATAAGATACAACCCCTTATCAGCCAAGCCTGTTCTAGCTTTAATCCGTTTTTTCCCCCTTTTCCTTCCTTCTTGTCTTAAAGTCTAGAAGGAAGGGTATCAACCCAAAGCGATACTTCAAAATCTGATTGCAATTACATGTTCTTTTCTTATTATTTTTTTTTTTCAATTACACTTTGGACTTCTTAGGCTACAATTAAGCATTAAAAAAAAATCAAATGGCAACTTTTAGGCAATTATTAGAATAAAGGTTTTGCATGTACATCTTTTTACATCACACAGCATATTACATAACTTTCAGAGGGTTTAAAAGAATTTGTCACAAAATAGTCAAGTAGGAAATATTTAACAAGATACCTAAAATAGGCATTTTACTTTATGTAAGATTGAGTGCCCCGCTTTATTACTTAAAAGATAGGACTTATATGGTAGCAAAGTGCTGTGTGATGGAAAATGACAGGCATAATAGGAAATGAGAGAGCACATCTCATGAAGCAGATGTACTAAAGACCAGATGACAGTTGGTAGAGGCAGGTAAGCAGGTTCTGATGTGGTAAAGTGTATGGAAATGTCTCCCCTCTTTTCTTCCAGGAACCTTGACTCTGGGTAGCCCATGCAGAAAAAAAGAGAGACTCCCCAACTTACCCTCTCACTCTTGTTTATTGGTCTCAAGATGCACATCATAATCTGCAGCCCGCCTGGGATGTGGTGGTGTGTATACACTTGTTGGTCGCCTCTGCATCCCTTCTACTGATCGTGTGCCCCATAAGGCCACGAACCTATCTATTAGTGTCACCACTTTATCAGCAGCATCTAGCATACGGCCTGGGATACAGGAGGTACTTAATGAACGTGTTAGTGAATTCCAAAGATGTATTCTGTTCTTCTACACTGAGCTACAAAAGGGGTCCACTTAGAGTCAAGCTCATTGTACTCTTTCAGCATAGCTGGTTGCCTGGGGGTATCTCTGCTTTTTGTCAAATGAGAGGGGTGCCATAAGATGGTTTGTGAGCTCTCATTCCCCCCCCCCCCGGAAGTTCTGGGCAGTATTGCTGCTGAACTGCCTGTGGCTAAGGGATCCCATATACATCAGCAATCACATCACCTCAGCCTGCCTTATGCTCAAGCAGGCCAGGGGCTACTGCTACTGAGGGAAACTGCTGAGGGAATGCAGAGCAAATGACTTCAGATAATTGAGTAACATCAAATATGCTACTACTGTTAATTGCCTTGTTCATTTTTTCAATTATTATTTTTCTTAGATTTATTTATTTGAGGAGGGGGGAAGAACACCAGCAAGGGGTGCAGGAGAGGGAGAAGGAAAAGCAGGCTCCCTACCCAGCAGGGAGCCCAACTCGGGCTTGATCCCAGGACCCTGGAATCATGACCTGACTGACTCAAAGGCAGACACTTAACCAGCTGAGCCACCCAGGTGTCCTTTAATTGCCTTGTTCAAAAAAACAAAAACAAAAACAAAGGATTTTAAAAAGAAGGAGGGGGGGGCACAATCCAAAAGAAAGAAAAAAACTGGTCATTAGAGTGCATTTCTCAGCTCTTCCTGGGGGCAAGATTTGGGCTAGGGTCCTCAGTGTTGTCACAGCAACACTTGGGGTGTCTATAGACATATAAAGTCATATAAGACTTTACAGCAACATGGAAATGACCACAGAAGGAAAAATACAGGGGAAAGATGTTTAGGGAACAAAAAGTTAAGACTTTTGCACTGTCTTTTTCTGAGCATGGAGAGATTCTTAACATTATTAACAATGCTAAGCTGTTCTGGTAAGGACTACCACCAATATTCCACAATGCCCGTGGTTGCTTGCATAAGAAATTGGTGTGGGGTCTAACCCAGGCCCCTCAGATCCACTCACCCCCACCCTGCCAGGTCCTCATGCTACTATAGTAAAGAAGCAATGCAATACATCTAGTATTATTCAGTTTACCCTATGTCATCATGTTTATGGCCTACACAAGCAATCCAATAATCTGCAACAGATTTCACCTCTTGACATCTGAGTCCCTTTTCAAACCCACAGTCATTACAAGTTTAACAGGGAATGATCCAGACTGTTCTTTAGGTACAATTTCAAGGTGTCATGCAAATGATCAGCTCTCCCCTCACCTCTTGCCCTTTCAGTTTGATACAGCTTTAAATTAGCTATGAGTATGACTCGGCAAAGATTTTCTATAACTACAAGGGTAGAGCTGCTACCACATGCTGCCATTTAAGCACACTTCCAAAAGAGCAACAGAATAATTCAAGGACATAATGGTAAGGTTTTCTTTTTCTTATCTTTTTAAAAGGATCAATGTAGCATCTGAAAACTCAGTTTTTTTTATATCTCAACCAACCTGTGTCCCAATGACTTTAAGTAGTTTCTACAAACACCACTGAAAATTAAACCAAGGAGAAGCTGGAACAGGGACAGTTACTAGCACTGAGGTCACAGCACTTCAAGGTCCTTGTTTTCCCAGGCAGCAAACAGATTGGGCCATTTTTCTCCAAAAAGCTGTAGTGGCCTAACCACAAGCATAGAGCTGAAAAAGAAACATCCTGGGATTCCCTGAAACCTAACTTTAGGCAGTATGAGCAAGCTGAGGACTTCTGGGAAATAAATGTAGTGGACACATCCATCCAGCACATGACAACCAGGAATGGGTGGCTCTTTGGCAGCACTGGGCTCCCTACCAATAGGCAGTAGCAGTGGTTGGGTGGGTGGGGTGGCAGGTGTAGACTACTGGTTAGGAATCTGTCCTTTTACCAATGCAGAAGTGGAACAACTACCATCTTTCAGCTCAATTTCTAAATTCAAAGGACAGAACTGATGTGCAAAGAAGAAATGAGCTGGCCCAGAAAGAGTTGGTCTGAAGTTACCTGGATGGAGCCATGTGTGGTGGCTGCAGCTAAAGTCTCTTCCCCTGAGACTCCATGCATTCATTCTAAAGTAGAGTATTGACCCGCTCACAGACTTGTGAATAGTAAAAGAAACTCTTTGTGGACAAGCCCAGCCTGGAGCAGCTGCTCAGGAGAAGCATCCTTCCTATATGTGACTCAAACGTGTGTAATTTCCCCTCACAAATTTTTGAAGTCATTTGGGCACAAGCATCCTGTAACCAACAGCAAACTCAATGACAAAGAAGTTAACAGCCCTCTGGTGATGCGTAAAATACGCGGGCATGCAAAGTTCTCATGCACCCTTCCCACACTTACCAAAGTGAAGGATAATGGCAGTCTTGAGGAATAACTGTCTTAAAAGGCTGAGAAGGCCCTTCAAACTCATTTTTTTAAATCTAAAATTGCCTAAAACTAGTTCTATAATTTATGGACAGCCTGATACTCTGGACCCAGAGAACACTGCTCATTTGCCTTTCCAGGACCAAAGAGAAATTAGAAAGAGAGACAGTCACTTCTAAGCCCTTGAGCAGACCTGGGTGAGTCAATGATACACTCACAGCAAAGCTAAACTAAACAGAACCGGTGCATGCAGGTTCTCCACATATGTGATACTTGTGGGTATCTAGGGAACTAACAGGTGATCAGCTGGAAAGGGAGCACAGCCCCTCCACTTCACAGCCTAGGTCGAACAAAGAATCACATGGAAGGCTGAAGAGGTAAGAGGGCCCCGCCACCCATTTCAAATCTGACCTTGGCCTTGGAACCCCAGAGGTGCAGTTCTCCCTTAACTTACATTTTGTTCACACTTCTGTTCTCCTTTGGGCCTTAAGAAATTTCATGTGCAGTCTAAGCATGGATTTAAGTGTCTCAGCGGGTAGGGGGTGGGGTACAGTGTAAGATCCAACTTGGCCAAGAACTTCAAACGCCCGGCCAATCCAGGTGACCCAGCCTCTCAGGCCCAGACCAAGCTCTTTGTTTTGGGTTAAGCTGGTGGCAGGGTCCCCCGGCTGTGGTGGGCCCACATTGTCGGCTTGTTGCTTCTTTCCCAAAAGAGGATCTTGTTACAAAGAGAAGCTGGAAATTTCTTTGCACACAAGCAGAGACATGGCGGCCCTGCAAAGGCCCCAGGGTAAGGATTAAAGAAAAACAAAATAGAAACCCTTCCATCTCTAATTAGGGTCTTCATTTGCCAAAGTGCCATTCCCCAGCAGGAGGATTTACATTCAGGCCGTTGCTTGGAGTTACTTGGAAAACCTCTCCCAGCAGGTTGGTTCCTCGGTTCAGGCTCCTTCCAGCCAACAGTTTCTGGTTACTTGGAGTAGAGCTGCCTGCATATTGTTTTAACTGGCCTGGCTTCTGCAGCCAGCTTAGCTGTGTGAACAATCTCCCATTCAGAATCCAAAGATAAAAGCACAGTTTGGTTGAAAAATCTTTTTTCTTTCTTTCTCTTTTTCTTTTTTTTTTTTTAACTTGGGAATTATAGGTTTTGGAGCTAGCATTATTTCTCTCATACACAAGAGTGTTTTTCCCCCTCCGCCTTGATTCTCCGCCAGCAAAGGCTGCATCCTGGAGTCCAGCCAGCCGCCAGCCCCCACTTCCTTGCCATTCACACCGTGGGGCTAGTGGCAGCTGGCCATGGAGGCGGACAGGAGATCCCCATTTGCAAGAGGTTCACCACAGAATAGTGTAGCCAGCTTGCTGGACCCCTGTGGCCAGCCTAGGGCACCTTCTGTACAGTTCCTATCATTCTCTGTATCCAGAGCTGCACATCTTCTAACATATCAAGAGCCTGGCCCAAGAAGCAAGATTGTTCTTCCTTTTTGGAATTTTCAGGACAAGAATAAATCACAAATCAAGGCTGGGTAGTAAGATATGTTTGTATAACCTTCTAAGTGTAAAAAAAAAAAAAAAAGTTATGTGAAGACAAATTAATCAAAAAAGAAGAGAGACCAAAAGCACAGGCAATAAAAGAAAAAAAAAACCAGAAAAAAGTGGATTTCATCAAGATTAAAAACTTTTGGTTTAATCAAAGGATACTATCAACAGAGTGAAAAGGGACCTACAAAATAGAAGAAAATTCTGCAAATCATATACTGGAGAAGGGGTTAATATAATATCTAGAATATAGGGATGCCTGGGTGGCTCAACGGGTTAGTGCCTGTCTTCAGCCTGGGGTGTGATCCCGGGGTCCTGGGATTGAGTCCCTCATCGAGCTCCCTGCATGGAGCCTGCTTCTCCCTCTGCCTGTGTCTCTGCCATTCTCGTGTGTCTCTCATGAATAAATAAATAAAATCTTAAAAAAAAAAATCTAGAATATATAAAGAACCCCTACAATTCAACAACAAAAAAACATCTTGATTTAAAAATGGGCTAAGGGTTTGGATATTCTTCTGAAGAAGATATACAAATAGCCAATAAGCACACGAAAAGATACTCAACATCATTAGTCATCAGGAATATGCAAATCAAACTAATGAGAAACCACTTCATACTGCTTAAGATGGCTATTATTCCAAATAAAAACAAAACCAGAAAACAACCTTATCAGACAGTAAGTGCTGACAGGATGTGGAGAAACTGAAATCCTTATAGACTGCTGGTGAGAATTCCACTATTGTGGAAAATGGTACGGTGATTCCTCAAAGAATTAAGCATGGAATACCATATGACCTACCAATTCCATTTCTGGGTATATATATTTCCAAAGGAATTGAAATTCTTGGGGTGCCTGGGTAGCTCAGTCCAGTTGAATGTCTGACTCTTGGTTTCGGCTCAGGTCATGATCTCATGGATCATGAGACTGAGTCCCGGGTTGGGTCAGCACTCAGCAGGGAGTCCGCTTGAGGACCCTCTCCCTCTGTCCCTCCCCTGACTTGTGCTCACTCTCTCTCTCTAAAATAAATATATAAATCCTTAAAAAAGAGAGAGAGAAGAAAGTAGGGTCTTCAAGAGACATTAGTATATCTGTGTCCACAATCCCAATAGCCTAAAGGTGGAAACAACCCAAATGTCCGTTGACAAATGGACTCATAAACAAATGTGGTATATACATACAATGGACCATTATTCAACCATAAAAAAGGAAGGAAATTCTAATACATGCTATAATGTGGACAAACCATGAAGACATCATGCTAAATGGAAAGCATACAGAAGGACAAATTTTATATAATCCCACTTATATGAGATACCTAGAGTAGTCAAATTCAAAGAGACAAAAAGTAGAATGGAAGGTGCCAGGGACTAGGGGAGGGGAAATGGGGAGTTAGTGTTTAATGGGACAGTTTCAAGTGGAGGAGATGAAAGATTCAGGAGATGGGTGGCGGTGATGGTTGCACAACAACGTGAATGTACTTAATGCCATCGAATTGTATTCTTAAAAACGGTTAAAATGGTAACTTTTAGTTATCTATACTGAACTGCAATTTAGAGTGTTGGGGGGGTGGAGGAAGCAGGATGAAAATTAGCATATGGAGAAGGAAAACTGGAATCCTGTTTATGTTTTATGTTGACTGGGCAAGTTCCACCAAGTACCACTTTAGCTCATTCCTGTAAAAATTCTCTTGGATTTTACATTACACTGTTTTATCCCTCTCTTTTACTTAAATTGCCATAGAACAGCAATATACGGCAACATCACAGAAATATCCAAACTGGCAATCTATTTCTAGACCTGAGCACGTCCTGTTCCCTCTGCTGGGAACATGCTCCCCTCCACTCCACTACACACTCCTATTCTGCACACCTCTTGAAAGATTCCCTAGAAATGCCTTCTCTGCCTTATAAAACCATGAAGCCCCATCAGGCCACTCTTTCTAACTTAACTGGCTCTAGGATATACCATGCATTATTTCTGCTCCTGCTGGCCCTGCTTCTGTAATTTCCTCTTCCATCCTTTCCTTACCCCAAAGCCCATCCATTCTTCAAAGTTCAGTTTCATCTCTTTGTTAAAGCCTTCCATGCTAATGCACTACTGGTCCAGAGAGAATTCCAGGAGAAAACGATGTCTGAGCCAAGACAGTTCTCTCCCCATGATGGCCCACCATGGACACTCCAGAGCTGCTTGTTGAACATTGAGGGACCAGGGCAACCAGGGCAAAGAAGTGTTTGGGTAGCTGTAGTTTTGAAGTATCAGGTAAATTCAACATCCCATATGCATTCATCCTTTAAATTACAAAGCCTAGCCCAACAGCTAAATAAATCTTCTTGGTTAACAAAAAAGATACATTGGTCACTTAGATTATCACTGCCACAGAACTCAACTGGGGAATCAATTGCAAGTGGTGAGAGACATTCAACTTCTTAATCCTTCTAGTAAAGCTGCCAAAAAATAGTCATTGGTGTGACTGATGAAAAACCAATAACCTTCTTCTGAAGAGTCACTACATTCAAATCTAGGGTCATCATCAATGCACTCTTCACTTGCAAGGATCTCAGTGGTACCCGGTCCCTCCCATGTCCCTCCCCATTTAGCTCTGTCCCAAGGACACACAGAAAGAAAAGGGTACTCATTCCTTCAGCCTTGAAGAGCCATGTCCAAGTTAGATAGCCTTGACTGGGGAGAAAGGAAAAATATAAAACCCAAAAGGTTCAAGTGAATCTGGACCCTTTACCTTTCTTTCCTAATTTCTTTAAGACATGCACCTGACACCTAAAAGAATCAAACGAAATCATGCCACTGTTCATTTCTGCATGTCAAGTTTAAGGTAAAAAATCTGGGGGAGTTAGCTCAGAACGTGGAGTGAAGGAAGTCATCAACTCCATGGAGAACACACATGATCATCAAACTTGACTCCACAGCCAACACATGGCTGTGGTGCACTAGCCAGTCTCTGAATCATTGAGGATCTTAAACTCCCACTAATAAGAATATGATGTGGAGCATGAACTCTGCCCACCAAACAGCATATGGTGGTGATAACATTTTAAAATATAGAGTAATTGTGTCATCCTCATTTGTCCTTCCTCCTTGTCTGAGCATACAGGTGAGAAAGGTACAATTTCAGACAGTTTTACAAAAGAAGGGAAAGAAAGAAAGAAAGAAAGAAAGAAAGAAAGAAAGAAAGAAAGAAAGAAAGAAAGAGTATTTGTAGAAGGGGAAAATGAGCAAATGATAAAGAGGAGGTATGACCAAAGTATTACGAAAGGTAAAGAATGGTAGGAAGCAGAGAGTTCTAGAAACATCTGATTTTCCATACACGCTCTCTGTAGTTCAGTAAGAACAAGGCAGAAATGAACACCCCAAGCTCCAAGTGAGGGGAGCTGGCTTGGCATCTAAAATATAAGCTCTTCACAGGACATTCACCTTTTAATTCCAGCATCATCATGTAGCAGCCCACCAAGATCATGAAACCACTGATTCTCTCCAATCAGATGCGAGAGGCTTCATTCCTCAGCGCTGTTCAATAAACAAGCAAAAAGCAACCTCAAACCTGGTGGGCCACTGCTCAGGCATCTATAGCCCAGGAGGAGTGAGCACATACCACCTGGCTCCAGGGTGAGGAAGCCAGTGCCACCTGACTGGATTGCATTCTCTGTGGGCCCTAAATACCCGTGTCTAGCTGAAAAAGTTCCACAAGGTGTCTGGGCCCGCTTCCTGTCCCCTTCCAAATCTTCCTCTTCTTTCCCCTCTTCTGTCCCAGATGAGGCCATCTCTTAAGGGGCTTAGGCTTTAATTTCAGAAAGGCTCCCAGGCCCTTACCAACCTATAATCTCCATATCCCATAAAAACCTACAAGGGTGTGTATGAGACCCAGGGGCCATGGTGTGTGTACATCCACACACTCTGCTGAGGGGTATTTCTGTGAGGTAACATGGCCTCAGCCGGCAAAGGCAAGGTTTTCCTCCTGGCAAGCAAGGGTCAGAGGCCTGGCTCGGAGGAGCCGCTTATTGTGTGGCCGCCTGGGGCAGGCAGCAGCGAGCGCTGGGAGGGGAAAGGTTCTCTTTGAAGCACATGGCGCTAAGAGCTTCCCAGTGACCATGGAAACAGGCGCAGTGGGTTCCCAGCCTGAGAACCAGGGAGAGCAGCCGTGATTCAAACACAAAACACACACAGGGTCTGAAAAGCAGAGACAGGAGGGGCCGGGGGTGAGGGGCGGGCAGCCCAGGCTGGCAGGAACTGAGCGGCTCCCTGGTAGGAAAATCTGGCCAATGAAGCCGAGCAGGTTCACGGGGTTTCCTTTTCATTCGAGGCTTTCTTCTCGCTCCCGTCATTGCCCCTCGGGTCCTATTCAGCACCTCATCAGATCAGTAGAGCCAGGCCTTTGGCTGGCCTGCTGGCGGCAGGGCCTGGAACCGGGCGGGAGGTGATCAAAGGAGCCGCCAGTGCAGCCGCCACCCTCCTCCCTCCACTCTGCCCGCCTGCTCGCCCTCCCCGGGTGAGGCCCTGCCAAGGTGATCCGGTGGAAGCCACTGGGGGAGGACAAGGAAGAGAGGCAGCTTTTATGTCTGCCCTTGTGTTAGAGGAGACACAAAGCACAGCTTGACGGAGACACACCACTAGCAGGTCAGGGCTCCCTGCTTCTGGGATGTCTGTGTTCTTACATCAGGCAACGGGGAAGCCACCTAGACTGCCAGGCTCGGGCTGTACACGGATGCCCGGATTCTGAGTCCAAAAGACCAGCGGCCCCAAGATGTGCTGTTTCCTGGCCCTCTTTTCACAGCTGCCTGCCTCCCATGCCCAGAGATGGAGGCAGTTACACTGAAGCAGGTTTCTGAGACCCTGTGCGTGCCTTGTTTCTTCAGGGTTCCGGTTTAAAAGGGGGAGGAAAAAAGCTATCTGGGAATTCTTCCCTGGGAAGAGGAAGCGATAGGATTAGAATCTGTGCAGGAGGACAGATCTCCCATTTACTGATGAGTATCTCTATCTCTTCTATAGGGTGGGACTGGATCAAAGGCCAACTGTCCCATCTGGCCTAGGGCCAGCCAGGACCAGAGACAGAAGCAGAGACAGGAGAGGCTGGGGTGAGGGGCTTCTCAGCCCCGCCTTGCTGCCCTCACCCCGAGAGGTGGCCTCCGGCCCTGACCAGTGTCTCTTGAGGAAGGCAGTGTTTGGACAGGCCTGTAATTTGAGAAGCCCATTAGGTGCGCTCTCCCTTTCTTACCTTTGTTGGGCTGCCAAAATATTTACTTGACTTCTTAACTCCAAATCTCTGAAACACACCTGCATTGCTTAAAACAGGCAATTTTCTTATTTTCTCTTATTCATAGAAGAGAGCCCCAACCTGAGCACAGATGACAAGCGTGCAGAGGATAAAGAGGGTGGGGGCCTGGTTAGAGATGCAGCTTTAAATAATACAACTGCTTCTTAAGAGATGGGTGTAGAACACATTTGGCTTTTGGTGGGGGTGGGGAGTTTGTGGGGCAGCATGTGAACAGTTGAAAGCAATCCCACAGGTCATCCTTTTGTGAAACAAACTGATTCTATTTTGACCTTTTAGGGAAGAGTCCATTTCCATGCCCACTAAAAAATCTGTATGGTAGCCAACTAAACTTATTTTTATTATTATTATTTCTTATCACAATCATGAGCTCACAGTACTATACAAGCTCACAGTACTATAATACCGGCAGAAGAACTAAAGACCGTATGACAGGAAACACGCTATGCTCAAACAACAGAGTATTTGCAGGGTGTTAGATGAATTTTGAATGATATGAATGACCCAGAATAACTGCATTTTTTTTTTTTTTTTTTTTGTAATTTCTTGGTGCTTCTGGCATCATGAAAAAGAACTTGGGAAACCTGTCTCAGTTCCAGTAAGTGTGAAGAGGCTGCACAACCGTCTCCCCTTGCCACGTGCGCCTGTCTATCAGCTCCCGTCCCTGCCAGGGACTGTGAAGCACATACTTGCCAAGGCTGAGTGGCCTGAAGTCAGACCTTCCAGACAGGCTGTGGTTTATGGGTAGAACCCAACATAAGACTGACTTGCACTGCCCGTTGGTGCTGTTTATAGGAGCATGGAATCCTGGTCAGTGACCCCCAGAGGCACCTATGCCCGCCCCCTTCTGAGAATAAGAGCCTAGCCATTAGTTAGAGGCATTATTTTCAGTCTGGTGCTCATCAGCAGACCTTTGCGAGAAAAATTATTTTGGAAACACTAGCTAGATATTGAACATTCTAAAACGGGCCCCTTGAGCTGTTATCTTTTCAAAGGCACAAAAAGCACAGCGGGGGTGTCTTACTGACAGCTGTCACTCGCCTACATCCTTTCTGTAGCATTTCAAAAACAGCACCTCTCTTACCTTTATTTTGATAGACTGTCTCGTCTTCCCTACTTAGACCTGATGGAATATAAACTTAAAGCCGTAAGAAATCAGGTCACTAGGGCTGGTCGGCAGGAGCATCTGTAGTCATGGGCACTTGCTGGGATTCTAGGAAGTGGCAGGCCAATGTCTTCCAGAACCATTATTATAATAGCTAAAAAAAGGAGGAGGCTGGGCAGTAGCTCCATTGTCTTTCCGTATTTTCAACCCAGCCATTCAACTACTAAGCTGGAACTGAAGTCGTGACCACTGGCATGCCTACTGGTCTATCATTCTCCTGCCATAGGATATGTGGAGATGTTGTGGCTCAGATGTCCCAGGTAAAATCAAAGTATCCAGGAAAGCAGGACCAGCAATGGAGAGAGATCAATGCTTCCTGGCCCTCTGCTAACTTTAAGTTACTAGAGGGAAAGAGAGAATAAATTCTTTACTACAAATCCCAGAAGACCCTTAAGTATATGACCATGTAGAATATCACAGTAAAGACAACTATGAGGTCTCAGTGAAACCATGAGCCTTCTAATGGTTTCTTTGGTATGACACCAAAGGCACAAGCAACCAAAGAAAATATATATCAGATGGACTTTGTCAAAATTTAGAATTTTTTGCATAGTAAAGGCCACCATCAAGAAAGTAAAAAAGAGAACCCGCAGAATGGGAGGAAATATTTACAAATCATTTATCTGATAAGGGATGTGTATCTAGGATTTATAAGGAACTCTTACAACTCGATAGATAAATTACCAATTTAAAAAAAAAATGGGCAAAGGATCTGAATAGATACTTCTCCAAAGATACACAAACTTTCAATAAGCACATGAAATGCGCTCAACATCTTTCACCATGAGGGAAATACAAGTCAAAACCACAATGAGATACCGCTTCATACCCACTAGGATGACTGCAATCAAAAAGACAGATGATAACAAGGCTTGGCTAGGATGTGGAGAAATCGTACACTGCTGGTGGTAATGTAGAATGTGTGACCACTTTGGGAAACAGTCTGGCAGTTCCTCAAAAGGTTAAACATAGTTACCATATGACCCAGAATTCTACTCCTAGTTATTAACCCCAAAGAAATAAAAACCTATGCCTACACAAAGTCTGGTAAACAAATGGTCACAAGAGTATTGTTCTTAATAATCAAAATGTTGAAACAATCTAAATGGCCATTCACTGATAAATAAGCAAGTGATAAACAACATACAATGGAATATTATTTGGCAATTAAAAAAATTATGTACTGGGGGCATCTAGGTAGCTCAGTGGGCTGAGTGTCTGCCTTCAGCTTGGGTCATGATCCCAGGGTCCTGGGATCAGCCACCTAGGGCTCCCTGTTCAGCAGAGAGTCTGCTTCTCCCTCTCCTAATGCCCCACCCCCTGCCTGGGCTCTCTCTCTCTCAAATAAATAAATAAATAAATAATATATATATTTAAATGACATACTGATGCTTGCTCAGGCATGGAAGAACCCTGACAACAACAATGAGTGAAAGATACCTGACACCAAAGATTCTACTGATAGGAAATGTCTGGGGCAGCCCAGGTGGCTCAGCGGTTTGGTGCCGCCTTCAGCCCAGGGTGTGATCCCGGGGTCCTAGGATCGAGTCCCACATTGGGCTCCCTGCATGGAGCCTGCTTCTCCCCCTGCCTATGTTTCTGCCTCTCTCTGTGTATGTCTCTCATGAATAAATAAACAAAATCCTTAAAAAAAAAAAAATTATGTGTGCATTAGGGCATCTGGCTGAATCAGTTGGTAAAGCATGCAACTCCTGATCTTGGGATCCTGAGTTCAAACCCTGCGTTGAGTGTGGAGCCTATCTTAAAAAAAAGAATAAATAAAATAAAAATTATGTATGCATGCTGGAATGGAGTGAACCTTGATTCTGGCAATTATGACAATGAACACAGATTCTTTTTTTTTTTTTTTTTTAGATTTTATTTATTTATTCATGAGAGACACACAGAGAGAGGCAGAGACACAAGCAGAGGGAGATGCAGGCTCCACGCAGGGAGCCCGACGTGGGACTCCATCCCGGGTCTCCAGGATCAGGCCCCAGGCCATAGGCAGGCACTAAACCGCTGAGCCACCCGGGCTGCCCATGAACACAGATTCTGAAAGCAACTCCCCTGAGACTGATAGAGCTGGGGCAGGGATATGATGTATTGGGTGGGAGAGGATGAGGGTTAATTAGGATTCCCTGGTCTAAAGAATAGCATAAACAGGCCTCTACTTTGTTGATTTATCAATGAATTCTTCTCAGTGAGTTCACATAGGCATATTTCACTTAGCTCTGGAAATTTGTTTTAAAACAACAAAAATTAAAACAGTATGATGCTGGCCCAAAAAGGGATACAGCATTTACTTGACGACAGTAGATAATGCAGAATATGATCCTCCTCTAGAATTCAGTAGAACAGAGTATGTTACTTTTTTTAAGGAGGAAGATACATAAAATGAAGGAAATGACTTAAAAGGGGTTAGAAGAACTTTGAGAGACTGTACTTAGACATTTCCTGATATTACACATCAAAATAAATTGAGTGATGTAAAGATCTAATATGTTAAAAGGAAAACAGTGCTCACAGAAAAAGTAGAAAAGGCAAAAATGACTCTAAGTTTGCAAGAGAGGGAACAGGATAATTAAGTTTAGCAGCAAGAGAAGAAATCATTAAGGAATCACGATCATGTAAAATTTTTAAACTGCACACCAAGAAATCTAAGCGAATAAACAAAGATAAGAAAACAAAGGGACAGTTAAAAAAATTCTCCAAATGACAAGGAATGAATACATCACTATAAAAAAATCTGCATAAAATCCATCCTTATAAAAAAGCAAAGGATGGGAATTGAAAATTCACAAGACAGGAAATTTAATTAGTAGATGGAAAAGTGCTTAAAGTTTAATATTTGCCAATAATGAAGGATATGCCAATAAAAACAGTAAGATACTATTTTTACCTTTCAAATTACTAAAAAAAAGTATTAGTGATAATATTCAATGTTATTAGCATTGTTTATGTGAAAAATTATTCACTTTTTTTTTTTTAAAGCAAGGTAAACTGAGGAACTTTCCTGGAAAGCAATTTGTAACTGTTTGCATCAGGAGTCATAAAAAAATGTTCATAACCTTTGATCTGTAATCTCCTCCTCGAATATTACCATTAGGGAATAATTCAAAGAGAAGGAAAAACAAAACAAAAAAAAAGCTCATCCTACATAAGGGTTTCAGTATGGCTTATTTGTAGAGATTAAAAATAAAACAGAAGAGATTTAAATATTGAATCCTGAGGTAAATGGTCAACTAAATCATGGTATGTCCTACTGTCATAATAAGCAGTCATTAAAATGATAGGTTATGAAAACAATAGCAAATTGGTAAAATGACTACTATATATTACTAACTTCAAAAGGCCAAAGAGATGTATGTACTTTCATAATAATTACATTAGAAATCAGGCTCAGAGAAGAACACTGGAAGGAATAAACTAAAAGTCACAATCACCTGTGTTAAAGGAGATACTCAAAGATTTTTTTCCTCTCTTTTTTCAAATTCCCCACAATTAATTGTTTCATGAAACAAATATTTACTGAGTGACTACTAAATGTACTAGGTACTATTTTTCGCTCCAGGAATATAAAAATTGTGGTCAAAAGGATTACATTGCTTACACTCTAAAAAAAGGGGGGGGGGTGAGGCACCAGAAAAATTCTGTTTAGTTACAAAAATAATAAAATAAATTAATGCTATAATTTGGGGCATACTTTTAAAATTAGGGGGTTCTAAAAACTTAAGATTTTATCAATTGAAACTCTGAAAAAGAAAATGAAAAGACACTAAGAAAATAACTCACTTTTAAAAACCAAACTACTAGGTGAAAGAGATGAAAAAGAAAGCTTTTGAAGCTAAAGACTTTAAAATTCAGTTTCTAAAAATCAAGCCAAGGTAACAAAAGTTCCTTGCATATTTCACATTCTTTTCTCTGAGGTTCATTTTAAGAGTTGATACATTTGTGAAAACCGGTCAGCATTAGGTTAATGTGTATCAGTGAAAGCCAGGGCCTTTATACATCTCAAGAAATAGCCCGAGTTCTTCATACTAACTAGATTTTTATTTTATCCAGCAGTGTTTAGAACAACTGGAATGTGTTGAAACTCTTATTATTTTTATAACTAGCAAAAATGATGCAGAATTTAAAGTATTTCAGTATCCCAGGGGGGTTGTTCAGACTGCCTCAAACTTAAAACCGAGTACAAAAAGCATTACTCAGAACACATAACCCAATGTCTGATTTGGAAAACAAGATCACCAAAACAGAAATGGTACCTTTCATCAAATAAAATATGGTACTTTACTTCTTTAGAGAAGAGGCAGATTAAGAAAAAGAAACTGCATTTGTCTGCAGCCTACAATGGTCTTGTGACCAAGATTAGCAGCTGGGACTTCACGATGTCCCCAATTCCTCCTGCTTCTGCACTCCATGGGGGATCTCTACCTAGGCCTGTGGTACTCTCCAGGGCAGGTGCAACCTAAGTGCTCTATAATGTGCAATGGTCAAACGTGGTGTGCAGGCTTTCCAGGGGCTTAGTGGGCAATAAACCAATTACATGCAGCTACAATCAAGACAGCCTCCAAAATGTGAAATGCCCATGGACAGGGCCAGAAACACATTTGAGTGTCTTTCGCTTATTTGGGCTAACTCACACACATGGCCAGGCCTGTGCGAGACCCCTCTAAGAATAGAGAGCAGAGGGGACTTTGGGCCTTACCATCAGGTGTGAGAGATTCAGGTCACCCGACATGGGACTGGGATTAGACATATTATAATGACTTATTATGTTAGGTTCTAATTTTTTGATACTTCAAAATGGCCTCTCAAAAGTTGACAAGAGGGGATCCCTGGGTGGCGCAGCGGTTTGGCGCCTGCCTTTGGCCCAGGGCGCAATCCTGGAGACCCGGGATCGAATCCCACATCAGGCTCCTGGTGCATGGAGCCTGCTTCTCCCTCTGCCTGTGTCTCTGCCTCTCTCTCTCTCTCTCTCTCTCTCTCTCTCTCTCTCTCTCTCTCTGTGACTATCATAAATAAATAAAAATTAAAAAAAAAAAAGTTGACAAGAACATTAGCTATTTTTGATGAGCTTTTCCACTGGCCTATAGCACCACCCCCACTTTCCCAGGACAGCCTCATTTGTGGCCCTTGCTTAGTTGAAAGCCTTGCTCAGTTGGAGGGGACAACGACCAGGAGGAGTGTCCACGAGCCAGGCTTCCTCACCAGTCCACGGAGGTGGCCAGCGGCCTTGCGCTCCTCGGACTGGCAAACACATTATTTGTTCTATTCACTTACTCGATCTTCAAAATTCCTTTAAAGCCTCTCAGTGGATTTCAAATAATGGTTTTGGTTAGCCTTTTATAGTTGAAAATGTCATGGATCTACTTAAAAAAAAAAAGTATTGTGCTTAATATAGCCTTTTAACCAAAGAGGTTCCTGGAAGACTTAGGTAGAGAAGAAAAGCATCAAATTAAGAATTTGTGATTTTCACATCAGGCACGTGACCTTAGAAGAAAAGTGGTATTCCCTGAGTTTTTCCTTTTTCCATTCATATCATGCTAATCTTTTCCTCCTGATCTGATTTCTTTTACTAAGTTCCTTTCCTGCTTTCCTTTTTAACCAAATATGGGAGGTATTTACCCAAGCGTTCCCTAAAATAAATCTGAAGAGCCTTCCAAACTTCCTCTCCAACAACAAACCCACCTCAGCTCACCTTAGAAAAAGGACTTCCATCCGCTTGGTAGGAGCAAGTTTAGAGAAGGAAGGAAACTGATTATTTTAGTGGAGAATTCACACATTCCCCAAACTTGACACACATTATTTTTAATCATCACAACTATATTGACAGAGGGAGGTATGGAGAAATGGAGGCAAAGAGAGATTAACTGGCCCAAAGTTACCCTGCTACTACCGGAGTGGAAGAAGTACCATTTGCACCTAGGTCATACAGCTTCCAGATCTAGGCTCTCTGCATTCCTCACATGGAAACACAAACATGCTCGAACATGGAACACACACTTTACCAGAACATACCACAAAGGCTACCGTCAACCTGTCATTATACTGGAGGGCAGTGGGGCAGGGAAAGGAATGAAGGAGGAAGAAGTGGAATTTAAGGTCTTCTTCAGGAGATATTTGTCCATTATAAGACAGGGTGGCTTATTTATGACACTACTGACATTCAGAACCAGATAGTTCTTTGCTGTGTGTGTGTGTGGGGGGGGGGCTGTCCTGTGCATTGCAGGATGTGGAGCAGCATCCTTGGCTTCTATCCACTCAGTGTCAGAAGCACCCCCAACCCTTACCTTACCCCCAATCCCTCCTGGGAGATAGGGAGACAAAACAAAAATGTCTCCAAATTTGGCCACGGTGTCCCCAGGGCTGGGAGGGAAGACACAACTCCAGTTGAGAACCACCATAATAAGTGGACTCAGGGGCCTCAGGGTGGCTCAGTGGTTGAGCACCTGCCTTTGGCTGAGATGGTGATCCTGGGGTTCTGGGACCAAGTCCCTGTAGGGGGCCTGCTTCTCCCTCTGCCTGTGTCTCTGCCTCTCTCTGTGTGTCTCTCATGAATAAATAAAATCTTAAAAAAAAAAAAGTGAACCCAGATAACATGCTCTGAGAAGATCTGACACAAGTAAGTGTCCCCAAGCACAGGAGACTCCCAGGGATACCCTGGCAATGTGCTGTAGTCACAGTGCCCTACGCACTTCTTGACTGGAGGAGGCCAATGCCTGTGATGGAAGCAGCTGCCTCTGAGACCCTGCTAAATCTGCCATCTTCTCCCCTTTCCCACAGTGAGTCAGACCACAGGTTTCAGTCCCACCATCCTGCTGGAGATGGGAATATCCTACTCAAGAGTGCTAAGCTGGGCTTGGCCCGTGGACCAGGGCATTCAGGTACCTGAGGAAATGCAGGTCTGTGACCAAAAACCCCAAAGAGAAGGACAGGCTGAAAGATAAGCTCCCCACACACACCCACAGGCTCTTAGACAACTCTGCAGCCTGACCCAAGTTCCCACACATTTTTGCCTTAAGCAAAGGCCTAATTAAGTCCTGTTATCGAAGGTCAAGGCTGAAGGTTGGTATGGCAATGGAAGCCTGAGAGACAGACCTTTTTACTTAAGTTCTTTAAATTCATTGCTCAGTTATTTGTTATTAAATATAGACAACAGCAACCCATTGGTTTTATTCAAATTACTTGAACTTCAGAACCAACACTCTTTTGACTCTGATATTACAGAATAATTTCATGACAACACATTCACCTCTAATTTATGCATGATCCTCTAGTTTCTGCTCATTTCTGCTAACTTTATTTATTTATTGAGAGAGAGTCTGTGTGTGTGTGTGTGTGTGTGTGTGTGTGTGTGTGTGTGCGCGCGCGCACACGAGCACACACACATAAGCAGGGGGCAGGGAGGGGCAGAGGGAAATGGGAGACAGATTTCCAAAGCGGCTCCATACCCGGCTCTTGGTCTCAGGAGCCCAATGCAACTTAGGTCTCAATCTCATGACCCTGAGATCATGACCTGAGCTGAAATCAAGAGTCAGAGACTTAACTGACTGAGCTACCCAGGCACCTGGATGCTAACTTTTCCCTCAGCGAAGCTCAAGGAGATATCTTATGGTGGGGATGTCATGCTAGTTCAGTGTTCTCAAATCTCTGATCTCCTTTTATATTCTCAAAAATTTAAGAACCCTAGAGAACTTTTTTTTTTTTTAAGATTTTTTTATTTATTTATGGCAGCCGGGGGTGGGGGGGAGCTGAGACATGGCAGAGGGAGAAGCAGGCTCCATGCAGGGAGCCCAATGTGGGACTCGATCCCGGGTCTCCAGGATCACACCCCGGGCCGCCTTGGCGCTAAGAGGCTGGGCCACCAGAGCTGCCTACCCCAGAGAACTTCTGTTTCTGTGGGTTTTACCTGTTAATATTTACCATTTTAAGAATTAAAACAGAGAAATATTTATTTGTTTTTAAGTAAACTCTTCACCTAACATGGGGCTCAAACTTACCACCCTGAGATCAAGAGTTGCATGCTTTACCAACTGAGCCAGGTCAGGCGCCCCAACACTAAGAAATCCTTAAAGCACAGAATATATGAGCACACGTTCCATTAGCTGACAGAACAATGAAGTCATCACATAAAATGATGCCTTGGAGAATCCCACCGTACACTTGGAATGAATGACTCAGCAAGTGACAGTGTTATTATGAAAATAGCTCTGGTCTTGTGGGATCATCTGTGGGAATCTCTATGGAACCCCCACAGAAAAGAAAAGCCCCAGTGTGCAACAAGCTTGGGCAAAGCCTATTCATCATCATGGGGTGACAGTCTCCTTTCTGGATTATTCCTAGCCCATTAAGCACCAACTACTGCCTATCACTGTATTACACATCAGGTTCCGCTTAATATTTGGTAAAGAAATTCAAACAGTGAATGTCATTTTCGTGCTTTCTGCTGTGGCATGAAAAGAGAATACAAATAAATCCATTTTTCCTTTAAAAAGTTAATTTTTCCTGAATTCTCTATTGTAGGAGTCGATCTTTGAAAGAAATTTTCCTGGGGGTAGCCTGGTATACAAAGGAGGATTTGGTCTCTTTTCTCACTGTACTGGATCCTCTATCACATGTCTTATGGGATGCAGGGTTTGCTTTCTCCCAGGACCCAGAAGAAGAGGTCATCACTCATAGCGGGATTAGGCTCCATCACTTTAGGAATGAAATGCTTCCTTTTCTTATACCTACTGCCACCATCAAACTTCATATATTGTGTAATGCTTTAAGTAATACCACTTGTTCTTTCTTGTGGGAAAATATATATAAAACACCATTTTACCTATTCTTAAGTGTACAGTTCAGTGGCATTAAGTACATTCACGGAGTTGTGCAACAGTTACCACCATCCACCTCCAGAACTTTCTCATCTTTTCCTGAAAATCTCTCCCCACTGAATACTAACTCTCCAACTTCCCCTCTCCACAGCCCCTGGCAACCACCCTTAACTATTTAAGTAACGGCATTTTGAGCACTAGAAGAAACTGAAGGGTAGCATGGGAGGGAGAGAGGATGGACCACAAGGCTTATACTTTATATAGTGTTTTCAGTTGTACCATGAGCAACACTTGACAAGCACCATCTCCCTTAGGTGCTGCTCCCACTGAGGAGGTAGAAATATGCCAAGGGGCCTAGGGGCTGTTCCAGGTCACAGAGATCAAAGGGTTGGAACTGGGGATTAAATTCAAGTTAGTCTGATGTCTAAACCCAAGTCTTAACCATTATAAGCTCTCTCTCCTTTTAACCCTCCTGAGACAATTAAGTTCCTTTGACTCTGTTTTCTACTTTCCAGTCATTTTGGTTTCTAGGGTCTTTATTCATTCTCTGCAAAACAGTAACCAAGACACTATAAGGGCTGGATGTGGGTTTGTGGAGTGAATGTAAGGGTTCAATCCTCTGCCAACCTCTCATTCTGGGTGTCCTGTTGCTTATGGGAAGAGCCGGGATTACAGACCAGCTCTCTGGCCTCACAGTGGAGCAGTTTTCCACCCTGACACACTACATTTCACATTTGCCTAAATGTGAAAACAGAAAAAGAGCAGATGAGCAGACTAGAGAACTATGAAGGCAAACACAAGGTGTCCTAAGCAATGCCAGTGGCCTGAAACTCATCAAAGCATCAAAGAAAATTGACATCCAGGTACCACTTCCTTCCCAGAAACATCCATCAGTGAAGAATAACCCAATCCTTCCCTCCCCTATCAGCCTAGGGAATAAAGACTACACTCCTTAACCCGAAAGCCTCTTACTTCCTCCAGCAACTTTCAATGCCCCTTGAAGAACTTGCTTTCTTTCTTTCACCCCATTCCTGGAGCTTCTTCTCCCATCTCTTCCTGACTCATACAGCCCCTCTCTGTAAAATGCATCTGACCCCAGCAGCCCCATGAACTCGCCTCTCCTCACAATTACTGTCTGTACCAGGGATTGGGCCTTGGCTCAGGGCAAGGAGAGGAATAAACTCTTTATGGTCCACATGAGCCAGAAGTCCCCCCCACCCCCCCACTGATGCCTCTCTGAATGGCTCAGGATAAATTGAGGACATCACCAACCAGCTAACGATCCCATATATGACTTGATGACTACAGGGAGATGGTAGCCCAGCAACATCACTTCTTCCTCCCATTCCCCACACATGGTTGGGTAGGAAGCTAAGTTCTGTGCTTTCCCAGCACCACATCACAGCTGACCAGACTAGAAGTGACTGCCAGATCCAAGATGGGCTAACAAATCCCTTTTCTGGAATCCTTTAGGCTCAAAACCAAGAGTGTCAGGCCCAGGGATGCTGGGGGTTATGTCTCCTACCAAGCAAGTGGAGAGAAAGAGGAATGAAAGAAGGTATACAGAAGACTTGTGGAAGAGCCACTGGCACTGAGCCTCAGAGTCGGCTGTCCTAGAAGAGCAGCAGCACCTCTCATGGGTTCCCTGATGCCACCCAGGAGCTTCAAGAGCAAATCCCTTTGGGCTCAACACTGCAGTTTAAGGTGGGTCTCTATGAAGTGGAATCAACAGTCCTAACCAAACCAGTAGCTACTAAAAAGCATCCGATTTTTATCTACAAACTGGTAAAGACGAAAGTGGGGGAGGGGAAGAAACTAACACGGATGAGGCCGTAGAACAGTCTTTATCTCAGATCTCAGGTTGGCTACTTGGGAGCTATTTGAACTTAGGTTATGTACAGAATGCCTCTGGGACTCGATTTCCTCATCGTAAAATGGGAATCTGGACACGATCTCAGAGTCAGTCTGACAATGAAAGACGCAGCCTGGAAAGCTCCTAGTGCTCTGCGAGCAGCCCAACACATTATGGCTGCTTTTACATTTTTGTCGGCTGTCTATGGTTAAGTTCTCCACAAACATCTCGCAGCTCTCCTGATGCAATGACAAAGACAGTACAAGCCCCAAGGAAGAGCACAAGGGCCCCTGGACTGAAGTGACCTTTCTGAGGTCACTACCAGAGCTGGGTCTCTTTGACCAGAAATTCCCTGCCTTTCTTGTCTTTTCATTAGTTTCCTCACACTGTCCTCCTAGGTACCAGAAAGAGCCAGTCCATGCCTATTGACTGACATGTTGTCTTTCAAAGCCCTCCCTAAGGCCCCACTCCAACGTGGGATGAGGGGGAGAGGAAGTATATTCTGCCTCCATTTATGGAGTCTGGGCCAGGTGGGCTTTGTCAGAAACTCCAGCACATTCTGTGTGCTCCTGCCACAAGATCCTCTATTATGTGGATGGGTCATAGGAACTGAAGCTAGTTAAGTCAACCTTCAAAATTCTCCCCCATCCCATAAGATGCTTAATAAACACTGTCTAAACTAAAGGGTTAAAATGCCCAGGACATACGCAGATTCCTGCATTCTGGGGATGGTTTAAGACCCTTACTTTCAGTAGCAAGTTCCTCAGAAATGTCAATTTTATTCTATTTTAATTTCCTAGCACTTAAACTGTCACAGGTAACTGAGTCTGCCTTTCAATGATACAGAGAATCTCCCCAAACTAGAATCTCAAGGGCAGGTTTTAAATGACACAAAAGCTCAAAATATTGGAAAAGTAAGAAGCCCGTAACAGCCTCTTAACGCGAAGTGAAAGAGAGAGACCCAGAAAGTGGTGAGATTTGTTCTGTGCCTGGTGTGATGCACGGCCTGGCCTTGTGCCCCTGGCTGGCTAGATCCCTGTAGGGGGCTTCGTCTCACCCCAACTCTGCCTCCCTAGCTGATCCTACCATCTGCCCTGTCTCCTACAGCATCGAAAAGATTACAAGGATGGGAACATAAATCATTTTTCTCTCATGAGTTTATAGTGTTCCCTTCTGAGGAGTTCAAAAGCATTCAGTAATAAACCAAGGTGATGAGTTTATGTCTTTTGCATTTAAAATGAAACTTTATTTGAACTCCTGGAGAGGCATTTACAGTTTTTTAATTTAGGACATTCCTCTCTTGTTTCAACATTTTGCCCCATGGCATTTTCTGTGGGCAAGTAGGTGACTGAAGGTGGAGGGTGATAGAAGGAGAGGGGTCTGTGTCTGGCCCCCCCCGCCCCCCCCGCACTGTTCTCCCACAGGCTTTTTACGAATGCCTGACAAAGTCCTCCCTTCCATGGATTTCAGCAAGTCTCAACATCTATATGGAGGAGTCCTTCCTCCCACCCCCACACTGACTTGGCTTCAGTTTCTTCCTTCTGTGCTTCTCTCCACTGCCCACCGTCTTCTTGCCCTAGCCACCGAGAGCAAAGAAATGAGAGAAAAGCATGCTATCTGCAGGAGACAGAGCTGCCCACAAGGATCACTTTGCTTTTCTTTATCCTAATCTCTTGCTAGGGGCTCAAAAAAAAAAAGGAAAGGGCAGTTAGCAAAGTTAACAAAATCGAAGCTGAGGACAGTTACATTTTAAAATGAGAAAGAAAAAGAGGAAGGAAGGAAGGGAGAAAGAAAAAAAGGAAAGAGGGAGAGAGGGGGAGATGTGTGAGTCATCACACCTCCTGTACAGACCTAGGCTCTAAACAAATGTGAAGCTGTCTTGCTTTGTCTGGCCCAAACATTTTTGCTAATGATTTTATTCAGGTGTTAAGCCAAATTTCAGTAACTAACCACGTGTAAATACTGCCTGGCCACCACACAGCCTTTCCAAACAGAAACGAGGTTTGGGGAGAGGGCTCTTGCTTGCAAGCAGGTAGAACCACACACTTAGCTTCTGCATTCAATAAATATTTGGTGAATGAATAAACCCAAGAAGTACTTAATGATTCGATATATGTCAAGGGTTTTTATTCCCCCTGGCTTAGCAGGCCCAACCATACAAAACTCTTCAAGGAACACCACTACATGGTTGTTCTAGGTGGGGGGAAGGAACAACTGGGTTCTCTGAGTGACTTCAACATCACTAAGCCATTGAACAACAATGGGGTGTCCCTGAGAAACCTGTTCCAACCCACTTATAGACACAACAGATGCAAAGGTAGAGCTCCTCTGGACTGGGGCAAAGCAAATTAAGCCAAGCTGCTGAGCCCTGCATAGCAGCAGCTTAAGTACAGGAGAAAATATTATATAAGGAGTGTACTACCTACAAGGAAAGCAGTGTTCCTACCCTTTGGATGTAGCTGGCATTTCTCCCAGGAAAACACTAAAGTATTCTCAAAGGAGTCGCTGCTTTCCTAGCATCATTAAGCAGTTCTGGCTAACTATTTAAACGATGAAGTATCAGGGCCTGGGTCACCTAAAACACCTTGATTTGACTTCATGAACTGTAAACCAAACAGGTAATAATTCCTGGGTTGGTTTCCACCACCACCACCGCCACCACCACCCTCCACCCCCAGCCCCCTGCTGCTATAAAAGAGCAAGAGAGCTCGACAAGTGCTCAGAAGCTTCAGAAGATAAGTGAGACATGAAAATCACAAGTTAGACCCATAATGGTCTCCTGGACTGAAAGTCTTTCAGGAGACCCTGGCTGGGACATCTTCAAGTCTGAGAAAGGCTCCCCATCAAGGACCCTGTATCAAAACCACCTCCTCTCTTGCCTGGATCCTCAAGAGGTCAGGGACCAGAACTGTTTTCTTCCCAGCTGTCTCCCCATGATATCTAGACAGCAGCTTCTGAGATTATTAAAAAATAAAAATAAAAATAAAAAAATCCAGGCAATAACATGATCCTTAGGAGATACCTCCTTCCCTTCAACTAAAATTCCAATAACTTTCTCCAAACCTTTCCCTTTAACAAAATGATCCAGTTCAGTTTAAAACAGATTGTTATCTGTCATATTTTAAGATCATTGATGGATAGTTTCCCAAAATAAATTTATTTCTATCTTAACACAGCAGCCAGAGATAATGCTGAACCCTCTTGGCTCACAGGTCTTTTTTAGTACTTCTAAATGGGATGAGAGCAGTCAATGGCAGCAAACATTTTTTGAGAGCTTACTCTGCTGGCCGTTTGCATCTCATCTCACCTCCTAACCATCCTATGAGGTAAGTTCTAATATAGGACCATAATTGCTGTCTGCCATTCTGAAACCAAAAAAGCTCTAAAACCCAGAAGTTTTTCCATAACTTACTTGGCAGCAAAACTTAATGGACCTGAACTCATTTAGAGGCAAAGCTGCCCTGAACTAACACAAGGCGATTTAGATTTTAGTTTATCCCACTTAATGTGAACATCATATCGTTTGCTACGCAAATAGGCATGTGTTTAATTACTGAGAACTGCCCCAGACCTCCTGGAGGTTACTTAATATAAAACATGTACAGTCTTACTACCTTTCTAAACTCCCCAAAGCTCAGATTTCTGGAACTTCTCTCCCTGAGGGTAGAAGGTACTATGAACCTCTATTATGAACCCATTTCACAGATAAGAAACTGAGACTTTTGGAGGGAAGGTGACTTGCTTAAAGTCACAAAGTGACAAGAGGTGGAGCTGACTCTTAGGCTGGCAGGCGCTATCAGAGTCCAAGCTCAGAAGCTCCATGGGGCGGCCAGGGGCAGGTTGCTGCCAGAAACGTACGTCTTAGTCCCCATCTCACACGATTCAGCTGGGAAAGAATGCTGTGCCTGCATGGCTCTGCCTTGTAACCTGCTCTGTGAGGAACTGTGGAAATGGGAAAGCAGAGAACACCAGTTGGAAGTGTGGCCATCCTCAGGGCCTGACACTTACCTTGCCCAGGACAGTGAGGCATGGTTTTGGGTCCAATTCTGGCTGTTCCAGCTTCACCACTCCTACCCAGCCATATTCATACAAGTCCTCTTCATCATTGTTATTACACAGGCCCAGTGGGTGCATCTAGGAAGCAAAAGAGAAAGGAAGCTTCAATATATAGGCCACAGATGTGCTTGACCCACATTGCACATGTCTCAGACTCAATAGTGAAAAGTACTCTAAAACTTAAAATTAAATGAGGGGGGACAGATTTTACAGATGCTTTCTCGGTGTCCTTTTCCCCCCCAAGTTTATTTATTTATTTATTTAAATAATCTCTACACTCAACATGGGGCATGAACCCACAACCCCGAGATCAGGAGTCGCATGCTCCTCGACTGAGCCAGCCAGATGCCCCGCTTTCTCACCACTTTGTAAGTGGTCGTCACCCAGGGTGGACACCAATTGATGGGACGCAGGGCAAGAAAAACTGCATAACTCCCATATAAATACCTATCTAAATTCCTGTGAAACATCATAATATTTAGTAGCAATTACAGATAAAATTAACTAGGTTAGTTATCCTAGACTATTTTGGCTTCTAGACCTTAAGGACACACCTCTACTGCAAGTTTCGCAAGAGGACTCAGAAACACATTCAGGAATTTATGGAAAGACCATTGGACATATAGTAGAATCACCAGTATAACTAACAAACTGTTTAAGAGGCAACTCCTGGCTACTGGGGAACAGATGAAAATTTTTGAGGATTCTTTCAAAACGGACAAAGCAGAAAATCAAAAATAGGAAGAAGACCATCATCAAATTCTCGCTAGTAAAAGTGCAGTCAATGAAAGTCTAAAAACAGAACAATAGGGCAGCCCGGGTGGCTCAGCGGTTTAGCGCCGCCTTCGGCCCAGGGTGTGATCCTGGAGGCCTGGAATCGAGTCCCACGTCAGGCTCCCTGCATAGAGCCTGCTTCTCCCTCTGCCTGGGTCTCTGCCTCTCTCTCTGTCTCTCATGAATAAATAAAATCTTTAAAAAATAAAAAATAAATGACAATTAAAAATTACGTAAAAACAGAACAATCCCCAAGTCTGCACTCACAGTTCTATCATTGGGTTTTATCAGGCAGGCTCTGGAATCCCCAGTAACAATCTGACAAGAGGAAATCATCATAGGTAAACTAACCTATCAAGAAATTAATGAGTCTAGGGGTGCCTGGGTGGCTCTCCCTCCACTCGTGTTCTGTCCCTCACTTTCTCTCTCAAGTAAATAAATAAAATCTTAAAAAAAAATTAATGAGTCTAGCACAGTGCTAAACTCTTTAAATAACTGTAAGAAATGTGTAGAGACACAAGAGACCTAAGAATCCATTGTGGTTGACAGAATAATATCTTCCAAGGCTGGCCTCTAAAAGCTGAAAAGATAAGAAACAGATTCTCCTACAGAATTCTCCTACAGAGAGCCTACAGAAGGAATGTCACCTACAGATCCATTTTTGACTTTTGACCTCCAGAAGGCTAAGAGAATAAATTTGTGCCGCTTTAAGCCACTAAGTTTACAGTAACTTCTTAGAGCAGCAAATAGGAAACTAAGATACTCTTTTTATCCCCCACTCATTTTATAGATGAGAACAGAAGTTCAAGATAGGTAGATTTACCAAGACAACGGAGCCAGTAAGTGGCTGCACTCATAGGTGACCTGGCCCTCAGATTCACAGTCTGGTGCCTTCCCACTTCACTTGCTTAACTTTACCATCCCTTCCTCCAAGAACCAGTCATCTGACTGGGAGGGAAAGACCAAGTGATTAAATCTTTAGGAAAAAATGTTGCCAACTCTAAGTTCTGTGGTACTAGAGTTGCAACATGAATCTAGTGTGGGCAGCAAGAGTTGCTGGAATGTTCAGGAAAGCCCCATGCTGAGCTGTGAGCTGAGGTTCAAGGAAGAGTCAGATTGGTCAAGGAGAAAGGAGAGACAGCAGGCAGTTTGTTGTCCTAAGCCTGGGGTAGAGGAACTACGGGCTGGAGGGGGAAGAGGAACCAGACCAGTCTGATAAGTATGAAGGACCAGAGTCTAGACCAAGAAGAGAGACAGATGAAAACTAGAAAGGTGTTTGGACCCCAATACAACACCACAGGTTCTTGAGTGGAAGAGTGGCACACTGAAAATAATAACTCCCGGCCGATGGGTTGTACACCTCGGGGCAGTGGTATGCCCAGCCTCAAGAGGAATCCAGAGTGGAGGAGTAAGGGGTGCAGCAGAGAGATGAGAGAAGTGTGGCAATTCAATGGAGCAACAGGACGGGTTGTATAAGCCTAGGAGGGAAGTGGGCACAGGGTGCTATGAGGTGTGGGGAGGGGCAGGGGGGGCAGCAGCTCTCTCCAGTGGGTAAGGAATAACTCATCCCCTGGGAATCCCAACACATGAGACAGAGGGCCCTGGAACATTCAATTTTTGCGTAAGTCCTCAGGCTTGGTGATGGTGTCCAAAGGACAAATGAAGATTCCACTCCTGAAGAACCCAGCTCCCCATTCTAACAAGTTTGGTGGCTTATCAAATGATAAGCAGCGTGAAATGTAGACCTCTGATTGGAGAGGAGATGAGGGAGGGTGATAAGCCAAATGTGCAAAAGCCTGTCACTTCTACCACCAGGAAGGGAGTCCCTGCCCAGTTCAAATCAGCTTCCTGAAATCCCAGGCCAAATCATGGCAATGGCAACCATACCATGACCCTCTTTCACAGTATTCCATGATATTTTTAACATGGCCACATGACTTGGAGATTTCCAGAGGACAGTTGTTTTTTGTTACTTACACATGAATGAAGTTTGGCCAGTGAAGAAGAGCTACACTGGGGGAGCAGAGGTATGGCGCAGGTCTAAGACATTTTATCAGTGGTTCCACTGAGATAAGATGTCCAGATTAGGCCAATCCGTAGGAACAAAAAGATTTGTGGTTGCTGGGGCTGAGGGATGGAGAAATGGGGAGTGAACGCTTAATGGGTCCAGGGTTTCTTTTGGGGTAATGAAAATATTTTGCAATCAGGGAACAGTGCTGGGTGCACATTGTGACTATAAATTCCTCTGAATTGTATACCTTAAAATGGCTTAAATGGTGAATTTTATATAAATTTTTCCAACAATTAAAAATGTTTTTTAAAAAAATGTTCCAAGAGGACCCTGGGTGGCTTAGTCAGTTAAGCATCTGCCTTTGGCTTAGGTCAGATCCCAGGGTCCTGGGACTGAGCCTCATGTCAGGCTCTCTGCTGAGCAGAGAGCTTGCTTCTCCCTCTCCCCGTCCTGTTCATGTGCGCTCTCTCTCTCACTCTCTCAAATAAATAAATAAAATCTTTAAAAAATAAAAATGTCCCAAGAGTTTACTCAGAAATGACTACATTTGGGCAGCCCGGGTGGCTCAGCGGTTTAGCGCCGCCTTCAGCCCAGGGCACGATCCTGGAGAACCAGGATAGAGTCCCACATCGGGCTCCCTGCATGGAGCCCGTTTCTCCCTCTGCCTGTGTCTCTGCCTCTCTGTGTGTCTCTCATGAATAAATAAATAAAATCTTAAAAAAAAAAAAAAAGAAAGAAACGACTGCATTTAACTAAGATGGGGATCCACAGGGGAGGAGAAAGTGCTTCCCACCCTTCCAGAGCCTAAACCAATTACAGCAGCCCTTCTAGAAACCATGCCCTGCAGGATACTATCCCTGAGAGATTAAAAACAGGTTCTTCTACAAGTAACTAAAACTGAGAAACACTCCGCAGGGATTCAGGATTTGCTTTTGGAAATTAAAGCTCTGCAGAGGCCTAAGATTTAAAAAACAAAAGGTTTTCAACCTTTGCAAACACCAGCATTTCCGACCCTTTGATTATAAACCCATTTTGTGTATACTACGATCACTCCATTCCATGGGGACACATTTCGAGAACTGCTAAGTTAGTTAGAACACAAAAACATGCGTGAGAGAATAAACCTAATGTCAGTGTGATTCAGGCAAAGCTAAATGCCCTCAAATGCTGAACACTCGCAATGCAAAGAGTAAGAAGTATAGTGGAAAGAATGGAGGGACAGTCATGGGCAGCTAGAGAGAAGAGGTGGCCTAGGAGGGTGTGTGAAATGTGGGGAGAAGAAGAGAAGGAGGTTCAGGAATGGGAAAGAAAAACAAGAGAAGTAGGAGATGCCCAAGCCTGGCTCTTTGTAGCCACGGTGAGGAGAAAGTGGCCATGACCAGACCGGAGGCTTATGCTGTAAAGGAGCCACATGTCAGGAGAGGCATGTCAAGAGTGCGTCCACAGGCATGCAGAAATCTGAACTATGTAAGCCTCAAACACACCCGCTGGTCCAGGTCCCCTTGAGGCTGTCAGGTCCTACACCCTGGGCCACACGTCGTTCAGACGTTCTCTCCCTCCGTTCTCCTCTAAGATGCCCCAATCAAATCCACTGACACTGCAGGGACTGTTAGCAGCTCCAAATGGCAAGCCTGTCAAGGGTGTTGACTTCTGAACACGGATCAAAGATTCAAAAACCCAAAAAGAATTTTTCTAAAGTGCCACTGGGCGTAATCCGGTTGGCATGGGTTATTTCCCTGTGAAGGGTAAAGAGGCCACCAAAATCACATCTCAGAGGATTGAAAACCTACCTCACTATCTCTGCCACCTTCCCAGCTCCACCCTTGGTGCTTTCTCTCCTGAGTTCTTTATGACAGTTTACATTTCCAGGCACACAGCTCCTATGAATGCAACTTTAGCTAGGTCTTCTGTAAAAATGTCTTCCTCGAACCATCTGCTAAATATTAATGATTCAGGTCTCTTGTCAGCTCACTCCGGATGACAGTATCAGCTCCTGGAGATGCCTGCCACCCTAGGCCTCCATCCATTTACACCCTAGGGTTTTGTGTTCCCAAGGGCTCCAAGTTAAGAACTCAGCAGAACATTTTATAGGGAAGGACAAATAGCTATAACATGAAAATGCTCATCTGTGAACTGATCTGTCGCAAAGGATGAATACTCTAGGCAACGGCACAAAGTGCAAACAAATATGCCAAGTCTGAGGAAAGCAATGGAAAAGGTTTACTCATAATTATTTACATGCTGTTATGTTTACCTATTTTATCTTATTTAATCCTTATGGCAAACACTTGTTAATCGTTGCAATGTCAGATGCAGAGTCACTAGACATTGTAAGTAAATTCCAAACCAGTAAGTTGTAAACCAGAAGTGCAAATCAGCACCTGATGTAGAATATAATGGAGCCCATAAAAGCCATATTAGTCAATAATAGGATTCCCCTCAAAGCCAATGGCAAACAATCTAGTGAAAGATTAAAGAAGAAATCCACAAGAGAGAATATCCATAGAGAATGATCAAAGAATTAAGACAGAACTTTGAAAAAAAGTAAGGGAGTCCTCTAAAATTTTGGAAAAAATTACTTTTGATAATCCTATTGCTAAAGTCAAACATAAGAGAAAGATGCTATACACATACCCTTGTACCATTTTGCTCAAAATATCCCAACTGCCCACATGGGATTCACTCTGTTTATGCCCAGAAATCAATAATAGCTGCAATTATAATTTAACTTAAGTGAAACAATAAACTATTATTTTCCATTTCATTTTTCAAGATAAAGCTCCAAATAATTTTTCTACTATTTACTAAGAAATATCAGACCCAGATTTAAAAAGATCCCTCAGTCCTGTGCTGGGTAACAATCTTTTTTTTTTTTTTTTTTAAGATTTTATTTATTCATGGGAGACACAGAGACACAGGCAGAGGGAGAAGCAGGCTCCATGCAGGAAGCCCGATGCGGCACTTGAACCCGGGACTCCAGGATCATGCCCTGGGCCGACGGCAGGCACCAAACTGTTGAGCCACCTAGGGATCCCTGAGTAACAATCTGCTATAGAGAATGATGCCTCCTACTATCACTCCAGACAGCCAGCACATAAAAACCAGGTTTGTTAATCTATATGGGTTGACGCCAGCCAGTGACACACAGACAGTGATTACATATAAAACCTGTGTGCCCTTCTGAATGCTATTGTTCAAGATTAATCTTAGGATACTTCGGTGAATGTTTGAACATGTTAACTTTGAACCTTAATGTGACACGTGAACATTTAAAAATTATAGGCATTTCTGAGGTTTCCTTTTTTTTTTTTTTTTTTTTTTAAAGATTATTTCTTTATCTTTAGGGAGGGTAAAGGCAGAAGGAGAGAATCTCAAGTGGATTCCAGCTGAGTGCAGAGCCCAGACTCGGGGCTTTATCTCATGACCCTGAGATCATGACCTGAGCAGAGACCAACAGCCAGATGCTTAATCGGACACTTAACAACAGAGACACCCAGGTACCCCTGTGAGTTTACTGTCTCTAAATGTCTGGATGTGTGGGGTTTACCTAATCAGGTGCTTGAAATGTAGTAAGTTTTTGCCTTAATATTTTTAAAAAGGTTAAAAATGGCTGAGCTATCTATGTATGTCTTGGGAATGACACAAAGAACTGCTAATGAAAACAGAAAGAAACAATTGAATAGACTCGGCAACCCAGAGTGGAACTTGACCGAGACCCCACTGGGCAAAGAACGTTATAGAAAGGGAATGATGGCCTGGAATGAGAAGACAGGAAAAATTCCTGGGACAGATCCACAGAAGAACAGTGCAAATAGCCAATCAGGTACAATTAAAGTGTGAGACTATAAAAGAAAACATGTCCTGCACCGCGTACTTTGGCCTTGCGCTATCAGAACAGTAATTTGGGGATGCTCGATGTTCTTGCTTAAGTCATTTGACGGAAAATGCCCAGTTAATCCTTTACACGAGGTTTGACATTATCATGAACATTGCATTATTCTGGCTCTTGCTCTCTTACTCTTGATTTGTTCCAAGAGGTGTTTGGGGATGGAAAGAATGAGAACTTTGGAATCAGGCAACCTTGTGTTTAAACCTCATTCCTTAAAGACTTCTAACTCTGAGAAATGAACTAGGGGTGGTGGAGGGGGAGGAGGGCGGGGGATGGGGGTGAATGGGTGATGGGCACTGAGGGGGACACTAGTCGGGATGAGCACTGGGTGTTATTCTGTATGTTGGTAAATTGAACACCAATAAAAATTAATTTATTAAAAAAATAAAATAAATAAACCTCACTCCTGACTCTTATGAGGTACATCAACTTGCAGATGACTCAATTTCTATAAACCTTGATTTTCTCGTCTGTAAAATGGGGACACTATCACCTGCCTTAACAGGGTGCTAAAAGGATTAAAGGAGATCAAACATGTAGCCATAGTAACATAGTAGATACTCTATCATTAGAAAAGCCCCCACCTTCTTCACTTCCTTTAGACTTGTCATGTTTGCTCACGCTTTATGCCTTTGCCTAGAATACTGTCTCGAGCCCAGCTTCATTCACTGCCACCCCTTTCATGCAGCTTTCCTGAATGTACCAATACAGATAGCTGCTTCCACTACCCGGTCCCCAAATGCTTTGTCTGGTGCTTACCACAGTTCTTTCAGCTTCCCCTCTAAGGCACCTGCTTCTAGAAGGAGAGTCTTACAGGGGTCCCCTGTAACTCCAACCAGAGCACTGTGTTCAATAGGTGCTCAATAAATGACTTTTGGCAGAACAGCCTTTAGGGCTAGAGGCAGGTCTGATGCCATGCCTCATGCTTTGTTTTTGGTAAGCTACCTGGGTCTCTGCTCAGCTAAGTAAGGGACCAGGGCAAACAGGTCAGGATTTAATCAAATGCTGCATGAACTTTAAACAATGTCACCAAAGACATCATGGAGATAAAAAGATTTATGAACAATGGACAGGAGGAAAGGCTGTTCTTTCTAGGTTCTGCTGTGCAACCAAAGTAGCTGAGGATGCAGAGGTGGCTAAGGCTTTCTACATACAGAGAACAGAACACTTATGCCCTTCACTCAGGCAGGCTCACGATAGTGCTTTAAAGGGCAGTGGAGGGCAGCCTAGGTGGCTCAGCGGTTTAGCACCGCCTTCAGCCTGGGGTGTAGTCCTGGAGTCCTGGGATCAAGTCCCATGTCGGGCTCCCTGCATGGAGCCTGCTTCTCCCCTGCCTGTCTTTCTCTCTCTGTCTCTCTCTCTCTCCGTGTGTGTCTCTCTCATGAATAAATAAAATCTTTAATAAAAAAATAAAAATGAAGGGCAGTGGAGAAGGGAAGAAGAATAGAGGATGTGCCCCCCACCCAAAGCAAAACCTTAAATTCTTCCAACCACATCTGATCTCAGAAGTCACTGTCAGCTTCAACAAAACAAGAGAATAAACCAAGCACCAGTCAGGCATGGGCTCTAGGACATGGAGAATCCAACAGAGAAGAAAAATGGAGAGTGATGTCCCCAGGATGATACCCAGTCTGCTGGATGACCACCAGTCCAGATGGGACTGGCTTGCAGGAGAGCCTCCTGCGCCCCTAAAAAAGAAAACAAAGAACAGGCTTGACAGTACCAACAAGAGTTTTATAGTTCTGCCTAAGAGAATGAAAAGTGATAATCATACAGCAAACTGAAGTAATGGCACATAGTGAGACAATTATTAACTCCAGAAAAAAATTTAAAAGTTACACCAGAACTGTAAACCATAAGCAGGGCATGGCCTGCATGACCTGGCTGAAAAGAGTGACAGCCATAATAATATAAACCCTGATCTAAGCCATAATTGTGATACAGCTACATTGGAAAAATGTAGAGATGGGATGTGGGAGAAGGGGATGGGGAAGGGAAGGGAGGAGAGGGCATAAGAGGACAAAAATTTTCACTTTCCATAGTAGGGGGTAAAAAATTTTTTTTGGTTGTTTAATGGACTCAAAGCATGAAGTACGCTCAAAGTAGCAGTTATAAGCATGTTAATTTAGAAATAATTCACAGAACTTTAGAAATATTCAGAGACAAAGACAAGAAACCACTAAATAATTGAGAATAGTTGCCCCTGGGAATAGCAATCAGAGATGCCAAAGGGTGGAACAGAAGAATGCTTTTTTATAGTAAGTCAGGAAGTACTCTTTGCCTTTTTGTAAACATATACATGCTTTATTTTGATTAAAGCCTTTATGCACTGCTGGACAGAAGATCCTTCCTCCAGGTGTTCCAGTAGATTCTATGGGTCCCGTGGGGAAGCATTCTGTCAGGCCAGAGAGACCCCTGAGGTATCCTGCAGAGGACAGGGGGTACTTGGAGGGAGACTCTGTCTGGGACGGTTGCTCTGGGAGCCATCCAGGGCCTAGGATGAGGATGGCTGGGACCATCACACAGGGATGACTCAGGGAGACATGGTGCAGAAAGAACCAGCAGCCTTCACCACCCTCACAACCAAAAATAACTCCCAGGTGGCACCAGAGCATGACGTGGATTTGGGTGTTATAGAGATGGCAAACACAATAACCAGGGTGATTGCTCTGAGAAGCCCCAACCTTCCCCCAGACACACAAAGATCCTATAACCTCTAGAAGAGGCAATGAATGTCCTACTTGGGTTTCCAAATCAGGAGCCGCTAAAGCGAAATGACTATCAACAAGCAATGTGTATACCTGACCATCATCAATGCCAGATATCAAACATCTGGTTTTACATTGAAATATGAAGATGGACCTTCTTCAAATTTCTCAGAGCCCAATGGGGTTGACTATCATGGTTTCCCTGTTTTGTTAATGAACAAAGGATTTATGGGAACTTCAAAGCCAAAAGACTATGCCAGACAAGGTTAAGTATCTGGAGGAACAGAACTACGTTCCCTTGAGTACAGGATACTAAGCCAAGCTTTGAAACCAAGACCAGCTCTTTAAGAAGCTTTCAGTACAAAATCCTTGAGATATACTGGTGCACTTTCCACACGTCTGAAATGACAAAACTGAAACCCGGGCGGGGGGTGCTCTTATCCAGAGTTACAATATCTCTACACTCTGCTCAAAGTTTAAAATAACTTCAAAAGGGCTGCCTGCTTCTAAGTGGGTTACTGTTACACAGGAGCCAAACACTGAACTAAGAGCAGGAGAGACATTTCACTCTGTAATATTATCTCATCAAAAAAAATTCCTAGGGATTTAAAAGGGAAACTTCCTTCCTTTTGTCCTTTTGCCACTGCCAGCCAGGGTAGGGTGTCACTGTGGCACAGAGGTTTACCTGAAACAACAGCCCCTGAACCTTTTCTTAAAAGGTGTGGTGGCTAGGATCAAGACTTATAATATATGTGAGGGAATGGAAAAGGACAGCCCCACCCATTTTCTCTTGAATCACAGGGTTTCTTTTTTCTGTTCTATGTACAAAGAAAGAGACAACTCTCTTTGCTTTTTGAACAGACCCAGTTTAAACCTTTTTCCGGATGAGGATCTAGAAGTACTTGAATATAGCTTTTACCCCGATGTGGTTATAGCAATGAAGATGAAAATCTGTCAGGCACAGAAAGGTGCTGGCTATTGCGGTTTGCTGCAACTTCCAACTGGAAACAGCCTAAGGATTAAACCAGCACTTCTCTGCTGAGGGCTCTGGCTCTCAGAACACTAAGCTGTAGTCTCCTGTAGTGGTGTCACTTTGTAGAGAAAAACCAAGGACAGCCTTTACCCTATTAGGTTCTGCTGTACCAAAAGAACAAACAAGAAGTTGCTGGTAAGAAGCTGGGTAAGGCAACAAGTATTTCAAGTCCACTTTCTCACTTGAGTATCCTGCATCCCCTGGAATTTCCCTCTGTCGGAGGATTACATTGAAACTTAGGTATGAAAAAAAAAAAAGAAAAAGAAACTTAGGTATGGCTCTGTGTAAATCTCATGTCTGACTTTACAAACCTCCACCAAGAACTTCGATTTCCAATTTCAAATAGGTAAGGCGATGATTCATAAGTTAAATTTTTTTAAGTATTCAACAGACTATACAAAAGCATCTGAAAACATTAAGCAAAAGTTAATTCTACATCAGTTCTTTCTGTTTGGTTTTAATGTTTTCTTCATTTTTTAAAAAAAGTAATCTCTACACCCAACGTGAGGCTCAAACTCACAACCCCAAGATAAAGAGTCGCATGCTCTACTGACTAAGCCAGATAGGCATCCATCCCCTTAATTGTTCTTATTATAAAAAGGTAAGGGTTAGGTGCTTATGCACAACGGAGTTACTGAATCAAGATGAAAGATGTTGGAGAGGAAACAGTGAAGTGGAATTCTCCTTCTTCCAAATTGAAAAAATACCATAGGGGGGCCTGGCTGGCTTACTCAGCAGAACATGGGACTCCTGATCTCAGGGTTATCAGTTCAAGCTTCACAATGGGCACGGAGCCTACTTAAATAAATAAATAAAATAGAATACTATAAAACAACAAATCATTAAGACTGCATGATGCTAGTCTGAAACCAGAATAAAACAAGTGGAAAAGAAATTCCCAAAACACATTAAATCTTTCATAGGATTTTTTTTAAAGATATTTATTTATTTATTTATTTATTTATTTATTTATTTATTTATTTGAGAGACAGCATGTGTGCACATGAGAGAAAAAGATCACAAGCAGGGGGAAGGGGTAGAAGAAGCAGCAGACTCTCCACTGAGCAGGGAGCCCAATGCAGGACTTGATCCCAGCACCCTGGGATCATGACCTGAGCCAAAGGCTGATGCTTAGCCGACAGCCACCAGGTACCCCGGATCTTTTTTTTTTTTCTTTAAGATTTTTTATTTATTCTTTTGAGAGAGAGAGAAAGCAAGTGAGAGCATGAGCAGTGGGGAGCATCAGAGGGAGAGGGAAGAACAGACTCCCCGCTGAGCAGGGAAGCCTGATGCAGGACTCTATCCCAGGACCCAGTGACCATGACCAGAGCCAAAGGCAGCCACTTATCAGACTCAGCTACCCGGGCGCTACTCGTAGGATCTTAATACAACACAAACCAGGAGTAACATGAGGCTCTATGAAGGAATCATTTAATACATCCTATTGGGCAGGTAGGTAGCAATGTACAGAAAAGTTCAATGTGGCCACTAGAAGTTATTCTGAGAAATGATGAGGAAGCAGTTGAGGCAATACCTTTAGGACAATTAACAAGCTAGATAAGCAACAAAGTAGACAGAAAGAATGATGTATTCTTAAAACTCATATGATCAGCAACAGATAAAAGAGGAACGAAATGACAGAAGTTAAGAGATACATATAAACAATTTATAGTAAAGAACAGAAAAACCACTGTTCTCACTGCTGATTAATGCACGGCAAAATCAAAGTGAATCAATGCTAAGCCCCACTGAGGGAGGGCTGTGGGGAAAGATGTATGTAAACACACCTGGCCACACTGAGGATTGGCTGAATTTGTTGGGCATTAGTCTGGCAATATGCAACAAAGCCCAAGTTCCTTAGGGCCTTCCCCCCGCCCCCTCAGAATCTCCCTTTTAGAATAGATCTGAGGATGTAATCTAAAACAAGGAAGAGGGATCCCTGGGTGGCGCAGCGGTTTGGCGCCTGCCTTTGGCCCAGGGTGCGATCCTGGAGACCCGGGATCGAATCCCACGTCGGGCTCCCGGTGCATGGAGCCTGCTTCTCCCTCTGCCTGTGTCTCTGCCTCTCTCTCTCTCTCTGTGTGTGACTATCATAAGTAAATAAAAAAAAAATTTAAAAAAAAAAAAAAAAAATAAAACAAGGAAGAAACTTTATACAATAAAATCCTGAGGCAGTCCTCCTGCAAACTGTGAAAACTTTGAAAAACGTGTGCCCTTACCGACCATACGATATAACCAAGAGAAACGATGTGCATAACTTATGGGCTATTTTATAATCACAAGATGATAATGATAAAGAGAATATGGTAATTAAAAGTACCATGTGTGAAGTTTTAAGATAAATTTGTATGCAAAGTGGAAGCCTGCTGAAAATACCACCTGCTGATGGGCAAAAACTGAAAGCAAACAAAGTTTAAAAAGTCAGTGGGTTCTTAGACAGTAAGGATAGTGGGAGATTTTCCTTGTTTGGATTCCCATACAGTGTTCATTTAAACCAGCATCTGCAGAGCACTGACCACGTGTTTGACGCTGGGCAGGAAAAGGTAATTAAGATCTGAGCCCTCCCTTGCTGTATTGTTTGACCAGCAGCTTGGGGGAAAAAAAAATCTAAAATGTATGTACATACACGGACACAACAGGTGACAGAAATTGGAAGCTCCCCAGGGCTTTTTCCTATCAGTCAACTCTATGTGTAACACAGTTTCAAAGTAACAACTGGCAGTACTACCACAGCACCCTAGTACTGCATCCTCAGACAGATGTGCTGCTTTTCCAAGACAACATGCCTCCAATGGGCTGGTCCAGCAGACAAGCGCACTCTGGAGAAATCTCTCTGTATGAGCTGGAAAGCCAGGCACTTTGAGTGTGTACTAGCTACCAAGGCAAACACAGGCTGCCTACCAGTGCTCAGCAAGAAAACACAAGTGAAAGGTTTCGTAGACCAGCTCGTAGGGTGGAATCAACAAGAAATGCTGTCCTAATCAATTGAAACATGGCAGTTTAGCTCTGATAATCCTAATACTTCGAGCTTGCTCAAGAGGAAGACCTGATCACAGATAAATTTTACAAAGTTACATCATAATCATTCCCTTCCTTCTTCAATACATACAAAACAGGTGGACGAAACCACTCAAAACAAAACCAAGGCTAAAAATCCTTTCATCATATGCCCCAAAATAGACCTCTCCAAATATTACAATAAAGTACCTATCAGGGCTTCTTTATAAAATAAAGACAGTTAACTCCTGAGATTTGAGAATTTCTTACAAGGTACCAATGAATGGAATAAAGCCCAGCTCGATGTAATCTTGAGTAGTTTTCTAAATGCGAAGAGAGGCAGAGCTTTTAGAGGCAGGTTCGTTATTTTCCAGTTGAGATTCTAAGTTCATTTTTATTCAGAAGGTCTCTTTCATTGGAAAAACATAGAAAGTAAAATGGGAGGAATAATTCAACACTTGCCAAGCAACTGTTCTGAGATTCTTAACCCAGTTTTTTAAGAGCAGGCAGGCACTTCAGAGTCCAGCTTCAAGCAGAGCCTGTCATTCTATGCTGATGCCACCATGGACATGGGCTATTAGCCACCGGCCACTTATCTTCTGTGTGGCCTTGGAAGAGTCTTGTAACCTCTGAGCCTTGCTTCTCCCTCTGAAGGGCAGTGTTGATCATGCCCTACCATGTGTGCATACCGGAGTATCAGATACAAAGTGGGCCTGTGTGCCTGGCAAGTGGAAAGGAGGCTGAAAGACAAGACCAAAAGCACAAGCAACCAAAAAAATTGATCAACTAGACTTCCAACAAAAAGTGATACCATTAAAAAAAAAAAAGTGATACCATTCATACTGTAAGAGACATCATCAAGAACGTAAGACGACAACTCACAGAATGGAAGAAAATGTGCAAATCATATATCAGATGGGGGAATTAGAATATGGAAAGAACTCTTACAACTCAAGAATAAAGTGACAAATTATCCAATTTAAAAAAAATAAGCAAAGGATCTAAATAGATGTTTCTCAAAGAAAAGGGTGCAAATGCCAATAAGCACAAGAAAAGTTGCTCAACATCATTAGCCATGAAGGCAACACAAATCAAAACCACAATGAGATGCGACTTCATGTCCACTAGGATGTGATAAGACAGATAAAAAGAAGTGCTGCCTAGGATATGGAAAAATCAGAACTCTGTACACTGCTGGGGAGAAGGTGAAACAGGAAAGCTGCTTTTGAAACAGGCTGGCAGTTCCTCAAATGATTACACACAGAGCTACCATCTGACCCTACAATTTCCCTCCTAGCTATATCCCCACAAGAAATGAAAACATAGGTCCACACAAAAACTTGCACATGAGTGTTTATAGTCACATTATTTATAAGAGCCTAAAGGCGGAAATAACCCAAATATCCATCAATAGATGAATGGGTAAACAAAATGTGGTCCACCCATATGATGCAATATTATTATCTGGCCACAAAAAAAGGAACAGAGTACTGATGCATGCTGTGGCATGGAGGAACCTTGAACGCATTATGCTGAGTAAGAAAAATCAGTCATAAAAGTCCACATCTTCTATCACTCTGTTCATAGGAAAGTCCAGAATAGGGAAAACCACAGAGATGGGAAATAAATTAGCGGCTGCTTATGGCTGGAGGATAAGAGAACGGGAGAACAAGAAGGCAGAAGCAAAAAGGCACAGGATTTCTTTCAGAGATGCTTGAAATGTTCTCATATGGATTATGGTGATGATGTACAACTGTGCGAATATGATGAAAACCACTGAAATCTACACTTTCCACAGGTGAACTGCATAGTATATGAATTCTATTTCAATGAAGCTATTAAAGAGCTATGCGAATAAAGAACAAGTCAAAAAGGAAAAAAAAAAAAAAGGTAGGTCAAGACCCTAATTACATTGGTGGCATGGGGTGATGAGAACACAGCCCCGAGGTTCAGTTTCCTAATCCATAAAACAGGGGTGGCGCCTACAGCATCTGAGCAAGATGGAATAAGCCAATATATTTAATAAATTAGGATTCCAAGGTTGAGGGGTAAATTAGGGCATATTGCCCAAGAGGAGAGAGCCCTAGCCAGAAGCCGAATGCCACCAAGAACAGAATGAAAACAGGAGGATCCCTGAAGGGCAGTGGGAACCAAAACTACCTCCATTCAACATCCCCAACGCCATGTCATCAAGCAAGAAACCCATCAAAGGAATGCATGAAAGCAAGACACCAGTGACAAATCCAAAGAGGGCAAGCACCCCCAGAGATGGGAAGGGTGCCTTGAGTTCCCTGAAGAGTCACTAGCAAAACCCATAGGCTACAGATTCATCCCACTCCATCCCTGCTGCTCTGTAATTGTACTGGCGAGTTTCCAACCCAGGAAGGGCCACTTGATGAAAATCACCTGATTAAAATATTCCTGTGTAGTCTGTTAATAGCAGGGGAGGTGGGGATAGGGAACAGAGAAAAACCACAGGCTCATGAGTTAAAAGCATGAGCTTTTATGCTGGGCTTTGCCACCCTGTATGACCTTGGGCAAGTCGCATAAGAGCCCCATTCTCTCTGATCCTGAGAGCAAGAGGAATGCCTGCCACTTGCCTACCCCATGGGGGTTTGGGGAGGATTAATGAGCTAATGTCTGAGCTGTACTTCAGGCTCCTTGGAGACAGCCGCTATAGATCAGGCATTATTAGCACAAGCTAGGACAGTTTCTTGCCCATTCCTCACCTCATTAAGCCACCTATGCTTTATTACGTCTGCTATAAAAGTTCTTGCTCAAGGAAGAGTGGACTCAGGAGGTCATAACCCAGGCTGGGTATGCCCTTAGCCAATCTTGTTAAAGCCACTCCCTAAACCCACACGCAAGGCACGCTGACAGTCTAGCACAGTGTCCGGCATTTGATACCAGAGATGGATGATTACAACAGCCCTCTGGACTTTTTGGTTTTGATCGAAATCCTTTGCTTTGTGTTGCTACCTCTCAAGGCATGACGTTCTAGGACACTAGGGGTTGACCACCAGGTTAGGGAGAGGGACAGTGTAGACAGACTCCTGGAATCTTCCACTACTCAGTTCTTAGGTGTCAGACTGATGGACAGGTTTTCACAGTGTCCAATTTCAAGGCTATCAACTAAAGAAATCATGTGGCTCTTCATTCACAATAAGGAAACCTATATTTATGGTATTTCTAAGTGAGGGCAAGGCTATGTTGCATGAGTGCCTATAATAGATACAAAAAACTATACTTCGTGTGGATCTCCATCTTCAGGGGTCTTTATCCAGTTAGGTGAATTTGACATTTATTCCTAGAAAGCTCACTAGCCTTGGTATGCGCCAGGAGAGAGAGAAGTCAGAGCAGGGGACCCAGGTGCTTCGGGTCATAGGAGGAGAAACTATAGGCCTATGGGTCAGATGACAGAGGGGAATAGCTTGGCTAGGCCTTTCCTGCAGGTAGCCCCTTGCATACCACAGGTAAGGGCCTGAACGCCTGTTATTCTTGATGAACAAGAGAGAACATGGGGAGTAGGGGGATGTGAGGTGCACCTCAAGGCCATCTTCTGTCTCCCCTAGGGGGCTGTCATGGGATAGCTGCTCATTACTTCCTGAGGTCCAATGGGGATGAGATTCCTGCCCTGACAACCCCCCACCCCCACCCCAGAAGTGAAATGCTCGGCTCCTGTTTCACTGTAGCACTTTTTCAGTGTGGGACAAAGACCACAGGGAACTGGCCATTTTGGCTACTTCCCTTTTTCTGTCTATGTGAATAATAAATTCTCTGAAACTACAACTGGCTCATGTAACTTTACTGGATGAATGAGGCAGGCCTTGGCCTTATCTTGTGTGGTTGACAAGAGCGTGCACCTGACTCTCACTTTGATTGCACCAAAGCTTTAGGTCAAGAGGACAGGGCTGCTTCCAGGGCCTTTCAAAAGGGAAGCAGGATCCAGGGCAATAAAGCAACTGCTGAGCCCCACGCAGACCAAGGCCTCCTGAGCAAGCTTCCCAGCACAGATGAAATTCTTCCCACCTCCATTTGTCATCTACACATTAAGGATACCAATACTGACACCATAAGGTTGCTGGGAAGAGTACAGATAACATACATTAAACTTCCAGGGCAGCGCCTAACACCAAAACATCAGCAGTCATAATAATGGCCACTAACACTAGTTGTAGGCTCGCCATGTTCTGGTTTAGGCACTGTTATACCAGTTACATGGGTGTGAACTCATTTGATCCTAACAACCGTTGAGGCAGTATTCTTTTTTTTTTTTTTTTTTTTTTTTTAAGATTTATTTGAGAGAGAGAGAAAGAGGGAGCACACACACGCAGAGGGAGAGGGAGAGGGAGAAGCAGACTTCCTGTTGAGCAGGGAGCCCAATGCATGGTTCAATCCCAGGACCCTGGGATCCTAATCTGAGCCAAAGACAGACACTTAACTGACTGAACCACCCAGGCACCCCAAGGCAAGTATTTTTAGTATTCTTGTTTTATAGATGAGGAACCCAAGTTGGAGAAACTTATCAATCTTGTGCAAGGTCACACACAAGTAAGTGGCAGAGCTGAGATCTAAACCCAGGCAGACTACGAGCCTCGGCACTCCACTGCCCTACCACAGTCGACAGCAAATATATCCCCATCACTTCCTTGCTGCTGAAAAGAAAGTAACATGTTTTATCTAATCCAAATGCTAAGAACGGTTCCTATCCTGATAGCTTCTTAGTTATTAGCCTGAGCTTGAATAAAAAAATAAAAAAAAACAAAAATAAAACTGAGACAAAGAGAAGGGGCTGGCAGCTATCTAAAGAACAAGGTGCTACAGAAGTGATGGGGGACCCAGCCTTCAGAGTACAGACATGCCAGGTTCATAGTTAAGGACAAGGACAAACTGAGCTTCAGGATGCCCTGGCCTTCACATGGCAGAGGCCCAAATTTAGGAATATTGGTGCATCAAGAACACATTCAGCCAAAAGCTGGACCAATTGAGACAGATGTGGCAATGGAGATGAAACAAAAATAACAAATTCTGAGGCACCTGGCTGGCTTAGTCGGTTGAGCGTCTGACTCTTGGCGTCAGGATCTCAGGGTCATAAGATTGAGCCCAGGGTCAGGTTCCATATTCAGGAGGGAGTCTGCTTGGGATTCTCCCCCTCTGCCTCTCCCCCTACTCACTCATGTGCTGTCTCTCTCAGAAATAAATAAGTCTCAAAAAAAAAAAAAAAAAAGAAAAGAAAAGAAAAGAAAAGAAAAGAAAAGAAAGAAAATGCCAAATTCAGGGTTGTGGTCACATTTTGCAAGAAAGGAAAACAGCTATTTCTTAGGTGAGTTTGAAAATGCCCGAGTACCAGATATATTATTGTTCTACATCCCAATCCTTTGATTTCTTAAGGAAGCGTAATGATTACATAATCAATCCATCCACAGCACCCCCATCTTGAGCACTGGTTACCGACCCGTTAAGTCAGTGATCCTTCTAACATGTCTCTTCTCTACTTTCAAATATTTCTCCAAAAATCCTGACTAGCAAAAGTGTGGTTCCTATCTCTGCAGAGCTCTCAGGTCCTTATCTAACTGGAGGGAAAAAATATAAAAAGGTAAATGCTTAAAATTCAACAGGGTTCCAAAAGGTATCCTGGCAGGAAGAAAACTACCAATCTCTATGGATTTTCTTAACCTGAAGAAAAAAGGAATACATAATAGCAAATTATTTTTTTTTAATTTTTTTAATTTTTATTTATTTATGATAGTCACACACAGAGATAGAGAGAGGCAAGGCAGAGACACAGGCAGAGGGAGAAGCAGGCTCCATGCACCGGGAGCCCGACGTGGGATTCAATCCTGGGTCTCCAGGATCGCGCCCTGGACCAAAGGCAGGTGCTAAACCGCTGCGCCACCCAGGGTTCCCGTAATAGCAAATTATAAGTGCACTAACTTGATCTAGCAACATGTTAATAGCAAAGAAATAGGTTAAAAAAATAACCCCAGGGGATGCCTGGGTGGCCCAATGGTTGAGCATTTGCCTCTGGCTCAGGGTGTGATCCCAGGGTCCTCACAGAGAGCTTGCTTCTCCCTCTGACTGTGTCTCTGCCTCACTCTCTGTCTCTCTCATGAATAAATAAAATCTTAAAAAACAAAACAAAACAAAACTAGAAGGTGGCCAAAGAGGGAATATACCAGGTACTTAGTCTATTGGTCGGTAGAGGAGAACAACCATACAATCTCTCCATCTCCATCTCTGCATCAGGATGCAGTTGACCCACAGCAAGAAGCTTAGGGGACCACTCACAGCCCTGGCTTAGTGTCACAGCCTGACCTGGGTCTCTTACAGCCATGGCCTTGAGCATGTCATTTAGCTCCTCTGAACCTCAAGGTTCTTCATCTGTAAAACAGGGGAAGAAATACCCCAAACTGTAAACTTCCAATACTGTGTTTTAAAGAGGATGGCCACTAGGGACACCTGGGTGGCTCAGCGATTGAGCATCTGCCTTTGGCTCAGAGCGTGATCCTGGAGTCCCAGGATTGAGGCCCACATCAGGCTTCCTGCATGGAGCCTGCTTTTCCCTCTGCCTATGTCTCTGCCTCTGTGTATTTGTCTTTCATAAATAAATAAAATCTTAAAAAAAAAAAAAAAGAGGATGGCCTCTCAAACTCGGGTCCCTTTACCACTCAAGGAGACTAAATTTGGGATGTCTAAGAGCAAACCTTTTAATTATTTATTTTCAAGATTTTATTTATTTGAGAAAGAGAGAGAGCGCCTGAGCAAGACAGAGGGAGAAAGAGAAGTAGACTCCCTGTTGAGCAGACAGCCCAACATGGGGCTCGATCCCAGGATCTTGGGATCATGACCGGAGCCTAAGGCAGACGTTTAACCAACTGAACCACCCAGGCGCCCCAAGAGCAAACCTTTTAATTGGGGCATATGCAATAACCTGCTACCTCACTATTTAGAATTAGGGCTTGCAATGAAATAAAAAAGAGCATTAGACAAAAAAAGACTACCTTAAAGTTGTTATTCTTTCACAGGTTATCTGTCTTCTCTCTTTGGCTTGTTTTGGAGATTTTTGCTTTATCCCTATGTTTGGCTCTTTTGCAACATGTCTAGGGGTGGATTTGTGGATTTATTTTAACTCATCTTGTTAAGCAAAGTACTTTCTGTGTGTTTTCAATCTGAAAACTTATGATTAGTTTGCTCCTGGAAAGTTCTCAGACTGCATCTCTCTGAGTAGTTCTTGTCTGCCACTGGCCCTACTCTCTTCCTCTAGGTCACCCAACTGCTCTGTCAAAATATTAAAAAAAATTTTTTTCATCCTTTTCTACTGCATTCTGGGTAAAATTCTCGGCATGTCTTCCAATTCATTAATCCTATCTGCATCTTAGTGCAGTGTGGAGTTTCATTTGTTAAAATTTACATTGCAATGCCTTTTTTTTATTTCCAGCATTTGCATATTATTCTTGTTCGTATCCACCTATTAATATTTCCTTTCTGCCAGTTGGGTTGCATATTTTCTTATAGCTGGAATTCCTTCCTTCATCTCTGATAATTCAAATCATGCATCTTAAGGTCGTTGTCAGACTGCTCTATTCTCATTTAATCCTGAACAAATTAATCTCTCACTGTTGATTTTGTTGGCTATCTTTAGCAAAATTGGTTTTCCTTAGATGTCTTGGAATTTGGGTTTGCAACCCATACAATAGCCCATTGGGCGGGGTGGGGTCGGGTGGGGTACGGTGCGAGTGAGAGGGTCTTCTCTGTACCACCCTCTCCCAACATTTTGTGGTTAGGGGGACGTTAGGAATTTCCCAGGATCCTGAAGCCTGGAACAGGTCTTGCATTGACAGACCAGGACTCCCAGGATATAATGACACTAGTAAGCTTCAGTCATCATGCCTCCAGGTGACCTTGGCCCATGATTAGGCTCAAGGTTGTATCTGTTTCTTCCCACCGCCCTAAGCTTCATCCTGAGCAGTAATTGTCTTGGATATTTTGAGCCACCTTTCAAGCTGGAGCAGCCCAGCCCAGACTTTGGTTTTAAGCAGTGAGTCTGGCTCCAGTCCCCTCCCCACATGGGCTACTTTTAGTTCCCACTGCCCCACCAGAGTGGAGCTCCTCGTTGTCACCGCCTACTATCAGACTCACAGTGCAGCAGGACTGAGGCTTCGGCATCAATCTTTGCTCTGTATTTCTGTTCTATTTTCTTCATAGATATGTTTATCTTGTTTCTGAGCATAATTACATCTTTAATTTTCTTTTTATATTTAGTGTTTGGAGCTGGGGGGGGGCACATAAAAGGAAGGGATCCAAAACTAAATTTATACACTGAGCAAAAGGTGATATTTAAACAAAGGCTGAAAGAGGTAAAGGAGAGAGTCATGCCCAGGGGCAGGAAATTATCCCCAACAGAGGGAACAACAGCAAGTGCAAAAAACCAAAGGCCGGCCTGGTATGTCTGAAGAATAGCAAGGAGCCTAATGTGGCTGGAACAGAGTGAGCAAAGGTAGATGGAAAGAGGTGGGAGAAGAGGGGAGAGGCTGCAGCAGGCCAAACCACAAAGGACTCCAGAAGCCTTCGTAAGTCAGTGGTAAATTCTGAACAGAGTAGCAACATGGTCTAACTTATGCTTTAACATGTTTTACCTGCTACATTTGGGAAAAGATAGGAGGACAGTGGCAGGAAGTGGAAAAGTGGCTGAAAAGAGCCCGCTTAGGAGGCTCTCGCAATGATTGGGAGGATAAATGATGGTGGACTGAAACAAGGTAGAAGTACAGAGAATAGAAAGTGGTTGAATTCTGAATATAATCAGAAGGCAGAGCCAGTAGAATTGGTTGGTGAATTGGAGGCAGGTGGGAGAGAAAGCAAGGCGTCAAGGGTGACTCCAAGGAACAGAACTGCCATTACCTGAGATGAAGAATGACAGAATAGGGTGTTTTGTTTAGTTTTATACACTAGTATGAAGATTAAGTCCTTAAAAAAAAAAAAAAGACTAAGCCCTCTTACCTGACTACAAAGATATAGATATTACTATATGGCTCAAAAAAAGACTAAGGACTAGTATCCAAAATATATAAAGAACTATTAAAGCTTAACAATAGGAACACAATTAAAAATGGGTAAGAGATTTGAAGAGACTTCACAAAGAAGAAAGAGGAATGGCAAGTAAGTCCATGAAAAGATGTTCAACACTGCCAGTCATCAGATAAATGCAAAATAAAACCACGGAAAGGGGATCCCTGGGTGGCGCAGCAGTTTGGCGCCTGCCTTTGGCCCAGGGCGCGATCCTGGAGACCTGGGATCGAATCCCACGTCGGGCTCCCGGTGCATGGAGCCTGCTTCTCCCTCTGCCTGTGTCTCTGCCTCTCTCTCTCTCTCTGACTATCATAAATTGAAAGAAAAAAAAATAAAAATAAATAAAACCACAAAAAGGTACTGCTACACACGCTACACACTAGAATGGCTAAAATTGCAACACTAATAGTACAATGTTGTTGACAATGTCAAGCAACGGGAACCCTCATACACTGCTTTTGGGAATGCAAAGTGGCACAGTTACTCTGGAAAACAGCTTGACAGTTTCTCATACAGTAAAACACAGACTTAGCAGCTTACCCAGCCATTCTACTCCTAGATATTTATACACAAGAAAAACAGCTTGACAGTTTCTCATATAGTAAAACACAGACTTAGCAGCTGACCCAGCCATTCTACTTCTAGATATTTATACACAAGAGAAATGAAAACATTTGCCTATACATCTCTTGTACTCAAAGAGTCACAGCAACTTTATTTGTAATAGCCACACAAAAAAAAGGCAAACAACCTGATGTCCATCAATAAGTATGAATAAATAACATGTGGCACATCCACAGAATGCATTCCTATTCAGCAATAAAAATACTGACACATGCTACAACATGGAGGAACCTCCAAATCGTCAAGCTGAATAAAATAACCTAGAACTCTTCCCCTTCTCCCAGAAAATGGTACATAGTACATGCTTCCATTCATATGGAATTCCAGAAAATGTAAACCTATTTACACTGACAGGAAACAGATCAGTGACTACCTGGGGGTAAAGTGGAGGAAGGGATGGAATGCAGGGATGAGATACTTTCAGACATCATGAAAGTGCTGTTATCTTTAAATGGTTAGTATTGTATGTAAATACATAACAACAGCCTCAGTTAGGAAGACCAGCTTTTAATTCACAAATACATGATGACCTAGTGGAGAAAAAAGGGATCCTTCTTTTTCTGATTCAAGTCTAGCTCAGAACTGGGCCACAGAAAACCCAGTAAGAGACCATGCCTTTTCTTGACAGCTAGTATGAAAGTGGTTCTTTTCCATGCTTTGTAAACCCTAATCTTGGTAGAATAAATACTAAAACCTAGAACAGAGCCCTTGGAATGTCTTGCCATCCAGTGAGAGGCAAGTGTACACACTCACATATACAAGAACCCTCCTCTTTGTCTCACCCCTCCAAAAGGATACTCATAGCATAAAATACTGCACATAAAACAACTTACCTCAATACATCTCAACTAAGAGCAGTACCTTACATTCAGGGTTTTATTCTTACAAACTCACAGAACGCAGACACTAAATTCTAGTCAGATACCAATAGCTGCAACAGAGAACATTCTTAAGGGTAGAGGCATCAACATGGCAGCTCCTTCCCTATACAAGATCCACACATAACTGTGTAAATATGCACCACTAATGGCACATATAGCATATCACACGCAAATACAGAACAAAGGATAATACACTCATTCTAGATTGTAGAATGCTGCCCAAACATAGTAGCATCTCTATAAAGAGTCAGGATAACAGCTAAAGTCAGAGATTTTCCCTCTCTGTGGAAAAACAACAGACTGCTCATTTCTTTTAGGGAGATGAACCAGAGAATGTTAGAACATGGCCTGAGATATGTGTCATTTCCACAGACAACTACATCACACCTCTCTGCACTCAGGTCAGAGGTTATGGAGAAGTCAGGGTAAAGAGGTTTGGAGAATTAGAGGTTACGGAGAAATCACTCAGTTGAGACTGCCACTTGAAACCAACATTGACCAAAAGAACCTTCTACAGTGATGGCAATGTTCGATTTCTGCATTGACAATGTAGGAGCCACAAGCTACATGTGACTACTGAGCAGCTAAAATGTGTCTAGTGCAAATGGGGAACTGAATTTTAAGTTTTATTTAATTTTAGTTAATTTAATTTTTTAAAGATTTATTTATTTGAGAGAGAAAGAGAGCAAGCATGAGCTGGGGGAGGAGCAGGAGAAGCAGACTCCCTGATGAGCAGGGAGCCTGGACAGACAACTGGGCCTCTACTGGACCTCCCAGGACCCTGAGGTCATGACCTGAGCCAAAGGCCGACGCTTAACTGACTGAGCAACCTAGGTGCTCTAATTTTAGTTAATTTTAATTTGGCTAGTGACTACTCTGTTAACTTTAGACTCTGAAATCTAATACTTCCCTACAATCTCAAGAAAGAAAAAGAAAAGTTCAAACATAATCTTACCCTGTCCTCAAGTTATCTTAAAAGTACCAAATTAAAGTTAGGACCAGCTTGAATCTAGAAGATAAATATGTCTGATGCTACCAGTTACAGGGAAAATGTTGTTTTAAAAAGATTTTGTTTATGTAGAACCATGCAGTGCAGAACAAAACAAAACACAGCAGGGAACCACCAATGAAGGTGTTCTAGGGTCAGAGACCAGTGGGTGGTCAGGTGACACTGGGAATTTGAGATAGCATGGGTCAGAAACTCAGGCTGCCACTAATCTTGCTGTGTACTCTTGAGCAAATCACTTTTTCTCTCTGGACCTCAATTCTTTAACAATAACTAGACTGAACCACACAGTTTTTAGAAAGGAAAAGAAAAGGTAAAGAAATTCCTAAGAGTACCAAATGCTATTTAAAATAAAAGCAAGATGTCATCATAAATTCACGTAAGTCCTCTGGAGTCTTTATGTCCCTTTCCTGTCCCCGCCCATTCTTCATGGTCCAGCTCTAGGCCCACTGCCTCCGTATGTTCTTTCCAGAACCCCTCAGCTCACTAGCACCGTCCCTACCTCTGAACACCTACCCGTGAATGCCTACTCCACTCAGACTCTTTTTTTTTTTTAAGATTTATTCATTTATTCATGATAAACAGAGAGAGAGAGAGAGGCAGAGACACAGGAGGAGGGAGAAGCAGGCTCCATGCCGGGAGCCTGACTCAGGACTCGATCCCGGGACTCCAGGATCGCGCTCTGGGTCAAAGGCAGGCGCTAAACCGCTGAGCCACCCAGGGATCCCCAACTCAGACTCTTCTAAGCTGAACTGTTGCATGTGCATTCTCTCCCCAGTGGAGGCAGACGTGTCAACCACTGACTTTGGATCAAATGAGTTAATGCATGTCAAGACAGGCCTTTACATTACAAAAAATAAATGGCAAGAGCATAAAGGGAGACAATACACTCACGTGAGTCACCAGGCAGAAGCCAAGGTTGGAGCAGTCATTCACACTTGGGATGACTGGAACAGCCACAGAAGAATGGTCAGTTGGGAAACCCCAGCGATGGAACTGAAGGGAACCTCTCCAAGAGAAGGCCAAAGCAAGCAAGAGCCTGACAATGGGCTCTGCTGTGGTCTGAATGTTTACGTCTCTCCAGAATTCTTATGTTGTATTCCTAATCCCTAAAGATGATAGTATTAGTAGGTAGGGCTTTTCGGGGGTGCTTAGGTCATGAGAGTGACACCCTCATGAACAAGATCAAGGATTTATGAAAGAGGCTCCACAGAGCTTCCTAGCCTCTTCTGCCATGTGAGGACACAATCAGAAGTCTGTGACCCTGAAGAAGACCCTCACCAAACGATGGTGGCACCCAAATCTTAGACCTCTGGCCTTCAGAGCTATAAGAAATTAATTTCTGTTGTTTATAAGCTAGCCAGTCTGTGGTATTTTGTTAAAGTAGCCTGAATAAGCTGAAACTCTAAATAACAATGCAGCCCCTCCATACCCAGAACTGAAAACACCCCAATTTCAGAAGGCAGCAGCAAGGCAGGCCCAAAGGTGAATGCACTGCAGTTTCCTTTTAACCAAGTCACCAGTGTCTCTTAAAAATCTAGTTCCCGTAGGGTGCCCGGGTGGCTCAGTAAGTGTTCAAATCCTGATCTCAGCTCAGGTCTTGATCTCAGGGTTGTGAGTTCAAGCTCCATGTCAGGCTCCAGGCTGGGCATGGAGTCTACTTAAAAAATAAATTAAAAATAAAAATATAGTCCTCATCAGTATGATCCAAAAGCTACAGAATTCAGTAACTTGAATTCAAGATAGCAACCCAATCCCCAACCCTTTCTGCTAAGATCAAACTTCTAAGCTGTGCCATTGTTCATTGATTAATAGTGGCTCCTGGTTTCAGCTTATTAGAAGCCCTGGAGCACTGTTAAAAATGCACAGTCTAGTGGAGATTGATTTTGAAGGGGGCACAATGGAAATTTCTGGGGTGATGGTCATGTTGTTTTTCATTTTCACAAAAGAAGATAAGGTTGGATTACACAAGGGGATGCATTATCAAGACCCATCAGATAATATACTTAAGACTGGTACATTTCACTCCATGTAAATTTTGCCTCAGAGAGAAAATGCATAGTCCAGCCACACATACACACACACACACAACTCCAATCAGAATCTCTGGGACTAGGACACAGACTTCGAATTTTTAACATGTTTTCCAGGTGATTCTGATGAACACTATGAAGATTACTTACCTAGACCAAAAATAAAAACAGGTATAGACAAGGAATATGCTCAAATGAGGATTCCCGTTTTCTATCTGAAATTGACTATATGACAGAAATCATAACTCTGAAGAAATTCTCAGAGGAATGATACGAAATGGCCACTATTTACCTATTTTTATTTACAAAAATGGCATTTGCATATGGTTCTAATATTACTAGGGTAATCAGGATGCCATTACTCCTAGCTGTAAGCATGTCCCTTAATGAATGGGGCAACATCTTAGCCGTAGAAGAGCATAATCCTATTTGAAAGAGGTCTACGCAGGCTAGAGATTTATTGCCGTCCTGAACTGTGGTAATCAGGGAGCAAAGAGTTCATTCACCTGTCTGGTTCCACTGCTAGGGGCTCACTCCCGATGTGGGGAGCCACGGAGCTGCTGGACCAGAGGCTCATGTAAACTGAGCTTCCTTCTTCCGAAAATACCAGCCTGGATTCTAGTTTCTGAGCTCCAGCTTTTTTCAACCAGACCAGAACTCTCATCTCAGTGGTTACAAGAGAAATTTGAGAAGCAACTCAATCTTCCCTTGGGAAGGATGGCAGAGTGAGTACCAGAAGGTAATTTTCACAAGCACTTGTGATCAGTGCGTTACTATGGACCAGAATGCGGCACCCTCCCCCAGGGCTTTGCCTTCCCACGCGCCTACGTTCTTCTCTGGTGATGAAGCTGGTACTCATTTTGCCAAGCTCCCAGAGTACCATTTAGTCCTTGCTATAAGATCCAAGGACAGAATGTACCAGATACAATCCATTCAGTTTTGAACACAGTAACTTGTTTACCTTGAACTAAGAGAGAAGCCAAACTGGGAAATATGCCAAACAAAGGAAACTGGGTGAATCAATACCCAAGGAGGCTAGAAGAAGCAAATGCAGCCAGTCACAAGCCTAAGGCTCCTCGTGTCCTTGCACTCCACAGTGGGCCACTCTTACATCCTCTGCCCAGTCAGTGGAGACCACTTCAGGGTGTATAGTCTTACAACTCATAACACAGTCTCATCTGCTTCCCCGCTGTGAAATGGGCAGGACAGAGATTACTTGCCCCCACGCAGTGAGGAGGAACCTGGGCCCAGGAGGGAACATACCCAAAGAAACACAGGGTCAGCTGGATCCACGCTCAAACAAGCCACTCTGATTCCCATCCTCCCCTATGCCCCCAACTTGTCAGTCTTAACCACTGTGTCATATACCTTTCCCAAGAGGAAGAATAAATGACTTTTTCCTCTTCCCTGGATTTCAAGGAGACAAAAGTAAACCAACTGTTTGATCCATCTCCAAATGTATCAATCACTGATGTACTGCCTGCCTAGTAGGCACTCAAACAGTTGTTGATAGGTCAACTGGTTACTACATTTCATCCATGACAAAATTCACTGCAATGAATTGTAAACTCAGTTCTAATTAACAAGTGGAAAGAAGAGCCATTTGCTTTTCAAGGCATCCTTCTTGACCACCCCTCTTGCCACCAAAGTTCTCCAGACTCCTAAACTGAGTACAAAAAACATTGGTTTCCCACCCCTAAACATGACACAGTCTCAGAGGACACAGTGTATAATCCCACCAGATGCAGTGTAATGGAAGGGTCTCAGAAAGAGTGAGCATTATTATCAGAAAACCATTTGTAAGTTTATAAACTTGTTCAATAAATTTACTGAGTACCCTGAGTGACATGCACTGTGACCAGGGCTGTGAGTGACACAGTGAAGAATAAGACCAAGGATCCCTGTGGAATGACTCCAGATGATAATCCTCAGCTTGGAATTTTCTGTGAGTCTTGTAACCAGTGCTATCAAAGCACAATCTCAAAACTGCAAAGCCCCCTCAACAAAGACAGAATTTGGAAAGCATTGTTCTGGTCCAAAACATAAAGCCTAGGATTGTAATAAACCCAAAGATGCTCCATATTAATCTACACTGCCCTAAAATTCTACTTCAAAATGCAAACAGCTTTAAACAAAAAGCCCCGTGTTCTGCACAATATGCACATTCCCTCCTTGAGACCTAATTTAAATCTACCTTCTCAACAAATCAAGATGTGCTAGGAGGGGGGAAGTCACCAGTCAAGGTTTCTGGTGCCCTAGAACCCCACTTGGCTGCCAAAACCCCTATGGCTAAAAGACATTAGGGGGTGGAAAAAGGACATGGCAGTTAGGCTCTATTTTTCCTCCAGAACTGACCTCTTGTGATTCCCACATTCCCTAAGATTGCTTATACACCAGGCCTGAAGCAACGGAGCCCCTACAGGATGTCATGCTATGCCCAAAGAGGTTCAAGAAGCAGGAAGGTCTCACTTAGTTCCCAGCTGTCTTGTAGACAAAGTTTAAGCAGGAATACATGAAGTCCTCCACACTAACCTTACATACTGCTTTGGGGAATTAAGTAATTTTTTTGCTCGGCTCAAAGTTCAAGAAGCTGCCAGGGAAACTGTCTCTGTCAGACCAGGTGACTTTAAAGGAGTGAGAGAGGGGTGCCTGGGTGCCTCAGTTGGTTAAGCGGTGTCTCAGGTCATGGTCCCAAGGATGGAGCCCCTACTCAGTAGAGAGCCTGCTTCTTCCTCTCTGCCCTTCCCTCCCCACTCATACTCTTTCCTCTCTTTCTCTCAAATAAATAAATAACATCTTTTTAAATTTTTTTGTTAAATAAAGGACTGAGAGACAACTTTGTAGACAAGCCTCTCTTTCTATGGGAGAAAAGGCACAAACTTCCCCAAATCCTCCATTCTGCACTCCTGCTTACATAGAAAACCCCAACCCTGCAAAAGGGGAGAGAAGAGTCAGGAGATCGCTTTTTGTTTCTAGGGAGTTCTGGTTTCATCCCATCCAAGAAGGTGCTGCTTAAAAAAAAAAAAAAAAAAAGAGAGAGAGAGAGAAAATCAAGAAAATAGAAATAAAAGGCTGCTCAGAAAACCTAAAAAGTGCCATAAGACACTTCTATGTAACAGGATGATCTATGATCTATAGGTATTAGCAAAAACTATCTATCACTCCTCCCCTTCTCTGCAGTACCTTCCAGTCCCATCTATCTATGCCAGGGCAGGCCTCATATCAGTTTGCCAGCTCACTTCCATCCCAGAAAGCAGACTGCAAAAAACACACTTCCTCCTTGAAGGCAACGTTTGGTGGCTGGATATCCCTGTCTCTAGCCATCTTTATGGTAGTCAATACCAGCTCTTAGCAGTGGATGGAGCTGCCTTCTGACAGCTAGGTGGGCCAACATGCTCTTCCTGTCCTAGGGATGGAGAGAATCCTCTCTATCCCTGTCCTGTCCAGCCTGTGGGACCTCAGCAAGACTGTGCATGAGGCAAACGGAAAGATAGCTTACTGGTGGGTTTCAAACTATGTTTAGTAATGGAAGCTCTTTCTAAAAATAAACCTGTAAGCAAAATTCCAATTTCTAAGATGGGCAAAAAGCAGGGCCGTTCTAGATGAAGAGAATCTGAAACTACTCCTTTTGGCTCTTTGCTCCTGGCAGGACCCTCCAAGCTGTTCCACAAAACATGAATTGAAAACCATGTTCACAACATTCGCTCACAGCACTTGATGTTTCCCAAAGCGCAGACCATGAGCCACTGTGGATCCACAGAAGACTCTAGGTGGCAGACAGATGGACTTTTAAAAGCAATGCACATCTATTTGTGTTATTAGAATTAGAAGAGATAATCACCTCAGACGTCTGAGTGCCTCAGCGGTTGAGCATCTGACTTTGGCTCAGGGTGTGATCCCAGAGTCCCGGGATTGAGTCCCACATCGGACTCTCTGCATTAAACCTGCTTCTCCTCCCTCTTCCTAGGTCTCTGCCTCTCTGTGTCTCTCATGAATAAATAAATGAAATCTTAAAAAAAAAAAAAATAGAAGAGACAACCACCATAAACTCTTGCTATAGTTCCTTTAAAAAATACCTTTCTTGGGATCCCTGGGTGGCGCAGCAGTTTAGCACCTGCCTTTGGCCCAGGGCACGATCCTGGAGACCCGGGATCGAATCCCACGGCGGGCTTCCAGTGCATGGAGCCTGCTTCTCCCTCTGCCTATGTCTCTGCCTCTCTCTCTCTCTCTCTCTGTGATTATCATAAATAAATAAATAAAAAATTTTAATAAAAATAAAAAATAAATGCCTCGCATTTAAAAAAATAAAAATAAAAATAAAAATAAAAAATACCTTTCTTGCCAAATCTAAGACACCATCAATCATAATCTCTTTGAATGGACAAGAAAAAAAATTAACCCAGGACATGCCACAGATTTTAAGACATTCCAATTTTTTCTTAAGATTTTATTTATTTATTCATGAGAGGCACAGGGAGAGGCAGAGACACAGGCAGAGGGAGAGGCAGAGACACTCCCTGTAGGGAGCTTGCTGCGGAACTCGATCCCAGGACCCTGGAATCATGCCCTAAACCAAAGGCAGACATTCAACCACAGAGCCACCCAGGTGTCCCAAGATACTCCAATTTCAGAGCTGACATAAATACAAGAAAAGAAAATCTAAGGATCAACAAATAAGTCATTTTGGCTTTTAGAATTGTAGTCACTTTAAAAAATACATTACATAGCCACCTGGGTGGCTCAATGGTTGAGCCTCTGCCTTTAGCTCAGGGTATGATCCTGGGATCCAGGATCAAGTTCCATATTGGGCTCCCTGCGGGGGGCCTGTTTCTCCGCCCCTCTCTCTCTCTGTGTCTCTCATGAATAAATAAATCTTTTTTTAAAAAGTACATTACAGGGATCCCTGGGTGGTGCAGCGGTTTGGCGCCTGCCTTTGGCCCAGGGCGCAATCCTGGAGACCCGGGATCAAGTCCCACGTCGGGCTCCCGGTGCATGCAGCCTGCTTCTCCCTCTGCCTGTGTCTCTGCCTCTCTCTCTCTCTCTGTGTGACTATCATAAATAAATAAAAAATTTTAAAAAAGTACATTACATAAATGACAAAATAGATGACATACAGACATGATACACTGTGAAGGTGTTAAAAGGACTACATTATATAACATGAGCACATACAGCACCAGGCCCTGTTCTGCATGCTTTATATCACTGAACATATTTAATCTTTTAAAAAAATATATTTTGTCTTTAAAACAATACTGACAGTGATCCCACATCATCCCATTTTCAGAGCAGTAAATTGCAGTATGAGGAGGGTGGGTGAACTGCCCAATGTCACACACCAATGAAATGCTAAAGCAAAGATCCCAGCACAAGGCATGCAGATCACAGCTCCCTGCTCTTCTTAAGCCTCCATAGACTAGGATGATGGGAAATGGCCAATATTCAACCACTTCTGACTTACAAAAATGGTAAGTTCAAAGGATTCTAGACATAAGTGCCATTTGTCAAATGCCTGATTATAGGATGACACGTGACTAGCTGGAGAGAACTATCCTTTCAGGATATAGTGGAACTTCGGTCATTGGCGGCACATCACTAACCTCAATTCAAAGTCCTGAAACTTTTGAAATATTTTAGAATATTTATCTAAAGCCCCCTTATCTTCACACAGATGCCAGCCTCCAGAATCAACTGAAAGACAGGAAAACTTGTGGGAGAAAGGTATAAAATGGAGAAATACAAGTACACTCTTCCAAATTGAGGGTTGGCCCTCAAGCAAGTTTAAGGCAACCTTAAGAGACAACTAATAATTCTCCAGATTGATCTTTCACAGGCTGTGGCCTCGGCCCTGTCAAGCTGTGGCTGAGCTAGTGGCCAGAGGGCAAAGCCATAACCCAGAGTTGGCCAAATGCTCCCTGAGCTGAATGATTTGGTTTGAGGACACAGAATATCAGGGGTTACCACTGGGGTCCATTTCTAAAAACAATTATGTATTAACTGACCTGAGAAGCTGGGACCTCTGCCCACCAGGCCTTTCCTGTCGGCAACACCTGCGAGCAAGGCTGCCCACGGCCCCACTCCAGCCCCCACTCCAGCCCGTACCCTTAACACCCTGGGCTAATCCCCACACTCTTAAGATGAATGGGGCCCCTGGAGTTTGCAACATGTTGGCCCTTCCTGCATGTATGCAGAGAAGCATCTCAGGTTTCTAATAACACTGGGCAAATGCCCAAAGAAGATCTGAAGTTAAGCAGAAACCTGATATGCAAACCTGTGATCATCACAGAAGGAGGCAAGGAAAAAACCTGGATCTTATTTTAGGAAAATGCACCTTATTCTGACATTTAACTCAAAATGCCTCCGAGTCAAGGACTCTGAGGGGGTTAACACTACTGGTTCTAAAACCAGCAGACTCGGACAGAGGAACTTCTCTTATGTTTATTTCTTTATAACTCCCAAAGCTCATTCTTAGTACTAATTTACGTCCATTAACACCTAATCCCAAAGAAGTCTGAAATACATACATTCTCTCACGTTCTTTTTTTTTTTTTCAAATGTCAAAGCTCAGCACCAGAAAAAGTTAACTCAAGCCAGAGAAGATTATCTTCATAAACATTACGTTCTTAATAGAAGTAAACTGCTCTTTTCCCTTAAGCAAAATAGCACATAACTATGCATGCCTTTTGTACTTGGTTTTCAAAATGTGAATGGGAACACTTTTTCCGAAGTCGCAAGGATACAAAAGAACCAAACAAAATTGCAAAAAAATGTGGAAATGAAAAACTTCTCTCTGCTGAAAGGAACTGTTCTTTGTTGATAAAAGGGAGGTTCAAACATATTTTAAATATTTTTAAACAAAGGCCTAGCTGATGTCCCTTAATCCATCCATCCAGCTCAACTTTCTGTGCAGGCAGCTGCCACAGTGCAGCGCCCATCCAGAAGGGAGGGCCAGAGGCATTTCCTCAGCGTCCCACATTCCTGGGGGACACGGGACTTAGCAGAGTTAACAGCAACTTTCAACCTCCAATGCAAGTACAACAACATCTTCATAAAAGTTTTACAAGGACATCCTGGCAAGAACCAAACTACCACGAAGGGCAATGTTTCGGGGCCTGGAGCATTCCAGCAGCTCGCTTTTCTTGGCTACCTTTCCTCGCTGTGTGGTGCAAAGAGGCGGTCAGCTGGGAACCCACAGGAGGGTCCCATGGAGAAAGCACTTGGAGAAAACAAAGCCAAATGTACCCATGCTGGCTCAATGCTCCTTGCACCACAGGAAAGAGGAGCAAGTGGAGGCCAGTTAGATTTCAACATCTCCGATGGATGCAGAAGAGGAGGAATGAGCAGTAGGGATGAAAGAAGAGTCCGGCACCATCTCCACCATTATTCCAAAGACACCACTCTCAACCTTGCATTCTTCATTCATGTGAGCATAATGGAGCATTGCTCTGAGCTGGCAAGGGCACGGGTAACCCTGGGAGAACACATTTGGTATGTCCTGTAGAACAAAGGTCCAAGGTGAAAAACAGAACCACAGGGCCTGGAAAGAAAGCAGTCAGCCTTGGGCCCAATGTTAGTTTCCTAGGGATGCGCTAACAAAGTACCACAAACTGGGTGGCTTAAACAACAGAAATTGATTATCTCACAGTTCAGGAGGCTAAAAGTTGGGGATCAAGGTATATGAGGGCTGAGGGAAAACCTGTTCTATGCCTTTCCCCTAGTTCCTGGTGGGTTGCTGGCAATCTTTGGCTTCCTTGGTTTGTAGAATCATTACCACTATCTCTGCCTCTCATCTGCACATGGCGTTCTCCCTGTGTATGTTTGTGTCCAGATTTCCACATTTTATAAGGACACTGGTCATACTGGATCAGGACCCACACTAATCTCATTTTAACTTGCTAACCTCTATAAAGACCTTATCTCCAAATAAGGTCACATTCCCACCTCCCAGGCATTAGGGGTTAGGACTTCCAACATATGAATTTTGGAGGTGACACAATTTAATCTATAAAAAGGACCTGAGGAGAACTCCTGGTGGTTGAGAAAGGAAGGGCCCTATATGGTAATATTAGCATTTTCATTCTTCAGCATCTCTTTCACAGTAAGTAACCTCAAAAGCCAAAAGTCCCTATCACAATGCAGGAGTAAGTTAAATGAATAATTTTTTTTTTAAGTGGGTGGAAAGATGTGGGAGAGAAACACAGGCAAAGCGCCATCACAGAGGGAAACAAGGAAAAATGAGGTGTAAAATGATATATTCATAGAACATTTTGGCAGAGGCCTCTTGCCAGTAGCTATATAGTAGACTCTCAGAGTTTGGCAAGATATAAAAGAGGACAAGGCCCAAAATACATTAATGGCCTGGCTATGGCTTTAGATCGAGTCATAATTGGCTGGGAAGTGGGGCTCACCTCACAATTCCATGCACTAAGTTTGAGTCTCATGCCATTCAGTGAGGATTTACATGGCAAGGATCAGGTCACTGCCTGCCACTGGCCTGGGCTTGAACTAGACACCAGGTTAGGGTTTTCAGAGTAAAGAGTGTCCCAAGAAACAGACATATAGAGGAAGGCCCTCAAGGGCCACGTCTTTTCAAATTCAAAGCATGAAATAAGGAACACCATATTTGGCAAAAGTGGATGATGAAGAGGGTACTTTTCTTGGAAGACACACACACACACAAAAAGAGAAGAAAATGGGCAAGCACTTTATTTTCAAAGAAGCCTCATGGTAACGGCTTTGTGATCCTGAATACTGTCAAAGCCTGGGGGCAAATGATACAATCACAGGCTGCATCACTGATATACTCAAAATACATGTAGTGTGGCCATCACATTGCAGGTCTGTGGCTAACATTCCCAGGTAAGAGAGAGGCAAGTGCCTACAAAATTATTCCATCCCAATTTCCATGAAATGCCTGCCATCTATACCAGTGGTACTCAAAGTCCAGTCTGCAAGCCCTTGGGGAGCTCTTTAAAACTTTTCAGAGACCTTATAGGGGAAAAATTATTTCTGTAATAATACCAAGATATTGGAGCACCTGGGTGGCACAGTTGGTTAAGCATCCAACTCTTTTTTTTTTCCCCCAACTCTTGACTTTGGCTCAGGTCATGATCTCAGGGTCGTGAGACTGAACCCCAAGTTGAGCTCCAGGCTCAGTGGGGAATCTGCCTGAGATTCTCTCTCCCTCTACCTCTGCCCCTTCCATCCCATGCTCTCCCTCTCAAATAAACAAATCTTTTTAAAAAAATATTAAGACATTAACTGCCTTCTAAAGTTGTGCTAACATTTGCCCTGATGGTATAAAAGCCATGTGGGAAGAACTATTGCATGAATCAAAGCAGTGGCACCAAAATGTACTCTTGATTATTGTATACTTGTTAAAAAAAAAAAGTTTCCTTAAGAATGTTGGTGAAGAACACTAATGAGCTAATAATGATTAATTTTACTAGCTCTCAACTCTTAATATTCTGGGTGACAAAATGGGAAATAGGCAGAAAGCACTTCTACTGTATACCAAAGTAACAATGGTTATCTCAAGAAAAAGCACTTATGGGATCCCTGGGTGGCGCAGCGGTTTAGCGCCTGCCTTTGGCCCAGGGCGCAATCCTGGAGACCCGAGATCAAGTCCCACGTTGGGCTCCCGGTGCATGGAGCCTGCTTCTCCCTCTCCCTGTGTCTCTGCCTCTCTCTCTCTCTCTCTCTCTCTGTGTGTGTGTGTGTGTGTGACTATCATAAATAAATAAAAATTTAAAAAAAAGAAAAGAAAAAGCACTTGTGCAATTGTGAGTTGCAAGCTAAACTAGCCACTTTTTATTAGAACAGCATTTTTACTTAAAGGACAACTAAAAAAGTATAGTTATACAGGTGGGCACAGGGCAGACATTTTCTCAAAAATGAATAAGTCTATCATTTCAAGGAAAACAACCGACTGTATTTGTTGATGATGATAAAATTTGAACTTTCAAGCAAATAAGGATTTTGAGAAATTTAAATATACCTACTAATCCCTACAACACTCATCCCTAAAACCAACTTATTACTAACAATATAGTGAGAATTAAAAAATTTCTCACACACATATCAAATCCATATATCAATATCCAATACAACATTCCCCCCCCCACCAAACAACCACTAAAATCCTATCCTCTCATCACCAAACATAACCCCCTACTTCTCTAACATCCTCAAACTTAACACACAAAATACCCTAAAATAACTCAAACCCCACACCCAACAAACCTCCTACACCCTTTTCATTTATTACTATTAATTTCTATATATTAACCTTAATATAATTACCCTCATAATCACTTTATATTTTCTATAAAAAATATAATAAATAAAATATACAATCCACCACCACCACATATATAATTCTCCACAACCACCACCCAACCCCAAACCCCCCTACACCAACAAAAACCCCCAATATCCCTCTACATAAACCACAAACCCCCTCATCCTCCATCTACATATCACTCTCTTTTTTTTTCTTTTTTTATTCCTCCCCCCACCACCCCCATTAATTTTTTTTAAAAATTTTTTTTTTTTACCCCCCCCCCCCCCCCCCCCCCCCCCCCCCCCAGCCAATAAAAAAAATCGGTTTCACCCCCACCCCCCCCCCCCCCCGGGGGGGGAGAATCCAACTGTCTTCTATTAAACCAGACATTAAAGAAATTTACAAAAAATATGAGGGCATCCCAGGTGGCTCAGTGGTTTAGCGCCGCCTTCAGTCCAGGGCCTGATCCTGGAGACCCAGGATCGGGTCCTGTGTCGGGCTCCCTGCATGGAGCCTGCTTCCCCCTCTGCCTGTGTCTCTGTCTCTGTCTCTCATGAATAAACAAACAAAATCTTAAAAAAAAAAAAAGAAACAAGGCCACTCTTTTCAATGTATCATTCAAAATAACATGCTGCTTTGCATATAAATTTTAATTAATATGTAATACAAGTACTATTTTTTTAAAATTAACTTAAAAGTTGGGTCTCCTGGGTGGTTTGTCAGTTAAGCATCTGATTCTTGGTTTTGACTCAGGTCATGATCTCATGGATCATGAGATCCAGCCCTGGGTCAGGCTCTGTGTTCAGTGGGGAATCTGCTTGAGGATTCTCTCCCTCTGCCCTTCCCCCTACTTGCTCTCATGCTTTAAAGCTCTCTCTCAAAAGTAAGTAAATAAATAAATAAATAATTTAAAAATTAAATATTTTAAAAATATTTATTTTCTTGTTTGAGAGAGAGAGAGAAAACAGAAGTAGGGGAGAAGCAGATGGAGACAGAATCCATAAGCAGACTCCCTGCCAAGTGCAGAGCCCAACATGAGGCTTGATCCCAGGACTCCAAGATCAAGACCTGAGCTGAAACCAAGAGCTGTTGGCCACTCAACAGAGTCACCCAGACAGCCCATAAAAAATTAAATATTTTTAAAGTTTCTGTTTTCATTTCTTATATGGCAAATATCAATAGATATAACCCACATAAAGAGAATTTCTTTGCAGTCTAATACTTTAACAGCATAAGGACTCTTATAATTAAATAATAAAAAAATGAACAATTCAATCTGAATGGATAAAGAACATAAACAGACATTTCTCTAAAGATATATGAACGCCCATTAGGCACATAGAAAGGTATTCAACATAATTAGCCATCACAGAAATACAAATCAAAAACACAATGAGATACCATTTCACATCTACTAGAATAATTACAAAGACAGTAGCAATCATTGAAGAGGATGTGGAGAAACTGGAGCCCTCATACACTGCTGGTGAAAATGTATAATGGTGCAGCCACTCTGGAAAACAGTCTGGCAGGCCCTCAAAACATGAAACATGGAGTTACCATATGACCCAGCAATTCCCCAAGAGAAATGAAAACATGTCCACAAAAACACTTGTACATGAATTTTTATAGAAGCATTATTCATAATAACCAGAGCAGAAACAACCCAAACATTCATCAATTGATGAATGGATAAATAAAATATATTCTCCATATAATTTAAATTATTCAGTAATATATGGTTGAAAACAGGGGACCAGTTCAAAGAAAATTCTATCTAGTCACCAATGAATTCCTATATGTGCCTATTTAAAGATTCAAAATAGAAAAGGGGCACCTGGGTGGCTCAGTCAGTTGAGCATCTGCCTTCAGTTCAGGTCATGATCTCAGGGGCCTGGGATCAAGCCCCACGTCAGGCTCCCTGCTCAGCAGGGAGTCCGCTTTTCTCTTTCTTCCTCTATACTTGCTCTCTCCTCTCTCTTAAATAGATAAAAAATTTTTTTATTTATTTATGATAGACATAGAGAGAGAGAGAGGCAGAGACACAGGCAGAGGGAGAAGCAGGCTCCATGCCGGGAGCCCGATGCAGGACTCGATCCCGGGACTCCAGGATCGAGCCCTAGGCCAAAGGCAGGCGTGAAACCGCTGAGCCACCCAGGGATTCCCGATAAAATCTTTTTTAAAAATAAAATATTCAAAATAGAAAAAAAGTGTTAAAAAAAAAAAAACCGAACGCTCTCAAAAGAGCCAACTCTAACTTCACTATTCCCTCCCACATGATGAGCCCAACAGAAGCTAGGTTTACCCACATTCCAGCATTCTGGACTGGCTTCTCAAAGCCTTCCCAGGAAATGACCACTGTATTTATCTTCCTCCCAGCCTATGGGTTTCCCAAGTAATTGGTGATACTGAGGGCTGAGAAAGCATAAGGCTTATCAGCCCATGATTTCATTGCTACTTACCCACTAACTCAATCCATCTCTACGATTCAAGTTTATCTCAACAAATAGTACAGACCTTTCTATCCTCAGCAGCCATTATTCTCTCTTGTCAAACACAAATGAAATCTACCCATCAGTCCCCCAAAATTCTCTGCCACTCTGATGCTCCTGCTCATAAAACCATTATCTTCTAACACTTCTCCTCCTTCTCAAATCATAAACATTCCCAAATAAAGATAGGGTCCAACACTCAAACTAGTAATTTCAACACAGCAAACAGAAAGTTTCCCAAAGCCTACTGCCATTCATCCACCTTTAGCAAATGGGACAATCCACTGATCCAAATACCAATGCCCACATACACAAGTCGTTTTGAGGTCAGTCATCATCACATCACATCACAAAAGATGATACACTGTTTACTGAATTCCTGCTAAGGGACAGAACTTTTTTTTTTTTTTTTTTTGGATAAAATTGCGACTTCTTAAAGCCACAAAGCTATTTCTCCTATGCAAAGAGTGATGGTAGCATTAAATACACACACGCACACGCACATACACTCCAATGACAAAAAAAAGCAAAGAGCAGAGACATTTTCTTGGTCCGTCTTAAAAAATACTTAACTTTAAGTGAAAATATTCTCAATGTACTTTTTGGGGGATGAAGAATCGATTTTAAAATTTTTTTTCTCAGCTGATAAAAGTAGTACTTGATTATTGAAGAGTTTGTAATATAAAAAAGTTACCATTCCTCAAAATCCCATTACTGGAGAAAAAATGGGAAGGGAGGTAGATTTCATTATAGTCTTTTTTCTTTTTAAAGATGTATTTATTTATTGATGACAGATACACACACACACACACACAGAGAAAGAGGCAGAGACATAGGCAGAGGGAGAAGCAGGCTCTTTGCAAAAGCCCGATGTGGGATTTAATCCCAGGACCCTGGGATCACGACCTGAGCCAAAGGCAGACGCTCAACCACTGAGCCATCCAAGTGCCTCCTTAATTTTTCTAATTAAAGAAAATTAGGTTATGACATATTACATTCTGCTTTTTTCACTTATGAGCATTTTTCCTTGACATTAAATACTCTCAATTTTAATGTCTGCATAGTATTCAATTATATGAACAAGAGTACCGTTGCTCAGCTAGCCTTTGTGAAATAGTCTCACTGCTGGCAATTTTCTATCATAAACAACTTGCTAGTGAACATACACATAAATCTTGATATGTACCTCCAATTATTTTTTTTTTAGGATAAATTCCTAATAGAAAAACTATTGAGTCAAGGAGTATAAATATTTTAAGGCTCCTGGGGTGCCTGAGTAACACACTTGGTTGAGCATCTGACTCTTGGTTTCAGCTCAGGTCCTGATCTCGGAGTCATGGGATCGAGCCCCGTGCTGGGCTTCATGCTCAGCACAGAGTCTGCTTGAGATTCTCCCTCTCCCTCTGCCCCTCCTGTTGGTGCTTGCTCTCTATAAATTCAATTTAAAAAAAATCTTTAAACAAATATTTTAAGACTCTTGACACATATATGGCTGCAACCAGCAGTGCATAAAAGTATCTATTTTCTTGTACCTTGTTTACTCAAAAATTTGCTAATATTACTTTAATCTTTGCCACTAGGATAGGTTTTTTTTTTTTTTTAACATTTATTTATTTATTTATGAGAGAGAGAGACAGAGAGGGAGAAGCAGGCTCCATGCCGGGAGCCCGACGTGGGGCTCGATCCCGGGACCCCAGGATCGCGCCCTGGGCCAAAGGTAGGCGCCAAACCACTGAGCCACCCAGGGATCCCTAGGATAGGTTTTTAAAAAATGGCTAGTTTTGTTCTTTCAGAATCCTTGCTGTCCCACAATGTTGTCATTCCATCCTTGTCCCCACCTCATCCAAGGCAAGTGCCATGAGCCAGACAGAAATCCACATGCAAGCTGTGCACAGCACATCAGAAGCTGTCCATGCAGGATAGGGGCCATATATTGGGGGGATTTTGCTACTTTAAAGAAAAAGAAAACCTGATGCTTTGGGGGGGTGGTGTTCAAATATGTGGAGATTTAGGTAATCTGGCAATTCCCAGAGCTCAGATTACGTGAGGGAGCAAGTTTAATTCCAACACACAAACACTTGGGGAGCACAGAGAGGAACAAATAGTCCCTCCCCCCTATGTGTGTTAATCACATTATAATAAAAAGGAGAAATAAATAAAATAGCTTCAATAAGGAATCACTTCAGCATGTATTTCCAAATTATCCCACAACTAGCACCATCCTACTAACTTAAAAAGTTTTGATTCAGCACAAGTGTCCCCTTCATATACAACTCCCCCCCCCCCCGCCCCCGCAACCTCATATCCTGCAAAGGGAAAACAGAGGCTGAGGGATGCTGGGAACCCTAAAAGAAATGTGCTAACAGCAGGCCCCTACCCCCAGCCTGGTAAATCTCTCATCTATAATCCAACATGAGAGACAACAGGCAAACAGCAAGAGGTCATCTTCAAAGAACCGGTTGCTACGGGAAGCAAGTGTAGAGGCAGCAAGCATGTCCCCATCAAAGTCCGGCAGCTGCAGAAGAACCACAAAGGTACAGCTCCCCTCCGAGCAGAGCAAGAATGGCGGGGAGGGGGGCCTCCGGGAGAGGGGGACAGCAGGAGGAAGGGAAGAGAAAAACATCAGAACAGCAGCAGCTGCCCAGTGGAACAGAAAACCTGGTGGTTTTGTGTTGTTCAACAAGGGGAAAAGGAGGGGGGAAAAGGAATACAGAATATACCATTTCCTGAACTTGCCTTTTTAAGCTAGTCAAATCTTTTGGCATACCTGAGAGATGGCCAGATAAAGCCCACAGCTATGGAAAGAGAAACACAGCCATTAGTAATAAAATGGGAAGGACCAGCTTTAAGCACCATCTCAGTACAAATATGATCTTCTCTTAGTAGAAAAATCTCTAAATATTTAGAAATTAATAAAATGCCTCTAAAATGCCTCCTTCCCAACAGGGCAACCATTTTGAAGAGAGAACCTACTACTTGTCCATGGAATCTATAAACAGGAGAATCTGAGTGCACCCCTTAATTTGGGTAGAAGTTACCCTCACTTTTCCAGGTGAATGACACAAGAGCCAATAGACTTTACAACTCCTAAAGGACATCTCAAATAGTCCCTTTTGCATTTGAGATCTCCAACCCCACATGTACTGCTGGCCCCTGGGAATCAAACAGGACCTGGGGAAAAGAGACCTCAAGAGAACAAAGTGGCATTCCCTTGTTTTGAAGAAAGACCTTGAGACATTAAGAGATTTGTCCAAGATCACATAGCTTTTCTAAAGCCCAGTCTCCCAGCTCTCAGGCCAAGGTTCCTACCACTGATGGGCAACAACCATAAAGGTCTAGGGATAGGAAGAAGATGGGCTAAAAGTTTGGTCCCCATTCCTCACTTAGTTTCTGGCTGCTACTAAATGGCTTGGCATGCTCTATGAAAATGCTGGCTTTCTCTTCTCTTCCAAAGAACTGTCCGTCTATTGGTTTCTGTGGGTTTTCACGAGAGTCAGGACCCCAAGCAGGTGGACACATCTGTACTTCCTCCCTGGCTCTATCACATAGCTCTGGTAAGAAAGTGCTCAGACCCTCAATGAAGGTAAGGTACGCTCAAAATGATTTCCTGAAACAGGTGACAGGTTCTATAGGGCTAGATGTACACACACAAAAGGCTCAGGCATGAAGCTGTGTCACAGAACCATATCTCATGGGGAAAGCAAAGCTAAAACGGTATGGGTGATTTTTTTCCAACTTAGACATTCATACAAGTTGAAGACTTATGCAATCTGTTTTTCTCAATGGATCTGTCTTCACCCTATTTTGCAGATCTAAAATGTGCCGGGCGAAAAAGAAAAAAATCAAACAAGATTTAAATGGCTCTTTCGATAAGCTAAGACTTTATCTGCATGTGTCCTTGGCCAAGTGGAAAAGAATAAACATGAAATTTAAAAAATAAAAATAAAAAACTTTCCTGAATTCAAATCAATAAATATAAACTTGAATTCCTCCAGACATGTTATTGCCACACAGCTAATGAACAAGTGGGTACACAAAGGCAGTGTGCCAGAGCCACCATCCCCACCACCACCACCTCAAACTAACTGTTTTCACAGTGACAAGATTTCTGAGAACCCTACTGCTCTACTTGTTCTGTTTGTGCCAGAAGAAAACAGAAGCATGAGAGATATAGGCGCTTATTGATTTGAAGACAAACTTCCTAAGGCCCTTCCACTTCTGTCACTAAAACACGTGAGAAAATTGAAGACAAAAAAAGAGGGAAAAAATTCACAAGGGTGATTCCAATTAACAACCTCAGTGAAATAAATTTCTGTTGTGTATCATTTGTAAAATTTTTTGGCTGAAACCATTAGAAGCTTCTGGCTGCAATGGCAAATTCTGGAGGAGAGTGCATCGCTGCTGGTTGGTCTCTGTTTCAGTTCACAACTAGAGATTAAGTTTAAGAGACCCAACCCAATCCCCTTCCCATCAAATCAGACCTGCTCCTGCCCTCTGAGCCTTCTGAAGGCCGAGAGGAAGGCCTCCTCGGCCCCAGGTCAGGCGCCTGCAGCCTCTGAAGGGGAGGGCAGGGGCCTCTGAATGACCAGATTAAGTCTGAATGGAAGAAGAACCTATGATTAAGTTTTCTGAATAGTTGACTCTCTTAGGGGGAACAAACTCCTAAAAAAAAAAAGAGAAAAAAAAGAAAAAGAAAGAAAAAGAAAAAAGAGGCAAGAAAGAAAAAAAGAAAGGAAAAGAAAAAAAGAAAAGGAAAAGAAAAAGAAAGAAAGAAAAGAAAAGAAAAGAAAGAAAAGAAAAGAAAAGAAAAGAAAGAAAAGAAAGAAAAGAAAAGAAAAGAAAAGAAAAGAAAAGAAAAGGCGGGCAGAGTTCTAGTATGGCTGTTACTGCCCCCTCAGAAATGGGAATCCTGCTCTTTGGATCTAAGAGAGTGGAGTTTCACATACTCCATAGGTCAAGCCTACTTTCTGACCAACGTGTGGTGTTCAGCTGATTTTCCAGGGAAAGGAGTAAAAAAATAACACTGCCATACTTCTTAAGATTACTATTTAGACAGTTCAGGTTGACACAGAACATTAAACTACCAATCTCCCAGGACAAACTCAGAAACTTCTCCAGGCCATTACATAGCAGAGAAACTAGTCTTTCCTTTAACTCAAGTCTCATCTTCAACCCAAATTTCTTTATGATATTATCCCAGCTTCACTAGCCCAGATTCCTTGCCAGAATGCTCTCCACCCCAAGCAAATTAGGGAAGGAAAAGAGCAAACAGCATTTTATCTAACCTGTGGCAGCCTGGTCCAGAATTGTCCTGGCTATGCAAGACATAGGCCTGCTGAGGTTTTGTTCTGCTTTTCTAAGTGGAGGGGAAATATCAACATAAATCTTTCCTCCCAGTGAAAGAGCTGAGGATTAAGTTAATTCATAACCCAGACTACTCATATATCACGATAAAACTCATTAAAAATCTTGTTGAACAAAATGTTCAGTGACCCTTCTATGCTTAAAAACTCAAGTTTGGGTGTAAAAAGCTAATGTTTTAAAAACCCTGGGGGGGAAGGACAGTTGGGAGAGACGAAAAAACTCTTCCAAAACCATAATGTTCAAGCTCAACCCGTCTTGGCATGTAGGACATGAGCCCCTTCTCTAGCCTCTGGTTCTGCAACTAATATTTAATGTGTTTCCATTAAACCGCAGGGGACACAGGGATGAAAAGCAGACTCTGCCTTCCTGAGAGACTGTAGCTACACAGAGCACAGAAGGCGTGAACAGAATAAAATGTATACAGTAGTGAGGGTTAAGTGCCAAGAGGGAAACCCATCAAGAGAGTGCTCTGAGATGCAAAGATGAGGGCATGAGGGTTCCAGGAAGACATCAGGATTTGGTCTTGGAAAATAAAAGACAGGGAAAACTGTGAGCTTTGGTTCCTTCCTTATTTCTACCTGGAACTGTCCAAGGATATTGAAAGCCAAGCTTCCACCCAGCAACGAATGTGGCAGGTGTTACCAATTTGTACTTATCAAGCTTGTTAAATATATAAAATACTTAATGTATTTGTGAAGCATAAAAATAGCTAGTTCTTAATGTGTATTTATTTAATCTTAACAACAACCATAAAACAAATTTTTTTTAAATAGTCGTAACGAAAACTCAGAGGTGTTATACGGCCACTCAGCTAACCTGTTAAGACTCAGAATGTGAACTTGGGTCTGACTGCCAAGTCTGATGCTATACTTCCATCTGTACCAAGAGTTCCAGGCACATGTCCCCTCCTCTCATGCATTTTTTTTTTTTTAAGGCATCAAAAACCTACCAGTCACTTAAAACCTCCAGGGTAATACTTGTAATTTATTTACTTAAATGTAAGTCTCCCCGTCCAGACTGAGTTCCTTAAGAACATCCTTCACTTCCATATGCCAGCACTGGGTGTGGCACAGAGGAAAGCTGAACAAGCAATGTTCACACTGAGCTGAATGTCTCATGGCACCCAGGACTCCAGGGAGCCTGCTTCAGCTAGAAAGTCATCAAAGGGTTTTGCTCGCTTAACCTACCTGACCCTCAGTTTCCGCACCTGTTAATAGGGATAATAAGGATCCCTGTTTCATAAGGTTGCTTTGATAACTGCGTCAGATAATATGTGCTAAATGCACGCCAGCACCTGGAACATGCTAAGTACTCCACAAAGGCAGGCAAATAATCTCTAACCTCAAATGTAAAATAAAAAGGAAGTATGCCAGACTTCCTCTTTAATCTGCTAGATTTAAAATCTGGAAACTGATAAGATATTATTAAATTTTGAAAGTACAAAACCATGTGTGTTATCCATTAAAACACAGTGGGGTAGATCTAGATACAATGATACAGAAAAACTTTCAAGACATATTTATTTATTTATTTATTTATTTATTTATTTATTTATTTATGAGAGAGAGAGAGAGAGAGAGAGAGAGAGAGAGAGAGAGAGGCAGAGACACAGGCAGAGGGAGAAGCAGGCTCCATGCACCGAGAGCCCGATGTGGGATTCGATCCCGGGTCTCCAGGATGGCACCCTGGGCCAAAGGCAGGCGCCAAACCGCTGTGCCACCCAGGGATCCCCTCAAGACATTTTTAAATGAAATAAAGCATGCCCTGGAATATGATGTGTATGATTATATGTATATAAGTATCTAGAAAAATATTCTGAAATTCATAAGGAGGGAGACAGGAGAAGAGGTCTTTTACTTCTGTCACTGTGCAGTTCTGATATTTGAATCTTCTTGTGAAAATACACCCATGTATTTTCTTTAAAAGTAGTAATAGTGTACAGTTTTGTTTATAGGAATATACTAGTGTTGGTTCCTGACTTGTGACAAATGTATTTTAATAAGGTTAAGATACTAACAATAAAAGAAAGTTGGAGGGATCCCTGGGTGGCTCAGCAGTTTGGCGCCTGCCTTCAGCCCAGGGCGTGATCCTGGAGTCTCGGGATCGAGTCCCACATCAGGGTCCCTGCGTGGAGCCTGCTTCTCCCTCTGCCTGTGTCTCTGCTTCTCTCGCTCTCTGTGTCTCTCATGAATAAATAAATAAAATCTTTTAAAAAATAAAATAAAAAATAAATAAAAATAAAAGTTGGGTGCAGGATATGTAGGAACTCTTTTACCTTTGCAGCTTGTCTGTAAAACTGTTCTAAAATAAAGAGGTTATTTTTTTTAAAGCAATGTGTAGCACAGAACTATCTTTCAAGTATATATCCCTATGGGGGTGCCTGGGTGGCTCAGTCAGTTGAGTATCTGACTCTTGATCTCAGCTCAGGCAGGTCCTGATCTGGTTGTGAATTCAAGCACCATGTTGGGCTCCAGGCAGGGCGTGGAGCTTACTCCAGGGGGGGGGGGGGGGGGAAGAGAGTATGTCCATATACATAATTATATATTCCTTACACTCTAGAGGGTTAACGATGGCTCTCACTGGTAAGACTGAAGATGATGTTCATTTCCTTGTACCTTCTAGATCAGTGGTTCTCAAAGGGTGGTTACCAGATTAGCAGCAACAGCAGCATCTGGGAACTTGCTGGAAATGTAAACTCTCAGGCCCCACCCCAGAGCCTCTGAATCAGACACTCTAAAGGTGGGGTCAGACGATGCTGATGTACACACAAGTTTGAGAACACTGTTTTCTAGATCATAGAAACTGGTTTTGTAACAGGTGTCTCTTTTATAGTCAAAACAATAGAACAATGAAACTTGGAAAGGGGGTCAGTGTGCTGATGGATGAAAGGATTTTAAGACCAGACACATGCCTTCACATGGTACGTGCACTGGGATGCAGGCACAGGCCAGTCCCAAACCAAGATGACCATCCCCTGGCTCCCCAAGGCAGCTTCCATGGGGGCCTCTGGGATACCTTCAGAGACAAATCTCAGACAAACGAGTCTGACATGGAGAGTTTTCTTAAAAAACAAAAAAACATTTTATTGGAAGGGAAAAGTTTGTTGGCAGAAGTTTATCATCTCCATCTTCAAATTTATGGCTTCCAGTCTCAATTTTACATTAATAGCACCAGCCAAGGCATGACAACTAATAGTTTAAGAGGTAAAGACTCATCTTCACAAACAAACAAACAAACAAACAAACAAAAAACTTTAACCTGTATGTAGTAGTAGTTCAGGTGAACAAGGTGCCATGCTAGGTTATAAGTCCCACCTTTGGAATGGCCCCTCATGTCCTTCTTTGATTCTCTTCCTCGGTCCAGGAGTATTTATAATGCCTGGCTGGCTTCCTCCCCTCCAAGAGCAGGACTTTGATCTCCTGTAGAACACCCATGAAGTCTGCATTTCAGCTCTCTTTTTGGAAGTGCCCAAGGGGCTGCCTGTTTGCTAAGCTCTATGAACACCATGGTAAAGAAGAGCACTGAGATCCAAGTTACCTTAAAAAGTCCTACTTCCTAGAGCCAAGGAGATCCAAGGGGAGGAGGAGGGGTAAAGGAGTAAAACTAAGCCAATCAGAAGTAAGCCACCCATGACAAAGCGGCTACTCCAGGCATCTTCCTGGGCCCGGGAGTGAGGGGGCACATTCCCAGGCACTAAGTCTATTGCTCTGCCAGGGCAGCCAGTGAGTGAACCTTGGGATACCAAGAGAGGTGCCAAGGCATCAGGCCCACCGCTGATGTACCCCTGGGCTAGGGGACGGCAGGTCATCAAGGCAGAGACTGCACAGGTGTGGCAATGGTAGGTGACCATGAAAGCTGCAGAACCCATGATGTGCAGTTAGGGACAAGAGATTGACCCGGCTAGAAAGACCCCTGGGGGTCTGAGTCATGGCTTACTCAGGTCAGGACTTGCAGCCAGAGGGAGAGGAGAATGAAACTAGAGTGCAGACAGAAGATCCCTGTCCCACATCAGGGACCTATGGCTCTCATAGTGGCACCACTAGGGACAGGACAGTCACATGGGCAAGGTCTGCATGGTCATGGCCGGGGTGGAAAGAATTGAGAGATTCTGAAAATCCATTCTAGAAAAAGCCCTATTAGAATACAGGAAGAATCAAGAATCATGACAGCCATATCCAGAAAGTGGTGCAATGCCTGAAGTTTATAGAGAAGACCTGAAAATCCGGGGTTTAAGATAAGTACCACTCCCCTACAAATGCCTAATCACACATGGGATTGTGTCCTGTTTCACACTAGTCTGAATCATAAGACATAACAAGAAGGTTTGGCTGCTGTACCTACCATATCCTGCTACATTCAGAGAAGCCCTGGGTCAGCAAGAAGTCTAGGGACAGGGTATACAGATAAATGCACAGAAAAGACAAACCAGACACCCAACTAGTCACAGTTCTACAGGAAGAAGAATAGGGTGGGAGGACCTTTTTTAAGATTTTATTTATTTATTCACGAGAGACACACAGAGAGAGGCAGAGACATAGAGGGAGAAGCAGACTTCCTGCAGGAACCTTGATCTGAGACTCAATCATAGGACCCCAGGATCACAACCTGAACCAAAGGCAGATGCTCAACAACTAAGCCAGCCACCCAGGTGCCCCAGGAGGACTTTTTTATAATCTATATACTTTTTCACTGGTCACACTTTAACATATAGGTCTTCTTGCATGACAGGAGTAATTCCTTGAAACAATTTTTTTAAAACCAAATTTAAGGCCCAAAGTACCAAACGGGTGACTGATAGCTATCAATGAACAGCTTTTGATACCAAGTCTCAATGCACCTCATCAGCTCTTTTTCCAAAGGGTATTTGAGAGTAAGTAAGAGGCAGAGAGAAATGGCCACTCCAAAGCACTCTATATAGAAACAGGCTAAAATTTTATGGGGCCCTCTAGGCTGAGAAGCTATTAGACGCCACAGCTCCCAAGCAGCTAGGTAGCAAAGAAAGCACTCCAGGGAAGCTATTCAAGAGCCTCCCAGATCTTCCCATTTGTAAGTTTGAAAGTACTTTTGTTCTCTGGGTTTAAGTTTCTGGGTCACCCAGCCTTTTGTGAATAACCAAATGAACACACACATCTGTAGCAGAGCAGCATCCTCCTTATTTGTCCCCCCAAATATGAGTGACCCAGAGAGCATCAATACCTCTGCTTTCTCAAGCAGAAAGCACTCGACTGTGTTTAATTGCACCTCGCCATCACTCCTTCTCCACAAAGCAACTTTAATGAGTATCCCAAATAGGAGAAGAGGTACCATTCATTGTTACACAATAAAATAATTACTACTGCTCTCTCCCACAATCCAGGTGACTGCATGTGTGTGTGTGCGCGCCCGCGTGCATGTATACTGGTGGGGGTGGGGGGGATGTTGATGGGAGGTTACCTAATAATAAGAAAGCAAATTCTCTGTGGCCACCAGACCAGTGTTTCTTTGGACATAATCAAGAATCTTCCTTTGTTGAGGCCTAATGTCTATTCTCATCCTGTTACAGCATCTCCTCAGAGGAAAAACAAAGCTCAATTGCCAGAAAAGGTTCCAAGTAATTGTTGATAACAGACAACAGCACAGGAAGCCTTCTGGTTAATATGTAAACATGGCAGGGGCAACATTAACTCCTTCATAGGTATAATGCCCACCAGATGACTTGGACAATATGATCAATGGGCCCCATAGCTGGTCAGGAATACTGACTGCTTCGTTCAGGTTCAGGCATGCTCTTTTTTAAAAAATCAAAATAACACCTAAAACTTCTTTTACTTATCCTATTGTTCAAACTTGAACTGATTCATTTTCGAACAACTACAATGTATAACTCCCCGGTTTTTTATAAGTAGATTACAATAATTTCTACAGAAATTAAGGAGACAAAAGGGAAGATCAGGATAGAATTAGGGTATAATTGAGAAGAATATGTTCATTTGGGGGGTTAGAGAATACTTTTAAAACTGCAAGCTATTAAAATACAGCTTCATTGTGAGAAGTCCATATTCTAAACTGTCAGATGAGGTACTTTGGAAGATTTAGCCCCTATTACAGGTGGAAAACACACCCACAACACTTCATTCTAATAAAACTTGGCAATCTTTGTCTCCATTTAATTAAAAGTTCTGGCCTCTTTCTTTAAGGCAGAGTGAGGGACAGGAAGGGGATTGAGGAAGAGGGGAGCGAAAGAACAGTGTTATCTCAGAGAGGACACATAATTGAAGATTTATGGCAGGTAAAAAGAAGACTGCAGAGCTCCCGATGAGCAGACAGCTGTTCAGGGACTTTCTTCCATGAGAGTTCCTTAAGGGCAACCAATCACAGCCAGTGACACGCAAGACAAGGATTTAAGGAAATACAGGGTCAGCCCTGCCCAGGCTTTAGGGGTTCCAGTTGTGCAAGCCCCCTTTCCCTATTCAGTGTTGCCCCTCAGTTCCAGTTAGTGCAGGGCAGAGCAGCCGGGAGACAGATTACAAGTATACTCACACAACGACACTAAGTCACTAAGTGGCTACCTTGCTCTCACACTGCCCGAGATTCTGTGCGTGCGAACAGGGATCCCGTCATCTGCAACACGGACATTCCGCATTCACTCCAAAGGTAGCAAAACCAGGAAAAGCCAGGTCTCGGGCATTCATGCAGATCACTGATCAAAGAGGCAAACTGGCTACATTCTAATTCAACAATGTTAAGTGTGTGTGTGGGTGTGTGGGTGTGAGTTTGTGCTTTTAATTCAAACCTGGAGGGCCCACTGATATGCACGATTCACTTTACAGGCGAGGAAACCAAGCCCAAGAGAGGGGCCAGGCCTCTCCCAGCTAAGATAAGCATCAGCTCTTCCACCTCCCACTGCCCCAGGCAGATCTCTCGGTCTCTATGCTTTCATCCTTGACTTCAAGCAGGCATTCAGTGATGAGCGAGTGCGTGTGGCTGAACAGGTCTCTGTGCTTGAGCAGGGTAAAGTTACTATCTGAGTCCCAGCTAGAAGTACCACATACCACATCTGTCCCTTTCAGTCTTTGTTCTAAGCTGCCCCACGCCTGGCCACTGACCTGCACTGTCCTTACCCTCATTTTCCCAGGCTGCCTATGGTGATGTGCTATCAAGCTCAGTGTGTCACTATCACACCTCTTGCCTTCTCTGACCACAGGACCCTCACTTGTATTTTGCCATTTAGCCAAGGCTTAGCTGTTCCTCAACCACACATTGTCTTTCCATGTCTAGCTCTGTAGAACTGGGCAAGAATCCCCCTGATTGACGGAATGGCAGGAGCTAGGTTCCCCAGTACAGCATAGGCTGCTCTGTGAAGGCAAGGATTTTTTACTTTTCCACTGCTGTATCCATAATGCCTAATATGGTGCCGGGCACAGACAGATGGACAGGGTTCCCTAACAAAGCAGTGGCTTCGATTGTTTCTCTCTTGTCAATTTCCACATCAAAACACTAATGTTGGCCCTAAGAGAAGACTGTGTGCAGTAATCCCAGGGTTTCCCTGATGCAAATGGCCACTCCATTTCAGTCTTCTTCAGGTTACACAAGAACTTACACAAAGTTAACACCTTCATCTACTTGGCCAATCCTGGCTTCCTTGGGGGCGGGGAGGGAATAGGGAAAAAGCACCTGTATCAGCTCCACTTTACACAGGCCCAGTTTCTCTGGGAGGTCCCTGGCAAAAGGTCCTTCAAGGTGAGAACATCGATGCCAGATGATGAACATTCAATGGCACAGGACCCTGGCAGACAGCTCTAACACTGGTAAACCTGCTGATGAAAGTAGCATCCCAGCAAAAATAAAGAAAATGCCTTACTTTCCAGAAGACAATAAAAATGTGACACATTACTTCTCTTCCTCCAAGGTGGTGCAGTCCACAGATCACTTACTTTGCATACACATCGAAGCAGGGGTAAAGGCTAGGTGCTGAGAACCCAGGCTGCCTCTTACACTTCAGCAGAGCCCCTGGTCCTCCCACCCTCTGCCTGGCCTGCTCTCTCAGTTCATCACTGAGAAGCCAGTAATCTCCATTCAAGCAAGACCTATGCCAAAGATCTAGCCACGCCATATGCCTTCCCCGTCAGCATGCAGAATCCCAAGGCTGTTTCCACAGCAATGGGTATGAATTTGCATGAAGCAAAATGCACTCATTTCCTGATCTGACCAAAAGCTCTCACAGTGAGGTTCAAATGCTCTATGATCAAAGAGCAAGGGATGGGCAACACATCCTCAGAAGAGAAGACCCATTCTTGGGCTCAGCAATAGCTGGCCCATTAATAAACATACCAGTGCCCCATGGAACATTTACATAGGCACGTCCTGTTATGTGACTGGGTGTGACCTGTAGGATAACCTGCCCGGTAGTTAAGACAAGCACTACTATCATTGTCTACTTGACAAATGAGCAACCTGAGGTCTGGGGCCACTGAGGAGTTTGCTCCCTGATCTTCCAACTCCACAAGCAGCACACACTTAGAAAGTGTACCGCCTTCCTTCTGGGAGCCTCTGCATGCACTTTAGAATAAAGTAGGGGCTATTAGCACATCTGCTCAATTAACCACTAACCAGTGCCTACTTCCACTGTAGACTCCCCCGCCAGAAAACCACTCTCCAGGACCTCCACACACCACTGCTCCTACTGGCTAAGCTGTACATGTTTCTAGATCTGTTTATGCCAACTCTATCTGCTCTAAGCATGTGACTATATACTTAAATCTTAAATGATGCTGGGATCCCTGGGTGGCGCAGCGGTTTGGTGCTTGCCTTTGGCCCAGGGCGTGATTCTGGAGACCCGGGATCGAATCCCACATCAGGCTCCCGGTGCATGGAACCTGCTTCTCCCTCTGCCTGTGTCTCTGCCTCTCTCTCTCTCACTGTGTGACTATCATAAATAAAAAAACAGGGATCCCTGGGTGGCGCAGCGGTTTGGCGCCTGCCTTTGGCCCAGGGCGCGATCCTGGAGACCCTGGATCGAATCCCACATCGGGCTCCCGGTGCATGGAGCCTGCTTCTCCCCGTGCCTATGTCTCTGCCTCTCTCTCTCTCTCTCTCTGATGACTATCATAAATAAATAAATTTAAAAAAAAAATAATAAATAAATAAATAAATAAATAAACAAAACAAAAAAAAAACAAAATCTTAAATGATGCAAAAAATAATTTTATACTAGGAAAACTAAGTCAAATACTTTGGAAAGAGTCAATGAAGATGAATGACTTTAAAAATAGCTGAGAACTGGGGATCCCTGGGTGACTCAGCGGTTTAGCGCCTGCCTTTGGCCCAGGGCACGATCCTGGAGTCCCGGGATCAAGTCCCACGTCGGGCTCCCGGCATGGAGCCTGCTTCTCCCTCCTCCTGTGTCTCTGCCCCTCTCTCTCTATGATAATAAATAAATAAATCTTTAAAAAAAAAGGCTGAGAACTAAACGCAACTTTTGAAGACTAGATGGGAGGGGGAGCAAAATTCTAGAACTCTCCTGATAGTTTTACAAGTGTACGTTTTCTTATCACTTTAAAAAAAGGGGTATAAATTTTAAGTGATAGATCAAGGGTATGGCTAAAGTAAGCCTCTAAGGAACACAAAGGAGTGGTCTCATTCACAAAAGCCTAGGCTTGAATGTCCACTCACAGGCTCCAATTAAAACATAATTTTAAACTATCTTTCCTTTTTAATCATTCCCTGCTTCAACTTAACTGACCTTTTTCAATTACCCAACCACCTACGGATCCCAACAGTATCAGATAACAAGGCTCCCACTAAAGTGTGAAAATCATGAAAGGCACACAGTTAGTTGTCATCTGCCAACTGATCTCAATCCCTTGGCCAGTAACATCTAGAAAGTTCTGAGCTCTCAAACTGGGACGGGGTTTACAATAATTTAATTCTCATTATAAATAGGAATCATCCCTCCACAGAAATTCATCAGAAGCACAATCAACCTCAACTCAATAATTAACCCTAAAGAGTTTCTACTGCAATGGTTCTTAACTAAGGACAATGTTAGGCTTCCCCCACCTCACTCAACCAGCGGACATTTGGCAATGTTTGGAGACATTTCTGCTTGTAATAACCAGAGGGAAATTTGCTACCGGTGGGACGCCTGGATGGCTCAATGGTTGAGCATCTGCCTTCAGCTAAGGCCATGAACCCGGAGTCCTGAGATTGAGTCCCACATCAGGCTCCATTCCCTCTGCCTGTGTCTCTGCCCCCCTCTCTCTCTCTTTCTCTCTGTCTTTCATGAATAAATAAAATCTTAAAAGAAAAAAAAAAAGAAAGAAAGAAAGACATTTGTTACTGACAACTACTGGGTAGGGGCCTAGGCTGCTGCTTAACATCCCCCAATGCACGGGACAGCCCCCCACAAGCAATAGTGACCCAGCTGCAAACATCAACAGTGCCAAGATGGAGAAATCACCTAGGAAAAAAGGAGCCCCAAGACCTACAGATGCTGTTCCATCTTCAAAAAAAAAAAAAAAATCAGCCTTTGAACAAACAAAAAGAGCTGATTTCTTCCCTCTTGATTCAAACATTACTCAAAGGCCACTGGCTTCCTGGTATTCTTAATAAAACTCCAAATCTCTCAGCAAGAATTTTCAAAGACCACAATTTTTGCTTATGTGGTAAAACAAGGCAACAGTCTTGGTCAGTTTTCTTTTCTTTCTTTTTTTTTCCTTTCACATTCCATGATACCCCCTATTACCTCATGGATGCTTATAAACATGAAAAAAAAAAAATCTCTCCAGAGCTTCATTTTTAAAGAACACCAGAAAAGATGGAAGAATGACATTGGTTTGTTGTGGTTGTTGGATTGTGGGAGAAGCCTTTCCTTTCCTTTTGCTTCTGGTTAAGCATCAAACTATGTGCATCTACACAACATAACTATTTTGAAAGTTAAATACTATATTGCGGCGCCTGGCTGGCTCAGTTAAGTCTCTACCTCTTGGTTTCAGCTCAGGTCATGATCTCAGGGTCATGAGACTGAGTCCTACACATCGGGCTTTGCCCTCAGTGGGGAACCTGGTTGAGATTCTCTGCCTTTCCCTTTGCCTCTCCCCCTGCTCACAATACACTCTCTCTCTAAAATAAATAAATAAAATCTTTAAAAAAGTACTATAGAAGAATCTTGAATAGATACTGGATTTTTAAAAGCCAACTATAAAAGATATTTCTGAGACAATTAATATGTGTCAAGTTCGTAGATGTGATGATAGTACAGTGGTCAGGAGCATGTCCCTTGTCTTAGCTGATATATGCTTGCATGTTGAGGGATAAAACATCACGATATTGGCAACTTTAAAATGGTCAGAGAAATACACACGCACATACACACACACACAGTGTGTGTGAGAGAGCACAAATGAGCAATTACTAACATACTGCCACATTTTGAACAATTCATTCAACTTTTCTATGGACTTAAAAAACTTCAAAATAAAAGAGGGATCCCTGGGTGGCGCAGCGGTTTAGCGCCTGCCTTTGGCCCAGGGCGCGATCCTGGAGACCCGGGATCGAATCCCACGTCGGGCTCCCGGTGCATGGAGCCTGCTTCTCCCTCTGCCTGTGTCTCTGCCTCTCTCTCTCTCTCTCTCTCTCTCTCTCTGTGACTATCATAAAGAAATAAAAAAAATTAAAAAAAAAACAAACTTCAAAATAAAAGAGTGGTAGAAACGAAAATATAGACCAAGATAAGGGGGTAGGGAGACACAAATCAATTCACAATTGTCATTTGGTTATGAAGGTAATTATACCAAAACAAAAGTCTCTAAACAGAATCAAACTGGAGATGGTGGTCTTAGCTTCATTAACTGTGTAGCTGCCTTCTACAGCTATAGCAAAATAAAACAGGACAGCAGCGTAAAAAGCACAGTCAACAGGTCCACTATACAACTCACGTCACAGACTTCCTGGCACCAGGAACACTGCAAAGACAGGTCATTCTTCCAAATACACACACACACACTGAAACCTATCTGAGGCCAAACCCCTTAAGCAGGCGAAACTAAAATATGATTGCCACTTGAGGAAGGAAGAGCTTACCTAATCTATTAAGAGAATCAGGTAAGAATCAGGTAAGCTTGTAGGCCTTGTCCATTTCTTATGTACAACAATGAAGAAAATCCTTCTACTTTAAAAAGGTTTTACGCATAGGGGCGCTTGCCTGGCTCAGTAGGTAGAGCATGTGATTCTTGATCTCAGGGTCGTTGGGCATAGGGCTTCCATATACATAACTAAAAATAAAAAGACTGGGGTGCCTGGGTAGCTCAGTGGTTGAGCATCTGCCTTTGGCTGAGATCATGATCCTGGGGTCCAGGGATCGAGTCCCACATTGGACTCCTCACAAGAAGCCTGCATCTCCCTCTGCCTATGTCCCTGTCTCTCTCTGTGTGTCTCTATTATGAATAAATGAAATCTTTTAAAAATAAATAATAAAATAAAAATAAAAGACTTTACACACATAAGCACGTGAACTTAACGAGGGGATACGAGGCAAAGCCAAGAGTCCATGGTAAGCCAGTTTAAGTGCAACAATTTGTGGTTTATCTCAACTTTGCAAAACCCATTGGTTTTACATATAAGTCAAAATATTCTAGGCTTCTGGGATCCTTTGAACAGATGTGCAAGTGAGAGCTAAAGCCTGTCTATAAAAGGGTCAGATAAGCTGACTTTGCCAATTCCAGTGAAATTTCCCCCAAAATCACAGGCTCATACTAATATTTCAAGAAATATGATTTGTTGGGACGCCTGGGTGGCTCAGTCAGTTAAGCGTCTGACTCTTGATTTCGGCTCAGGTCATGATCTCAGAGTTGTGAAATCAAGCCCTGTGTCAGGTTCCATGCTGAGAATGGAGTCTGCTTGAGATTCTCTCTCTCCCTCTGCTCCTCCTCCAGGTCATGTTCTCTTTCTCTCCAAAATAAAAAAATCTTAAAAAAAAAAAAAAAAGGAAGAAGAAAGAAAGAAAGAAAGAAAGAAAGAAAGAGAAAGAAGAGAAAGAGAGAAGAGAGAAGAAAGAAAGATGACTTCTTTTATCCAGTTGGGGAAAAAAAAGCCCAAGAACATAATAGGGTTCAAACTAGAGATTTTCCAAACCACTTCGTTTAAAACACACCAGAAGTTCCACTGAGCTGGCTAACTGCATACTCTACGGTGGCCCCTTTGCTGTGCAAAACTACAGCCTCTGAACAAAACGGGCCATGTTCACTGCAGCCAGAAGGTTACACTGCCAGAAGACGAAGGAGGGACAAGTCGAAGGAAGGGCAATGGGCTCTGCTCCAGGAAATAGGAGGGAGGAAGTTATTCTAACACAACAGGGTCTCTAAAGCAAACTGTGCCCCAGGTGGTCACTGGGCATGCAATCTCATGAGCTCTCCCTTGAGTGCCTGAATAAAGAAGCAAGATCCCAAGGGCCGTTCCCAACTGAGAAAGACAGCACACACAGGGAGCCCATGAGCGAGCTGGATATAAAAGTGATAGAAGGAGAACAAAAAGGACATCTCAAAAAACTGTCACATCCATTAGAACATCCTGAGTACCTACCATGTGTAGGAAATACATGGGCTGCACTCGGGTTTCAAATATTAAAGACATATCAATCACATGCACAGAAGACATATATGTGACACAGCAAGTATAGTAAGATATTAATGGGAGAATATAGGTGCTCAAAAAAAAAAAGGAATATAGGTGCTCACTGTAAAATCCTTTCACTTTTCCTGTATGTCTGGAATTTTTCTCTCTTTTTTTTTATACTGTCTGGAATTTTTCTTTTTTTAAATTTTTATTTATTTATTTATGAGAGAGAGAGAGAGAGAGAGAGAGAGAGAGGCGCAAAGACACAGGCAGAGGGAGAAGCAGGCCCCATGCACCGGGAGGCCGACGTGGGATTCGATCCTGGGTCTCCAGGATCCTGCCCTGGGCCAAAGGCAGGCGCCAAACCTCTGTGCCACCCAGGGATCCCCTGGAATTTTTCTTAATAAAATATAAGGGAAAGGATTTTTATAGAAGATGGGGGAAATCGAATATGTAATTTTTTTAAAAAAAAGGGAAAAAGGGATCCCTGGGTGGCGCAGCGGTTTGGCGCCTGCCTTTTAGCCCAGGGCGCGATCCTGGAGACCCCGGATCGAATCCCACATCGGGCTCCCGGTGCATGGAGCCTGCTTCTCCCTCTGCCTGTGTCTCTGTCTCTGTCTCTCTCTCTCTCTCTCTCTGTGACTATCATAAATTAAAAAATAAGAATTAAAAAAAAGCCATTTGCATTTAAAAAAAATAAAAAAAAATTTTTAAAAAAAGGGAAAAAATTTCACATTCCCAGTCTTGCCCTCAAGGAGCTTGCAGACAATTCAACGTGCATGGACAGAGGCATCATGGGGCCAGGCCAGATAGTTTAGAATGACACCAGTTTTTAGCTTGAGTAACAGACAAGAGCCCTAGAGAAACAGATTTGGGGAAAAAAGAGAAAACTGGTTTTATACATGTTGGGTTTGGCTGGGATGGCTGTAAGATGCCAAAGTAAACTTCAGTTACCATGACTTAGTCTGATTAAGTGCCTCCGACCCCACTGATCCTGAACTCTGGTGTGGGGCTAACAAGCTGGCTCAGGTTGGGGGGTTAAGTTTTATCTATAGTTCTTACTAAGCAAGAAAATGGAATACGGCTTATAATTTTATTCACGGAGGTATATACAGTACAGGGTTTCACCAATGTGTATACAAAAAACTACTAAAGGTAGAGGCACCAGGTTAAGTAGGCTGATCTTCTGAATGTTCCCATATGTCTGAGTTTTTGTGTTGTTTAAGTCATCTCTACATCCAACATGGGGCTCGAACTAATAACCCTGAGACCAAGAGTTGCATGCTCTATTGACTGAGCCAGCCAGGTGCCCCCTGTGTCCGTGATTTTTACAAAAGGTCGGAGAATCTTCAGGCCAGGCGCAACATTCAGCCATATTCTTGGGGAGCCCCCAATTGGTCAGCCCAACTCTCCAGCCTCAGGCAAGCCTCTAACACCCACTGGGGAGGGGATGGATGAGCCTCCTTCCTTAGAATCAGAGACAGGAGCCACAAAGTAGCCTACAGACCCCTTGCCTACTTTTTGGGTTGTCTCCTCCCCTGGTTCACCCAGGTGTCCTGCTAAGTCTGACTCCCCACCAGAGGATGCTGCTTTCACAATCATCTTAGGCTCACCTGGGAACAAACCCCACCACCCCAAGAAAATGAGCTTCTCTTAACAGAAGCAGACTGTCTTGGGGCGGGGGACACTCTGCAAGGCCATCTACTTCTAGGTCAGCCACTTACAGCATTCCTCCCGGACCAAGACCCAGCAGCCCCAGCAGCCTGGAGAGAAACCCTCCAGATGCCGCGTGCCCTCCGCAGCGCACGCTTCACCTCTCTAAACAAACAGGGGTGTCTTTGTTTAAATTAAAAAAAAAAAAAAGAAAGAAAGAAAGAAAGAAAAAAAGAAACCTGTCTCACAAGCTACGATTACATCAGCAGAGCGCTCTCATTCTCTGCATCAATCAGGGCGGCTTGAGCGGCTTTGAAGCGCAGAGCGCGCGGCGCCCTTTGATCCTGCGGTTCCCGCCCGGGGCGAAGCCGAAACCAGCGCGGCGCCCACGCGGGGATCCACCATCCACGATTGGACCGCGCAGCCAGAGCCCGCTCCGACCCCCACCAGCTCGCGTTCGACCAGTACCCACCCCCGAGCCAGGCTGCGGATGCCGGGGTGCTAGTGCACTCCCGGATCGCTTACGCTGGGGTTGGGGGAGGGGATGGCTAGGGGGCAGTGACTGCAGAGGTACACCCTGTACCCAGTACGGGGTTCCCTCTACTTTTGAACACATGTAACGTTCTCTATAATAAGAACCTGAGAAAGAAACTGACCCTTGGCTATTTTTAAAGGTTTATAGTCCTCACAGACTTTTAATTTATGAAGGCAAAAAAGCAGTTTGACACTGGATGGGGTGAAGGAAGGTCATGCTGGCTTTCCTACTGTGCCCCCAAAGCAGTCACTGGAGCTACCGAGACAGCACATGGCCAACAGAGCCAGCAGGGGCCCTTCACTCATTTGGGGACCTCAGACCCCCTTTAAGAGACTGATGAATATTATAAGAGTCCATCTCGCCAGGAAAATTCAAACACAGCAGAACCTGGAAGAAATATCAAACCCACCCTCAAAATCTGTTGCTCTCAGAAATCAGATTAGAAATGGTTGCTAGAGTAAGCATTCCAGGTCGCTTCACTTGGACAACTCATTCCCTCAGAGCTACAGGCACTTGACCAGCCACTAGACTCCCACTGTGTGGGGCCACCATGGGGCCAATTTTGCTCCATACTGGCCCAATGGCCTTGGGTAAGTCGCCTGTTCCCATATTTTAAAACCAGAGAGCTACTAACGGTGACCTTGTGATGTCACCACCTCTTCTGCCACACACTTAACTGGGGAGTAAGAAATGGGGGGAAAAAGCCAAGGAGGAAATGGTATATGGGAACAAAAACACGATTCCACCCACAGAGGCAGCTGAACAAGCCACACAGCTATTGGGCACAAAAGAGTTAACAGGGAAAGAGACTTGGTCCAGGACTGAGGTGTGTTCAAGGCCAGAAGGCAAAGGAAAGGACAGGGAACAGGTAGAGAGGGGAAAAATAAATCCTTCCTGTGCAGGTGGATCCATCTTTGGGGTGTGGGAATGGCAAACTAAAAATTCCAGTGAAGACCATCAACCCACCTAAACTCTGCAGAGTTGAAGGCACAACCACAAAACCATAAAAGGGGTCAAGGAAGCAAAATATACTGTCTCAAAGATTAGAGATGTTTTTAAGAGAAGAACACAGTTGTAACAATGTGAGTAGAGATTAAAGAAATGAGTTGGGAGAAGTTTTCAAAATACTGAAATAAAAAGCTAAAAATAAAGGGCAGCTCCCTAGGGAACAAAATATCAACAACAGCAGGTCTAAAATCCATGTATCTGTTCATCTTCAAGGGGGTCTAGGTCAGAAATCCCCACTGTAGACCATTTCCCTATAAGACTGCACATAAAATAAAAAGAAAATAAAAAAACAAAAGTACATCAATTCTGGCATAGCACAGACCCTATACAAATCTATTAATCATTTCATTTTGGAAACTCATTTATCAAGTCTTTCATTCCTATTAACAGAAAAATGGTAGGATTTCAGTCCCAGACCCTTTACAGAGCATCTGACTTAGGGCCTATGGAGTGCTAATAGGATACAAGCAGTTCAGGGATGCCTGGGTGGCTCAGCGGTTTAACACCTCCTTCAGCCCAGGGTGTGATCCTGGAGTCCCCGGATCAAGTCCCATATCAGGCTCCCTGCATGGAGCCTGCTTCTCCCTCTGCCTCTCTCTCTCTCTCTCATGAATAAATAAATAAAATCTTAAAAAAAAAAAAAAAAAAAGAAAGAAAGAAAGGATACGGGATCCCCAGCTGGCTCAGTGGTTTGGAGCCTGCCTTCGGCCCAGGGTGTGATCCTGGAGTCCCAGGATCAAGTCCCACGTCGGGCTCCCTGCATGGAGCCTGCTTCTCCCTCTGCCTGTCTCTGCCTCTCTCTCTGTGTGTGAATAAATAAATAAAATCTTAAAAGAAAAAAAAAAAAAGAAAGGATACAAGCAGTTCAGAAGGCATGCCTCTAACCTTAGTAGGCTCACAATCTAGTGAGGAGACAGACACACCTAAAAGTTCAGCAACAACAACAAAACATTATGAGAGCCCAATGAGTGAGTCAGGCCAGGTTGTTTCAAGTTCAGAGGCAGCAGAGATAACTATGCTACAATAGTCCAGGAGAGCTTCCTGAAGGCGGCAGCCTTGAAAAAGGGACAGAATATAGTCAAAGATGGAAATAAAAGCCAAAGCCTGTTTGAAGGAGCCACGAGACTAAAAGTAAGGGGTTCTACAGCAGGATATCAAATTGCAAAGACAGACTGGGAGCAAAACACCAAGTGTTGTAAAATATTAAGGTAAACAGGATTTAAATACACACATGCATACATACATACAGGGTTTAGACTCCATCCTATAAAGAATTTAAAAAGAAAAAAAAAGCTCTTAAGGATTTGTGAAGAGGAGCATGACATCTGGCAGCAGAGCGGCAAGAGCAGCAAAGTGAGAGAGGGTGTGGGGCCCTAAGCAAAACAGATGGGGGGGGGGCTTCCTGCTAAAAGAGAAATAAATGACTGCCCCTTGATGAAGTAGAGTAAACCATGTGCTCAGGCTACCAGTTATGGTTTTTTTGGTGTGTGTGTGTGTGTGTGTGTGTGTGTGTGTGTGTTTAACAAAGAGGTGAAGATCAAAAGAAACTGTTTGCAAATGAGAACCCTCCTACTCTTCTGACTTGTCATTTCTATTCCTTTCATCTACCCTTCTGTTTGAAATTCAGGTGAAAAGGAGAGGCATGTGGCCAGTGGACTGCCAGTCTGGCCCTGGGTCTGGCCTCATGTGTAACTGGGGGCAAATCACTCAGGCTCTCTCAGCTCCCTCCCACCCTCCCTCCCCCACTGGCTGAGGAAGGTCAAGGATGGGATGTCAAGTCCCTTGAAGTAAGTGCCAAGTCTGGATCCAGGCTGGGGAAAGAGTAAAGCCTACCACTAAGGATTCCTAGAGGTGCAGGCTACCCACTGATCGACAACAGCAAGATCTTCGACTATAAGAAAGCCACAATTACAGAGGTCTGTAATCCTCCCTCCCTCCCAATGAGAGAGAAAAAAGCATTTATGTTCACTCAAATATAAGTGATCAGCAAGAGTCAAGTCACGAACATACTGGCACAGTGTCAGTGTTCCATTTCTTTCCCTAAGAACAGTCTCTCACCAGGTTTGAGGCAAAGGATGAACTGTCATCTTCCATCTCTTCCATCACTTACTGTAACAGACAGCTCTTAAGGGTAAGGGGTCCAAGTTCAGCCCAACTAGGTCTATAAGTCCATACCTGTTTCAGCAAGTCGTGAGACCCTGGGTAAGTCATTTCATGTCTTCAAGTCTCAGTTCCCTCATCTATAAAATAGAGGCCAATGCAACTTCACAGCATAGGACTGTTATGAGGAATAAATGAGATTGTCATATAGGGTGCTTATTATAACACCTGGCACAAGTCAGCAATAAATGTTAACCATGTGATCTTTTAAGTCTGTGGCCCTCACCCCTTGTCTAAGAGAGCTAGGGAGTAGTATAATAAGATGTAAGAAATCCATATGATAAGGGTATTTCCCAAGCAAAGAGGGACTGCAAACCTCAGTTCAGAAAGAACTTGTGTGGCCTCATCTGTGGAGAGAAACAGGTTGGCATTCTTCTCCAGAATATAACAGCTGCCTCTCCTCCCATCTCACCCCGACCCCTCCTCGGCTGCAAATACTCAAGGATTAAGAAGACATTCAAGCTTTGTTCCGTCTCATTTCTGCTCTGGCATTCTTCTCTTTGGCCCCTTTATCCCAAATGCCATTTCTGCTCAACAGCAAGCCCTACATTAGAGAAGTGTCTTGCACTTTCTCAAGGTGCCCCCAACCTTTTATTTCCACTGATCCTTGTGACAAATGTGTGGCAGGAACAGCCAGTCCCGCTTTCCCAGAGAACTGAGGTTAAGAGAAGTCAGAGCATCATGCTGGGTCTTGGTAAGTTCCAAGTGTCAGAACTCAGAACTTCCGACTGGAAAGCCCAGTGGTCCTCTGGGCTGTTCTGCTCTGATCCGGAATCAGAGATGGAACCAGCGGCAGCTTTCCTAGGCCAGCAGGGGGCAAGGAGCAGGGCTGGCTGCCTTAGGACCAAGTGGAAACACTTAAGCTTCACACATACTAGGGGTGGGGGGAAGGCTACCACCCCCACTGAAGCAGCCCCAGGGAGCAGTGTGGTCAGAGGGGTTCCTGCTGCCAAGCTGGGCCTCACCATTCTCACTCTCTCTTGTTGAGAAATATTCCTTTCGTGGAGACTTGAAACACAAACACACACATCCACAGAGAAAGTGAGCTGCAACCCAGGCTGGAAGCTGTGAGATCTGTGAGGAGAACCAACCAGGCCGGTGGGTTATAGAAAAGGCCAGGGGGGTGCTCAGGCCCACATCAAGCTTCCTGGAAGAGTCGTGCATTCAAGCCCCACTCCACGTTTCCTTCTCTACCAGGTTTTACCCTTCACCGCTTCTCCCAACACTTCAAAGGAAGTATTTTTGTACAGCCCAGGGAGGAGTGTAAACTGGCCAGCTGCTTCCAAAGCAGAGACGTTAACCCTGAAAGGGCCGCTGGCCTCACAGGGGAGGGGGGGGAGGAGAACAAGGTCGAGGGGAGCTGAGCATGAGTCCCCACACTCAGCCAGGCCTGCCCTTTCAGCCCACACCAAGGGCACGGCTCTTAAACCACTACAGAAAGGCAGGGCCTCAGTTCCTCTGAGCACTGAGCACGCAAACAGCTAGTTATAAATACCCTCCCAGGCTGGAGGTTCAAAGGATCCAGCAGTTAGCACTTCAATGGAAACTCCAGCTAACAGAACAGGCCTCTTTCTCGCTGTCCCTCCCCAACCAAGCAAGGAAGTGAAGGGCCCAAAGGCTAAAATAACAAAACCTGCCCCAAAAGTCCATCTACTTTGGGCTTAGCAGAACCCCCACCCCGGCCCCAGGGTGAGGGGGAAGGATATTCTAGACATTGAGCCCTTTCTAAATAGCCCCCTGAGGAGGGGGCTACCCTTCTCTTGCACCCTGCATGGCAGACAAGGAAATCTTCCCCAAGGGGCAGCTGAGGGAAGAATTAAGACTCCAGACTCTATGAGGGCTTTTTAGGAGTTTCTAGATACTCCTAAAATTCTTCACCCTACAGAGATTAATTGTATCCCAAAATCAGAGTCAATATTCTTCAGTTACCTTGTGGAAATTTGAGGGATCCTTCCAGGTAAGAGTAAACGGACATTGTGCAGGACACTCCCCCACTCACCAGGTATTTAACTCAACAAATGTCCCTGCGTAGACCACTGAAAATACAGTCACCTGGGGAGCTGGCAGTTAGATCAGCATGGGCTTCCCTCAAGAGCAGGCATATCTCAGTGTCTTTGGGTATTTTTTTTAATCCTGAGCCACTCAACCTCAAAGAACTCTAACTAGTGTCCTCCATGGACTCTACTGAAAACCCTGAGGCATCCCAGCAGGCCTCAGCTGGGTAAGGCCCCAGAAACACTCATGTGGGGCTCAGCTCCTACCACCTGGCTGCAAGCTTCTGGGCAATGAGAGTGCGGCAGGCAGGTGGGTGTTTGCCCCGTCCCACTGGCAAGAGCATCCTGTAATTTACAGACACTGAAAAGTATGCTATAAATAGTTGGTGTTTTTCGTGTTGTTGGGCTTCCAGAACAGAGGGGGCATAACAGCTGTGTGGGGCCAGGGCTCTGGCCATTTCGGGGCTACAATTTGGAAATCCTGGGTGGTGTGGTCAAAGCATCTTCAAAAGGGCTTTGAGTGTCACACACTATCTATAGAGGAGAGTCTGTCAAAACTATCAATCAGGATTTACACACAATTTAGCAGAAAAGTGAACAGCACTTAGGGGGTCTCTTCATGGAAGCTCCACAACTCAGCAGCAAAAGGGAAAGCCGCCAGAATCACCCCAAACCCCAAACTGCCATTTCTGCCACATTTAGGCCTCTGAGCTGCAACAGGACCCTCCTGATGAAGCACAAGATGACCTGGAGGATTTGTTTACTCATTCAACAAACATTTTTTTTTTAAACTTTGCTCTCCTAAGTGCTGAAAATACAAAGAACAAAACAGATAAGCCTTTTTGGCAATTTCTAGCAGAGGAGATGGACAATAAAAAGGAAAACAATTTCCAAAAGTGAGGAGGGTACCTTATAATTTTAAATCTAATTACACTACAGCTTGACATAAGAGTGTGTACCTAAAAGGAATTATGTTCAAGTGACTGAGTTACTTCTAGGCTCTCCAGACAGTAATTACACTTCAAAAGAATAAATACATCTCTACATTCATTTGTTCTTTTGAAATAACTATCCCCATTGGCTTTCCTAGAACTGGGGAAGTATGAGGAAGGGCAAAGAGTGGTAAATAAATTTATATCCTGGGTACTTAACTCTAAACTGAAATGCCTGAGTCAGAAAAAAACTTATGGTCAGCACCACTTTCACAAAGGGTGTTTGCTTGTGTGTTCATGCTTGTGTACATGTGCATGTGTCAGGGGTCCCGATTAAAGACGAATTTATCAAAGCTGCTATTAAAACTTTTACAGGCCTACTTTTAGCCTCTTAAATTTTTCAGAAAATCATCAAAACCATTTGCTGGGGCAGACACTAGAATGAATTCTATCTGGGAATACTGCAAGCAGTGCAGATATTCTACTTTGTCTCTCTTCAACTGAAGCAAGTCCAGAAGACTCCAAGATGACAAGGGACCCCAAAACCATTTCATATTATGAAAAGAAAGAACTAAGGGTACTTAGCAAGGAGAAAACAAATTATTTTGGTTTTACTAGTAGAAAAGGGGTGACAGAGGATAATCAGCTTCAAAGCTCTAAAAGTCCACCATGTCTTAGGTATCTCTATGTTATGATCTGAGATGTGTTACCCCAAAATTTATATCCTGAGGTTCTAGCCCCCAGGGCCTCAGAGTGTGCCTATTTGGAGATAGGTCTTTAAAGAAGTGATTAAGGGGACACCTGGGTGGCTCAGTTAGCTAAGGGTCCAACTCTCAGTTTTGGCTCAGATCTGGTCTCAGGGTCCTCAGATCAAGCCCTGCATCGGGCTCTGCATTCAGCATGGAGTGGGCTTGAAGATCCCTCTCCCTCTGCCTCTCCCCACCACTCAGTTACTCTCTCTAAAATGAATAAATAAATAAATCTTCAAAAAATAAAAAAATAAAGAGGTGATTAAGATACAATGGAATGACTCAGCCATCAAAAAAATGAAATTTTGCCATTTTCAATGACATGAATAGAATTAGAGGGTGTTTGCTATGAGAAATAAGTCAATCTGAGAAAGACAATTATTATATGATCTCACTTATATGTGGAATTTAAGAAACAAAACAGAGGATCATAGGGGAAGAGAGGAAAAAATAAAACAAGATGAAATCAGAGAGGGAGACAAACCATAAGAAACTCTTAATCACAGGAAACAAACAGGGTTGCTGGAGAAGATAGGAGTGGGTGGATAGTATATCTGGGTGATGGACATTAAGGAGGGCACATGATGTAATGAGCACTGGGTCTTATATAAGGCTGGTGAATCACTGACCTCTACCTCTGAAACTAATATACATTATAGGCAAAGAAAAGAAAAGAAAAGAAAAGAAAGAAAGAAGAGAAGAGAAGAGAAGAGAAGAGAAAAGAAAAGAAAAGAAAAGAAAAGAAAAGAAAAGAAAAGAAAAGAAAAAAGATCAAGGAAGGAAGGAAGGGTGCCTGGGTGGCTCAGTTGGTTGAGCATCTGCCTTGAGATCATGGCTCAGGTCATGAACTCGGAGTTCTGGGATGGAGCCCTGCATCAGGCTCCCTGCTCAGTGGAGAGCCTGCTTCTCTCTCTCCCTGCCAGTCCCCCTGCTTGTGCTCTTTCTGTCAAATAAATAAAATGAATGAATGAATGAATGAATGAATGAATGAATGAATGAATGAAAAAAGAGCGAGAGCGAGAGAGAGGAAGGAAGGAAGGAAGGAAGGAAGGAAGGAAGGAAGGAAGGAAGGAAGGAAAGAGAAAGAAAGAGAAAGAGAGAAAGAGAAAGAAAGAAAGAAAGAAAGAAAGAAAGAAAGAAAGAAAGAAAGAAAGAAAGAAAGAAAAGAGGTGATTAAGTTAAATGAGGTCCTTAGGATGGACTCTAATCCAATATGACAGGGTCCTTGTAAGAAGACACAATTTAAACACATACAGTTATAAAGGAAAGACCATACCAAGATACACGGCAAAGATGGCCATCTACAAGCCAAAGAGAGAGGCCTCAGGAGAAACCAACAGCACTACACTTTGATCTCAGACTTCTAGCCTCCAGAATTGTGAAAAAATAAATTTCTGTTGTTTAAGCCAGACAGTCTATGGTATTTGGTTCTCACAGCCATAGGACACTTAACAGACTCTAGAAGGCAGAACTGGAAGCAAGGAGCATAAGTCTAGTTCAGTATAAGGAAGAATTTTCTGACAACAGCACCCTGCAAGAAGAGGGTGGCTCCTTAAGGGGGGTAGGGATTGAGCTGAGGAGAGGTTGAGCCCACCCTTAATGTAACAGCAGAGCCTGCGGTCTTATCACAAGCTACTGAGGCAAAATGCTGGATGCTCCAGGCTAGGGAGATCTTAGCTGCTGGCAATAGCCATTAGGTAGGTCAACCCCAATTTAAAAAGTTAAAAAAAGAAAGAAAAGAAAAGAAAAGGAAAGAAAGAAAGAAAGAAAGAAGAGAAAGAGAAAGAAAAGAAGAGAGAGAGAGAGAAGAGAAAGAAAAGAAAAGAGGAAAAAAGGCCTTAAGTCAACACTCCATGAAATATGATTTATAGTTGGAAAAAAATTTAAACTCCTCATCTCGTAGTCCCCCCTTAGCACCTCACAGGGGCACTATCTCAGCCCTGCTCATGTCACATTCTTCATACAGGCAACTAGAGCCTGAAGAGCATATTTAATTTTTTGTGCGTTAACCAAGGCAGACAAACCTGAAAAATAAACATCCATTCAACTCAGCCCAGCACCTCCAAGGCAGCAGGCACCCCAAACCTGGCAGCCAAACTGACGCACAGCCTAAGCGTCAGAGTTGGGGAGGACAGCCATTCCCAAACCCAGGATTTTAACAACACCGGCAGATCAACCAGAGAGCGTTCTTTCCAGGGGCTTAAACTCGCATTTCTTCCAAATCTGGGGGGGAGCTCAAGAGACTGTTACCTGTGAACATGTGTTAAAAACTGGGGCAAGCCTAATGAAAAGTCATTTAAGACTTCCCGACTGCCAGGGCATGCCTCTGTATTATCTTTCCACACTGCTCACCAGGTCTCCATAGCTTGCTAAATGGCAACAGAGACGTGCCTCCCCAGCCCCTCCATAAATGCCCATAGACAGACTGCCTGGAGCTGGTGTTGAGCTTGCTATGGCATCATACCCACTTAGAGGATATTTCTGTTTAACTCCATGAATCTCCCTAACCCAGCAGAAATTAAATTCCTCAAAAACAAAACAAAACAAAACAAAAAAGGGCACTGTTATCAGGCACCTGGGTGGTTCAGCTGGTTAAGCATCCCTTCAGCTCAGGTCATGATTTCAGGGACTGGGATCAAGCCCCATATCAGGCTCCCTGCTTAGCTGAGAGTCTGCTTCTCCCTCTGCCCCCAACACCTCATGCTTGCTCTTACTCTCAAATAAATAAAATATTTTTTTTTAAAGGCACTGTTTCTTGGTTCCTTTATACTATTATACAACTCCCTACCCCTTCACCCAAGTACAGAGAAGACTACAAACCTGTGGAGCTAAAATGGAGGAAACAGACCTATCACAGGTAAAAGGCATTCAGGCCATAGTGGTGGCAATAACCATACCCCAGGACCCTGTGGGAAGTCAAATATTAACATAAATTAACACTCTTAGCCTTCCATGCCCATCATCCAAAGGGACACCAACTGGACCAGTATAGACCCTAATCAACCTAATACCAGCTGGCTGCAGTAGAATTTCCCCAGCTCGGAAGTAATTGAGAAAAGGAGTCCTGTGATCAAGTGTATTTGGTAAGTGCCAGATTGAACAGTTCGCTCAGATTCCTTTTCAGCAGGACTTCTCAGAGCCATTCTCAGAGTAGTTCACTACTGTGAACTCAGCCATTCTCAGAGTAGTTAGTTCACTACTGTGCCATTCATCTCCAAGAGGGAACAAACAGCACTCTCAAAGTCAGCTCACCAAAGAACCTTTCCTAAAGCATCCTCTAGAGCTACAGTTAGGACATCTTGAGAAAAGCTCATCTTGAGGCATAATCCAGAGAAATCTGCAGTTGTATCTCTTTTCTAACACAAGTGTGCCCAAGGTCCTAAAAATTCACAGCATTCCCAAACCAAAATAAATCAAGCCATGCAGTAAAGACTCAAATCAGCAAGAGCTGGAAAACTGTGTCTCTGAGCCTAGATAGTCTTGGTCAATCCCCAAAAGCACAGTCTTACGGGAACAACAACAAAGGCAAGGGAGCCTCAGCCTCCTTCCCCTGGAGTGTTTGCTCTGCACCTGACATCTTTCCTAGAGACAGAGAAGCAGTAATTGAGTGCTTTGGTTAAGAAGAGGGCTCCTTGATCCCCAGATGTAATCCAGCATAGCTAAGAGATAAGGATCAAGCCTTTAAAAAAAAAAAGTTACTTAAGCAGAAAGGAATAAAGGTCACAAGGGGCTGAAACTAGGAGAGGCAGGGAAGATGAAAACAGAAAATTTAACATTCTAAAGAAAATGCCGCCTGGCCGGGTTCATTTTGCACCTCTTGCCCTAAATAAAAAAAGCTGACTCGAGCTTTGGTCCCGGCTAGAGTAAGCAACTGTTTCTAGAACAACTTCACCTTGGTTACATATTTCTACATGAAACATTCCAAAGTTGCTAAAGGCCTCCCAGGAGCATCTGCTCCTGTTTCTCGGGAGGGAGTCAGTTCCTGTGGAAAGTGTTTGTTTAGTTTGATTACAACTTTGAAGAGGGGTAAGAATTCTGGCCCAGAAGAATTTAATGGCCGGGCCCTTCTCTTACATAATTTGTAAACAAACAGAGTTTATCCCAGTGTGGCTCATTTGGCTCAATGGCTGGATTTAGAAAAATATATTCCTCATTCATCTGGGAGAAGCCACAGTAAGGCCTGTCAATAACCAGAAAAATGCCCAGGCCAGCCAGTTGCTCTGTTGCCTAATCCTAACGGACCTCGACATCTCTCAGCTGAAACCCAGGACTGGCAAGACGGAGCCCCAACAGAAGGGCTACGGGCACAACCTGAAAAGCGGCTGAGGAATCACTCCCCAGAAGTTTCTACACACTCTTGGTATATAAAAAACCTTTGGGGGGCGGGGGGGGGGCAGCAAATTTCCCCAAGGTGTCATGAATGGTTGAGTGTATGGGTGGAGAGCAATTTGTTACTAATAACAGTTAAAGGCCAAAGTTGGCATGTAATTTATTTATCTTTAATAAAGTGAACTCAAGGCTGTCACTAGAATGGTACTTACTCCCTTACATTCCAGGCTGCTCTTGGGATAGGAGGGCACAGCCCCCAACTGAGCCCCCAGGCTGCTGTAATGATAAACCATGCTGCTGGACAACATGGGGCCAAGGAGGTTGTGTCATCAAAAAATCTGGCCATACACAGGGATATCAATTACCCCTGCGTGCCTGCAGAATAAAAGGCAAACACCTTTGCCTGGCATGCAGGACCCCTCCCCCAGTCCATCCCCTACTGGCCTCTGAAGTTCATTTCCCTCCCCATTCTCCAGTTTGAGTGATTCCCCCCTTCCTGTTCCTGCCTTGCAGGAAGCCCCCAGACATACTGATCCTCCCCGATGCCTCTGGGAATCTCACCCAACCCCCACATCCAGTTTACAGATGTGGGGCTGAGGCTCAGAGAGGCTGGCTCCTCATGGTCCCACTTAAGTAGGCAGATCAGGGTGCAGGTCAAGCCTCCTGTCTCCCAGCCGTGGCCTCACTCAGCCGGCCTCACCTTAACCCTCACACAACCACAAGTGCATTCCACACCAGGCCGCCTCCAAAACTACTAGAGAAAGCCTCATCAGATGCCAACTGGCCTGGATCTCAGCAAGGAATGTTTCCCACCCCCCCACACCCCCAGCAAGGGTAAGGGGGGGGGGTGATTTCCAAGACCAGCCTTCTTTAAATCCAGATGGAAGCCTACCCCCAGGATGCTTCCAAGCGCTTTCCCTCAGTCCCCTGCGCAAAGTACTCACCCACACATTTGCATTATACTGCCACCACCTCAGGGACACATTCCATCTCTCCCACCTGCCCATGAGTCCACCCCTACAGACACTCAGGAAGAAGCCAGCAGTTAGTCTGTGAACCCTCTCCAGAAAATGTCATGCCACGTATCCATCAAAAGAGGGCATTAAGGTCAGCCAGACACACCTTTAAATAACCAAAGCCTACTGCAGAATTCTTCACCTTCATACCAAGACTATAGGAATATGATGGACTACAAAGAAGAGACTGGGCAGGCTCAAATCCTCAAAGCACAAAGGTATTTATTTCACTTTGTCCCTTGCTACCTTTCAGATTCGTCTAACAGAGAAACTGAGGCTCACAGATACAAATCAGTTTTCACCAAATTCATTATGTAAATGAGGAAAGGACATTGACTAAAAAGAAGGTGCCTTCTTTTCGCTAAACTACATTTCTAGGAAAAAAATTAAAAAAATAAATAAACTACATTTCTAGGAAGCTAAGCACATAGACCTGATTTGTATAATCATACTATACTGGCAAGAGCAAATTTTAGTTGTTTTCTGAGAAAATTAGTACAGTGAAAACCATCCTGGTCTGAGGACAGAGTCTGTGTGTAGGGTTAGTCAGCAAGCCCAACAGGAAGCCCCCAGGACAGGCCGATACTTAAAGGCTGTTGGCTCCCAGTCGGTCCCTCAGTCCCTCGCTGTCCATTCCCAGAGGGCAAGTTTCCACAAAGAGTTAAGATCAGGGAGAGCTTCAGAGCTTTGCAAAGTGGTTCAAAACCAAAAGGCATTCTTCAGACAAGTGTGCCTAAAAAGCCCAACTGAGCCACTAGGCCCTTGTCTGGGAACCAGTGATCTCCACTAGACCATTGACTTCATCTCTGCTCCCTGCCCAGACAGATCTAATCACCAATTTTAAAAACCCAAACTGCAATCACGGGTCCTATCACCGTATTATCAATGCAGGCTTTCCCTTTCTTGAGCAAAACAAATTGCATCTGACTGGCCGTGCATCTAGCAATACAGCTAAGCCCGGGGAGGGAGTGCAAATGCAGAATGGATTTGCTTCTATTCCTACTTCTGATCAGGGGTGGGACAGACATATCCCATAGAACATGGGCAAACTGATACTCCATTAGTATTGTTGGAAAATGCAAACATCACCACATACAGGCCCCAGTGGTACTAATTCAATGGTCTTGGACTTCTTTCTGCCCAAATTTCACTAGCTAGTGACACAGCCTACTTATCTTATCCAAAGTAGACTTGCACACTACCCAACACTACTTCAAGATGTGCTCCCAGGCACCACTACCTCATCTATAGTATGGCCAGCGTGCAAGGGACAAAAGGATGCCACCAAGATGCCCAAAAGAAGGTAAATAAACATAAGAAGCTTTTCCGGGGTTCTCAGGAAAGAAATCTGGGCTTCGATTCTCAGTTGACTCTATGGAGCTGACCTGCAGCCAACAATGATATACTGCCTTCTCTCTGGAGAAGTTCTTCTGAACTATCCTTTCAATCAGTTGTTGTGTTAGTTGAATATAAGCTACTTTTAATGTGAAGTTAAACACACTACTTAAAGGGAGCATGGCTGAATATAAATGACCCACTCTAGTGGTGCCCTCCAACAGAACCACGTAAAAAATTAACACTATTTTCACAGTCCAAAAATAGAGCAACATCTTAGCTTCAAATCACCAGTGTATTTTAAAAAAACTTTCCATCAAAAGCTCACTAAGTCAACAAAAAAAGGTCACAGAAATGACCTGAAATCTACCTTGGTGAAAGGCTTACCTGGGTTAAGTATATAAGGACAATAGCCAACAGGCTTTCATTATATCTTTTGTTCCCATGTATTTTTTGTTAAAATGATATATTTTGTTAAATAGCTCATCAACTAACTCAACAAGTGAAAACTAACATCCACACTGGACCACGCACTAGGGCCAGTTAAAACATTCTCCAGCACAGTCATCCCCATGGCTTGCAAAGGGGCAGGGGTGTGGAGAATGAAACTTAGGTTTCAAGACAGCCAATGATAGAGCAATGAAACTACAGAGAAAAGAACCTACAGTGTCTATAACCAAATCTGAACATGGCACTGGGTTGGAAAACCAAATCAAAGCAAAATCTGGTCAACAAATCCCCATGGAACCAGACCATGAGAACCAGCACCCACCAAATGGGCACTCTGGAGGACCAAAGATCACCACCTGCTCCCTCAGCAAGTCGCCTGCCCATTCTCAAAGACCATCAAGTTCTCATGTATAAGAGACTAGAAAAACTAGGGGAAAATTATATAAGATTAAAATAATAGTTGAAGGATAGCACAAAGCCATGCAAGATAAATTGCCCAATGGGGTGTGGCTGTGCCATTTGGCATCTTGGGGGTTTTACGTGAAAATGACTTCAGGAAATCATTCTCCAGGTGGCAATTAACATTTTAGCTCAAATTCCAGCCACCCAACTCCCCCACCAAGGTAAAGGGAATTTTCGGGAGGGGGTAGGGAAGTAATCATCGTGACTCAGACAGCCTAGCACAGAGTAAACACTCAGTATATATCTGCTGGATAAAAGGATATAAAAACCCAAGCCAGTGGCTCTGCCATGGGCCCCTGCTAAGCAGCAGCACCTCTCTCCACCGTAGCTGCCAAGTTTACCTGATGTTTTTTCCTGAAGGACTGTGAAGTCCCCGAGAGTGGTTCTATAGCCACAACAGCCACTGGTGCCAACACATATGAAGCATTTACGGTGTAACTTATGTATACTATCTCACTTAATCCTCACACTCCTTTGGAGGTAGAGGTACAAGCTATACTGTCGCATGTTAGAGATGAGGAAACAGGGACGTAGGCTGACCTGGCCAAGATCAAAGGCAGTGGCAGTGCTAGGATGCCATCACAGGCCTATCTGGCCCCAAGGCTGTGCTCTTCATCTCTGTCCCTTGCATGGCAACAGCCTGGTCAGCTCTGAACTCTCAGAACGCAACATACTGTAGATTTTAGCCTCAAGAGGTTTTCTTAGCTGTAAGGGGTTGGTTAGCAGGCTGCCATGGGATTTGCCAACCTCAAACTGCCTTATGGTGAGGTTGTAAACGCACTCCTGAGCTACAGGCCAGCTTTCCTTTCACTAGCCATGCTAAAACCTCTCTGCACGTTGTTGTCCTCATAAAAAAAGAAGGGTGAAACCTCTTATTGCTCAGAATCTTCCTGAGGATCTAGCGAGACCCACAGTGTAAAGCCACAAGGACAGTGTCTAACATGGCATTCATTCGTTCAAATGTTTTACCAACCACCTACGTGGACCTTCAGCCCTAAAAGGCTTCCTTGTAGTAGGAGGTAGAGCCAGCAATGATGGTGGCAGCCATGGAAAGTTCCGAGTTTCGATCTGACAGGTAAGTAACAGAAGCTGAGAGTTCAATAACTTGGATTGTTCATAAGCAGAATGTTTACCCAGGGCCCAGGCTGAAGAACCCATCGTTCTCTGTTCTGTAATTTGTTTTGATTGGTATGAAGTTTTATTTTCCTTTTTTCTTAATGGTTTAACAAATCTGCATCACAACTCTGTTTTTCCCATCCCTGAGACTGAAGCCTATGATTCTCTATTACTTTCAGCCAGTAAGTCTAGCAGAGCCAAGTGGAGCAAGCCTGCAAAGATCAGGAGAGAGTTCTGTCTATCTGTATTCCCTGCCCCAGCAACAGCAGTATCTGCTGAAGTTACATTATAAATCATAACTCGCTGAGGTCCAGTCAACACGCACAGGCAGGGTAGGACATCATAGCTTGGTCATCCATTAAGAGACACCTCCACACACATTGCCCGGGTCTCCACACTGAACTGAAAGCTTTCAGGTCAGCCAGAGAGCAGATTCCTAAGCCAAATCCAAAAAAAATTCAGCCTCTAGAAAGTCAAGGGACGAATAGAAGTGCCTTAAGCAATCTCAAGCAGGCAGGATGATACAGAGAGGTGGCCTTTACCAAAGAAGCTAAAGGAAGGGTCAACCTTGTGTGAATACAGCCAAAGAGCCTTCGCCAAAGCTGCAAAGGAAACAAAAATAAACCAACAGGATAAAAGGAAGGCTGTTCCATGAGGAAGAACTTTTGCTCCAGTTTAAAAAAAAAGGGGGGGGGGGGTAGAGAGAGAGAAGAAAAGAAAAAGAAAGCACACACTGAAATGATCTAAAGCTGCCTATAAATATTTGGAAACATCAAAGGCGGTCCTGTTAAATTAAAAATGCTGTCACACAGATAGGAACTAGCCTCTAGCACTGCCAGCTTCAACATGTGAGCCTGTGATCTGAGGAGTGAGGGCTCAGCTCCTCAAGAAATCTGATTCACTAAAGAAAAAAGTGAGTGAGCAGTTGAGTTTTAATAAGGGCATTAAATACCTGAGGAATGAGCTAATTAGGGTTTAACTCTTTCAAGATTGTCTGGGTTCTTAAGAACAGTGTAAAGTAAGCTCCCTCCAGAATCTAGTTAAATCGGCCTCGAAACCTGCAATGTAAAAGAAAAGTATTAAAATAGCACCTTAGGACTTCAAAGCTGGTAAATCCCACCAGGTCCCCTCAGATCGTTGGTAGAGCGGAGAGAAAAGAGGAGGCTGACCCAGAATTGTTGTCTGAGATGAGGTTAGGTTGCTTGTTTATTTAGAGGCATTTTTTTTTCCACTTGGACTAGATGAGAGCAAGCTCACTTTCTAATACCAGATTCATTCTACCCTATGAGTCTGCCCTTTACCCAAGACACTCTGGGGGTGTTGAGTGGGAAGCCCTTCATCTACCAACTGGGCTCATTCACTCACATGCCACACAAGACATTACGGCTGAGCCTCCCCAGACATGCTCAAGGTCACTACAGGAAGTCACCCAGTGATTTCCCTGCACGCATTCTGGATCAGAATCCTAAGAAAACCAGGAAGAGTCCCCAGTTAGGAAAGTTCCATCCGGACTGCAGATCTTTTGAGGAGCAAGATTCTTCGGTCTTGAGGTATAAAGAAGTGGGATCTCAGAGACAGCAAGGAGAAAAGCTCACCTACACAAAAGGAGAAGGGGCATCTTTCCATCACCCAGTCTCAGGAATGTGAGAGAAGTGGGTAGACAGAGATGGAAACTACCTTCTCCATTCAAGGAGAGGAATGCACAGCCCAGTCTTGGCAGAAGGTGGTGGGGGAAAGTTAAAAACACATACACACACACAACACAAAACCCCACAATGCACTCCTATCGTTCCCATTTTTAGAAAAAGCCAATGTGTCTAATTTGAGGGTTAAGATTAATAAAGTATTTGCTTTGGCAAAATTGCACACTGGATCAAACCAAGTGCTGAAGTCACTTGTGCTTGCCACAGGCCCCACATAATTAGGCCCCCAGAGCACAGCCTTAGCATATCACAACATTCCACGTGCCCTGGCCGGATCCAGAGGAGCAGTCAACCACCCTGCTTTCCTTCAGGGCGGCTGTGCCTGTATTCAGGCCATGAGGCCTGAGGAACAACAGGCAGGGTAGCCTAGAAACCCAGGCTCCTCTACCTAGGACTTACAGTTCACGTGTATGTGTGCGCACACATGCCCAAACTGACAGAGCTTGGGCTCGGGACAACGATCTAGCTGTAGGATGTAGGGGTGAGCAAATGAAGCTGCAGTGAAGCACACCTTCCAGGAAACAGAGGGAGTTGGGGACCAGGGAGGAACGAGCCTCCTGAGTCTCTTGCACAAGCCACTCTGGGGAACCCATGTGGCCCCACCTTGGGAGAAGGGATACAATCTAAGTGGTAAGACACTGAGCACGTTAAAAAAAAGATACCCATGCTATGATTTCTTCTCAATGAGTAGTACCTTTGGATTCTTTAACCTTGATAAAGTACTGGTTTAGAATAAAAATGTTCAACCATTTGAGAACTATAGCATGTTAGGTACAGGTGAGGGACGTCATGAAACAATGTGTATCATTTTATTCATCATCATCCTCACCGTCACTAAATACCAACTATATGCTGTGAGTAGCTCATTTATTCCTCATAACCACTCTAGGAAAAACTTATCTCCATTTAACAGATGAAGAAACTGAGACCTAGAGAGGCAGAATCCCTTTTCCACAGCAGGTAACTGGGTTCAGACTAAGGCAGTCTCTTCCATCAGCAAAGGAAATCCAGGACTACTTCTGCAAAATTTACAACTTGCTTTAAGGAACCTGGCAACCCTGGCTGTCTACGTAGCAAAGCTGGGTGTCTACTGCAGCCATGTCAACGTTCGATGACATGGAAGGGTCCTCCCCACTCCTCTCCAATGCAGCTGGCTCAAGGTTGTCACTCTAACACAGAAGTAAGGAGAACTTTTTTTTTTTTTTTAAGATTTTATTTACTTATTCGTGAGACAGAGAGAGAGAGAGAGAGAGGCAGAGACACAGGCAGAGGGAGAAGCAGGCTCCATGCAGGGAGCCTGACGTGGGACTCAATCCCGGGTCTCCAGGATCACACCCGGGGCTGAAGGCGGCGCTAAACCGCTGAGCCACCCGGGCTGCCCAGTAAGGAGAACTTATACCAATCAATTAAGAGTCTAAAAGTTAACTTGTAAGTTGGTTCTTAGGAATACATGTGTCTCTTCTCCCATAAAATGGTGGTTGTCCTTTCTGCTCCACAAAAAGCTTACCCATATAATTAATGATGTAGCCAAGTTTGGGAAACCCCACTTGAATCAGCTCATCTCTTAAAGGTAACACAAAGCAGAAATGCAGCCAGAGCAGAGGTCAAGAATCTGCATACTAACTCCTTTATGTCCCCTTGGTATCTTGTTTCCTAATGTTACACACAATTCTAACACACATGGTTCCCTGGTTTTCTAGAAATGAACAACAGAAATCATAAGCAGCATACAAGAACTACTAAGAGAGAGAAGCAAAGGAGAAGAGTGAACAACTTATGCAAAGGTCCCCACATCAGCTCCCAGGGACACAGCCTCATGCACTGAACAACTCTAGGGGGTGCCCTTCATATCTGTGGTCACCCTGGATCTAAGTTGTAACCAATTTACAGCAAACAGATGTCACATATACTTAGGAACTAAAAGCTATTCCAAATTCAGATAATGAGACCCTTCAGTCTGGAGTGGAGGAAATGTCACAGGACTGAGACACCAGCCCTGCCCTGAAGGAGGATCCAATCTAATGGAGAGTCACATAGCTGACCCCAAATCAGCAAGTAAAGATTAAATGTGTGGTCAGCCTCCCCTTTTGAAAGCTTCCATTCAATGGGTGGGTGCGAGGGATTGCTTTTTCTGTTTTGAACCTGGAAGGCAAGCCCCCACACACACACCTAAGACTGCTTGACCTGTTGAGCCTGTCCCAGCCTCCAGAAGTTCAGCTCTCCTTCTGTCAAGAAATGCTAGGACAGTAGATGGTGCCTCGAGTCCCATCCTGCTCTGCCAGTCTGAGGCCCCAGCTGGGCCCCCGTCTGGCCTACTAGACCTGATCAATTCCCTTCCCAACATCCCAACTGTGTAACACCAAGCACCGCAGAATTAGTCACACAGGACACCATCTGCAAAGGGGCAAACAGTGTTCCAGTGTGGGGTGCCAGGGACACAACCCTCCTCCTCCTGTCTTAACTCAGATTGTCAAAGCTTGAGAGCCAGGCATCTGAAGGTCCCACCCATGGGTGATGGCTCCTACAACCACGGTCTTTACTGAATATACAAGAATAAGAGGCCTTCTTGGAATAGGGAGAAGAGCTGGAGGGAGAGGCCTCCAAACACCCACCCCCGACTCATTCTTCTTTCCTCCCACTTTCTCCAATCAAACATTACTAGGTTAAAGTTATCGCAGGGCAGGGGATGTTGGCAGGGAATGAGAGAAGTGGCTGGTAATATTAGGAGATAGAAGATTCCCTATTTACCCTGCAGCAAGTGGGAAAGACATCTGCATGAGACCCGCCATATAACATCCGCAAGTTCACAAGAGGATGATGAAAACAGCCTTGCAAAAGTAAATTAAGAAAATTAATTAAAGTTATCTAAGCATGTAGTAAGAATTCTAGAGTTTTTTACATCTTCCTGCAGGGGCACCTGTGGGGAATCATTTTACTTAGAACATTCAAAACCATTCTGCCCCCATCCCATTGCTGTTTTAGAGTCTCCCCCCTCCAAAAACAAGGTTGGCATGGCAACCCAAGCACCAGTCACCGTGGTCCCTAACCACATCCGCCAGAGCTTGGCATGCTGAGGCGTGTGCCAACTCTGTTGTCTGTAGGGCACTCCTGGCCACAGTACACAGCAAGCTATAATCAAGGCAGAAACCAGCACATTCGTATAGAACTCAGCTCAACATAAATATTCATTAAATGGGAAAACCTATGGTGATGCAATGTTGAGACGGCAAATTTAAACACAAGAGTCAGGAAATGCAAAAATTACCACTGCCACTGGAACCTGAAATCACCCACATGGCACATTTAATGCCACAAGTGAGTTTATGTGTCCTGGAAATTTAAACCTAATAACACCGAAAGTTTAAAATTACACATTAGCTGTTTAATTCCCTGAATGGCATTTGCTGATGGGCACTGAACATTTCCAGAGTGGACGTGCCATGAAGAGGCATGGAGGAAATCCTCTTAGTATAAGTGAAATGTAACAACACATCATGGAAAGACCCTAGAATCTTCCTGAAGGTCCCAGTGCCCAGATGATAGCCACTATTCCACAAGAACTGCAACAATAACCCCCTACAAAAAAAAAAAAAAAAAAAGTCAACATGCCAACATGTTCATAACGAAACAATAATCGAATAATTCCCAGATGTTTCTAGTGAACCCCAGGAAGAGCAGAAAATCAAATGTTTATTAAATTGAAATTTTTTCCACTCTAAGCCTGCTGGCCTCTTTAGAAATACTACTGTAGGGCAGCCCAGGTGGTTCAGCGGTTTAGCGCCGCCTTCAGCCCAGGGCATGATCCTGGAAATCCGGGACTGAGTCCCAGCATGGAGCCTGCTTCTCCCTCTGCCTGTGTCTCTGCCTCTCTCTGTCTCTCTCACAAGAATAAATAAATAAAATAGGGGATCCCTGGATGGCTCAGCGGTTTGGTGCCTGCCTTCGGCCCAGGGCGTGGTCCTGGAGTCCCGGGATCGAGTCTGCGTGGAGCCTGCTTCTCCCTCTGCCTGTGTCTCTGCCTCTCTCTGTGTCTCTCATGAATGAATAAATAAAATATTTAATAAATAAATAAATAAATAAAAATCCGATCTAGAAAAGAAAAGAAAAGAAAACAAATACTATTGTAGTCCTTTAAAACTCTGCCTCCTACCCAGCACTTAAAACACAGGATCAAGCCCCATGCCAGAGCTTCCAAAGGGGGACAAAAATGAAGTACATGTGGTACAAATTTAAGTAAGGACCCACATACAGTTGCCTCTGATGGGTCATACTAGAGCTACATATAAGTTTTGCTATTCCTCAAAAGTACCCATTTTCTAAGTGTCACCAAAACATCAACCAAACTTAAACACACTCCCTAAAAATCTACAGTCAGGCTGAGACATTCTCTTCTCCAGCTTGGTTTGGACACTGCACCCAGGTAGTCACATAACAGGCTGGAAGGAGTTAGAGAGGACATCATCTCCTTTTCCAGACCTGGGGAGCAGGGCCAAGGTGAAATTACTGTGAGAGTCTGGTCCATCCCAACTATTTGGAATAGCCCTAGGACACATTCAATGTCTGCAAGCCACTTGTGAATTGTTTCTACAATCATAGAAAGTTCTCCCTCAAAAAAGCCAAGTCTTTTTCTGGCCATGCTGACATCCCCATTGCTAAGTATTATGATCTAGAAGAAGGATTTCAATTCAGTAAATATTTGAGAGTTGTATCGCAAGGGATGAGGAATAAGACCCAATCCCTGTCTACTGGGAGCTGTGATTTCGTGGGGAAAAGAAAACATTAACAGGGAATAACTACAATGAGGAATTTAAGATCAGCTGCCAAGTGAAGGACAGAGCACTTTGGTTCAAAGGAACACACTAGTGGAAGAGGAAACATGTTATGGGAAGGACTGGACATGTGACCCCAGTGCAGGTGACAGCCCTGAGAGAGGGAAAAGGCGGGGTTGGGAATGTGGAGGCGTGGAAATGTATTACAACAGAAGGGCACTCAGAATGAGAGGCATAAAGGACAGTCCAGGACCCATTAGGGAAACAGGGTGGAATATGAAGGACCCAGGTCTGTAGCCTAGAGGCAATAATGAGAGGGAGATTGGAGAAGGCCCAGGTCACCTAGCTCAGCTAGCTAGTCAACAATGGGATGGTACGGAAAGATTTTGATCAAGGTTATAATGAAATCCACCACCACCATGGAAAGATGAATCTGGTGAAGAGAGGAAGAACTGACTTGAAGAGCAAGATGTGAGGCAGGGAGACGAAGAGACAGCATCTGGCATGAAGAGGGAAAGTCAGCAAGGAAAGAAAAATCAAACATCTTGAGTGCACCATTTCCCTTTGACTTGGCCACAGGCTACCTTAAATTCAACTCTGAAAAAGCTTTGCCAGTCAAGCTTGCAACACTCTTTACACACCATTGGCTGACTTGCTTACCACCAATTCCAACACTGAGGCACTTTCTGAAAAGATGACAAATCTCTAGATACCCTGTGTCATTTCCAAAAAACTGTATAAAGGGGCTGAACACACATGTCAAATGCATTTAAGTAAAAGTGTATAATTAGGTACAAAGAGAAGCACTCCATGTCAAGTACGGGACAGACACTGGCAACCATGATAACCTGAAAAGCAGCTGGCCTTCTGGGACAGAATCCAGGGAAGACCACTCCCAGCTGAGAGAAGAAACGAGATAATACAAGTGAAAGTACACTGGGGACCCTAACCCACCAGGCACATGGAAGATTTTCTGGAACTCAACCACCGGAGTGGGATGCTGTCCGAGAAAGACCAGCACTGGGGAGCCCCGAGACTACATTTCTAATCACAGCTCCCCTTGTTAAACAAAGGCTGTGGGCCCTCATGCACAGTCCCCTCACTGCAAAAGGACAGCTAAGCCACAACATTTCCAGGGTGCCCTCCAGCTCAAACAGTAATTCTAGAGGTCAACAGAAACCAAGGAGCAAAAAGAGAAGAGGGATAGAGATCTTAATGAAGACACAGGTCAAATGATGTCAGCCTTCCAGGAGAACAAGAGAAAATGGAAGCCCCTGTACCAAAGTAAAAAGAGCACTCTGGTCACACAGGGCCATTTAGCCTTCCCCAGGTTTATGGGGTCCACCGAAGCATCATCATACTGCCACAAATGGACATCAGACACATTGCATCAGTTGAGGAGGGAAAGAAAGGAGGCTCACCGAGCACAACTTAAATGCTTCCAGCTTCAGAACTTTCAGAGGAAGGATGGCAAACTCCAGTGCCTAGAGGGTCCAGGTGTGAGTAAATATAACTACCAGTGAGTAAAGTGAGCCAAAGCAATGCAAAAGCGGCTGGTGAACTGAAGGGTCCATGCCCCACCTGAAGGGCACGGCCACTACTCCCCAGGACAGGCTAAGCTAGTGCCATGCAGAGCAGTAGACCCAATGTTGCCAGATCTGTTCATTTTTCAAGAAGCACCAAAGCCCTAGATTTTTATGTAAAGTGTCTAGATTTTTAACAGGGATCCAAAAAAAAAAAAAAAAAATACCAGGAAGCTCTTTTCAGTCCTTGGTCCTGCTGTTTAGAGCAGCCCTGGCGATCTGACACTTGGCTCTACTTGCATCTCTGCGCACCCCAAACTGACAGCGTCACTCTGCACCAGAGGACAGATTCATATGGCCCTTCTGGACCTGGCCTGTTCATAAGCAGAGAGCCTGATCTACGGGAAAGCAGCAGGGCCCAAACCAATGAACACAGGGGCAGCACCCTCCTGGGCTGCAATCTGCTGCCACAGGGTGTGCCGACAGCACAGTGGTGCCTTCCACGAGGTCTTCTCTAGGCCTCTGAGCACAGCCATCTGCCTGGACAGCCACCCTGTCCTGGCCCAGAACACAAGGGCAGCCTGCTGCTCCAGAATCATGCTCAGGTACAACTACAAGGGAGGACCCAAGTACCACGCCAGGGACCTTCCCTTTGTAACAGACCTTGGTCATAACTCAGATCCTCATGGGAGAGGAGAAAAACTGGTACTTTACTAAGCACTATTAGAAATAGACTTTTACTTATATGGAGCTGCCTTTTGGATTTTTGTTGTTGTTAGAAACTGACACTATCTGTTAGGACCAGGAATAGGTGGAAACTTGAATGCAACATGGTAGGGAGTATATACTAAAACCACTCTTTGGCAGAGCAATCTGACAACACATAGCAGGAGCATTCAAAATATACCGTGTGACCTCATGGTCCTAATTCTAGAACTTTATCCTGTGAAAATAAGGAAGGAATGAAGTATAGTCATTCCTTAGAATAATGGAAAACAAGAGCATGTTACATAGACTCTAAAAATGTTTCAGAGCATTTAATGACAGGAAAATACTCAAGGTGGATGAAGGGTTATAAGCACCAAGTAATACTTTCTCACATTTTCTTTAGAATATCTCCAAGACTACAGGGAAATGAAAGGAAAGCTGTACCAGAACACAAAGGTTACAGAGGTTATCTTTAGGTAGTGGGATTCATTATTTTCATTAATACTTTTCTGTATCTTCTACAATAAATGTGTATTATTTTTACAATTTAAAAAAAAGTCACAAGAGCTCCCTGCGGGCTCAGTTGGTAGAGCACGTGACTCTTGATCTTGGGCTCGTGAGTTCGAGCCCCACACTGGGTACAGAGATTACTTAAAAGTAAAATCTTAAAAAATAGTAAATTACAGGGCAGCCCTGGTGGCGCAGTGGTTTAGCGCCGCCTGCAGCCCAGGGCATGATCCTGGAGACCTGGGATCAAGTCCCGCCGTCGGGCTCCCTGCATGGAGCCCGCTTCTCCCTCTGCCTGTGTCTCTGCCTGTTTCTCTCTCGCGCTCTCTGAATGAATGAATGAATGAATAAATAAATCTTTAAAAAAAATAGTAAGTTACAGATGATTTTTATTTATGTATGTATGTATGTATGTATGTATGTATGTATTTATTTATTTATTTATTTATTTATTTATTTATTTTTATTCATAGAGACGCAGAGAGAGAGAAGGGGGCAAAGACACAGGCAGAGGGAGAAGCAGGCACCATGCAGAGAGAGCCTGACGTGGGACTCGATCCAGGGTCTCCAGGATCACACCCTGGGCTGCAGGTGGCACTAAACCGCTGCGCCACCAGGGCTGCCCGATTTTTTTTTTTAAGGGAAGATTCTGGCCCTGACTAGAAGCAATGTAAATCAAATCTCTTCTAACATTTTTGCCTTATCCACCAAGTCCTCAGGCAAGCAGGTCAGTGAGCTTTGGCTTTAGGTAACCCAAATTCAATCCCAGCTCTGTGGCCTCAAGATGTTTACTCTGACTCTCAGCCTCAGTTTCCTCTGGCGCTAATTCAACTGCCCCAGTTTGTATGAGAGAAATCACAGAAATAACACCTGAAAAGCACATGCTATATCATGGATGTAGAAAAGGCTGTTTTCCTCTACACTGTATCCACAGGAGAAACTCAATAAATGTCTGCTGACAAGTTAGCGTACTTAAATTCAAGTAAAAAATCAAATTTTAATCAAATTCTTACGGCACAGGCTAGGACCTTACACACACCCAATTGATCATGACCCTTACTCTTTTATTTTTATTATTTTTTCATTTTTATTTATTTATTTTTTTAAGATTTTATTTATTTTTTTTTTAAGATTTTATTTATTTATTCATAGACACAGAGAGAGAGAGGCAGAGACACAGGCAGAGGGAGAAACAGACTACATGCAGGGAGCCCGATGTGAGACTCGATTCTGGGTCTCCAGGATCACACCCCAGGCTGCAGGCAGCACCAAACTGCTGCACCACCAGGGCTGCCTATTTATTTTTAAAGTAGGCTCCATGCTGGGCATGGAACAGGGCTTGAACTCATGACCCTGAGAATCAAGACCTGACCTAATATCAAGAGTCAGACACTTAACTAATTGAGCTACCCAGGCATCCCATCTAACTAGCTAGGTAGCTAGCTATCTACTTATTTATTTATAGAGTGGAGAGAGAGAGAGAATCTAAGCAGGCTCCATGCCCAGCACGAGCCTGATGTGGGGCTTGATCTCACCACCCTGATGTCATGTCATGACCTGAGCCAAAATCAAGAGTCAGAAGCTCAACTGAATGAGCCACCCTGGCACCTCTCCCCGCCTTTTTATTTTTAAAATGCAGCAGCTTCACCACAGAAATCCCATTCCAACATTTTGATGTAAAAATGTTACATCAAACTGCTAGGATCCTCAAAGTCTATTTTCACCAAATCAAGTCTACACATTGAGTTTCTGAACAACCATATCACACTGGCTGCTAGAGAGAGAAGGGGATTAATACCAAGTCTTAAAACACATCTTAAGTATAATAAAAATAAAATGTTCTCCCTTGAACCACAATAGGCCAGCTGACCTCATTCTCTTCACACTATCATGAGTCAACAGAGCTGCTAAAAGTCAGACTTTAAAACATCTCATTCAAGCTACAAATGGAACAAAGAACCTCTACTCTTTACCTCCTCCCTATCCTGTTTGACAGGTATAAAAAGGCACGTCTCCACAAAGGGGTTATCAGCTGTAACCTCAAAGGTAGGTAAAAATGAGTCGGAAAAGACCAGAAGGCTCAAATCCACATACTATGTCATTACATACATGTTTCTTCAGAATGGGCTACCCAGACCTAAACTTTGCACCCCGGGCCAGGTGTTCCCTCGGCATCCGGTAGCCATGGAAGACTTGTGGCTTGCATGCTGTCTGCCCCCTACACTCAGCTGCCTGTGGGTGGGGACAGTGACCTTCCTCACCCCCAACCTGCCACCTCACCTCACCCAGGGTCTGGTGGACAGGAGGCAGCAGTGAATGTCTGTTGACAGAAGGAACACAGCACCTGTAGTGATTTCCACCCAGAAGGATGGCATAAGCAGGGAGAACCCACAGCTTTAGGTTCTTGAAATCTCTTAAAACAAATAGCTAGGGGACATGCAGTCTGTGCGAAGTCAGAAAGGCGCTGAACGTGGGATGTGATTTTTTGCAGAAAGCAATGCAGACTTCAAAATGGTTCTAGAAAGTCAGCCACAGGAAGGAGGTGTGTCTCACACCAGAAATCCCTTAGATGCCAGAACACTTACAAGCCACTCCAACTTTCCCAACAGCCAAAAAAGTGACAGTTGTATGCTTCAAGTCATCAGTCCCTCTTCCCAAACTTGGCAGACCGGCCCTTCGTGGGAAAAACAAGTTAGTATGAGAGAAGGAAGGAAGGAAATAAATCTCTGTAAGCGTAGAGCATCTTCTCAGTTAAAGTTATGGATTCACTTGTTGGTTAGTGATCCTGGGTTTATACCCGACTCCAAACTGCACCATCAGTTCCCATAATCTCATTCCAAGCAGAAGCAAGTGCCAAGTGAGGCAGTCTTGTAAAAACAGAAATGGCTTAGAATCGCATGGACCTGGGTTTGAATCTCAGCCCTACTGCAGACATGCTCACTGATATTGAAAATAACTTCAAAAAAAAAAAAAAAGGAAGAAAATAACTTCACTCTCAGAGCTTAGTTTCCTCATCTGAGAACCTGAGGCATGCCATCTAGCTCACCCATGAAATGTGAGCACGGCACTGTGCCCAGAGCCAGGCACACAGGAAGCACTTGACCATTAGTAGCTATCTTATAAAGCTCTGACAGAGGGGAAGACTGAGCAAGTCAAAATCTAAATCAAAGGAGAAAAGCAACCATTTAGGGGCGCCTGGGTGGCTCAGTTAAGCATGTGCCTTTGGCTTAGGTCATGACTGCGGAGTCCTAGGATGGAGACTGCTGTCAGGCTCCCTGCTCAGCAGAGAGTCTCCTTGTCCTCCCTCCGCCCCCTTCCCTGCTTGTGTCCTCTTTCTCTCTCTCTCAAATAAATAATAAAAATTTTTAAAAAGAAAAGCAACCATTTAAACCCAAAGTACAATTTAAGAAGGCCTGGCTTTTCCCAATTAAACACCTGATTCTAAAGCATGCTTCTGCATCTGCATTCTCTGGCAAACTCAGCTGAAGGACAGAAAGACTCCAAGCCTGGGAGTCTGGAGACCCAAACAGTTATCAGGGTCATCTCTACTCTCCACATGCCCTGGGCAAGGCACTTCACTTCTCTGGATCTCCTTATCTCACACATTAAAGGGCTGAATCTGTTCTTCTGATTATCAAGATTGATTTAAATGTCATTTTTGTCATGAACTGTAAATCCACATTCTCCAGACTTGGGAAACATCAACAGGAAGCAAAGTTTTCACATGGTATATATTCAGATTAATGATGAATCTGAATTCCAAGCCGTGACTGTCATTTCCACGGACATTAAGGCTTGGCTGTAGACTATTCTTCATGGGTTTCTGTCCATCCATAGCGGCTGTCCACATAATAGCTTTCTTAATATTCTGTGTTTTATCAAGTAAAGAACATCTACAAACCCTTATAATGCCAGGTATCCTGCCCCTTGACATGCACACACACGGGTTACTCTCATACAACCTGTAGTTATAAAGCCAGTGGACCCACCAGAACCAGAGAGAAAGGTCCATTCTTTCCATCTAATCAAGCAACTTTCTGGAACTAACAAGAAAAAATGAAAGATAATCCCAAAATTTATGAGCTATGTCACAGGAAGTTACTTAAGTCCATTAAGACCCATTGCCTGCCTGCTGTTCATTCTAAATCCATCATTCATTCACCAACTATGAAGTGTCTGATAAATGGCAGACACTAGAGATCCAGGGATGGATCCATGGATGAGCAAAAATAAACATGCCAATGGGGCCACAGTCCACAAGAGAAGGTGTGAGGAGTTGTTCTTAAGGCATTTCAACATTGGAAGATGCTCCATTTCATTTTCCAGTAAATGATGAAAAGGAACACATTTACAGTCAGCTTTCCCACATGCTACATTCAGATCGCCACCTTCCTGCACTTCACTCTCTAAATGCAAATATTCTTTGAGGGGCTATTTTCTCACTTCACCCAAGGATAATGCATTTAACTAGTACCAGATGGATGCACAAGAGAAAAGTTAATTCATTATAGACAACGATGTCTTGGGAACTAAGGGCCCAATTCTGTGGGGGAACCCTCTTGGGAAGGATTATCACTTATCCATACACATGTCTGTCTCTATAAGAGATGGCAGACTCCAAAAAAAATAGCAATACAGTGTCTGAAAATAGGGTTTGGTAAACATTTATCAGATGAATATGCTCGACGGAGACACACAAACCTGTAGACTTCTTTACAACTCTTGCCAGCCTGAGCTCCAAATTCTTAGTAATGGACTCTTTTGGTGATGGGTATTAAACCAGTGCTTCTCTTTTTCCTCTTGGGGAGAAGGGGAATCCCAGAAATCCCTCAACAGGCAAAACTGTGTATCTTCTCAAGAAAACAGAAGAGCACATTCACAAGTGCACTGCATCTATAATTTCAGGTGTTGGGACACCTGGGTGGCTCAGCAGTTGGGCATCTGCCTTTGGCCCAGAGCGTGATCCCTGGATGCTGGACTGAGTCCCACATCAGGCTCCTTGCAGGGAGCCTGCTTCTCCCTCAGCCTCTGTCTCTCATTGTGTCTTTCATAAATAAAGAAAAATCTTAAAAAAAAAAAAATTCAGGTGTTCACAGGCCCTCTCTGGAAGTCTGTGACCTTCAGATTAAGAACCTCCACACTACACTGTTAGAAATTAGACTCAAAATAATGCCCAAGCCTAACCAGCCAAGTTCTATTTATTTGGCAAATATAGGAGCAAAGGGGCCAGACCGACCTGGGTTTTGACCCAGATTTTATCATTTGCTAGCTGGGTGAGGTTGGGGAAGTCAAATCACTTTTCTCGGCCTCAGTTTCATCACCTGTAAAATGGGTTAACAGTAGTTGCTAATTCCATGTTAAAGTCAGGATGTGAGGAATAAACACATGATGTGCTTGGCACAATGCCCTGCACACAATAAATGAAGGCCATCGCCACCTTCCCTCTGGTCTGCAGATTTCATGCTTAAACCTCCCACTCCCATCTGCATCTCCATTCAGAGCTGCATTAACAACTCCCATGGGATCTTAGAGAACAAGGCAGAAAATATGAGTCCCTAAGCATTAATAAGGTCACAAAACACAGCCCTAACATTTTCCCCCAAATCAAATACTTGGTTTTAACCTATGAAGGCCCTCTAACAAGACAGTCAATCTCTTTCTGTGTAAATCCAGGTCAGCTGCCAGCACACAATTGTTCTATTAGGCCAAGTCAATTTTTAGAGGCAGGCCTGTTAACTTAAAATGTAGATGAAAAGAAAAGTGTTTGATCAAATTTGGAACTGCAGAAACACACTGACAGGGAAACAAGACAGAGGAATTAGTTTCCTAAAATTACTCTGTGATGCCCTTAGCTAATATTGGATATTTAAGGATGTCACTCAGCCCTTCTAACCCACCACCCGGCTTCCCCTGACCCCTCATAGCTAAAGGCAGTGAGTGTCTTAGTTCTTAAATGTTCTCAACTTTCCTCTGCTTTCAAGACCATTCAACACTTAACCCAGGATCCAGAAAGACCAATTTTAAAGTCACACAAAACGATCATTCAGAGTCCTTCTACAAATGAATTTCTCAAGCGTTTCTAAATATTTGACTTCAAGGGGGAAAAATGCATTTCCACTTTAAAACAATCTTTCATCTCTAGCGATGCAAATTTTCTTTGTTTGTTTAACCAATCCACATACCACTAGCCAGTGTTTAATCAGGCCTTTATTTAACATCACTAACCATGTGAGTTGCGTGGACAAGTCTGAAAGTTTCAGATAATGATCTCATAATAGCAACAAATTGGTTCAAAGATGAAATATGTATCAATATGTCTAAGAACCCTTTAAAGTTCCATACTTCAGAATGACAGAACTGTAATTAATTCCTCTGGCATTCACACTGTTCACACTGTACGTCTAATACACTTATGAGCAAATGGACTTCAGTGCTGCATGAATAAATAATTAATACCATTTCATATCCACACATTGTTTTCACTACTTTCATAGATGAAGATGTTCAAAAAAAAAAAATCTCTCTTCTTAACACAACAGAGCGGTGACCTTGCAAAAGTTACTTAAGCCTAAAATGCATAAGGCGAGAGAACCAAGAATCCTGGTGACTAATACCAAGGTTTGAATTACTAGCTCTCTTTGACACTGACACTGACACTGTAACACACACACACACACACACACACACACACACACACATTCTTAATCAGGCCTCCCCTTCCCCTAACCCATGCAAATGACTGAACAACAGGTACTCTAATTAGAAGTATCTGGGGCAAACCAAGACTACGATAAGGTATCTCCTGTCATTGTACCTAATAGGGAGGGAGGAAAAACAGTAATACAAACCAATTTCCTATCTTAAGAATTCTTAGAGGAAAGAGACTTCCAAACAGGTCTTTTTCTCCCCTTAACCATGAACAACAGTGCTACCAAATCCCACTGGAAATAACACAAGCAAAGCTAGAGTGCTACTATTTAGGTTTAGTTATAGGAAAATGAGCCTTGCTCTGACAACCATAAAATATTAAATAGCAAATCACACAGGGTTATTTTAAGATAGTAAATAAAAGGAGGTTTGAAAAGTTCAACAAGGCACTTAGAAAACATGATTAATCTGAAGCTAAACACCAATTTGTTTCTTCTACATTCTCATTTTTCATACAAAATGTTACATTCCCTCTCAGCGGTTCTGAAACACCAGCTTTCCTTACAAAAACATTTTTCAGGGCTGACAGGAGCCACGCCAGTTACTTCAATCAGGCAGCATTCGAAGAACTAATAAAAGCATGCCAGCCTCTGTACACACACAGCCCTGAAAGCCATGCTGAGCTGTTCTCTAGAGTTGAGAGGTTCAGCAAGTGGCCCCCACAATAAAGTTATTAAAGATACGGAGTGAGAACACCGAGAAATGACTATTCAGACAGCTCAGATAAACTCACCAACACTGTGCAGTTATAAAGGAATTAAGGACATTAGTGATTGCTTAAGAGGTCAACTTATTAAATACCATTTAAGTCATTTTTCTTTACTTAGCAATTGTTGACTTAATTTGGTGGGGGGGGCGCTAGGCTAATGGACTACAAAAGAGTTAGATAAGCACTTCAAAAAGATTCAAAGAGAATAGATTCCTTCTGCCAAATTCATACATTCTCTCTCTACTCACAAGGATAAAACAGCTACAAATGGTGTGTTTAAACTGCTAATTTTGTATTAAATGGTGAACCCAAGATTATCTCCAAACCCCAGCACTACCCATAATGGATAGCCCGCCAGACAAACTACCGTGGAGAAAGAGTACAAGTTAAAACATTGCAGATAAAAATCACAAACTTCAAAAGTCCCCTTCAAAAAGTGAAGTGCCAGGCTAAAACATCTTTTCTCTTAGGAGGCTGTAAATCAAACATTTCTAAAGCCATCCAGGGCACAGTGAAAGTCTCAAAGAGAAACAAGGAGTTACAGGGAATGAGCTTTAGGATTCAGACTATTCTTGAAGGCTTCCACTAAAACGTGTTAGGAATCTTCAGCAGACCATCTTCTCTAAAGCTTATAAACTAAAGACCGTAACTGTAACATTAGCAAGGGAAAAAGTCCCAAAGCTTTTAACATATGTAGTCACAGGACTCAAACATGTGCTTCCCCTTCTCTTTTCCCTGCAGAAGTTTAAGAAGAGAGTAAAAGCTCTGTGAGGCAATGCTGCTGATTAATCGCCTGGCAGGGGTGCCTCTCACCCCCCCCCCCCCCCCGCTCGGTAAGGACACACCTCTAAGGAGCCAAGCTGCACAGCTCCCTGTCCTATCCACGTAGGGCTTCGAGTATGCACCACGGGAGGGGAAACGAAGAGGCTGCCATGCAATCATCCATCCAGTTCCCTTCTCTTCATTCATAACTCGTCCAAGAGTAAAGCACAGAAGGCCCAAGGCTTGCAGCCCTGGAGCCATCCCATCATCTCCAAAAAGGCTCCGAATCAAGTCAACCATTTCAAATCGCCCGCATCCGAGGCATGCATATTAACCGCCTTAAGTGCGCTGGCAGTCTACTAACAAGTTGATAAAATCATAGCCAAGGAAGCGGGAAGGCATCTACCCAGCTCAGCAACCGCAGAGGCTTCAGCTGAGCCCGTCCTCCAAAGTGTAGGCTCAAAACTCTCCCTAGCCAGCCTTCTTTGGAGTGCAGACCTCTCTCATGGGGAGCAAGGGGGGGGGGGCGGCTGTCAGTGCGCGACCCTGTCTCCCTATTTCCAGGCCCTCCGCAAAAGTCCTTGGCCCAGGAGCCGACAGGCGGTCTCCCTCCCACCCGCTGTAATCTGAGGCACGCAGCGAAGGCTGCCTTCTGCGGCCACTCCAGGGCACCCGCGATCCCCGCTCCTCGGCCAGCTCCCCCTGCTTGCTTGCCTGCTGCTGCTTGTCCAGAGCCCTGCAGGGGGGTCAGCGCCCAGGTGAGGCTGGCGGCAGGTTCCAGGGAAGAACCTGGCGTTGTGCAGCCTGCAGACAAACCTGGCTACTCCCAAAAAAGGACATGCAAGGATGCAAAGCAGAGCCTGTCTGTGACTGGAACAAGCCACCCCATCCTTCATCGCCCGTCTTTCCAAAGTTGGCATGCAACAGGTAGTTCCAGGACTTCCACCTGAGGCAAACCGAAATGCCGGCCGGCCCCCGGGGGCCGCGTCTACGTGAGTCCCCCGACCCGGGGTCTCCCGCCCGCCCCCCGGAGGCCGAGCCCCCACGTGCGCTCGCCCCCCGCTGCGGCGCCCTGGAGGCCGCGTCCCGCCCGCCGGCCCGGGAGGGATGCCGCCGGCCTCGCCGCCGCCCCGCCCGCCCGCCCGCCCGCCCGCCAGCCCGCGGCGGGGTCGGCGGGCGCAGCCCCCGGAGCCATCTTGTGGCGGCGGCGGCGGCGGGGAGGCGGCGGCGGGGAGGCGGCGGCGGGGAGGCGCGGGGCCCGGGCGGCGGGCGGCTACCTGCACGATCTCGCCCTCCGCGCTGAGCGTGGCCCCGGCCCGCGAGAAGCGGCCCGTGAGGCCGGTGGTGTAGGTGGTGTAGTCGCCGCTCGGGCTCGACTCGAACAGCACCACCTCCACGAACGCCGTCTCCTTGGCCCGCGCCGCGCCGGGCCCCGCGGCCGCCAGCAGCAGCCCGAGCAGCAGCGGCAGCGGCGGCGGCGGCGGCAGGCGGCGGCCGCGGGGGCCGCGGGGGCGGCGGCGGAGGCGGCGGCGGCGGCGGCCCGGGGCCCCTGGGCGCCCGCCCGAGCGCGGCCTCATGGTCCTGCGGCGGGAGGGCGCGGAGGGCGGGCGCGGCCGGGCATAGTCGCGGGCCGGCGGAGGACCGAGCGCGGGCGGACGCCTCACAGCCCCATCGCGGCGGCGGCGGCGGCTTTGTGGGTCGCAGGCTCGGCTCGGCTCCCCCGGCCGTCGCGCCGCGGCCCTTTCATCTGCTCCACGTGAGGGGTTATCCCCGCCCCGGCAACGTCGTGACCCGCTCTCCCCTCCCTCCCCGCACTCGACCGCCGCGGCCGCCTGGGGAGGGGGGGAGCGGGAGGGCGGGGCGGGGGCGGCGGGGGGCGGCCCGGCGGCCGGACACGCCCCCGCGCTCGCTCCGCCCCCTCGCCCCGGCCCCGCCCCCGCCCGCCGCCTGCGCTCCACCCCGTCGTTCTCGCCCCGCCCTCCGCCCGCCGTCTTGCCCCGCCCCCCGTCCTCGCCCCGCCCCCGCGGCCTAGCTCCACCCCTCCGTCCGCGCTCCGCCCTCGGCGGCAGACATTTCTCCTCGCCGTTGCCAGAGTTCGGCGGGAACCCGGGCTGCATCCTGCTGCCGGGCGACTGCGTTGTCTCTGGAGGCCCCACGCCTGCGGCCCCGTGCAGTGGTTGGGGCCTTGTCCTTGCTGGCTCTGCGGCCCCAGTCCGCGGTTCCCGGGCCCGCCCCCGGCTCGCCACCCTCACCCCCAGCTCTAGGACTGAATGGGAAAGGCCGCCCGCAGCTCGGCCGGTGCCGGGGCCATCCGGTTCTTGCCCGGTGTCGCTAAGACGGCACTCTCAACTGGGGAGGCGGAGGAAGGAGCCATTTAGCCATTGGATTCTGATGGAGTTCCCCTCTCTGCAGCCCAGACACTGTAACTCAAAACACCCCCCAAGAGGAGTCCTGAAACTTTGAGTCTCCATTTGCAGAAGGCCAGAGTATTCCAACGCCATCACCTCATGCGCAGAATGACGGCTGCCAAATTCATGTACCGAAGACTTGCTCCAGGACCCAGGGCTCCCTAATCGCCCAGAAGAGAAACTTTCAAGTCCCTGCCCCTCTTTGGAACAGGCCTTTTCCGCCCTCGTCTAGCCCTATGAGAATCGAACCCATCATTCAAAACTGAGATTCGGTTCCCACTTCCTCCGTGGGCTTTTCCTTCTCTCAGCCAAATGGCTTTGTTCAGATATCCGCAAATATTTGGTTAGGATGATCTGCTTCTACTTGCTGCCACACCCAAAATATTAAAAAGACGAAAAGAAAACTCATTGAGTTACTGTCTTGGGTAAACAATTTACCAAGGGTAAAGGAGAAAAAAATATTTTCAAAATGCGGGCTAGTAAATACACTTGAAAAAAATCCACGGATCTGCATTGCCGCATTTGGACCACCCAGAGTTTCTGCTTAAGAGGGAGGCACCTGGGAAAGCAGGGCTGTTGAGTACAGGGGCTTTGTAATTCCCTCAGAACCAAGCCTAACCACTGCTGGGCACCAGCAATCCTAATACTTCCCCCTAGGTGGCCCAGTCCAGTCATTAAGGGGAAGTAAATTCCTATAGCCCACCCGTGACACTTTGCAGTATTTAAAACTCAAGGTCACTGTCAACTGATGAAGGAGTCGACAAAAACAGTACATCCATACAATGGAATGGAGTAGTGATACTGGCTACAATGTGAATGAGCACATCATGGTAAGTGAAAGAAGCCAATCATAAAGGACCACATAGTGTATGATTCCATTTATGTGAAATGTCCAGAATAGGCCCAGCTACAGAGACAGAAAAATTAGTGGTTGCCAGAAGCTGGAGGGAGGCCTAAATGGGTAGTGACTGCCAATGGCTTTCTTTTGGGGGGGTGATGAAAATGTTCTGGAATTAGATAATGATGATGGTTGCACAAGTCTATATATACTAAAACCCACTGAATTTTACAGTGTAAAATGATGGATTTAATGGTACGCCAATTATATCTCAATACAGTCCTTAAAAAAATTTCAGTCATTAGCAGTATTTTTTAAAGATTTTTATTCATTCATTCATTCATTCATTCATGAGAGGCACACACGGAGAGAGGCAGAGACATAGGCAGAGGGAGAAGCAGGCTCCCAGTGGGGAGCCTGAGGTGGTACTTGATCCCAGGGCCCCAGGATCATGACCTGAGCCAAAGGCAGATGCTCAACCACTGAGCCACCCAGGTGCCCCCATTAGCAGTATTTTCATGCGAACACACACACATACATACACATAGGATACTGTATAAAGATATTTTCTACTTTTTGAAGGCTTAGTTCAAATCTCACACCCTCAGGACTCAGGCGGCTCTATTTAAAATGGTAGTGTACACCCTTCTCCCCGCCCCCCCAAATCCCAATCTCCCTTGGCCTGCCCTTACCCTCCACCCCCATGGCATTTATCCCCTTCTAACATACTAAACGATTGCTTCTTTATTTTTGTCTCTCTTCCACGCCGCATGCACACACATGCCAGAGAACAAACTCTATATTGGCAAGGATCTTGTCTTATCACTGACTTAGGCCAAGGCTGCCTGGCCCAGAGTAGGCACTTGATACATACTTGTTGCATGAATTAATGACTAAATGAATGAGTTATAAGCTCATCATTTTGTATCCCTCCCATTTTTCAGACATTTGGGGCAGCTTGTTAACTAACAGCTGCTTAGGAGCACTGGACTTCATGGAACCAAAATAAATTCTGAATGTGGAAGAACAACAGTCCTTTCCCTCAAGGACCACAGCAAAAACCCAGATAAAGAGAAAAAAAAAAAGAAAGAAAGAAAGAAAGAAAGAAAGAAAGAAACCAACTTCAATTTTTAAGATTCTGTTTAAAGAGGGGCGCGCCTGGGTGCCTCAGTGGTTAAGTGTCTGCCTTTGGCTCCAGTCATGATCCTGGGGTCCTGGGATCAAGTCCCACATCGGGCTCCCCATAGGGAGCCTGCTTCTCCCTCTGCCTATGTCTCTGCCTCTCTGTGTGTCTCTCATGAATAAATAAACAAAATCTTTAAAAAAAATTTTTAAAAGATTCTGTTTAAAGAAATACATGGTTAATAAAACACAGGCCAGCAACACAAAGATAACACAACTCCTCTCTCACCATTGTAAAGCTGCTTAAAAATGGAGATACTTACTGAGTAATGAAATTTCACCAAAATCTGATAGGCAGTGAGGGGAGATAGGAAATAACTTCAAATAGGAGATAAGACCCTTTGGCTAGGAGTGAGGGCTGGATCAAGTGATAGGTATGAAGAGAAGTCATACCCATTCATTATTTTTTGTGGCACATCCCCAGTTAGGCCATCCTGAGTGTAACTTATCTTGTTCTTTTCTCTACCCATCAGACCCAGCTCAAATGAAAATAACCAAGAACAGGTGCATCAGCATCAGTTAAAAAGCTGCCAGACCTTTGGCAAATCTCACTGACTTAGGCCAAAAACCTCACAAAGCTTTGGGAAATGTTCCACCATCAAAGTTCTATTTATAGGACCAAAGAGGGAAGTATAGGGATTTCAAATCCATAAACGTATTCTTTAGTGCCTAAAGAGACCATATCTGTGCTAAATAAAAACAGACATGGATATTCACCGCAGTGTTGTTTTTAATAGTAAAAGACAAGAAACAACCTACATGTCCATCAACAGGGAATTGGTTAAATAAATTATGGTACACCCACTTCATATATAATAGGATTCATATTGAAAACCCATTTAAAAAATAGAGAAGCACTCTATTAACTTATACAGGATGATCTTCAATATATACTGCTAAATGAAAAAGATATGCATATGATATGTTACATTGGAGGAAGGGTGGTAAGTAGACAACAGATTCCTGAGGAGTTGCAAACATTAACTATGTGTGGAAGGAGACATGAGAAACGGATAAACAGTTGCCTCTGGAGAGGCATCTGGATGACTGAGAAGCAGGGAAAGGAAGGAGACCTATTTTTCTGTGTATACCCTTTGTACCTATTCAATTAGTTCCATGTGCATATACTACCTATTCAGAGGTAATAAAATTAAACAAAGAAACTAGCCTGCTAAATCAATACTGATAACATTCATTTTTTTAAAGATTTTATTTATTTGAGAGAGAGAGAGCACGAGCCAGGGGGAGGGGCAGACGGAAAGAAAGAAGCAGACTCCCTGCTGAGCAGGGAGCATGACACAGGGGTTCAATCCCAGGACCCTGAAATCATGACCTGAGCCAAAGGCAGATGCTTAACCAACTGAGCCACCCAGGTGCCCCTAACATGCATTTTCTTTTTTTTAGTTTTTTTTTTTTAAGATTTATTTATTTGTGATAGAGAGAGAGAGAGAGAGGCAGAGACACAGACAGAGGGAGAAGCAGGCTCCATGCCAGGAGCCCGATGCGGGACTCGATCCGGGGACTCCAGGATCGCGCCCTGGGCCAAAGGCAGGTGCCAAACCGCTGAGCCACCCAGGAATCCCCTAACATGCATTTTCTTCTTCTTTTTTTTTTCTAACATGCATTTTCTATATGCAAACAAATTCATTCAATAAACTTTATTGAATTTAATATGTGCCACCGGAATAAGAAAAGGGACTGGCCCAAAGTTATAGAAGATGCTAGCATTAGGGAAATGTAACACAGGACCTCTTAATATTACTTTTGCAACTTCTTCTAATCATGTACAAATAAAAACTATATTTAAAAAACTGAACGAGCCAATTCCTGTAGTCAAGTAGTTTCCTTCCTTTCTTCCCTCCTTCCCTCCTTCTGCAAACATTTATTACTATATAGGACACAGAAATCATAAAGGGTGACAATAAAATACACTTTATTTTGCAAAGTAATTCTAAGAGTTTGAATCTCATCTTGCTTGCTTCTTTAAGGCAATTCAAATTTAAGACTTGTTAGCATTCTTCCAAAGTATTTATATCTATTTCTGGAAACTTTCATTTATTGTATTTAAACATCATATAATTCTCCTGAAAGGTACAATAGATGTTATACAGGCAAGTAGCGGCAGTTCTTTCAAAACTCTTAGAAGTGTCTCTTCCGCCTTTGAAGTATACCATCAATCTATGTCTACTTTGAGCCTTGAGGCAGAAGGCCAATCTGGGCCCCGATTCATCAGTGGTTTAAACCCTGCTTCAACCTGTCCCTGATTTGCAATGGCCACCCAACCAGGAGTCACAAACTCAAACAATGCTCCAGGGGCCATGCAGGGAATGTGACTTAGGTGGGCCAGGTGCAAAGCAAAAATAATCAGCAATGAGATGGTAAATGGCAAAGGGGCCTCGGGCAGGAACACCCTTGGGAGTGGTGGCCTGGGAACACATGGCCCGTCCAGAGGGCTATTACCACACATTGTTGCTCTGGGGAATGTGGGCCCACAGGGAATGTGGGATTCACAGATCTTGTGATTTGTTCAAAAGAAGCAAAAAAACAAAACAAAACCAGATATATTTTTAGCGTCTCCTGGTTTTTAAAAATTTGTATTGCTGCGTGGAGCCAAATAAACACATCGATAGGCTTTTTTTTTTTCCCCAAAAAAGACACATGAGAGGAGTCTGACAAAGTAGATGCTGATTAGACCAGGTCATAAAACTACCATTTCTAGATTGTGAAAGCAGAGGAAGAAGAAAAAAGTTCGTAGATCTGAGAAGCATAAATACTGCACTATATAAAGGCGACAGTTGTGTCTGTGGGCAGTACTCTAGACCACAAGAGGCACCTGTCTTCAGGATGTAATATGTAACTGAAGTGGAAATGTAATCACATGCCTTCTTGACCAAGAAAGGCTGGTAGTTAATGAGGGGTCATGGGTGCTTTGAAAGATAAGACAGTTTGCATTGATTATACCTCTATTTGAAAATAAAGGAAAAAAGGATTGAGAGAAAACACTAAAAGAAAATAATGACCAGTCACTTGCTTTTGTCCAACTGTATAGGACAGGGTGGCTTAGCACAGAAGTGAGTTAACAGAAGAGAAGAGAGAGTTTGGGTGAGACTGTAGAAAGGAACACTCCATTCACACTAGGTGGAAAGCAACACTCGCAGGGAGCTGGTAATGAACTGGAATTGCTGACTCCACATCCCTTCCTATGGTAACCACCCCTTTCTGGATCTCCTCATCTCTCTGGGGCTGTCAATCACATAGCCCATCTCCCCAGCATCTGTGGGCATGTGACCCCGAATGGCCAAAGTACTTCCCTCCCCTAGCTACAATGACAGGTTTAGAAGTAGGCATGTGGGGATCCCTGGGTGGCGCAGCGGTTTGGCGCCTGCCTTTGGCCCGGGGCGCGATCCTGGAGACCCGGGATCGAATCCCACGTCGGGCTCCCGGTGCATGGAGCCTGCTTCTCCCTCTCCTGTGTCTCTGCCTCTCTCTCTCTCTCTCTGTGACTATCATAAATAAATAAAAAATAAAAAAAAAAGATGTTATAAAAAAAAAAAAGAAGTAGGCATGTGACTAAAGCAAAGCCAATCAGAGTCTTCCCTGAAATTTGATCCATTGGAAACTGGGGGAGAGGAGGTCTGTCTCCTCCTGTGAGATCTCAAACTATAAGAATTGGATGAATATAAGCTGTTTGTGGCTATTTTCCCCAACTACATAGAAAATGCTGCTGCTGCTGTAGAAGAGAGACAGAGACAAGCTGAGAGGAGACAAACAGTAAGAGGAAAGGTACTGGCTTCATCCTTTGAGCTCCTGGATCCATGTTAATAACAAGACTCCTAAAAAAAAAAAAAATAACAAGACTCCTGACAAATATAATAACAGTAAAGCCGACTAGTTCAATCACAGCTTCAGTGACAATAGGGAATAGACAGATGCACACACCATAAAACCAAAGAAACTCCAAAATCAAAGTAGGTTAAGAAATCCAAATTTTAAAAAAAGAAAAGAAATCCAAATTTTGCTAAAAGCAATTGAGTCAAACATAGTTTTATCTTCAGATCTTCACACACACGCACGCACGCATGTGCACACACATTTCGCTAACCAGGAAAAATGAGAAAGAGTGCTAAAACAAAAGATCTCAAATAAAGACATGTTCAATGTATTAAGTGAACAAACAGATGAATGAATGGATGAATACTCAAACTAGAGTTCCTTATTTCAGTTTGAGAACACTTAGAAGAAATACTCTTATGTAGAAAACAACAAAACTGTAGTCTCCAAATATGATGTAGAATTCAGAGAGTCTTGCATTTTATTGCTGGAAGATACCTTAGAGATTATACAACATAATTATTTGCATGACAGCTGAGAAAATCAAGACCCAGAACCCTAGATCAATGAAAATTATATAGCATAGCCTTCTCTAGCTGCCAATAGCTTCTAATTTATAGTCAGGGGCAGTCTAGAACAATTAAACACTGGGCCCAGATGTGATGTGAAAGAAGGATAAGCTTTTGGAAGCCACAGCCACCAGGACCCAAGGAGCTGACAACGCCTCCCCAAGAAGAGTCATGAGAGTGGCCCTACCACTCTTACTTTTTTACTTGTTCTGGGCATCTTCCCTATTTCCATATAAGAAAGAAGAGAAAAATCAAGAAACAGGGACCAAAATGTGTGAAGGGGAATGGGAAGCATAATCTTCCAGTTATGAAATGTGTAAGTCACAGGGATGAAAGGCACAGCATAGGGAATAGAGTTGATGGTATTGTAATAGCCTTGTATGACAACAGATGGTAGCTACCCTTGTGAGTCTAACATAAGCTACAGAGTTGTTGAATCACTATGTCATATACCGGACACTGTACAAATGTAACACTGTGCGTCAGTTATACTCCAACAAAAGAAAGAGTAACCCAGAATGAAACTATAATGAGAATGAGGTTTGAAAGATGCCAAAGAACTGATGATACAGTTCAACTGGGGCATCTCTTTCAGAAAACAGTTGGGCAAAATCCATCAGAATTTGGAATTCATTCATTCTTCATTTGGTGGGGGGGGGCGTTCAATTTTTTTTATACAACCTTTGGATCAAACAATTTCACTAACATAAACTTATTTTTTCAATTACTTTTATGCCTGTATGCAAAGATTTATTTATAAAGGACCTTCATTTTAGCACCACTCAAAGAAGCCAAAGAGTTGGAACAAACTGCAACCACCAACAGAGGACAAGTTATGGACAAGTCATATGATAGCCTCAGTTTGCTTTAAAATATACACTGGGGTAGGGAATGTGGGTGTGTGTGAAGATGAAACAAGATTAGCCAGATGTTGATAATTACTGAAGCTGGCTGTTGGATAAATGGAACTCCTTTACACCATGCTCTCTTTTGTGTATGTTCAAAATTTTCCATTATAAAATGTTTAAACAGGGACACCTGAGTGGCACAGCGATTGAGCACTCACCTCGGCTCAGGGGTGATCCTGAGGTCCAGGGATGGAGTTCCACATCGGGCTACCTGCGGAGAGCCTGCTTCTCCCTCTGCCTGTGTCTCTGCCTCTGTGTGCGTGTGTGTGTGTCTCTCATGAATAAATACATAAAACCTTTTAAAAAATGTTTAAATAGGGGATCCCTGGATAGCGCAGCGGTTTGGCGCCTGCCTTTGGCCCGGGGCACGATCCTGGAGACCCGGGATCGAGTCCCACGTCGGGCTCCCGGTGCGTGGAGCCTGTTTCTCCCTCTGCCTATGTCTCTGCCTCTCTCTCTCTGACTATCATAAATAAATAAAAAATAAAAAAAATGCTTTAAAAAATGTTTAAATATTTAAATGATAATATGGAGGTGCCTGGATGGATCAATCAGTTAAGCGTCCGAATCTTGATTTCAGCTCAGGTCATGATCTCAGGGTTGTGAGATGGAGCTCTGCATTGGGCTCCACACTGGGAGTGCAGCCTGCTTGGGATTCTCTCTCATCTCCCTCTCCCTCTGCCCCTCTCCTGCTCACTAGAGTGTTCTCTCTCTCTCTCAAGAAAAAAAAAATGAATGAACTTCAATGACTCACAACAATATGGAATGTACAGAAGAAGCTGTTATCAGAATTGTTTGAAAAACAGAAAACTGGAAGTCTGAATCCTTTCTCTCATGATAACAGAAATTCAACTTAAAATGCCTTAGGCAAAAAAAGGAATTTAATGATTCACATAACTGCAAGGTCCAAGGATAATTTTAGTTCCAGACATAGCTGGTCCAGGGGCTCAAGGGATGTTATCAGGTGTCTTCTCTCTCCAGCTCTGCACTCTGCTTTCCTCTGAGATGTCATTTTTTCTTGGTTTCTTCCCCTTGGCTCCTCTCTTCTGGGCTCATACTGTCCATGCTGCCAACATTCCCAGGGAAGAGAGAGCTTCTTTCCTGGGGCTCCAACTCGAGTCATGCATTAACTCTCATTGGCCATCGTTGGTAGAAACCCTCACTGAACCAATCACTACAGCCAGGGGGATGGAATATGCTGAATGACTAGACCTGGTCCCTTTGCCCTTCTCTGGAGCAGGGAACATGGGTCAGTCCCTTATAACAGCACGGACAGAGATTGGCTGATTGATGACTGTATCCCCTTAGGAAGGGTCGACGGATGCTAGGCAGGCAGCACTCACAAAAGCAAAAACAGATGCAATAGTTGCTTTCTTTTACTTGGCTCCCACCCCCGGTGGACAGACGCTTCTACCCCTTAAGCAGATCCCTTTTAGAATTTGAATCATGTGGTCCAACATGCGTGCATTTCTAGGCTGTTTCCTCCTACAAACCCTTCAACTCCCTGAGAACAAGGACCATGCCTTTCACTTGGGAGGTAATCCCTGGCAAAATGCCTTCCATACAGTTGGCACATGATAAATATTTGCTAAATGAATGAATGGCTCTTGAGTCTGTGCCAAAATAAAGTCCTCATATTCAAGGCTTTTCCTGATAGGGCCCCAAACCATCCTTCCTGCCCCTTCTGTCCCTTCCATGGACTGTAGGTGAACAGACCCCTCACACACACCAGGTCTTTGCTCACCTTTAAGCCTTGATCCTGCTCTTCCCCCACCCTGACCCCCTTCCCCTATGCCCAACCAGATCATGATGGGAGGATCTGGAAAGCTGGCCATCACTTTTCTGATCACAAGACCTTGCAGTGAAGAATGCTATCACAGAAACCCTTTAATCTGCTCAGTTTCTCGCTCCACTTTTCTTTTTTTTTCTTTTTAATATTTTATTTATTTATTCATGAGAGACACACACAGAGAGAGAGAGAGAGAGAGAGAGAGAGAGAGAGAGAGGCAGAGACACAGACGGAGAAGCAGGCTTCACGCAGGAAGCCTGATGTGGGACTCGATCCTGGGACTCCAGGATCATGCCCTGGGCCGAAGGCAGTGCTAAACCACTGTCAGCTCCACTTTTTTTAAAACTAGCCCCCACACACCCAAGACTGGGCTTGAACAAAAAGACTCTGTCATCCTCCCTTGCTGTGCTTGGTTCTCTGGTTAAAGAAGTCTCTCACTAGCCAGGGTACCAGTAAGCAGATGGTTAGTGCTAAAGCTGAGAGTTCTGGGGAGGCTGTTTCCTACTGTGTGAAATGATTACAGCAACTCCTATTTTGAGCATTTATTATGCATCAGGCACCATGCCTAGGGCTTTGTGCCTGTTTTCTCCTTTGATCCCCACTTGGGGACCACAGTATCCCCTTTTTATAGGCGGGGAAGTGGAGAAGCAGTGGCTTGCCTGAGGTCACAGAGGTAATAAATAATGAGGCCAGGACTGGACCCAGCTCTTGTGCCAGAACCCTTGCTCTTATCCCAAAAACAGAAGGAAAAATAAAATAAGGGTCCAGTGACAAATAGAATTGGAAGACTCTGCAGTCTCAGAAAGACAGAAACAGGGCACAGTGGCTGCCTGCCTCGTGATGCTTTGCTAGTCCTGCCCCCTACTTCCTAGGAGACCCAGCTCTGCTTACTGTCCTTAGGTCCCTAAACACACCCTGAATCCTGACAATCCATTCTCCCCTTTGCTGAAGCCAGCTCCGTTTGTTTTCCTCCACCACTGACAACCCATGTGGCTGGGGAGGTTCTCTCCCTCTCTGGGCTTGGGTTGCCTGGTCTGTGAACTGTAGGCATGAGGGTCAGCAGAAAGATGACGTGAGATGATGTGTGGGCTATGAAGGGCACAGTGACAGGCATGTGGATGCTCGTGATGGCTGTTGAGCTCTGATTCGCCCCTCTCTGAGCTGAGGGCAGATCTGACGGTTTCTGTGCATCTGTGCTCACAGTGCCTGGCATTGTGACTCGCTTGCTCAGGAAATACTTGCAGTAGCCTAGGGGAACCACTTCTGATAAGCAGGACTTCTTAACTTCTATGAGGCTCCTGGTGCCAGAGATATGGCCTACACTCCTGTTTGTTTCTTCAGTGAGTTAATAATTTACCTCCAGTGTTTAATTTTGTTTAAACAGACATGACCCCATTGGTGCTCAAGGCTCTGTCCCCGCCAAAGTGGCCCAGGGATCAAAGAAGCCCAAAGACACAGAGAGCCCTCCCACTGCCCTGTCCCAGAACTGTCCTTTAGCCTGCTGGCACTTACCCCTGCCTCATTGCCCCCTTGACCTTACCCACCCTGCTTTTAGCCATGCTTTGTTTAGCCCTTAGCTTCTCTTTGAGGTTATTCCACCAGTCTTTGGTCTACTGCAGTAGCTGACATGTTGACTCCCTCATCCAGTGAGTGCTCCTTGGGCCTCTCCAGGAGGTATCTCCCAAGTGTCTGGAAGGGATTCATTCATTCTGTTGAGGACTGGGAGCCAAGGGTCCTTGCAGCGTGGCTTTGTCATTTACATTTATGGCTTCTGACTCCCCTTCTAGACCTGACTTGCCTCTTGGCTGGGGATTTAGACAGACTTAATCTGGCCACCCACCTAATCTTTGCCAGCCCTCCAGTCTAGGTTCCCTGTCCATCAGCTTTTCAGTCTCCCTATTCCAGCTTTCTACCTGTGTTAGTGTCCTAGGCCTGCCATCACAAATTACCACAGACTTGGTGGCTTACAATGGCAGCAATATATTCTCTCACAGTTCAGGAAACCAGATCTCTGAAAATCAGTGGGTCACCAGGACCATGCTCCCTCCAAAGACTCTAGGGGAGGATCCTTCCTTGACTCTTCCAGCCCCTGGTGGCTTCCAGAGTTCCCCAGCTTGCAGCTGCATCCCTCCAGTCTCTGCCTCCATCTTCGTGCAGACTTCTCTTCTCTCTCTGTGTCTTTTCATCTTCAGTCTCTTATAAGAACACTTGTCTTGGATTTAGGGTCTCTCCAGGTTTTTCAAGATGATCTCATCTTGAGATCCTTATCTTATTTACCTCTGCAAAGACCCTTTTCCCAAATAAAATCACATTTATAAATATCTCAGAAGAGAGCACAAGCAGTAATTTCTCTAACATTGGCTATAACAACATTTTTCTAGGTGTGTCTCCTGATACAAGGGAAACAAAAGCAAATATAAACTCCTGGGACTACATCAAAATAAAAAGCTCCTGCACAGCAAAGGAAACAATCAGTAAAACTAAAAGGCAACCTAGTAAATGGGGGAAGATATTTGCAAATGACACATCTGATAAAGGATTAGTATCCAAAATATATAAGGAACTTACACAATTCAATGACAAAAAAAAATCCCAAATAATCTGATTAAAATGGACAGAAGACATGAACAGACATTTCTCCAAAGAAGACATCAAAATGGCCAACAGATACATGAAAAGATGTTCAACATCACTCATCATCAAGAAAAGGCAAATCAAAACTACAATAAGACATTGCCTCACATCTGTCAGATGGCTAAAATAAAAAACACAAGAAACAACAAGTGTTGGCAAGGATGTAGAGGAAAAGAACTTTCGGGCATTTTTGGTGGGAATGCAAACTGGTACAGCCAAGCTGGAAAACAGTATGGAGGTTCCTCAAAAAGTTAAAAATAGAACTGCCCTACAATCCATTAATCACATGACCAGAGGTTTACCCAAAGAATACGAAAACAGTAATTTGTTTTTTTGTTTTTTAAAGATTTTATTTATTTATTCATGAGAGACAGAGAGAAAGAGGCAGAGACACAGACACAGGGAGAAGCAGGCTCCACACAGGGAGCCCGACATGGGACTTGATCCAGGGTCTCCAGGATCCTGCCCTAGGATGAAGGCAGCGCTAAGCCGCTGAGCCACCTGGGCTGCCCTGAAAACAGTAATTTGAAAGGATATATGCACCCCTACATTTATTTCAGCATTATCTATAATAGCCAAAAGATGGAAGTAACCCAAGTGTCCATAGATAGATAATGGGTAAAGAAGATGTATATGTATACAATGGGATATTACTCAGCCATAAAAAAGAATGAAATCTTGCCATTTGCAACAACATGGATGGATCTAGAGAGTATAATGTTAGTGAAATAAGTCAGTCAGAGAAAGACAAATACCACATGATTTCACTCATATGTGGAATTTAAGACATAAAACAAATCAAAACACAGACTCCTAACTATCGAGAACAAACAGATGGTTACCAGAGGGAAGTGTGTGGGGGTAGGGGTGAAATAGGTGAAGGGAATTAAGAGTACACTTAACTTTCTTTTTTTTTTTAGGGGTACTCTTACATTGATGAGCACTGAGTAATGTACAGAATTGCTGATTTTTTTTTTGCACACCTGAAACTAATATAACCCCGTATGTTAACTATACTAGAAAAAAACAAATAAGATTATTTACATTAAAAAAAAATAAGATTGAGATGCCTGGGTGGTTCAGCAGATGAGCATCTGCCTTTGGCTTAGGGCATGATTCCAGGGTCCTGAAATCAAGTCTCACATCGGGCTTCTTTCATGGAGCCTGCTTCTCCCTCTGCCTATGTCTCTGCCTCTCTCTCTGTCTCTCATGAATAAATAAATAGAATCTTAAAAAAAAAGATCATATTTACAGATTCCAGGTGGATATATCCTTGGAGGAGCCACCATTCAATCCAACACAACTAGGACTGAGACCAGAAGACTATGGACATGCCAGGTAGTAGGAGCAAAACCAGTGGAGGCTAGAGGTAATAGAGCCTGGTCAGTGTTGGCATACAGGAGAATGATGGGTGGGAGTTCATACAATACACAGTAGACCAAGACAAGAAGACTCAAACTTTTCCTTGTGGCACTGGAAAGCCATGGGAGAGTTTTATGTAGGGGCATGACATTAGTCAGTTGTCACTGATTGCTGAGCATCTGGTGAACAGACAATTTGCTACCCAAATAGGAAAAAGAAGGGGATTCCTGAATCACCACATACTCACAAATCATTTCCAAGAAGGTCAAATTCCTCAACTTGAAAAGCAAAACTTCAAAAGTTTTTGAAGGAAACAGAGGCAAATGTTGTTTTGACTTCAGTGTAGGAAAAGATTTCTTAAACAATTCACACCATAAAGGAAAAGAGAGACAATCAATCTTAAATCCTCTGTTAAAAAAAAAGAGAGATAGAGAGGGCACCTGGTGGCTCAGTCGGTTAAGCATCTGTCTTCAGCTCGGGTCATGATCTCAAGGGTCCTGGAATCAAGCCCCACATCAGGCTTCCTGCTCGGTGGGGAGTCTGCTTCTCCCTGTCCCTCTGCCCCTCCTCTCTGTCATTGCTCTCACTCACGCATTATCTCTCAAATGAATTTTAAAAAAAAAAAATCTTAAAAAAAAAAAAAGATAGTAGGTGTGCCTGACTGGCTCAGTTGGTAGAGCATGCGACTCTTGATCTCAGGTTTGTAAGTTTGAGTCCCATACTGGATGTAGAGATTATTTAAAAGTAAAATCTTTTTTAAAAAGATACCATTAAAAAAAAGAGAATGTGATGGGACGCCTGGGTGGCTCAGCGGTTGGGCGTCTACTTTTGGCTCAGGGCATGATCCTGGAGTCCCAGGATCAAGTCCCACATCAGGCTCCCTGCATGGAGCCTGCTTCTCCCTCTGCCTGTGTCTCTGCCTCTCTCTGTGTTTCATTTCTAAATAAATGAAATCTTTAAAAAAAAAAAGAGAGAGAGAGAGAGAGAGAACGTGAACCACAGATGGGAAGAAAATTCTTACAATGTGGAATCAATGAAAGATCAGTAGCAGGAATGCATGAAGAACATCTATAAATAGGATAAAGATAAACCCAATAGAAAAGTGGGCAAAACCTAACTTGGGAAGCCATAGAACAGGCAACCTGAACAACCAATAAATGTGTGGAGAAACTTACTTACAAGCAGGGAGGAAGAACTTGAAACCCATTTCACACCCATCAGATTGGTAAAAATGTAAAAATGTACAAATGACAATACCAAGTGTTGGTTAATGATGTGGAGCCACAAGAACTCATACCACTGGGAGTGCGTAAGTTGACACAGTGTGTTTGGAAAGCAATTTTGTAGGATCTCGTAAAGCTGGAGATATAGACCCTCACAGCCTCTCAGTTACACCTCTACAGACAAATAGCTGCAAAAAGTCTTGCTCACGTGCACAAGGAGAGAGGTACAAATATGTTCAGGGAGCACTGCTTGCAATGGCAAAAAAAAATTGGTAGAAAGATGATCATTATAGGAGAATAGATAGATGAGGCACATTCACCATGAAATACCACAGGGCACACAAAGTGCACCAACCTGGTAAGTTCATAAATGCTAAATAAAAAATGAAGAACACACACTATATAATTGCATTTAAATATGCTGTATAAACCTCCAAAAACAATATCGCTTCTTGTTAGAAGTGGTATTACATCTATTTAGGTGTAATAAGTTATAAAGAAATACATGGGAATAATAACCATCAAGCTTGGGAAAAAGTTTATCAGGGAGGGCAGCCCCGGTGACAGTGGTTTTGTGCTGCCTGCAGCCCAGGGCGTGATCCTGGAGACCCTGGATGAAATCCCACGTCGGGCCTCCTGCATGGAGCCTGCTTCTCCCTCTGCCTGTGTCTCTGCCTCTCTCTGTGTGTCTCCATGAATAAATAAATAAAATTTTTAAAAAAAGTTTATCAGGGAAAAATGAGTAGAAAGAGTGCAGAGAGAATCTGCAGTTTGGGGGATATTTTATTTCTTAAGCTGACTGGTGGGAACACAGGTGCTAATTGTATTCTTCCTTACATCTTTTGGTATGTTAAATATTTTTTTAAGACTTTTTTAAAAGTAATCTCCACACCCAGCATGGGGTTCAAACTTACAACCGAAATCAAGAGCTACATGCCCTACCAACTGAGGCAGCCAGGCAGCCCTGATATGTCAAATATTTTATACTTTAAAAAGAAGAAGGGGGGATCCCTGGGTAGCTCAGCGGCTTAGCGCTTGCCTTCAGCCCAGGGTGTGATCCTGGAGTCCCGGTGGAGTCCCGGGGTTCGAGTCCTGCATCGGGCTCCCTGCATGAAGCCTGCTTCTCCCTCTGCCTGTGTCTCTGCCTCTCTCTGTGTCTCTCATGAATAAATAAATAAAATATTTTTTTAAGGTTTTATTTATTCGTAGACACACACACACACACCACACAGAGGCAGAGACACAGGCAGAGGGAGAAGCAGGCTCCATGCAGAGAGCCTGATGTGGGACTCGATCCAGGGTCTCCAGGATCACGCCCTGGGCTGCAGGCAGCGCTAAACCGCTGCACCACCAGGGCTGCCCAATAAATAAAATCTTTAGAAAAAGAAGGAGAAGAAGGAGAAGGAGAAGGAGAAGGAGAAGGAGAAGGAGAAGGAGAAGGAGAAAGAAGAAGAAGGTACACAAATGGCCACAGGCACATGAAACAATTCTCACTGTCATTAGTAACATCAGGGAAGCACAAGTGAAAACCACAATGAGATACTACTCCATATCCAATGGGATGGCCATAATCAAAACAAAAGACAGACAAAAACAAAAACCGTAAAATAACAAGTGTTAATGAGGATGTAGATAAATCGGAATCTTCTTACACTGCTGGAGGGAGTGTAAAATTGTAGCTGCTGAGCAAAAGCTTGCAGGTCTCAAAAAGTTAAACAAAAAATTACTATATGATCCAGCAATTTCACTTCTAGGTATATCCTCCAAAAGAATTGAAAGCAGGAACTTGTACACCAACATTCATAGCAGCATTATTCACAATAACCAAAAAGTGAAAACAACCCAATGTTCATCAACAGATGAATGGATCGGGATCCCTGGGTGGCGCAGCGGTTTGGCGCTATCATAAATAAATAAATAAATAAAAATTTAAAAAAAACAGATGAATGGATCAACGAAGTGTGGTATATCCCATGCAACGGAATATAATTCAGTCTTTTAAAAAATGAAATACTGGATCGCCTGGATGGCCCAATCGGTTAAGTGTCTGCCTTCGGTTCAGGTCATGAGCTCAGAGTCCTGGGATTGAGCCCTACATAGGGTTCCCTGCTCAGCCGGGAGTCTGCTTCTTCCTCTCCCTCTTCCTCATCTCCTTGACTCATGTGCACTCTCTCTCTCTCATGTGAATAAATTTTTTAAAATCTTAAAAAAAAAAGACAGTATAGCAAAGTGGCACACTTCTGAATCTAAGATAGTTATCACTAATATTTTCTTAATAAATATTTTATTTTAAAAAGTAACTTTTAAAAGATTTTTTAAGTTATCTCTACACCCACTTTGAGTCTTGAAATTTACGACCCCAAGTCCAAGAGTTGCATGCTCCACCAGCTGAGCCAGCTAGTTGCCCCTAAAAAGTTAATTCTTGAGGGACGCCTGGGTGGCTCAGCAGTTGGGCGTCTGCTTTCGGCTCAGGGTGTGATCCTGGAGTCCCAGGATCCAGTCCCACATCAGGCTCCCTGCAGGGAGCCTGCTTCTCCCTTTGTCTTTGTCTCTGCCTCTCTCTGTGTGTGTCTCTCATGAATAAATAAATAAAATCTTTAAAAAAGAGAGAGAGAGAGAAGTGTGTATTCAGAGGGGGACAGAGGGAGAAGGAGAAGCAGACTCCTCCCTGAGCAGGGAGCCTGACACACGAGGCATGATTCCAGGATCATGACCTGAGCTGAAGGCAGATGCTTACCTGACTGAGCCACCCAGGTGCCCTTGAGATGGCACGTTTTACTTAACGTTATGGGGGTGTCTGGCTGGCTCAGTTGATAGAGCATGCGACTCTTGATCTCTGGGTTGTAAATTTGAGCCCCATGCTGGGTGTAGAGATTACTTAAAATCTTTTTTTTAAGTTTATTTATTTATTTATTTATTTATTTATTTATTTATTTATTTATAGAGACAGAGAGAGAGAGAGAGAGAGAGAGAGAGAGGGAGGGAGAGACACAGGTAGAGGGAGAAGCAGGCTCCATGCAGAGAGCCTGACTTGGGACTCGATCTAGGGTCTCCAGGATCACGCCCTAGGCTGAAGGCGGCGCTAAACCGCTGCGCCACCGGGCTGCCCTTAAAATCTTTTTAAAATGATTATAATTCAACATTATGTTTATGAGAGTTGTCCTATTGCAGCAAGTAATTTTAATTCCTTTCTTCTCACTGCAGGATAGAATCTCACAGTACAAATATACCCCAATTTATCCATTCTACTATTAATGGGACAGTTTTCAATGTTTGCTAGTATGAACAATGCTGCTGAAACCACTCTAGCACATGCCTTTGGTGTATATACATACACATTTCTGTTGAATGAATATCTAGGGCTGGAACTCTTGGGTCATAGGGAGTGGAGTATATATTGTTCCCATTGTCATTCCTGCCAGCAGCGTAAGAGAGCTCCAATCATTCCACATCCTCAACAACATTTGGTGTCGTGTGCCTTTCTTATCTTAACCAATCTAGTGGGTGGAGAGTAGGCATGCACATTTTTAAGGCTTTTGATTCATATTGTTTCTGGAAAGGTGCCCTAATCTATATTCCTGCCAACAATGCATAAGAGCTCCAAAATCTTGAGTTTCTTGACTGAGTGCAAGATAATAAAGATGTCCCCAGATGGTCCCTATAAAATTCCGTATCACATATTTTACATTGCCCTTTGCAATGTAGTTTCAGCTATATGATCTCATTTTACCTTAGATAGATAGAGTTGGTATAATTACTCCCATTTTACAGGTGGGAGGACCAAGGTTCTGTGATGTTTAGTCGCTCAGCTTGTAAAGGGTGAGGCTGATAACAGAACCCAGGTCTGACTTTTAGTCCAGTAATACAATTAAGAGGACACATTTTCTTGCACCCATTTTTTCCTTTTTTTTCAAGATTGTATTTATTTGAGAGAGAGAGACAGAGAGCAGAAGCAGAAGGAGAAGCAGAGGGAGAGGGAGAAGCAGACTCTCCACTGAGCAGGGAGCTTGTCTTGCACTTATTTTTAAATGGATAGTACCACATTCTGCACCTGGATCTGAAAATTCCAAGCAAAGTTCCGAAGGTCAAGGGCAAAGCAAGGATGAATACATGCTCTCCTACCTTTTTTCTCCCTACCTCTTAATTGCTTTGGAACATGCTAATCAACCTCTCCACACAAGTAAAGGCTTTTTGCTAAGTTAGTGGACTAAAGCATCACATTCTTCAACCCTTGCTAAGTAAGTATTATGATCACATAAAGCAAAAAACTCTCCAGTCTCCACCCAGTGTACAAAGTCATTGAAATTTGGCCCAAACAACCCAGAATCAGCTAAGTTGGCCAATACAGAGAGGTCGCTGCTATTAAAACTCCATTACCATAAAATGCTGGCACTGGAAGGACTTTTAGAATTAATTTAAAGTCAATAGAGAAGGCAAAAATGTTTTACCTCACAGGCCAACTCCTACTGGATGTAGTGTTGAAAATTATTCTGAGGCTACGTCTAGACTCAGTAGGAAAATGCTCTTGTAAGAGATACCTGCCAGACACGGGAGGCGGTGGGAAGGTGTACAGGAAGTGCATTTGCTATGCATAGGTCTCTTCTTCTCATTTAACATGTAGAAACTGACACTCAGAGGGGAAGCCACCTGCCCGAGGTCACACCATGTGTCACTGGACAAGCTGAGACTTCACTGCAGGTCTCCTAGCATTCAAACTCTATGCAGTAGACCTTCCGACCACAGGGGGTTCTCATCCAAACATAGCAAGACAGTATGACTCAACCGTTCTCTTTTTCAAAGAAAATCTCAGTCTCTGTCTCGGCTTTCCTCCTTCTGCGTGTCTGTTTGCCATTCACAGACAATGTATTACTCGAATGCCTTCTCTCTACCTACTTGATGATCCATAACAGATAAAAAAGCGATGGATTCAAGATTTCATGGATGATCGAGCCCCATTCCCTTTGATGGAAGTCTGAGTCTCTGAGAAGCCACAGAAGGCTTAGATTTGTAGGCTTATGGTTTCAGAAGAGGTCTGGAAACCAAAGCAGAGAGCAGTTTTCTGCATCAACCCCTTTATCAAATAGCAGGAACTGTACTAGCAGAATACACGCCAATGCTCTGGTTGGATTGCCCCCTGGTGGCAGAAACAAAAACAGCACACTTACGCGAGTTGCCGCATTTTCCAGCGCAAAGTGATCTAGAGATCTAAATTCAATCAAAACCCTTTATTTCAAAAAAAAAAAAAAAAAAAAAAGACCTTTATTTCAAGTTCTTATAAGGACACGAATCCTAACAGTTTAGTAAGGAAGTTGAGGAAGGAAAGGGGATCACCATAACATATGGCAATGTAGTGGTGAAGTCAAACCTAGAACCAAACCTAGAACCTAGATCTCTTAGATCTTCTGTATTCAGATCTAATTTATCATAACAGAATGATAAATTAAGAAATAATTTTCTTGGGATGCCTGGGTGGCTCAGTGGTTAAGCGTCTGCCTTTGGCTCAGGGCGTGATCCCGGAGTTCCGGGATCGAGTCCCACGTCAGGGTTCCTGTGTGGAGCCTGGTTCTCCCTGTGCCTGTGTCTCTGCCTCTGTGTATGTGTGTGTGTGTCTCTCATGAATAAATAAATAAAATCTTAAAAAAAAAAGAAATAATTTTCTTAAAAGAAGTAATGACCCAATACAGCACATGTTACAAAATGCACAGCAAAATGCATGTAACAAGTCTTTCCTCTAGGATGCAAATTATTTGAAGGCAGAAACCTTGAGTGATATACTGAATACCCTGAGGCTTGAGAAGGCATAACGATCATGGTGGCCCTTGTCACCTATTGTGTATTCCCATATGCCAGATACTGGCCTTAGTTGCACGTGGCAGCTATGACCACAAGCCCATCCTCCTTCTTTCACTCATTCAACAAACACTCATGGAGTTCTTCCTTGCCGGGCACCGTTACTGGTGTTGGGGATGCCAAGGTATCCAAAACAGAATATCTACCCTCAGGGAGACTAGATCCAGCTGGGGATGATGAATGATAGACAAGTCAATAACCAAATATGTTGGTGTCATGGGCTGAATGTTTGTGTTCCCCTCCCCCACCCCAGATGGATACATTGAAGCACTAAAGCCCCAGTATGATTGTTTTTGGAGATTGGGCTTAAAAGGAATTAATTAAGGTTAAATGGAATCATAAAGGTGGGGCCCTGATCTGATAGGATTAGTATCCTTATAAGAAGAGACACCAGAGAGTACTCACTTGCTCTCTCTGTCCCCAAGTGCACAAAGAGGTCATATGAGTACACAGTCAGAAGGCAGCTGCATGCAAACCAGAGAGAGCTCTCACCAGAAATCAAATCAGCCAGAACCTTAATCTTGGACTTCTCAGCCTTTAGAACTGTGAGAAAATAACTCTCTCTTGTTTAAGCCTCTTAGTTTATGGTATTGCATTATGGCAGCCCAAGCTGACTAAGACAACTGAGTAGTCATAATTACTATGAAGAGAAATAAGGCAGGACTGGGGCATCAGGACAGTGGGAGGAGATACGGTACTTCCACTAAAGTGTCGAGGAAAAGGTGCCAATGTATAGCTCGAGGAATTTTACGTATACCATACTCATGTAACATCTATTCAGATCAAGATCTGAAACATTTCCAGCAACCTCCCTTGTGCCCTGCCCCCAGTCAGTTCTCTCCTAAGGGTAGCCATTATTCTGACTTCCATCAGCATGGATTAATTTGATCTGTTTCTGAACTTTATAGTAGTGGAATCTGATAACACGTTGATGGACATTTGGGCTATTTCCAGTTTGAGGTTATTATGAATAAAGCTGCAAAGAACATTCTTGAACATGTCCTTTGGTAGACATAACATTCACCTGTTGGGCATATGCCCAGGAGTGGAATTGCTGGGTCATAGAGTATACATATATTTAGATTTAGTAACTACTGCCAAATATTTTTTCTAAGTGGTGGTATCGATATATGTTCCCATGAACAAAGTAAAAGAATTCTGGTTATTCCTCATCAACACTTTGTAAGGCAGTCTTTTTTAGCGTTAGCCTTTCATGGTATCCTTTTATGATTTCTATTTACTTTTCTCCCATGGAAAAAAGATGTTGAGTAACTTTTCATATTTTATTGGTTATTTCATATAGTTTATTGGTCATTTTTATATTCTTTTCTGTGAAATATCTATGCAACGTTTTTTGCCCACATTAAAACTGTGGATTATCTACCTGTACAATGTGAGGAAATATGTTCAGATCATATGTAACAGTCTAGTATTCAGAAGATATAAAGAATTCCCACAACTCAAGGACAAAAAACAAATAATCCGATTATAAGTTGGACAAAAACTTGAATAGACATCATTTCTTTTTTTTTTAAGATTTTATTTATTTATTTGACAGAGAGAGAGAGAGCACAAGTAGATGCAGTGACAGGCAAAGAGAAAGGGAAAAGCAGGCTCCCTGATGAGCAGAACCCTGAGAACCTGACCTGAGCCAAAGACAAATGCTTAACTGACTGAGCCACCCAGGTGCCCCTAGACATCATTTCAAAGAAGATATACAAACAGCCACCAAGCACATGAAGAGATGGTTGATGTCATTAGTGATTAGGGAAATGCAAATCAAACCATAATGAGATACTGCTTCATACCCATTAGGATGCCCATTAAAACAAAGAAGGGAAAATAAATATTGGCAAGAATGCAGAGAAATCAGAACCCTCATACATTGCTGTGGGAATGTGGGTAACTGTGTAGCCACTGTGGAAAATATTTTGGTGGTTCCTCAAGAAGTTAAACATAGAATTACCATATAACCCAGCAATTCTACTCCAAGGTATATCCTCAAAAGAATTGAAAACATATATCCACATTTATATAAAAACCTGTATACAAATGTTCATAGCAACTCTACCAACAATAGTCAAAATATGAAAACAAGTCGAACATCCATCAATTGATGAATGACTAAATCAAAAGTGGTATATCCATATAATGGAATATTATTTGGACATAAAAAGGGATGAAGTACGATATGAATGAACCTTGAAAACATTATGTTAAATAAAAGAAGCCAGTTCCAAAAAGCCACATATTGTTTGATTCCATTTATATGAAATATCCATAATAGGCAAATCCACAGAGACAACAAATAAGTGGTTACTAGGGCATGAGGGGAGGGGGAAATGGGGAGTGACAGTATAATTCATACAGAGTTTCTATTTGGGGTGATGAAAAAGTTCTGGAATTAGATAGAGGTGATGGTTGCACAACATTGTAGATGTCTTTAATGACACTGAATTGCACACTTTAAAATTTACAATGATGGAGGTGCCTGGCTGGTTCAGTTGGTAGAGCATGGACTCTTTATCTTGGAATGGTGACCTCAAGTCCCACATTGGGAGCAGAGGTTACTTTTTAAAAAGTTAAAAAGTAAAAACTTTTAAAAAGATACAAAAAATTTACAATGGTGAATTTTATGTGTTTTTTACCACAATAAAAAAAGGATTTTTGTCATTTCTTATTGATTTGTAGGAGTTCTTTATATATTCTGAATATGAGACTTTTGCCTGATATATTTTCCCTCCTCTCTGAGTCTTACCTTTTCACTCTCTTAATGTTATCTTTTGATGACCGGAAGTTCTTAATTTTTTTAAAGATTTTATTTATTCATGAGAGACACAGAGAGAGAGAGGTAGAGACACAGGCAGAGGGAGAAGCAGGCTCCATGCAGGGAGCCTAATGTGGGACTTGATCCCGGGACTCCAGGATCACACCCTGGGCCAAAGGCAGGCGCCAAACTGCTGAGCCACCCAGGGATCCCCTAGACTACCACATTCCAATAGAACTTCTGTGATGATGGAAATGGGCTACATTTGCACTGTCCAATACTATGGCTAATAGCCAGGGTTGGCAATCGAGTTCTTGAAATGTGACCAGTGTGACCGAAGAACTGAATTTTTAATATTCTTTAATTGTAATTAATTAAATTTAAATAGTCATATGTGGCTGGTGGCTACCCCACTGGACAACATGGGAATAGATTTTGGAAGAAGGCAATTGGCTCCCAGTTCTCCCACTCAGAAGGTGCCTCCAAGCCCTGTCTATTCTACTTCTCAAAGGTGTTTCAGATCCATTGCCCTCTCCCCATCCCAATGCCATTCTTGCCTAGATCACTCCAGGCCACAGCCTCTCCCAGAGTGTTCTTCAGCTGTTGAACTAACCTTTTGGATAAAAAATCTGATGCTGTCCCTTCTCTACTGAAAATGCTTTAGTGCCCCCCACTGGCTAGAACTGCTTTCAAAACTGGAATTAATGACATATTCTTGGGGACCCCCTGAGCCCTCTCTATTTTTTTTTAATTTCAAACCCACAGAGAAGTAAAAAGAACAATGTAAATAATTTTCATTTAGAATTGCAAATTATTAAAAAAAAAGAATTGCAAATTATTAACCTTTTGCTCTTTCTATTTTTTATTTTATTTTTTAAATTTTTATTTATTTATGATAGTCACAGAGAGAGAGAGAGAGGCAGAGACACAGGCAGAGGGAGAAGCAGGCTCCATGCACCGGGAGCCCGATGTGGGATTCGATCCCGGGTCTCCAGGATCGCGCCCCGGGCCAAAGGCAGGTGCCAAACCGCTGCGCCACCCAGGGATCCCTCTTTCTATTTTTTAATTTAAATTTGAGTTAGTTAACATATAGTGTATTGTTAGTTTTCAGAGTTGCCTTATGTTTCTGTCTCACTTTTTTGAGCCATTTGAAAGTAAGTTGCCAATATGAAAACATTTTACTCCTGTTTATATAAAAATACATCTCCTAGGAATAAGGATGTTTTCTTGTATAACTGCAATATCGTGCTTAGGAACATTTTAATGTTTTGTTTTAATAATGTAAACAACTGGACAGCCCAGGTGGCCAAGTGGTTTAGCACTGCCTTCAGCCCAGGGCCTGATCCTGGAGACCTGGGATCAAGTCCCATGTCCGGCTCCCTGCAGGGAGCCTGCTTCTCCCTCTGCCTGTGTCTCTGCCCCCTCCCCCCTCTCTCTCTCTCTCTGTGTGTATGTGTCTCAAATGAATAAATAAATAAAATCTTTAAAATAAATAAATAAAAATAAAATAATAAAATAATGTAAACAACTTAATATAAATACATTCTGGATCATCCAAATGAAATATATGGATCATCCATATATTCATTATATTCATAATGAATATATTCATAATTCAGTACCTGTATTAGTCAGGATAGGTAGATTATGCTGCAGTAACAAACAGCCCCAAGCCTCAGTATCTTGTACCAAAAATGTTTACTGCTTCCTCATACCACATATCCTATATATGTTGGCTGGTGCTTTGCTCCATGTCACTTGCCTCCAAATGCCAGGATGGTACCAAAGTAGCCCTTATTTGGAATATTGCTGGTTGCCATGATAAAGGGAAATAGTTCTAAAAGATCTCACACCAGCCCTTAAATACTCTGGCCAGCTCAGAACTCTGAGCCCACAGGTGCTCAGAAGACAGGCAGAAATTTTGATGAACAAAGTTAATGAGCATCACAATGTCCAAGTTTTTGTGGTATTTGTTTCTCATCGTGGAGAAGAGATAGTACTACCTTAATTGTCATGGGCTAATTTTAAAAAGAACAGAGTTGGACTTTATGCTAAAATTTATATTTGCATGGGATCCCTGGGTGGCTTAGCGGTTTAGCGCTGCCTTCAGCCCAGGGCATGATCCTGGGGACCTGGGATCGAGTCCCACATCGGGCTCCCTCAGTGGAGCCTGCTTCTCCCTCTGCCTGTGTCTCTGCCTCTCTTTCTGTGTGTCTCTCATGAATAAATAAAATCTTTTTTAAAAATTTTATATTTACATCAAGTGAAGTCTGGTGTCATCCCAGCATGGTGTACAGTGGAGTATTTCAGAGATCCCCTTTCCTTCCTCTCTCTCTCTCTCTCTCTCTCTCTCTCTCTCTTTCTCTACTTTCTAGTACTTATACTACCATGAATACAAGCACACTGTGCTAAGCATTTTACACAAATTATTTCATTTCACTCTCCTTGTGAGATAGGTATCACCACCATTTTACTCTTGAGAAACTGTGGCTCAGAGATGTGAAGTCCTTTGCCCAAAGCACACAGCTGGTGAGTGGTAGAGCCTGTGGCAGGTGACTCCAGAGCCCACACTACTACGACCAGATGCTGGAAGTATTCACATAGAGAATAGTTGTGGGCAGAGCCAGCCTGACCCATGTCCTATATAAACAGGGCAAACTCAAAGAACTGGGCCATCACAGTCAGCATCCTCTCCTTGTTTTTATTTTTTCCTCTCCTTGTTTTGAGTGGTAATTAATTTCAGCAAAATAATATCACCTGTTACATTAAATCATGGACAATTGCAATTTTTACTTGCAAATTTGGTTCTATGGTTCTGTGAGGAGTTTGTATCTAGTGTCATGCTTCTACATTACAATAAAAGTACTTTCAGTGAATACTGGTGGAGAGAGGGTCAGGGAGAAAGATTTTTTCCTTTAGAAATGTCCACTTACACATTATTCAGGTTCAAGGAAAAGCCTCCAGAATAAAGCCCAAGTTCCTAAGCAAGGACTCTGTGATCTGGCCCCTGAAAACACCTCCAGCCTCATCATCTCTATATTTCCTTCTCTCCAATCCTCTAAACCACCTATAGCTCTCCAACTTTCTTTCTCAAGCCTTGTATAAATTAGGAATTGCCTTGGATCCATATAAGAGAAAACCTAGCTCACAGTGACTTAACCACTTAGGGATCTTATTCCTCTCATGTAACAAGAAGTCCAGAGGTGGGCAGCCTAGGGCTTGTAATGGTGGGTTCTCGATGCCAGCAGAGACCTCCATCCCATCTATTATTCCTCATCCCCATTGTGTGGGTTGTCAGCCTTAGATTTATCCCCTCATAATCACAAGATGTCTGCTCCATCACCAGCACCTCCTCTAAATTCCAGGCAAGAGGGATCCCTGGGTGGTGCAGCGGTTTAGCGCCTGCCTTTGGCCCAGGGCACGATCCTGGAGACCCGGGATCGAGTCCCACGTCGGGCTCCCGGTGCATGGAGCCTGCTTCTCCCTCTGCCTGTGTCTCTGCCTCTCTCTGTGTGTCTCTCATGAATACACAAATAAAATCTTAAAAAAAAAAAAACAATGGAGAAAGCTGACATGCACCACCTCAACCAAATAATCAAGGTCACCATCAACAGTGATGTTAAGATGAGTCATGTCTATAGTGTGTATCCTTGTTAGTCTGTGATGAAAAAGGCACTTTATAGGTGCCTGGGTGGCTCAGTGGGTCGAATGTCTGACTCTTGATTTTGGCTCAGGCCATGATCTCAGGGTTGTAACATGGAGCCCAAGTCAGGCTCCGTGCTCAGCCAGAAGTCTACTTGAGATTCTCTGTCCCTCTCCCTTAGCCCCTCCCTCTTGCTCACATGCTCTCTCGCTCTCTCTCTCTCTCAATTTTTTTAATTTTTTTATTTTTTAAGATTTTATTTATTTATTCATGAGAGACACACACAGAGATAGAGAGGCAGAAACATAGGCAGAGAGAGAGAAGCAGGCTCCATGCAAGGAGTCCGATGTGGGACTCGATCCTGGGACTCTAGGATCACACCATGGGCTGAAGGCAGGTGCTCAACCACTGAACCACCCAGGTGTTCCTCTCTCTCTCAAATAAAGTAAAATAAAATAAAATAAAATAAAATCTTATTTTAAAAAATAAAGAAAATGCCACTTTACTTCTGGGTCTTCCTCTTAAAAATTCATAACTCTGGCCTAATCATCAGAAAAAAATACCTGATCAGTACTCCTCAAAACTGTCAGGGTCTTCAAAAACAAGGAAAGTGTGAGAAACTGTCCCTGCCAAGAGGAGCCCATGGAGATCTGACAACTAAGTATAATACCGTATTCCAGGGATCCCTGGGTGGCGCAGCGGTTTGGCACCTGCCTTTGGCCCAGGGTGTGATCCTGGAGACCCGGGATCAAATCCCACGTCAGGCTCCCTGCATGGAGCTTGCTTCTCCCTCTGCCTGTGTCTCTGCCTCTCTCTGTTTCTCTCTGTGTCTATCACAAATAAATAAATAAGTCTTTAAAAAAAAATACCGTATTCCATACAGAATCCTGGATCACAAAAAGGATATTAGGTAAAAATTAAAGAAATTCAAATAAAGTATGGACTTTGGTTACTAATAATATATCAATATTTGTTATTAATTGTAACAAAGATACCATACTGATGTAAGATTTTTTTTTAAGATTTTATTTATTTAATCATGACAAACAGAGAGAGAGGCAGAGGGAGAAGCAAGCCCCATGCAGGGAGCCCGACGCAGGACCTGACCCCAGGTCCCCAGGATCACACCCCAGGCCGAAGTAGGCGCCAAACTGCTGAGCCACTGGGGCTGCCCTTTGTTGTTTTTTTTTTTTTTTTTTATAATTTTTTTTTTTTTATGATAGTCACAGAGAGAGAGAGAGAGAGAGAGGCAGAGACATAGGCAGAGGGAAAAGCGGGCTCCATGCACCGGGAGCCCGATGTGGGATTTGATCCCGGGTCTCCAGGATCGCGCCCTGGGCCAAAGGCAGGCGCCAAACCGCTGCGCCACCCAGGGATCCCCCTTTGTTGTTTTTTAAAGATCTTGTTTATTTATTGATTTACTTGAGAGATCACACAAGCAGGGAGGGGGCAAAGGGAGAGGGAGAAGCAGTCCCCCCGACCCCGCTGAGCAGGGAGCCTGACTCAGAGCTCAATCCCAAGACCCCAGCATGATCTCTGCCAAAGGCAGATGCCTAACCAACTGAGCCACCCAGGTGCCCCTTGATAACAGTTGTTAATAAAGAAGAAAACGCTGTGGGCTGGGTGGGAATGATGTATACTATCTTTGCAATTTTTCTTTGTATATCTAAAAGTGTTCTAAAAAATTAAGCTTACTTTGCTTAATGTATCATGCTCAGAGTTAGCAGCAAACACGTTGCTGTGAAGCTGTCACAGTTGTCACTGGCCTCAAGACCTCACCTTCTTTTCTTGAAGGCTAGTAAATTTGCAAAGGGGACCTATGAAGAGCAGAGAGCGTAGGCTCACTACTCAAGTGTTCTATGAACAGGTGTAAAAGCCCAAAACAACTCCAGAGAAATGCAGACTAAAGAGAGTTCAACAGCTTCCTTTGATTCTAGTGGAGAATTTCAATCCAATTAGAAAATACCTACCTTCCGTGGTAGCCCAGGCCAGCTCCACTGCATGGAAACCTCTGGAAGGCCTTCTTGGGCAGCAAGAAAGAAAACACAGTAGTGACCAGGAACCATGGCACAGCAAGGAGTTTTGATTGGTAAGTTAGACAGGCTCACATCACAGTGGTTGACGTACCCTCTCTTCCAGAACAAAAAGGGACAAATGGCACCCTGGGATTCTAGCTCCCTCTGCTGGAGCACATTCTTCGTTCCCCTAGGAAAGCTGAGGACTCCGGGACTTCAGGTGTACCTCTGAGGAATGGAGCCTACGGACCTTCCATGTCAGGTACTCCTTTCACACAGCTCTCTGGCAGGTTCTGTAGAAAAGCAAAGTGAAAATGACTTCAACTGAGTCCAGGCCAGCTGCCTCACGAGTTCTCATACCTGGCCCAACTTTTGGGGGTCTGACCTAGCTCACACTCTTGCCCATTTTGGGTGGTCACGGAGGAGGGTGAAGGTGGCAAATGGCTTCAAGGGTGAGACACCAGGCAGGAGCCCTGTGAGTGAGAACCGCAAAGTAAACTGGAATTTGCCATCTGATACTATCATGTCTTTTGCTTTTCATTTTATGATGCTGTCACACAGATACTTTTAATTTTGATAGTTATATTAAATATTTCTCCTTAAAGGTTTGCAGTTTTCACATCCTATTTAAGATATTCTTTCCACTCTGATATTCTTTTTTTAAAAAAAAGATTTATTGGGATCCCTGGGTGGCGCAGCGGTTTGGCACCTGCCTTTGGCCCAGGGCACGATCCTGGAGACCCGGGATCGAATCCTGCGTCAGGCTCCCTGCATGGAGCCTGCTTCTCCCTCTGCCTGTGTCTCTGCCTCTCTCTTTCTCTCTCTCTCTGTGACTATCATAAATAAATAAAAATTTTTTAAAAAAAAGCACACCTTTAAAAAAAATAAATAAATAATAAAAATAAATAAAAAAGATTTATTAAAAAATAAAAATAAAAAAATAAAAAGATTTATTTATGGGGCACTGGGGTGGCTCGGCAGTTGAGCATCTGCCTTTGTCTCAGGGAATAATCCCAGGGTCCTGGGATTGAGTCCTGCATCGGGCTCCCCATGGGGAGCTTGCTTCTCCCTCTGTCCGTGTCTCTGCCTCTCTCTGTGTGTCTCTCATGAATAAATAAATAAAATATTTTTTAAAAAAGATTTACTTATATTTTGAGAGAGTGAGCATGCATGAGTAGGGGGAAAGGGCAGAGGAAGAAAGAATCAGAGAATCTCAAGCAGACCCCCTGCCAAGTGTGGATTCCCGAACAGGGTGGGTGGTGATCTCAGGAACCCAAGATCACAACCAGAGCTGAAATCAAGAATTGGACACTTAACTGACTGAGCCACCCGGACACCCCTCTTTGTTCACATTTAGAAAACTTTGATACATCTGAAATTCATCTATGGTTTGTGTGGCATAGGGAACCGATTCCTTTTCCATATGGATAATCTACTCTCCCAATGCTGGCTCTTCACTGCTGACCTGTTGACCTGGGCTGAGTCACAGTGAGCCAGTTAGGGCAGCCCGGGTGGCTCAGCAGTTTAGCGCCTGCCTTTGGTCCAGGGCGTGATCCTGGAGACCTGGGATCAAGTCCCATGTCGGGCTCCCTGCATGGAGCCTGCTTCTCCCTCTGCCTGTGTCTCTGCCTCTCCCTCTGTGTCTCTCATGAATAAATAAATAAAATCTTAAAAAAAAAACAAAAAACAAAGCGAGCTAGTTACCCGACAGAGTAGCCGCCTGCCTAGATGCTAAATATTGGCCTTGCTGAAACACCTGGGTGCCTCAGTGATTGAGCATCCGCCTTGGGCTCAGGTCATGATGCCAGGGTCCTGTATCAAGTCCTGCATCGGGCTCCCTGCATGGAGCCTGCTTCTCCCTCTGGCTGTGTCTCTGCCTCTCTCTGTGTGTCTCTCGTGAATAAGTAATAATAAAAATCTTTTTAAAATAATAAATAAATAAATACTGACCTTGCAGCACCTTATTTATTTTTTAAAGATTTTATTTATTTATTCATGAGAGACACACACAGAGAGAGAGGCAGAGACACAGGCAGAGGAAGAAGCAGTCTCCATGCAGGGAGCCCTATGTGTGACTTGATTCCAGGTCTCCAGGATCAGACCCTGAACTGAAGGTGGCGCTAAACTGCTGAGCCACCCGGGCTGCCCTTTGCAGCTCCTTAGAACCTGCATTATGAAGGAATACCCCTCTTACAGATTTGTTTTGCTTGGGAGGGTTGTATATCTATTTATTTTTAAGTCATCTCTACACCCAATGTGAGGCTCCAACTCACAACCGTAAGATCAAGAGTCACATGCTCCCCCTCCTGAGGCAGCCAGGCACCCCTCCACTTACACTTTTTAGAATAGTTGCAACTTAAAACTGTAGAAACTTTCTAGGCATGAAGCATGGCACAAGGTCATAGCTCCAAATCCAGGCTTTAGAGTCAGATAGACAGCCCTGGATGCCACGTTCCCTCTCAGCCACGTTTCCAGTGCTCTGTGGTCTCTCCTTGGGGGCCACTGCTCCAGCCACGTCCAGCTCTTCCCTGGCCACCTCACACTGTGTCCCCTGGATCGCAGATGACACAGGTGGGCCCTGGACACAGGGAACCCACCCTTGGAGACTGAAATTTGGGCTCCCCAGAAGCAGAGGCTGAGGCAGGTGGGAATTCTCCTGCAAGGGATTTACTGATGAAGCACCCTAGGGAGAAACCTGTAAAGAATCCAAGGAAGCTGGGCAGAGCCGGGGAAGGAGCCAAGCTAATAGGAGCTCTCAAGAGAGGTCCAGCCACAGCCTGATCCCACAGGGGGCTCTTGGGTATCTAACTGCACTGTGGAGTTTGTCCTGCCTCGAGGCTAGGGAGCTGGGCTTCATACCCCACCCTGTTAGTCAGTCCTTGGCCATGGGCCAAGCAGGCTGTATGTGTCACCTCCCAGGCATCTCCTGGCAGGGCAGCTCCCACCAGTTAAGAGAATCCTCCAAAGAAGGATGGAGCCATCAGCTTTTAGTGGCCAACGCCCAGAGCAGCTGGGAAGTTGGCCCACTGGCCTATGAAGAGGCCTGGGCAGGGTACCAACAGCACTCACCACAGGGACCAAATCTCAGTATGTGCTGCAACTCAGTGTGAATCAGAAAGTCTAAGCAGAGACTGAGGACGTGGTGATGAGAAAAAACTGAGTGAAAATTATATAGTTGGATAGATCATTATAAAGGTGTATCTGAGATTCATTTTACTATCTGACGCTTGTTACCTTTCACTGGATTAATTAAATTGTCCTTTGGCTTTATTTTTACTGATGACAAAAGAGATCTACATTCACTGTAAATAATTCAGATGCTAAAGTAATTTATCTTTTAGAAAGTAAAACTTGGGGATCCCTGGGTGGCTCAGTGGTTTGGCGCCTGCCTTCAGCCCAGGGTGTGATCCTGGAGTCCCAGGATCGAATCCCACGTCAGGTTCCCTGCATGGAGCCTGCTTCTCCCTCTGCCTGTGTCTCTGCCTCTCTCTCTGTGTCTCTCATGAATAAATAAATAAAATCTTTTTTTTAATTTTTATTTATTTATGATAGTCATACAGAGAGAGAGAGGCAGAGACATAGGCAGAGGGAGAAGCAGGCTTCATGCACCGGAGCCTGATGTGGGACTCGATCCCGGGTCTCCAGGATCGCACCCTGGGCCAAAGGCAGGCACCAAACCGCTGCGCCACCCAGGGATCCCAATAAATAAAATCTTTTTAAAAAAAAGGAAAGTAAAACTTACCTGTAATGTCATACAACCTCTCCCATACCCCCATCCTGCCATAACCACTGTTTTTTTTTTTTAAGATTTTATTCTATTTTTATTATTATTTTTTTAGGGGGAATGGGGCACAAGGTGAGAGAGAATCCTAAGCAGGCTCCACATCCAGCACAGAGCCCTATGCTGGGCTCAATCTCACAATCCTGCAATCACGCCCAATGTGGGGCTTGAATTTACAAACCTGAGATCAAGAGTCACATGCTCTACTGACTAAACCAGCCAGGTGTACCTTGATAATCACTATTAAGAGTTGGAAATTAAAATAATAATAATAAGAAGAAGAGTTGGAAATAATAGGGCAGCCCTGGTGGTGCAGCGGTTTAGCGCCACCTGCAGCCCAGGGCGTGATCCTGGAGACCCTGGAGACCCTGGATGGAGTCCCACATCAGGCATCTCTGTATGATGCCTGCTTCTCCCTCTGCCTCTCTCTCTCTGTCTCTATGAATAAATAAATAAAATCTTTAAAAAAAAGAGTTGGAAATATATATTACCTCCAGTCTTATCTATAGAAATTATAGAAATCATTGCTTTGAAAGGTCTGGAAAGCAGAGGAGATCTCATTAAATATGATCCACTAAAAATTCTTAGCAAATATAGTCAATGGTAAATTCGAAAGCTCTCTGAGATGGGGAACAAGACAAAGACTATCACAAATATGCACCAATGTCCTGTAGGCCCTAGGCCATGCAAGATGGCAAAAATTAAGAAAAGTTTGGAGAGGGGCACCTGGGTGACTCCGCGATTGAACTCAGGTCATGATCCCGGGGTCCTGAGATGGAGTCCCACCTTGGGCTCCATGCTTGGCAGGGAACCTACTTCTCCCTCTGCCTGTGTCTCTCATGAATAAACAAAATCTCTGAAGAAAAAAAAAAAAAGAAGTGAAGGATTTTGGAGACACTGCTCAGGCATCTCATATTAAGCCTTTTACATAGATAGGCCTGTGTGGGTGGGTAGTTTCTGTCCCTTCCCTAGGCTATACCATCTTTCCATAAGCATCGAACAAATCAATAGCAATGTTTACTTGTCAGGAACAGCCAGAAATACATGACATGCACACTTCCCTTTATCTTCAGAACAATCCTGCCAACTATTACCATCTCCATTGTACAAGAGGAAACTGAGGGTCAGAAAGTTTAAATAACTTGCCCAAAGTCACCCAGACAGCAAATTCTTACCTAGGCCTGTCTGACTCAGGAAACACTGCTCAGAATCACCAGTCAATGGCTGGAAACTCAATCTTCAGGTTTAGGGTGAGGCAATCCTTTGAAGTCCAAGGCTTTAGGAACATTTATAAAATGAATGTTAAAAATTCCATAAAGTAGCAAGGGCTGATCTTCATGCCAAAAACCCTAGGTGCGAGTTCATTTGGTGTGACTATTGGCAGGAATGGCATCCCCTGCAGGTGCAGGGAGGACGTCCGGCCACTAGGTGGCCCTGCAGTCCTTTGCGGCGCCATCTCCCTCCGCTTAGCTGGTTTGCTCCACGTGGTCAAACCACGGGAGACCAGAGAAATGAGAAAAATAAGCACATTGTAGAGCATTTTTTTTAAAAAAAGCTTAATGTACTAAATTTAAAAGCCCATTCTACATTCTTCCTATTCTTTGGGTGGTAACAGACGATTGTTCCTATCACGCCCACCCCAAGCCCCACCTGTAAAAAAAAGATTCTTACTCCCCTGACCACCACCTTTAAAAATTTTTTTTACTGAATTATGAATTCTGAAAGTCTGGAATCAGTACAGTACCAGCTTCCCATGAAAAAAAAAAAACGGATCCAAGTCAAATATCTTAATGCGATTTAAAGATTCCAGTCCTCAGAGCAGCATTTCTGGAAATAAATGGGCTACAGTGCCTACAAAAGTTAAAAACCGTCATGTGCATTATATTTAGAAACTCTTTTTTTTTTCTTTCACTGATAGTGAAATGAAAAGATGTTGATAAAAAGAGTCATGACATGGAGGAAACTCAGAGTCAGTAGGAATTTCCCCAGGGAAGTATTGACATCAATTCTTTTTTTTTTTTTTTAAGATTTTATTTATTTATTCACAAGAGACAGAGAGAGACAGAGACAGGCAGAGACACAGGCAGAGGGAGAAGCAGGCTCCATGCAGGGAGCTGACGTGGGACTCGATCCCAGGCCTCCAGGATCACACCCAGGACTGAAGGTGGCACTAAACTGCTGAGCCACCAGGGCTGCCCTTGACATCAATTCTTAAATAATTGCACCGTCAGGAGGATACAAACATATGGGAAATAGGTTCTAGAGGAAGTAAAGCAAAAAGTCTTTTAGCCCATGGGAGATCAAGGCCCAATGGAGGAGGTCAGAAGAAAGCTCAGACTGCCACAGGGGACTGGGGATGTTCTGAAATGGAAAGGAGAGCAAGGCGGAAGAGGAATCCTGGATGACAGACTATAGTCTCTTGTTTTGCACTTAAAAATGGTGAGTGTGCACGTCGCTGGCCGTGGCCAAAAGCATCAGAGCCCCAGGGGTGGGTGTCGAAGACCATTCAGTTATAGGCACAGCCATGTTTTTTGTTTTGTTTTGTTTTTTTCCTTCAGAATTGTTGAAATCTAAAACTTCCTGCTTGGCTTTTGCTCCCAGAAATCTCCACTCACTCCTGCTGCCCTCACCCACAGCTAGCCAGCAATCTGCTGCTATTTCTTGGCATTGCTTGAAATTCTACTTTAGTGTTTCTTTACCCTAATAATTTCCTGAAGCTTACTCATGCCAGTCACAACTACTGCTATACTTCTTGAATTTTCACAGTAGCAATAATTTCTCCCAAGTCACCAGTGAGGAGGCTGAGACCACAGACAGATGTGGCAAATGTCTCATCGTGATGTTTCCTCCTGGTTATGTAGGTGGATCCTAGGTTCTGCCCATGGCTCCAGAGGCTGGGCTGAGGGTGGGGTGGCCTGGAGCTGTGGAGGGTGGAGTGTCAGAGGAATTAGAATCTGAGCCCCTGTGAGGAAACCCAGGGAAAGTCCCAAGTGTCAAGTTCAGGAAAGTATGTGTTGGGCAAGAATCTGATGGGAAGCCAAGGTTGGGCACCTGAGAGCAAGCAATATGGGCCAAGAAGTTTGGGAAGAAGTGTGGTAAAGATTCCCAGAAATAATAGGGTTGAAGGCCAAGAGTGTTCTGGGGGTTGCCGATGGAATCCAGAACCCGAGATGGTGAAAGGTGGCAAGAAAACAGACCCGGTGTCCTGGTTCCTGTCGAAGGTCCCAGACATTAGACACAGCTGGGAAGGTGGAGGAGAAAGTCCTCGGCTAAGACAACTGTCTTCCAATTCTCCCGTTTAGTCTCTTCCCCCCGGGTGCTGTGAGCCCTAAAATTAACCCCATGTTTCCTGAATAGGAAATGAGCATTCAAAAGAGTTCAATACGTTCTAGGTTCCCATTTAAAATATATATTTACATATATATTTTTTTAAATATTGATTGATTGATTGGAGAGAGAGAGAGAGAGCACAAGCTGGGGGAGGGGCAGAGAGAGAGGGAGAAGCAGACTCCCTACTGAGCAGGGAGCCTGATGTGGGGCTTGATCCTAGGACCCTGGAATCATGACCTGAGACAAAGGCAGATACTTGACCTACTGAGCCACCCAGATGCCTGGATTTTTAAAAAAATACATTTAAGGAGCTCTACCTGGGTAGAGCGCAAGACTCTTGATTTCAGGGTTGTGAGTTCAAGCCCCACATTCAGTGTATAGATTCGTTAAGATATATTTTAAAACATGTGCATATAGCTTGTTTTGTTTTTAGTCAAGGCAGATTTAAAAGGCTTACAACAGGGGAACATGGGTGGCTCACTCGGTTAGGCATCTGACTCTTGGTTTTGGCTCAGGTCATGATCTTGGGATCATAAGATCGGGCTCTGAGCTCAGCCTGGAAACTGCTTGGGATTCTCTCTCTCTCCCTCTCCCTCTGTCCCTCCTGTTGTCATGGGCATGCACTCCCTCTTTCTAAAATAAAACAATAGGGATGCCTGGGTAGCTCAGTGGTTGAGTGTCTGTCTTAGGCTCAGGCCGTCATCCTGGAGTCTCAGCATCAAGTCCTGCATCAGACTCCCTGCAGGGAGCCTGCTTCTCCCTCTGCCTTTGCTCTCTCTCTCTCTCTGTTTCTCTCCTGAATAAATAAATAAAATCTTTAAAAAAAATAATAAAATAAAAATAACAAATAAATAAAATCTTTAAAAGGCTTACAACGAAATCCAGGTTGCCTATCCTACCCCTCCCCTCTCCCCAGTCTTACTCCTCAGAGGCAACTTCTTTGCTATTACTTCTTGTTATGTCACCTCCATTTTGCTCTCACACTTTTTTAAAGATTTTGTTCTTAAGTAATCTCTACACCCAACGTGGGATTCCAACTCACAAACCTGAGATCAAGAGTCATATACTCTGGGCTGCCCAGTTGGCTCAGAGGTTTAGTGCCGCCTTCCGTCCAGGGTGTGATCCTGGAGACCCGGGATGGAGTCCCATATTGGGTTCCCTGCATGGAGCCTGCTTCTCCCTCTGCCTGTGTCTCTGCCTCTCTGTGTCTCTCATGAATAAATAAATAAAATCTTAAAAGAAAAAAAAAAAGAGTCACATACTCCACCTACTGAGCCAGCCAGGTGCCCATGTCATCTCCATTTTTCTAAATAATAACCTTACATTGCTCTATGTCAACTTCCACACAAGGAATTCTCTTTTCACAACCACTTCCACTTCCCATCATACTCCCAATGTATTTTATGCCACCATTTTTATTAATGGTATGCATTGTTACAATGTCATTCAAAGCTGAGATGCATAGCGTATTATAAACTTTTTCTTTTACAACTTTTTGTTTTTCCTGTAATTAATAACTACCGTGTTTTTATTACCTTACTTTTCTATGTATCTATTATTTTCTGTGTTTGTTTTTTACCACTTAGTATATCTTTTTTAAAATTCCTTATCTAGGGATGCCTGGGTGGCTCAGCGGTTGAGCGTCTGCCTTTGGCTCAGGGTGTGATCCCAGAGTCCTGGGATCGAGTCCCACATCGGGTTCCCTGCATGGAGCCTGCTTCCCTCTTTGCCTGTCTGTCTCTCTGTGTCTCTCATGAATAAATAAATAAAATCTTTTAAAAAATATAAAATAAAATTCCTATCTAGAGCCTTCCTGCCCCAGTGCAGACTGCTTGCTCTCTTAGCCTGTAACATCACCTTTCTCCTCAGATTCCTTTTAAACCAATCCTATCCTATGTGGGATTCCCCGTTTCCTGTATCCCATGGCTTCCTTTCTTGGGATACTTCCTTATTCTCATGAAGCACATTTGGCCTTAACTTATTTAAACATATTCAATATACATTTTTTAAAACAAATTTTATCTTATTTTTTAAGATTTATTTATGATAGACCTAGAGAGAGACGAGAGAGAGAGAGGCAGAGACACAGGAGGAGGGAGAAGCAGGCTCCATGCAGGGAGCCCGACATGGGACTCGATCCCTGGTCTCCAGGATCGCGCCCTGGGTCAAAGGCAGGGTCAAAGGCAGGTGCTAAATCGCTGAGCCACCCAGGGATCCCCCTCAATATACATTATTAACAGTTAATTTAGATATAATCACATTCCATACAATTAACTGGCTTAACATGTAAAATTACCATCCTAACCCCTCCCACCATACTGCCACCCCAGTCCCTGACAACCACTTTTCTGTCTTTATAAACTTAAGTATTGGGCAGCCCGGGTGGCTCAGCGGTTTGGCACTGCCTTCGACCCAGGGCGTGATCCTGGATACCCAGGATCGAGTCCCGTGTCGGGCTCTCCGCATGGAGTCTGCTTCTGTCTCTGCCTCTCTCTCTGTGTCTCTCATGAATAAATAAATAAAATCTTTAAAAATATATATATATATATATATAAACTTGTGTGCTATGGACATTTCTATAAATGGAATCATAGAATAAGTGGCCCTTTATGTGAAGACTAGCTTCCTTCACTCAGCATAAAGAGTTATCCATGTTGTAGTGTGTGTCAGGACTTTGTTCATTCGTCTACAATCATGGCGAAATACACATAAAATTTACCATCTTAACCATTTTTAAGTATACAGTCTAATATGGAACGCCTGGGTGGCTCAGCGGTTGAGCATCTGGCTTTGACTCAGGGCATGGTCCCCAGATGCAAGATCAAGTCCCTCAGCCGGCTCCCTGTGAGGAGCCTGCTTCTCCCTCTGCCTGTCTCTGCCTCCCTCTCTGTCTCTCATGAATAAATAAATACAATCTTTTAAAAAAAAAGTATAAGGTTTAATAATGTTAAGTACATTCACATTGTTGAACAACCATCACCACCATCCATCTCTAGGACTCTTCTCATCTGGTAAAACTGAAACTCTATGCTCATCAAAGAGCTCCCTGTTCCCCCTCCCCTCAGGCCCTGGAAATTATTATTTTACTTTCTGCATCTGTGAACTTGGCTACTCTAGGTACCTCATATCAGTGGAATCATACACTGGCTTGTGACTGGCTTATTTGACTTAGCATGATGTCCTCGAGTTTCATTCTTGTTGCAGAATTTCTTTCCTTTTAAAGCTTGAATATTATTCCCTTACATGTCTATGCCACATTTTGTTTATCCATTCATCCATTGATGAACACTTGTGTTGCTTCCACCTTTTGGCTATCTATGAATAATGCTGCTGTGAACATGCATGTACAGTTATCTTGAGTCCCTGCTTTCAATTCTTTTTATTGCCAAATTATGTTCCATTGTATGGATATAACAAATTTTATTCATCCATTCATTGTTTGATGGACATTGGGTTGTCTCTACTTTTTGGCTATTAAGAATAATGCTGCTATGAAAATTTATGTGCAGCCTGCTACCTGACTGGCTCAGTTGGTAGAGCATGCTACTTTTGATCTGGGGGCTGTGGGTTCAAGCCCTGCATCGGCTGTGGAGATGAGTTAAAAATAAAATCTTTAGGGGTGCCTGGGTGGCTCAATTGGTTGAGCATCCAACTCTTGGTTTCAGATCAGGTTGTGATCCCAGAGTTGTGAGATCAAGCTCTGTGTCATGTTGAGCTCTTTGCTCACTGGGGAGTCTGCTTCTCTCCCACTCTCTCTCTCCCTCTGCCCCTCCCCTGGCTCATGTATACACACACTCTCTTTCTCAAATAAATAAATAAATAAATAAATAAATAAATGGTACAAAATAAATAAAAATAATAAAATAAAATAATTAGGGCACCTGGGTGGTACAGTTGGTTAAGTGTCCAACTCTTGGTTTCGTCTCAGTTCCTGATCTCAGGGTTCTGAGATCAAGCCTCAAATCAGGGTCTGCACCGGGTTGGAGTTTGCTTAAGATTATCTCTCCCTCTGCCTCTGTCCCTCCTCTCTGCTCTCTATCTTTTTCTGGTAAATAAATAAAACTTCAAAAATAATAATAAAATAGGGGTGCCTGGATGGCTCAGTCAGTTAAGTGTCTGCCTTTGGCTCAGGTCATGCATGATCCCAGGATCCTGGGATTGACCCACTCTTTGGGCTCCCTTCTCAGCAGACAGCCCACTTCTCCCTCTCCCTCTGCTACTTCTCCTACTTGTGCTCTCTCTCTGTCAATAAATAAATAACATCTTTTTAAAAAATAATAAATAAAAATAAAATCTTTAAAAGAAAGAAAAAAATTTTTAAAGATGTTTATTTATTTACTCATGAGAGACACACAGAGAGAAAATGAGAGGCAGAGACACAAGGCAGAGGGAGAAGCAGGCTCCATGCAGAGGGCCCGACATAGGACTCGATCCTGGGTCTCCAGGATCACACCCTGGACCAAAGGCGGCACTAAACCAGTCAGCCACCAGGGCTGCCCCAAGAAAGAAAATTTATGTACAAGTTTTTATGCAGGTAAGTTTTCATTTCTCTCGGTTATATACCTAGGAGTGGAACTGCTAAGTCATATGGTAACTCTGTGTTTCTTTTTTTTTTTTTTAAAGATTTATTTATTTATTTATTCAGAGAGAGAAAGAGGCAGAGACACAGGCAGAGGGAGAAGCAGGCTCCACGCAGGGAGCCTGATGTGGGACCCGATCCCAGGTCTCCAGGATCACACCTTGGGCTGCAGGCGGCGCTAAACCGCTGCACCACCGGGGCTGCCCCAACTCTATGTTTCTTGTTTTGAGAAACTGGCAGGCTATTTTCCAAAGCAGCTGCACCATTTTAAACACTGTACCTATTAGCAGTGTTGTGAGGGCTGGTTCCAATTTCTATCATCATTGACACTTGTTAGTAAGTCTTTTTTTTTATAGCCCAGTAGGTGTGACATGGTACTTCATTGTGCTTTTGATTTGCATTTCCCTGATGACTAATGATGTTGAGCATCTTTTCATGTGCTTTTTGTCATTTTTGTTTCTTTGGAGAAATGTTTACTCAGATCTTTTACTTGGTTCTCATGGGATTATTTGGGTTTTTAAAATATATATATATATAATTTATATATTATATATATTTATAATAATATATAATTTATATATTCTAAATATAAGTGCCTTATCAGTTACAGATTTGCAGTTTTTTTTCTCCCCTTCTGTGGGTTGGCAAGGTATGTTTTTTGAGTCCTTGAATGTTTGAAGAAATTCTTTATTCCATCCTGACACTTGATTAGTGGGTTTGGCTGAGTCTCAAAGTTCTGGAGATGGAGGAGTCCAAGACCAAATTCTAGCCTAATTCAGTCTCTGGTGAGGGCTCTCCTCCTGGCTTGTAGTTGCTTTGTCATTGTGTGCTCACATGACCTCCTTGTGCAGTCTTGAGTGCTCTTTGGTGTCTCTCTTTTTTTAAGATTTTATTTATTTATTCACAAGAGACACACAGAGAGGCATTGGGAGAAGCAGGCAGAGGGAGAAGCAGGTTCCATGCAGGGAGCCCGATGTGGGACTCGATCCCGGGACCCTGGGATCACAACCTGGGCCGAAGGCAGATAGATGCTCAACCTCTGAGCCATCCAGGCATCCCAGGATTTTATTTATTTACTTGAGAGAGCGATCAAGCAAGAGAGGATGAGTGGTGGAGAGGGGCAGAGGGAGAGGGACAAGCAGACTCCCCACTGAGCAGGGAGCCCAATGTGGGGCTCCATCCCAGGGTGCCAAGACCATGACGTGAGCCGAAGGCAGACACTTACCCCACTGAGCCATCCAGGCGTCCTTCCATTTTAATTTTTTTTCCATTTTTATTTTTTAAATGAGGTAGAATTACCATCAATAAAATGCACAGATCTTGGGGCACCTGTGTGACTCAGCCTGTGTGGGGCACCTGTGTGACTCAGTTAAGTATTGGACTCTTGATTTCTGCTTGGGTCGTGACCTCAGGGTCAGGAGATTGAGTCCTGCTTCGGCTTTGCACTCAGTGGGGAGTCCACTTGAGATTCTCTCTTCCCTTTCCCTCTGCCCCTCCCTGCTCACTCATTCTCTCTCTAAATAAACAAAAAATACAATCTTTTTTTTATTTTATTTTTTATTTTTTTTTAAAGATTTCATTCATTCATTCATGAGACAGAGAGAGAGAGAGAGGCAGAGACACAGGCAGAGGGAGAAACAAGCCCCACGCAAGGAGCCCGACATGGGACTCGATCCTGGGACTCCAGGATCACGCCCTGGGCTGAAGGAGGCACTAAACCTCTGAGCCACCCAGGCTGCCCACAATCTTTTTTATAATACACAGATTTTAATGTACAGTTTGACACTTTTGAACAGTTGTATATGCTCTGTAACCACTGCCCAAAACAAGATGTAGAATATTGTCATCACCCCCAGAAAGTTCCCTCGGGTATCTTTCCTCCCCACCCCCACAGCAACCATTTTTCTGATTTCTATTACCAAAGATTAGTTTAGGCTGTTCTTGAACTTCATATATACAGATTCATACAGATTATATACTCTTATATCTGGCTCCTATCACTTAACATAATGTTTTGCTTGGTTTTTATTTAGGTGAAATTCATAGAGCCCAAAGTATACAATTCAGTGGCATTTAGTATATTCACAATGTTGTGAAACCATTACCTCTATCTAGTTCCAAAACGTTTTCATCACTCCCACAAGAGAAGACCCCATCGCCATTCAGTAGTCAGTCTCTGGTTTTTCCCTACCCCTGGCACTTGGCAACCCACTAATCTGCTGTCTGTCTAATTTTTTACCTTCAATGGCTCATCAGTTCTCAATTGTCTGGTAAAATCTCACAAGTGGAGAAGAATTGGGGCACCTGGGGGGGCTCAGTGGTTGAGCATCTGCCTTTGGGTCAGGTCATGATCCCTGGGTCCTAGGATCCAGTCCCACATCAGGCTCCCCATAGGGAGCCTGCATCTCCCTCTGCCTGTGTCTCTGCCTCTTTCTCTCTGTCCCTCATGAATAAATAAATGAATTTAAAAAAAAAAAGTGGAGAGGAATTACTTAAAAGAGCTCCAAGGAAAGGAAGCAAGATAAAAACAACACCAGGTAAAGTAAAATTAAGCCAGATGAGGGACGTCTGGGTGGCTCTGTGGTTGAGCCTCTGCCTTTGGCTAGGGATCGCGTCCCACGTCGGGTTCCCTACAGGGAACCTGCTTCTCGCTCTGCCTGTATCCCTGCCTCTCTCTCTCTCTCTCTGGTCTCTCATGAATAAATAAATAAAATAGTTTTTTAAAAAAACCAGATGAGAAAAGCCATGAAGGACAGCAGTCCTCACACCGTCAAGATGAAACCTATTCTCTTCATCTTGAGCAGAAGGTCCCTGGTCAAATCACCCTTGAAGATTGTGTGGTGCTATCTACATAAGTGATGTTTATTTTCCTATGGACAAAGCACAATTCCGCGGCAATGTTGAAAGAGAAAAGTCCCCCAGCTGGCTCCTTCAGCAAATGGCATTGACATAAAGACCAAAGTAAATGTTAGCAACCTACAAACAGCAGCAGGTGTTTTAAATACAAGAATAGCAGCCACCGGGGAGAACTGTGACCACCTGCTAAATAGCATCTACTCAGAATTCATTTGAAACAGTCACAACAGGGATGATTTCTGACTTGTGGGTGCCTTCTATTATTGGGTTTTCATAGGGGGTTTTGGTATGTTTCTTCTAGCATTGCAGGTGATTTTTAGATAATTTTTTTAAAAGATTTTATTTATTTATTCATCAGAGAAACAGGACGAGGCAGAGACAAAGGCAGAGGGGAAAGCAGGATCTTCACAGGAACTCCAGGATCATGCCCTGAGCCAAAGGCAGACAGTCAAACACTGAGCAGCCCAGGCATCCCAATTTCCAATGTTTTATAACTTGGTTCTTGCTCACCACCATATCCTTAGCACCTGATACCTAGGGTTATGTTTGGCACATGGCAATAAGACATTTTGGAATAAAGGAATGAATAAATGAATGAATGATCTGTCCTACCAACTATGAAAGTGGAATCAGGGATCCCTGGGTTGCTCAGCAGTCTAGCGCCTGCCTTTGGCCCAGGGCGTGATCCTGGAGTCCCAGGATCAAGTCCCACGTCGGGCTCTCTGCATGGAGCCTGCTTCTTCCTCTGCCTGTGTCTCTGCCTCTCTCTCTCTGTGTATGTGTCTCATGAATAAATAAATAAAATCTTTAAAAAAAAAAGAAAGTGGAATCACAGGGATGCCTGGGTGGCTCAGCTATTGAGCCTTTGGTTCAGGGCATGATCCTGGGGTGCCAGGGTCAAGTCCCACATCGGGTTCCCATGAGGGAGCCTGCTTATCCCTCTGCCTGTGTCTCTGCCTCTCTCTGTATGTCTATCATGAACAAATAAATAAAATCTTAAAAAAAAAAAAAGGGACGCCTGGGTAACTCAGGTGTTGAGCGTCTGTCTTTGGCTCAGGGCATGATCCTGCGGTCCTGAGATCAAGTCCCACATCAGGCTCCCTCCATGGAACCTGCTTCTCCCTCTGCCTGTGTCTCTGCCTCTCTCTCTCTGTTTCTCATGAAGAAAGAAAGAAAGAGAAAGAAAGAAAGAAAGAAAGAAAGAAAGAAAGAAAGAAAGAAAGAAAGAAAGAAAGAAAAAAAGAAAAAAGAAAGAAAGAAAAAAGAGGAAAGAAAAGAAAGAGGAGGGTATCCTTGGGTGGCTCTGTGGTTTAGTGCCTGCCTTGGGCCCAGGGCATGATCCATGCGGTCCTGGGTTCGAGTCCCACATCAAGTCCCAGGCAGGTTGCCTGCTTGTGTCTCTGCCTCTCTCTCTCTCTCTATCTCTCTCTCTCTCTCTCTGTGCGTGTGTCTCATGAATAAATAAAATCTTAAAAAAAAAAGAAAGAAAGTGGAATCATAAAATTACTGCATTTTATGGGGTGTCTGGGTGGCTCAGCAGTTGAACATCTGCCTTTGGCTTAGGACATGATCCCGATCTGGGGATCAAGACTGAGTCGGGTTCCCTATGGGGGGACTGCTTCTCCCTCTGTCTATGTCTCTGCTTCTATGTCTCACAGGAATAAATAAATAAAACAAATAGCTAGATAAATAAATAAATAAAACTGCATTTTAGATTCAGAGAACTAGAGAGAAGGAAAAACAAAATAAATGACTTCCCACAAGGGACCATATAAAGTGGTTTCTTTTTTTTTTTTATTTTATTTATTTATTCATGAGAGACACAGAGAGTGAGAGGCAGAGACACAGGCAGAGGGAGAAGCAGGCTCCACGCAGGGAGCCCGACATGGGACTCGATCCCGAGTTTCCAGGATCAGGCCTTGGGCTGAAGGCAGTGCTAAACCCTGAGCCATCCAGGCTGCCCCGTAAAGTGGTTTCTATACATTACCTTATTTAATTTTCACATTTGCCTTAAAAAGGTATGATGCCAACTTTATAGATTAAGGGTACTGATGGTCACAGAAGCACTCTGCTATGTCCCAGAACAATGAGTGCAGGCCTTTCATTTGGTCATTGAAGAAACTTAGAACCAAAGCAGTCAGAGGTCTTGATCCAGGTGACAGAGCTAGCTTTGTTAAGTGGCCTGCCTACAACGTTCTGTATGTCTGTCCTTAGCAAAAGGCACGATATGATGATCCTTGAAGCAATAAGCTTATTTATGTCTAAGGCACAGAAAGTTTCAAAAGGCAGAGTATTTGCTGGTTAAGAAAAAAGAAGAAAAGGAGTGCAACTTCCTGGGCAGATTTTAGGCAAATTGGCCTTTACTGGTTTTGCAAAGTGGATTTATAGCTCAGGAATCTCAGGGGATGGTTATGGATGAGCAGCAGCAGGCAGGACACTGGGAAGGCCAACAGGCTTGGTGCTGGAGCACCAGGGATTTGCCAGGGGGTCCTGGCCAAGTCAGTGTTAGCCTTTCTGTGCCTCAGATAAGCAACTGATTAGGGATATACTGAGTGCCTGCCAAGCACTTCTCCAGAAAAGGCAAATTCAATCAATAATAATTATTCAGTGTAACCAAGTGGCTCAAGGGTACAAAAAGTGCATATGATCTGGTCCCTGTTTCCTTCTCTAACAGGATAACCAACCATCCTGGTTTGCTGTTACTGTCCTTAATTTATCCATTAAACATCTTGCATTCTGAGAAACCCCTTAGTCCTGGGCACACCAGGGCTTTTGGCCACCTATGAGAGGTCTTGATGGGCAGAGGAAACCACATGCACAATTATAATGCACACCGTGGGTAGCATATGATGCCATGTCTAAATACAGAGATGCCAATAGACACAGGCAACTGTACTGTGCCAACCAGACCAGCGCCTACAGCAAAAGGAAAATCCAATAATAATGATCCTTCTTTATTTAAAAATGTTAGTTTGTGGGGGCCTGGCTGGCTCAATTGGTAGAACATGTGACTTTTTTTTCTCAGATTGATTGATTGATTTGACATAGAGAGCACAAGTAGGCAGAGTGGCAGGTGGAGAGGGAGAAGCAGGTGCTTCCCACTGAGCAGGGAGCCTGATGTGGGACTGGATCCCAGGATCCCAGGATCATGACCTGAGGCAAAGGCAGATGCTCAACTGACTGAGCCACCCAGAAGCCCAAGCATGTGACTCTTAATCTCAGGGTTGTGAGTTCAAACCCCATGTTGGGCATGAAGCTTACTTAAAAAAAAAAAAAAAGTGATACTTTGTGCATCATAGATTTTTGCATTAATTTAGATTTTAAAAAATATTACATCAAAACATTTTTCATCTTGATTACTGACTTTTGGGGCACCCCCTTAAATTTTGCACCTGAAGTAAGTGCTTCTCTTGCCTCACTCTATGCCAACTCTGCAAGGCAGCCCTAAAAGTTACCCCCAGGCCTCCAATGTAGTCTTTGAGATCTGGGACAAATCACTTGGCTTCTCCATCTGAATATCTTCATTTACACATTAGAAGAGAGTGAACTACACAGCCTTTAGAGACCCTCCCAAGTCCAAGTTCTGTACTTTCATGATAAGGTGTTGAGGAACTGAGAGGAGCAGGGGATAGATAATGCTGGGGACAGTCAAGACAGGGAAAGAGAAGTAACATGTCTGCTTGTCTATTATCAGAGAAACAGAACCAGTAGGACATTTTTACATAATATCATAGATATGTGATTTGATATATATATGTAGTATATAGCATTGTATGTATATATGATGTGGTCCCATATCATATATACCTGATATATATGTGATATATGATCTACATATATGTGATTTATTTCAGGGAATTGGCTTATATGATTGTGGGGCTGACATGTTTGAAATTATTTTTGGCACAGACTGGTAGGCTGGAAACTGTGCAGGAGCCAATGCCACAATCCATATGTGAAATTTATTCTTCCTCAGAAAAACTTTAGTTTTGCTCTTAAGGCCTTTCACTGATTGAATGAGACCCACTTGGACGACATCCTTTACTTGAAGTCAATTGTAGACGTTAACTGCTTCTACAAAATACCTGCAGGGCAACACCTGGTTTACTGTTTAATAGAATACCTGGGTATTGTAGCTTAGCTAAATTAACTTATAAAATTAATCATCACAAGAGGAGGAAATCGCTCAGAGAAGGTATTTAAATTGTCCAAGATTATCCAGCTGATCAGTGTCAAAGTTGGGCCTGAAAATGTGCTATATGTGACCACAAAGTCTACATTCTCCCAGGAATCTTGCTGTGTCTGGGCCTCTAGAGAATATACTGAAGCATCAGAGCAGATTCCTAATCCCTGCATGACACTGTTACTTCTCTGTCATAGTTATTTGTATGTGTCTCTTCCTGGACTGGGAGTTCTTTAGGAAAAGGTCTATGTGTAAATACCTTTTTATGATATGCAGAACTAGAAAAAGGCTCCACATCCACCAACCAGTCAGTGAATATTTGCAGAATTAAAGAATCACTAATAATTCCCAACATGTTGTTTCCTATGTATAATCACTGAAATAAGTTTTATTTTTTTTAAGATTTTATTTATTTATTTATGAAAGACACAGAGAAAGAGGCAGAGACACAGGAAGAGGGAGAAGCAGGCTCCATGCAGGGAGCCTGACGTGAGACTTGATCCAGGGACTCCAGGATCACGCCCTGGACTGAAGGCACACACTAAACCGCTGAGCCACCCAGACATCCCTGAAATAAGTATTAATTATAAGATGTTAAATATAACTTCAAAGATTTTTTAAAAAATTTATTTGAGGGATCCCTGGGTGGCGCAGTGGTTTGGCACCTGCCTTTGGCCCAGGGCGCGATCCTGGAGATCCAGGATCGAATCCTATGTCGGGCTCCCGGTGCATGGAGCCTGCTTCTCCCTCTGCCTGTGTCTCTGCTTTTCTCTCTCTCTCTGTGTGTGACTATCATAAATAAATAAAAATTAAAAAAAAAAGAAAAAAAAATTATTTGAGAGAGAAAGAGAGTGAGCAGGGGGAGAGAGACAAGCAGACTCTCCGCTGAGAGGGTAGCTGGACACAGGTCTCAATCCCAGGATCCCCCGGATCACAACCAGAACCAAAAGCAGACCCTTAGCTGACTGAGCCACCCAGGCACCCCTAGATGTTAACTGTAACTTCTAACTTCTTCTTCTCCTCCATCCCTTCCTCCTCTTCCTCCATCTCTCCTCCTCCTTCTTCTAGTTTAACTTTTGCTTTAATTGAATTTCAATTTCCCCACCAAAACAAAGTCAAAGGAAAGGACCTTAGTGGCCATGACACTATATTCTAGAATTCTGCTGGGCTTTCTGACTTAATATCTTGACAACTCTATGGGGTAGGTTCTACTATTATTCTTAGATGCATGATAGGAAAACAGTCTGAAAAGTTAGGGAGTTGTCTAGAGTCCTAGAGTTTGTAAGTGGTAGAGCTGATACCTGAACCCAGGCAACTGGACTCTACCCTCTGCATGCCCACCCCTGAGCCGCACTGCTCCCATCAAACTGATCCCTGGGGCCAGCCTGGACCTCAATCTTTCAAGACGACTTCTTCCACTTCAAGATGAGGAAAAGAGAAGCACACATGATAATAACGGCAGCACCAGGAGCAGGGCTCTGGGCTCTGGGCTCTGGGCTCCGGGCTTCTAGCCCATGGCTGTGTCTCAGAGCGAGGCCTCATGAGGTGCCCTGCGCGGGCTGCCTGACCTTCAGGTGCTGTTTACTCCACTAGGCGTGGGGCCAGCTCTGCCTGGCTCCCAGTCTGTTGTTTGCAGAGTAGATGTTACCCAACCAAGGAAGGCCAACAGAGACTGAAAGAACATTCTTTTGCTGGTTTCAGACCCCTTAACTTGAGTTTTCAGTTTCTGTCTAATCAAATGCAAATCACTGAAAGTGGGGGTCGCCTCAGAAGCCACAGGGCTTCAAAGCAGGAAGCCAGGCCTGGGTCCTTTCCCTGCCTGTCCAACCCCCAGGAATCTGGGCATGGAGATCTAGGTTCAAAGGTCAGTTCTCCCACCGACTAGTGGTGTGACCTTGGGCCTCACCTCTCCACCTTCCTCCTCTGGAGCCAGTTCCCACCCTGCAGAAATGAAAGAGAATGGATGCCAGTGCCTTGCACAGCACCTGGCACACACCCCACGCTCATCGGCTGTTGTTGCTGCTATTGGCTTATTCCACACATACTCCTGCGTGTTTCGTGACAGTAAAAGGAGCTTTAGAGTGAGGAGGGTGAAAACAGGCTGGATGATCGTTGCTTCTCTGGTTTCCTATCATCTGGCTTCTTCCTGGAAAAAGGTTCTGAGAACATTTAGAAGTAGAAAGTGGGGATGCCTGGGTGGCCCAGCAGTTTAGCATCTGCCTTCAGCCCAGGGCGTGATCCTGGAGACCCGGGATCGAGTCCCGCATCGGGCTCCCTGTGTGGAGCCTGTTTCTTCCTCTGCCTATGTCTCTGCCTCTGTGTGTGTGTGTGTGTGTGTCTCATGAATAAATAAATAAAATCTTTAAAAAAATTTAAAAGAAGTAGAAAGTGAACAAATAAGGCGATTTTAATCAGTGAAAACAGGTTCTGTCTTTCTCAGGGAGGCGGGCAGACTACTCAATCAGTAACGTTACCTCCCGGGGTGATTTCCAACAAAAGGTTCCTGTTCTGGAACCCGGATACGCAAACAAGGGCACTTTCAGGGAGGGAGGGCCTGGGAGGGTTCAGGGCCTCCTCTGGATTCCGGATTTCATCAGCGGCCCCCTCTCCGGAAGAGCCAGCGGGACCTGTCAAGCCAGTGGCCGGGGCCAGAAGGCAAGCTGAACGTTTCAAAGTCCATGGGGCCTCTCTCTTTTGACCTTTTAATTTAAGCAGGCCACATTTAAGAAATGCCAAGGAGGAAAAACAGTGGTGACTTATGGTTGCCAAGCCATGTGGGGCGTAGAGGAAAAAGGCAGGATGAAACCGAAAAGGTCAGCTCCCTCGCTGTGCAAAGGGAGGAAGTGAGCGCGGTCCAGAGAGCATAGTCTCTGGAGCCCTGAGTTTCCAAGCCAGCTCCTCAGCCCATGGGTTAGCCTCTCCCCGGGGCCCCAAGGGAGAGTGAGGAAAATGTGTAAGCTCAGACACCCCCAAGTCCCTTCTGGCTGCTTTAGAGAAAGAGGCAGAGCCAGAATTGGGAGAGGGAGTGACTGCAGAATTTACAGCCAAGCAAGGGTAGGATCATAGTGGAGGTGACAAGAAGTCCTCCCCCACATTCTCTCCCTCATATTCCTGCTTCCAGCTTTGCAGGGTTTTTTGTTTTTAGGTTTTAAAATATATATATTTTGAAAAAAATAAAATAAAATAAAAAATATATATATTTTGGGATGCCTGGGTGGTTCAGTGGTTGAGGGTCTGCCTTTGTTTCAGGTAATGATTACGGGGTCCTGGGATGGAGTCTGTTTCTCCCTCTGCCAGTGTGTCTGCCTCTCTCTGTGTATCTCTCATGAATTAAAAAAAAAAAAACTTTAATTAAAAATGTATATATACATTTTTGTACATTTTAGTACATATATACTATATATATGTGTATATATATATATATATATATTTTTTTTTTTTATACACACACACACACACACACCCTGGAGTTGGGTTGCCATTTGCACCCGCTGCAGAAGTAGAATCAGAAATCTAGGGAAAGGTGGGACACCTGGGGGGGCTCAGTGGTTGAGCGTGTCTGCCTTCAGCTCAGCCCATGATCCTGCAGGTCCAGGATCGAGTCCCACATTGGACTCTCTGTGTGGAGCCTGCTTCTCCCTCTGCCTGTGTCTCTCCCTCTCTCTCTCTCTGTCTCTCATGAACAAATAAAATCTTAAAAAAAAAAAAAAAGAGAGAGAGAAATTCAGGGAAAGGAAAAAAAAAAGGAAGAAAGAAATCATGTCCAATAAAGATGGCCCTCAATTAAAAAAAAAAATGAGGGGTACCTGGGTGGCGCATTCTGTTAAGTGTCTGCCTTGGGCTCAGGTCCTGATTTTGGGTTCCTGGGATGGAGCTCCACATCAGGCTCCTGCCTCAGTGGGGAGCCTGCTTCTCCCTCTCCTTCTGCCCCCCCCCACCATGCTCTTTGTCTCTCTCAAATAAATAAAATCTTAAAAAGAAAAAAGCAAGAAAGAAAAACAAGAAATTCAGGGAAGGAGAGAAAATTTTGACTAGCGGTTTCCTTTTTGATACTTTTGGCAAGGGTTGCAGGCTGAAACCAGAGCAGAGAGACCTGGAGGTGTGGACGGTGAGTGAGAGCCAGCTGGGAGGCTGGAACCCATGGGGGGAGGGGCAGGATGACCAGAGAGAGGACTGCCCCAGAGGAGCCCTGCTTCCTGTTTTAAAGAAAAGTTGTTGGTTAAATGAGAACTGTTAAGGACATCTTCCAGAGTGCTGAGGACGAGAGTAGAAGAGCAAGGGATGTCCCAAGAAAGTTAAAATCAGTACACGGAAACTCAGAAGGATCTTCTTATACATTTAGTTTTGAGCATATTAGCAGATGGTAAAGGTTGAATGTATATATATATTTAAAGATTTTATTTTTGGGGCAGCCTGGGTGGCTCAGCGGTTTAGCACCGCCTTCAGCCCAGGGTGTGATCCTGGAGACCAGGGATCGGAGTCCCGTGTCAGGCTCCCTGCATGGAGCCTGCTTCTCCCTCTGCCTGTGTCTCTGCCTCTCTCTCTCTCTCTCTCTCTCTCTCTCTCTCTCTCTTTCTGTCTCTTTCTCTGTATCTCTCAGGAATAAATAAATCTTTAAAAAAAATTTATTTTTTATTCCTGAGAGACACAGAGATTGAGGCAGGGACACAGGCAGAGGGAGAAGCAGGCTCCCTGCAGGGGATCCAGAACCCCCAGAACACCCCTGAGCCGAAGGCAGACGCCCAACTGGGCCACCCAGGTGTCCCTGGTTGAATGTATATTTTGTGTGAGTTTCAGGTCTTTTTTAGCACCTGATGAACTATTACCACTTTTCTATCTCAGGGGCCAGAGGGCAGCTAGCTTCTTGAGCAGGGAGGAGGGTCCAGAGTAAAAGAAAAACTAGATCTTGTGCAAACTCCTACTCATCTTTCAAGGCCCATGCAAACCTCTCCTTTACGGAGCCTTTCCTTCTGCCTGTGGCTCCTCACCACAGGCTGATTGTAATTATACTGCATTGAAATTGCTTATTTATCTCTTTGCTCTTCCAGGTTCTGCTCCCTTCAGAGCAAGGTAAAGCTAGCACAGGCAACCCTCTTGGGTCCCCTCCCTCCTCGGGAGCTTTTTTTTTTTTTTTTTAAGATTTTATTTATTTATTCATGAGAAACACAGAGAGAGAGAGAGAGAGGCAGAGACATAGGCAGAGGGAGAAGCAGGCTCCACGCAGGGAACGCAGGGAGCTGGACCGGACTCCAACCTGGGTCTCCAGGATCAGGCCCTGGGCCGTGGGCGGTGCTAAACCACTAAGCCTCCTTGGGAGCTTCTTACTAGCACTTTGCTATCACTCAATAAACCTTGCTTTGCTGCCTACAAAAAAAAAAAAAAAAAAAGGGTGAAGGTAGCACAGAGTCTGATCATGATGTGGGAAATAACAGTATATTGTATGTGGACAACCAGCTCCTGGAAACCGAGTAAAAAATCATTGAATGGGGGGATCCCTGGGTGGCTCAGCGGTTTAGTTCCTGCCTTTGGCCCAGGGTGTGATCCTCGAGTCCGGGATCCTCGAGTCCCGGGATCCTCGAGTCCCAGGATCCAGTGCCACGTCGGGCTCCCTGCATGGAGCCTGCTTCTCCTATGTCTCTGCCTCTTTCTCTCTCTCTGTGTCTCTCATGAATAAATTAATAAAATCTTAAAAAAAAATTGTTGAATGCAAATGGCTGAACACAGGTGCAGGGTAGAGATTTCCAGGAGAACCTCGAGTTGATACAAAGGCAAATTGCTCTCTTTCTTCTTGCTGGAAACTGGGGTGGAAGGGGATGGGGTGCAGTATGGGACACTTGGTTAAGATGAGGGAATCCCTTTAGAAAACTTTTCTGTCAATTTTTCTCCAAAAAATTTCAAGTAAAACTTAGAATCAAACAATCCACTTCCTGCAAGCCTGAGCAATTCTGATTTTCCAAGACCGTGATGAAAGATTCAATTGAGAAATGTCATCCCTCTCTAGAGCTGTACCTATGTACTCTCCTATGTCTGTTCCAGAAGGTAAGAAAAATTCAGACTCACAGGCCCTTTGAACTGTAGTCATCTGCTCACCTGGAAGGTGAAACTAAAACACACACCCTCGGGGTTCCCTAGTATGTATCTGTGGGATGTCAGAAAATTGGGGTTCATTCCTTCACTTGCTGTACCTGTCCCTTTACAGAGCTGTCCCTGGGTGGGCTCAGAGACTGGATCAGTGTGTGCTCTGGTCACCTGCACAACATTCCTGTATGTCAAGGAGGGAGAGCTCACAAACAGGGGTTGGTTCCATTAGACATCAAGGCAAGCTTCCTCAAGTAAAGTCAGAGTGGCTCAGGCTGGGCGGGCTGCATTTGTTCTGGAGCCTGGAACTAAATGAAACAAGCTCCTTCCTGTGTTCTAGGCACTCCACTAGGTTACTTTCACGCACATTCCCGCCTCTTCTAGTAAAAACAAACAACAACAAAAGGAAGCTTTTTTTTTTTTTTTTTTTTAAAGGAAGCTTTTGAAGAGCTTCATGGCTTATTACAAGTCATCCAGCAGAGCCAAGCACTAACCACCATAGCACCCATCTCTCAGGTGCAGTGGCCAGTCCACTACCACCCAGTTCTCCAAAAAGGCTGCAGATGGCCACAGGTATAGACAGTGACAAGTATTTTTTTGAAAAACATTACAGGTCTTTTTTTTTTTTTAAGATTTTATTTATTTATTCATGAGAGACACAGGCAGAGGGAGAAGCAGGCTCCATGCAGGGAGCCTGATGTGGGACTTGATCCCAGTACAACAGGATCATGCCCTGAGTTGAAGGCAAACGTGCTCAACCACTGAGCCACTCAGGTGTCCCAACATCATAGGTCTTAAGGACTGTAATAAACTCTATAACTCTGGAACTATATACTGGAAAATACAAGTCATTTGCAAACAGAAAATGATTGTGTCTTGTACAAAACAATGGGGCCCCATTTTAAACTTCCTCTTCCCCAGACCACACAGCCTCACTCACCTACCTGTTCTGTGCAGAGCAGCCCCCATAAGCCACCAACCCCCAGTCTGGGCGTAAGGTAGATTCAACCTCTGGAACCTCACTATAGGTCATGGGTCCGTGTGCTCAGTAAATGTTTGCAGCTCTGTGCTGGGAATGTTATCCTAGGTCACATTAACAGGGCAGATCACTGGCAGCCTGTCCAGGTCTGGCCCAGGGGTCAAGTGGGCATTTTGTTCTCAGAGTAGGGGAGGGAATAACTAGAGAAAACTCACCTGGTGTTCATTGCTGTGACATTTTTCCTGCTTTGTAGACTCTGTCCTTGCTTATGAGCAGTGACCAGATTTTATACTTAGACATATATTTTAAAGACTTGGACTCTCAATTGTTCGGCTTAGCTTTCTGAGACCTGCCTGTCAAACTTCTTGGCTACCAAATACCAAAAGATAGGAGAAAGGATGAGATTAATGATAGACTAGAGAAAATGAAGGAATGCCAGGTGGCATTAGGGTAGATGGCCCTTGATAACTATAATACTTTACACCCATACAACATGCTTCCTCTGTGTCATGCACTGTGTTCAATATATTCCCTTGTTCAATACTTGATTCTTATTTCATTGACAAGGAAACTGAGCCCCAGAGGGATTAAGTAACTTGTCCAAGGTTACCTAACGAGTATGTGTTAGAGCTGAAAACATATATACCCTATATCCATTTTTTCATGAGCCAAGGTCCCCATTCCCCCTTTTTGTCTCCCAGACTGTAATAACCATTCTTACAGGTTTAGAAATAGAAGATGGATGGCCTCTGTCCCGATGTTCTCTGGAGCGAACACAATTCTATTTCTTCCTCCTCTCTTAAAGCTTTTCTTCTTTCATATCCCCACTATTCACCAATCCAGAGTTTCATCTATATTTTACCCAACTGGCTCTTGGAACCACATAATTCTTGGCTGTTTTCCTGGGAAAAAAAAGTTTATAAAGAGAATAGAAGTGGTACAGCTTGCTGTCATTTGAATATTAAATGTATAAAGTCAGCTATAAACAAAAAAAGAGGAATTGAAGGCTGAATCCAAAGGCAACTTAAAGAACCTAAGTTTTGAAATAAAGTACTTAAAGACTCTGGGCATGGGGGGAAGAGGGGCTTGAACTCAGGACCCTGAGATCAAGACCTGGGCCTGGGTGGCTCAGCTAAATGGTTGCCTTAGGCTCAGGTCATGATCCCAGGATCCTGGGATGGAGCCCCACATCAAACCCTAAGTTAGGCTCCCGCTCAGTGAGGAGTCTGCTTCTCCCTCTCCCTCTGTGTGCTCTCTCTTTCATTTTTTTTTTTTTGCTCTCTCTCTTTCAAATCAATCTATCTATCATCTATCTATCTATCTGTCTTAAAAAACAAAAACAAAAAGACAAGTCAGAGGATTAACCAACTGAGACACCCAGGCTTTTTTCTTTCCTTTTCTTTCTTTTCCTTTCCTTTTCCTTTCTTTTCCTTTCCTTTCCTTTTCCTTTCCTTTCCTTTCCTTTCTTCTTTCTTTCTTTCCTTTTCTTTCTTTCTTTCTTTTCTTTCTTTCTTTTCTTTCTTTCTTTCTTTTCTTTCTTTCTTTCTTTCTTTTCTTTCTTCTTCTTTCTTTCTTTCTTTCTTTCTTTCTTTCTTTCTTTCTTTCTTTCTATTATTTTATTTATTTATTCATGAGAGACTCAGAGAGAGAAGTAGAGACACAGGCAGAGGGAGAAGCAGGCTCCATGCAGGGAGCCCTACGTGGGACTCCATCCCAGGTCTCCAGGATCACACCCTGGGCTAAAGGCAGCACTAAACCACTGAGCCACCCAGGCTGCCCTCTTTTCAGTTTTTAAATGTTGAGAACCCCTAGGCCATTCTCCAGCCTCCTATCCTCTAGGTCCTGCAAAAGCTCAGTGTCACCTAAAAGACAAGGCCACCCAACCCAAGGGAGAGGGAGGGATTCTGTTGCTACTACTCAGGAGTCAACACTTCAGGGTACATGTGCACCTGGGAAGGTTGACCTTGAGTCCATTCAGCTCCTCAAATAGATGTCATTTACTGAAATTAGTCATGAAACATTTTGCAAAAACAGATACACCACCTAGAAGCTAAGGAATCAAAAACAAGGCAGGATCCTGAAAAACGGGAAACGGACATTAAGGGAAAAACTGTTGAAATCCAAATAAAGTCTAAGAGTTTAGTTAATGGCAAAGTGTCAGCGTTGGTTTCTTGGCTTTGACAAATGTGCCACTGTTACTGGAGGCTGAGAACATTAGAGGAGCCGGCACCGGGGTGTAGAGGGTGTGTGCCAACTCCCTGTACTGGCTTTGCGTCTTTTCTGTAAATCTAAAATTATGCCAAAACAAAAGGCTTTCTTTTTTTTTTTTTTTTTTTTTTAGATTTTATTTATTTATTTGAGAGAGCACGTGCATGAGTGTTGGGGAGTGGCAAAGGGAGAAAGAGAAGCAGGCTGATGCGGGCTTGATCAGAGGACCCCAGGATCATGAGCCGAAGGCAGACTGGTAACTGACTGAGCCACCCAGGCGCTCCAAAAAGTTTATTTAAATTTTTTTTAGAGGTGGCTCAGTGTCTGCCTTCGGGTCAGGGTGTGATCCTGGGGTCCTGGGATGGAGTCTTGCATTGGGTTCCTTGCCTGCCTCTCCCTCTACCTGTGTCTCTACCTCTCTCTCTCTCTGTCTTTCATGAATTAAAAAATAATAATAATAAAAATAAAATAAACAAATAAAAATTAAAATAAAATAAAGTTTTATTAGAACCAGTGAATTGACACGTATTCTCCTAGTACTAATGAAGGGGCCCTGCAGGACTTCAACTCCTTTGAGTATGGTAAAACTTGCTTCTCTTGCTGCCTTTGAACCTTTGTGTCAATAAAGGTACAGACAATGGTTTGTTTGCGCTTTCTTTAAAGAGACAAAACCAAATGCAGAGCCATTTACTGCTCTGGGTCAAGGCCAAATGAAAAAGAGAGGCATGTGATGGTATCTTTGCACTTTTCAAATGAATCTTTTCCTTTTGTTGTTGTGTCCTTTAGCCCCTGTTGAATATACTGGTCAAATGAACTGTCCCTGTTCTGCAGAAGCCAAAGGAGTATTGAATTTCTTAGAACCTTGATACACACAGATGAAAGTCAGGAAGTGTTGCAACTCCTCTCCAGAAAGGGGTGGGCAGCCACAGGATTGAAGGAAACATTCATCAACAAGACCAGGAGGATTTCCTGTCCACATGCTCTGTGTCTCAACAAAACTTAAACGGTTCATAAATGTCCTCCCTTAAAAAGATATTCATCAAATTAAAAGCACTGGGATTACTAGTCCCAGCAAACCAAAAGACTTCATTCCTAGAGGCTAAGGAAGCCTGCCCTGTGCATCCAGGGTTGGTTTCTTTGTGATGACAAATATACCTCAATCGTGTAAAATGACAACATTAGAGGAAACGGGAATTGGGGGAGAGGTGTACACAGCTTTCTCTGCAAGACTAAGATGAAACTTTGATTTCATTAGGGAAACAAAAATATATAGAATTTTGCTCTTCACTCTTTCCCGTACCCTTAGGAGTTTGTTTTTATGTTTTTTTTTTTGTGTGTGTGTGTGTATGTGTGTGTTTTTTACCTTGTGAGACTATAAAAGGTTGTTTTAGAATGTTTGCTTTTCTTTTTCCAGTATAGTTGGTGCTAGAACAAGAGTAATTAGCACTTTTTTGCTAGAATCTGCCTCTTGACTACAGCGTGGGAATCTATAAACTCTGACGCCAAGCAAAGCAAGGGAACACATGAGTCTCTAACAATGAGTGTCAGAATCATAGCATCAGAAAGCCAGAATTCCTGAATTCTATTCTCATTCTTCTCCTGAACCATTAAAAAATCTATTTAGTCAATAAACAGGGGAATATAAAGATGAGCCAGGGGCAGCCCCGGGGACGCAGGGGTGTGGTGCAGCCTGCAGCCCAGGGTGTGATCCTGGAGTCCTGGGATCAAGTCCCACGTCGGGCTCCCTGCATGGAGCCTGCTTCTCCCTCTGCCTGTGTCTTTGCCCGCCCCCCCCCCCCTCTGTGTTGCTCATAAGTGAATGAATAAAATCTTAAAAAAAAAAAAAAAAAAAGATGAGCCAGATGCAGTCCTTGCCTTCGAGAAGCATATGGAGATCCAGGCAGGTGAGTCTTAACTGCCAAGTGTCACAGGTGTTTTGCTGGGAGGACTGATTGCATGGGAACAAAGCAGGTGCAGAGTGGGGTGATGTTTGAAATGAGTTTAGAGCAGTGGTTCTCAATGGTTGGGACTAGATCTTGGCTCTCAGCAGGCATTGGTAATGTCTGGAGACAATTTCAGTTGTCATAGCTGGAGGGGGAGTGCTGCTGGCATCTAGTGGGTAGAAGCCTGAGATGCTACTAAAATCCTACAATGCACAGGACAGCTCCCCACAGCAAAAAACTGTTCAGTCCCAAATGTCAGTAATGCCAAGGTTGAGAAACTATGGTTTCACCAGAGAGAAACATGCATTTGCCTAGCAAACTCGGGGGTGGGGGTAGGGGACAAGCACATGCCAGGAGAAATGGTAGGACTGGAGTAGGGGATGGACAGATAAACTGGGAAGGTAATCTATGGCCTTAAGCTGATTATTTTTGTCCTTTTGAACCTCAATTCTCCCAGCTACAAAATAGTGATGCTCTAATAGTAAATGACTCATCTCTTTTCCAGGTATCAGAAGAAAATGCCACTGATAAAAATTATGTCCCTGGGACCTGTGTACTTCCAGCTGCCCTCCTACTCAAGCAGACTGGTTCCTCAGCTAGTAACACATTGACAGGAAAACAAGGACAGTGTTTGGGAAATGTCACTTCGGGCAAAAGGTGGGTGAAGTATCTGCATTAAGTGAGGATTGTGTTGTGTGGCGTGTAACAAGAACCTAGCCACCATGGTATTTCTATTTCTCACATAACTTGAGGCCAGGAAGTGGGTAATCTAGAGCTAGGCTGGGGCTTAGGGGTCACTCCATGATGCCATCAGAAACCCAGACTCCTTTTATCTTTCCTCTCTGATATCCTAAGTGTGTGGCTTCCTTCCTCATGTTGTGAAATGGCTGCTGCTTTCTCCACCTTTTGCCCTTTTATCAGCATTCCAGGCAAGAGGAGGGGGTAGGAGGAAAAGGGCAACAGGCAAAATGCAAAAGAGAACCCAACTGAGTCTCCATTTAACAAAATTTCCTGGAATCCTCTCTGCCTAGAACTTCCACTTATCCATTAGCCTGAACTGCATTATGTGACTGTCCATAGCTTCAGGGGAATCTGGAAGCTGAGTGTTTTCAGCCAAGCACCTTGAACACCTTTCTTTCTTTCTTTCTTTCTTTCTTTCTTTCTTTCTTCTTTCTTTCTTTCTTTCTTTCTTTCTTTCTTTCTTTCTTTCTTTTTTCTTCATAAGGAAGAAAAGTAGAAGAGATCCTGTGTAAGTAATTAGAAATATTGCCTTAGTGTCTTAAAATGAGCACATTCCAGGCTTTTGTAATGGGTCCAACACAGACCAACCTTATGTTGAATTCTGCTTTTAAGAAAATGGTATTATGGGGGCACCTGGGTGGCTCAGTCAGTTAAGCATCTGCTTTCAGTTCAGATCATGATCCCAGGGTCTGGGGATTGAGCCCGCAATCAGGCTCCCTGCTCAGAGGGGAGCCTGCTTCCTTCTATCCCTCTGCTCCTCCCCTCCCACTCATGCTCTCTCTCTGTCTCTCAAATAAACAAAAAATTTTTTAAAATATTTTTTATTTATTCATGAGAGACAGAGAGAGAGAGAGAGAGAGGCAGAGACATAGGCAGAGGGAGAAGCAGGATCCTCACAGGCAGCCCATGTGGGACTTGATCCCAGGACCCCAGGATCATGCCCTGAGCCAGAGGCAGACGCTCAATGGCTGAGCCACCCAGGTGTCCCAAAATAAAATTTTCTTCAAGATTTTTATTTATTGGGATCCCTGGATGGCGCAGCGGTTTGGCGCCTGCCTTTGGCCCAGGGCGTGATCCTGGAGACCCAGGATCGAATCCCACGTCGGGCTCCCGGTGCATGGAGCCTGCTTCTCCCTCTGCCTGTGTCTCTGCGCCTCTCTCTCTCTCTGTGACTATCATAAATAAATAAAAATTAAAAAAAAAGATTTTTATTATTTATTTCAGAGAGAAAGCATGAGCAGGGAGAGGAGCAGGGGGAGGGGCAGAGGGAGAAGCTGACTCCCCACCAAGCAGGGAGCCTAATGTGGGGCTCCATCCCCAGACCCTGGAGTCCTGACCTGAGCCCAAGGCAGATACTTAACCAATAGAGCTACCCAGGCACCCCATGGCTTCTGCTTCTAATGAGCATGTTGAAATCCAACTGGAAAAAAGATACAGGGCAGCCTGGTGGCTCAGCGGTTTAGCGCGCCTTCGGCCCAGAGCGTGATCCTGGAGACCCGGGATCAAGTCCCATGTCGGGCTCCCTGCATGGAGCCTGCTTCTCCCTCTGCCTGTGTCTCTGCCTCTCTCTCTCTCTGTGTGTCTCTCATGAATAAATAAATAAAATCTTTAAAAAAAAAGTTGAAAAAAAAAGTTGAGTAACAACAAAGAGTTAAGTAACTATCTGAAATAGTAACATAAGAGAACAGTATACTGCTAGTGGGAATGTAAAATGATAAGAGTATGGCAAACTGATAGTTTCTAAAAAGAAGTTAAACATACACCTCCCACATGTCTCACAATTTCACTCCTAGATACTTAGCCAAAAGAAATGAAAATACAAAGATTTCTGTCACACAAAGATTTGTACACAAATGCTCACCGCAGCTTTATTCACAAAAGTCAAAACTTGGGAACAATTCCATTTCTCAACCTATAACGCAATGGTCAGTCTCACTGAGAGTAAAATGGGATCAGTCGTGGGCATGAAACGTACAGCATAGGGAACATAGTAGAAGGTATTGTAATAGTGCTGTATGGTGGCAGACAGAAGCTACACTTGTGTGAGCACAGCGCAACATATGGAATTGTCATTTACTATGTTGTACACCTAAAGCTAATGTAACATTGAGTGTCAACTATCCTTTAATTAAAAAAGAAAAGTAAAATTGGATCAAATTTTGGTAATGTTTCTCATTTGAACAAAAACATGTTCTTAGTTGGGAGTGTTAAATTAGTTGAACAAGGAGGCCATGAGACTGGGGTGGCTTTAATGTATTAGTAGCCTGAGTAAACAAACTAAAGTTTAAGGCTGTAATGCCTCAAGATTAAGAAATCAAAACCCAAGGACAATCAATCACAAACAGCCTACTAGGCTTTCCCTAATAATGCAACTGGTTTTTAAGCCACAACAAATCAGATAATTCCTTGCTTTGCTTCCACTGCTTCTCTGTAAGTCTTTCCCTATAGGGTGGTGTGCTCCTAACTACTTCAGGTGTGGCACTGCCACATTTGAGTTTTGCTCAAATAAACTCTTAAAATTTTTAATATGCCTCAGTTTATCTTTTAAAAGGAAGAAAGTTCTCTATTAAATCAAGCTTATTAATTGCTCCATTCACATCTTGTTGGTCCACTCCAGCTGCTGTTTCCGATAGAAGTGTATTTGTCTCCCATGCGACTGTGGATCAGTCATTCCGACCATTTATTTTCAGGCTTTGTTTAGTACATTTCAAAATGATGCTACTGGCATAGTGCAGGTCTCCTTTGGGTGGCAGCCGCTCCGGAGCAGAGTACAAAAACGCACTGGCTGGAGTCAATGGTAGGAAAAAGTGTTTATTTTTTATTTATTTTTAAAGATTTTATTTATTCATGAGAGACACAGAGAAAGAGAGAGGCATAGAAACAGGCAGAGGGAGAAGCAGGCTCCATGCAGGGAGCCCGACGTGGGACTCGATCCCGGGTCTCCAGGATCATGCCCTGGGCTGAAGGCTGCGTCACCAGAGCTGCCCCAAATAAATAAAATCTTAAAAAAAGAAAGAAAGAAAGAAAGAAAAAAATGGCATGAAGTGAAGTGGCCCATTTCAGTGAAGTTGTCAAATCTTTCATCATGTAAATAATTTTCATGTCTCTCTTTTATAATAAACTAATGGTACCCAAGACAAACGAACAAAGACCCAAAATGTTTTTACCTTATTTATAAAGATTTATGACTGGTAGCTTGTGCCTTTAATCAACATAAAATACCCTCTTTGTCCTTTTTAATGCCTTTTCCTTAAACACTACTTCCTGATACTAATATAGTCACATACGCTTTCTTTCTTTGCCTGGTAAGCTATTCTCCATTCTTTCACCGGGTCTCAACTGTATGTGTCTTAACTGTAAAAATATAGCTAGATCTTGGATTATTTTTTTTTAAGATTTTATTTATTCATTTGACAGAGAGAGAGAGAGAGAACACAAGCAGAGGAAGTAGGAGAGGGAAAAGGAGACTCCTGGCTGAGCAGGGAGCCCCATGTGGGGCACAATCTCAGGACCCCAGGATCATGACCTGAGCCAAAGGCAGATGCTTAACAGACTGAGCAACCTAGGTGTCTTAGATCTTGGATTTTTTCACTCAAAAGAGCCTTTCTCGGGATCCCTGGGTGGCGCAGCGGTTTGGCGCCTGCCGTTGGCCCAGGGTCCCTCTGCTTCTCTCTCTCTGTGACTATCATAAATAAAAAAATTTTTTTTTAAAAAGAGAGCCTTTCTCTTTTACAATGATAATATAACGCATGCATTCATGTTTATTTCTTATAACTATATATTTGGGCTTATTCCTACCATACTATTTCATGTTTTATACTTACTGTGTTTCTTGTATTCTCCCCTTGTAATTTCTGGAAGGATTATTTCCTTTTTCTTTTTTTTTTTTTAAACACAGGGCTGGGCTCACAGGAGATACTCAACAACTGCTAGCTCTCTTACACTGCTTTACATTCCGGATTATTATTCAGTCAGACACACTGAATTGTTGAAGTTTCCTGCAGTTTCTTTCTTTCTTTCTTTCTTCTTTCTTTCTTTCTTTCTTTCTTTCTTTCTTTCTTTTTTTTTTTTTTAAGATTTTATTTATTTATTCACGAGAGACAGAGGGAGAGAGAGGCAGAGACACAGGCAGAGGAAGAAGCAGGCTCCATGCAGGGAGTCTGATGTGGGACTCGATCCTTGGTCTCCAGGATCACACCCTGAGCCAACGGCGGTGCTAAACCGCTTAGCCGCCCGGGCTGCCCTGGAAGGATTATTTCTTGTTCTTTATCTGTTTCACTTGCTCTCACTGTCTTTGTCTTCCTTAATGTTTTGGTTTTGCTACAAGGAGCTTGAATCTTTTTTTTTTTCTTTTTGGCTTGAAACTTTTTTGTTCCCAAGGTCCCTAAAACAATTTAGTAAAGCTACATACCCCACATATATTTTTAAATTTGACATTTAAAATTCCTCATCATAATCTTAAACAGTGTCAAAGGATGTCATTCTTTTTTTTTTTTTTAAGATTTTATTTGAGAGAGAGAGCAAGATCAAGAGAGATCATAGAGGGAGAGGAAGAGGGAGAAGTAGACTCACTGCTGAGCAGGGAGCCAGATGCAGGGCGGGATCCCAGGACCCTGAGATCATGACCTGAGTCCAAGGCAGACACCTAACCAACGGAACCATCCAGGCACCCCTAAAGGATGCCATTTCTAATGTACCTGGGATTACTGACATTTTAAAACAAAACTTCTTCGCATCATTCTTTTAAATGTGTTCAATGAATCTGAATACCATTGTTATTTGCTAATCATCATCACATATTTTAAAATACGAGCTGAAAAAAAAGAATAAAATAAAATATGAGCTGAGGATTTGACTAAGAATGGCTGGCTGGGGTGGAGGGTTGGTATGTTCCAGGTCTGAGAATTCAACTAAACATTGCTAATAGAGCAGTTATAAATATTTGCATACATGAGAATTTAACAAAAGTATTCATATTGAGGTTAGTGGGAGCCTATTTTCTTACTGTCAATGAGTTAAAATTATGAAAAGAGGGAAGGTTAGAATAAACTCTTTGGTGTTGAATTGGATTGGAGTTATTGGGGTGCACCCATGAACTTTTAACAGAGATTAATACAGGGCAGCCCGGGTGGCTCAGCGGTTTGGCGCCGCCTTCAGCCTAGGGCCTGATCCTGGAGACCCGGGATCGAGTCCCGTGTCAGGCTCCCTGCATGGAGCCTGCTTCTCCCTCTGCCTGCGTCTCTGCCTCTCTCTCTCTGTCTCTCATGGATAAATAAACAAAATCTTAAAAAAGAAAAAAACAGATTAATATAAAAATAGGTTTAAATGTACATAAGTCTGTCTCTTTCTATATCTCTCTCTATACACAGCTATGCATACACATGCACATAAATATATTTCCTAATTCTATCCAGTGAGAGAACCTAGAAGCAAAGATATCCCAGAGCAATGAGCACACCTAGTGCCCATATCTCTGTCACTAAATATCATTCTCCACTAAAAGGAGTCAGTACTCATTGGAGAAATGGCCAATGCCAAGGCTAGACCTGGGAAAGAATTTGGAATATCTGTTTCTAGAAGACAACTAAGACGTGCTCAAAAAGTGATTGGGACATGTCAAAGAGCACACATGTCAAAAAGAGGCTCCCATATATGCTACAACAGAGATAGCCTTGAACACATTATACTAAGTGAAATGAATCAGACACAAAGGGATAAATATTATGTAATTCCATTTATATGCGATGCCTAAAATAGGCAAGACTCTATATAGTCTTCATAGAGACACAGAATAGAAGATACAGAATACAGGTAATTAGGGCCTGAGAGGTTGGGGGACTGGAGTCATTGTTTCATAGATAACAGAGTTTCTGCTTGGGATGATGAAAGTTCTGGAGATGGATAACCAATGGTGATGGTTTTCTGACAACGTGAAGGTACTTGAGGCCACTGAATTGTATGCCCAAAAATAGTTACAATGGTAGATTTTATGTTATGTTCATCTTACCACAATTTAAGACGGGGGGCTCTGAGGGCACCTTAGTACTTCAGTTAGTTAAACATCTGGCTTTTAGTTTGGGCTGAGGTCATGATCTCAGGGTTGGGAGATCAAGCCCCCCCACCGAGCCCTGTGTCTAGTTCCATGCTCAGCACAGAGGCTGCTTGTCCCTCTCCTTTCCCCTTTGCCCCTACCCCCACTTTCTTTTTCTTTCAAATAAATAAAATCTTTAAAAAGGGTGGGGGCCTTTCATTGGCCAAATCTGAGACAGTCTGAAAATCAAAATAAATAGGGCAGCCCCAATGGCCAAGCAATTTAGCACTGCTCTCAGTCCAGGGTGTGATACTGGAGACCCGGTATCAAGTCCCGCATCCGGCTCCCTGCATGGAGCCTGCTTCTCCCTCTGCCTGTGTTTCTGCCTCTCTCTCTCTCTGTGTCTCTCATAGATAAATAAATAAAATCTTTAAAATAAATAAAAAATAAATAATATAGTAATAGATTCTTCAACTTATTTAGCAATTTTAAAAGTAAAATAGGACTTTATGAGTTGATAATTATATGAATAGATAAATAAAAGTGAAGTTCTACTGTACAGTAGAATTCTGAGTAACAGGGCACCTGGGTGGCTCAGTGGCTGAGTGTCTGCCTTTGGCTCAGGTCGTGATTCCAGGGTCCTGGGATGGAGCCTTGCAATGGGCTCCTTGCAGGGAGCCTGCTTCTCCGTCTGCTTATGTCTCTGCCTCTCTCTGTGTGTCTCTCATGAACGAATAAATAAAATCTTTTAAAAAAATGATCAACAAGATATTTTATATCTTTTGTTTTAATACTAAGTCTTCAAACAGAATATTTCACATTTGCAGCATATTTTAATCAGAGTAGCCAGTTTCAAGTGCTTAATAGCCACATGTGTTAGTGGCTACCACATTAGAGCAGTTACAAATTTTAGTTTCAGATTATAACTGCCTTTTGTTTTGTTTTACACTGACATTTATTTTGACTTCATGACCTATGGCTTCTCACCACTGTTTCTTGCAGTTCACAAAGTCTAAGAACTTTGTGTTTTATATATCTCTTATCACAAGTGTCTAGTAAATGTTTTGAAATATTAATGGCACCTGATGCAAGAATTATCAGATTACTCTTACAGAGAGGATATGAAACTGTTCAAAGGTTTGGAGTTGAGTGAGATTTCATGGATAGTAATCTGCACTGGGTCAACTTACTGTTTTTGAGCATGATTTTAAATGTTTATCAAAAAGATAAAAGCCTTGAAAACAAAGCTGGGGGAGTCAATTTGGACATTCCATTTGTACCCCATTAATCAAGACCAAAATGCAATCCATCCACCTTTTCTCCTCTGCCCCAGCATCTTGTGCCTTCTCCACATGGTTACTCATGTACACCCTGCTGGACTAACAGGGGCCTCATGGCATTTTCTTTTTCTGCCTACATGATTTAAATTTTAGTTTCATTGAGACCTCTTACATAGTGCCAGATAGTCTCTTGGTGTTCAAAACTGGTAACTTAAAAAAAGGTTGCATGACAGTTACATGACTTTTTTCAAATCTCTTATAGATTTCTATAAAGGTGTAGGTCTCAACCAGAAGGCACTCTAAACACTTCTTGCAAATGGCCAGGAGGCTAGGAGTGAGCCTCCCATCTGGGAAGGCACACTAGGAGCTGGATACCCCCAAGTTGATGAGAGTTACAAAGGAAGCAGGCTTGGGGCTCCTGGGTGGCCCAAGGGTTGAGGGTCTGCCTTCCCCTCAGGTCATGATCCAGTGGTCCTGGGATTGAGTCTCACACGGGGCTTCCTGCAGGGATCCTGCTTCTCCCTTTGCCTGTGTCTCTGCTTCTTTGTGTGTCTCATGAATGAATAAATAAAATCTTAAAAGAAGGGGATCCCTGGGTGGCGTAGCGGTTTGGCGCCTGCCTTTGGCCCAGGGCGCGATCCTGGAGACCTGGGATCGAATCCCACGTCGAGCTCCCGGTGCATGGAGCCTGCTTCTCCCTCTGCCTATGTCTCTGCCCCCCCTCCCTCTCTCTCTCTCTCTGTGTGTGACTATCATAAAAATAAATAAATAAATAAATAAATAAATAAATAAAAATTAAAATCTTAAAAGAAAAAAAAAAAAAAGGAAATAGGCTTCATTGTCCTGCGGAGTCTCTGATCACAGTCCACCAAAGCAGTATGTGCTCAGGGCGCCCTCAGTTTCAATAGTTTAGCTTTGCCAACTTGGAGGAAGAAAAGTGCCCTTGGGAGGCTCATGGGCCACTCCCGGGAGTAACAGAAATTGTGCCCCTTTAAAGGGCCTGTGTATCAAGCTCCTTCTTCCCATCCTGTTTCCTCCCCACCAAAATATAATTGAAGAGCTAATCTGACTTCAGGACATGGAAAAATTACTTGGAACCATTGTCTTTTCACTTTTTGCCTATTTCCAATCACCAGATGGGAGTTTCACTCATCTTTGCATCCCTGGACTCTAGTACAGGCCTAGGCACAGAGGAAGCAGTAACTGCTTGTTAAAGACAGTATCGCTTTGTAATTCTAGGGAATTTCACATTTCTGTAATTTGCTTCAAAAAACTGAACATCCTGTGTGTGTGGTGGTGGTGGTGGGGTGTTTCCTGGGATTGAACCATTTTAATAACCTTGTGCCTAAATTTGCTCCCTAGCTGCCAGGGCAGGAGCCTCCAACTTACCCGCGTGCCTGGGGGGCTCAGGGTAGACCCCCGGGGACCCTGGTTTTAACAAGTGAAACGAAAAGAGTATACTCATAGTAGGAAATGTAGAAATGCAAATTAAAATTGCATGTATTCCTGCCACTCCCGAGATCACAAAGCCCCGGTGTATGAAAGCCCCGCCAAGAGGCAAGGCTAGTTTTAAAACGCGCGATTTCAATTCCTAAAGACTCTTATTTAGCAAGATTTCTTTGCAGGCTCGTTGCTCATCCAAGGCCTGATTGGCGCTCGCTGTCCCCCCGCCCCCTCCCCCCGCCTCCCCCTCCCCCCTTCTTCCCCCTCCATCCCTCCCCCCGCCTCGATTTTCCGCTCCGCTCGGGGCCCCGACGTGGCGCACGAGATAACTGGTCGGGCAGGGGTGACAACTGCTGTCAGTGTCGGTAAAAAGCCATCAGTCTGGAAATCTCTCCTTCTGGAATTAGACTCAGCGGTTCCGGGGGCGGGGGGGAAATGCAGCAGCCTAGCGGGTAAAATCCTTTCGGGGAGCAATCTCCGCCGGGCCCCAGACCGCCTCCCAGCTCCGGCCCCTCCTGCGACGCGCGGGCGGCGGCCGCCACGCTGGACGCCCCGGCCCCGCCCCCTCGGGGCCCGCCGGGCCAATGAGCGCCGAGAGCGGCCGTGCGTCACGCGGCGCTGGCCAATCGCGGAGGGCCACGACCGTAGAAAGGCCGGGTGCGGCGGGGCAGCCCCGTGGACGGCGGCGGCGCGCAGCGGCGTGTAGGCTGCGGGACGATGGTGGTGGTGGCAGCCGCGCAGAGCCCGGCCGCCGGGGCCCCCAAGGTGCTGCTTCTGTCCGGCAAGCCCGCCGCCGCCGCTGCCGCCGCCGCCGCTGGAGCCCCGGCCGGCCGGGCTCTTCCGCTCATGGTGCCGGGCCCGCGAGGGGCCAGCCCGGAGGCGGCCTGCGGGGGTCCGCCCCAGGCGCGCAAGCGACAGCGCCTTACGCACCTGAGCCCCGAGGAGAAGGCGCTGCGCAGGTGGGCGCGGGGCGGGGCGGGGGCCCGGATGGCCGCGCTCGGGCGCCGGGGCCTGGCCGGGGGGCGCGGGGCGGGGCGGGGCGGGAGGCCGGAGCCCGGGCTGCCGGGCCTTTGTCATCCCCCCCTTCCGTTCTGGGTCCTTAGTGGTGCGTGGCGCTGGGCGTCGGCGCGCTGGGGTCGGGCCCTCTGCCGCGGGGCCCCAGGCGGACCTGTCATTCCGCTTTCCTGAATTTGGCCCGTGTGCATAGACTCGATCGACCCACTTTTTTTTTTTTTTTTTGGAGAGGCGCGGAGCTGCAGTGACCGTGGCTGAAAGGGCGGTGAGCCGTGTGAGGCTCGCTAGGCAACGGCCTCCGCGTCCGCTTCTGGGGTCGTTGGAAGCATTGAGCGAGGATTGAGCCTCGTACTCCGTTCTCCGTAAATCTTAGTTCTTTGGTGATTCGTGGGTGCCTTTTGTGGTTTAAGTACCCACCTTCTTGAGCAGACACGGGGAGCAGCCGTCTCGGGGTGAGAGGCCTCGGCCTCGCCCTTATTTGAGTTACACGGGGAGTAGCAAGGGGAGGAGGAAATCTCCTCTGATGCAAGATGAGTCGTAGTTGTGTCCAGCGGCCTGGATGCGACGGGGGTGTGGATGACGCAGTGTGGGGGAGAATGAAACGGTTCCTCAAGCCAGATCCACCAAAGGCTGTGTTTTTTGTTTGTTTGTTTTGGTTTTGGTTTTTTTTGAGGGGAGGAGCCTGGAGTATATTTTACCTTAGTCTACCTTATATGCTGTAAACGAAAACGAAAGCACCAGCTGGTGGAGCTTTCAAATGAAGATATAAATAAGGTTTGAGATGACTTAGTGTGGTATGTCCCTTCTGTTCTCAGGAAACTGAAAAACAGAGTAGCAGCCCAGACTGCCAGAGACCGAAAGAAAGCTCGAATGAGTGAGCTGGAACAGCAAGTGGTAGATTTGGAGGAAGAGGTAAAACTACTTGAGATCAAACTCTTTCATCTTTTATTTCCTGTAATCCCTTCCTTGGTGAATGTTCTGAGGTTCGCTGCCCATCCCAAGTTGATTCTCTTTTCTTTTTTTAAATATTTTATTTATTTATTCATGAGAGACAGGGAGAGAGAGGGACAGGCAGAGGGAGAAGCAGGCTGCATTCAGGGAGCCCGACGTGGGATCCCGGGACTTCAGGATCACACGCTGGGCCAAGCCACCGGGGCTGCCCTGATTCTCTCTTTTTAGAATACGATTGAACAGTTAATTAAAAGTTAAACTAAACTAAAATAAAAATAAATAAAAGTTAAACTAAAAAAATAATCTAAATTAGGGTAATTAGGTAATAAGTGATAAGTGATGAAGGTTGATGAGAGCAGAAGTGGTTGACCCTCTGGCATTTGGTGCTAGATCTGTCTCAAAGTTGTGAATTGCAACATTACAACGTTTATCGAGTTAGTACTAAGAAATTCATAAAAGTATGGTAGAAAATAGTTGCTTAAACCTGAGACCCTTCTTGGCTTGGCCAAAAGTTCACTTAACAGTTCCCTTCCCCTTCTAGGGCGTGCTTATTGCCTAATCCTAAATTATTCCCAGCTACACATCTTGAACACATAAGGATTTTATATATGTATATATATACATTTTTAAAAACATGTTTTGATTTTATGGCCTACCATTACCACTTCTATTAAAACCTGCTAGTTTAAGATAGGATTTTTTTTTCCCTTGTCCTATCTAAAAGCCGCAAGTCATCCTTTGCTGAGGTCTATATTCGTAGTTGGAAGCATTGTGTTATTTGTGGCCCCATGAAATGGCACTTCTTATTTTTCATAACTATGACCTTTCCTTTGAATACCTACTGTGAATGTAAGCAGAGTTTTCCAGAAGGTCAAAGAGAAGGAAAGGAAACCAACTGTAGTGAAACATCATCAGGTGGATTCTTAAGTGAAAGAACTGGATGTTTTAATAGCTTTTTCTGAACTTATTTCCAGAACCAAAAACTTTTGCTAGAAAATCAGCTTTTACGAGAGAAAACTCATGGCCTTGTAGTTGAGAACCAGGAGTTAAGACAGCGGTTGGGGATGGATACCCTGGCTACTGAAGAGGAGGCGGAGACCCAGACCAAGGTAAGTTGTCTCATTTATCTGATGCCCTGTATGAGAACTGGTTCTAAGTGACATGACCCCTTACTGACACTCATTTTTCAACTGTGTAGTGAATAGTATTAAATTCTACTAAAGTAAGTTACACAGCTCTTATAAGAGCAAGTACTAACGGGGATCCCTGGGTGGCTGAGTGGTTTAGCGCCTACCTTCAGCTCAGGGCATGATCCTGGAGACCCGGGATCGAGTCCCATGTCAGGCCCCATGCAGGGAGCTTCCATGCTTCTTCTTCTGCCTGTGTCTCTGCCTCTCTCTCTCTCTGTGTATGTGTCTCATGAATAAATAAATACAATCTTAAAAAAAAAAAAAAAACAGAGCAAGTACTAACAAATACTGATAGCCAACAAAATGTACTGTGTTAGTGTTTAGGAGAACCAGAAAAAGAGCTGGTCACTTTTTTTTTTTAATATTTCATTTATTTATTTGAAAGAAAGAATGGGCAAGCGAGAGAGAGCATGAGCAGGAAGAAAGGGAGAATCAGGCTCCCTCCTCCCTCCTGAACAGGGAGCCTGATGCGGGGCTCAAATCCAGGATCTGAGCCAAAGGCAGATGCTTAACTGACTGAGCAACCCAGGTGCCCCGAGAGCTGGTCAAATCCAACTGAATGCTACTAAAACTGTAGTAGTTCTTTGGTGAATATGAATGAGTAGGGAAAGGATTTATTATGATAGTGATACCCCTCTGATAAGAGGTAATTATGGGTTTTAGTATACAGACATGGGAAATTTATTGACAGCACTTAAGTGGTCTAAGGTTGACAGTAGGGCACTTCTACTCTGCAAAGGTAATGTTTAGAACAAACTAAAAATTACTGTCCCGGGATCCCTGGGTGGCGCAGCGGTTTGGTGCCTGCCTTTGGCCCAGGGCGCGATCCTGGAGACCCGGGATCGAATCCCACGTCGGGCTCCCGGTGCATGGAGCCTGCTTCTCCCTCTGTGTCTCTGCCTCTCTCTCTCTCTCTCTCTCTGTGTGTGTGACTATCATAAGTAAATAAAAAAATTAGAAAAAAAATTACTGTCCCATGGGGATCCCTGGATGGCTCAGTGGTTTAGCGCCTACCTTTGGCCCAGGGCGTGATCTGGAGTCCTGGGATTGAGTCCTGCATCGGGCTCCCTGCATGGAGCCTGCTTCTGCCTCTGTCTCTGTCTCTCACGAATAAATAAATAAAATATTTTAAAAAAATTACTGTCCCAAAAGATTTGGGGCCCGAATTCACTGTAGAACTTTATTACTTAAGAAATGTATTGTGGAGGGGTGCCTGTCTGGCTCAGTTGCTGGAACATGAAACACTGGATTTCGGGGTTGGGAGTTCAAGCCCCACTTTGGGTGCAGAGATTACTTAGTAAAAAGTAAAATCTTTTTTTTTTTAAAGATTTTTTTTTTACTTAGTAGAAAGTAAAATCTTTCTTTTAAAAGATTTTATTTACTTGAGAGAGAAAGAGAGTATCAGTGGTGGGGGCAGGGATAGAGGGAGAGGAAAAAGCAGACTCCCCGCTGAGCAGGGAGCTCGATGTGGGCTTCAGTCCCAGGACCTGAGATCATGACCTGAACCCAAGGCAGATGCTTAACAGACTAAGCCATCCAAGTGCCTCTAAAGGTAAAATCTTAAAACTGTATTATGGAGAGGCAGCCCCCGTGGCTCAGCGGTTTAGCGCCATCTTCAGCCAAGGGCCTGATCCTGGAGACCTGGGATCGAGTCCCACATCAGGCTCCCTGCATGGAGCCTGCTTCTCCCTCTGCCTGTGTCTCTGCCTCCCTGTGTCTCTCGTGAAAAAATAAATAAAATCTTAAAAAAAATAAAACAGTATTATGGAGAATATCACTGAAGATTTTAAGAATATCAGTCCTTCCCTTCCAGAATCTTAATTTGGGCCATAAAAATGTTTCATTGCACATAAAATGACAGAAGTTAGTCTTCCTTCTTTTTTCCTCTCTTCTTGAGGAAGTCTCAAACTGAAATAACGGAGGTAAGGGAAAGGTTTTCAGCTCCAAAGCTTAGTTTTCTAGCTTTCTTGAACCTTGAGAATCACAGCTGCCTGGTGAGCATCTCCTTGAGGACTCAGCAGTTTGAGCAGTTTATTTATGTTGGTCTTTCAGGGGAACGGAGTGAGGCCGGTGGCCGGGTCTGCTGAGTCCGCAGCACTCAGACTACGTGCACCTCTGCAGCAGGTGCAGGCCCAGTTGTCACCCCTCCAGAGCATCTCCCCATGGATTCTGACAGCGTTGACTCTTCAGACTCTGAGGTAAGAGTTTTTTTGGATTTAGCGAAGAGCTGTGTAACTAGTTAATTCCTTCTGTTTGATGTCTGAGATCCCTGACCAGATGGAGGAGGGCAGGAAAGGTTAATTTTGGCTGGGTTACAGGTGAAGATCGACTGCCTTCCTATCTCCAGGTGATTTAGGACATAGAGTGAGGTGTAGATAAATGGGTCTGTGGGTCTCGGAGGTCATCCTGTTGAGTGATGATTAATTTACATTGTGGGACCTAGTAGGAAGTATTCCAGGTAGATTCTCAGGCACATTCTAATGGTTGGATTCCATTTCATTTTTGTCTCTTGCAGTCTGATATCCTGTTGGGCATTCTGTTCAATTTGGATCCAGTCATGTTCTTCAGATGTCCTTCTCCAGAGTCTACCAGCTTGGAGCAGCTTCCAGAGGTCCACCCAGAAGGACCCAGTTCCTTACCGGCCTCCCCTTCTCCATCACTGGGGACGTCATCAGCCAAGCTGGAAGCCATTAATGAACTGATTCGTTTTGACCATGTATATACCAAGCCCCTAGTCTTAGAGATACCCTCTGAGACAGAAAGCCAAGCTAATGTGGTAGTGAAAATTGAGGAAGCACCTTTCAGCCCCTCAGAGAAAGATCACCCTGAATTCACTGTCTCAGTGAAGGAAGAACTTGTAGAAGATGACTTCATTCCAGAGCTGGGCACCTCAGATCTACTTTCATCCAGCCACTGCCTGAAGCCATCTTCCTGTCTACTGGATGCTTATAGTGACTGTGGATATGAGGGCTCCCCTTCTCCCTTCAGCGACATGTCCTCTCTGCTTGGTGTAGACCATTCTTGGGAGGATACTTTTGCCAATGAACTCTTTCCCCAGCTGATTAGTGTCTAAGGAATGATCAGTGCTGTTACCCTTTCCCTTGACCATTATACTGCCTGAAGATAGCAGAGAAGCCTGTGCTTCATTTAAAAAAGCCAAAGTAGAGGGTGTACAGTCCTAGGGAATTCTTTTAAAGTATTTATCTGTTCAAACCTTATAGGTCACCCCAAGTATTCTTTTGTCATCTAGCAGTGCAAGGTACTCAGATATATTACTATAATCCAGAATTACAGTTTTTGAGGTTGTACCTTTATCTTAAGGGCAGTAGTTTGACCTAAAATTCTTACGTAAGGGTCATTGAACAAGTGTCTTAGACGTGAAATTTGAGTGGCCCTTTAACATTTCTTTTCCTCCTTCTTGGCATCCCAGGCTTGCCTCCAATTTTAGGCCCTTTAGTTTGCTTCTGCAAGCAGAGAACACCTACCTGAGGGGGCTCCTTTCCGTCATGTACAGTTCAAGTAAAGATCAAGAATCTTTTGTATTACTATGAAAATTTACTATGTAAATGCTTGATGGAATCTTTCCCTGCTAGTGTAACTTTTGGGAGGTGCTTTCTCCATTTATTTAAAACTACCTGTGCAATTAAAAAGTGCAATGCAGTGTCTTTGTTCATTGGTAAGTCTTACTGCTTTCTCTCTAGGTGTTTCACTGTTTACAATGATAGTAATTTATCCGACTTCAGTGAGCATGCCACTTTTTTTTTTTTTAAGATTTTTATTTATTCATGAGAGACAGAGAGAAGCAGAGACACAGGCAGAGGGAGCAGCAGGCTCCACACAGGGAGCCTGATGGTGGGACTTGATCCTGGGACTCCAGGATCGTGCCCTGGGTGGAAGGCAGGCGCTAAACCGCGGAGCCACCCAGGCTGCCCAAGTGTGCCACTTTTTAAAGGTTTTTCCCTCCTCAGTTACTGCCTGCCTCAATTCCTGCCATAAGTGGTACAGTCTACTCTTTGAGCAGTTACTATATTTCTGATTCTGTAGCCTAACTGGCCAGTATCACAGACTAGTAAGTGGCAGAACTAGAATGCTTAGCCATTATTTTGCTATACCACCTTATGTTAAGAGATGGACATGCTGTTAAAGATCAAAATTGTCTTGCCATTATAGGGATTAAGAACATCTTCCAGACTCAAACTACCTGAATTTAACTCTGCCACTGGTTAGCCAGGTAGCCTTGGACATGTAATCACTTCCTCACCTGTAAAAGGGGCATAATAGTCCATATTTCTAAAGGTTGCTGGAGGATTCAAGGAGGTGATGCATTATAAGTTCTTGGTATATGTACCTTATCAGGTAGGTACCATCCCAAGCACTCAAAAGTTACCTCTTCCCTTAATCTACTTTGGAGAGATTTTAATCTTAGGGAATTATATGCTAGAATTTGTTTCACAGAAGAATGAACCTGTTCAAAAAATCTGACACATCAATAGTATCCCAAAACTATAGACATATCCTCATCCTTCATGTGCATCTTTTCTTGGAAATCTTACAAGATACTGCAAGATACTGAAGGACTTCCCTCATTTATAGAGATCATTTCACCTATGCCAGCATCCTATGCCAAAATTAAACTACCACTAGAGAGGTCAAGTGGATAGGCAAAAGGGAGGATTCAAGAAATCCCAAGCAGCAAGGCAAAGCAGTCTCTACTTTGAACCAAGTACAGGGGAGTTTGGTGTGATTGGAGGCATGTCCACAAGACAGCCTAAAACCCCTGGTCACTAAAGCCAGAGTTCTAGTTTTTGGCAATGCAAGCTTACTTAGGCTATCTTAGAATCTCTCCACCGGGATCCCTGGGTGATGCAGCGGTTTGGCACCTGCCTTTGGCCCAGGGCGCGATCCTGGAGACCCGGGATCGAATCCCACGTCGGGCTCCCGGTGCATGGAGCCTGCTTCTCCCTCTGCCTATGTCTCTGCATCTCTCTCTCTCTCTCTCTCTCTGTGACTATCATAAATAAATAAAAATTAAAAAAATTTCTCCACCCAATGTGGGGCTCAAACTCAGAACCCAAGTCTCACACTTCTGAGCCCACCAGGTGCCCCTACGCTGCTTCCATATCAGAAATGTATAGACAATCTCCAGCTGCCCCCATGATTAGAAATCTGATCACCTGATTTTCTATAACTGAAAACTTAAGTGTTGGGAATTTATTTAGGAATTGTCTAGGCAAATGCAATTATAGATGCATTTTAGCCACTCTCCATAATAGAAGCATCTGGAGATTGAGGCTCAAATAATTTACATTCAATGACATCACATGAAAGAGGCAGCTGCACTAACAGGGATAAGAGGACGTACATAACCTGTGTTGGTCACTGGGGTTTTCAGTTCCTGTACAGATGGGTGAAAATGACTAACCACTGCTCAGCCTTGAGAAAACACCTGCCTTTAAGGACATCTTATTGAAACAAACTGGTTAGAAATAAAAACCAGGACCTTTTTCTGTAAAACCAAAGCAAGATTTATATTAAATGCAGAGGGTTGTCCATAAATGAAAGACAAATGTCTGAACACTATTTCCCTAGGCCTTGTAATACTGACCTATGTGGGCTTCCTTTTCTACTAGACATGCTATTGGAGTGCACACAAAGGAAAGAACTATAGGCAAAAAGTAACATTGCCTACTCCAGGAATATTCTATGGCATCAGTCAAAATCTAGTATCTAAAGAATGAAATATTTACCTTGTGACTTCTCAAATTCATTGAATGGCAAGAAAACTGGCTTGTTGACCCATTAATCAGTTATTGAAAGACAACATACCCTCATCTTGCTGTAACTGTAGCCTAAATGCACGCAATTCAGCTCTAAGATGCCACCGGCAGACTATCTGGACCAAACGGGTACACACAACACTTTTTTTTTTAAGTTTTTTTAAGATTTTATTTATTTATTCATGAGAGACACACAATGAGAGACAGGGGCAGAGACACAGGCAGAGGGAAAAGCAGGCTCCATGCAGGGAGGCGGACGTGGGACTCAATCCCTGGCCTCCAGAATCAGGCCCTGGGCTGAAGGCAGTGCTAAACCGCTGAGCCACCCGGGTGCACACTATTTTCTGAAGGAGTTTAATGTTACACTGACTGAACCATACTTTATTGTGGATTATTTAAGTCTAAATGACATATTCTGGTATTCCATGAAAACACTAAAACCACTGGTCAAGTAGGAAGAACATTGAAGCTGGTTAAGTTCAATTAAAATACTGAATTGTCACTATCTACTTAGGCTTTAGGTTCCAAATCTATCTATAAAGAAATTAGGTAACTTTTAGCTATGATTTCCAAATTTTGGTGAAAAACAATATCCTGAGTTTTCTGTAATTGCAACTCAAACTTACCTCCACCTGCCCACAAATCAGGGATCCAAGTGATCAAGTCAAGGTTGTAAATATGCAGGCAATACTGCCACCCAGTGACCTGTCAGCTCTTAAAGAAATGACCACGTAACTAACATCTTGGAATTTTCCTATTCCTTCTAAAGGTCCTAAACCTATAAAAACAAAAATATTGTGAACTCTATATACCATTTCCAACTCTCTAAACATTTTTTTAAAGATTTCATTTATTCATGAGAAACAGAGAGAGAGAGAGGCGGAGACAGGCAGAGGGAGAAGCAGGCTCCACGCAGGGAGCCCGACGTGGGACTCATCCGATCCGGGGACTCCAGGATCATATCCTGGGTCAAAGGCTAGTGCTAAAGCGCTGAGCCACCCAGGGATCCCCTCTCTAAACATTTTTGACTGTCACTACTGTCATCTGAATACTGGCAATCAATCACCACTGCCGATCAATGCCGTTGACTGACAGCAGCAAACGCATAAGCAGATTAGAAAGCATTCTATAGGTTTTAGAACTGCAAAACAGCCTATTTTGGAAAGTGAACTCACTTATGAAGCTTACCTTTAACCCAACATAATCATCTCTTTGAGATAAATTTAAGTCCCTCTCTGATATGAATGCTGCTTTAAACACAATTTAGAGGGGGACGTCTGGGTGGCTCAGCAGTTTAGCGTCTGCTTTCAACTCAGGGTGTGATCCCAGGGTCCGGGATGGAGTCCCACATTGGGCTCCCTGCATGGAGCCTGCTTTTCCCTCTGCCTGTGTCTCTGCTTCTCTCTCTGTGGGTCTCTCATGAATAAATAAATATTAAAAAACAACAACAACAAAACATATTTAGAGGAAAGCAGAGGTAGCGGATTTGTTATATGCAGAATACAAATACTTCAAAAAGTCAAAACACTTAAGAAGTTTTATTGAAAATAAAATACAGAAACACCAGATTCTCATTTTAAAGTAAAATTGACAGCATCTTCCAGAACCTTCCTAGTACTGCACCATTCTTATCACTATCAACGAAACCAAAATAATTAATGAACCTGCTTATAATAAGCATTCTTTCCATCGTTCCAGCCCCCACCCTATTTTCCCAAATTTTACATTTGCACCTTTTCAAAAATGAGTAGCAGGTTTTATTTTTGTTTCTGTTTTATGACTGATTAATATTTGTGGGAACTGGACTTAATTTGATATTTTTAAAAAAATCCCACACACACCCTACTCAAACTCAGAGAAAATATACATTTGTTCATTAAAGCTCACCTGCTTCAGATAATTTTTCTCTTCACACATTAGCATTGTAAGCCAATGTTTGATCCATGCTTCAAAAGCTGTACAAAATGAAAAGACCTGTTGATTCCCTAAGGAAACCTTAAGGCAAAAGCAAAAGCCTTACACTACAGAAGGAAAACAAAATAAAGGCATGGAGACTGTGGAGACGGCTCAGATGAATAAGCACCACAAGGATGAAGAAAATTTCTGTACAAACATATGCAAAAGGATAAAGTTTAAAAAGGAGCATTAAACATCCATTTTCCTGCAGAAATAATTAACCATGTCAGATAATCTGACTCCTGAAACATTGTTTGGATTTTAATTAACAGACTCTTCATTCTCTCCTGTATTTTACACCAGTGGTATCAGAGCCCTGTATGGAGCTCTTCCTCCTTCCCCCATACAGACCTTTGATCAGAGGCCTCGCCCACAATTCCTATCGAAGCCTATCTTAGTGTCTTTTGGGTCTTTCTTTGGAAGTTCTCACCTTCCCGTCCGTCCTAACACCGGGACTAACTCCAAATTCTGGGCATTCACTTCATGTTTTTGAGTTATACCAGAACAAACTTTTTTAGCACGGCGATTTCTTTAAGGCTACAAACTTTAAGTTGGTCCCATTAAACAATGACCTAAAGGCAGGAGTTTTTCAAACGGCATGAATCAAACACTTGCACATTTCAACAGAATACAGTTTACATTCATCTCTAAATCTGAGATTAAGAAACTATTAGCTGGTTTCCAACTGGTTTTAACACTGGTTTGAAGTTCGAATAATTTTACTGTGTAGACATTAAATATTGTTTAAATATTAAACATTAAATCTTTTCCTGACTATCCAGACAGAAATAGAGAAAGCAGGAACAACAGGCAAGGGAAGAAACAGTCCAATTAACAGACTCGTTACTTCTACACCATCTGTAATAAGGGGAGGGATTTCAGCATGGGTTTTGAAAATGCCTGGGAGCTGGTTTCTAAAGTCACCTCTACTTGGCAGAAGCCATTTTTTATTTCCTACACAAGGTTATCTGATTCCTACAAAGGGGGAAGAAACCCAGAAAACAAAATGAAAAGAACTGGGGTGGTCTCCTGCCGTGTGATGTAAGGGCCAGTATTACACTATTACACTCATTTCATTAAGTTATAGTGGACATTCTGTAGCATTGAAGGAAGTGTTAGTTTACTCGGCACTGAGACATTGTAACACAGAAGAGCCCTTCCTGAGAAATAAAAAAAACTTCAATCCTGGTTATCCCCAAAGGACACCTTGAGCCTGGTTTAGTTCCTAAAGATGAAGATGTCCTGCTAGCAGGAAGCTATTCTCTACTAACTGAGGTTTACTGCCCAACAGCTGAAGCACCAGGCAGAGTGGCTAGTTCAGTACATCTCAACGTCACTTACCCATAGGTTCTCAGTTAATTATTCATCATTATTTTCTACATTAATGCCAAAATACTCAACTTGCTAATATAGGTACAACCTTTTTAAAAATACCTATCAGTGCCAGGCTTCGCTGACATGGCAGTTCCTTGGGATAACTTAAGGGAGGCTTCTCCCATAGTCAATCTGCACATGGGTTACCTCTCAATCGCTTTTTAAGGATCGATCAAAGTTAAAGAAGTTGTAAACATTTCTGAATAACTGGGCTTATTAATTATGCAAGGGAAACCAAGGAGCAACAGTAGCACAAGGCAAAAAAGCCTTGAAGGAAAAATCTTTTCTTTGTATTTTCATTGCATTTTCAGAGGTGAGCCACACAGCTACCAGCTATTTCATCAACATAGCTACTCAGAATTGACAATATACAAGTCTCAGAGCTCCTATTAAATCTCTTAGCAAAAGGCTCAAGCTACTGCTTTCCTCCCTCCTCTTCCCAATCATATATAGTCACCACTGTAAACAAGAGCTCTGATCTGAAGATGCAGTTGTGACTCAGCTGTCAGAGTACATAGTAGGAGCATCCTTCTTTCTTAATGCATCGTTTTCAGATTCAAGTGTCTAAATATTTGCCAACTATCTGAATGGTTTAGACAATGTGACAGATGACTTAAGTCACCCTTAGACACACAGCTTATATACTTGCCTTTGCAAGCTAATTTCACATTCCCTTAATAAGCTCCCTAGTAAACCGTTTTCCCTCGAGACAAGCTTCCTTGGCAAAAAGTTGGATTCACGAAATGGCTACCCAAAATCAGAGTCCCACCCCAAATCACAGGTGGAGATATTACACCCGTTTCATAAAACTTTCAAGTCCCTATACTATACAAATACAAGGAGGCTCACGACTAAATACATGAGCCACCTAAAATTTGACAACTTTAGTATAGAAACTGGTTTTAGAGTTCCATCTCTTCTTCTGTGCAAGCAGCTGTCTCCAAACTATTGTAAACAGGCATCCCCGTTTGCCGAGGTTCCAAGAACAGTTCAGTTCTCCCAGGGAAGGCAGTGCCAGCAGCTGCATGCTTAGTTTGGCTCTCTCCTGTGTAGTTCTTAGCATTAGATGACGGCTTTGGCTTATCAGAAAGGAGTTCAGGGAGAGGTTTCCAGAGCACAAGCTCCATGGAAGGACGGCTCCTATGAAATAAAAAAGATTTTTATCAAAAATTTTAGGATATGGAAATAAAAGATACATGTTGAATGTTTGCTATCAAATATCTAGAATTAAGAACTGAAGGCATCAAAATAAATTTTTGATGATCTAAATAGATCTTTAGAAAGGCCACTCGAATACATACAATTTTATAGTACTGTCCATATTTTTAGAGATTTATTTTAGAGAAAAAAAGCAGAACCATATGCACATGAGTAGGGGGAGGAGCAGAGGGAGACACACAGAATCCCAAGCAGGCTCTGCTGAGCATGGAGTGAACTACTGGCTCAATTCTAGGACCTTGAGATTATGACCCAAGCCGAAATCAAGAATTGGATGCTTAACGTGCCCCTGTTCTGCACATATTTTTAAGCAAACGAACTAGTTATATTGATGTGATTTAAAGTGATACAGGGCAGCCCCAGTGGCTCAGCGGTTTAGCGCCGCCTTCATCCCAGGGCCTGATCCTGGAGACATGGGATTGAGTCCCAAGTCGGGCTCCCTGTATGGAGCCTGCTTTTCCCTCTGCCTGTGTCTCTGCCCACCCCCCCCCCCCGCGCTTTGTCTCTCATTTTTTAATCTTAAAAAAATAAAAAATAAAATAAGTAAGTAAATAAAGTAATACAGGGGTGCCTGACTGGCTCAGTCAGTAGAACACGTGACTCCTGATCCTGGGGTTCTAAGTTCGAGCCCCACACTGGGTGTAGAGATTAGGTACGATCTTTAAAAATAATATAAAAGCAAAACAAACAAAAATATATAAAAGCAACATAAATATTCAATATGAAAAATAGAGGCCCTTAATTTAATGTCATAATTTTTTTTTTTAAGATTTTATTTATTTATTCATGAGAGACACAGAGACACAGGCAGAGAGAGAAGCAGGCTCCACTCAGGGAGCCCAACGTGGGACTCGATCTCAGGTCTCCAAGATCACACCTCAGGCTGCAGGCAGCGCTAAACCGCTGCACCACCAGGACCGCCCTAATGTCATAAATTTCTTAAATTGTGGTTAATATTAGTAGTTATGGGCTACTACTACTTTGTACTAAATCATTATAAATGAAAATGAAATACTGACCAAACACATTAAAAATATCTCCCTATGCCTTTTGCTTAGTACAGCTACAAAGCAGAATGCTTTTTGCAATAAGCCCAAATGATTATGTCCCCAATGCCTGCCTCTGCCTCAGTCCTCCTCCACTCAATGATGGTTTGGTGGTTTCTGGGACCCAAAGGCAAGTAAGACAAATCACACTGAAGAACACACTCAAAAGCTAGCTTCTGGAAAACTACCAAGAAAAAAAGTGCTATTTTTTAGGCTATAGAGCAACATGACCTGCTTGACAAAACTATTTACCCACTCTCAGAGCTGAGTAGTTTATTATAGGCCCAAGCTAAGGGGCTAATGCAAAACTTCCGTGATCTAACATCACCTGAACCAACTATGGCCAAAGGCAGTAATTCCCCATCTACCTGGCATCACTGGAGCTGGTGTTCTAAGAGATTTTTTCAGATACCTGAATCTACTCTATGTATGAATCTATTTAGTCTTTCCTAGGCAACACGTAAATGGCACTTTATAACTTGACTACTATTTTACACGTGAATAATGACTGTTTCAGATCATGTAAACTCAAGGACTATAAGAATTACAGGGCTATCATTAGGTTTTGTGTCAACAGCCCCCAAGCCTGCTTTGTTCTTTACACTCTTACGTTTCCTCTCTTGTCCTCACATGATTATTCTGCCACTACCCACTACTATGAGTTTGTTCTCACTTCCTGTTTCTGTGTTTCTACTCTGATGTTCTGGGAAACCAGATAATTAAACTCATTAAACTATGGCTAACTTAAGAGCAAAATGGCTTAGAGACATCTGGGTGGCTCAGTGGTTGAGCATCCGCCTTCGGCTCAGGGCGTGATCCCGGTCCGGGAATCGAATCCCCCATCAGGCTTCTTGTGAGGAGCATGCTTCTTCCTCTGCCTGTGTGTCTGCCTCTCTCTGTCTCTCATGCGTAAAATAAAATAAAATAAAATAAATAGCAAAATGGCTCAGAGCTAAAGCCCTGACGGGCTATCCACTATGAGATAATAATGTCAGCTTTGGATTGTGGCCTTTGTGGTAACTATTTTGACTACTGGGAGATTTCTTTTGGTTTGTTTTCTAGGTCTCAGTGGTGTTCCTGAATAATTGAGAGAGACTGGTAAGCAAGAGCTTTTGAAATGTGGTTCCCATATCTTATGACAAGAATTTAGGAGAGAATGAACTCTCTTGCCAATCCTCCCAATCCCAAATAACAGATGATAGTGCATTTCAGGACTTCAAAAGAATTGGAGGTTAAGAAGGTAAGGTAGCCACTCCTGCACACTTCAAACTTCTCCTTGCACAGCATTTTGCTCACCCCCAATGAACTAAGAAAGAGGCCTATATTGGGACACCTGGGTGGCTCAGCGGTTGAGCATCTGCCTTTGGCCCACAGCATGATCCTGGAGACCCGGGATCGGTCCCACATTGGGCTCCCTGCATGGAGCCTGCTTCTCCCTCTGCCTGTGTCTCTTCTCTGCCTCTCTCTCTGTCTCTCATGTATACATAAATAAAATCTTAAAAAAAAAAAAAAAAAGAAAAGAAAAAGAAAAAGGCCTATATCCAACCTAAGCTAAATATAAAACCTATTGTGCTTTCATTTTGCTGGTGATCAGGGGACAAAGAGAGGACTAGGATAGGACAGGCCATGTCTAGAGACAATGGGTTTCTCTTCAAGATCATAATTAAACAGAACCAAGGGGGTGCCTGGGTGGCTCATTTGGTTAATCCTCTAACTTTGATTTTGGTTCAAGTCATGATCTCAAGATTGTGGGATCAAACCTTGTGTTGGGCTCTGTGCTCAGCATGGAGTCTGCTTGTCCCTCTGCCTCTGTTCCTTCCCCTGCTCCATCTCAAATAAATACATTTTAAAAAATAAATAAATGGAAACCAGGAGCCAACACTTACATGGACTCAATCATTTTCTTTGTAAAGACTTCATCAAATTCCCTCTTCAAACTGGTTTTCATGGTGTCAGAAAGAACAAGACTGGGGAGATGATTGATATTTCTGTCAGCTTCCACTTCCTCATCTTCGTCAATTATCCTAAATAAAGACAGCAGAAGCAGAGAAAGAAAAATTATCTAGTCAAGCTATTATATATATTCTAGTAATTAGATGAAATTTAAAAACACAATAAAGGCAAGAGGTGCTACAGGAAAAGATCAAGTAAAATATGAGACTCCAAGGGAAAAAGTACATACATGCAATCAGATTTGAAGAATGTGTCCTTGAAAATTCCCATAAACCAAAAATTTATATTCAGAGAGTAGGTGAAAATATTTAGCACAGTTCTATGAGCTTAACATTAAATGTGCAAACTCCTGAGTTCTCAGATTTTTCATAGTCTGAGAGGCTGAGGATCACCGTTATTACTCAATGATGAATTAGACTAGCTTAAATGAGTAGAGACGTCACAGAGGAACAGCAAATAAGCCAGCAACATATGCTACCCATTTACCTGTCCTCAATTTCTTGAAGCCTCCTTCGGGCAACTTCACACTGTGGTTCTCCGGTTGTCTGATCCATTTCTTCACAAATAACATCTAACATGCCAGGTGCGGAGAGGCCACTAGTGCACGGATTTACTCCATGACTCTCTATATCCTGATGTGCACAAAGAATCCAGTCATTAGGACCAGCACAGAGCCCTGCTTCAGTTAGCCTTTTCTTTCTTACTGGACAACTGAAAAAAAAAATTCAATGACAATTCAGAGTCATATAAATGAAATGTTTATCATCCCTATCTCTAACCAAACTCTCATGTAAAAAAAAAAAATCTGATTTTTTGACAGCATGTGATTATAAGATAGGAAATCATTAATTTTCTTTTCTGTCATTCTAACAGCCTCGAGAGATGTTTTCTTCTGCTCTGACAAATTAGACTGTACCTGCAAGATTGTGCTTTTTTCAGATTAGTGTTCAATGTGGGAACTTAGAAGTCATTCCCATTTCTTTGGCTCTGGATAGGTCAAATGGAAAGAAACCAAAATCACAAAGCGGCAGTTGAGCACCAGTCATATTTTGTCCTAATTCTGCTTGCTCCATATGGGGAGGTGGTCTACAGGCATCCTATCTTCCCTTAGGGCAAAAAATATATAACTTCATTAGGTCTGTTCCAAGTAGTACAGGTTGCAGAAGACATTAAAAAACTTTATTTATTTATTTACTTGAGAGAGAGAGAGAGAGAGAGAGAGACAGACAGACAGACACCAAGCAGTAGCATGCATACATGTGTGCACAAGCAGGGGAAGGGGCAGAAGCAGGCTCCCCAAAGAGTAGGGAGCCTGATGCAGGGGCTCGATCCCAGAACCCTGGGGTCGTGACCTAAGCAGAAGGCAGCCACTTAACCAACAAGGTCACCCAGATGCCTCCAATACTGCTGATTTCTTGGTCCTCTGAAATGTCAGAAGACTCTTATTTGGCTCTGAGTCCCTTACTATAATGGGGTACATTTTTCTCCCACTTTGCATCATAAACCATTTTCACTTCCTAGAAAAATTTATATTTCATAGAGCCCTTAGAGTTCATCAACTTAACTTTTGCAGATTTGGAAACTAAGACCTAAAAAAGCTAAAGTGCCCTCTTCTAAGTGTCATATAAGGTAGAGTTGCATGTTGGACACAAGTCAGAGCTCCATGCTCTTTTCACTGAAACTGATGGCCTCCTTAAGGAAGTTCAAACACTTCAAGCTCTAACCATGAACTAGTATTTGCATGCACTGCAACATGCCCAATTTAGCTGAAAACTGTCTGAAGCAGGTTAAATTCTGAAGCAGGTTAAATAGACAACTATAAAATATATATATATATATAGACAACTATTCTATTTAAGTCCCAAGACCAGATGTACTTTATTGCTTGGGCATTAGCAAGTACAGCCTCAAAAAACAGAACACAGCTCTGCAACCTAAAAAAAAAAAAAAAAAAAAAATCATTAACGGCTACCACAGCTTATGACTCTATAAACTGAAGGTCAAAGGAAGTGGTATGTATTTTACAAAGAGAAATTTCTTTTTGTTTTTTTTTTTAAGATTTTATTTATTTACTCATGAGAGAGACAGAGGCAGAGACAGAGAGGCAGAGACACTGGCAGAGGGAGAAGCAGGCTCTCCCTGCCGACATGGAACTCAACCCGGGGTCTCCAGAATCCCGCCCTGGGCCGAAGGCAGGTGCTAAACCGCTGAGCCACGCAGAGATCCCCATAAAGACAAATTTCTAATCCTGTTAAGACTACAAAACAAAACACAAAAAAACCTGCAAAAATCAACATTAAAGCCTCTGGCAATATAAAATCTGACAAATAGTGATGCTCTTTCGAACCTAGACTTTTATTGGAATCGGCTATTAAATAATTTAAGTGTTTAGATTTTTTTTTTTTTTTATGATAGTCACAGAGAGAGAGAGAGAGAGAGGCAGAGACACAGGCAGAGGGAGAAGCAGGCTCCATGCACCGGGAGCCCGATGTGGGATTCGATCCCGGGTCTCCAGGATCGCGCCCTGGGCCAAAGGCAGGCGCCAAACCGCTGCGCCACCCAGGGATCCCAAGTGTTTAGATTTTTAAAGTCTTTGAGTACAGTTGACATGCAATGTTACATTAGTTTCAGATGTACAACGTAGTGATTCAACAACACTGTATCTTATGCTATGCTCACAACTGTAGTTATCAGGATAGGGTGCCTGCCTTTAGTTCAAGTCATAATCCCAAAGTCCTGGGATTGAGCCACACATCATCGGGCTCTCTGCTCAGCAGGGAGTCTGCTTCTCCCTCTCCTCTTTGCTCCACTCATGCTAATAAATAAAATCATTAAAAAAAAAACACACAACTGTAGCTATCATCTAAATATATGGAACCCCTCACAAATTTGCATATCATTCTTGCACAAGGGCCCATGCTAATCGTCTTTGTATTGTTCCAATTTTAGTCTATGCTGCCAGAGTAAGCACGAGAATATGTTTAATTTATAATTTGCTTTAATTGATAAGAAAACATTAAGAATGTATAGCTATACATCACATATTTCTGTAGTACCTGGATAGTTTTGCGGTGTTTTGGAAAGCAGGAGAAAAGCTACACACATAAAACCAGCTAAGAAAACGCAGAAAAAATCTGTACAGGTAATTTCCTAGTACATCCAACAATTCAACTATGAAATGCAACTGAGTTTAAGAGCTGGGTTCTGATCTCTGACCTCCAACATGATTTGGACTGTATTATTTTATGCCTGTAGGTCCGTTTTGCATATAATTAGAGATCAATGATAATTAAGTTTCAAAGAAAATGAGCTATAAAAGACTTCAAAGTACAGATAAGAGCCATGGAAGTGGCAGGTGGGCAGTACACTTCTGGGCATTAGGTATTCAAATGTCAAGCTCCTCATTCTCAGGGGTTTAATCTCTCCATCTGTAAATTAAAGGCAGTTTAATTTTTTAAAGTAAGTGTTACATCCAATGTAGGGCTGGAACTCCCAACCCGCAAGATCAAGGATTGCATGCTCCTTGGACAGAACCAGCTACGCACCCCAAAGTTGGTTACATTTTTAAGCCAACAAATTTTATGCTTCAAACTTTTCACACTGGAACTCTTTATTCATTTATCTCTTTTTTTTTTTAAGATTTAATTAATTTATTTTAGAGAGCGTGAGCAGGAGTAAGGGTGCGGGGTGGTGGAGAGAAGCAGATTCCTTGCTGAGTGTGGAGCCTGACACTGGGCTTGATCTCCTGACCCTGAGATCACTACTTGAGCCAAAACCAGGAATCGGCCGTTCAACAGACTGAGCCACCCAGGTGCCCCTATTCACTTATCTTATAGTATATGCCAAAAGAAAAAAGCAAAGAGATCCCTGTGTATCTGCAGCAATCCCAGGGCAATTAAGAATATAAATATTGTCTGGTGTGGTGGTTTTTAAACTAAGGCAACTTTTAAATCTATTTAGCCTATGCATCAGCAAGCAAGAGTGGAAAATCCAAAGTTTCTGCTGTCCAAAAAGCAAACAAATAAGCAAAACTTACACAAAGTAAAAAGACCAATGACAAATTTTGGGGAAACATAACACACATAATAAACTACTGATTTCTGGGGCGACTGGGTGGCTCAGTCAGTTATACATCTGACTTTGGTTCAGGTCATGGTCTCAGGCTTCTGGGATTAAGCCCCACACCAGGCTCCCTACTCCACAAGGAGCCTGTTTCTCCCTCTGCCTGCTGCTCCCCCTGCTTGTGCTCCCTGTCCAATAAAAAAAATAAAATCGGGATCCCTGGGTGGCGCAGCGGTTTGGCGCCTGCCTTTGGCCCAGGGCGCGATCCTGGAGACCTGGGATCGAATCCCACGTCGGGCTCCCGGTGCATGGAGCCTGCTTCTCCCTCTGCCTGTGTCTCTGCCTCTCTCTCTCTCTGTGCTATCATAAATAAATAAAAATTAAAAAAAAAAAAAAAAGGAAAAAAAAAATAAAGGCCAGGAAAACATTCCTTTAAGAAAAAAAAAAAAAATAAAAAAATAAAATCTTTTAAAGAAGCAATAAGCTACTTTTTGTACTAGAGATTTCTTATACATGAACATGAAAAAGATCAATAAGCCAATAGAAAATGTGCAAAAACAGGAACAAATGACACACTTAAACACAAATGTATTAAATGTAAAGATGTTCAAAATAACTTTAGTTTACCAAATATAAATCAAAACAGTGGTCTGAAAAAAAGATCTAATTTTAAGTATAAAATCCTATGCTAACACAATTCAATGAATAATTAGAAAACAAACATCCATGAAAATAACATTCAAGATATTGACCCTCACCAACATCCCAAAATGGTACTCTATTTCCTTTTCCCTACAGGTAAACACTAGGTTATTTACTTCTTTTTAAAAATACATCATCATGGGATCCCTGGGTGGCGCAGTGGTTTGGCGCCTGCCTTTGGCCCAGGGCGCGATCCTGGAGACCCGGGATCGAATCCCACGTCGGGCTCCCGGTGCATGGAGCCTGCTTCTCCCTCTGCCTGTGTCTCTGCCTCTCTCTCTCTCTCTCTCTCACTGTGTGCCTATCATAAATAAATAAAAATTAAAAAAAAATACATCATCATGCATGTAGATATGCATCCCTACACTATGTTTAGTTTTGCCCAGCTTTCAACTGTATGCTTAAAGAATTTATACTGTACATATTCTTGGATGTTTCTTTTGCTCATACTATGCTTATAAGACATATCTACATTGATAGGTATAATACATTCCATTTTCTCCCCTTTTTTGCTTAATACAACTCCATTGTATGAATTTGTAATTTTCTTTATCCATTTTACTACTGAGGGACATACAGGTCTTTTCTGCTTTGAGCTATTATGAACAAGGATGCTATGGACTTTCTTGTGTCTCCTGTTCCAATCGTGTACACATTCAAGAGGTGAACTGTTGGGTAACAGAGTATGTATGTATGTCTTTAACTTACTAGATAATGCCAAACTATTTCCCAAAGTGCTTGTACTGTCTCAACTATAATACTGCATTGGTGCTCCAGTACCTAGTGGTAAAGTAGCATATCTCATTGAGGCTTTACTAGGCATTCCTCTGAAGACTGATAAGGTTGAATGAACACCTTTCATTTATTGGTCATTTGGATATCCTCTTTGATTCTTCCATTCATTTTTCTATTAGACTGCCTGTCTATGAGATACAATTTTTTAACCTTTGAGTTTAGTGAAAAAGTTTGAAAAGACAGTTCTGGTGAGAAGATGGAGAAACAGGCATTTCCACTGTTAAAAGGAATATAAATCGGCAACACTCTTGTTCAAAATTTAAAATGCAAGCAATTCAGCACCTAGGAATCCATTAACCCACTTGCAAATATACACAAGGAACTTTAAAAAGAATGGACACAGTAGCTTTAATCTACAGTAAAAGCAAAAGATTAGATATAATTTAGAAATCTATCAACAGGAGACTAATTAATGATCTATACCTAGCCTTCCAACAGAAATATATTCAATGTTGCAAAAGAAATGCACCCATATGCAACAAACTAGGAGAGTAAAATAAAAAGATCCAAGTGTTGCACAACGAGGGGAGTTACCTTTTACAAATGTAGAAGAGCAGAGGTATATACAGTTATAAACTTGTTAAGCTTTTAGATTATCTTCCAAAAGGGACATAGGAAACAGGTAACAGGCACTCTAAGACTTTACAATTTGTATCCTTTTGCACACCTGAAATTCTTTTAACTTTGTCCATGTCGTAATATTCACATGGATGAAAATGCAAACATTACTAAGGAGTAGAGGGAGAAGTGTCCCTCTGATATGCCAGCTACCCAGTTACTTTCCCCAAAAGGCAACCAGTTACCAGTTCCTTGTATCGCCCTGCAGAGATACTTAATGATTCACCTTTTCACTTAAATAGTCGAGGATATAAAACAGGTTAAATTTAAGCGACCTAAGGTGAACAGATGGCACCTGACACTTACTCATCATCCTCCTCCTCTCGCTTGTGTTTCTTTTTACAGCGCACTGAAACACTGTTGAAACAAACAAACAAACAAACAAACATTAGTCAATTGAGAAATTCACTGAGCCTGTGCTCTCGGCCTCCACTCTCCCTTTCCCCAACAATCTCGCTCATTCCACGAGTACTGGCTGTCCCCTTCCAGGCCGACTGGGATTGGACAGACAGATCACAAGGTCGCTCAGGTTGGGTGGTCCCGACATAACTAGAAGTTGAAATCTCAACTTCCCACTTTGCCAAGGGAGTGGGAAACACAGCTGGAGGGACTGACCTACGTAGGGGAAAACGTTTCTGGGGGCAAGCACGGTGCTCATAAGCACCGCACTTACGATCCCACTAACAGGACCCGCTTCTGCCCCACGCTGCGGGCGAGAAAGCCGAGTGGGGGCGGGGCCCTGGAGGTCAGCCCCCGCGGCCGTGCCCAGGGCGCCTCCGCGCTGCGGTCGGCCGGGCTCGGGAAAGCCTCGGCGCCGCGCCGCTCGGGTCCGCTCCGGACTCCCGGGCGCCTTACGGCTAACGCCCCCGGGGCTCAGGCGCCCCCCGCCGAGGGTCGTGAGGACGCGTAACGAGCCCGAGCCGCGCGCCCGCCCGCCCCGCGCCGCGCCCGCCGGGCTCCTCACCGTCCGCGCGCCGCGCTCCCGCCCGCGGGGCTCGGGGCGGCGCGGGGTCCCGGCCGCGGAACCAGCTCGGCGCCGTCCGCTCCCGGCGGGAAGGCCCGGGCGGGGAAGGCCGGCGGCGGCTGCAGGAAGTCCGGACCGCCGCTCAAGGGGAGGCCGCTGAAGGGCCGGCCGAGCGCGGCCATGGCCGGGGAGACCAGGAGGCTGCGCCCACGGCCACGACCGCCCGCGTCCCCAGGCCCGGCAGCTGCGGCCACAGCGACGGCAGAGAGGCGCCCGCCTCTGAGCCCGCTCTCGACCCCACGTCACGCCTTCTAGAACCCTCCACCCCGGGCCGCCCCGGGGCACGCCGGGATTTGTTGTGTGTGGAGAGTGGCTGCCGCGAGGGATACTGGGAGTTGCAGTCCGAGCGGACTACAACTGGGATGGCCGCCTCTGCCTGCCTCGCGTTTCTGTAGCTGTTTTCTCAGTCGTAAAACCTGATAACAACAGCACCTATCTTCTTAGGGTTGATGGGAGAAGCAAATGAATTACAACATCCTGAAGCGCCTGCCTGGTTCAGTGGGTAGAGCCTGTGACTGGATCTCGGGTGGTGAGCTCAAGCCCCATGTTGGGCATACATCCTACTTTTTATTTTATTTATTTATTAATAAGAGACACAGAGAGAAAGGGCAGAGACAGCGGCAGAGGGAGAAGCAGGCTCCATGCAGGGAGCCCCATGTGGGGACTCGATCCCGGGTCTCCAGGATCACGCCCCGGGCCGAAGGCAGGCGCTAAACCGCTGGGCCACCCGGGCTGCCCAGATCCTACTTTAAAAAACGAAAACTACATCTCTTAGAGCAATGCTTGGCATATAGCACATACTCATTAACTATCAGCTATTAATTATTTCCGTGTTTTAATATGAATAAAGTTTGGTGTTGTCTTAGGGGGAACAGCTTGGAGGTATCTGTAAAATACTCAGAGCACTGTGAGAGGTAGTGTCAAGTCTAAGGCCTCTGCCTAGATCTGGAAACAGTCTTGCCGGAGGGGCTAGCAGAGTTGGTTGACCCCAAATGACATGAGAGACAGGCAAAATAACAACTTAATTTCTTTACTACTAATACTCCATTGAGAAGTCCTTGAAATAGGCCGGGACATTCCTCTAGGAACCCAGAGCTGCCTCAATGTTAATACTTTGCAAAAGTATTGCAAAAGGCGATCTTAGCTTGATATTAGCTTGACCTCCATGATCCTGTAAGTCTATTTTAACACATATAAAATTCCTTTGGAAACTTTATCTCTACTTCCCAAGAGACATGTTAGCAGTCATCCTCCAAGCATATGACCCACCCATATTCATGTAAAGAATCTCATAACTAAAGTTTTACTAGATAGTAATAAATGGCCTTTTCCTAACAATAGCTGTCCCCTCAAGGTCTTAGAAACCTTGCTTCCAAAATTTCTTAGAGACTTATGATATTCCCTAACCCCCTCCCAACTTGAAAGTATATCATCAGCCACTCCTCACCCCCCAGCACAGCTCTTTCTGCCCACGGGTCCTGTCCCTGTACTTTAATAAAACCACCTTTTTGCCCCCAAGATGTCTCAAGAATTCTTGCTTGGCCCTCGGCTCCGACCCCAACACTTTCCTATATCACCAACCGCTGATCTTACCATTTTTCCCATCTCAGAGAATGACACTACTTTCAGTCTGGTTGCTTATACCAAAGTCAATGCTCTTTGGCCAAAAACCACCTAAACACGCCTATAATTAAACAGATTTACTCCTGCTTATAGTGAGGGAGTGTCTCAGCAAAGAGGTGTCAGAAAAGGCTTCTTTTAGGATTTGGGACTGTCTTAGGTGATTTGGGGGAAAGTTCAAGAAAGCAGGGCTTTGTTCTAGAATTAATATTGTCAGGAAGCAGGGATAGTTTTATGATTGGGTAACTTAGTTGATCTTTCCTAGAAAGTAGGAAGAATGAAGGGATGCTATAAATAGTAAGGAAGCAAAGTCCTGGGGATCTCTGGGTGGCTCAGCGGTTTAGCGCCTGCCTTTGGCCCAGGGCGTGATCTTGGAGTCCGGGCTCATGTCCCGCATCGGGCTCCCTGCACGGAGCCTGCTTCTCCCTCTGTTTATGTCTCTGCCCCTCCCCCCCCTCTATGAATAAATAAAATCTTTAAAAAACAAACAAACAAATTGACATGAGACAGATTAACAAGAGAAAACCAGACTTAATTTTGTGCATACAGGAAATCCACATAGACAAGAAATTCCAAACATAGTGAACCGGTGGGCACCTGGGTGCCTCAGTTGGTTAAGCTTCTGCCTTTGACTCAGGTGATGATCCTGGAGTCCTGGGATCCAGCCCCACATCTGGCTCCCTGCTTGGTGGGGAGACTGCTCCCTCTCCCTTTGCCCTGCTCAAGGACACACTCTCTCAAATAAAATCTTTAAAAAAAACACCCCACAAAACCATAGTCAACAAGAGGTTTACAGGAGCTTAGAAGAGGTATAAGGGATCAAGAATACAAAGGGGAGGGGATCCCTGGGTGGCTCAGCGGTTTAGCGCCTGCCTTCGGCCCAAGGCGTGATCCTGGGGTCCCAGAACAGAGTCCTACATCGGGCTCCCTGCATGGAGCCTGCTTCTTCCTCTGCCGGTGTCTCTGCCTCTCTCTCTCTGTCTGTGTCTCTCATGAATAAATAAATAAAATCTTAAAAAAAAAAAAAAAAAGAATACAAAGAGAATAACCAGCAGGAAAATGAGACATGCTTTTGGAAAACAAAGTTTGCCTTATTATGCATATGTTTCTTAGGTAAAGAGGAATCTCTGTTAATGGCTCTGTTCCGGGTAAAGCAGGCAGTTGAGGGGGGTGGTAAAGAGCTTTTCTTGAATCTACTGGATTTTAATTGCTTTTAAGTCAAAATGCTGTTCATGCAAAAGTGGCCCCATACACTTGTACTCTGCATATCATTTTCAGACTACTTTCCACCTAACTGTATTTCTTGAATGGCTACCCAAATGCATTCTTTAGTTCGTAAGTCTGTACCAAGTTGTATATTCCTTATCAGGCAATGTACTATACTAGAATAACTTACTATGTACTACCTATTTGCAGGTGCTCTTTACCCAAATTAAGTCAAGTATTCCTCACAACACTGTCAATTGGATGCTTTTCTTACGCCTCACTTTACAGATAAGAAAACTGAGGCAAGTTTTAGTTCCCAATTCCCCTATTTATAAGTGAAAGGGTTCAATCCCAGGTCTGAGACCTTAGACCCTGTCCTAAATTGCTAGGCTCTGCTCCATCCCGTTGAATTTCCCAGCAGAAAGTGCTTTGGAGGAATAAAGGAAAGCCTCACTAGAGTGTGTCTGAGACTGACTCCTTGTGGCTTCAGACCCTGGAAGCAAAAGACTGAGGATTATTATGCATTATCTCCTACAGTAACCTGAGAAGAGCGGTAGAGAATTTGATGGTGGCCACCGAGAGCATCTCTTCTTTCTAGTAACAGTCTAGGTCTGCCTCTTTGAGGGGACTTCCAGTTAACCTCTCAGGAAATTGATGGGCCAGACATAGACATTTTGACAGTACCCTCTTGACTCTGTTCTCCTGGTGGCTAATCTTATCTGCTAGCTTTTTAGAAACAACAGTATTTTCTGGTTATAAAACTAACAGTCTAGTAGAAAATGATAGGAGGTGGTGATAAAAGTATATAGAATCAATTTTTTTAAAGCCTTCATAGCATCCCACAGGAAGCTCCGTTATATGAATATCTTTCATGATTCAGTTTTGAATGTAGGTGAGGTCCAGACCCTATGGCTAAGAAAGAATTCTTGAGACGTCTTTGGTGCAAAAGAGGTGATTTTATTAAAACATCTGATGAAAGGGATCCCTGGGTGGCTCAGCGGTTTGGCACCTGCCTTTGGCCCGGGCGCGATCCTAGAGTCCCGGGATCGAGTCCCAAGTCAGGCTCCCGGCATGGAGCCTGCTTTTCCCTCTGCCTCTGTCTCTGTCTCTGTCTCTCTGTCTATCATAAATAAATAAATAAACAAACAAACAAATAAATAAATAAATCTTTAAAAAAAAACCATAAAAACATCTGATGACCTGTGGGCAGAAAGAGCTGCTCCACTGGGGTTGTGAGAAATGGCTGATTATATATTGGGAGTTGGGGGGAGGTAAGGAAAAAGGGAGGGGTCCAAAAGCACTTTCATATGCTAAAGAAGACTCTCAGGATCCTGGACATCTGACTATTGTCAAGCTAAAGTTGTTTTTCCCAGGATCCCTGGGTGGCTCAGCGGTTTAGCCCCTGCCTTTGGCCCTGGGCTAGATCCCATGTCAGGCTTCTGGTGCATGGAGCCTGCTTCTCCCTCTGCCTATGTCTCTGCCTCTCTCTCTCACTGTGTGTCTATCATAAACAAATAAAAAATAAAGTTGTTTTTCCCTCCAGCAAAACATTAGCATTAAGAAAGCTGGAGGTTTCCAGGAGGAAGGTCACACCTATCCCACACAGGGGTGGGAAATAGGGGTTGAGGGGTGTCAGCTTGTGCTTTGTCCTCAGCTTTCCTTCTGCTCCCTCATCAGTTCTAGTCTTTTTTCTTATTTGTGTGGGTTTGTGTGTGCACAAGTAAGCTGCCTTGTTCAATTATAGACCCCAACAGTCTTTTTTTTTTTTTTTTTAAGATTTCATTTATTTATTCATGAGAGAGAGAGAGGCAGACACAGGCAGAGGGAGAAGCAGGCTCTACTCAGGGAGCCCGATGTGGGACTCGAACTCCAGGATCGCGCCCTGGGCCGAAGGCAGGTGCTAAACCACTGAGCCACCCAGGGATCTCCCCCAACAGTCATTTCTTAGTGCACTTTCCTCTGGCATTGACAATTACAGCATTCCAATTGCCAGTCCAAAAAAGCCCTGATAGCAATGGAATACTTAGAAGACCACATCCATACATCCCCTTCCATGCTCTTGATCGTGGGCTGAACACCTCAAACCCCACTCATGAAACACTCACTCTCTGCCTATTCTCTTACATCCCTGAACCTCTCTATGAAAGTCTAGGTGTGCATCTTGCAGATGGAGAAGTCAGTTTTTAAGGCTTGAATTGGCCACCTCCCCGAAAATAAATTTCTCTCTCTTTTCCAAACACTTGTCTTGAGTGATAGGGCTTCACTTGTAATGAGTTTATCAGAGTTTGTTTAGCAACAACAGTGTTGGCAAATCCAACCAGCAGCTATGCTTTTGATTTGTCCAGCCCCCTTGGGATTTCCTAGGATGGAGTAGTTGGCTGGGCAGTATGCCAAAGCTCACCTGTTCATTTTCTGGGTTAATGGCAATGATAGATCATTCATTACTATGTACACATATGTATTGTGTGCTAGTGTATGACACATAACTCTCTACATTTTCTCATTTTACTCTCATAACTGGACCTCAGGTATACTTATGATTCAATATAAAGGTGATAAAACTAAAGCTTAGAGAGGGTAAGTAATTTGTCTACCTAATTAATTGCCATTAGTTAATAGAATTTAGCAAGAAACAACCTTCTTGGGATATTAAAACAAAAGTATTAAGCTTCACCCACTCTGGAAGAAAAGACACCAAACCAAGCTAGTGATGGCAATGACCCATGAGAGGTGGGGTTATCAAAACTTGCACTTTAAGGGTGTAAACTGTAAGCTTTTATTCTGTTCCAAGGAATATGTGCTATTTCATAGACAAAGTTTTTAGTTCTTTTTCCAATTTAAAGATTTTATTTTATTTTTTTTAAGGATTTCATTTATTTATTTTTATTTATTTTTTTTTTTTAAATTTTTATTTATTTATGATAGTCACACAGAGAGAGAGGGAGAGAGAGGCAGAGACACAGGCAGAGGGAGAAGCAGGCTCCATGCACCGGGAGCCCGACGTGGGATTCGATCCCGGGTCTCCAGGATCGCGCCCTGGGCCAAAGGCAGGCGCCAAACCGCTGCGCCACCCAGGGATCCCAGGATTTCATTTATTTATTCATGAGAGACACACAGAGAGAGAGGCAGAGGGAGAAGCAGGCTCCATACAGGGAGCCAATATGAGACTCCATCCTGGGACTCCAGGATCATGCCCTGGGCCGAAGGCAGGCACTAAACTGCGGAGCCACCCAGGGATTTCCCCAGATTTTATTTTTTAAGTAAGCTCAACCCTAAGATCAAAAGCCAGATACTGGGATCCCTGGGTAGCGCAGCGGTTTGGCGCCTGCCTTTGGCCCAGGGCGCGATCCTGGAGACCCGGGATCGAATCACACGTCGGGCTCCCGGTGCATGGAGCCTGCTTCTCCCTCTGCCTGTGTCTCTGCCTCTCTCTCTCTCTCTCTCTCTCTGTGACTATCATAAATAAATAAAAAAAATTAAAAAAAAAAAAAAAGCCAGATACTCCTTCAACTGAGCCAGCCAGGTGCCCCTGTTTTTTATTTTTTCTTAAGATTTTTAATTTTTTAATATTTAATTATATATATATATATAAAAGATTTTATGTATTTATTCATGAGAGACAGAGACACAGGCAGAGGGAGAAGGAGTCTCCCTGCAGGGAGCCGATGTGGGACTCCATCCTGGGCCTCCAGTATCACACCCTGGGCTGAAGGCAGGTGCCAAACTGCTGAGCCAACCAGGGACCCTCAAGATTTTTTATTTTTTTATTTTTAAGTAATCTCTACACCCAGTATGGGGCTCAAATTTACAACCCTGATATTAAGCGTTATATGCTTTACTGATAGCCAACTAGGCACCCCAGATAAATGCTTTTGAAATAAACATGTTCAATATGACAGTGCAAAGGACTATTTGTGTTATTCTCTCTACCCCTATCCCTACCAAATTCATATGTTGAAATCCTAATCCTCATTGTGATGGTATCAGAAGGTGTGACCTACAGGATAGGGATTAGGGCCTATGGGACAGTGAATCTTCATGAATGGGATTAATGCCTTTATGAAAGACTCAAGACAACTCCCTTGCCCCTCACACCAGCTAAGGACACAGTAAAAAGATGGCCATCTGTGAACTAGGAATGGGTTGTGTGAAAATCAGTAATCGGAAATCATAAAAAATGGAGTTGGGTGGTTTTGGCAGGTGGAGCTCTTACGCTCTACTAGTCACAGGCAGTTGCAGACCCAACAGGAAAAGACGTGGGGTGCCAGCCTGGCTCAATCAGTAAAGCATGTGACTTGATCTCAGAGTTAGTGTTGTCTTACAGTTAGTATTGATCTCAGGGCTATGAGTTTGAACCCCACATTGTGTGTGGAGATTACTCTTTTTTCTTTTTTAAAGATTTATTTATTGATTTTATTTTATTTTAGAGAGAGAGAAAGTGCATGTGTGCATGCATGCACCCTGGTGGGGGGGGTGGGCAGAGAGAGGGAGAGAGAATCCTAAGCAGACTACACACACACACACACACACACACACACACACACACATGGAGTCTGACACAGGGTTCTATCCCAGGGCCCTAAGATCACATCCTGAACTGAAATCAAGACCTGCCACTTAACTGATTGAGGACCCAGGAGTCTCAAGATTACTTCAAAATAAAATCTTTAGGGATGCCTGGGTGGCTCAGTGGTTGAGCGGCTGCCTTTGGCTCAGGGCATGATCCCGGGATTTGGGATCGGGTCCCACGTTGGGCTGCCTGCGAAGAGCCTGTTTCTCCCTCAGCTTGTGTCTCTGCCTCTCTCTCTGTATCTCATGAATAAATAAATAAGAGCTTTAAATAAATAAATAAATAAATAAATAAATAAATAAATAAATAATAAAAATCTTTAAAAACAAAGGTGGGGGGGTACCTAGGTGGCTCAGTTGGTTAAGTGTTTGACTTTGGCTCAGGTCATGATCTCAGGTTCCTGGGATAGAGCCCTTGCATTGGGCTCCCTGCTCAGCGGGGAGTCTGTTTCTCTCTCTCTCTCTGCTCCACCCCCTGGCTTGTGTTCTCTCTCTCTCTCTTTCAAATAAGTAAATAAATAAAATCTTAAGGAAAAAAAAAAAACAAAACAGGAAAGAAAAGATGGACTTGACCATGCAGATGGATACTACACTACTATTCCAACTGAGGAAGAGACACTTTCCTCATCAGGCAACAACTGAACTGATGAAAAGCCACCACACTTGAACTCCCAGTTTATTCCAATGGACTTTTAATTTATAACAGCCTCTCCTACTTTCCCTTTTTCTCCATAAAAAGCATACCTCTCCTTTGTTCCCTGGACTTACCTACAGTTTTGCCACAACTTGTTTGTCCCGAACCACAATTCTCTTTTATTCCTTAATGAACCCATCTTTTGCAGGTAAAATAACTGGCTTTTTTTTTTTTTTTTAAAGATTGTCACCAGGGCAGCCCTGGTGGCTCAGCGGTTTAGTGCCACCTTCAGCCCAGGGTGTGATCCTGGAGACCCGGGATTGAGTCCCACATCAGGCTTCCTGCCTGGAGCCTGCTTCTCCCTCTGCCTGTGTCTCTGCCTCTCTCTCTCTCTCTCTCTCTCTCTGTGCCTCTTGTGAATAAATAAATAAAATCTTTAATAATAATAATAATAATAATAATAATAATAATAATAATAAAGATTGTCACCAGACACAGAATCTGCTGGCATCTTAATCTCAGATTTCTCAGTCTCCAGAACCATGAGACACAAGTTTCTGTCATTTTTATTACCTAGTATATAGCATTTGTTATATAAAGCCTGGCCAGACTAAGACACAAGGTTAAAGAAGACTAAAGATTAAGAGTAGCAATTAATTCTAGCAGCAAGCAATTACTGAGCATTTATTATACCAGACACTTTGCTAAGTGTGATAAAAAGTAGTCAGCTTCACCACAATTCTGTACTATGTTGTCAATAGCACTCCTTTGTAAAATAAGAAGCTAAGTAAGATTCAGGGAGGTGAGGGAAATATCTCGAGGTCTCACAGTTCGTATTGATGGTTTTAAATTTGGCTGGTTCCAAAGGCAGGATCATTATCACTGTTCTCCATAAGCAAATAGAAACATTCTTTGCTGCTCAGCTTCTACTGTGGAGGCCGAGAAAAATCAAGGCCATTCCACTCAAGTTTAGCGTTCACACAAGTACAGCCATCTTAGGCCCCATAAGAGCTGAACTTTATAGGAAAAATGCAGAATGTCCTCAATGTCCTCGGCAGGTAATTCCATATCAGAACGACAACAGAGCCCACACCTGTGGTAGATGAGAACAGAGCTCAATGCCCTTGAAAGCCCCATATCAAAATGTAAACAGAACTTGAGAAATTCTTCCATCCCCTAGACCAGCCTATAAAAAACCCAGCTGTAACCCACTTCGGGGTCCAAGTCCCTGCTCCGTTGTGTCCCTGGACCCGAGCTTGAGCTTGCAAATAAAACCCTCGTGCGCTTGCATCGGTGTCGGCTCCTTGGTGGTTTCTTGGATTCGCAATCTTGGGCACAACACTACAAAATGCATATGCAAGAGAAGATCCCTTTATCAGGGTTCTCCAGAGAAACAGTACCAATAAGATATATACACAAGAGAAAATCTGTTATGAGAACTGAGTTCCATAACACAGTTATGGAGGCTGAGAAGTCCCAAGCCACTTCTCTTTGCAAGCTGGAGAACCCTGAAAGCTGGTGATACAATTCAGTTGGGTCTGATGGCCTGTGATTTAGGGGGCTGATGGTGTAAGTCTCCATCAAGTCTGAAAGCCTGAGAACCAGGAGCACTTTTTTGTTCAAGGGCAGAAGAAGATGGATGTCTCAGCTGGAGCAGAAAGAGCCAATTCATTCTTCCTCTGCCGTTTTGTTCAGTTGAGGTCTTCAGCAGATTGTGTGATGAGCACTCACATTGGAGGGCCATCTGCTTTACTCAGGTTCACCTATTCAAATGTTAATCTTTTCTGGAAACACCTTCACAGACATATTCAGAAATAATGTTTTACCATCTATCTGGGCATCATTTAGCCCAACCAAGTTGACACAAAATTAACCATCATAATCCCTAAAGAATTAATGCTCATACTTAAAAATGGCAGCATCTTCTATCCAGGATGGAGTAAAAACTACATGGTCACATATTGTCACTGACATTCCAAATGTGTAGCACCTTCTCAAAAGCAGCATCTATTCAGAAATGTTCAGATCGGGACACCGATTCTTTTTTTTATTTTTTATTTTTTTATTTTTTTTATTTATGATAGTCACACAGAGAGAGAGAGAAGCAGAGACACAGGCAGAGGGAGAAGCAGGCTCCATGCACCGGGAGCCCGACGTGGGATTCGATCCCGGGTCTCCAGGATGGCGCCCTGGGCCAAAGGCAGGCGCCAAACCGCTGCGCCACCCAGGGATCCCGGGACACCGATTCTTAAAGGGTCCTGTGCCCAATACAGGTGGGGAGGGTTCTTAGTTATATCCTAACATCGGAATACTTTTTTCATTTGCCTCAGATGAATCTTTTGTGCAAGGAGTTCTAGGAAAAGCAAAGAGGAACACGTCCGGGGTGTAGGGGTGCATATGGGAGATTTTAGAGTAAGTCATATGGCTGTTTCATGCCTGCTTGCTAAATGTACTTACCAGAGCTGGAATTCTGTATGAAACCTGCTTTCTTTTCTTTCTTTTTTTTTTTTAAAGACTTTATTTATTCGGGGATCCCCTGGGTGGCTCAACGGTTTGGCACCTGCCTTTGGCCCGGGGCACGATCCTAGAGTCCCAGGATCGAGTCCCGCGTCGGGCTTCCGGCATGGAGCCTGCTTCTCCCTCCTCCTGTGTCTCTGCCTCTCTCTCTCTCGCTCTCTCTCTCTCTCTCTATGTCTATCATAAAATAAATAAATAAATCTTTTTTTAAAGGACTATTTATTCATGAGAGACAAAGAGTGAGAGGCAGAAGACATCGGTAGAGGGAGAAGCAGGCTCCCTGAGGGGAGCCTGATGTAGGACTCTATCCCGGGACCCCCAAGATCATGTCCTGAGCCAAAGGCAGAGGCTCAACCACTGAGTTACCCCAGCATCACAGAAACTTGCTTTCTTTAGAACCTAGTAGAAGGGCAACCCCCCGGTGGCTTAGTGGTTTAGCCTGCAGTCAGCCCAGGGTGTGATCCTGGGGTCCCGTGATCGAGTCCCACATCGGGCTCCCTGTGTGGAGCCTGCTTTTCTCTCTGCCTGTGTCTCTGCCTCTTTCTCTCTGTGTCTCTCATGAATAAAAAAACCCCAAAACTTAAAAAAAAAAAAAAAAAAAGAACCTAGTAGAACTAGAGGATGAAAGAAGAAATTAGGAAATGGTTTGAAATGAATGAAAATGAAAGTACAACACACCAAAGCTTTTGGGATTCAGCAAAAGTAATGCCTAGAGGGAAATTTATAGCTTTGAACAACTATTTTAGAAAAGAAGAAATATCTCAAATAAATAGCTTAAATTTCCACCTTATACAATTAGAAAAAGAAGAGCACACTAAATCCAAAGCAAGCAGAAGGAAGGAAATCATAATGATTAAAGTAGAAGTAAATGAAATAGTAGAAACAATAGAGAAAAAACAGTGAAATGAAATGTTTGTTCTATGAAGAGAACAAGACATTTGATAAACATTTAGTTAGACTGACCAAAAAATAAGAAGCAAAGACTCAAATTACTAAAATTAAGAATGAAGGAGAGTGGTGGTACTTGGGTGGCTCAGTTGGTTGATTATCTGGCTCTTGATTTCAGCTCAGGTCTTAAGTGCAGGGTTGTGAGTTCAAGCCACATGCTGGACTCTGCTCTGGGTATGGAGCTTACTTAAATAAAAAAGAAAAAAAAAGAATTAAAGAGAATTATAAAGGAATACGATAAGCAAACATTTGCCAATAAATTAGATAATTTAGAAGAAATGGGTAAATTCCTAGGAAGACACAAATTAACAAAACTGATTTAAGAAGAAATAGAAATTTTGAATAGACCTGTAATAAGAGATTAAGTTAGTAATTAACAATCTTCCTACAGGGGCACCTAGCTGGCTTAGTCTGTAGGTATGCCACTCTTGATCTCAGGGTCTTGAGTTCAAGCCCCACATTGGGTGTAGAACTTACTTAAAACAAAAACAACAACAGGGAGTCCCAGGAAACTCTCTGTTCAGATCTTGCACTATGTGTCTTTTTATTTGTATCATTCATACAACTGTAGTCACAAATATAACTTTTTATGAGTTATGTGAATCATTCTAGTGAATTGTTGATTCTAAGAAGGGTTATGGGAACCTCTTGAACTCGTAGCCCATCTGTCATAAGTATGGATGGCCTGAGGACTCCCACTTGAGGCTGACATCTGAAATAAGGGCAGTCTTGTTGGACTTAACCTGTGTCTTTATTTTTTATTTATTAAATTTTATTTATTTATTCATGAGAGACACACACACAAACACACAGAGAGAGAGAGAGAGGCAAAGACACAGGCAGAGGGAAAAGCAGACTCCATCCAGGGAGCCTGACATGGGACTTGATCCCAGGTCTTCAGGATCATGCCCTGGGCCGAAGGTGGCGCCAAACCACTGTTGACTCAGGTCTTGATCTCACAGGTGTGAGTTTGGGCCCCACATTGGGCTCCATGCCAGGCTAAAGAAGAAGAGTAGGAGGAGGAGGAGGAGGAGGAGGAGGAGGAGGAGGAGGAGGGGAAAGGGAGAGGGAGGAGGAGGAGGAGGAATGAAATTGATGGACTTGAATTTGCTGTGATGAGAAAAACAACTTTTGTTTTTCTGAGTTGCCACGTAAGCATTTTACAGCATGATAATCCTGCTCATATCCAGAGTCTGGACAGTTAATAAGGACTTGAATTTAGGACTTTGCTTTTCCCAGGGCACCTTTTAAAATAATCATGTAGAGTTAAGCCCATGAAAAGTTAGTGATCTCTACCTCAACCACCTTATAAATAATAGATGCTTGCAACCCTGTTCTCCATCTTCTGCTCACTCATGACCTAGGACAGGGAACTGCCCTTCCTCCAGCTCATTGTGTTGGCCACCTCTCCCCATCTCCTATACCTTCTCACCTGCCACTCCACTTCTGCGATCTGTAAGTAATAAATCCTATGACTTTACTTCTTTTGTGTGTCTTGAAACTGTGCCTTCAATCACAACAACCTCGTCGTTTTCACTTCCCCAAAGTGGGAGCTCCAATATTGAGAATGTGTGTGTGGTTTGTGTGCCCTCATTCACCAGGTCATAATCTGCATATTCTAAATTCAATACACTGGCTCCAGCTTCTCAACATACTTACTAATGACAAAACAGTATCATAGTGACATGAGGATAGATGTGTAGATCATGGAATAGAATTAAGAATTCCAAAATGTACTCTTACATTTATGATCATTTGATTCTCAACAAGGATGCCAAAACAATTCAATGGTGGAAAGAATAGACTTTCCTTTCTTCTTCTTTTAAAAAAATATTTTATTTATTTATTTGACAGAGAGAGAGAGAGAGTACAAGCAGGGGGAGTGGAAGGCAGAGGGAGAGGGAGAAGCAGATTCCCTGCTGAGTGAGGAGCCTGATGTTGGGCTCGATCCCAGGAACCTGGAATCATGACCTGAGCAGAAGGCAGATGCGTAACTGACCAAGCCACCCAGTCACCCCAATAACAGACTTTCCAAGAATGATGTCGGAATAGTTGGATAGCCACATGCAAAAGAATGAGGTTAGATCCTTGCCTCAGACTATATACAAAAATGAACTCAAAATGGATTATTGATATAAATGTAGGAGCTAAAAATATAAAACTCTTAGAAGAAAATGCAAAGGTAATTGTAATGGTTTCTCAGCTGCAACACCAAAAGCATGAGTAACAAAAGAGAAGATTGATGAGTTGACCTCAACAACATTAAACATTTTTGTGGTTCAACGGTTATCATCAAGGGCAGCCCAGGTGGCTCAGCGGTTTAGCACCACCTTCAGCCCAGAGTGTGATTCTGGAGACGGGGGATCGAGTCCCACATCGGGCTCCCTGCATGGGGCCTCCTTCTCTCTCTGACTGTGTCTGTTCCTCTCTCTCTCTCTCTCTCTCTCTCTGTGTCTCTCATGAATAAATAAATAAAAGCTTAAAAAAAAACAAAAACAAAAAAACAAAGGTTATCATCAAGAAAGTGAAAAGATAACACAAAATAGGAGAAAATATTTGCAAATTATATATCCAATAAGGGAATTGTATCACAGTATGTGAAAAATTTCTTGTAACTCAATAGTAAAAAGACAACTCAGTTTTTAAAAGGGCAAAGGATGTGAACAGACATTACTTCAAAGAAGATTTATAAATGGCTAGTAAGTACTGGATAATATGCTGAACATCATTAGTCCGATGCAAATCAAAACTACAGTGACAGGGTGCCTGGGTGGCTTAAGTGCCTGACTCTTTTTTTTTTTTTTTTTTTAAAGTGCCTGACTCTTGATTTGGGCACAAGTTGTGATCTCTCGGTTGTGAGATCAGGCTCTGTGCTGGGTGTGGAGCCTGCTTAAGACTCTTTTTCTCCCTATGCTCCCCCTCCCCCCCATGCTCTCTCTCTTCCCCTTTTCAAAAACAAACAAACAAACAAACAAACAAACAAAAACTACAGTGAGATATCACTTTGCCACCTACTAGAACGGCTGAAGTTAAAGAGAAAGTAACAGGCTGCCCGGGTGGCTCAGGGGTTTAGTGCCGCCTTCAGCCCAGGGCCTGATCCTGGAGACCCGGGATAGAGTCCCACATTAGGCTCCCGCTGTATGGAGCCTGCTTCTCCCTCTGCCTGTGTCTCTGCCTCTCTCTCTCTCTCTCTCTGTCTCTGTCTCTCATGAATAAATAAATAAAATCTTAAAAAAAAAAAACAAAAGAAAGTAACAAATGTTAATAAGGATATGGAAACTTTATATACTGCTGGTAAGATTGTCAATGGCACAACCACTCTGGAAAACAGTTTGGCAGTTTATCAACAAATTAAACATAGAGTTATGATATGACCCAGCAATTCCACTCCTAGGCATAGATTCAAGAAAAATGAAAATATAGGTCTGTGCAAAAATGGATATAATTATTTATTTATTTAGAGACTTTCTTTCTTTCTTTACTTCTTTTTTAAATATTTAATTTATTTATTCATGAGAGAGAGAGAGAGAGAGAGAGAGAGAGAGGCAGAGACATAGGCAGAGTGAGAAGCAGGTTCTATGTAGGGAGCCCGTTATGGGACTCAATCCAGGCATTCTGGGATCATGCCCCAAGCCAAATGCAGACACCCAACTGCTGACCCACCCAGGTGTCCCATAAACTAAATCTCAATACAATTTTTAGAGAACAAATCTGGTAGCAAGGTTATGGTAGAGTAGCTAACTTTGACCTACCTAATATCCTTGGTGGTTTCTAACACCTACCAAAAGGAACCAATAGCCATGCATGGGCAAGTTGGCTTAGGTCCTACGTGCAGTACAAACCACCTAGCCTGCCTGTGGTGTGCACCATTCTTTTTTCTAACATATGCTAGGAGGTTCTACTGGTTTGTGCCATTTTTTCCTAACATATACTAGGAGGGTTGGTAACTATTGTAAGAGATAGAGAGGGTGGGTTTTTTTTTTAAGATTTTATTTATTTATTCATGAGAGACACACAGAGAGAGGCAGAGACATAGGCAGAAGGAGAAGCAGACTCCCCGCAAGGAGCTTGATGTGGGACTTGATCCCAGACTCCCTGAGCCAGGATCACTCCCTGAGCCAAAGGCAGACGCTTGACTGCTGAGCCATCCAGGCATCCCATACAGAGGGATTATCGTGAGCTTTCCTTTATCTACTTCTCTGAGAATTTGAAACTAAAGAAACCAGACAAAATATAAAATACCATAATGATGAAAGCACACACATATAAAAACAGCACAGAGAGAAATGATAGCTCCTGAGCCAATACTTGCTGTATTGTGGTCAGGACCACATTTTCTTTCTTTTTTCTTATTTTGGTAAAATATATATTATATGGTGCACTGGCTGGCTCAGTTGGTAGAGCATGTGACTCTTGATTTCAGGGTTGTAAATTAGAGCTCCATGTTGGGTATAGAGATTGCTTAAAAATAAAATATTAGGGGATCCCTGGGTGGCTCAGCAGTTCAGCTCCTGACTTTGGCCCAGGGCATGATCCTGGAGTTCCTGCATGGAGCCTGCTTTTCCCTCTGCCTGTGTCTCTGCTGCTTTCTCTCTCTGTCTCTCTCTATCATGAATAAATAAAATCTTAAAAAATAAAATAAAATATTAAAAATATGTACATTATACTGTATTTATCATTTTAACCATTTTTTAGCATACAGTTTTAAGTGTATAATTCAGCAGCATTAAGTACATTCGTATTGCTTGTGACCATCATTACCATCCACCTCCAGAATTTTGTCATCTTCTACAACTAATGGTCTGTACCAAGAGCACATTTTCTAAAGTGAAGGACCTGAGTTTGACTTCTCCTCATACTGTAATTATATGAACTTAAAAGAGCTACTTTGCCATTCACAGCTGTAGTTTCCCCATCTGTGAAATAGGGATGATAGTTCCTGCCTGGAAAGGACAATTTGAGGATTCAGTGAGAAGAGGAATGTAAAGAGCTTGTAAAATTCCTGATCTACTTCTTTTCTTTTTTTTTTTTTTAAGATTTTATTTATTTATTCATGATAGTCACAGAGAGAGAGAGAGAGAGAGGCAGAGACACAGGCAGAGGGAGAAGCAGGCCCCATGCAGGGAGCCCAACTTGGGATTCGATCCCGGGTCTCCAGGATTGCGCCCTGGGCCAAAGGCAGGCGCCAAACCACTGCGCCACCCAGGGATCCCTCCTGATCTACTTCTTGCCCAGATCTTTTTCCTCAGCTGCAAGCCATCCTCCAGTTGCCTACTAACATCTATTGGAAGTCCCAAGGGCACAAATACAACCTGTATGAAATGGAACTCAGCCTCTTCTCAGTCCTGACCCTAAGCTGCAACTCTCCTTCCCAGGTCAAGGCCTTTCCATTCTCCAAGCTCACACCAGAAACTCAGATACCTTGACTCGGTCTTTTTTTTTTTTTTTTTTAAAGACTTTTTTTAAAGATTTTATTTATTTATTCATGAGAGAGAGAGAGAGAGAGAGAGGCAGAGACACAGGCAGAGGGAGAAGCAGACCCCATGCAGGGAGCCCGACGTGGGACCCGATCCTGGGTCGACAGGATCATGACCTGGGCCAAAGGCAGGCGCCAAACCGCTGAGCCACCCAGGAATCCCCCTTGACTCAGTCTTAATTCCTCATATCCAATATGTCAACAAGTCCTAATGGTCCCATCTCCTAGAATGGTCTTAAATCTGTCCATTTTCCCTTTCACCAGGAAGCTGCCTTAGTTCAGGAACCACCGCCTCTCAACTCCAGTGACATCCCCACAGAGATCTCCCTTTCTCCAGTACAATTGACCCTTGCACAATGCAAGAGTTAATGGCGCCAACCCGGTGTATGGTTGACAATCCACATATAACTCTTGACTTTTCAAAAACTTAACTACTAATACCAATTGTTGACTAGAGGCCTTACCAATAACATAAATGGTTAATTAACACATATTTTGTATGCTATATGTAGTATATGCTGTTTCCTTAAAATCAAGTAAGCTAGAAAGAAGAAAATGTTATTAAGAAAATCATGAGAGAAAAAAAAAAAAAAAAGAAAAGAATGAGAGGGCAGTCCGGGTTGCTCAGCGGTTTAATGCCAGCATTAGCCCAGGGCCTGATCCTGGAGTCCCGGGATCGAGTTCCATGTTGGGCTCCCTGCATGGAGCCTGCTTCTCTCTCTGCCTGTGTCTCTGCCTCTCTGTGTGTGTGTCTCTCATGAATAAATAAATAAAATCTTAAAAAAAAAAAAAGTAAAAAATAATCATGAGAACAGGTGTCTGGGTGGCTCAGTCAGTTAAGTGCCTGCCTTTGGCTCAGGTCATAATCCCAGGGTCCTGGGATCTGGCGGCATTGGGCTCCTTGCTCAGAGGGAAGGAAGTCTGCTTTTCCCTCTCCCTCTGCCCCCCAGCCACACTCATAATAAACCCTTTTATTTTATTTTTATTTTTGTGAATAAACCATTTTAAAAAGAAGAAAGAAAATCATGAGGAAGAGAAAATACATTTACTGTCCTATATCAAAAAATATCTGTGTATAAGTGGATCTACACAGCTGAAACCTGTGTTGTTCAAGGGTCAACTGTTCCTCCTGACGTGGCTGCCTCTCGCTCAATATCACCTCTGTCACTCCCCCACTACTCCCCCAACCCCAATGCAATAGGATTCTTCTCCACTTGCATGCCATGTCTCTTGCTTATCTATCTGAAAATACCTTCAGGAAGCATCCTTGATTTCATCACTAACTCCAGGTTGAGGCCAAGGATACTTCCTCTTTGTTCCCATCTCCTTCTGTGCTTCTATTGATACCTGCTGAGTAAAGTGGCAGGCTGTGTGCACTACTTTATATACTCTGCACTCCTGATGTCCCATATATATGTCCCCACTGTTGAGGGTGGTGTTATGGCCATCGTGTTTTAGAGATAAGAAAACTGAAACTCACTGAACTGCTCAAGGTTATATAGTAAGAGGAAGCACTAGATGTGAAACCCAGTTCTGTTTGGGTAAAATCTGCAGTGTCACAAATATAATGCATAACCGGATTTCTTTTCTCCTTAGTCCACTAGGTGAGCACTTATTATTATTATTTTATTATTATTATTTTTTACACTTTACTGCTCTCATATCACCTCCTCTGGAAAGCCTATCTTGTTCCTCCCCTTACCTTACCTGAGTTAGGTGTTTCTTGCTTGGTGTCTCCATGGTCCTGGCAGCCCCAGGGAAATACCTATTAAAATCTCCATTTCAACTTCTCTCTTGAAAAAAATCATGAGACTGTCAACACAGTATCTCAATCTCTCAGGGCACCTGGATGGCTCAGTCAGTTAAGTGTCTGCCTTCAGCATAGGTCATGATCCCAGGGTCCTGGGATGGAGCTCTGTGTAGGGCTCCATGCTCTGTGGGAAGTCTGCTTCTCCATCTCCCCTGCTCCTCCCCCCTGCTTGTGTGCATGTGTGCTCTCTCTCTCTCTCAAATAAATATATAGAATCTTTTAAAAAATTAAAAACAAACAAACCACAGTATCTGAATCTCTCCATGGCAACAATTACCAGAGTCTAGTAGTGTCTCCTCCCCAGTTTTGAGATGGGGCACTTACTTTATTTCCATGAAGACCTCCCCGCTCCCTGATATATCCACCCCCACCACTGTCATCCATGTGTTTGCTTCCTGCCTGAAGCCCTTACCCCTCAGTACTCTAATGATAATTAGATAATTAGATAATAATAATGATGATTATTTTGCCTCTTGACAGCAGCACCTGGAAAGGAAAAAATGGTGTGTTGTATTTTCTCATCTGGCCATCTCTGATATAGTCAACGTGTCACAAAAAGTGACCAAACCAAAAGAATTCTTAGTCAAAGTAAAACTTTACACCTAAGTCTGTTGCAAGTATTTGTCACCAGCTATTGAACATGCTAGGGGTTATGACTGCTATCTTGACTCAGAGCAAAGTAATGTCTTTCTCTTCATCTGGTGGCAGCCACAAAGACAGGAAAAAGCCCATCAGCAATGGAAATGCCTTCCTTTCTGGTTATAGATTATTTGTTATATAATTCCCTCTGCTAGGATGGGAACTCCCCTTGGCTTCTGTGCAGAAAAAAGTTAACATAGCAGTTTTGAGATTGCATATCCTTAGAAAGTCCTGCTGATAAGGTTGGCCGTTGGCTGGGAATTTGGATTTGGGGAGAATTTACTTATTCCCAGAATTGGTAAGACTGGCCCACTCTGCCTATTATTGTTTATAGAAACATAGTTTATGCTGAATACCTGTTTTCCTTCTGGAATTCTGGCACATGCTAGGCAGAGGGCTCATGTGACCAGTGCCCAAGAAATAGTCTGGGTACTGAATTTCTTTTTTTTAAAAAAATATTTTATTTATTTATTTATTCATGAGAGACACACAGAGAGAGAGGCAAAGACACAGGCAGAGGGAGAAGCAGGCTCCTGCCAGGAGCCCGATGTGGGACTCGATCCAGGGACCCCAGGATCATGCCCTGGGCTGGAGGCAGGCACTAAACCTATGAGCCACCTGGGCTGCCCTGGGTACTGAATTTCTAATGAGCTTCCCTTACAGATGACATTTTCATACAAGTTGTCACAGCTCGTTGCTGGGGGAATGAATTGTGCCCTGTGTGACTCCCCGGGAGAGGGCCCGTAAGAGTTTGTGCCTGGACTTCATCCCATGTGCTTTTTCCCTGTGTTGGGTTAGCTTTGTATCCTTTCACTGTAATACATCATAGCCATGAATAGGATGATACACCAAGTCCTGTGAGATTTCCTAGAGAGGCATTGCACCTAGGGTGGGTTTGGGAGATACCTGACACAGCTTCTCTCCAGTTATCTGGATTCTATTCTTCTCCCTCTTCCCTGAAACCTCCTTATGCAAGCCCTGGTAAATGGCCCCTGGTGTACAAATTGTTTAATCATCTTGGCTGTACTTAATCTGGTAGGTTCAGCTTCCCTAAGAGCACAGGCTTAGGTAGACCTGGGTTTGAATACTAGCTCTCTCACTTTTTTTTTTTTTAAAGATTATTTATTTATTTGAAAGAGACAGAGACAGGGATCCCTGGGTGGCGCAGCGGTTTGGCGCCTGCCTTTGGCCCAGGGCGCGATCCTGGAGACCCGGGATCGAATCCCACGTCGGGCTCCCGGTGCATGGAGCCTGCTTCTCCCTCTTCCTGTGTCTCTGCCTCTCTCTCTCTCTGTGACTATGATAAAAAAAAAAAAAAAAAAAAAAAAAAAAAAGAAAGAGACAGAGAAAGCACAAGTAGGGCAGAGGGAGAGGGAGAAGCAGACTCCCTGCTGAGTAGGGAACCCATCATGGGGCTCAATCCTAGGACCCCAGGATCATGACCTGAGCGGAAGGCAGATGCTTAACCTACTGAGCCACCAATGCACCCCTGAATCCTAGCTCTTCACTCTTATCTTTTGGGAGCTTGTTTATTCAACTGTAAAATGAAAATTAAATTGGGTTTAATTTGATGGATTCATGCAAAGTACTACATATATTAACTATGGAGCAAATGGAAACTTTTTTTCCTCCTGATTTTTTTTTTTTTAAGTAATCTCTACACCCAATGTGGAACTCAAATTCATGATCCTGAGATCAAGAATCACAAGCTCCACAGACTCAGCCAGCCAGTCTCCCCAGTCAATGGGAATTTTTATTATTGTTTTGATTATTGGTATAAAAATCCTCTCCCCAAATAGACGGGAAGCATCTAACTGTTCTGTTGCATTTCTCCCGGGACTGAACATTCTCTTACACAGGGTAGGTGCTTGACGCTCTGCTGAAAGGGCATTGGTTACTATGTTGTGAAAGACGTGATATTGTTGCCAAAGTAAAAATAATAAAAGTAATCATTATAATTTTAAGAATCACATTTGAGTGCTTACCTTGTGCTATGCCTTGGGCTAAGCAATTTGCTTAATTTGTTTCATTTGATCCTTACAACAACCCTGTGAAATAGATTCTACTATCACCATTTTAAAGAGGAGGAAATGAAGCTTAGCATCATTGTGGCCTCACACAAATAGGTGGCAGAGCTGGGATTCAAATCCAAGTGTATCACTCAGGTCAGGCTGCCATAATAAAATATCACAGACTAGGTGACTTAAACAAAAGAAGTCAATTTTCTCAAGGTCTGGAGCCTGGAAATCCAAGATCAAGCCAGCGCGGTCAGTTTCATTTTCCGGTGAGATGTCTCTTCCTGGTTGTTTTCCCTCTGGCTTTCTCATAAGAAAGAGCTTTCCATAGTGAATGAGTAGGGAGGAAGTGAGGGAGGTCCCTGGTGTCTTTTCTCATAAGGACATGAATCCTGTCTAATGAGAGTCTTACCTTTATGACTGCATTTAACCTAATTAATTCCTTAGAGGCACCATCTCCAAATATAGCCACACTGGGGATTAGGGCTTCACCATATGAATTTTCTGGGGGAGAAGGGTAGCTGTCTGATAGCAGAGTCTGAGAAGAAATAAGCAAAGCACAAATTTGTCAAAACTTTTTTTTTTAAAGATTTTATTTACTTATTTATTCATGAGAGAGAGAGACAGAGAGAGAGACGCAGAGACACAAGCAAAGGGAGTGCAGGCTCCATGCAGGGAGCCCGATGCGGGACTTGACCCCAGAACTCCAAAATCATGCCCTGAGCCAAAGGCTGAGGCTCAGCTGCTGAGCCACCCAGGCATCCCTAGTCAAAACCTCTTATTTGCCTAAGATATTATACTAATCTTGGGGCATCTGGGTGGCTCAGCGGTTGAGTGTCTGGCTCAGGTCGTGATCCTGGGGTCCTGGGATCAAGTTTGGCATCAGGCTCCCTACAGGGAGCCTGCTTCTCCCTCTGCCTAGGGCTCTGCCTCTCTCTGTGTCTCTCATGAATAAATAAAATCTTTTTTTTTATTTTTTAAATATTTTATTTATTTATTCAGGAGAGACAAAGAGAGTAGAGAGACACAGGCAGAGGGAGAAGCAGGCTCCACGCAGGGAGCCCAATGTGGGACTTGATCCCGGATCTCCAGGATCACGCCCTGGGCTGAAGGCAGCGCTAAACCGCTGAGTCACCTGGGCTGCCTCAATAAATAAAATCTTTAAAAAAAGAGATATATTTATCTTATTTGTTCTGATAATTTTTTTCTATATTGGGAATGATGTGGGGAGGGAGGTGAGTGCTAAGTTTGCTTCACTCGGTCAGAAATTTTACTTCAGGGGTGCCTGGCTGGCTCCTTCAGAAGTGCATGTGATGCTTGATCTTGGGGTTGTGAGTTCCAGCCCTATGCTGGGTGTAAAGATTACTTAAATAAATAAACTTAAAAAATAATAAACTTAAAAAAACAAAACAAAACTTTAGTCCAAATAGAGCTGCTAACGCTAACTTGGGCAGATGTCTGGAAGCCTACCTCCCCATAGGGCTTTGACAGAGAACACATGCAAAGGGTCCTGGATTTAGAAGTCTAACTAAACTTGGAATTTACCCTAACAGGAAAATAATTTGGAAGAGTGAAGGGAGAAACAAAAACAAAAACAACCCCCACCCCAAACAAAAGTAATTATACTGACTCAGAAATAAAGCCTTTTTTAGGGGCACCTGGATGGCTCAGTGGTTGTGTCTGCCTTTGGCTCGGGTCGTGGTCCTGGGGTCCTGGGATGGAGTCCCTCATCGGGCTCCCCACGAGGAGCCTGCTTCTCCCTCTGCCTATGTCTCTGCCTCTCTCTCTGTGTTTCTCATGAATTAAAAAAAAAAAAAAGTTTTTTTTATATATCCCCTAAGTCAGAAGTAGTTAGATGGGATGCCCAGTGGCCTTTCCAGCTAATAGCAACAGGTAAGGGAAAAGTTTCTTTGAAGTTCCTCCAAAAATGTTTATCTGATTTCTTTTTGTGGTCAGATTGTTTTGGTCCCTGGTCATTAGTCTGAAAAAGGAATGAAGATTGTCTGCAGAAGTATTTTCAAACACTACTTTCATCTCCTATTTCTTTGCAGAAGCACCCAAATTAATCAGGACATTTGCTTGCATTGTAATTGTTCACTTAGAGACTCTCCCCCTCCCCCCCACCCTTTTTAAAGATTTTATGTATTTATTCATGAGAGACACACAGAGGCAGAGACCACAGGCAGAGGGAGAAGCAGGCTCCATGCAGGGAGCCTGACGTGGGACTTGGTCCCGGTCTCCAGAATCATGCCCTGGGCCAAAGGCAGCGCTAAACCGGCTGAGCCATTGGGCTGCCCTCCCTGTGTGTTTTTAGACAAATAACTCATTCTCCTTGTAAAATGTAAGAGAGTTGTGATTGTCTAATATTCCTAAATACCATTAAGCCAGACAGCTGCTGTAGTTAATTTGCCTTCTGAAGATCTATAAATCCTAAAATGTTAACAAACTGAGTAGAACAGGATCAGGATTCACAGGATAAATTCTTAGACTAGGATGAGGGAGGACCCAAAGGAGCTGCAGTTTTAAGCACTAGGAGTTAAACCTTGGTTCACAACTCTGATTTTTCAATTATAAACAAGCAATGCTAAGAGTTATTTCTTGGAATCTCTTTCTTTCCTCCTCTTTTTTCTTTCTCTTTCTTTCTTTCTTTCTTTCTTTCTTTCTTTCTTTCTTTCTTTCTTTCTTTCTTTCTTCTTTCTTTCTTTCTTTCTTTTCTTTCTCTCTCTCTCTCTCTCTTTCTTTCTTTCCTCTTTTTAGTAATCTCTACTTGCATTGTAGGGCTCGAACTCAAAACCCTGAGATCAAGAGTCACATGCCCCAACTGAGACAGCCAGGTGGCCCCTCTTGGAATTTCTTAAACAGAATTTTCTATTTTAATTTCCTTGATCCAGAGACTTAAAAGAGGCATTTTTTCCTCCCTTCTGGATATGAATCAAGAACTTAATCTGAATTTCCAAAGATCTAGAAGGATAAGTGGGGGTTGTTCTTTGGGCTAGGTTAGAGGAGCATGGAAATGGTGAGGACAGTGTCAACTAACCAGAGAAATTGGGATTGGGAAAAAAAAGACCCGGAAATGGGGCTGGTGTTTAGCATCACTTTTTTTTTTTTTTTAATTTATGATAGTCAGAGAGAGAGAGAGAGAGAGGCAGAGACACAGGCAGAGGGAGAAGCAGGCTCCATGCCCCGGGAGCCCGACGTGGGATTCGATCCCGGGTCTCCAGGATTGCGCCCTGGGCCAAAGGCAGGCGCCAAACCGCTGCGCCACCCAGGGATCCCCCCCCCCCTTTTTTTAAAGATTTTATTTATTTGAGAGAGAGGGAGCATGAGCTAGGACAGGGACAGAGGAAGAGGGAGAGAGAGAAACAGACTCCCCACTGAGCCCGGCACAGGGCTCAATCCCAGGACCCTGTGATTGTGACGGGAGTCAAAGTCAAAAGCTTAAGCAACTGGACCACCCAGGTGCCCCACCAGACTAATTCTTAATAATCTTTATCTACATTTTGAAATGTAGGCCTAAGAGATCCTTAGGCAGCTTTGTATGGTTACTAAACTGAATGCCCTGAAGACTATACTAACACGGATACTAGTGAAAGGCCTACCGTGAGAGATTATATGGTTCTGTGGCAAAGGCTGGCAAACCCTGGGCCAAATCCAGCCCACTGCTGTTTTGTAAACAAAGAGCTACAATGACAGAGTTGAGTAGTTAGAACAGAGGCAGTATGGGCCACAAAGCCTAAAGCATTTACTATCTGGCTCTTTGCAGTAGTTTGACAATGCCTTCTCCAGGGCCTCAGGTTGGGCCCATCCCCACTTCCTTTAACCTGCCAGGATGGGGAGCATGTTGTATCAAATATCACACAAAGAACTGACCACCCAAGCTCTGGCTCAACTGTGTTTCCTCTGGCATGATAAACTTCGCCATCCATTAATGATTCTCGGGTGGTAGCGTCTCTAATCTCAATTAGCAGAAGCCAGAAAAGAAATAGACAATAACTTTATTTTTGAAACTTTTAAACTAGTAATCATTAGAGGGGAATCTTCTTTAACTTGATTTTTTCTTCTACATTTGAAAAGTATCTCATCTTTGTTAACATTTCCTTGGCTTTTTCCAAATCATCTGAAATAAACAGAGACATTAAGGTGAGGCTTCCTTCCCAGCAAGAATAAAACTAACTCTATTGACCAACATAGTCTGATTTACAGATAAAGTTTTATTTTATTATTTTTAAGACATTTTATTTATTTATTTATGAGACACACAGAGAGAGGCAGAGACACAGGCAGAGAGAGAAGCAGGCTCCCCGATGTAGGACTGTATACCGGAACCCCGTGATCATGCCCTGAGACAAAGGCAGGTACTCAACTGCTGAGCCACCCAGGTGTCCCACAGATAAAGTTTTAAAATGAAAACTGTGAAATCTGGGGATCCCTGGATGGCTCAGTGGTTTAGTGCCTGCCTTCGGCCCAGGGCGTGATCCTGGAAGCCAGGGATCAAGTCCCACATCGGGCTCCCTGCTGCATGGAGCCTACTTCTCCCTCTGCCTGTGTCTCTGCCTCTCTCTCTGTGCCTCTCATGGATAAATAAATAAAATCTTAAAAAAAAAAAAAAAGAAAGAAAAGAAAGCTGTGAAATCTGTATTTGTGTCTGCCTGTACATTTATGGATGTATGTCTGATTTGTATATATATTTCCCTATCTCCCAATGGTATTACCAAATTAATTTATAAAATCCCTTCAAAGAGTTGTATCCTTATTGTCTGAGAGAGAAATAAGTTCTCACATAAATTAAGTCTTCCTAAAACTTCCAGAAATATAGGAACCAACTCAAATATTTTTCATTGTCACGTACTTGTATAAATCTTTGGTAAATAAGACTAGTTTGGTTTGTTGGTTTAATAAAGTAGGTATGTTTTCAGAGTTGTTAACATTAAATTGTAATGCAAACATACATTTTAATTGTCCTTGGACTTACTAGTCTAATAATCTAATATTATACTTATTAGATGTTTAAGATTATAGAGATGGTAAATTTGATATTACTCAAATCATCCTGACAAGCTTTTTTTTTATTTTTTTTAAATTTTTTTGACAAGCTTTATTTATAACGACAATAATTATGTTTTATAATATGCTGCCTAAAAATAATTTCCAAAGTATTTTTGGCAACTTGGAACCTTAGAGTCGTGGTAAGCTACGTTAAATAATAAAGTCATTAAATATATAAATAATCTCTAAATAAGATAAAGTGTTGAAATATTCACTATTAAGCAAAAGTTTAAGTTGATACACTTTTAGCTATTTATTTTTATATGGTCCAAGAGATCAAGGATCTTGGGTCTCTTAATAAACATGTTCTTGCCACCTTAAAAAAACTTGTATTGTAGGAAGCATATACCTCTATAGCTTATGAAGATGGTAAACTCATAAAATCTGCTTATCTACTACAGAATACTGGTGTATTATAGTTTTCAATTGTCTACTTCCTAGTTTTCTCTGTAAAATAAAGGTTACTAATGGTCAAAATTTATAATCAATTCATAAAAAAAATAAGACTACAAGTTAGGTGGCTCAGTTGGTTGGTCATCTGCCTTTGGCTTGGGTCGTGATCCTATGGTTCTGGGATCAAGCCCTGTGTCAGGCTCTCTGCTCAGTTGGGAGCCTGTTTCTCTCTCTCCTCGCTTGTACTGTCACTATTTCTGTCTCTCTCTCAAATAAATAAGATTTTAAACAAAAAAAAAGAATGAAGAGTATGTTTCTGTTAAAAAAAAAAAAAAGAGTAATTTTGTCCTAAAGTAAAATGTGAAAGAGGGAAAGAATAGAACCAAACATGAATAGATATTGAGAGTGGTAGGTTTGTGGAAAGGAATTTTATGTGAGGTCAAAGCTGGCTAAGGTTATTTTTTAATTTCAATTTTTAAATTTTTTTTAATTTTTTAAAGATTTTATTTATTCACGAGAGATACAGAGAGAGAGGCAGAAACACAGACAGAGGGAGAAGGGAGGCTCCCTGAAGGGAGCCTGATGGAGACTCAATCCCAGAACTCTGGGATCAGGTCCTGAGCTGAAGCCAGAAGCATCCAGGCATCCCTATTTTTTTAATTTTTAAAAAAGATTTTAATATTATTATTTTTTAAGTAATCTCTATACCCAATGATCTCACAATCCTGAGATCAAGAGTCATACATTCCACTGACTGAGCCAGCCAGGCGCCTCTTGAAATGAACTTTTTTTTTTTTTTTTTAAAGATTCCATTTATTTATTGAGAGACACACAGAGAGAGGCAGAGATATAGGCAGAGGGAAAAGCAGGCTCCCTGCAGGGCACCTGACATGGAACTTGATCCCAGGATTACAACCAGAGCTGATGACAGACACTCAACCACTGAGCCACCCTGGTGCCCCTTGAAATGAACTTTAATCTCAATAGTATACTGACAAAACCAGAGTTTGGTTTTCTGTGTTAAAATGACAAAGTTTTTTTTGATTATTGATCTGGTCTTAATAAAAGACTGTAAAAGATTTTTCTTTACCTTTTGAGTAATCTGCCTAGGTAATATATATTCTATGTCTTATCAAAATAATTTCCTGTGCTTCATGTTGTCTTTATCATATCTTGCATTACTTAAGAGAATAAAGACTTCTCACTATTCAGAACTAAGGTTCTTCATTTTTCATGTTACCTCCTGTATTTGCCTTTGAAGTTTTTTATCACCACATTGGTTAAATGGATAACTGAGTTATTGTTTCACAGTGACCTATGATCCTATTTAATTAAATATTTAAAGCATTTGACATTTTGGACAACTTCCCAAAATCAAATTCTAATTAAGACTTCCTAACTTCAAACTAACTTTGAATTTTCTGAGAGGATCTCTAGAAAACCTCATAGGATTTGTTCTCTTACTTTCTTAAAAGAGAGCTGTTAAACTAATTAGGTTTATTTGATTACATTGCATGGGAAGCACTGTCAAAGAAGAGATATTTAATCTTCCTTAGGTTATATTTGTATGGGTAAAATGTTATTATTTCAGAAATTTTATAAAGTTCCTAGAAATTTATCAATGCCTTCACTATAATATGGCCTGGTATAATGTTATTAGTCTAGTTATTATGTTAAAATATTCTGTCACAGAAACAACCAAATTTCCTTGACAACTGAATTATTTTTATAACTTTCATCAGATCTTTATTTTTTTTAAAAGATTTTATTTATTTATTCATGAGAGACACAGAGAGAGGCAGAGACACAGGCAGAGGGAGAAGCAGGCTCCATGTAGGGAGCCCAATGTGGGACCCCCGGGATCACGACCTGAGCCAAAGGCAGACACTCAGCCACTGAGCCACTCAGGTGTCCCTCATCAGATCTTTAATTGTGGTTATTTTATGTCTTTTGCTATCCACAGATAGCTGTTGTTCTACTCTGATGCTTTCCTAAAAGCTCCTGCAACCAGCTACATGCCAGAATATGTGTGCTTAAAAAAAAGGGACTGTCTTAGAGACCCATGAAAAAGGACCGTACCAGGTACAGGCTTCTGATGGCATTGCTTAAATAACCTTGAGATCAAAACAATAAACTAAGTTACGATTTCCAAAATTTGAATGAAAAAGCCAGTGGGTTCATGCCACAACAATCTAGGAAGTTTTACTTAAAAAAAAAAAATGTATTTATATATTTATTTTTAATTGAAATTCCAGTTAACAGTGTAATATTAGTTTCAGGTGTATGATTTAGTGATTCAACACTTCCAGGGATCCCTGGGTGGCACAGCGGTTTAGCACCTGCCTTTGGCCCAGGGCGCGATCCTGGAGACCCGGGATCGAATCCCATGTCGGGCTCCCAGTGCATGGAGCCTGCTTCTCCCTCTGCCTATGTCTCTGCCTCTCTCTCTCTGTGTCTCTCATGAATAAATAAATAAAATTAAAAAAAAAAAAACACTTCCATACAACACCCGATGCTCATCACAAGTGCACTCCTTAAATCCCCATCCCTGTTTAACCCATCCCCCTACTTACCTCCTGGCTGGTTAACCATCAGTTTGTTCTCTATTGTTAAAAGTCTGTTTCTTGGTTTGCCTCCCCCCCCATGACTGTTTTGTCTCTTTATCCCCCCCCCCTTTTTTTTTTATTTTAGAGAGAGACTGAGAGAGAGCACAAATGAGAGGGGCGGAAGGAGAGGGAGCGAGAATCCCAAGCAAAGTCCAGGCTGAGTATGGAGCCCAAGGGGACTCTATCTCACAACACTGAGATCATGATGTGGGATGAAACCAAGAGTTGGAGGCTTAACCAACTGCACCACCCAGGTGCCCTTGCTTTTTTAATTTTTTTTTTATTTTTTAGATTTTATTTATTTATTGGAGAGAGAGAGAGAGCATGAACAGGGGGAGGGATAGAAGAAGAGGATGAAGCAGAGTCCCCACTCAGCAGGGAGTCTGATGGGGTGGAGGGAGGGAGGAGCTCGATTCCAGGATCCTAATATCATGACCTATGCCAAAGTGAGATGCTTAACCAACTGAGACACCCAGGTGCCCCATGTTTGTTTTTTTTCTTAAACGCAAACTGGTACAGCCACTCTGGAAAACATATGGAGGTTCCTCAAAAAGTTAAAAATAGAACTACCTTATAATCTAGGAATTGCACTACTAGGTATTTGCCCAAAGAATACAAAAATAATTTGAAGGGATACATGCACCCCAATGTTTACAGCAGCATTATCTACAATAGCAAATTATGGAAACAGTCCAAATGTCCACCCACTGATGAATGGATAGAGACGATATATATATCTTCTCATCTGCCTTCGGCTTGGGTTGTGATCCTCTCTCTATATACATATACACTGGAATATTTACTGTAAAAAAGAATGAAATATTGCCATTTGCAATGATGTGGGTGGAGCTAGAGAGTATAATGCTAAGTGAAATAAGTCAATCACAGAAAGATAAATACCATATAATTTCACTAATATGTGGAACTTAAGAAATAAGTTTTACTTTTGTAAACAAAATGCGTATTTTGCATATATTTTCTCCCTGCCTGATTCTCCAAAAAACTCTGAAACTATCATTGAATATTCTTTTTTTTTAAAAAGATTTTATTTACTTACTTATTAGAGAGAGAGGGAGAGAGAGCACACACAGCAGTGGGGAGAGGGAGAAACAGGCTCCCAGTTGAGCAGGGAGCCCCACTTGAATCCTAGGACCCTGGGATCATGACCTGAGGTTAAGGTAGATGCTTAACCGACTGAGCCACCCAGGCACCCCAAATGTTCTTATTTTCAAGGCAATATAGCTATTTGCATATGCTTAGCAAAAATTGATAGGACATAAGTTAAAATATTGGTTATATGACCAAAATGATGCATAAAATCAGACAGAACAGACAATTTTAAGGAAGTTAGGTCAACTTTATGGTGCTAAAACTTACAAAGCCCTCTTGGAAAAAACCGGGTTGCCACCTGGCTTATAGACTTCCCATCCTAACAGGTGAGTAAAGAAGATCATTCCCTTGCAGGCCCAAGATATTTAGGATGTTTTGGGGCACCTTGAGAAGAGGTCCAAATCTATAGGTAGTGCAGGTCATATCTGATGGCAAATTCTTGGTTTGACTTCCTAGCATTGAGAAGCTTTTTATTTTTTTTTATTTTTTAAGTGGGCTTCATGCTCTATGCAGGGCTTGAACTCAGGATCCTGGGATCAAGACCTGAGCTGAGATCAAGAGTGAGGTGTTTAACTGACTGAGCCACCCAGGTGCCCCTCACTGAGGGCCTTTTAAAGTCCAATCTGAGATTCTTTATAAAAACTTCCATAAGGGGATCCCTGGGTGGCTTAGTGGTTTGGAGCCTGCCTTTGGCCCAGGGCGTGATCCTGGAGTCCCAGGATAGAGTCCCACATCTGGATCCCTGCATGGATGGAGTCTGCTTCTCCCTCTGTCTGTGTCTTTGCCTCTCTCTCTCTGTGTCTCTCATGAATAAATAAATAAAATCTTAAAAAAAAAAAAACTTCCATAAAGAAAACTTAACAAGGGTTTGTATGGCTGATTACCATTCTCAATGCATTTATGTAAACAATTAGGCCAACTTTAATGCAACCAAAATTATTTTGTAAACAAAACTATTCCTACCTTGATAACCTTTGATTACAAAGGGGGGGTGACTGTATATTGAAATTTTATGACAGTGGAAAAGTCTATACACCAGAATCTAGTCCTGAGATTTTATCTTCCTGTAAACTGAACTGGATCCTGCCATCTTACACATTTTGTCAGCCCTTAGCAAATTCTTTTTCTTTTCTTTTCTTTTTAGCTCTTAGCAAATTTTTAATTCTCCTAGTTTCCTTCAATATCTGGCTACTACTCCCCAAAGTGCTGTTTCCTATTTTTCTCCTTCCCTCCTGACTTGCCATCAGTGAGAACTAAAACCTGATCCTTTCTGGGAATCAGGTTTTATTGTGGTCACCCTTCCCTCTGGTATCTGAAAATGCCCTGTATGATAAGACCAGACGACTTGATATAAATATCAAAGAACTCATCACTACAAGTTACGAGTGGGCGACTTTTGTGCCTGGACTTGCTGCCACGTGGGCTACCCAGAAGGTCCACCACAACTCCTTTGCCTTCCATGCTCTGCTCATGGGAAGCAGCTATGGCTGTGACATGGAAGTCCACGCCGTCATTACCAACATTCAAACTATAAAACGAGAAATCTATCAGATTGCCACTGCTGTCCTCATACCACTGTGTAAAGATGCTTGAGTTCAGTGTCTTCTCAAGTGACTGCCCACCCTCTGGACTCAGAAACTGGGTTTATAGTCTGCTCCCACCATTAGCCTTTGTTTTCTCTTTGTTTCCATAGAGATGCTCCTCATTAAATGCCTGATTGCTCAAGTCATCCAGCAAATATCCTCTTTTACCAAGTCTCAACAGATGGTTCAGCCAGTCCTTAATAAACAAAGCAATCAAATGAGAAACGGACCTACATTGTTCAGGGGAAAGAAAAATGTCTCTTCTTCCTACCTTTTTCTTACTGTTTTTTTGTAGCCAACACTAGAAGGTAGGGCCCTTGTCTCTCAGTATCTGGGGGAAGGTAGGAGCCTAACTTTGATAAGCCCTAGTTAACAAACCCAGATTGGTTTCACATGGACCAACCCCCACCACCTTCTTTTTTTTTGTCATTTCCCAGACTACTGAGACCATGCTCATCTACCACCCTATTCCCTCATTCTCTCTTTATTGTTTTATTTAAAAAAGATTTTATTTGTTCATTTGACAGAGGAAGAGAGAGAGCACATGCAGGGGGAGTGGCAGGCAGAAGGAGAGGGAGAAATAGGCTCCTCTTGGAGCAGGGAGCCCCATGAGGGTCTGGTCCTGGGACCCTGCGATCATGACCTGAGCTGAAGGCAGATGTTCAACTGGCTGAACCACTCAGGCACCCCCATCCCCCTCATTCTCTTTTAAAATGCCCAGGTACCTCTGTACAAATTGGGAGTTCAGTTCACCCTGGACTGTTCCCTATTTCAATAGTTATTACTAATTAAAATCTATCCTTACCAGTTTAGTATCTGGCTTTATTTTTGACAATGTGCAAGTATCTCTCTGAGTCCCTGCTGTCAATTCTTCAGGTATATCCTTAAAAGTGAAACTGCTTCTATCGTATGGTGATCCTATTTTTAATTTCTTGAGGAAATATCATAATGTTTTCTGTAGTGGCTGAAGTATTTTACAGCCCTGCCAACAGTGAGCAAAAATTTTAAGTTCCCCAGAGCCTTGCCAATACCTGTTATTTTTCTGGGTTTTCTTTTTTTCTTTTTAAAGATTTTATTTATTTATTCTTGAGAGACAGAGAGAGGCAGAGACATAGACAGAGGGAGAAGCAGACTTCATGCAGGGAGCCTGATGTGGGACTCGATCCCATGACTTCAGGATCATGCCCTAAGCTAAAGGCAGACGCTCAACAGCTGAGCCACCCAGGTGTCCCAATTTTTCTGGATTTTCTAATACTAGTATCCTAATGGGTATGAGGCCGTATGTTGTTGTGGTTTTGAATTTCGTTTGCCTAATGATCAGTGATGTTGCACATTTTTCCATGTGCTTATTTGTATATCTTCTTTGCATGTTCTATTTAAGTTGGGTGGGTATTTCTTCTATTTTTATTCCTTAAATTGTACCTAGATATATTCTTCTTAAAATCTACAAAAATTTTTTTTAAAAAAATCTACAAAATCTATAAAAGTACAAAAGGAGATGGGAGTGAGCCCTGCTGGAACACCTGAATAGCCAGTGGGTTGGGTTCATGGATTTCAGGCAGACATATCAGGCTGCTAATCTGTATTTGCCTGACATCTTTTTAGAGACCCTCACTCTGCCTGTGTCTCAGAATGGATTTCTACAGTCCTGCAAACTAGATGGCACACTTTGTAAGCCTATCCCCTCAGCATTAGCTGATGGGACTAGAGTGGACATTTGCCTCAACCTGGGCCAATCAAATAGCCCCTCTCAGGAATCTAGAGTTGTGTCTAGGGGACTATAGTCAGATGGTCAAAGTCTTTGTTCTCATAAGGTAACAGACCTAGGAGAACCAAGGAGTCATCCAGTGGGGGTGACTGCTTTGGAGCACGGTACACTAATGAGGAAGTGGGTTGAACTGGTTTATAGTGAGAAGTTGGAATGAAACTGCCAGAGGCATTGAGTCTAGGACCACAGCTTTGGTTCCAGAATGGTTTCTGGTTCCTAGGCTTTGCCCCAGAAGAGCTCTTATCACACTGTATACTATAATCATCACAGCGACTTCCTCTTTGGATTTGGGGATATAGTCCTAATTTCTTATAATAAACTTCTTTTTTATCTGGGCTAGCTTGAGTGGCCTTTCTGCTTCCTGCAATCAAATGATCCCTCAGTCAAAGGGCCATTATTCTCTCATTTAAGGGGTGGCACAAGTCTGGGATGGAAAGAAAAACTGGTCTTACTTCAAAATAGCCAGAAATAGACTCAATCTCTTGGCCCTGAAAGCCAGGAGCAATGGGGACGAGGATGAATATTCCATTTTTGTAATTTGGGCACAGCTCTGCCATGGGCTTCTCCTGGGCTTTGCAGAAGGGGTAGGCTTTGCCAAATGTCGACTGTGCAGCCTTGCCCTCAGGATCAGCCTACATTCCTTACCTTAACTTCTCCTACTTGCTAAAAGGGGAATAGAAGCACTTTCATATACTCTTTTGCTGGCACATTACTGTTTGGGGCATACAGTTTATTTCTCCCACAAGGCTGTAAATCCTCAAAGGGATAAATGTCGACTTGTCTATATTTTAGAGCTCCCCATGTACCTATCATAGGATGGGTATATAATAGGTCTTAACTGAATAGATAGTTATACCTCAGTGCTTACAATTTCTTTCCATATTTAAGAAAGTCAAGGAATGAAGAAAGTACCTTGTTCAAAAGCTCTGCTCACATAGTCAGTCATTTCTTTCTGTTTAGCTGAAAGAGAAAATTACTATCTTAATTTTTCTATTTATATAGACTAACGATGTAAAGATAACACTGTGTAGCTGGTTTCAACACAACATAACATGGAACTTAGATTCCAGGATAAGACCTCACAAGCCTTGTGTCCACATGTCCCATGATGGCAGGTCCTGTGTTTTAAGATTTATTTATTTTTATGAGAAGGGGAGGGAGGGAGAGAATGCACATGTGCATGCGAGGGAGGGGCAGAGGGACGGAAAGGGAAAGAGAGAGGGAGGAAGGAGAGATAGAGAATCTCAGCAGACTCCCCACTGAGCACAGAGTCCAACTGGAGGCTCAATCCCACAACCCTGAGATCGTGACCTGAGCTAAAACCAAGAGTCAGACACTCAACCGACTGAGCCACCCAGGCACCCTGGCAACTCCTGTTTAGTGCAGCTGACCCTACTCACATTCTGTTTTTCTACCTCTGAAAGGTCTGAGGGACAAACACTAAGGCTTGTAAGATGGCTATGTAATCATAAAAAAAAAAAAAAAAAAAAAAAAAGGACAAGGAAATGCTTTGTCTCCACCAAGCAGTCTGAAATCTTCTAGATTTCAGGTAGGAGAAAAATGGGCAGGGCATTAAAGTGTTTCAAGCAACCATCTGCAAATTATACAGCCTCCCAGGAAAATGGAACATTTAGATCATATTGTACCATAAGAGAGAATGCCAGATAAGGTAAAGGGAGCAGCTGCCTCATGTTTCTGCTGTTTCCTCATTAGGAAATGAAGAATTTTACCATGTGTTTTCCACATATAAAGGGTATCAATCACTTATATGGTGCCTGCTTTCAAAGCACTTTCAAATACGTTATATCCCCATTGTAGACAGTTGCAAGTATTGGGAGATGGCCCTAGTCATATGGTTGGTTGAGTGGAGGAGTTGGGAGCAGACCCCAAGTCTCTAGACTCCTGGAGAGTGGTGGGAAACTAGCAACGTGTTAATAAAAAAGCACTGGACTAGGAGTCTAGAGGCTCTAAAGTTCCGCCCCAGATCTAACTAGCTCTATGCCCTTGAATATTTGCTTACTTTGGGGAGGAAACTTAGAAATTAATCTAAATGAAGCTCGGTGACCTGTTCGAAACCAGACATTCACTATAGGGCTAGGATAACCCCTGCCGGTGACTGAGCACCTGCTATGGATTAAGCACTGTGTTATTTGTTTTGCCTTATTTAATTTAGTCCTTGCAACACGCAGTACTAATGTTAAATCTATTTGACAGATGAGGAAACTGAAGCTCAGAGGAATTGAAGTCGCTTGCTCAAGGTCACATGTAAAGGCAGTGCTGACACCGTACCCATGACCCCCTTACAGCAGAGCATCATATTCCTCTGCCTTCCAAAGCTGTGCAGATGGGAGTTTCTGACTGTAAGCCCTGAGGTCTTCTTCCAACACCAACTAGCCCTAAGGCTGTTGATACATCCCTAGCTGACAGACTCCCACTCCCACTTTACTGATTTTAGCTTCTTTGTTCATTACTTATTCACTCAATTAATATTTATTGAGCCCCTGTTATAACCATGTCCTATTCTATGGGCTGAGAATATGAGGGGGACCAAAAAGCAGACACAATTACTGCCTCTGCAGAACTTCCAGTCTAAGGAAGGAGGGTGGCTGATATTGGTCAATAATCTCATGGAGAACAGTAAAGGTTATAACTGTGATTAGGCCTATAAGGGAGAGCTACACACTGCCAAAAGGTACAGATAAAGAGGTTCTCTGAGGATTCTCTGAGGAAGTGATGATTGCTCCCAGATCTGGAAGAGGCAGAGTTAACTAGAGGAAGAGGAAGAGAAGAGGGTTTTAAGCAGAAGAACATCATGTGTAAAGGCCCTGCGGTAGAAAGGTTCTTGGTACAGATGAAGAACTAAAAATAGCCTGTGTGGGACAGTGGAGGGGCAAATGGGAAGAAGCAGAGGTCAGATCATATAGGGCCTTGTAAGCCATACTAATGACTTTGGTCTTTAACCCAAGAGTAGTGGGAAACCACTTCAAGTTTTAAAGCAAGAGCAATGGTAATATGATTAGATTTAGGTTTCAAAACATCACATAAGTGATAGTGTAGGAATATGTTAGATTAGATTGATAGTGTAGGAATTGATTAAATAGTGTAGGAATGTATTAGATTGAAGGCACAGCTAGGTCAGTCTGGAGCTATTGCAGCTGTCCAGGTAAGAAAAAATGGCAGCTGGGAACAGGGTGCTGGCAGTGGAAACAGATTTGGGACACATTTAGAAGGCCAGCGTTTCAAGATTTGGGGAGGACTGTTTATGGGGTAAGGGAGGATAAATTATTAAGAATGCCTCCACAGTGTTTTGGACTTGTGCATTTAGAGAACATCGGCAGAGGAATAGGTTATTTTTTTAGGAGGGATGGGAGAGGCTCATGAATTCCATTTTGGACACATTGAGTTGAACTATATAAACTCCATGAAGACATGGGCCATGTCTTTCTTGTTTACTGTGTCTTACGCAATGCTCGATACACAGTAGGCATGCCACAAATATTTGTGAAAGTACATACGTACATACAATTGGAGAGAGAACTTGGAACTTTTTCTACATGGCATGGTTAATTTTATATGTCATGTTGGTTGGGCTATGGTGCCTGTTGTTTGGTCAAACACTAGCCTAGATATTGCTGTGAAGGTATTTTGTATATGTGATTGACATTTACAACCAGTTGACTTTAGGTCAAGATTAGCTTTGATAATGTGGGCATAGAAGTCCTGCTTGACTTTCCAGCCTGCTGGTCTGCCCTACATATTTTGGAGTTGTTAGGCCTCACAATTCTATGAGCCAATTCCTTAAAACAGATTTCTCTATCTCCATATATACATATATACTATTGGTTCTCCTTCTCTAGATAACTCTGACTGACACAGTATTAAATAAAGTGGAAAGCAAGGCAATATGTAATCAGAAGTCAGTTTTTCCATCTTTGCTCTGCAATGTGACCTTGGGCATTTTCATGAGCTTCTATGGCCTATTTATTCTTATCAGAGACAATAATAACATCTAAATGATGTCATGGGTAGGAAGGAGGATTGCAATCTGCAAAATATTATTATGTTCTTGGTTTAAGGCTGCCTTCCGGAAAGGGGTGTTGTGAGTCTAACCTCCAGATAAAATTCGTTTCAGTATAATCAAGAAAAAAAAATACTCCCTGAATCATTATGATGACCAATATGTAGTCTTTATATTAATTTTTCACCCAACCTTGAACATGTACTTGTAACAGCAATAAAATGCATTCAGTGGTATTTTATCTTTTACCTCTGACAATAGATTCAATCTCTTTCATGGCAGCTTCACTTTGAGCTTCTGCAAGTTTTTCATTGATTTCCATTATTTCCATGAGGAACTGCCTGTCCATTTTATAATCTGTCCCTTCAGGAATCTCTACTCCATGGAGCTTTAGCTATTGGGATATAAAGCAGAGAAAAGTAAGATTGGTTGAAAAGATTGTGGCCAGAGTCATAAATCCTACTTACAGAACAGAATATCATTCATAAAAAAACCTCACAAAACTTTCAAAATATAGTGAAAGAGTGAACAAAGGGTATGGGAAAGTTAGACTGAGAGAGTGCTGAGATGGAATTCCTCTCTGCTACCTGAAACTGTGTGATCCTGGGGGGCTGATCCTCCACTTGGGAGACTCAACTAGATATTTGTAAAGGCTCTATAAAATCCTAAAATTCTAAGGAGCTAAACTCTTTCCTCCCTCCTTAAAAACCCCAAAATTCTTCTTCCCTAAATGCTACCACTATACAATCTTTGGAATTTATAAAAAATGGTAAAAAAAAAAATTGCAATTGGCAAGTAAGATTTACAAATACTCAGAGAAAACTATTCACATGTAGTATTATTGAGGCTAATTATCTTTGGGTCCCTAAACTAGATCAGGTCTCAAGCACTCTTCTGCTGAATAAAGGGGAGCAGCTGTCCCACAGCACAATGGATACCAGGGAGTCACGCACAGGTTGGGAAATCACCTTACAAGATATAGTCCCCTGCTCAGGGGAGCCAGAAGGGTCTTATAGGCATCATTCACCAAGGTTGAATGCTTCTCTGAGAAGTCCTTTTCAGTCTGTTAGTAGAGATGAAGATAATCTCATTACCATCTAAATCAGCCATATTAAATTCACATACTGTTTCATAAAATACTGAGAGCAGACAACTAAGGAAGTCTCCCAAGTAGAACTGGTGTGGGATGAGCTGTCTTTATTTTCAACTGATGGGTTCTGATTCTTCTGGGAAGTCAGGTAAAAGCTGTGAGTGCAAGGCAGGTTTAGGGCGTGGCTACCTGGGGTCAGGCTGCCCCAGGGTGGAGCTGGTTGTTAGCTCTGTCTCTGATAATCACATCACCACAAGGCCACTGCCACCCACCTTGTGTACACTAGTGTTTGGGTATGATTAAGGGGTGGCCAACAGGCTACCTGGGATCTCTGGCTGAAGAAATCAGGGTGGACAAGACGCTGTAGTTGCTGGTACCGAGTCTGGAGCTTTGCTGTGTCAACTCTGAAGGCACGGTTACTGTAAGGAAATTGGGAGATAAAATCCATGCAACAAATACTTACAGATTTGTATACTATGGGCCTGGTTCCTATTCTCACCGGGGAAAATACAATAAACATGTAAAGAGAGATAACTTTCAAAAAGTGCTGTGAGGGAAAAGAGAATAGGGTCAGAGAAAGTGGTAGATGGGGAGGACAAAGAGATGACATTTGAGCTGAGACCTGAATGATGATGAGAAATAAAGACCAGAGGAAAAAGTCATCTAGAGGCAGAGGGAATATGCAAAGGCCCTGAGGTGTGAAGGAATTTGGTATGCTTGCAGAACTTAAAGCACAGTGTCACTGTAGTGTGCAGTGACTGGTAGGGGCAGATACCAGAGTTAAGGTGAAGGGCCATTCCTGAATCCCACCCTATCTTTCCAAGGCCCAGGTCCTTTCTTCTTTGTCTTTCATTTTACATTCCTGGAGCCTGCCCTGGCTTAACAGCTTAGGTCTGCTCAAACTTCATCACCTCTCCAAGCTCCTTGACTTTCAGAGGGTAACAGGAAAACAGCCACTTCTCAGCCTCTCTCCCTCTGGGTCTCACTTCTCCCTTAGACTCAGCCGACAATATTAAGTTTTCGGATGCTTTTACACCCTGTGTTTTTTTTTTTTTATTTATTTATGATAGTCACAGAGAGAGAGAGAGAGAGAGAGGCGCAGAGACATAGGCAGAGGGAGAAGCAGGCTCCATGCACCGGGAGCCCGACGTGGGATTCGATCCCGGGTCTCCAGGATCGCGCCCTGGGCCAAAGGCAGGCGCCAAACCGCTGCGCCACCCAGGGATCCCTTTTACACCCTATTTTGTTTGTTTTTCTTACTAGATTTATTATAAAAGGAAGTAACTCAAGAACAACCAGATGGAAAACATGAATGGGGGAAAGCGGCTGGCTGGGAGCTTCGAAGTCCTCCCCAGGCATACTCCTCTCCCATCTCCGCGTGTCCACAATCCTGGAGGCTCCTTTACTCCCTTATTATTTTTTAAAGGTCTTATTTATTTGTTCATGAGACACACACACACACACACACACACACACACACACACAGGGGCAGACACACAGTCAGAGGGAGATGCAGGCTCCCTGCAGGGAGCCCGATGTAGGACTCGATCCCAGGACCCCAGGATCACGCCCTGAGCCAAAGGCAGATGCTCAACCGCTGAGCCACCCAGGGGCCCCCCTACTCCCTTCTCTTGATAACACCTAAGTACCCCTTTCTTATAAATCTCAACCCAACTTTAACCATTCTGGCCCAGTCGCTCTAGTCTTTCTCCAGCCCCTCCAGGTCGCTTCCGTCAGGCACCCCCCCCCCCAGGTCTCCCTCCACCGAAGCCTGCACCTTTCAGACCCCCATAAACGCCTCCCCCCCTCCCCTCCCGCCATTCGGGTCTCCATTCCTGAGGCCCCAAGCTCAGTCCCACCCCTCAATTTCCTCTGGCACCGGCCGCAATCCCACCCTCGGCGCTCCCGGGCCCCACCCCCCTTTTCTAGGCTCCGCCCACCAGGCTAACCGGTCCCGCCCTCTCCTCCCCGGGCATTCTCGGCCCTAGCCCCTCGCAGGCCAGCCCCACGCCTCTCTCGTTCGCGTGTTTCCCGAAACCGCCTCCCGTACCAGTCCATGAGGCTGAAGTAATCTCGAGTGGGGTCAGGCGGCTGCAGCGCGCGGCACTGTGGGCAGAAGAACCCGTCCCCCCGCGTGGGGCCCCCGGGGCCGCCGCAGTTCCAACACTGGGAGGAACCGCTTCTCGCCAGAGACGCAGCATCGCAGCTCAGCGGTCTCCTTCCGAGGGCCCCTGCCTGCCACAGCCCGCACACCCGGAGCAAGGCGCCGGTCCTCCCGCCCCACATCTGGCCGCGGCCTAGGTCGCCGCGGGCACCTGGGGGCGGGGGGAACCGGGAGAGAGCGATGGAGAGCGGCTGAGCAGACTAGTGCTGCTGATTGGCTGGGGGAGCTGACGGGGCGGGATCACCCGGTGGGGGCGGGAGGAGGGGAACCTGGACTCGGAGTGTCCCGCTCCTCATTTTAAACTACAACTCCCAGCAAGCATTGAGGCTACGTGTGGACGGCCACATCCGCTGCTCTTCATTGGTCCGGCGGCGAAGGCGGGGTGTTTTGATTGGCTGAGGGTGGAGTTTGTAGGTGCTTGGTTAGCGCCACTCTGCTTGGATGCAGCTGCTGTGAGTGTTTGGCTCTAGGTGGGCTCACGCGGTGAGTCGTAGTGGGGAACTTCTCCTGGGTGTTGGGGGGTTCGAGTCCCGTCCCCAGGGTCTTAATCCACGCTGAATCTCCCGAGTTTCCACTTTGTGCGTTTTTTGAGCTCGGTTAGGGTGAGGAGAGGAATGTGTGGGCGACTGTCTTCCTTTGTAGATGAACTTCGAAGTGAAGTTCACTTCCCCTGTTACTTACAAGCTGAAACTGGCCCAGACGTGCAGGATGAGAAAGGACGAAGTTGTGTTCTTCAAAATCAGAGGGTAACTGATTTTGATCTAGCCAGTCGTTGCTTTGTAAAGAGTTATATAAATGGTAGCAATTATTACCATATTTTAGATTCAATTTCGAAAAAAAAAAAACTATTGAAAACTCAGTCTTAGCAGCTGGGCGCTGCAGGAACCGGGACACACTGACTTGTGTAGGAGGATGCCCTGCGAGTGTCCATAAGTGAGTGTGTGGGATAAGAAAGGGTAGGAGGGCACCAGTCCACCCTGGGACTCAGTTTCTCTATTCGGAAAAAAAAAATGTGTTGCCCTTATCAACCCCTTTCCGGCTGTCGTATTCTTTGGGACTGGAATTATATTCTCCCAACTATCGAGCAGTACCGGAGGAAGAACATTCCTATATCATCTCATTTAATCCTCAAGATCTCTCTACCTAGTGAAGTTGTGATCTACCTGAAGATCATGCAGAGCTTTGAGTCCGGCATCTGACTCCAGACTTGTCTCTAATCTTTCTATATACTTTCTCCTCATCGCTGAGGCTAGTGTGGTTTTCGTTTGCTGGACCATTAAGGTAAGCGAGGATAGTAGCCACTTCTTGACAGTCTTTTGCCAGTTCTCAGGGCAGAGAAGTTTTGCTCAAAAAGCTGTGAAAGATTGCAGCCTTGACTGAGGTAGTATTAAACCACGAGGTCCTGGAGTGGCCCACTCAGCTCTGGCATCATCTTCCTGGTGTGGTTTAAGAAAAAGTCATCAGGATCTTTGTATCTAGAAAGCTGTATAAATGCAGTCAATGTGAGTAATGTCTACTATGTTCTCCTTGGAGGAATAGCCTGAGTATGGGTATCTGGAGAGAAGAGACAATGCACCCCCCCCTTTATAAAAATCAGATTAGAAATTTAAAGTTAAGGATCGACAGTCGACAGTTACTTTGACTTTACTGTAGTTTCTGTTATCAGAATTTAACAGTCCATCAAATTAATTCTAAAGTGAGGGTGGGAACCTGTCAAGGTCTCTTGTGACTCAAATTTTTTTCTGTAGGATTCTACAGAATCCTAAGGGCTGGAAGGCCATTTAGGATGCTGAAAAGGTGTGCCCTTATGGTTACTCAGCATCACAAAGGGCTAGGTGGAGTTGTTTAGAGTAGTCTTCTTTGTGATGTGCTTCATTAATAGGCTGGCCTTTAGTTAGGAGTCAGGGAATCTAGAGTGAACAAACAGGATGTGGTCTTCATCGTCCTGGGGCAGGCTTGGGGGAGGAGGGGTATCTGACATTTAATGTAAATGGTCACCCCTGGCAAGGTGCAGTGAATTATAGTTTCTCTTTGCTATCTTCTACCCCCAAGCCACATGGCCCTCCCCCTTCTTTCTTGTTCCAAAACATGAAATTTAAGTGTAGTGTTGATTGTATTAACGAATATCTTTTAGGTTTCATTTCTAGTTTTTAAAAATTAGATGAATATAAGCTGTTATGAGTCTTCCTTCCACCCCTAATTTAGTTCATTTCTTTTAACTTATTTATAAACTTCAAATAATTTCTTTCTTTTCCCTGTGATTTGTGGCTGTCATAACAGAAAAATGATCTGGTGAAAGTGATATAATGAAAAGCTCATCTCAGAAGAACTATAGATCAATCTAGACTTAGAATTTTAACTTTTGCAGAACATGCTTGCTCTGAATTTTTTTTTCCTGATGTAAATATGCCCATCCTTCACTTTTTTTTTTTTTTTTTTGAGAGAGAGAGAGATAGCTCTTGCATGGGGGTGGGGGAGTGGAGGGGCAGAGGGAGAGGGAGAGAGAGAATCCCAAGCAGGCTCCATGCCCAGAGCCCGCATGCTGCAGGGCTCATCTCATGACCCTGAGATTATGACTTGAGCTGAAATCAGGAGTTGATGCTTAACCAACTGACCCATCCAGGCGCCCCTGCCCATTCTTTACTTTTGAAATTCAAGTCTTGTTCCTTGAAACTTACCTTATTATTGAACACTTATTTTTGAGGTCGTGATGTCTCGGGAGACGGATGTGGAGTGTCAGCAGTCCCATGGCAGTGGTGCTTGTTCGCAGTCCCAAGGCACTTTCTCACAGTCTCAAGGCATCTCCTCGCAGACACACGGCTCCTCCTCACACTCTCAGGGCACATCCAGCTCCACCAGCACAGCACCCACATCTAGCCAGTCGTCTCACTCCAGCTCGGGGACCCTGAGCTCCTTAGACACAGTGTCCACCCAGGAACTCTGTTCTATTCCTGAGGACCAGGAACCTGAAGAGCCTGTCCCTGCCCCTTGGGCTCGATTATGGGCCCTTCAGGATGGATTCCCCAATCTTGGTAAGACTGATATATTGTATAATATTTTAATTGTTCACAAACACAGTTACAGATAGTTGTAGCAGAAAGCTCAAGACACTTCAGGAATGATTCCAGAGTGTAAAGGTGTTGAAAAATGGAAGGAAGGAAGCAGTTTTGGGGAGTTTACTGACTCTTACCTGTGTGGATCTCCCTTCATTTATTCTTTCAATAAATGTTAATTGGACATCTGTTAATGTTCTGTCCGTTGGAGCATCTGAGGAGAGCAGTAGATCCTTTCCCTAGAAAAGTGCTGACTCATGCAAACTAATCATGGAAACTTCACTACTTAATTCCTGCTGTGGCATCTTCAGAACATCCATTTTACAGTTTCAAAATAGAGAAGGCTATTTGTTGACTGTTATTATTTCAAAGTAGCCAGCCTTGCAATTTAAATACATTCATCCTCTATGACACTTATTGATTCCAATAGTAAGACTTTGTTATGTTTGAAATGGCATTTTGATATAAAACATGAAAGACTAATGTATTATTTGTACCTTATCATTCACTCTTTATTTCATGTCCAACTTTGATGACCTGAATAAGAAACTGTAAAAAGTGGAGAAATAATATAGGAATATTCATAGGTACGACTTTAAATTTAGAAGTAAGTATTTGAAGCTGTTTTTTACTCATTTAAGCCATAGTTTTAAGATAGGCTTAGGGCTTCTAAATGGTGAATGGGAAACAGAGATATGGTGAGAAAGGGTAAAGTGGGCTGCATCCCCCCCCTTTTTTTTTTTTAAAGATTTTATTTATTAGAGTGCATAAGTGAGAGAGAACACAAGTGAAGGGGGAGGGACAGAAGGAGAGGGAGAAGCAGGCTCCCCATTGAGCATGGAGCCTGATGCGAGGCTTCATCCCAGGACCCTGGGATCATGACCTGAGCTAAAGGCAGATGCTTAACCATCTGAGCCACCCAGGCACCTTGGACTTTCAAGAGTGAGATTACATATATCTGAAAATCCTGATAGAGTGAACAGCATAAAGTGGATGATGCTCAATAAGTAGGAGCTAGGGGATCCCTGGATGGCTCAGCGGTTTAGTGCCTGCCTTCGGCCCAGGGCGTGGTCCTGGAGTCCTGGGATCGAGCCCCACATCAGGCTCCCTGCATGGAGCCTGCTTCTCCCTCTGCCTGTGTCTCTGCCTCTCTCTCTGTGTGTCTCTCATGAATAAATAAATAAAATCTTTAAAAAATAAAAAAAATAAGTAGGAGCTATTATTATTAATTATTGATTCACATCCGTTTTTTTCTAAATGTTTTATAGATTTAGTCCTTATATTGATCTGCTTTGAGTTGCGCTTTGTATATGGTATGAAATAGAAGTCCAGATTCATTCTTTTGCATGTGAATATCCCAGTTTTCTGAGTACTTTCTTGAAGAGACCATTCTCTCTCTGTTGAATGGTCTTGGCACCCTTGTCAAAAATCATTTGGCCATAAATGTGAGGGTTTATTTCTGGACTTTTCAATTCCATTCTTTTGGTCTATGTGTCTATCTTTTTGTGCAAGTACCACAAAATCTTAGTTGCTGTAACTTTGCAGTAAGTTTTGAAATCCAGAATGTGAGTCCTGATTTGTTTTTCTTTTTTCTTTTCTTTTCTTTTCTTTTCTTTTCTTTTCTTTTCTTTTCTTTTCTTTTCTTTTCTTTTTTTTCTTTTCTTTTCTTTTCTTTCTTTTCTTTTCTTTTCTTTTCTTTCTTTCTTTCTTTCTTTCTTTCTCTTTCTTTCTTTCTTTTCTTTCTTTTCTTTCTTTCTTTCTTTCTTTCTTTCTTTCTTTCTTTCTTTCTTTCTTTCTTTCTTTCTTTCTTTTCTTTCTTTCCTCCCTTCCTTCCTTCCTCCCTCCCTCCCTCCCTCCCTCCCTCCCTCCCTCCCTCCCTTCCTTCCTTCCGATTTTATTCATCCATTCATGAGAGAGACACAGAGACATAGGCAGAGGGAGAAGCAGGCTCCCCATGGGTAGCCTGATATGGGATTTGATCCCTTGACCCCAGGATTGTACCCTGAGCCAGAAGGCAGATGCTCAACTGTTGAGCCACCCAGGCCTTCCTGTTCTTTTTCAAAATTGTTTTGACTATTCTGGGTCCTTTACATTTTCATATGAATTTTAGGACCAAGGGTCGGACACCCAACCGAGCCACCCAGGTGCCCCTGAGTACTGACATCTTAATTTTACTAAGTCTACCAGTCCATGAACATGGGATGTCTTTCCAGTTTTTTAAGTATTCATTAATTTCTTTCAATGATGTTTGGTAGTTTTTGTATGTAAGTCTTGCATTTAAAAAAAAAATGTATTCTTGGTCAGTGGTTGAGTGTCTGCTTTTAGATCAGGTTGTGATCCTGGGGTCCTGGGATTGAGTCCTGTATCAGGCTCCCCACAGGAACCTGAGGTCCCTGCTTCTCCCTCTGCCTATGTCTCTGCCTTTCTCTCTGTGTTTTTCATGAATAAATAAATAAAATCTAAAAAAAAAAAAAGTATTTTTGGAGCATTTGGCTGGATCCATTGGTATAGCATGTGACTCTAGATCTTGGTGTTATGGGTTTGAGCACCACATTTTATGTAGAGACTATTTAAAATAAAATCTTAAAAAAAATTCCTAAGTATTTAAAAAATATTTACTTATTATTATTTAAAATTTTATTTATTTAAGTAATTTTTGTACCCCATGTGTGGCTCGAACTCAGAACCCCAAGATCAAGAGTTTCACTCTTTTCTGACTAAGCCAGCCAGGTGCTCCTTATTATTATTATTTTTTTAAATTTTTATTTATTTATGATAGTCATACAGAGAGAGAGAGAGAGAGAGAGAGGCAGAGACATAGGCAGAGGGAGAAGCAGGCTCCATGCACCGGGAGCCCGACGTGGGATTCAATCCCGGGTCTCCAGGATCACGCCCTGGGCCAAAAGCAGGTGCCAAACCGCTGTGCCACCCAGGGATCCCTATTTTTTTAAGTAAGTTCTGTTCCCTTTGTGGGGCTTGAACTCGTGACCCTGAGATCAAGAGTTGTATACTCTACTGACTGAGCCAGCCAGACTCCCCATATTTACTTATTTTTATTGTGGGAAAATATATGTAACAAAAAGTTTTGCCACTGTAACCATTAAGTAAACCATTAAGCTTAGTGGCATTAAGTACATTTACAAAATGTGTGCAACTATCACTAATAATCTATAAAAATTTTCTTCTGGTAACTGTCCTCTCCCTGCCCTCACACCTCTAAGCTTTATTTATATATAATCGACATATAACATTGTGTAAATTTAAGATGTATAGTGTATTAATTTGATAGTTACATATTGCAAAATGATTACTACCATAGTGTTAACTAACATTCCCATTACATTGCCTAATTACTATTTCTTTTTTGTGGTGAGAACATTTAAGATCTATGCTCTTAGCAAGTTTCAAGTATGTGGTATAGTATTATGAACTATAATCAGTACATTGTACGTTAGATCCCCAGAACTTATAATCTTGTACTGGGAAGTTTGCACCCTATAACGAACATCTCCCCTTTCCCCCCCACTCTTCAGCACCTGGTAACCACTATTCTTTGTGTATATGAGTTTAGGTTTTTTAGACTCCCTGTCTAAGACATGTAAGTGAGATTATATAGTATTTGAATTTCTTTGTCTTATTTCACTTATAATGCCTTCAGAGCTAATCTATGTTGTCACAAATGGCAAGATTTGTGACTTTAATGGCTGAATAATATTCCATATTGTGTGTGTGTGTGTGTGTGTGTACACACACACACACATATATATATACACACACACACATACCATATTTTCTTTGTCCATCCATTGTTGGACATTTATGTTGCTTCTATGTATTGGCTATTATATATATGTATTTTTAAAAGATTTTATTTATTTATTCATGAAAGACACACACACACACAGAGAGAGAGAGAGAGAGGCAGAGACATAGGCAGAGGGAGAAGCAGGTTCCATGCAGGAAACCCGATGTGGGACTTGATCCAAGAACTTCAGGATCACGCCCCGAGCCCAAGGCAGATGCTCAACCACTGAGCCACCCAGGCATCCCTGTATTGGCTATTATAAATAGTTACGCAGTGAACATGGAGGTACTATATCTTTTCAAGTTATTGTTTTGTTATCTTTGGATAAGTACTGAAAAGTGGAATTACTGGATCATATGGCAGTAGGATTTTTTTTTTTTTAAGATTTTGTTTATTCATGAGACATACAGAGAGAGAGAGAGGCAGAGACACAGGCAGAGGGAGAAGCAGGTTCTATGCAGGGAGCCTGATGCAGGACTTGATCCTGGAACTCCAGGATCATGGCCCCGGGCCGAAGGCAAGCACTAAACCACTGAGTCACCCAGGCATCCCTCTGTTTTTAATTTTTGGAAGAACCTCCATTCTGCTTTACATAATGGCTGCACCAATTTACGTTCCTGCCAGCCGTGCACCAGGATACGTTTTACTCTACTTCCTGGCCAACACTTAGCAAATCTTTTGCCTTTTTTTTTTCTTTCATTAAATATTTATTTATTTTAGAGAGAGAGTGTGTGGTTGTGCATGATCAGGGCAGGGGTAAAGGGAGGGAATCTCCTCTGAGCCAGCAGCCTGATGCAGATGTAGGTCTCCATCCCATGACCCATGAGATCATTATCTGAGCCAAAACCAAGAGTAGGTTGTGACTGAGCCACTCAGGTGCCCCAAATCTCTAGTCTTTTTGATGATAACCATTTTAATAGGTGTGAAGTGGTATCTCATTGTGGTTTTGATTTGCATTTCCCATTGGTTAGGGATGTTGAGTACCTTTTCATGTATTGGTTAGCCATTTGGATGTCTTCTTTGGAAAAATGTCTATTCAGTTCCTCTGCCTATTTCTTAGATTGTTTACAGTTTGCTCTTGAGTTGTAAGAATTTTTATATATTTTGGATATTAACCCCTTCTCATATATATGATTTGCAAGTATCTTCTTCTGATTTGTAGATTGTCTTCTCATTTTGTTGATGGTTTCTTTTGTTGCACAGAAGCTTCTTAGCATGACATAGTCCCACTTACTGATTTTTGCTTTTGTTGATTGTGCTTTTTTAAAATTTGTATTTTATTTGTATTTATTTTTTTAAAATTATTTTTTAAAAATATTTTATTTATTTATTCTTGAGAGACACACAGAGAGAGACAGAGACAGAAGTAGAGGGAGAACCAGGCTTCATGCAGGGAGCCCGATGCAGGACTTGATCCCCGAATCCCAGGATCATGCCCTGAGCCAAAGATAGATGCTCAGCCTCTGAGCCACCCAGGCATCCTGGTTATATTATTTGAGATTTTTTTTTTTTTTTTTTTTTTGCTTCTTGAGGTAGGCCTGTATTGTTATATACTTCCCTCTTTTTATTGTTTTATGGTTATTTATGGTTGTTTTTGTAGTTCTTTTCTGCTCCATTTTTTTTTCTTGTTCTCCTTGTGGTTTGTTTGCTGTCTAAAGACATAATGGATTTCTTATGTCTTTGTTATTTGGATATCTATATCCAATGAACAAACCTAAAATGAAATTTATTTTTTAAAAATTTTTATTTATTTATTTGAAAGAGAGAGACAGTACAAGCATGGGGTGGGGCAGAGGGTGGAAACAGACTCCCTGCTGAGAGGGTGGAAACAGACACCCCCCCCCCCCACTGGATCTCAGGACTCTGAGATCAGGACCTGAGCCAAAGGCAGACGCTCAACCACTGAGCCAGCCAGGTGCCCCACTTTTTCACTTTTTTTTTCTTTTTCACTTTTTTGATGATGCTGTTTGACACAGTAATTTTAAAGTTTGATTATGTCCAATTTCTCTATTTTTTCTTTTGTCACTTGTGCTTTTAGTGTTGTATCTAAGAAAGCATTATTTAACCCAGGATTGCAAAGCTTCATTACTGTTCTTAGAGTTTTATAGTTCTGGTTCTTACTACTATTAGCCTTTGATTCTGTTTGAGTTGGTTTTTGTTATGGCATGAGGTAAGAATTTCAACTCTTGTTTTGAATGTGGATATTTACTTGTCCTAGTGCTTTTTGTTAAAAAGACTGTTCTTTTCCCAGTGAATTGTTTTGGCATTCTTTGAAAATCAGCTGACTGTAAATGTAATTTATTCTGGTCCCTCCATTCTTCTGAAAAGAATCTATATGCTGTCCTTATGCTAGTACCACACCATCTTGATGATGGTAACTTTGGAGTAAGTTTTGAAATTGCAAAATGTAAGTAAGTCCTCTAACTTTGTACTTCATTTTCAAGATGATTTTGGCTATTCTGAGTCTTTGTATTTCCATAAGAATTTTAATTCGAGCTTGTTAATTTCTGCAAAGATCGTAGCTGGGATTTTGACAGGAATTGTGTAAATCAGCAATTTGTGCATTTTGCCATGTTTACAGTAGTATTCTGATCCATGAACATTTATATAGGTCTTTCAAATTCCTTTTCAACAATATTTTATGGTTTTTAGAGTATTAGATTTACATTTCTTTTGCTAAATTTATTCCAAAGTATTTTGTCCTTTTAATGCTATTGCAAACAGATTATTATTATCTTAATATATACTTAACTCTGTGCCCAATGTGGGGCTTGAACTCAACCGCTTGATCAAGTTGCATGCTCTACCAACTGAGCCAGCCAGGAGCCCCCAAACAGAATTATTTTTAAATTTCATTTTAAGGGGGCCCCTGAGTTGGTCAGTCAGTTAAGTGTCTCACTTTGGCTGGGGTCATGATTCCAAGGTCCTGGGGTTGAGCCCTGTGTTGGGCTCTCTGTTCTTTGGGGAATCTGCTTCTCCCTTTGCCCATTGCCCTGCTTGTGGTCTCTCTTTCTTTCTCTCAAATAAATAAATAAAATCTTTAAAAAATAGACATTTCATTTTAGGTTTGTTCATTGCTTATGTATAGAAGTACAAGTGCTGGGATGCCTGGGTGGCTCAGTGGTTGAGCGTCTGCCTTTGGCTCAGGGTGTGATCCCGGGGTCCTGGGATTGAATCCCACCACAGGGAGCCTGTTTTTCCCTCTGCCTATGTCTCTGCCTTTCTCTTTGTGTCTCTCATAAATAAACAAACAAACAAACAAACAAACAAATAAATAAATAAATAAAATCTTTTAAAAAAAAGAAGTACAAGTGCTTATTGTATATTGATCTTGTATTCTGTAATTTTGCTGAACTTGTTTATTAGGTCTAACAGTTTTTAGTGGGTTTCTGAGGATTTTCTTTCCTTTTTTTTTTTTTTTAATTTTTATTTATTTATGATAGTCACACAGGGAGAGAGAGAGAGTGAGGCAGAGACATAGGCAGATGGAGAAGCAGGCTCCATGCACCGGGAGCCCGACGTGGGATTCGATCCCCAGTCTCCAGGATCGCGCCCTGGGCCAAAGGCAGGCGTTAAACCGCTGCGCCACCCAGGGATCCCTCCTGAGGATTTTCTGCATAAGATTATGTTATCTGTGACAGAAATAGATTTGCTCCTTTCTTCCTTCCTTTCATTGTCTTGGTTTGAACCTCTAGTATAATAAATAAAAGTTGTAAGAGTATACGTCCTTGTCTTATTTCTGGTGTAAGGGGTAAAGCTTTCACCCTTATCATTAAGTGTGTTATTAGCCATGGGCAGTTCATAAATGCTCTTTCTCAAGGTGAGGAAGTTCCCTCCTATTCCTAGTTTATGAAGCTGTTGTCATTGTTTTTTTTTTTAAAGATTTATTTATTTGTTTATCTATCTGTTTGTTTGTTTATTTATTTATTTATTATAGACATAGAGAGAGAGAATGGTAGAGACACAGGCAGAGAAAGAAGCAGGCTCCATGCAGGGAGCCCGACGTGGGACTCGATCCCGTACTCCAGGATTGCGCCCTGGGCCAAAGGCAGGCGCCAAACCTCTGAGCCACCCAGGGATCCCCAATCATTGTTGTTTTTAATCATGAGGGGTGTTGGATTTTTTTCAAAAGCTTTTTCTGTCTACTGAGATGGTCTTGTGGTTTTGTTCTGTGTTCTATTGTGATTGTGTGTTACATTAATTATTTTTCAGATGCTAAGCCAACCATGTTTTCCTGGGTTAATTCTCACTTGTTCATGTCTAATCTTTTTTTACATGTTGCAGGATTTGGTTTGCTGTGGTATGTTAGTCTGTAGTTGTCTTGAGATGCCTTTGCTTTGGTATTGGGGTATTAGTAGCCTCATAGAATGAGTTGAAAAGATTCCTTCCTCTGTATTTCTTGTAAGAGTTTGAGAATAATTGATATTAGTTCTTTAAATGTTTGGTAGAGGGCAGCTCCGGTGGCTCAGCGGTTTAGCACCACCTTCAGCTTGGGGTGTGATCCTGGAGACCCAGGATCCAGTCCCAAGTTGGGCTCCCTGCATGGAGCCTGCTTCTCTGCCTGTGTCTCTGCCTCTCTCTCTCTCTGTCTGTCTGTCATGAATAAATAAAATCTTAAAAAAAAAAAAGGTAGAATTTAAAATTATTCATTTGAAGTTTTTTGATCACTAGTGCAATCTTTTGGGTGTATTTGTGTATTCTTTTTCTTGTGTCTGATTTGATAGTTTCTTTCTAGAAGTTTGTGCATTTCTTCTGTGTCATCTAATATTGTCTTACTGTTATTCATGGCATTTTTTAAAAAAGATTTTATTTATGTGCTTGAGAGAGAGAATGAACGAGAGCATGCATGTGCATGAGCAGGGATGGGACAGAGGGAGAAGAGAAGCAGACTTTCCACTGAACTAGAAGCTGACACAGGGCTCTGATCCAAGGACCCTGAGATCATGACAGGAGCTGAAGGCAAATGTTTAACCAACTGACCCACCCAGGCACCACCACAGTATTCTCTTTTAAATCCTTTTTAGGGACCCCTGGGTGGCGCAGCGGTTTGGCGCCTGCCTTTGGCCCAAGGCGCGATCCTGGAGACCCGGGATCGAATCCCACGTCGGGCTCCCGGTGCATGGAGCCTGCTTCTCCCTCTGCCTGTGTCTCTGCCTCTCTCTCTCTCTCTGTGTGATTATCATAAATAAATAAAAATTTAAAAAAATCCTTTTTATTTCTGTAAGGTTAGTAATAATTGCTCCTTTTGACCCCCCCCCCCCTTGGTCACTCTATCCAAAGTTTTATCAAATTGTTGATCTTTTCAAAGATCCAGCTTTCTGGGGTGCCTGACTGGCTCAGTCAATAGAGCATGTGTCTTTTTTTTTTAAATTCTTTTTAGCATATGACTCTTGATCTTGGGATTATGAGTTTGAGCCCCACGTTGGGTGTAGAGATTACTTACAAATAAAATATTAAAAAAAAAAAAAAGAACCAGCTTTTGGCTTGATTGATTTATTATCTTTCTATTCTATATTTCATTTATTTTTGCTCTAATTTTTATTTTCTCCTGCTAGTTTTAGATTTTATTTGCTCTTTCCAGTATCTTAAGGAGAGTTAAGTAATTGACCTAAAATCGTGTAACTTAGATATTTACAACTATAAATTTCCCTGAGTAGTGCTTAAGCTGAATCCTGTAAGTTTTAGTATGTTGTTTGTTGTTTGTTCATTTCATTCATTTTGAAGTACTTTCTAATTTTCTTACCAGTTTTTTTCTTTGTCCCTTTGGTTTTTCAGGAGTATGGTGTTTAATTTCTACTTAAATGGGAATTTACTAAATTTCTTTGTGTTTTTGAGTTCCTAATTTCATTACATTGTGGTTGGAGAACATACTTTGTATGATTTGTGCACTTTTACATTCACTAAGGGGCTTTTTTTGTTCCTAGCTTATGTTCTGTCTTGGAAAGTATGTTTTATTTGAGAAGAATGTGTATTTTCTTTTTGTTGGGTAGAGCATCTGGCTTAGGCTCAGATCTTGATCCTAGGGTCCTGGGACTGAGCCCTGTATCAAGCTCCATGCTCAGCAGGGAATTTGCTTCTCCCTCTCCCTCTGCCTCTTCCCAGCTCATGTGTGCACACACGCACTCTCTTCCTGTCTCTCAAATAAATAAATAAAATCTTTCTCTTTTTAAGATTTTGTTTATTTATTCATGACAGACAAGGAGAGAGAGACAAAGACATAGGCAGGGGGAGAAGCAGACTCCTCGCAGGGAGCCTGATGCGGGACTTAATCCCAGGACCCCAGGATCACACCCTGAGCCGAAGACAGATGCTCAACCGCTGACCCACCCTGGCGTCCCGATAAATAGAATCTTAAAAAACAAAACAAAACAAAACAAAAAACATAAAATTGAGTAGGAAGAAAATAAGGGTGAGAGTTTAGGTTGGAGGCTGGGAAGGTTTAGGTTGGAGGCTCTGTAGTTGGAAGGACATGGGTTCAAGTCCTAGGTCTGTCCCTGTTTGGCTGTCTCAGGCAAGTGATGCTACTTCTGAACCTCGCCATCTTCATCTGTAAAATTGGGGGAAAATGTTAAAGCAAAGGTGAGGAAGATAGTCTAAAGGTCAGGATAGAATGGTGATCAAAGGGAAAGTTGGGTTAACTTTTCCCAGATAGGTTTAATTTTTTTGACTGTGATATAGAATGAGGGAGAACAGTGAGTTTGAACTTCAAAGAGGTCTGGGATACCTAGTAAAAGAAAATTACTTTTCTAAATTTTCAAATCACTTGCCAAAACAAATGTTTCTGTTGCTCTCCTCATATACTCTCTTACCTGCTGGCAAGATGGACACATTCTTCCCTGGGTTCATACACCTAATTGCTTTACTGAGAACATCTGGTCACTTTGTCTCCTACCTTGCTCTCCGTGCCATCCTCCACACATCTGTGGAGCCTGGGGGCTCTCCTGATGAGCAAATGCTAGAGCAGGCTCTTCCGTAGGTGGCTGTTTTTTAGACTCTCTACCATCCCTGGACTATTAGTGTCCTAATGAATTCTCAGTGCTCTTCCTCTTCCCAGCTGCTGGAGAAGTTCCTGATTTCTTTTTTTATTTTTTTTTAAAGATTTATTTATTTATTTATGATAGACACAGAGACAGATAGAGGCAGAGACACAGGCAGAGGAACAAGCAGGCTCCATGCCAGGAGCCCGACACGGAACTCGATCCCGGGACCCCAGGACCGCGTCCCAGGCCAAAGGCAGGCGCCGAACCGCTGAGCCACCCAGGGATCCCCCAAGTTCCTGAATTCTAGTAGAAATACCATGGTTCATTAATTCCTTCCCCTGTTAACAGATACTTAATGTTGTTTCCAGTTTTTGCTCCCACAAGCAGGATTCAGTGAACATACTTGTAGGTGTCTCCTCGGTCAATTGGCAAATGTCTCTCTGGGGTAGAGTCTGATTTGAATTGCTGGGTCACAGAGTAGGAATGGTTTTACTTTGTAATCATAATGTATTTCTAAGCATCTTTATGTTTTTCTTTTCACATTTTTCTTTTTTTAAAAAAATTTATTTGAGAGAGAGAGAGAGAGCATAAGTGGGAGGTGTAGAGGGAAGGGAGAGAGAATCTCAAACAGACTGCACTGAGCACAGAGCCTGACCCATAGCTTGATCTCATAACTGTGAGATCAGGACCTGAGCCAATATCAAGCGTCATTTGATTAACCAACTGCACCAGCCAGGTGCCCCCCTTTATTTTTTATGTTAATTGTGATTCACAACACATTGTTTGCAACTGGCTTTGTATACTTAGCAATGTGTCTTAGACATCTTTCTGTAAGAATGTAAAGATTCGGGGCAGCCTGGGTGGCTCAGCGGTTTAGCGCTGCCTTTAGCCCAGAGCCTGATCCTGGAGACCTGAGATTGAGTCCCATGTCAGGCTCCCTGTGTGGAGTCTGCTTCTCCCTCTGCCTGTGTCTCTGCCTCTCTCTCTTTCTTTCTCTCTCTCTCTCTCTCTATCTGTGTGTCTCTCATGAATAAATAAATAAAATCTAAACAAAAAGAAAAAAAGAATGTAAAGATCCTCATTCCTTTTTATGGGTATGTAACATTAAAAAAAAAAGATTTAGGGATCCCTGGGTGGCGCAGCGGTTTGGCGCCTGCCTTTGGCCCAGGGCGCGATCCTGGAGACCCCGGATCGAATCCCACATTGGGCTCCCGGTGCATGGGGCCTGCTTTTCCCTCTGCCTATGTCTCTGCCTCTCTCTCTTTCTCTCTCTGTGACTATCATAAAAAAAAAAACAAAAAACAAAAAACAAAACCTCTTTAATAAATAAAAAATAAATAAATAAATAAAAGATTTATTTGTGAGAGTGAGTAATCACTTGCAGGAGTGGGGGAGGGGCATAGGGAGAGAGAGAAAAGCAGACTCCCCACTGAGTAGGGAGCCTGACCTAGGGCTTGATCCCATCACACTGAGACCATGACCTGAGCCAAAAATCAAGAGTTGAACGCTTAACCAGTTCAGCCCTCCAGGCGCCCTTGATATATAAAGGCATTTTGAACTAGCCTCTTACTAATGAACATTTAAGATGTTTATTTCTTTTTGCTCTAAGAATAATGCTATAGTGAATAACCTTTACTTTTGTTCTTATATCCTTTTATTATACATATGCTTCTATCCATCGGATAAATGCCTACAAGTGGAATTTCTGGGCCAATATGTGTATCTATATAATTTTTAAAAATTGAGTTGAAATGCACATAAAGTAAAATTAGTCATTTGAAAGTGAACAGTTCAGTGACTTCACTACCTTTTTCTAGTTCTGAAACATTTCCATTATTCCAAAATAAAGCCGTGTACCCATTAAGCAGTTACTTTCCATTCCTCTCTCTTCCTGGCAACTAGCAATCTGTATTTCATTTGTATGGATTTAACTGATCTAGATATTTCATTTAATGTAATTATACAATTAATGTTTTTTTTTGTGTGTCTGGTTTCTTCTAATGTTTTCAAAGTTTATGTTGTGGTATGTATGAATTGTAGCATTTATTATTATTTTTTTTTTGGCTAAATAATATTTCACTACAGGGGCCCTTGGCTGGCCCAGTGAGTAGGGCATGCAACTCTTGATCTTATATCCATAAAGCTACTAAATGGATATAATATTCCATTATATGTAAATACCACAATTTTTTATCCATCTAGCAAGAAACATTTGGATTGTTTCTATCATTTGATTATTGTGAATTGTTCTGGTGTGGATACTTTTATACAAGGTTTTGTTGGGTACCTTTTTTCAGTTCTTTTGAGTATATACCGAGGAGGGGAAATGCTGAGTCAAAAGGCAATTCTTATGTTTAACTTTTTGAGGAAGGCAGCCCCGGTGGCGTAGCAGTTTAGTGCCTCCTGCAGCCTGGGGCGTGATCCTGGAGACCCTGGATCAGTCCTGCGTTGGGCTCTCTGCGTGGAGCCTGCTTCTCCCTCTGCCTGTGTTTCTGCCTCTCATTCTCTCTTTGTGTCTCTATGAATAAATAAATAAAATCTTAAAAAAAAAAAAACTTTTTGAGGAATGACAAACTTTTCCACAGTAGCTCTACCATTTTACATTCCCACCAGCAGTATGTTAGGGTACTGATTTCCTTGTATCCTTGCCAACACTTATTATTTTCCTTTTTTTATTTTTTATTTTTTATTTATTTTTTATTTTTTTATTTTTATTTATTTTTATTTATTTTTATTATTTTCCTTTTTTAAAAAAAATTAAAGCCATTTACATCAGTGTGAAGTGGTTGCATATGTAATTTTGATAGATCTTGCCAAATTATCTTTACTAGATTCCAAATTATATTTGGTGTATAAATTACATTCTTACTGGCAATGTATAAGGGTAACAGCTTCTTCACACCTTTTGCCAATACAATGTTATAATATGTAACTCTTTGCTTATTTTTTTAAAGATTTATTTATTTATTTTTAAAAGATTTTACTTATTTATTCATGAGAGACACACAGAGAGAGAGGGAGAGACAGAGACACAGGCAGAGGGAGAAGCAAGCTCCATGCAGGAGCCTGACATGGGACTCGATCCCAGGTCTCCAGGATCAGGCCCTGGGCCGAAGGTGGCGCTAAACCGCTGAGCCACCCAGGGTGCCCTCTTTTTTTTTTTTTTTTTTGTTAAATGCGTACATGTTCATGCATTTATTTTATTTTATTTTTTATTATTTTATTTTTTAAATATTTTATTTATTTACTCATGAGAGACACACAGAGACAGAGGCAGAGACACAGGCAGAGGGAGAAGCAGGCTCCATGCAGGGAGCCTGATGTGGGACTCAATCCTGGGTCTCCAGGATCATGCCCCTGGGCCAAAGGCAGGCGCCAAACCATCCAGGGAGCCACCCAGGGATCCCCTGATTTCATTTTTTTAAAGGATTTATTTTTAGGTAATCTTAACACCCAACATGGGGATTGAACTCACAACCCTGAGATCAAGAGTTATATATGCTCTACTAATTGAGCCAGCCAGGCAGCCCTTGCCTTTAAAATTTCTTGTATTGAATAACCAAGATAGGTTATTTTTTCTTATGTTTGAGCTATTTGCATTTCTTTCTTTCTTTTTTTTAAAGATTTTATTTATTTATTCATGACAGACACAGAGAGAGAGCGGGGCAGAGACACAGGCAGAGGGAGAAGCAGGCTTCATGCAGGGAGCCTGATGTGGGACTCGATTCCGGGACTCCAGGATCACGCCCCAGAGTGAAGGTGGCACTAAACCGCTGGGCCACTGGGGCTGCCCAGCTATTTGTATTTCTTTGTCTTGTAAATTGCCTCTTCGTATCCTTTACCCAGTTTTTACTGGATTGTTTGTCTTTTTAAAATTTGTAATAACTTGACAGATATTACAGAAATTACAACTTTGTGATATGAGTTGCTAATATTTTGTCTGGTCTTTCTATCACCATTTACTTGCCTACTATATTCATGACCTAGGTGCTGGAACTATGTAACACGTGAGACCAAGCCTGCTCCTGGAGTTTATTCTAACAAGGGAGTGTGGGGAGACAATACATAAATAATCAAGATAACTTCTGGTCATGGTCCATATTTAGTAGGACACAAAGCAGGATGTCATTATGATAATGGGTGATAACGTAGGAGTCTGCTTATACAGAAAGCTGAGTGAAAGGTGATAATTTGAGTCCAGGCAAAGGTAAGATGGCTATTGAAGTAGCTGGGAACAGAGACTGCAAAGGCCACCAGGGGTATTGTGACATTAACACTGTGCCCCCAGCATTTTTGGGGCAATGGAAGGTGCCTGTGGGACTGGGTAATCAAGGGGAGTAGTACAAGGTGATGCTAGTAGGGAAGCAGTGTGAGATTCTATCCTGAGCATCTATCCTGCTATGGGGAGGAGGGCACATTTTATACTAAGTACGATGGGAAGAATCAAGAGGATAATTGGTAGGAAGTTATTAGATTATAAGTGTTTTTTCAAATCATTAATAACTGAGAATTTTTAATGACTGCTTATTATTTCATACTTATATATAAACCATAATTTATTAAACTCACTGGAAAATTGTCCCCTTGTTTTTATTCGTGTAAAACTCTGAACTCTGATAAAGATATCTGTAAGCAAAAAAAAAAAGTTATCTGTAAGCTTAATTGCTTTCTTAGGTTATTTTTCTACAATTAGATTTTATGAGCAGTTTTTAAAGGTGTTTGATGTATGAAATTCAACAGCACTCCGGTGTGTACTTTTGTGTTTCAGAGTGTGTTAATGACAACTACTGGTTTGGGAGAGATAGAAGCTGTGAATACTGCTTTGATGAGCCATTGCTGAAAAGAACAGATAAATACCGGACTTACAGCAAGAAGCACTTTCGGATTTTCAGAGTAGGTGACAAATAATCCGTATATTTGGGAGAACTGGTAATGTCATCACCACTCTGAGATATGTTAGCAAGGATATGTAACTCCTGTAACTCCCCACTGTTAAAACTTTGAAATAAAATGTTCTCTATTTTAGGAAATGGGTCCTAAAAACTCTTACATCGCATACATAGAAGATCACAGTGGGAATGGAACCTTTGTAAATAGAGAGCTGGTAGGGAAAGGAAGACGCCTTCCTTTGAATAACAATTCTGAAATTGCACTTTCAGTATGGAGTAATAAAGGTAACATTATTATCTTTTGGTTACTGGATCTTTTTTTCCTCTCCTATAAAGGGAAATTGACATTGTGCCCTTGGCAGAGTATGGTTTGGATAAAGTAAGAAAGTTTGTATTCAGGATTCAGTGCAGACTTAGGTATATTTTTAAATTAATGAAAAATTTCTATGAAGGCAGATTTTCCAAGGTTTAAATGATTGGGTTAGTTTTGTTTAAGGCTGTATGCTGTCAATTGAATGGTACTGCTTAAGATGGTTCTTCATTCATTGATGCAGTTTACACCGCATCAGTCTTAGGTGTCAATGAGTTGTTTTAGGCCATGAATTTTTCTCCCTCCCTCAATCCCTTCCTCCCTCCCTCCTTCCTTCTTTTCCTTAATTGCTGCAAATATCTATTGAACTTCGTTTATCTGCCAGGCATTAGGGTATTTCTGGAAGAATCTCAGCTTAAAGTTTCTGCCTTAAATGCCACGTGGTTATTCTCTGATTGATGTTTCTTGTCATCATCAGGCAGCATTTTATGAACAGCCACTCCTAACATTTTACTAGTATCACATCTAAAATGAACAGTTGTCATTCAGCACAGAAAGAATAAAAACCTGTAGAGCGAAACGTAATCTCACAGTGATTTTAAATCCTTGGACAGTAGGAACACTCATTTCTTTGATTAAAAAAGAACAACAACCGCAGAACTTTGCAAAACTACATGAGAGTTGAATGGGAAGAATGTATGAGTGTGTGGGTAACACCTTAAAAATATAGATGCTCACAGGTGTTGTCCCACAGATCCTGGTCTAGTAGTCCCAGGGATTTAAAAATTCTTGCTTAGGTGATTCTCATGTAGGCAGTCTTCAAACTGGCATCTGGGAATGATGGCTATACTAGGCATCCCAAAGCACATTTTATGATATTTTCCCCTGTTTCTGACTCGTGTTTTCTGTGTGTGATACTTATAGTCAGGGCAGCTGCATAAAGTTTTGCTGTTTGAGAGCACCTGGTGGAGATGACAACCAAGTGTTGAAATTTGGCCTGTCTTACTTGGTAAGCTGTGTGCCACCTTTTCCTAGTTGGTCTGTCCAAGGGGCACCTTTTCTGCTTGGAACAGAGGTGTTATATGGGCTAAAGGTGGCCATAATCGAAATAGATCAGGCTGGTGCTCTGCAGATTGCATTCAGTTTATTGACATTTTATTAGGCATTTGCTGTTTGTACTTGAATGTAAAAAATCCAGATTGCTTTGAAAAGGTAGACTGTCTAGCCACACTGATCCTATAATCCCATAACTGGAGGATTGGCCAGTGCTCAGTAGAGCCTGCCTTTGTTTTAGTTGCATGGTGTGTGTTTGCCCATTCAAGTCCTCACTGCTCCACGTTGTCTTACACTCAACCCAGCCTTCCTTGTGTACGTGGCCTGGCTTCTGTGGGCAACTGAATTTGCAGCTCTTGAAGTAGACCTTGACATCTGTGAGAAATAGCTCTCCAGAGCCCCTCAAGTTCCCAGATTCTTAGATGCCACTGGAATATCTAGAGTCATAAATACCCACAAGCATAGAGAAACAGTTGTATCTTGGTTCATTGGCAGGTTTCCTTCACTACACAGGTGTCTCATGCGGACCAGCGTGGAATGAAGCACACTCAGGTGGCTCAGATTTGTGCCTTTGAGTGGAACTCAAGGTTACCCCAGGGAAGTCGAAACCTGTTGCTGCCTGAAATATGAGAAACTCAAGGGTCTTAACAAATTTCACTCTTTTAAGATATTATATTTACCATCGATTTTGAGGAATTGAAATGTTGATAATTGCAGCCTTGGCCCACATGGATTGTTAAATTTTTTAATGAGTGGGGTATTCTTTCTTTTTCTTGGATACAGCCCAAATAATGGAGAAATAGGTGACTTTTGGGAAAATGCTATTTATTTAACTTTACAAGTAGGTTCAACATGGTTTGCACTATAAAATGCCAGACGTGTAGAGGTGTATAAATGGCAAAGAGAAAAAAAAATAAAAAAAAAAATAAATGGCAAAGAGAAAATGATACTAGTATGATGATGACCTGTGGTCTAATTTTATTGGGATGTGTATTTGCCTAGAACATTTTTTTTTAAGGCTAAAACTAATTGTTTTTTGGTGCTGGGCTTATGCTAATCTGCATGGTTGCCCCCCCCTTGCCCCGCATTGAGGCAGGAACTAATCTTGCATGGGCCTTTTATATCAGTTGCAATTGATTAATATTCTGAAGTCAAGGAATAAGACTACCATATATATATATATATATATATATATATATATATATATATGGATTTCCTGCTCTATAGTGAAATGATGATGTGTATTTCTGTTGAGGAATGAGATTTGACTGTTATTTTCCATGGGTTTCATAACATGTATTAGCCTGGCTAAATTCATTTTAGACTTAGGTGTTAAATGTAATTAAAAACAATTGTCTTATATTCCATATGTTCACTATATCTTAGGACTATTTTATTTTCTCTTTACCAAATGAATTAATGAGACTTTCTGCCCTTTTCCCTTAGTTTTTGTATTTTTTGATCTGACTGTAGATGATCAGTCAGTTTATCCTAAGGAATTAAGAGACGAATACATCATGTCAAAAACTCTCGGAAGGTAAATTTTTTTTGTTATTATGGAAATTGCCCTTCATTTTTTCCCCTAAACATTTGTCATTGATTAGTTTCTTCTTCCTAGTTTTGTAACATTCATTAACTTCATATTTGTGGGGCACTTGTGATAGGTATGTTATTGATTTATTTGATAATGATCAATTCAAATGAATACTTTTTTTTAAATAAATTTTAACTTTGGTAGCTCAATAAAGCTGCTTTTAAAAAGTTATTCACGGGGCATCTGACTAGCTCCATTGGTAGAGCTTGTGACTCTTGATACCAGGGTTGTGAGTTTAAGTCCCACGTTGGGTATAGAGATCACTTAAAAATTAATTTTTTTTAAAATTAATTTTAAGGGGATCCCTGGGTGGCTCAGTGGTTCAGCGCCTGCCTTTGGCCCAGGGCATGATCCTGGAGTCCCAGGGTAGAGTCCTGTGTCGGGCTCCTGGTATGGAGCCTACTTCTCCCTCTGCCTGTGTCTCTGCCTCTCTCTCTTACACTAGGTCTATCATGAATAAATAAAATCTTTAAAAAAATTAATTTTAAAAAGTTGTTAGTCACATACCATACAATTGACTGATACAAAGTATATAATTTAACGATTTTTAATATATTCACAGAGTTGTGGAACGTTTACCACTATCAGTTTTAGAACATTTTTATTGCCTTCCCAAAATCCTAGGAACATCTTGGGAAGTGAAATGGAATTAACCATGGAGTCAGGCAAAGTTCTCAAAAATCTTTGGTTTCAGGAACCTTTAGACTCTTAAAAATTACCGAGGACGCCAAAGAGCTTTTGTTCAAATGGCTTAAATCTATTGATATTAATTGTATTAGAAATTCAAGTGGAGAGACATTATTAATATTTATTAATGCATTAAAATTTCACTTATGTCAAGATAAATAATATTTGGGGGGTGCCTGTGTGGCTTAGTTGGTTAAACCATCCAACTCTTGATTTCTGTCCAGGAATTGATACCTGAGTTATGCTTCCTAGTGGGGAGTCAGCTTGAGATTCTCTCCCTCTTCTTCTGCCCCTCCCACTCATTCTCTCTCAAATAAATAAATCTAAAATAAAATAAAATAATATTTTTAGTACAAAATAATTCTTTAAATAAAGATTAGTGATTAGAGAGACATTATTTGGGGATCCCTGGGTTGCTCAGTGGTTTAGCACCTGCCTTCAGCCCAGGCCGTGGTCCTGGAGTCCCAGGATTGAGTCCCACGTCAGGCTCCCTGCATGGAGCCTGCTTCTCCCTCTGCCTGTGTCTCTGCCTCTCTCTCTGTGTCTCTCATGAATAAATAAATAAAATATTTAAAAAAGAGGCATTATTTCACAGATTTGCAAATGTCTTTGATACCTGGATTAGAAAATGGCTAGATTGTGATAGATATTTGCTTGTTTGGTCAGTTATGTCACCTGCCGTATAGCCTCTAGAAAACTGTATGCTCATGAGAGAATGAGAATGAAAAAGGCAAATAATGTCTTAGTATTTTTCTGCAAATAGTTTAGGCTTTGTGGACACCCTGCAAGCATCTTGGGGTCCCTTGAGGTTGCCTAAAACTACTTCGAGAACCACTTAGTTAGGTTTTTAAGTTTTACTATGGGGCTTGAACTCATGATCCCAAGATTCTCATGCCCTCCCAACTTAGCCAGGCAGATACCCTGAGAAACACTTCCTTAGGGACACCTTTACCACGTTGCATCATGTCCTTCACTCTCCCTCCCCAAAGGCCTTTCTTTTAACATATTTGGAAATATGAAAGTAGGAACTAATAGAAGGAAATAATCACCTATATTCCTGCCACATAGAATCAAATACAGTGTACTCTTTATGACCATCTATGGGAGATATTTTAGTTTATGGCTATTAAATTCAGTTACTCACTATTTTCATATTTGCATAGGTGCTTGGAAGTTTACAGTGAAATTTGTGCCTGCTCCCCCACCCCCTTTTTAAAGATTTTATTTATTTATTCATGAGAGACACAGAGGGAGGCAGAGACATAGGCAGAGGGAGAAGCAGGCTCTATGCGGGGAGCCCAATGTGGGACTCGATCTCTGGATTCCAGGATTAGGCCCTAAAAGGCAGATGCTCAACCACTGAGCTACCCACAAGTCCCTGTGCCTGTCCTTAAGAAATGTATGGGACTCTTATTTTTCCTAGGGGAGGATTCAACACAAATCCTCTTAATTTTTAGCAGGTGACAGAAACTTAACTCACGTGAGATAAAAGAAATTTACTGAGTTCATACTTGAAATCTGCTATGCCTGGTAGCCTTTATTTCACTCTTTGAATTCTGATTATCTGTGTGGCTTTGCCTCTTTTTAGGACTCTTATAAGTGTTACTAGGGCTCTGGCTCATCTATTGATTTAGCTACTATTGGTTGCCTATAGATTTGCTTTCTCTTTGTGGCAGGAGAATGGCTTCAAGGGGCCCCACATTCATGTTTTCTTCCTTCTAGAAACCACCACAGGAAGAATCGTTTCTCTCCCAACATCAGCATCTAATTCCAGGGGAAATCTTGACTGGCTCAATTTTGGTTACATGTCTGCCACATGGTACTATTATAGATATACTCTACTAGAGCTACATTGACTCAGGGAAGATTTCTCAGGCAGAAGGTGGCTTTATCAGAAGGGGAATTGGAAAGTGTTTTGAGCAGAGTTTAAAAAATAATAGTTATGTGGACCGTTATCTCACACTAGATAAAAAAATTAACTCAAAAGAAAAAAAAAACCTAGACACCTGGGTGGCTTGGTGGCTCAGTTGGTTAAGTGTCTACCTTTGGCTCAGGTCATGGTCCCAGAGTCCCAGGATCAACCCCACAGTAGGCTCCCCACTCAGCAGGGAGTCTGCTTCTCCCTCTGACCCTCCCTACTCTTGTGCTCTCTCTCTCAAATAAAATTAAACAGAAGAGATAAAACTATAAAACTGTAAGAAGGAAACAGGGATAACTTCATGACCTTAGATTTGGTGGTGGTTTCTTAAATACGGCACCAGAAGCACAAGCTACAAAGGAAAACAATGCATAAATTAGATTTCATTAAATTTAGAAACCTTAGTGCATCAAGATACTATCAAAGGAGTGAAACACAACCCACACAGAGAAAATATTTACAAATTATCTGATAAGGATCTAGTATTCAGAATAAACAACAGAAGGAAAAACTACCCAATATACAAATGGGCGAAGGATTTAAATAGACTTCTCCAAAGAAGATATATAAATGACCAACAACCACATGAGAAGATGCTGTGCATCATTAGTCATTAGGGAAATGCAAATCAAAACCACAATGAAATACTACTTTGCAGCCACTAGGATGGCCATAGTAAGGAAACGGACAGTGACAAGTGTTTGTGAGGATGCAGATAAATTGGAACCTCTGTATACTACTGATGGGAATGTAAAATGGTATAGCCATTGTGGGAAATAGTTTCTTGGTTTCTAAAAAAGTTAAGCATTGAATAACCTATGACCCAGCAATTCCTCTTGTAGATATATGACTCCCTCTCTCCCAGTTGAAGACAAGTGTTCAGACAAAAAACTTAGGCGTGAATGTTCATTACAGCTCTATTCACAATAGCCCAAAGGTAGAAACACCCCAAATCTCCATCAACAAATGAATAGATGAACAAACTGATATATCAGTACAATGGAATATTATTTAGCTATAAAAAGGAATGAAATAGGGCACCTGGGTAACCACTAAGTGGCTTAGTGTCTGCCTTCAGCTCAGGTCATCTCAGGGTCCTGGGATCGAGTCCTGCATTGGGCTCCTGTTCCACAGGGAGCCTGCTTCTCCCTCTGCCCCTTTGTCTCTGTCTCTTATGAATAAATAAATAAAATATTTTTAAAAAAAGGAATGAAATAGGGGATCCCTGGGTGGCTCAGCGGTTTGGCATCTGCCGTTGGCCCAGCACGTGATCCTGGAGTCCCAGGTTCAAGTCCCACATCAGGCTCCCTGCATGGAGCCTGCCTCTCCTCTGTCTGTGTCTCTGCCTCTCTATCTGTGTCTCTCATGAATAAATAAAATCTTTAAAAAAAAAAAAAGGAATGAAATACTGATCCATACTGTAGCATGGCTGAACCTTGAGAACATGCTAAGTCAAAGAAGCCAGACATAAGATCCACATGTTGTGTGATTTCACTGATATGAGATATTCAGAATAGACATATCCATTGAGACAAAGCAGTTAAGTGGTTGTCAGGGGCTGGGGGTAGCATAGAATGGGGATGGAGTTTCCATTTTGGCTGATGGAAAAATTCTGTAGTTAGATAGGGTTGGTGGTTGCAAAACAGTGTGGATGTACTTAATGCCACTGAATGGAATTTTTTTAAAAAAATTTTATTTATTCATGAAAGACACAGAGAGAGGGGCAGAGACATAGGCAGAGGGAGAAGCAGGCTCCCTACAGGGAGCCCGATGCAGGACTCTATCCCTGGACCCCAGGATCACACCCTGAGCCGGAGGCAGATGCTCAATCGCTGAGCCACCCAGGCATCCCTGAATTGTACATTTTAAAATGATTACAATGGGGTGCCTGGGTGGCTCAGTCTGTTAAGCATCTGCCTTTGGCTTAGGTTATGATCCCAAGGTCCTGGGATTGAGTCCCATACTGGGCTCCCTGTTCAACGGGGAGTCTGCTTCCCTCACCCTCTGCCCTTCCCCTGCTCACCCTGCTCATGCTGTCTTGCACGCTCTTTTTCTCTCAAATACATAAATGAAATCTTAAAAAAAATAAAATGATTAATATGGTAAATTATATATATATATATATATACATATATATATATATATATATACACACACAATTCACAATTTAAAAAATGTCTTGGCAAACTCATCCCACTCCAAAGTCACAATAATTATAGTCTACTTTGGGCATGTAATAAGTGATGGATACTTGGATAGCAATTACCTTCACTTGACCCAAGCTTTGGAGAACAGAGCCCATTAGGTTACCTGTATTTTGAGTGGTATCCTGGTTATTATTCCTTCTCCATTATAGTATCCCAATTAATTACAAATCTTTAAGAGTTTGCTTCAAGTAGGTTGTATAATACTTGTGTGTGTATAAAATTGTGATTTTATTTATGGTGAAATTCATGGCATCAACTACTTGTGTAGTTCGCTTAAATAAGAAAGAATATATCAATGAAAGTAATTCATTTGCAGATGCTATTTACTGTAACTTGTGTCAGGCACTCATTTTTGTCTAGGACTTTGTTCTACATCATGTTTGTCTGACTCTAGGATGAGCAATTTCCCTCTTATTTGTTCTTGGTGTCTGAGAATTTCACACTCTGGGGTGCCAATAAGACTTAAGTCTGTATTTCTTAGCTCAAAAGGTGGAATTTGAAGCTGACTCAGTGCTGTCGGATGATCCACATTCACTTATGCCCTTGACATTTTACATTGGTGAGGTTTCACTGTGTTGTCCCCTGGAAACAGGGATAATGGAAGGGTTGTGGGTGGATGGTGTTTAACTTGTTATAGTTGAGGCCAGCTCAGGAGTGATGGATCTCATGATTAAAATCATTCTGATAATTGATCATCTTATGTTTCTCTCTGTAGTGGTGCCTGTGGTGAGGTGAAGCTAGCTTTTGAGAGGAAAACATGTAAGAAAGTAGCCATAAAAATCATCAGCAAGAGGAAGTTCGCTATTGGCTCTGAGAGAGAGGCAGTAAGTACCTCTATTGGTGGATGCTCAGTGTTTTTAACACTTTTTAATGTCCCCAAATAGTTTTAGAGTGTTGTTTTTTTTTTTTTTTTTTTTTGCTTTTGTTTTTTTTTTTAAGATTTTACTTACTTGTTCATGAGGGACACACAGAGAGAGGCAGAGACATAGGCAGAGAGAGAAGCAGGCTCCCAGAGAGGAAAGCCTGATGCAGGACTCAATCCCAGGACCCCGGGATCCCATCCTGAGCTGAAGGCAGACCCTCAACCACTGAGCCACCCAGGTGCCCCATTTGTGAATTTGTATTAAACAACATTGAAAATTTTTGAGTATTGGGGCCTTAGGTGGCTCATTTGGTTAAGTATCCAAACTCGATTTTGGCTCAGGTCATGATCTCAGGGTCATGAAATTGAGCTCTGTATTGGGCTCCATGCTGGGTGTGGAGTCTGCTGAAGATTATCTCTCACTTGGGCACCTGGGTGGCTCAGTGGTTGAGCATGTGCCTTTGGCTCAGGCCATAATCCCGGGGTCCTGGGATCGAGTCCCACATTGGGCTTCCCGAGTCTGCTTCTGCCTCTGCCTATGTCTCTGCCTCTCTCTATCTCTCATGAATAAATAAATAAAATCTTAAAAAAAAAAAAAAAAGATTATCTGCCCCTCACCCCATTTTTTTTAAAAACATATTCAGCTAACCTAGAAATTTACTGATCGATAGTTTGGTTCCAAAAATATATATATATTTTAATGAACTAGATTTATTTATTTATTTATTTATTTATTCATTTATTCATTCATTCATTCATGATAGAGAGAGAGAGAGAGAGAGAGAGAGGCAGGAGACACAGGCAGAAGGAGAAGCAGGCTCCATGCAGGGAGCCCGACGTGGGACTTGATCCGAGGATTCCAGGATCGCGCCCTGGGCCAAAGGCAGGCGCTAAACCGCTGAGCCACCCAGGGATCCCTCCAAAAATATTTTGTTATACATAATAACATACCTAGCAAAGTGTCCTGTGTCCCAAGTTCCATTCCATGTCCTCCCCACCCCCTCCACCCCAGTGTTACAAATTTTTACAATACATAAAAGGGAATTGGGGGGAAAAGCAACTCAGCCATATCCCTACCACTGCAATTCCACAGCTGTTTCCAGTTTTCTGTTTCCTTCTAGGGCTTGTTCATACAGATTTGCATTTTTAGATGGTTGAAATCATATTGTATATACAGTTTTGTATTCTGCTTTTCCTTATGAGCATTAATGCATAAACTTTCCCCTAATAGATGCTTTTTGGTGATTGAGCCTCTATTTCATGAACTTTATTATAATTATTCACCCATTGCTCTGATCATTTACATTTCTAATTCTTTGCCCTTCCTGATAACAAAACAGTGACTATCTTAGCATCTACAGATTTTTAAAAATCTGAATTAAATTATTTAATAGTCTCTGTATAGTAGCCATTCATTTTATTACATTTTCTCTAATATGTATTTACTGCATTGGTGAAATGGTCAAATATACTGGTGTTTTAACACATGATCCAACAAAGTAATGTAAAGTGAGGTCTCTAATCATTTTTTCCTTTGTGGCCATCTGTTTCTGGCCATTATACTTTAACATTCTTTAAAGATCGATACTCCCACACCCACACCCCAAAGACAATGCCATTCTCACATGGCAAGAGCAATTTCCTTTATGTGGTCACTTTGTTGTAGATCCTTTTCCCTTGTGATTCCAGATTTGTTTCCCGTTTTGAGGGGAAGAAAATACCTATCAGGTTCTTAATGACTTGGAGTAAAATTTTACTTCTTAATTTCATCTTTCAAATCAGATTGGACTCTTTTAGACTGCTCTATCATCAGAGTACGCCCTGACTTGGTAATGAGTTTAGCAGCTTACAGGAAGAGGCAGGCTTTTAAAATTAAACATCTGGATTTCTTAGCTGAAGTCCATTTTACATAAATATGTAATTCTATATCCTCCTCATTTTGGAGGGTGTAGCCCATGAGGCTGAGTAACTTGATTCATCCTTTTGGAATTGCAGCAGAGAGCAACTATAGTCCCCTGATGCTTACTCTTGTTGGTGTCTCAGGAAATATGTTAGCCTGTAGTAACTTGGAACCTGTGTCTTCTCCATTATTAGAAATTTGGGTTGGGGGCACCTGGGTAGCTCAGTAGTTGAGCATCTGCCTTCGGCTCAGGTCATGATCCTGGGATTGAGTCCCACATCGGCCTCCCACAGGGAGTCTGCTTCTCCCTCTGCCTATGTCTCTGCTCCTCTCTCTATGTCTCTCATGAGTAAATAAATAAAATCTTAAAACAAAACAAAAAAAAAATTGGCTTGATGTTTTCCTTTTACAAGTTAATTGAATAACTCTTGTCTTTGTTTGCTGTATCATTTTTATGAGTATAAAGAATTCCACAGCCAGAGAGACAGAGCTTACAACTAATATTACATTGTATATTAATTAACTGGAATTCCAATAAAAACTCAGAGAGAGAGAGAGAAAGAAAGAGCGAGCTTACCAGGTAAGTGTGAGAACAATAGAAGCACACTTGTTTCTGGTTGTGAGAACTGGAGCAGGTGGCTTCCTTTCTCTGAGCCTCAGTTACTCCATCTGTGAAATGGGGATAAATATAGAACCCAAGTTCATTTTGGGATTATGAGATTTCTGTAAGATGACTATTTAAAAGAGGTTGGCATAGCACCTATCCGTTTAATGAATGCTTACTATTTGCCAGGCACTTCACAGGGTGATTTTAGGTGAGTGATTTCTTCCACCTCTAAGCCTTGAGTTGTTTGTATGAGTAGTACTGGGTGTGGAACTCATGCAGCTTTTACTCAACTAAGTTGTAACTGTTTTCTAAATATTGACTATCATTATTATTAACAAAATTTAATGTTATTCCCTTTATCCAAGGATCCAGCTCTCGATGTTGAAACAGAAATAGAAATTTTGAAAAAGCTAAATCATGTAAGTATTGCTGTAAAATATGACTCATTCTTACTTTCATTTCTCTGAAAATATGGGAAGAATACAAAGTATCTTAATTTAATAAAGCTAGTATTAACTTGGATTCCTTAATTGTGTGTATGTGCCTATGCCTGTGTGTGTGCGTGTGTACATGTGTGGGTACACATGCATGGGTGTGTGTGTTTAGTTGTAATTTAACTGGGAGAAGCTTTACCCTGAAATTTTATAAAGATTTCAGATTAACTGATATTTCCACTGAGTGAGTTTTTCACCAAAACACATAGTTTTCTAAATATTTTATCTGATAGGGGTTTGATCAACTGATTATGTTTGGGAAGACATTGGTAATTTGGTTTAATTATATCTCAAGTTTCAGTACCTCTGAATACCTTTTGATGGTGGTGAGCCCACTGATCTCAATGGGTATAGTTACTATCTTTTGTGTAATGATGACCTTGTCTCACTGGAAAGTGAATCTGTCTTTTTAGAAATGAGAAGAGAAGAGCACCTGGGTGGCTCAATGGTTGAGTGTCTGTCTTCAGCTTAGGGTGTGATCCCGGGGTCCTGAGATGGAGTCCCACATTGGGCTCCCATGTCTTCCTCTGCCTATATCTCTGCTTCTCTCTCTGTGTCTCCCATAAGTGACTTAAAAAAAAAAAAAAAGAGGAGTTGTGATCTTATCCCATCTTCCTTTTTATTGTTCTTTCTGTTTCTTCATTAATTCATGAGCCCCCATGAAGTCATGAGCTAGTTTGGCACTGGAATTAAAACTTGCAATAAGACCTTTAGTCTCTAGCTAAAGATGATCTTACTCTGGTTCTTTGGGGGGGGGGGGAGGTAGTGAGGGCAGAGGGGAGAGGGTGAGAGTCTTAAGCAGGCTCCATTCCCAGCAAGAAGCCTGATGCTGGGCTTGATCCCACAACCCTGAGATCATGACCTGAGCAAAAATCAAGAGTTGGACACTTAACCAACTAAGCCACCCAGGCGCCCCAATCTTATTCTGGTTCTTAACCTTCAAACAAAAAAAAAGATTTATTTTCCCTTCTCTCACCTCCTCAAATCCCCGAAACAATAAATAGAAATTAAGAACAGAATCACTGCCGTCAACACAATAGTTCAAGAGGGTCTTTGAGAACCCAGTGAGTGCATCTGAACCCAGAAGAATCTGAGTAGCCAGCGTCTTGACTTGGCTTTCTTCTAATTCCCTTGTAACTTCCTCCTCTTCCCTGAATTAGCCTCCCCGCCCCCCACAAGTGATCTGGACTGTCTTGTTAAAGAGAGGAGCCCTCTCATTTTCTGGGGTGGGGTTGGTTCAAACATATGCTTAAGATAAACACTTCGAATTCTCAGGGAATTTTCTTCTTATGTCATAGGATCCCCAAACATAACATTTATACAAATCCAATGTCCACTGCAGTCAAGAGGAATTTAGAACCCTCAAAAAAGATCCCTGGAGATAATTTCCTGGCGGTTTACAAGGGCATGTGGAAAGGTCTTGGAAATTATATATGGGCTCATGAGTGCATTTAGGGGATAATGAGTAGAGCCTGATAGCCCAACAGAGCCTGGCAATTGGAGCCAGGCAGTGATTCAATCAGTTGTTAGACACTTACTGTGCCAGCCTGTTTTCTAAAGCCTGGGTGGTGATGAGCACAGATGGGCTTGGCTCTCCTCCTTCTATGGTTTCAGCCTAGTGGAGAGACAGACCTGGGTTCCCAATCCCATTTCTCTTATCTCCTGGGTCTGAGAAGGTCACTTTACTTTTCAGAGCCTCTGTTTGCTCATCTGTGCAGTGGAGACAATGAGGGTACATACCTTAAAAGTCAGTGTAGGAATTTGATGGGATGTGCTTGCCAAGCTTTCTGCGTGGAGAACACACTTGAGCAACGACAGCGATCTGTCATTCTCTAAACTGTTCCCTGTATGATCTAAGTGGAGGGTTTAGGGTAGTAGCCTCTGGTTCACGAGAGACATCTTCAGCCATGACCTGCCACCAGTGAATGATACTAGAGGTGGTGGCACCTAGAGGAGGCGGTGTCTGCAGGTTCGGACTGCCAGGACCTTCTTGTGCTCCACTAGCTCCCCTACCCAGCTGTTCCCAGGTGGGCCCTGGCCCTGCCGGATGAAGCCAGCAGAACCAAGCAGCTCTCATTCATTCCTCTGATCTCCTGTTCCTTTTCCATGTGTGGCTTTTCTTCTGCTTCTTCTTTATTTTTGTCAGGGTAATCATATGCATATAATCTCTAGAGAGTCAAATCTTGCTCAAAGTTTATACACAGACTGTAGCTCTGTAGCCCCCCAAACCTCCCCAACAAACATTTAAAAACTTTTTAAATCCAACTTATCCCCATATTTCTATATAATATGCATAAACTGCTGCCTGTTGATTTATCAATTTTAGATAGCCTGTTGCCTTCCTGTTATATGAGACTTCTAGTTCTCCTCTCCTTTCTGTTCCTCTCAATATAATACTACAGTACATATCCAGTGTCTTCATTATTGGGACAAGAACAAATGGTCAGCAGAGCAAGTATATCCTATGGTCATAGGTAAGGAGTGGTGGAGCTGGGATGCTCTCAGCCTTACTCCTATGGCTGTGTGTGCCATGACCAAAATGTGGCTGGCGGAGTCTACCTAAGTGGGTGGGGCTTCTATTATTGCTGTTGTTTGTATTAATCTGGGCAGCATATGAATGTCTCTTGTGTGCAGTTGGTCTGCTGAGTGTTGGTCCTCGAAAGATGAATAAGACTTGACTCAGCTGATGAAGTGCCTGATGGGAGGAGACCCATAGTGGGTGTTACTTTCCTTTTTTTTTTTCCCCTCCTAGAGCTTACAGTGGGGAGACAGAAATTAAAGATGCAGCATGAGGCAACACAGATAAGAACTAATGCAGGGCACTGGATGCATTCTGAGGGTGACATTTGAACTGGGGCCTGATGCTGGAGGCCAGGTGTGCCCAGAGGGCGGGATCACCCGGCAGGAGCATGGCGAGCCACATGGGACATTGGGAAAGAACCCTGGGAGTCTAGGGCAGGTGGGGTGTTTTGTGGTCTAGAGAGAGGGATGCAGGAGATGGGGCTACCGTGGTGGGTAGGCTGGGTCTCCAGGGTTTGCTGATCTCTGCTGAAATGTTGGATTTCCAAAGGTTTTTTCCTTCTTGTCTTACTTTCCGCCTTTCTTCTCTTTCCTTCCTTCCCTTCCTCCTGATTGGTCTCCCCCTCTCCTTCATTTAAATATTTTAAAATTAGGGCTCTGGCTGGCTGGCTCAGTCTGTAGAATATACAGCTCTTGATCTCAGAGTTGTGAGTTTGAGCCCCAGGTTGGGTGTAGAGATTACTAAAAAACCTTAAGAATTAAAAAAAAAAATTTATATACGTGTGTGTGTGTGTGTGTGAGCAAGAGACAGTACTATATATATATATATAGTATTTGATACATGAAAAGCAATAAATATAAATTATGAACCAAACCAACACTTTTGAACTCCCCATTCAACTTAAGAAAGAAAACTTGACCATACAATTGAAGTTACTTCATACACTTTGAAGTTCTTCATGATTTGCTTTTTCCCCTTGGCATCATGTTTTCAGGATCCAGTGTGCTGGGTGGGGGAAGCAATGGGGGATCCATTCACTGCTGTATAATAGTTTATCATGGGAAGCTACCACTTGGGGAGAATTTTAATCAGAGCAAAAGGTGTGATGAAATTTGCTTTGCAGAGTGAGCACTCTGGTGAATTTTGCTATTCTTTAATCTGAAATCTAGAAATTGTGTAACTGTCTTTAATTCTGATTAAAGCTGTAGTCCTCCGGGTGGGGCATGACCCTGACAGATATTTACCACATCTCTTACTTACCCAGACCACTGAGCTCTACTATCTATCCTTTGTACTGCAAAACAATAGGTGTGCTTTCTTTCTTTCTTTCTTTCTTTCTTTCTTTCTTTCTTTCTTTCTTTCTTTCTTTCTTTCTTTCTTTCTTTCTTTCTTTCTTTCTTTCTTTCTTTCTTTCTTTCTTTCTTTCTTTCTTTCTAAGATTTTATTTATTTACTCATGAGAGACACAGAGCGAGAGGCAGAGACACAAGCAGAGGGAGAAGCAGGCTCCATGCAGGGAGCCCGACGTGGACTCAATCTTGGGTCTCCAGGATCACGCCTGAAGGCAGGCGCTAAACTGTTGAGCCACCCAGGGATCCCCCTTTTTTTCTTTACTGTATCCATGCTGCATTGATCAGAGACCACAAACTATCAGCTATAGGGGTGTGTTTGTGTGTCTTTGTGTCTTCTTTACCCCCACATAGCCTTTCAGAGTTCTTATAAAACTGTTATTTCCTTCTTCCATTGAGAAATGGGAGGATCTTACCACAATGGAGTCCCCATACTCCTGTGGTTCTAGTTGTATGGAGCTGAACAGCCTTGCTGTGTGGTGTCATGGCTGGGCTCCCCACCTGGCCTGCTTCTCTTTTCACTAGTGTTAGGCTCTTCCAGGTTCCTTAAGTGTCCTTAATTACCCGAGCTCTGGGGCAGTGAGGAGGAATGCTGGGAAGAGACTGGCCTGCCTTCCTTTGTGCCATCCTCGTGTGTGAAACCTGAACCAGTCCCTTGCCAGCTTGGTAGAAGGGAGGGTTTCGTAAGCCCATTCTCACTGAGGAACCAGCTAAATGCTGTTCTGCCTTTTCTGCTATATGAACTTCAAAGTTTCTTGAGGCAGGGGACCAAATGCCCAAGTACTGCTCCTGTGATTTTCCTCTTGGGAGCGCTTCTCACTACTTTTCCTCTTCTTCCTCTTAGCCTTGTATCATCAAGATCAAAGACTTTTTTGATGCCGAAGATTATTATATTGTTTTGGAATTGTAAGTAATAAACTTTTCTATTTGTTTCCATTTAAGAGCTTATAAACCACCAAAAAAATCTAATGCTGGCTTGCATTCTCTCATACTGGGGACCCTCAATATATGTATGTGGTGGGGGGGCTCACAAAGTGTACATGTGGGGTTAGTGTTGATTCTGAAATTCCTCCAGTGTTTCCAAAGGCACATGGCTTAGAGGTTCCAGGCTCTGGGTCTGAGGCCTGAGTTTGAAGCTCACTCTGCAGGTGACTGCCTGTGAGTTAGTTTATTTCATATCTCTGAATCTTATTTTCCTAGTGTTGAGGGGGTGGTAATAATGATACCCCCATGCCCAGAGTCATAAGAATTAAATACTGTGAGGGATGGAAAGTGCCCAGCAGAGCACCTGGCACACATAGTTGCTCAAATATGGGTGGGTTTTAATTCTTCTGAAATACCTGCCTGAGTGGATCTTTCTGCTTAGGTGGCATGGTGATACCCGATTATCTTTTCAGTGCTGATTTACTTGCTGGTTTATTTCAGTAACCACAAAATCCTGTTTTCTATGGTGTGACCAAAATAATTTATTGTCTTATCCCTGGAAGAGGCCTATCTGGATCCTCATTCCTGCATAAATATGTAGTGTTTGTGGGAGCGGCTGTTGTTGTGACAGGAAAGGCTTTGCTCCTGAGTGGCACTCCGTGGTTAAGTGGGTTTACTGGTAAGATTTTATAGTAAACAGCCTCAATTATAGCACTAGGAAAGACTGGACTACCCTTGTGGTGTATAAGGGAGTATCTGTTGCTGTCTGACTAGACCAACTTAAAACAGTGCAATAACAATAGGATAACAATCGCTGATATTAATGAAGTACTTACTATGAGCCAATTTCTGCTCTAAGCACCTCACATGGAGTGATTCATTTACTCTTCATAACAGTCATCCAGGTTACTTACAAGTTACTGATGGGTTACTATTTTTAGTCAGGAAACTGAAGTTCAGAGGGATTGAATAACCCTGCCAAGCATCCACATTGTGGCAGGTGCCTTATCTACATTAGTTATCTCAACTTTCAGAACAGCCATTGAGGGGTGGGGTGGGGAGATTATCCCTATTTTTTAAGAGGCCAAGAGGTTACATAACTTGCCCAAAGTCCTACAGCTGGGAAGTGGTGGAGCTGGGGTTCCAACCCCTGTTGTCTGATTTCGGGCTCCTGCTTGCTGCTCTATCCCAGCCACAGAATTACTGGGGTGTGTGATGAAAATGCAAACTCATGGGCTCCACCTCTAGTCTACTGAGTCAGATTCCTAAAAGCTCCCAAGTGTGTGGGGTACCCACTGCCCATTCCTTTTGTCTTTCCCTGTTCCTTTGTTTCCAATGAGGATGTCTTCATTATGGAGAGGAGATTTATTACCTCATTGCTTTAAAAAATGGGAGTCCTCGTGAGTGAATAAAAAAGGCAGTTCTTTGCTTGGTCTGAAAGAGTTTGTTTTTGTTATTGTCTTTCATCAAGTGAGTTTCCCTCCAGAAACAAAACCCCTACTTTGCCTGTGTGTTTCAGGATGGAAGGAGGAGAGCTGTTTGACAGGGTGGTGGGGAATAAGAGGCTGAAAGAAGCTACGTGCAAACTCTATTTTTACCAGATGCTCCTGGCTGTACAGGTAAGAGAAGCCCTCGGTTCTTTTGACAACCTACCTACTTGTAGGTGAATTATTCCCTAAGTTAGGCAGAAAGCAAAGGATGGTGGATAAAACCTGGAGAGCAGATAGTCTGTGCTTATGTTGTTCTGTTCTTGGCAAAAACATCCCACCCCTTTGACTCAGACGAGAAAGCTCTTGCCGGGAAGCTTAAGCAACAGTAAGGAGAGTTACAGAAATAAACACATGGCCCCACGTGTCTTCTCTTTTAAGTTGGAAGTATATCGGAGGTGCACTGATCTCTACTTCAGCCTGAACCTTGCAGAAACCCCCCTTACCTGCTGGGGGTTGAGGGGGGCAGGTGTAGATTAAGGCTGGCAAGGTGGGGTGGTTGTGATGGACGGATCGCTCCCCCATGGTGCAATGCGAGGTGGCCCCTTAGGTGCAGCATCCTGTTCACTGCAGCAGGTAGGTGGGCAGGCATGTGTACTGCCTTCTCTGTTCTGTGAAAGTGTTGCATGGAGGAACAGCTGATGGCACGCTGCCTGCTTAGAGGAACATCACCCTTTGAAAACAAATTTAGGGGACGCATGAGTGGCTCAGTGGTTGAGTGTCTGCCTTCTGCTCAGGGCGTGATCCTGGGGTCTCGGATTGAGTCTAACATCGGGTTTCTTGCAGGAAGCATGCTTTTCCCTCTTCCTATGTCTCTGCTTCTCTCTGTGTCTCTCATGAATAAATGAATAAAATCTTAAAAAAAAAAATTAGCTGTGGCAATTCTCCACCAAGATTTCTTCCTTTGAAGACCTACTCTTAGTGATTGGGAGCACTCTCCTGTTGAGTGGGTTTGAGGGAGATTTTCCTGGGCTGATTCACCCGTTTGCCCTCCCTGGGGGTTTTGACAGTTATCTTTCCCAAGGATGTTTTGGAAGGATTTTTGTTCCAGGCCAGAGGGGCATCCAGATAAATTGAAGTCCATTAGCATCTAACTAGTGCTTTACTCTCTTTAATGATTTATTTTCTCCCTTATATCATACCAAGAATATTAAGATGAACTGAGTGCAGATCAGTGGATGTGGGAATTTTTTTCCCTAAAGAGATGACTTTGTGTATAAAAATGGTGAACACACAAACATCAACATTGTATTGCAGATAGAGCTTTTGAAGATGAACTTTTAGTCTTTGTGTTGGAATATGTGAATTCTGGGTATTTAAACAGATAATTTACCGTTATGTACTTTACAGTGGCTTTTAAAAAATACTCTCAGGGAAAAATGACCAAATACATTATTTTGGTGGAATTTTATGGCTTATTTTAATAAGATCTCAATATACTTTTATCACTTATTTACATTTTTATTGAAACTGATACCTTGTATTTCTGGCAGTGTGAAGGGATATTTATTATTTTGAAGAGTGAAATAAACAGTCTACTGTCATAAGTGGCATTTTTCACTTTTTCTGATCAAGAGTTGAATGCTGTACTGACTGAGCCAGCCAGGTGCCCCTAAAGATTTTCTTGAAAACAAATTTGTGGGGCACGTGGGTGGCTCAGTCAGTTAAGCATCTGCTTTTGGTTCAGGTCATGATCATGGGGTCCTGGGATCAAGGCCTTCATGGGGTGCCCTGCCTCAGCAGGGAGTCTGCTTCCTCTCCCTCTGCCCTTCCCCTTGCTTGTGATCTCTCTTCTCTCTTGTGAGTACTCTCTCTTTCTCTCAAATGAATAAATATAATCTTTAAAAAAAAAAAAAAAAACCCCAGACAGGGATCCCTGGGTGGCTCAGTGGTTTGGCGCCTGCCTTCAGCCCAGGGCATGATCCTGGAGACCTGGGATTAAGTCCCATGTCGGGCTCCCTGCATGGAGCCTGCTTCTCCCTCTGCCTGCGTCTCTGCCTCTTTCTCTCTATCTCTCATGAAGAAATAAATAAAAATCTTTAAAAACAAAACAAAACAAAACAAAAAAAAAAAAAAACAACCAGACAAACCCAGGGGTGCCTGGGTGGCTCAGTAGTTGAGAATCTGCCTTTGGCTCAAGGTTGTGATCCTGGGGTCCTGGGATCAAGTACCACATCTGGCTCTCCATGGGAAGCCTGCTTCTCCCTCTGCCTGTGTGTCTGTCTGTCTCTCATGAATAAATAAAATATTTTAAAAAATAAAAAACAAACATAGAAAATAAATTTGTAAACATTAAGCCGTTTACCCAGTAGTTTTCTATGATTTGGGGGAACATGATTGTAAGTAACCTGGCTTATGATTTCACCGAGCTGTAAAGGTTTGTGTATGTGTGTGTGTGTGTGTGTGTGCGCGCGCGCACGCGCACATGTGTGTGTTTTTCTGTGTGTCTTCACTCACATACCTACTCTAAATCCAAGGCATGCCTCCCTTTCTGTGTAGTACCTTCATGAAAATGGCATTATACATCGGGACTTAAAGCCAGAGAATGTTCTACTCTCATCTCAAAAAGAGGACTGTCTTATAAAGGTAAGATATTTATGTTCTGTATGTGGCCACTCCAGTAGATTTTTGTTCATAGACTTATAAAATTTATCAAGTAAAAAGTGGGAACATAAAAAGGTACAGAATTTGACCATTCCACTATTAGCAATCATTTTAGCGATTAGGTGGTATTGCTCTGGTCCAGATTCTAATGAGTATTTATTGAACTCCACTGTATACACACCACTTTTATTCAGAAAGGAAAGAGGTGTCTAGATGGATGAGACAATCCCATCCACTCTCTTCCCCTGCTTTCTAGGGCAACATGCTTCCCAAGCCTGGTTTCACTATAGAATTTCCTATTAATTAAAAAAAAAAAAAAGTCATGACACCTAAGCTGCATCTCAGAATTGCTGAAGGTGGCACCCAAGTGTGAGTATTTTGTCCAAGCTCCTCAGGAATTCCAGTGTTGAGATTGGTTGAGAAACTAGGGTCTAAGGAAAACTGGGTAACTAATTAGTGCCCTAGGGTCTGGGTTAGATAAGGGATAAACCTTTTGTAAGGTTACGAGAGCCACAGATAAGTTGTAGAAAAAACCTTCTGCTTCCTTGGGTTGGAAATTTTAATTTCAGCAAAATTAAATTTAATTTGCAGTGTTAAAGTTATAGATTCCAGATTAATAGTAGGCATGAACCATATAGGATATGAACTGATCTAGCCCACATGCCTTTTAGGATTGGCAGACTATGTTAATCTTTTTTTTTTTTTTTTTTTATGACACCATTAAAAATGGTACCCTTTTGTCCTTAATTTTAGATTACTGATTTTGGGCAGTCTAAGATTTTGGGGGAGACCTCTCTCATGAGAACCTTATGTGGTACTCCCACCTACCTGGCTCCTGAGGTTCTTAATTCCTTTGGGACTGCTGGATATAACCGAGCGGTGGATTGCTGGAGTTTAGGAGTTATTCTTTTTATTTGGTAAGAAAAGTTTCATTGCTTCAGCGTCTGGTTGTAGGTATTTAGGTGAAATCAAAAATGTGTCCAGGTAGAGAGCTTGTGTTTAATTTGAGTGACTTTTTTTGACCATTGATTTAAAGAAAAATCTAGATGTCTGAATGCCACTGAGAATATAACTTGATTTCTTTTCCTTTTTCTCTTTACCAATATTAAGCCTTAGTGGGTACCCACCTTTCTCTGAGCATAAGACTCAAGTGCCCTTGAAGGATCAGATCACCAGTGGAAAATTCAACTTCATTCCTGAAGTCTGGGCAGAGGTCTCAGAAAAGGGTATGGATATGAAAGGGTTAAGAATTTGTGGTTTCTAAAAAGTGTGTGTACTGTGGTGGAAATTTCTTTTTACATTCTGTTTTGCTTCTCCTGTTAATTTTTATTTTCTGTTGTTTGTTTTGCACCTCTTGAGGGGCAAAGGAAGTTAAGAACATGGGCTCCAGGACCAGGCTGGCTGAGGCTCATATTTTCGGTCTGCTACTTTTTAGCTATGTGACCTTAAGCAAGTTACTTAACCTCTCTGAGTTACCCTTTCCTTTGAATGTAAAGGGGGTACAGTAAACCCCTACCTTAAAGGGGTTTTGTGAGAGAAAGTGTAACCTGAGCAAGTGCCTGGTACCTACTAGTGTACAAAATAATAAGTAACTTTTCAGTTACAAAGTCTCCTTTGAGTGAGTAAGAGCCTAAGTAGTTACTTTGTGTTTTAGAATTTAAAAGTATAACTTTGTAATTCTCAAAAGGAGAAGTAGAAAATAAAACTAAATGTCAGGTTATGTAACAATTTTGTTGTCTTAGAATGTCAAAGGAATAATATTGTTGCAACATAAAAGCCAGCCTCCGCTTGTTGCTTGCTGTCAAGCTTTGTTTCTGCCAAGCCTGCAGTTCCGAGGAGCCTGATGCTGGCTGAGAAACTCTCCCTGTCCATCCATGGGTCTCAGGGAGAGTTGGCTGAGCATCCTGAGCATTTCAGAACTAGGTAGAAGTTCAGATTTAATTAGTTTGAACTTGAGTCCAGCAACGAGGGAGGGGACAGGGAGCGTTGAAGAGGTGGTGATGTGTGAGCAAGGAGAGATGGGGGCATTGTGGTCATTCCTGGTGTTCTCTGAGAGCTCTGAATACAGAGTGAGAGGACTGGGTGGGGTGGGGGTGGGGGCTGCCCACCACACCTGGTGACTTGTAATGACCTTAGTCCCCCGTCTTTCTGGATGTTGGCCTGTGATTCTGGTATACTTTAATTTTGCTGATTTAATGTACCTGCCTTTTCCACTGTGGTTTGATATTTGATTATCTTATTGCTTTAGCCCTGGATCTTGTCAAGAAGTTGTTGATGGTGGATCCAAAGGTGCGTTTTACAACAGAAGAAGCTTTAAGACACCCGTGGCTTCAGGTGGGTTAGGACAGTGCTTGCTAGCATAAAATATATAGGCAGCCCTCAGTGGTGCCTGAGGGATAAAGGAAGAAGTTGGAAACCTGTTTGCCTTGTTGAGACTGTTTAATGTGCACTTGCTTTAGAATGAGCTTTCGATGTATCAGGTATGTTTATGTGTGTATATGGGTCATGAGTGTAGGTGTGTCTTTGGGTATAACCTTTTTTTGTTTTGTTTTGTTTTGTTTAAAGATTTTATTTATTTATGAAAGACCCAGAGAGAGAGGCAGACACATAGGCAGAGGGAGAAGCAGGCTCCCTGTGGGGAGCCCAATGTAGGGTTCGATCCCAGGATCCCAGAATCACCACCTGAGCCACCGAGGTGCCCTGAGTATAACCTTTTAAAATTAACTTGTGGGTCCTGGGACGGCCAAGCTCACTTTATGGCCTGTCCTGGTCCCACTTGGGTTCCCTGAGTCTGCAGTTGGGTTCTGGTACTTTGAGAGGTGGTTCTAGCGTGGAACCTCCGCCACAACCTGACTCATGCCAGCCTCTTCTATCAGTCAGGTGGGATGGGCTGCATTCCAGCTGTCTTCAACCTTAATTAAGTCATGGGAGCAGGGGAAGGAGGAGGAGGAGGAGGGTAGCCTCTCTGGGGTATAATCTGGTTATTTCCCAAGCCCGAGTAATTGGGCATACAGAGGCCCACTTATTTTTGGTGAGTAAACATGCTGTTAATACAGACTGTCACCTGCACTTTCAAGTCTCTATTACCTATGTGTCCCTGCCAGGGATTGTGGCTGTTGTTTGATTATACCCTGACCTCATTCTAGCTGCCAGACTCAGAAGTCCTTTGTGGCTTTGCTGGGCTAATCTTTTACTGCGTGGGCCAGGTTTTCTGATGGATGTCAGGCCTTTTGTTAAATGCAGCTCCATTCAGCGCAGCCTTACCCCTCTTTGTTAATTTCCATTTGGTCTGTTTCCTGTAGGGATGGGGAACTTTACCAGCTAGCTTGAGCTAGAGGCTCAAGTACTCTGGGGATTACTGGTCTGGGAATTCCTTAGGGCCATCCAGTTTCAGCACTGTGCTTCTGGGACTCTGGGAAGACTGTCCCTATTCTTTCTCTGTTCCAGCCCTCCATACCTAACGGTTTTTGCTCAGGCCAATTCAGGTTGAGAACAACAAATCCTTAAAAGAAAAAAAAAGTAGATAGATTTGTTTGGGATATTACCCTGGAAACAGCAGTCTCCCCCCAGAAGAAATCTGTCAGATGATTTAGCACTTAATAGACCACACAGATTTGAAACAGCAGGACCCTGGAGAAAAGGAATTTGGAAACAAAGGGTGCCTTTGCATGTGGGGATTTAATTTTGATGAAAAAGAAAAACATGCCTCTTGGCTCTTTTTATGTGCCCTAATAGGGAAACTCTTGGGGCCAGATGTGGAGGTGGAGGAACTGTGCTAGTCTTGGAAAAAAAAAAAAAAAAGAAGAAAATAGAGCTTGCCAGTTAGGCCAGGGAACAGGGCTTGTAGCTGCTCGAAATTTATGAACGTGCGTAACCTATTTTTCTTGTTCTGTTTGTCTCAAAAGAAAACCGTTACTAACAACTGATGAAAAGGTGAAGTTCAGCCCTGCCACAGGGGTCTCACTGGAATACTCTTTCGTCCACATTTTGTTTTTGCTGCAAAAGGGTGGAATGAACACAGACTGTGGACAAGAATGCAGACACTGCCCACGTTAATCATCTGCTAGTGATAGTTTAGGTTTTATTTGGGGAATATTTCAGTGGTTTTGAAGAAGCCAAATGGTTTTGTGGGTCTGGCCCTGGACTGAGTGTTTGGAATGTGAGTTCTAGTCTCTCTTGTTCTTAATAGTGCAGTTTGGGGAACATCCTTTATATCATCCTATGACATCCTATATATCCACATTTTGGTCTCAAATTAAGTTCCTGAAATAGAGAACTCCTTCCTGCTTGCCTTTGAGGTATTTTACAATTTAAATTTTTTAAAAATATTTTATTTATTTATTCATAAAAGACACAGGTAGAGAGAGAGAGGCAGAGACACAGGCAAAGGGAGAAGCAGGCTCCATGCAGGGAGCTGGACATGGGACTCAATCCCAGGACCCTGGGATCAGGACCCGGGCTGAAGGCGGCGCTAAACCGCTGAGCCACCTGGGCTGCCCACAATTTAAATTTTTGAATAGATTGTAGACATCTCAAGGAAGGGTGTTTACAAATACACATTGCTACCTGTGGCACATAATGAGCTCCTTTTCCGTATTATTGCTAATTGATGACTTAAAAAAAAATTTTTTTTAAAGATTTTATCTATTTATTCATGAGAGACACAGAGAGAGAGAAGAGAGAGAGGGAGAGGCAGAGACACAGGCAGAGGGAGAAGCAGACTCCATGCAGGGAGCCTGACATGGGACTCCATCCCAGGTCTCCAGGATCAGGCCCTGGGCCAAAGGTGGTGCCAAACCGCTGTGCCACCCGGGCTGCCCCCCTTTTTAAAAGTTTCTGGGCGGCCTCGGTGGCGCAGCAGTTTAGTGCCACCTGCAGCCCGGGGTGTGATCCTGGAGACCCAGGATCGAATCCTGAGTTGGGCTCCCTGCATGGAGCCTGCTTCTCCCTCTGCCTGTGTCTCTGCCTCTCTCTCTCTCTCTCTGTCTATCATGAATAAATAAATCTTTAAAAAAATAAAAATTTTAAAGAAAGATTTATTTATTAGAGAGGGCATGTATGCACATGTGCATGCAGAAAACACACACACACACACACACACACACACACACACACACGGAGGAGCAGCTAGAGATGGACAAGCAGACTCCATGCAGGGAGCCCGATGGGGGACTACTCAATCCCAGGTCCCCACGATCACGCCCTGGGCCGAAGGCAGGCGCTAAACCGCTGAGCCACCTGGCTGCCCGACTTGTTTTAAATACAGGTCTAAATAAGCTTGTGGGGAGTTCTGTTTGGCTGTACTGAAGACCTGCCATACAGGGTGTTGCCATGTGGTTCTGTTTCATTTGTGCACTCATTCTTTCAGAGGACAGTTAATGAGCTCTGTCAATGAGTAGATACTGGGGACACAAGAGTAAGAGGAGTCCTTCCCTTGGGCAGTTGACCGTCTGGGTGGGGGCCAACCCTGACCATAGTCACAATAGGACAGTGGGACATGTGTGGCAATAGGGGTAGGTGCAGAGTATGGGGGGGATCCTCAGAATGAGATAGGGCCACAATCCATTGGGCTTCAGGTACTTGCAGTTCATACAGTATGAATAACTTCTAAAGGCTGAGTGATCTGGGGATGACATGATTGCATAGTTTGCTAGAGCTGCTGTAACAAAATAGCACAGACTAAGTGGCTTAAACAACAGAAATTTATTTCCTCACAGTCCTGGAGGCTAGAAATCCCAATTTCAAGGTGTCAGCACATTGGGTTTCTCCTGAGGCCTCTCTCCTTGCCTTGCAGATGGCTGTCTTCTCTCTGTCCTTACATGGTCTTTTCTCTTTGCTCACATCCCTGGTGTCTCTTTCTCTTCTTATGAGGACATCAGTCCTATTGGATCAGAATCCCACCCTAATATAGCCTCATTTTAACTTAATTGCCTCCCTAAAGGCCCAGTTTCCAAATAGTCATTGGTGGTTACTATTTCAACATTTGAATTTAGGGGGCAGAGGTGGACACGGTTTAGTCACAATGGGGGACAGCATTTTCAATGTTGATTGAGTCCCTCTATATGGAGGTCCCTGTGCCTTTTACAGTGCCTGGCACCTAAGGCTGCTCAGGAAGTATTTGTTCACTGAGTGAATGAGAAAGGAGGGTGAGTTGGGATCCCTGGGTGGCGCAGCGGTTTGGCGCTTGCCTTTGGCCCAGGGCGCGATCCTGGAGACCCGGGATCGAATCCCACGTCAGGCTCCCGGTGCATGGAACCTGCTTCTCCCTCTGCCTATGTCTCTGCCTCTCTCTCTCTCTATCTCTCTGTGACTATCATAAATAAATAAAAAATTAAAAAAAAAAAAAAGAGAAAGGAGGGTGAGGTTGATGGGCAGGAAGGCAAGGAGGGCATTCCCAGTGAAGGCTGTGAGCAGGAATAGAAGGAAATAGGGGAAGGAATTTTGAGAGTGGCATTGTGTAGGAAGCGAGATCCTAAGGGAGATTGTGGATCAGAACCAGATGAACGTGGTGCTTTCAGAATGGGCAGTGGGGTGCTATCCTGAGTGCTGCAGTAAACGGTGATAGAAGCAGGTGATTCAGCTATTAGATATAGAACAGGTGAGTTAATCCTCAAGCACGGCAGTTTTTCTGTACGTGTCAAACTGCTACATATTGGAGGTCTTCCCTCCTGTGTCCTCTGCCCTTACCCACTGTAGTGCTCTTAGCTAAGTGGGAAGAGTGGGAAGGGGTTGGGCGGCAAGGTACACGGGGTTTTGGAATCAGCTAGCTGTGGGTCTGTATTGTGCACATGCTAAACTGGTCTTCCAGCTGGCCCCATCCTAGTCATGGATATTTCACCTTTCTGAAGATGGTAGAGCTGCACCAGGTTACTTTTCAGGATTCCCAGACGCAAACCCTTGAACCCTGCAGAACATTCATGGAAGTGGGAATTACCCTTAATAGACATCTGGGTAGGAGTTCTCTGTGTACACTTGCAGCCCGCCCCTACCCTTCCTCTAGTGGTCAAAGCACCTGTAATGCTATGATCTGTTCATTTGTCTTCCTTTCTCATTAGCTCTGGGATATTGTGGGCTTCTAGTCCTTCTGGTGACTTGTGTAGTATTTGCTAGGAGAATTTGCTGGGGTGCTGGGTTGCTTTGTTAGGATGGTCCCAGTATATGGTCTTATTGTTGGCATGGGGAGGGGGCACCTCCTGGAAATATTGGGGGAGCTTCATGGAGTCTGCTCATAGGGTGCTGAGCCAGTCCCAGCCTCTGGCTTCCTGATTGCCCTCTGAGAGGACCTGGGGTGCTGGTTCTGAATGTCTTTTGACTACTAATGTCTGTGGTTCTCTCTGACCCACTGAGAGCCCTGAGGAATGTGGGTTTGATTCAGCCAGTATTGACTAAGTATTGACTGCTGATTAGACTCCTCTGGGAAGGCAGAGGTGAGGAGCACGTGCCCATTTTCTCCTGGAGCCTCAGCAAGAGCATGCCTTTTGGTGGACAGACTGGGTGTCTTTACCCACTTTCCTTTCCAGGGGCACCCTAGCCCTTTCTTTCTAGGACCTTTCTTTCTGTCACACACAGCCTACTTAGTTTTTTTTTTTTTTTCATTTCTTCACAGGATGAGGACATGAAGAGAAAATTTCAGAATTTACTTTCTGAAGAAAAGAAGTCTACAGCTCTACTCCAGGTTCCAGCTCAGGTATCCAGATGATGGTCATTAAACATAGGCTCAGTTTTAAAGACTGAATGAGCAAGGGTGATGAGCTTGAGAGGACTCTTTAGTAGCAATTGCTTAATGTATATAGATATTTTTTGGAATAATGTAGTAGATATTTTATTTCAGCTCGATCTGCTTTAGCACCCTTAGAAGATTTAATTAGTAAGGAAGAGTATGTTTAATGCATTAAAAAAGCACAGCCAGAGATTGTCATTCAGAAGGTTTCCTGTAAGGCAAAACTGGAAGACTCTATTAGAAGTTCAAATTTAAACTTGCTGGAAATGGGGGGATTCCTGGGTGGCTCAGTGGTTTGGCGCCTGCCTTTGGCTCGGGGCGTGATCCTGGAGTCCTGGGATCAAGTCCCACACCGGGCTCCCTGCATGGAGCCTGCTTTCTCCCTCTGCCTGTGTCTCTGCCTCTCTCTTTCTCTCTGTGTCTCTCATGAATAAATAAATAAAATCTTAAAAAAAAAAAAACAACTTGTTGGAAATGTACAAATCTGGGCAAGTGGTTGATTATTGATCATAATTTTATCCCTCTAAAGTTCTTTGTTAGTATATGTTAATCTGTTTATTCCTATTCTGTCTTCTTTTGGTGAATAATATTCCCCTTCCTACTGTCCCCTTGAAATTTTATGAATGGGAAAACAAAGACACACAAAAGATTGTCTTCCTACAAAACAGCAATATTTGGGGCTCCCAGCAAGAGGTAATTGTAGTCCCTTTAAATTTCATAATTTAGGAGAAGATGACAGAGAGGAGGGAGGGTGGTTATGCTGCTTACTTTGAGTATACATCAAGTGGTTGGATGCCACAGGGGAAATAAATGTCCATTCGATAAGCATGTCTGAGTCTGGGGAGGTGGGGTGAGGGCTCAGATGTCAAGGAAGGCAACTCATAATTCTTGGTATTAGAAGTTTCACATGAAATGCTCCAAATTTATAGGAAGCATAGTGGAATTTTTAATAATTTTAAAGCTAGGGCAGCCCTGGTGGCTCAGCAGTTTAGTGCCACCTTTGATCCAGGGCATGATCCTGGAGACCCACGTCGGGCTCCCTGCGTGGAGCCTGGTTCTCCCTCTGCCTGTGTCTCTGCCTATCTCTCTGTGTCTCTCATGAATAAATAAATAAAATCTTAAAAAAAATAATTTTAAAGCCAGTGGTTTTCTTTGAACACTTCTCCCTTTTTATTTCCAGCCTTCCACAAGTCGAAAGCGGCTTCTTGAAGGGGAAGCAGAGGATGCTGACACCACAAAGCGTCTGGCTGTGTGTGCTGCTGTGTCGTGAACACTGGTTGAACATGAAAGACCCCAACCTTCTTGAATCCTGCTGCCATTTTCTTTAAATCTGTTTATTGTAGTTTTAATTTTAATTATGCGAACAGTGGTTTTTTCCCAATCATCAATACATAATTCCAAACCTAGTGAAACCTGAACCTTGTGCTTCTGCTTGATAAGGAGCTCTTTACTTGCATGGCTTTTTTGTGTATTTGCAGTTTTTGCTTTCTGTCTGGTGCTTTACATTGGCTGGAACCTGGTGGGTATCCCTGGTCTCAGCCTGGGCAAGCTGCATACAAATTTGAAAGGTCCTTTAGCAAGTTGCTGGGAAAGGTGCACAGCAAGGTTGGGGTGGATTTTGTAGAGCCTGACTGATTGCCAAAGTCCTCATGAGATAGGAGGTACTTTGGTACCGTATCCCAGGAACCAGTTTTAAATTCTCATTCTCACCCATATAAAGATACAGGTCCATCATCACTGGAACTATGGGACCAGAAAAGTTGTAATATTAGAATATTTACTGATTTTAGGAAGGATACATGGCACATTGACTCTATTTTGTAACACCCAGCAGAGTCCTATAACCAAACACTTAAATATGTTTGCAGCAAATATTCACAATAAAACAGTTAGAAAAGACGATTAGTGCCGCATGTCAATTCAGGTCAGCTTTTTTCTGTCAAAGGAGTTAGGGGATGACTCTCAGATTTCAAAGCTGTTTGGATTTTAGAAATACAGATAAGGCATGTGGGCATTTCATGTTGAGCCAACAATGACCGAGAAGGCCCTGTATAAAGTCCTTCCCTTGGCTGGTCTTGTCTAGTCCTCACAGTGATGTTATGGTATAAGTCCTCTGACTGCCCAAATGTCGTAGGTGAGAAACCCAGGATGAAAGAGCAAGGTGACTTGTCCAGTGTCACAGAGCAAATGTCAGAGGTGGGACCCAACTCAGGTCTTTCTCACTCTAATATTCCTCATCTTCTCGGACTCAAATACAGTCAGACTCAGGAATGTTGAAATGGGCTCAACATGAAATGCCCACATGCCTTATCTGCATTTCTAAAATCCAAACAGCTTTGAAATCTGAGAGTCATCCCATAACTCCTTTGACAGAAAACAACTGATCTGAATTGACTCACACTGACAAAACTCACAAGAGACTGATATCTAAATCCTAAATGCCAGTGTGTTCAATTACTACAAGAGGGTACAGCTCCATGATCTGTGGAAGTTGGGATAACGTGGTGGCAAGGAACAAAAGCTCATTCATTCATGATAAAGGGGATTTGATTCAAGGTTATAGATGTCTGGACCTGGGATCCATGAGGAGCCCACGCATTTGTAATGCTTGGTTCCTCTTGTCTCTTTGACGCACTGATTTTGCTTCCCATGTATCTTTGACTTGTTGATAGTAGGCCACATTATAGCTCACTGGTCATATCATGAGTTGAATGCCAATGCCTTGATTCTGATGCCACTGATGAGCCAACCAGGGCATCGGTGCACACAGCTGTTGCTGTGGGCAGTTAGTGGTGGTTGACAATTTCCATTAGAAGGGTGAGCAAGCATTCTGAGGCTTGGCTAGCCTGGTGTTTGTGTGTGTGTATGGGTGGGGGGTAGATGGGGATTTAAGTGGTTTGCATATTTAAAAGAAGGAGACTGAGATTGCCAAATTAGATGGGTTTTTAGCTCATTTGAATATGTACTGTGAAGGCTGTGGTTTCTTAGGGCATTTTTCCCCTCTTGGAGCAGAGTCAGCAAGCTCCTCTCTGTTTCCAGAGCACTTTTTATTTGCTCCCTCTGATTATACCGACCATAGTAGATAGAATAATGGCTCCCAAAGATGATCTCATCCCAATCCCCATCATGTATGAATATGTTCCTTTACGTGGCAAAGGAGATTTTGCAGATGTGATTGAGTTAAGGATCCTGAGATGGGAAGACTATCCTTCTTTTCTGGGTGGGTCCAACATCATCACAATGTTTCTTTTGAGAGGGACACCAAAGGAGTCAGAAGAGAATGGAGTGAGCTGCTTTGAAGAGGGAGGAAAGGGCCATAAGCCAAGTGATACAGGTGGCCACTAGAAGCTGAAAAAAGGCAAGGACATGGATTCTCCCCTCAGAGCCTCTCCTGGAGGGACCAGTCCTTTACATCTTGACTTTCACTAGTAGAAATGATTTCAGGCTTTTGAACTACAAAACTATATAAGAGAATAAATTTGTGTTGTTTTAAACCACCCAATTTGTGGTAATTTTTTATAGAGGCCATAGGAAACTACTATATTCCTCAATAAAGAGATGTCAACTGCTTATTTATTTATTTTAAAGATTTTATTTATTTGAGAGAGAGGGAGAAACAACCAAGAGTGGGGTGGGAGGCTGGCTAGGGTCAGAGGGACAGGGAGAGGCTGATGTGGGGCTCCGTCCCAGGACCCTGGGATCATGACCTGAGCTAAAGGCAGATGCTTAACTGACTGGGCCACCCAGATGTCCCTCAGCTGCTTATTTGGGGCCACCCAGCATCCACTTCTTCTGACCACTCCAATTTTCTTTTAAGGCAATTCTTTTTCCTTATCTCATGGGGGAAAAGGGGAAATGGTAAAACTAAATGTCTGTCTGGTCTCCTACCTAGAGGTGGGCCCAAGACTTTGAAACATGAGCAAATGGAGCCTGGATGGCAACACTAGTGGTAGAAACAATATCGTGTCAGTATGAGCTCTTTGTACTTCCTGACTTTGGCTTTGAAATTACTGAGCTTTTGTGTCCTTATCTACAAGGTAGGTGCAATAAGAGTATGTCTCATATGGTGTTTTTGAGGATTGAATGGGGGAAGGCCATTTAAAGTGTCTACATGTAATAAGGGATCTGTCATTGGTGGCTTCCATCATTAAAGGTGGGAGGACCACATAAGTACCTAGAGGGGAGCCATAGAAAATCCTTGAGCAGGGAAGTAGTGCAGTCTGTTCAGGTTTTGGGGGCAGAGGCACACACAAGATGGGCAGATAATTGAGATGCCTTTGACCTAACATTTGGGAAATGTCAGGACTGGGTGGATGGTGAGAGCAGAGGTGGAGGGGCAATTTCCAGTGGCTGAAGTAACTGCCACTCCCTTCTGCAGAACAGGCATGTTGTTCCACCTGCTGCATGCCTAGATAATGGTGGAGTGGACACCTTTTATTTGTGCCTGTCCTCATCTGATGCCTCTTGTGACAACTGTATCGCTATTTTCCTGGGGGAGGTGTCCCTCTTCTCACTCCCCTGACCCCATCCCCTTCCTAGGGGGCTCAGTATAGCCAGGTTTGGCCACTCTTGCTGTGATCAGCTCAGGTAGGGACTTCAAATAAGTGCAATGAGTCAACCCTGAGACTGGCTGCAATTATTGGCAAATAGCTCTGGCTTTCCTGATCATATATGAGCTAAGTGCTGCCCAGGACACTGGAGAGAGCTGCATGAGAAAGAAGGCATCCAAGAGGCAAGCAGAGCTGAAAGAGATTCAAGATTTAAGTCCTTGTTTGAACACCTCGATCCAGCTATGCCTGAAGTGAGCTACCACCCAGAGACTTTTCAATTTGCTTCCCTTTTTTACTCCAGATTGAATTATTGTCACTACTGCCTGGAAAAGTTCAAACTAATAAATTCAACCATGTACAAACTCCAATAGGAGACCCTTGGAGACTCTCTTTTTCTATTAGGGAAGAACATTTGATGCTATTGTTTTTCTGCCAACTTTAGGGTTTTCAGAGAGGTTTGGGGCAGAGAATGGAAAGTGAAGATGTGGGAAGTAACAGTCCCACCAGCCCCAAGGTTGAGGGAACCCCTCCCAGCTAATTATACCACAGCGTTTGGGAGCAGAGCCCCTTTCATTAAACTTTCAGGATTCTTGGAAGGCTAGGGCCAGAATTCTATCAGCGAAGCCTGGAAAGCTTGGTGCTCCCAAGGCCTTGTGCTCTGGGAGGGACATGCATCATCTGAAAGCTCACCTCAACCCTGTGAAGTATTGCCACGCTCCCCGTTTGCTGATTTAGAAATCAAAATCGAGGCTCTGTGCTTCCATCAAGTGACTTGTTAAAGTTTTCCCAGTTTGCAAGAGGTGGAGGCTAAGACTTGAGCTGAGATTTCCCCTTCTCCAGGATCCCTGGGTGGCTCAGCGGTTGGGCGTCTGCCTTCGTGATCCTGGGGTCCAGGGATCGAGTCCCATGTCGGGCTCCCTGCCTGGAGCCTGCTTCTCTCCCTCTGCCTGTGTGTCTGCCTCTCTCTCTCTCTCTCATGAATAAATAAATAGAACCTTGGTTTTAACCATTACGCAAAACTACGTAGGACCGGTCACCCGACTACCACCTAGTACTAGGAGCTGTGCTGACACCATCCGCATTGCTTCATTGGGTCCTTCCAGGGTGCCTTAGTTGACCTTAGTCATGCAAAGGAGATGTGGGACTCGAACTCAGCTTCTCCATGGAGCCTGGCCCAGGGACACGGGCATTCCCTGTGCCACTTACTTTCGCGCACGTGCTTGCACACTTCCAAGACGGAGATCTCATCACCTTAGCCGCGCTCTTCCCCGGCGCCTCTTGGGGGTAAGCCCCTCGCCGCAAGCCGGGCGTGACCCGCGAAGCGCATGGGTGCAGCGCGGGGAAGGTGCCCGGAGCCCCGCGCGGGGGTCGTCCGCAGCGAGGCAGGCGGCGGCGCCGAGTCCAGAACGGCCAGCGCTCCAGTCAGGCCGGACGGGGGCGGCGGGGGTGGGCGCGATGCCGGGAACAGCGGCGGGCTCCGGAGGGCGCGAGGCGGGGCAGGCGGGGCGCGCGGGGAAGGGGCGCGGCGAGTGCGCGCGTGCGCGGTGGGGGGCCCCCGCGGAGGCGCGCGCGGGGCCGGCGCGGCGAGTGCGCGCGTGCGCGGTTGCGGGGGGGGCGGCGCGGGCTGCCGCGGCGGCGCGCGGGACGGCGGGAACATGGCGCGCGGCTCCGGCGCGCGCGCCTAGCTGGCGGGACCGTTAGCTCGAGGCGGACGCGGCCCGGGCCCCGCGGGGATGGAGCAGTCGCCGCCGCCTGCGCCTGAGCCCACACCGGGGCCGACCCCGGCACGGAGCCGTAGGCGGCGGGAGCCAGAGTCGCCGCCGGCGCCGGCGCCGGTGAGTGCGTGAGGGGCGCGGGCCGGGAGACTTTCTTTGTGAAACTCCGTCGGTACGAGCCGGGCCGGGCCTCGGCGGCTGGCGAGCGCCCGCGGGGCAGAACCCGCCGCACCGTCCGGCCCGCGCTGGCCGGCCTCGCGCCGCCGCCCTCTCGGCTTGTGCGCGCGCGCCCGGGGGGGGGGTATACAGTCGGCGCCTACTGCGCACCACCTCTCCCCTTGTGGCCGCCGCCTTCGCCTCCGCGGGGTGGCGGCCGCCCCTGGCCGGGGCCGCAGGCGGGGGGCCGCGCCGGGAGACAGGTGTCCGTGCTGCCCCGAGACTCAGGTGCAGACCGCCCCCGAGGGCACCGCAGGGAGCAAGCCGTCGGTTCCCGGGGTGGGGGGGCCAAGCCTGGCGGTGGCTCAGCGCGCAGTGACCGTGGAATGCTTGACGTCCACCCGAGCGCGGGGGCACCCGGCAGGGTGAAGGATGCCAGCGCCACGGACTCTGGAGGTGTGGCCGTCGGAGGATGGGGTGGGGTGGGGCGGGGCGGGGGGTGGCCCCAGGCTGCCCAGGCGTTCGAGGCACTCCTGCAGGGCCTCGGACTCTCCGAGGCGCAGAGACGCAGATTCTGACTGGAACAGACTGTCGAGCTGTTAGGACCAAGCCGACTCGACGGGCACTGGGGCGCCGAGTGGGCTCCCAGCTGCCGGGACCTGTTCTGCTTACCGCGCACCTGGCGTCGTGGTCCCAGGTGGTGGCTGGCTCGCTGCGGCAGTCTCCCAGTAGGAGCTCTTGAGAGTAGTACGTGTCTCTCAGATTTACCGTAGGATGGGATTTCCCTCAGGTCCCGACTTCTGTGACTGTATAGCGCCATGTTTTCAGTATGTTCCAGGCAAAATCAGAGAGTACGTTTCTTACTATAAACCATCAGCTGTGTATACCCTCGCCAGGTTAGAATTAATTCTAAAACCAACCCTGATTCAAAAACAAACAAAACAAAACAAAACACAAAAACATGCTTCTTTCTCTTCATCATTTGGGAACACTGGGCATATAGGATTTTGTTCCTTCCAGGCAGGTAAATATTTACATTTTATCAAAGTAAATCTGAACTACTGTTTATTCAGAAAAGTTGGCAATTTGCTTAGACCTTCTTCTGAGTGTTTGTAGTTTTTATGTAATATTTTAAAATTGAGATTTATGTTTTAGTTCGGAGTCCGTGCTAAAATAGAGTTGTTTGAAAGTTATTTGGTATTTCAGGGGCTGGTTTTTCTTTTCTTTCATGGCTTTTTGAATTTTTATTTTATTTTATTTTATTTTACTTTATTTTTAAAAAGACTTTATTTATTCATGAGAGGCTCAGAGGCAAGGCAGAGACATAGGCAGAGGGAGAAGCAGGCTTCCTGTAGGGAGCCTGATGTGGGACTCGATCCCAGGATCAAGCCCTGAGCCAAAGGCAGACAACAACCTCTGAGCCACCCAGGTGTCCCGGTTTTTTGAATTTTAGTAGTTGATTTCATCCCTCTCTCTTTTTTTTTTTTTTGTTTTTGACTGGAAAAATGTGAATATATAGAAAGGACTTTAGGAGGTGCGATTGCATCTGAAGAAAAATAGAAAAATTAGATGCTTTTCAGTGTGTCGTTTTTGCAGTTTATATGGATTTTTAAAAGACTTTTTATTGAGATACAATTTACATATAACATTAGTTGCAGGTGTAGAACATAATGACTTAATATTTGTATATATTGCAAAATGGTCACCACAGTAAGCCCAGTTAGCATCTGTTATCACACATAGTTACAGTTTCTTTTCTTATGAGAACTTTTAAGATTTACTCTTACCAACTTTCAAATGTACAATTCAGTATTATTAACTATAGTCACCATGCAGTATATTACATTTCCATCACTGTCTTTTCAAGTGTCTTAAAAAGAAAACAAAACAAACCTAGCTTTGTTGAGATATAATTCACCTACTATAAAATCAACCTTTTCAATGTACAGTTTCATAGTTTATAGTGAATAATCGCTATATGCCCAGATATATCACCATTATCTGCTTTTAGCATTTTCATCATATTTCAAAGAAATGCCATTCACACTAGCATTATTTGTTCACCTTTCTCCTAGCTGCTGGCAGTAACCTTTCTGTCTCTACCAATTTCACTATTCTGGATATTTCACATGATATAATCTTGCAATATGTAGTCTGGTTTCTTTCACTTTGTACAGGCATTCTATGGTTCATCTATGTGGTAGCATTTATAAGTACTTAATTCCTTTTTATTACTGGATAATATTCCATTGAATGGATATGCCACATTTTTTTTAAAGATTTTATTTATTCATGAGAGACACACAGAGAGAGGCAGATACACAGATAGAGGGAGAAGTAGGCTCCACTTAGGGAGCCCAATGTGGGACTCGATCCCAGGTCTCCAGGATCTCGCCCTGGGCTGAAGGTGGCACTAAACCGCTGAGCCACTCGGGCTGCCCTGTTTATACATTTTTTTTAATTTTTTTTTTAAATTTATGATAGTCACACACACACACAGAGAGAGAGAGAGAGAGAGAGAGAGAGAGAGGCAGAGACATAGGCAGAGGGAGAAGCAGGCTCCATGCACCGGCAGCCTGACGTGGGATTCGATCCCGGGGCTCCAGGATCGCGCCCTGAGCCAAAGGCAGGCGCTAAACCGCTGCGCCACCCAGGGATCCCTGTACATTTTTTTAAAGGATTTTATTTATTTGAAAGAGAGAGAGAGTACCATCAGGGTGAGGGGAAGAGGGTCAAGCAGATTCCCCACTTGAGGAACCAGACTTTGGGCTTGACCCTAGGATCACAAGATCAACACCTGAGCTGAAGCTGATGCTTACCTGACTGAGCCACCTAGGTGCCCCTTGTTTTTCCATTTATTCCTTGATACATATGTGGGTTTTTTCCACTTTTTGGTTATTATGAAAAATGCTGCTAGGAACATTTATTAGTTTTAGTGTGGACGTGTTTTAATTTTTCTTGGGCATATCCTAATTGTTGGATCATATGGTAACTGTTTTTTAACCTTTTGTGGAGCTGACAATCTGTTCCTAAGGTATTACATTGTTTACATTTTCATCAGCAAAGTATGAGGGCTCCAGTTTCCCTGCATCCCTTCCAATCCTTGTTATTGTCTTTTTTTTTATTTATTTATTTATTTATTTATTTATTTATTTATTATTTATTTATTAACTTTATCCTGGTAGGTATAAAATGGTATCTCATTGCAATTTTGATATACATTTCCCTGATGACTAATGATGTTGGGGATTTTTTGGTGCTTATTGGCCATTTGTGTATCTTCTTTGGAGAAATGTCTATTAAAATCCTTTGTCCATTTTTTAGGTCCCTTTTTTAATTGGGTTATTTGTTATAGATTGAGTTGTAAGAGTTATTTAAGTATTCTGGATATGAAACCCTAGTCAGATACATGATTTACAGATATTTTCTCCTGTTCTGTAGGTTGTCTTTCACTTTTGTTTTTAATTAAAAAAATTTGTTTTAAAGATTTTATTTATTCATGAGAGACACAGAGAGAGAGGCAGAGACATAGGCAGCGGGAGAAGCAGGCTCCCTATAGGGAGCCTGATGTGGGACTCAATCCCAGGACCCCAGGATCATGCTCTGAGTCTAAGGCAGATGCTCAACCACTGAGCCACCCAAGTGCTCCTCCGTCTTTCACTGTTTTGATTATGTCCTTTGTTGATAAAAAGTTTTAATTGTGATGAAGTCCAATTTATCAATTTTTTCTTTTGTTGTTCATGCTTTTGCTGTCATATCTAAGAATCCATTGCCAAATCCAAGGTCAAGAAGTTATCCCTAAAAAAAAAAAAAAAAAAAAAAAAAAAAAAGAAGAGTTATTCCTTTGCTTTCTTCTAAGGGTTTTCTGTTTTTAACTCTTATATTTACATTGTTGATCCATTTTGAGTTAATTTGTGTGTGTGTTGTAAGATAGTGATCCAAATTCATTCTTTTGCTTATGATGATCTAGTTGTCCAAGCACTGTATATTGAAAGGATTGTTTTTATACCATTGAATGGTCTTTGCACCCTACTGAAACCTAGCTGACTATATGTTAGGTTTTATTTTTGGACTCTCAATTCTATTCTGTTGTCTATCCTTATGCCAGTACTACACTATTTGATTATAGTAGCCCTGTAATAGGTTTTGAAATTAAATATAAATCCTGTAACTTTGGTTTTCTTCAAGGCTGTTTAGCTTTTTTTGGCCCCTTATTTATGGATTTTAGGGCCAGGTTCTTAATTTTTGGCAAAAATTAGCTGGGATTTTTATATAAGTTGTGTTTAATCTGCCCTTTCAGTAGTGTTTTGTAGTTTTCACATCAAGGTCTTGCACTTCTTTTGAAAATTTATTCCTAAGTATTTTATTTTATGTGATGCTATTATACATGAAACTATTTTTTTAATATTTTATTTATTCATTCATAGAGACACACACACAAAGAGAGAGAGAGAGAGAGAGAGAGAGAGAGAGAGGCAGAGACACAGGCAGAGGGAGAAGCAGGCTCCATGCAGGGAGCCTGATGTGGGACTTGATCCCGGCTCTCCAGGATCACACCCCGGGCTGCAGGCGGCGTTAAACCGCTGCGCCACTGGAGCTGCCCTACATGGAACTATTTTTAAAATTCCATATTCTTTTTGTTTACTACTAATTCATTGCTAGTCTGTAGAAGAAATATAGTTGAGTTTTGGATAAATCTTTTAATCTCATTATTTAGTGATAGTTAAGTTTCTAGGTTTTGGCTCTGCTACTTACTAGTTGAATGAGTTTTAACAATTCTTAACTGTTATACATCTTAGTGTTCTTGTATGTATAATGGGCATCCCAAAGAACATTTATTTATTTACTTATTTATTTTTTATTTTTTTCCCCAAAGAATTTTTAAAGAGAATTTTGATAGATAGTAAGAACAATGCCTTACATGTGGTGGGGTTTTGATATTTGTTGTTTATCTTCTTTTGCTAAATAACTCCATTTAAAAGCAAGCCAAAAAACAAAAAGCGAACAAAACACCAAACACAAACAAAACCAATAAACCCCCCCAAACAAACCCCAAAGCGTAGACAAAGTCACCCTCCCCCACACCCCCAAACCCACAAAGAAAAACCGCAAGCAAAAACCTCAAACCTCTTCCTGTCCCCCATTGCTTTTCTGTGATCTAAGGCATCTCTGTGAGTGCTTGAGGAATAGTGAAAGACAAAATTTCTCACATCACACAATTGTATTGTAAAAGCCTGCTAAAGAGCTATATAGGGATTTGACAATGCGTTTGTAAGTATTTTTTAAAATATTAAATGTGTGGGATGCCTGGATGTCTCAGTTAAGTTTCTGATTCTTGATTTTGGCTCAGGTTATTATCTCAGGGTCCTGAGACCCACTCTCACGTCAGGCTCTGCACTCAGTGTGGAGTCTGTTGGAGATTCTCTCTCTCTCCCTCCCTCTGCACTCCCCCACCCCCCCATACTCTCTCAAATAAATAAATAAAGCTTTAAAAAATGTGATAAAGTGTAACTCAAAGCTGTTTGTTTTTACCCCATATTTCTTATTAATGGGCTGTTCTTTTATTACCTATTTCTTCTAAAAGCAGAAGCAATATTTTTTTCCAATGAATTTGCTGGTTACAATTCTTGTTTATTTTGAATGATTGCTATTTTTATAAAAACTCTGTTAGAGCCAAAGCCTGATGTTTAAACTTAATATTACTCTTTTTGTGGTGTTTCTTCAGTAGCCAGAGTAGATTGTTTAATATGGGAAGAAACCAGAGACACGGTTTAATCCAAATATGATACTTGGAACATATTTGTTGAATGTGTATTCACTATGATCCAAAGAAAATAATTGTTTACTTTGTAAATATTATTTTGACAATAAAACCTTACCTCCAAACTTAGAAATATAATTAAATTTATAACCCACAAACCCACAGATGGATAACTCAGAGACATGTCTGTAAGAAAATTTTAAATCAAAATTGATCTTTGTTTTAAAAACCCCTTTTGTTATTATGAAAAGTGAACATATACATTGTATACAATTTTTAAAATACTGAGTACCTGTTGGCTTAGTTGATTAAATGTCTGCCTTTGGCTCAGGTTGTGGTCCCACCGTCCTGGGATTGAATCCTGTGTCGGGAGCCTGCTTCTCCCTCTCTTGCTTCCCCAGCTTGTGCTCTCTCTCTATCAAATAAATAACATTTTAAGAAAAATATAAGACAAATAAATAACCCCCAAACCATAACATTACCAATATGGAGATGATTATTAATACCTCAGTATAAATCTTTCCGGAACTTTTTGTGCATTTTTTCTATCTAATAATATTTACACACATACACAAATGTATATAGGTATTTTAACTAAGACAAGATAAAAATATGCAAAACGTCTTTAAGAATTGGCTTTATTTAGGTATAATTTGCATACAATAAAATTACCAATTTAAAATATGAGTTCTTCCCCCCCCCCCCCGAATCATTCTTTATTTTTAATTCAAAACAATAACAATGAGAACAGCAAAGGAGTTACACCTTGATTGAGGGACATTCATGATCAATTCACAAATAACTTGAGTTTGTATATCTTGGATATATTGAACTTCACACCACTGAGCTAAAGTTATTTAACAAGCCCTTCGTTTTGCTAATACCTAGTCCTCAGAGATCCAAGGCAATACAGAAATTGTTACTGCATGCATATATCAACATTTGGCCTTAGACCTTACCCATACTTTTGTTATAGTTACATGAGTTCTGACAAGTTTTTATAGTTGTGCAGTCACCACCACAGTCAGTAGAAATAAAATTCTTGTTATTACTGAGAACCACTTCATTTTACGTGTTCTGCAATTTGTTATCTGTTCACCAGTTGATGGACATTTGGGTTTCCAGTTTTTGGTGATTTTGAGTAGAGCTACTATGAACTTGCATGTACAAGTCTTGATGTGTTTTATGTATGTTTAAAGAGCGAATATTTAAGAATGGAGTTGCTGGTTTGTATGATAAACATGTATATAGATACTGTTTTTTTTTTTAAGATTTTATTTATTTATTCATGAGAGACACAGAGAGAGAGAGAAACAGAGACATAGGCAGAGGGAGAAGCAGGCTCCATGCAGGGAGCCCGACATGGGACTCATCCCCAGGACCACAGCATCACGCCCTGAGCCGGAAGGCAGACGCTTAACCACTGAGCCACCTAGGGATCCCCCTAGATACTGTTTTTGAAACCTTTTTTTTCAGTTAATGATCACACCCCACTTTCCATTTAAGTAGTTTCTTCTTATTAAATGCTTAGGCAGGGGGGCCTGGGTGACTCAGAGTCTTTTGTCTTCTGATTGGGTCATGATACCAGGGTCCTGGGATCCAATCCTATATCAGGTTCCTTGCTCAGTGGGGAGCCTGCTTCTCCCTCTCCCTCTGCCACTTGCCCTGCTTGTGCTCTCTCTCTCTCAAATAAATAAAATCTTTAATAAAAATAAATGCTTAGGTAATATTCAGTTATTGTTTTCCCAATCTGTCCCCAAATATTCTTTTTAAAAAATATTTTTTATTTGAGAGAGAGAAGGAGCAGAGAGGGAACCCACATGAGTGTGGAGCTTGAACTCATGACCCCGAGATCAAGAATCACTTGCTCTACTGACTGAGCTAGCCAGGTGCCCCTAACCTGCATTATTTTAAATGAGATTCTAGTTGACAAATAATTGATGATTTACGATGAGGATGTGGTACTATTTTGTGGATAAAGAACAGGATTGGTAAGAAATGGTAGGTGGTCTAAGTAACACAGCAACCAACCCTGACTTTGTGTTGTAATTTTGCAAGAATGGACAGACAATAGGTTAGTTCTGACTGTTAAATAAGGGAAGGCATATTATTGTATGTGGCTTCCCATTCCATGATTATGCATTTGGCATTTTCATGCTATCATTGGCTAAGTTTGCCAAAGTGGAAGTTTAAAAATTGCCATGGGGGATGCCTGGGTGGCTCAGTGGTTGAGCATCTGCCTTGGGCACAGGGCATGATCCCAGAGTTCTGGGATCGAGTCCCACATCGGGTTCCCTGCATGGAGCCTGCTTCTCTCTCTGCCTGTGTCTCTGCCTCTCTCTCTCTTTCTCTTTGTGTCTTTCATGAATAAATAAATAAAATCTTAAAAAAATAAAATAAAGCCTAAAAATTGCCATGGCAATGTTTCAGCTTCCTATAGACTTAGATCAACAATTGGTAGGAAAAACTTGTTATTAATATTCATTATACTTGTAGAATTGTGTAGAGAATATCACTTTGATGAAGATGAAAATTAAGATTATTATTTGCTAGTGTTATCATAAAAGGAAAATCAGTTTAACCTAGATAGTTATATTTTGCCAAATCCTGTATGTAGAAAGTCATTAGTGCTCATTTTTAGATTAAACCCAAGAAAAAATAGTCTTTTTTTTTTTTTAAGATTTGTTTATTTATTCATGAGAGACAAAGACTGAGAGAGAGAGAGGCAGAGACACAGACAGAGGGAGAAACAGGCTCCTTGCAGGGAGCCTGATGCAGGACTCGATCCCGGGTCCTGGGATCACGATGTGAGCCGAACGCAGGCACTCAACCGCTGAGCCACCCAGGTGTCCCAAGAAAAAATAGTCTTTGAAAGAGGAGGAGGGGAAAGTAGTGATAGAATAGCCTAAAAGAAAAGATATATTGGAAAGCAATCAACCAAATAAGTAGAAAGTGGACATGGGAGGAGAGAAGAGGGTAATGGTTAGAATTAAAGGACAGACATCCTACAAAATTTTTTTGGGATCTCTGGGTCACTTCTCTTTCTTTTGTGATTGAACTCTTCAGCATCAAGTAAAGCTGGAATGGATTCAGTTCTTTGGGGTTGAAGGTATTTTTCTTGGTTATTTTGTTTTAACAGCTATTGGACTGAGCAGTTGAAGGAATGTAATTTTAAAATAAGAGTAAGTCCATTTTGACATCCCATATTCATGGACCAGAAGAGTTAACATTATTAAGACAGCAGTATTTCCCCAAGTGATATACAGATTAAGTGCATTCCCTATAAAAATCCCATCTACCTTTTTTTGCAGAAATGTACAAGCTGATCCTAAAATGCATGTAGAAGCATCTACCCAGAGTAGCCAAGGCAATCTTGGAAAAGAAGAACAAACTTAAATGACTCACACTTCCCAATCTTTTCTTTTCTTTTTTTAATAATTTTTAAAATATTTTATTCATTTATTCATAGACACACACAGAGAGAGAGGCAGAGACACAGGCAGAGGGAGAAGCAGGCTCCATGCAGGGAGCCCGATGTGGGACTCGATCCCTGGTCCCCCGATCCTTGGTCCCCAGGATCACACCCCAGGCTGCAGGTGGCGCCAAACCTGCACCACTGGGGCTGCCTACACTTCCCAATCTTTAAAAAAATATATTTGTTATTTTAAGAGAGAAAGAGCACATGTTTGTTATGTGTTAGCAGCAGGAGGGGCAGAGGAGAGGAAGAGAGAGTCTTATGTAGATTCTGTGCTCAGTGTAGAGCCCAATGTGAGGCTTGATCCCATGACCCTGAGATCATAACCCGAGCTGAAACCAAGAGTTGGCTGCCAGCTGTGCCACCTAGGCACCCATAATTCCCAATTTTAAAAGCTATAAAACTACAGTAATCAAGTCAGTGTGGTACTGGCATAAGCCCGCCTCCTCTGGGGACTGTGTGCTCACTGAGATTCACAGGGTGGGGGTCCAGGCTCCATGGAAAGTCTCACTTCCTCTGCTTATCTCCTTAGGTCCTACTGGGCCCCCTGGGACATGGTGCTTAACTGTCCTGCTCTGGTCACCTGAGCTTCATTCAGTTCGTAGCCAGTAGTGATGTGGGAAAGAATGGTTCAAGAATAGTTTCTGTTGGGAGTCTGAGAGACTCAGTGACTGAGTGTCTACCTTTGTCTCAGGTAGTGATCCTGGGGTCCTGGGATCGAGTTCCACATTGGGCTCCCCGCCAGGAGCCTGCTTCTCCCCTGCCTATATCTCTGCCTCTCTCCTTGTGTCTCTCATGAATAAATAAAATCTTTTAAACAAACAAACAAAAGAATAATATAGATCAATGGAATTGACAGTCGAGAAATAAACCCTCACATTTATGGCCATTTGATTCTCAACAATGGTGTGAAGACCACTTAGTGGGAGAAAGAATGGTCTTTTTATTTTATTTTATTTTATTTTATTATTTTATTTTATTTTATTTTATTATTTTTTTTAAGATTTTATTTATTTATTCATGAGAGACAGAGAGAGAGAGAGAGAGAGAGAGAGGCAGAGACACAGGCAGAGGGAGAAGCAGGCTCCTTGCAGGGAGCCCGATGCGGGATTTGATCCCTGGTCTCCAGGGTCACGCCCTGGGCGGAAGGCAGGTGCTAAACCGCTGAGCCATCCAGGGATCCCCAAGAATGGTCTTTTTAACAAATGGTGCTGGACAACTAGATTTCCACATGCAAAATAATGAATTTGAACCTCTACCTCATACCATACACAAAAATGAACTCAAAAGTGCATCAGAGACCCAAACATAAGAACAAGAACAATAAAACTCTTATTTGAAAATACAGGGAAAATCTTTGTGACTTTGGGTTAGGCAGTGATTTTTATTTTATTTTTTTAAAGTAATTTCTGTGCCCAACATGGGGCTTGAACTCATGACCCAGAAATCAAGAGTTGCGTGCTCTACCAAATGAGCCAGCCAGGTGCCACATAGGTAGTGATTTCTTAAGTAAAATACTAAAAACAAAAGTAACAGTGGAAGAAATAGATGCTTTGGACTTAATTAAAATTAAACACTTGTGTATGTCAAAGGACAGCATCAAGAAAGTGAAAAGAGGTCTTCCACAGGAGGCCTGCACACTGCCACTAGAAGTGGCATATCTTTAGTGATCCCTGAGAATTCCAGCACATTTTGTGAGTACTCAACACTAATATCAATGGACAGTGGAAAATAGTCTTTGCCATTACTGCAGTTAAGTGATGGGAGGGGTGGGGCAAAGATATGTGGTGTTAAGGAAAGCAGACATAGACCTCACCAGGGGATCAGTAGAGCTCCATCAGGATGACATGGAATGTGTGATCACTATTATACAGTGTAAGATCCCAGACTGATTCTGGAACAGACTAAAAGATGTGAAGCATAGAAAATACAGCTAGGTCCTGGCCAAAGGCCTGGACAACAAACTTAATGAAGACTTAGAATCAAGAAGATTCAAGCCCACAGAGGCCTCGTCACTCCTTGGGACTTTGTGTCCTAGGCCAGCGTACCAAGACCACAGGCCACTGTGGCTACACTGTGGGTATGTCAAAGAAAACATAAATCTGTAGGCTTTGTTAAATAGTTTGTACACTTATGGCTTCCTTGTAAAAACAAAACAAAACAAAACAAAACAAAAAAACGTAAAACAAAGTGAAGAAATCCCACACAATGTAACAAAATATTTGCAAATCATGATCTAATAATGGAGTTGTGTCAAGAATATATAAAGAACTCTTACAACTCATGATAAAAATATAACCTAATTAAAAAATGGACAAAGGGGATCCCTGGGTGGCGCAGCGGTTTGGTGCCTGCCTTTGGCCCAGGGTGCGATCCTGGAGACCCGGGATCGAATCCCACGTCGGGCTCCCGGTGCATGGAGCCTGCTTCTCCCTCTGCCTGTGTCTCTGCCTCTCTCTCTCTCTCTCTGCGTGTGACTATCATAAACAAATAAAAATTTATTTAAAAAAATAAAAAAAATAAAAAATGGACAAAGTATTTGAATAGACATTTCTCAAAGAATATGTACAAATGACCAATAAACACATGAAAAGATATTACTCATCAGGAATATGCCAATCAAAACCACAATAAGATGCCACTTTATACCTACTAGAATGGCTTAAAAGTAAAAAGGATAACAAGTGTTGGTCAGGATGTAGAGAAATTGGGGTCCTCATACCCCAATTCTTGAGAATGTAAAATTGTGCAGCCATTTAGGAAAACACTTTGGCATTTTTTCAGAATGCTGAACATGGAGCTGCCATATGGCATGGTAATTCTACTTCTGAATATATACTGAGAGAAATGAAAGCATTTGTCCATACAAAAACTTGTACATGAATGTACATGAATTATTCATAATAGCTCTGAGGTGGAAACAATCTGTAAGTGTATGAACTAACTGTTGAGTGGATAAACAAAATGTGGTGTATTCATACAGGGAACTAGTATTCAGCCATACTAATGGAAGAAATATTAACATATGATACAATACAGATGAACCTTGAAAGTATTTTGAGTGAAAGAAGCCAGTCATAAAACATCACATAGTGTATGATTCCATTTATGTGAAATATTCAGGATAGGCAAATCCATAAAGACAGTAGATAGATTAGTATTTGCCAGGGACTTGGGGAGGAGAGGTGGGAAGTGACTGTTAATAGTATGGTGCTTCTTTTGGGAGTGATAGAAATATTAGAATTATGGCAGAGGTTACAAAACTGAATAAATAAAAAAACCACTGAGCTGCATACTTTAAAAGGATGAATTTTGGGGGCAGCCTGGGTGGCTCAGCGGTTTAGTGCTGCCTTCAGCCCAGGTTGTGATCCTGGAGACCTGGGATCGAGTCGCACGTCGGGCTCCCTGCATGGAGCCTGCTTCTCCCTCTGCCTGTGTCTCTGCTTCTCTCTCTCTCTCCTTCTCTCTCTGTGTGTGTCTCTCATGAATAAATAAATAAAAAAAAAAAAAGAAAAAAAAAAAGATGGGGCAGCCTGGATGGCTCAGCAGTTTAGGTGCTGCCTTCAGCCCAGGGTGTGATCCTGGAGACCCGGGGTCGAGTCCCGCCGTCGGGCTCCCTGCTTGGAGCCTGCTTCTCCCTCTGCCTGTGTCTCTGCCTCTCTCTCTCTCTGTCTCTCATAAATAAATAAAATCTTTAAAAACTTTTTTTTAATTTTTATTTATTTATGATAGAGAGAGAGAGAGAGAGAGGCAGAGACACAGGCAGAGGGAGAAGCAGGCTCCATGCACCGGAAGCCCGATGTGGGATTCGATTCCGGGTCTCCAGGATGGCGCCCTGGGCCAAAGGCAGGCCCCAAACCGCTGCGCCACCCAGGGATCCCTAAAAACTTTTTAAAAAGGATGAATTTTATGGTATCTGAAATATATGTCTCATTATAGGTGTAAAAAAAAAAAAAACAAGTAGAAAATGAAAGGAGCACCTGGCTGGCTCAATTGGCAGAGCATGTGACTCTTGATCTTGGGGTTGTGATTTAGGTCCCACATTGGACATGGAGCCTACTTAAAAAAAATAAAGAGAAAAAATATTTAATCTTTTGAAATGCCATTAAAGATATTTTCCTAAAGTAAAATGAAAAGATATTTTACTACAGTCTTTATTTGCTCCTCTCCCATTTTTATTTTCACTGATAGATGGTAAAATGAGCAGAATTATACCTGTCATCCAAGATGACCCTGTCATCTAAAGCTATTTTATAGAGTGACAAACTAAATCTAAAAATAATAGTTAAAATAGAGTGCATATGTATAAATAATTTCAAGCATATGGAAAAATAGATTGAATCTAATAACAATTAATTAATTAATTAATTAATTTGAGAGAGAGAGAGAGAGCGCAGAAGCTGGGGTTGAAGGTGCGGAGAAGAGGCAGGGGGAAAGGGACAAGCAGACTCCCTGCTGAGGAAGGTCCTGTCCCAGGACCCTGAGATTATGACCTGAGCTGAAGGCAGATGGCAGATGCTTAACTGACTGAGCCACCCAAGTGTCCCTACCTTTTTTTTTTTTAATGGTTATTCTAAGATGATATAGTATATCTTGATTTCCCTAAATAATTTTACAAAGTATCCCATGATAATCTTATGGACATGAATCTTGTAGAATTAAAGATAATAAGCTTGTTGAATTAGAGAATAATAGAGGTGATAAAAACCTGCACTAAATCTGTACCAAAACAGGGCAGCCCCGGTGGCGCAGCGGTTTAGGACCGCCTGCAGCCCAGGGCGTGATCCTGGAGACCCTGGATCGAGTCCCACGAGTCCCACGAGTCCCACGAGTCCCACGAGTCCCACGTCGGACTTTCTGGGTGGAGCCTGTTTCTCCCTCTGCCTGTGTCTCGGCCTCTCATTCTCTCTGTGTTTCTATGAGTAAATAAATAAAATCTTAAAAAAAAAAATCTGTACCAAAACATAAGACTTTACTTTTAAAATCTGGTCTCATGTAATAAATACTGTTTCTTGGATGAAGACATGAGAGTTCACAAATATGAGATGGGTAGATACCACGCTGAAAAAATTAGGATTCAAAGAGATGTGATTTACTAGACAATAAGATGAAACCATGAAGATATATATTTTGCAATCTTGAGGGCAGAGACCATGTCTACTTTCTTTTCTTTTATTATATCCAGTTGTTAGCACAGAATATGTGTTCAATAAGTGATTATGTTGATAAATCAAGGCAAGATTAATCAACTATAAGTAAGGTTTTCCATTTAGTTTCAAAAACATGAAAACAATTGTGAGGTTTTTCATTTAGGTTCAAAAACATGAAAAACACTTTGTTTATGAAGCATTTTTGGGAAGAAGCTTTGAGTTTTCTATAAACTCAATATGAACTATCTATCTCCAATCACTAAGAAGCTAATGAATGCAGTCTTAGTATTCATTAATGAAAATAGTGGAATATAGGGTATTCTGTGCTGTGCCCTGAGGGCATATTTATACAATAGGGATCCAATGGGCAAATGGTAAAGATGCAGTCAGTTTCTTTTTTGCAGTATGGGGATGCTTACCCTGGTGTCTCATCTAATTGAGGGACCATTGTGCTAGCCTGCAGTATTTTCTGAAGAAATATTTGTCTGTTTCAGTCCTAGGACAAATGATAATCTCAGTTTTACAATTAAATCACAGCTAAGATTTTGAAAAACTTTTAGGGAGACATCACGTATAGAACAAAATCTCACAAATGTTTCTATGTAAACTTTTAGTTTTATGTAACGTTAAGTTTCCTTAAAGTTTTCAGGTCAGATTACTGTGAAGTCTTCCTTTAAATAACTAAATAAATAAACCTAGATTATGAGTTTTTTTTACATTTTGAAACATGTCTGGCAAAAACAATAGAGTAGTTGATTATCAAGTCATTTCTGGTAACAGATAGCAAACTTGATTAACCAGCATAGCCTTTTATTCTCTGTAGCCAGGAAACCTCTACCAGATCACTGGACTCTGTGGACTGTTTTGTGGACTCCAAGTGAAAGAGGACGTCAACTACTGCCATTTTGACTTCTAACTTTCTAATTGATTAAGTTCTTTCCAGCTTATCTCTTAACTCAGGAGAAAGACCCTGAAGGCATGAAAGCATCCCCTGAGAGGAATGAAAACTACCCCTCATGTAATAAGGACAGCCCTGGGCCAGCAAGACCCTGCCTGATTGACCCTAGGACAATGATCAGCTTGACCATCACTGCTCACCTGCCACATCTACCAACCTTTGTCCCACTTTTTCCTTTTATAAATCTGGAAGTATTCTTGGCACTTCAGAGATAGTCTTTGAGATACTAGTCCCCTGTCTTCCTGGTGTTGTCCTCACTGAAATAAATTCTTTTCTCAAACTCAACACCCAGAGGACACATAATCCAATCAAGAAATAGGCAGAAGACACGAAAAGACATTTCTCCAAAGAAGACATGCAAATGGCCAACAGACACATGAAGAAATGCTCCACATCACTTGGAATCAGGGAAATACAAATCAAAACCACAATGAGATACCACCTTATACCAGCCAGAATGGCTAAAATGAACAAGTCAGGAAACAACAGATGTTGGCGAGGATGCAGAGAAAGAGGAACCCTCTTAAACTCTTCCATTCTAGAAGACAGTGTGGAGATTCCTCAAAAATTTGAAAATAGAGCCACCCCATGGCCCAGCAATTGTACTATTGGGTATTTACCCCAAAGATACAAATGTAGTGGTTCGAAGGGGCACATGCCTCCCATTGTTTTTTAGCAGCAATGTCTACAATAGCCAAACTGGAAAGAACCCAGATGTCCATCAACAGATGAATGGTTAATGAAGATGTGGTATATATATATATATATATATATATATATATATATATATACACACACACACACACACAATGGAATATTACTCAGCCATCAAAAAATGAAATCTTGCTTTCTGCAATGACATGGATAGAACTAGAGGATATTATGCTAAGTAAAATAAGTCAGTCAGAGAAAAGACAATTATCCTATAGCTCACTCATATATGTAATATAAGACACGAAAACAGTGAACTATAGTGGAAGAGGAAAAAAAATCAGAGAGGGAAACAAACCATAAGAGACCCTTAATCATAGGAAGCAAACTCAGGGTCACTGGAGGGGAGGGGATTGGGGGAACGTAGAAAAAAAATAAAATGTCTGCATTTTTTCTTAAATAAAAAATTAAAAGTTAAAAAAGAAGAGAAAGAAATTATTTTCTTGTTTCACCACTGCTTGTCTCTCTGCCTTTGGATTTTGTCAGCCATAAGTGGCCAAACCTGGTCTATTTTGGATTCCTGGAGCCAGGTGCTTCTATACCCCTGCATTTCCGCTGCACAAGGGAGGTCCATGTTTCAGTTCATGTGTACACTAAGAATTACCTGTAGACTGAATAAAAAGAATAACTTGTTTACACACATGCTTTTTTTTTTTTTTTAAAGATTTTATTTATTTATTTATTCATGAGAGACAGAGAGAGAGAGAGAGAGAGTCAGAGGGAGAAGCAGGCTCCATGCAGGGAGCCTGACGGGAGACTCAATCCCGGGTCTCCGGGATCAGGCCCTGGCCTGAAGGTGGCGCTAAACCGCTGAGCCATCTTGGGCTGCCTGCTTTTTTTTTTTTTTTTTCCCAAATTTGTACAGATACTGTTAGATTCATAAAATATAAATGTATTTAAAGGCAATACTGAATTCAGAGTAGCCCTTGCTATTTATATTTTCTCACTTAGCTGTCTTAAAATGTACAATTAAGAAATCAGATACAGGTTTTGATGCTTAAAAGGAGTCCAGAGAGTAGAAAGTACTGGCAATGATTGATCTAGCTCAGAGGTTGGGAAACTTTTTCTGTAAAGGGCCTGATAGTAAATATTTTAGACTTTATGGGCAGTGCAGTCTTTGTTCTAACTACTAAATTCTGCCATTGTAATACAAAAGCAGCCTTAAACAGTGTATAAATAAATGGGTGTGCTGTGTTCCAATAAAACTATTTTTAAGATTTTATTTATTTATTTATTTATGAGAGACACAGAGAAAGAGAGAGGCAGAGACATAAGCAGAGGGAGAAGCAGACTCCATGCATGAAGCCTGATGTGGACTTGGTCCCAGTACTATGGGATCATGCCCTGAGTCAAAGGCAGGTGCTCAACCGCTAAGCCACCCAGGCATCCCCCAATAAAACTTTATTTGCAAACACTGGCAGCTGAAGCTTGCTGAGCCCTGATCTAGATCTTGTTAAAGTTATTTCAGATTCTAAAAATTAAGTTTAAAAAGATGGAGGTGAGAAGGGGTTAGACTATAATCGTGTCTTACACCTTACAGAACACTAGTCAGATTGATAAGGAGAAACAAGGCAAAAGAAATGTAGATAAGTTTCCTTACAATTTGCAGCCCATTCACAAATATCTGAGATGGCTAGAGTATGACCGTCTTCCTGGAATTCACAACTGCCTTAATGTTAATGCTTTGCTAGAGGCAAAAAACAAACCTAGCTTGAAAATAGGCAGACCTGCAGGATCCTGTAAGTCTTCTTTGACCTGTTTAGAAACTTCCTTTATCTCTATCTACCCAACGCCATTTTAAAGTATATAATTGGGGTGCCTAGGTGGCTTGTCGGTTGAGAATCCAACTCTTGATCTCAGCTCAGGTTTTGATCTTAGAATCGTGAGTTTGAGCCCTGTGTTGGAGCTCTGCCCTGGGCATGGAGCCTACTTAAAAAATTAAAAGAAAAAAAAGATAATATAGTCAGTTGTTCCTCATGATCACAGTGCAGCTCTTTCTGCTCACTGTCCCCGTTCTTTAATAAAAACACCTTTTTGCACGAAAAATGTCTCACTGGTGTTCACTCCTGGCCTACGTCACATCAAGGTGACCAAGGAAGGAACTTTCCTGCAAACCATGACCCTTACCTTGGTTTAAGATACACAGTTTGTAAGAGTACTGGTGACTGTTAAGTTGAGAGTCCCATCCTTCTGAATATAGGTGAGGTCCGGAGCCGATGACCAAGAAAGAATTCTTGACATCTTTGGTGCAAAATGGTTTTATTAAAGCATGGGGACAGGATCCCTGGGCAGGAAGAGTGGTTGCCCTGGGCCCGTGAGGAGTGGCCGATTATATACCCTGGGGTTGGGGGAAAGCAAGCAAAGAGGGAGATTTCAAAAGGATTTTCATATGCTAAGGAGGACCTACAAGATACTGGAGGCTTTGCCATTGTCAAGTTAAAGATTGTTTTTCCCTCTAGCAAGGCATTAACATTAAGATGACATACGTATCCCACCCTGAGTGGGAGTTGTTTGTGGGATATCAGCTGTACTTTGTCCTCAACTAGCCCTTCTCCCTTAGCATTTCTATACTTGAGCTAGGTTTCATTCTCCTCTGATTGATGCTGAAAACACAGAGAATTGTATTTTCATTAATTATGCATTCTAGGTTCTGGATTGAGTGTGTTTATTTGTAGTACCCTTCCTTCAAATGATCTAATGGCAGGGTTCTTTTGATCATATTTATTTCAATAAGAGATAGTTCATTTTCCATGATCCTAGTGTACTTTACTTTAGTATTCTCTGGAAAAATTGTGAAAGACCTGAAATGGATTTGGAAAAATATTACTGAGTATCTTCAACGGAAAGCTAAGTTGTCTGGAATGTCTTGTACCTTTCTGGGTCATCGGATTCTATGAAGTTTGCACCTTTCATTGTTTTTGAACTACTCCACAGCTCTGTTCGTTATAGATAACTGCTAGCAATCCAAATTATTCTTTTTTTTCATTTTAAAGATTTTATTTATTTATTCATAGAGACAGAGAGGGAGAAGCAGAGACACAGGCAGAGGGAGAAGCAGGCATCATACAGAGAGCCTGATGTGGGACTTGATCCAGGGTCTCCAGGATCACGCCCTGGGCTGCAGGCGGCGCTAAATCGCTGTGCCACCGGGGCTGCCAATCCAAATTATTCTTGTTCATAGATAGGCAAATGATTATTTTCAGGTGGAGGAACTGTTGATTTCATTTTCCTTCTCCCCTGGAAAAGGCCAGTTTATATCTATTTAGAAATTCATTTTCAGCATTGCTGATTGCTAATACATGTGGGATATTTTGAATTCTCCTCTGAATTGGTTGTAATATTTTACTGGGTCATTAATAAATGAGTTAAGTAGTCTTTGATGTGTGTTCATTTCACATTTGTGTGAGAATCATGATTTTACTTTTACAAAATGGATATTGTAACAGGAACAAGGTCATTTAGTGATTTTTAATGCCTATCAAAAAAGAAAATCACGAAAGTACCAGTAAGTTTAGAGATAATACCCTCATGAATTATTATGTCCTAATTGCTGAAAAACCCTCTTGAAATTTAATGGCATGACATAAGTTATTTATGCTCACATGTTAAATATTTAAGTTGCATGTATTTGTGATTTGGTTGAGTTTGAAATTTTAGTAATTAATTTTGACCTGTGCATTTTGATTGTTATGAGTAAACAAGCAAAATTATTTTTCATATTAGTCCTAAAGGGAGTTAGTTGTTAGTCTAATAAAATGGTATCGATTTATAATCTCAAGTGAATAGAACAGTGTAGAAACGCAAAGTTATGAATACTAGATTTATGTTTGCCAAAAAAATTCAACTGAGTAGATGTGAAGGTGTAATTGGCTTTGTTCAGTGACTCTGGAATCAAGTAGCATTCTATCTAGCAGTAGAAAGGAACTCTGGGGAGCTGTACAGAATGGAGGTCTTTTATAAGCAGAAGGGGGCAGAAGGGGGCAGAAGAAGAAAATTTTCTAACAAAGGGTAGATTGTTTTAGGCAAGGTCACCTTCCTTCTGGGGGAAGGGTGGGTGCCCGTCATGCAAATTACCTCTGTAGTGCTGATCAGGTAATTCCCAACTGAGTTGTTAAAGGTTACATCCCTGAGAGGCTGAAACTGCAATTAGGTTAGATATTAAGTCTTGGTGTGCTATCCTAGGGCAAGTGAACTCCATCTTGGGCCTGTTCCTTTTGTTTTTTTTTTAAACAGTTCATTCCTTTTTTTTTCTTAAGATTTTATTTATTTATTCATGAGAGACACAGGCAGAGGGAGAAGCAGGCTCCATGTAGGGAGCCCGACATGGGACTTGATCCTGGGTCTCCAGGATCATGCCCTGGGCTGAAGGTGGCGCTAAACCACTGAGCCACCCGGGCTGCCCATAAATAGTTCATTCCTTTTTATCAGACTCTTACATTAGCTGAGAGATATGATATAAATTTATTTTTTATTTTTATTTATTTTTTATTTTTAAAAACATTTATTTATTTGAGAGAGAGTGAGAGAGCATAACTGGGGGAAAGAGGCAGAGGGAGAGGGAGCAGCAGACTCTCCAGTGAGCAGGGAGCCCAAGATCATGACCTGACCTGAAGGCAGATGCTTGGCCCACTAAACCACCCAGGGCCCCCCAAAATTTAAAGCGTTAATGTCACTTCCACCTATTGCTATGAAGTTCTTGAAGTGTTTGTCAATGCTTTGTGTGGTATTCATAGGTATTAACTATTTGCTTATTACTTTATTTTTAAAACTATTTAATTTATTCATTCATGAGAGACACAGAGAGAAGTAGAGACCTAGACGGAGTAGCAGGGTCCCTGCAAGTCCCCCCTGATGCGGTACTCCGTCCCAGGACCCTGGGATCATGATCTGAGCCAAAAGCAGGCGTTCAACCACTGAGCCACCCAGGTGCCCTTGTATTAACCTTTTTTGCTTAATCTTGTGATATTCACAGGGCACAATTTCAGGTTCCTATTTTTTTTTAAAGTTGGTCATTCTCTTTGTTCCTTTACTGATATTCTAGTCTTAGGGAGATCAATTGCTTAGTGTTAAGTGTCAGCAAACATTCATTTTGAGAGAATACAGTGTATGCTAGGGAGACTACTACGACTATGACAAACAGGATAATTCCCAATGTCTGGAGTTTACTTCCCTCCGAGCCATGGTCTTTTAGACCCAAACCAATCAAAATCAGGTGAGTCAAAGAAAGACATTCCCCCATTGAAGGAGTCACCTTTTTAAGCCAAGTGGCTTGCTCAGTAGGCTCATGTAACTTGAGTTTCACCTTCCCCTGGGTGTTAATCCAGGTGCAGCAGGTAGTGTTGGCTAGGGAAGTAGGGCTCTGACAATGGAAGCAGATCTTGAATCACGAATGCCTCCTGGTAATTCCCATTTGAATCTGTGGCTCATTACTGGAAAGGTGACAGCTATGGAGGCTGATAAAATTTTAAGTGTCTGTAGGCCACACAGGCTTTTTTTTTTCATGCTGGTTATCCTTACCTATATCCCTTTCTGTGTATAGAGCTTGGACACAAAGTTCCCCAAGTTTGAATGTTTTGTTTGTTGTGTGTGTTTGTTTTGTTTTATAGAGGGAGTGGGAAGGACAGAGGGAGAGGGAGATAAAGAATCCCAAGCAGGCTCACACCCAGTACTGATCCTGACTTGGTGCTTAATCTCATGACCCTGAGATCATGACCTGAGCTGAAATCAAGAGTTGGACACGTAACTGCCTGAGCCACCCAGGCCCCCCAAGTTTGAGGTTGTTAACCAGAGACAGGGAAATAGAGCAGGGGATCTCTAGCATCATGGACAGATCAGAGTTTTTGATGAAAAAATCTAGCATTTAAAATCCCTTAGCAATGGTCTGGGAGACATGAGTGATGGCATCCTCTTTCCAGGCCAATGCTAGAGTAAAGGAAAGAGAAGAGAGGGATTCATGTTTAAAGTTTGAAGTTTTGATGTGGCATTTTGGGAGCAGTTTACCTTGATGTCAGCTTCTCCTCTGTTTAGTTAGTTTTAATTTTGAGGTCTCCAGCTGGTGTATAGGACCACATAGATGTCAGGTGGATATGTATTCAGCTGTGAGATATATACCCAAGATTCAAGTCTCTGAACTTCGGCTGCCAACTGGATAGTGAGGAAGACCTGGTACAGTTCCTTCCAAGGTTCAAGAGGATTCTTTTCCTTAAAGAGTCTAAATTAGAAGGGTGGAAGAAAATTGGAAATGTTAGTTTGGAGAATTGTAGCCAGATATTTGAGGAAACTAGAATTCAAGGTTTAGTCCAGTTACAGGTCTATTACTTTTGTTTTGTTTTTTTTATTCATGAGACACACACACACACACACACACACACACAGAGGCAGAGACACAGGCAGAGGGAGAAGCAGGCTCCATGTAGGGAGCCCAACATGGGACTCAATCCTGGGTCTCCAGTATCACGCCCTGGGCTGAAGGCAGTGCTAAACCGTTGAGCCACCCGGGCTGCCCCAGTTACAGGTATATTACAAAACCTCACAGGAAATTGACAGGATTAGAGGCTAATATAGACAAAGATACACAAACATAATTTTTCTTTGTACGTTTACCCCATTTTTTTACAGTAGTTAATCACAGTAAAACTAATTTATTTGAATTGCATGTAGTCTGATTATTTATACAAGTGGAGCAAGAATAGTAATGTATCATAAGCTCGTTTTAAGGCTCTTTTGCTGAAACTTTTTATCTCAGGTTGGACTCTTAAAAGCTTCTGAGGCCAGGAAGCCAAACCAGGGGCTCACCATTAGATTTTACCTGCAGTGCTATTCCAGTCAGTCTTGGCAATATTTCCAATTGTGTCCTCTTATGGAGAGCAGACTCTTATTGAACTTATGTAAAGAACTATCTTGGGCAGCCCGGGTGGCTCAGCGGTTTAGCGCCACCTTCAGCCCAGGGCCTGATCCTGGAGACCTGGGATGGAGTCCCACATTGGGCTCCTGCATGGAGCCTGCTTCTCCCCCTGCCTTTCTCTCTCTGTGTCTCTCATGAATAAATAAATAAAATCTTTTTTTTTAATAATTTTTTTAATTTTTATTTATTTATGATAGTCACACACACACACACAGAGAGGCAGAGACATAGGCAGAGGGAGAAGCAGGCTCCATGCATCAGGAGCCCGACGTGGGATTTGATCCCGGGTCTCCAGGATCGCGCCCTGGGCCAAAGGCAGGCGCTAAATCGCTGTGCCACCCAGGGATCCCAATAAATAAAATCTTAAAAAAAAAAAAAAATCTTGCTGTAAAAAATACTCAAAAATTTCTGAATTCTGGAGGCATCAGGAAGAAAAAGTAAATCTTTTACCTTTGTTTACAATGGTGTATTTTACCAAATTGTAAGTCATAGGTAGCTTAAGAGAAAAAGTTAATTTAAATCTGGACAAAATTACCAAAACAGCAATGTTTCAGACAAAAAGTCATAAAAATTTATAATAGTCCTCCTTAGTTAATTCAGTCCCATATAATTAATATTTGTTTTGCTTGAATCCAGTTCAGTTTTGTGATCTTAAAGCTGTAAGAAACTGTACTTGTCAAAGTTCTTTCCATGAATCTTCCAGAAGATGAAACACTTTTGCAGAAACTCTTTTGCAAAAACATCTGAGTAAAACAATTATTCTATAAATGATAAAGATTTAAAATGCCCATTGTTAAAGAAAGATCTAATGAGAGTTCATTATAAAGGAATAGACAAGAAAATTTGGTTACTTCTGTGACACACAACACTTGAAAATAGCTGGAATTATGACTAAACATTATCAGGGAATATCAGATTTGTAAGAATTTCATACAATATCTAGCACACTTATAAATTATATGTATACAAATATAAAAGAAGTCTTCGTATTTTTTTGTTTTTTTTTAAAAGATTTTATTTATATATTCATGAGAAAGAGAGAGGCCGAGATTTTGTATTCTTATTTGATAATGCTTCCCATGTAATATAATGACAAATAGCCCCGATTATTTAAAAATTTCCCTTTTTAGGGAAGCCTGGGTGGTTGAGCGGTTCAGTGTCTACATTGGGCTCAGGGTGTGATTCCAATGTCCTGGGATTGAGTCCCACATTGGGCTCCCTGCAGGGAGCCTCCTTCTCCCTCTGCTTATGTCTCTGCCTCTGTGTGTCTCTCATGAAAAAATAAATAAAATCTTAATAAAATAAGGGATGCCTCGGCAGCAGCTCAACGGTTGAGCGTCTGCCATTGGCTCAGGGCACAATCCCGGAATCCTGGGATCAAGTCCCACATTGGACTCCCTGTATGGAGCTTGCTTCTCCCTCTGCCTGTGTCTCTGCCTCTCTCTTTGTGTATCTCTCATGAACAAATACATAAAATCTTTAAAAAAAATATCTTTTTTTAAGGATTTAATTTGTTTATTTGAGAGAGAGAATGTGGGGAGGGGGAGGAGTAGAGGCAGAGGGACAAGCAGATTCTGTGCTGAGTGCAGAGCTCCATGTGGGGCCTGATCTCACCACTTTGGGATCATGAGCTAAAATCAAGAGTTGGACGCTTAACCTGAGTCACCCAGATGCTTCTAACATTTCCCTTTTTAGAAGGAGGGAGAATAAATCTTTTAAGGTGTTTCGGGGATCCTCTGAAAAATCCCAAAGTTAAAAGACTTCATTTAGGATTTGATTTGGAGAAATTTGTTAAAAATATCAAAGGTCCTAAAATAGTTGGTCAAATAGGTCATTGTAAAAACAACACTTAGTTATCCATTTAACAAGAGTGACAATAAAAGATTTTGCAGGCAAATACAGAAAGTTAAATTGTATTAAAAAAAAAAACCCAAACAATCAAAACTCCAAAAAACCTTAGCTGTTTTAATAGAGAAGATTCAGTTTTCTTAAGTAATCAGACATCTGATTAAGTCAGCACATAAAATTATTTTGCCAAAACACAGAATCTTTGTTTTCTAGGAGAATCTGTTAAAGAAAAACCTTTCATACTCTCTTATTGAGAGCAGACCAGTAGCCGAGAAAACTTTGTCCTTTTAACAGAGAGAAAAGCAATTCTAATTTTGTAGCTCCTCATTTTTATATTAAAGCTTATTTGCTTAATGAAATTTATTCTAATCTTTGCCAGTCATGACCATGCATAAAATTATTTTCGAAAGATTCCTTTCTCCAAAGCTTAATGGCTTTAACTGGATATGTTGAAATTTAAAATCCTAAAAAGCTCTGAATTTTTAGTGAAAATAGAGAAGTAAACAATTATGAACTCTTATATTAGCATTCTGCAGATTGTCACACTTATAAAAACTTCTTATAATTTCTAGAAATGCATGCTTTCTCATAGTGACTTCCTCAGTATGACATAAAACATGTTTACTAATAGATCTCCATTATCTCTTGTATTTGTATTTTATACATATACCTTAAACTTCACAAGTCATTATAGCTATACTAATTATTATTCTTTTCTTTTTTTTATTTTTTATTTTTCTTTTTTCTTTTTTTCTTTTTTATTTTTTTTATTATTTTTTTACTACATTTCCATGTTTCTATCTAAGATCATTTTCCTTCAATATATATTTTAGCATTTCTTTTAGTGCAGGCCTGTGGATGAATTCCCTTAGTTTTGTTTTGTTTGTACAAGTATTTATTTTACCTTTTAAAAAATTGAGATATGGGCAGCCTTGGTGCGGTGGCTCTGTGGTTTAGTGCCTGCCTTCAGCCCAGGGCGTGATCTTGGAGACCCAGGATCGAGTCCCATGTCGGGCTCCCTGCATGGAGCCTGCTTCTTCCTCTGCCTGTGTCTCTGCCTCTCTCTCTGTGTCTGTCATGAATAAATAAATAAAATCTTTAAAATAAAAAGATAAAAAATTGAGATATGATTAGTATACCATAAAATCCACTATTTAAAAGTGTACAACAGTGTTTTTTAGTATATTCACAACCATCACCACGAATTCTAGAACATTTCTATCGTCTTCAAAAACCCCTTACTCATTGGGTGACCCATTTTCCCCCTACCTCTAACCCTGTGGCAACCATAATTTGCTTTTGATCTCAGTGAGTATGCCTTTCATGGACATTTAATATAAAGTAAATCATACAAAGTATGGCTTTTTGTATCTGGCTTCTTTCCCTTAACATAGTGTTTTAAAGATTAATCTATGTTCTTATGTATATCAGTATTTTCTTTTTCTGGTTCAATTGTATGGCTATGCCACATTTTGTGTATTCATTCAGTTGGTTTATGGACATTTGGATTATTTTCACTTTATGACTTTTATAAATAATGCTGATATAAACATTTGTGTCCACACATTTTCAGTTCATTTGGGTAGATGCTTAGGAGTGGAATTGCTGGATCACATGGTACCTCTATGTTTAACTTCTTGAGAATGTGCCAAACCTGTTTGCCACAACAGTCTTATCATTTAAAATTCTACCAGCAATGTATGATGGTTCCTGTTTTAACTTCATTTTTGAATAATATTTTCTCTGGGTATAGAATTTTGGTTAGCTGCTATTTCATCTTCCATCATTTCTATTAAGGTTGAAGCTTTGAATATAGTGTGTCTTTCCCCCTTCCACTGTTTTAACATTTTCTCTTTGTTTTTGGTTTTTAGGAGTTTGGTTGTGATATGTGTAGATCTAGTATTCTTTGTGATATCTTGGGGTTGGATGAAATTCTTTTTTGGAGGGGGGAATGAAGTTCCTAAAACAGTTGGTTCAATATTCTATGAATTGATGTCTATCATTAGTTTTAGAAAATTGTTGGTCATGAGGTATTCAAATACTGCATTTACTTCTCTTTTTTCTGGGATTTCAATTATATGTGTGTTAGACTTCTTGAGCATGTTTCTTATTATGTCTCTTATGTACCTACTTTCTCCCCCCAATCGTTTCTTTTTGGGTATATTTCATTTTCGGTATTTTTAATGGAGTTTTCCTCTGCTTTATTAATCCATTTGTTATGTCACATCTTATAAACCCATCTACAAAGTTGTTAATTTGAGATATCATATAGTTTAGCTTTGGAATGTACATTGACTTCTTTATTTTTATTTTTTATTTATTTTATTTTTTTTAATTTTATTTTTATTTCTTCATGACAGAGAGGCAGAGACACAGGCAGAGGGAGAAACAGGTAGAGGAAGAAGCAGGATCCATGCAGGAAGCCTGACGCGGGACTCGATCCCGGGTCTCCAGGATCACGCCCTGGGCTGAAGGCGGTGCTAACCACTGAGCCATCCGGGCTGCCCTGAATTCTTTATTATATGGCCAATTCTCTAGTGAAAATTTGCCTTATCTATTTTATTTTAATTATTTATTTTTTATTAAGATTTTATTTATTTATTTTTTATTAAGATTTTATTTATTTATTTGATAGAGTGTGTGCCTGAGCAGAGGGAGGGGCAGAGGGAGAGAATCTCAAATAGACTCTGAGGTGAGTGTGGAGCCCAATGCAGGGCTTGATCTTACGATCCAGAGATCACAACCTGAGCTGAAATCACGAGTCAGACTTTTAATTGACTGGGCCATCCAGGTGCCCTATTTTCTATTTTGTTTTAAAAATATACAATTAGGGACACTTGGGTGGCTCAGTGGTTAAGCATCTGCCTTCAGCCCAGGGCATGATCCTGGAATCCCAGGATCGAGTCCCACATGGGGCTCCCTGCATGGAGCCTGCTTCTCTCTCTGCCTATGTCTCTGCCATTCTCTCTGTATCTCTCATAAGTAAGTAAAGGCTTAAAAAAAATACACAACTTATGTGTACCCTTTGCTTATCCATATGGGCCTTTGTGTAAATTTAAAAATATTCCTTCTCTCTAGGCATAAGAATAGCTTGGTGAGTGAAGAGAGATTTTGTAAGATGTAGAAAGTGGCATGCCCCTTCCTCTAGGCAGTGCAGCTCTGGGCCAGGTACAAAGGTTGACTTTTTTATCTTACTTTTGTCTTCTTAGACAAACACACTTAGACGGTGAACAGATTCTACTACACATGTGTGCCCTGGTATATAACGTAAGCTATGCTGTTTTCAGATTTTTTTTTTTGTATTTTGAAAAAATAGGTAATATATGCATATAATAAAGTATCAGACAGTACAAAATAGAAATGTTGGTTCCTTTCCTACTCCTACCTTCCAGTCTTCAAACAACTCTCTTTTGAGGCAGTTATTCTACTGGTTTATATATTGTTTCTGGCATAATTAATCCATGTATATTTAAGCACATAAATGTGTGTACATGTATGCATTTTTTCCTTCCCCCTTTTTTTCATGGAAGATAACATATTCTATATCTCTCTTCTACAACTTGATTTTTTCTATCTTTCCATATCAGTATATAAAATCTGCCTCATTCTTTTGGCTAGATTTGTAGTATCAATTATATTGATCTATGAAAACTAATTTGTTTGTTTTCCTGTTGTCTGACATTTAGGTCATTTCTAACCTCATGCCAATACAAATGATGCTGTTATGAATATTCTTATATATGTGACTTTGTTTATATAGGTAAATGTATCTGAAGGATAAATTACCTGAAGTGGAGAAATTTCTAGAATTCAAAGGATATGTATCTTTTTACATTTTTGTAGCTATTCCTTACTTTTTCTGTAAAGAAATATTAGTTTCTAGTTCCATCAACAATGTATGAATGTAGCATTTTCCTTATCCCTTACTATGAAAGTGGAATGATAATTTTTTTCCACTAGTGTGAGAAGAGAAATAGTATCACAGGATTTAATTTTCTTTTAAAATAACTGAAGGAAGGATGCTTGGGTGGCTCATACAGTTAAGCATCTGCCTTTGGCTTAGGTCATGCATGATCTCAGGGTCCTGGGATTGAGTCCCACATTGGGCTCCTTTCTCAGTGGGGAACCTGTCTTTCTCTCTTCCTGCTGCTTCCCCTGCATATGCTCTCTCTCTCTGACAGATGTATAATAAAATCTTAAAAAACAAAAATAACTGTAGTCATGGGGCGCCTGGCTGGCTCAGTTTGTAGAGCATACAACTCTTGATCTCAAGATTGTGAGTTCAATCCCCATGTTGGGCCTAGAGCTTACTTTTAATAAATAAACAAAACCGAAGTCATGGGATGCCTGGATGGCTCAGCTATTGAGTGCCTGCCTTTGGCCCAAGACAAGATACTGGAGTTCCTGGATGGAGTTCCACATTGGGCTCCCTGTGTGGAGCCTGCTTCTCTCTCTGCCTATATCTCTGCCTCTCTCTCTCTGCGTCTCTCATGAATTAATAAATAAATAAATAATCTTAAAAAAAATGAAGTCACACATTAAAAATAATGTGCCTAGAAGCCATTTGGAGTTTCTTTCTTATGATCTGTCTGTACATATCCTTCTTCAATTTTCCTATGTCCACTGGATTGTTTTTTTCTTATCTATTTGTAGATTTTTATATAGTAAGAAAATGAGCCTTTTGTTGTGTGTCACAAGAGTTTTTAAAAATTGATTTGTTAGGCAGCCCCTGTGGCTTGGCAGTTTAGCGCTGCCTTCGTCACAGGGCTGATCCTGGAGACCCAGGATCGAGTTCCACGTTGGGCTCCCTGCATGGGGCCTCCTTCTCCCTCTGCCTGTGTCTCTGCCTCTCTCTCTCTCTCTCTCTCTCTCTCTGTGTCTCTCATGAATAAATAAAAAAATATATGTTTTCAAAAAATAGAAAAGACTGATTAATTTGACTACATAAAAATTTTAAATATCTATATGGAAAAATAGATTTAAAAAAAGCAAAAAGATGAGTGACAGATCAATTTTTTTTAAAGATTTTATTTATTTATTCATGACAGACACAGAGAGAGAGAGAGAGAGAGAGAGGCAGAGACACAGGCAGAGGGAGAAGCAGGCTCCATAGAGGGAACCCAATATAGGACTCGATCCTGGGTCTCCAGGATCATACCCTGGGCCGAAGGCAGCGCTAAACTGCTGAGCCACCCAGGCTGCCCTTCTACTATGTCTTTAGATTTTTTGTTGTGCTTAGAAAGGCCTCCTTCAGCTTATATAATGAAAAATTCTTCCGTTTTATTTTAGTAATTCACAATTTTAAATATTTAATTCTTTGATTCACCTATAATTTTTTAATAGAGAGGATGATAAATATTTTTCTATATCATTTGAATAATCAAAATTTATAACTGGCATGGAATGATTATGGTTTGATAATTGTATGTGGTGGCTGAATATTTTGAGCCTGTTTCATCTATGTGTAATTGCCACCACCATTTCAAGATGAGTTTGTCAGAAGGTCAGAAAAAAGTAACAATGTTAATATATGTTGACATCCATAAACTGTAAATATGAGAAATATATGAGGAAAGAAAATATCATAAGCAATTAAATTAGTGATTCAAAATTTCATTTTTTGGGATGTCTGGGTGGGTCAGCAGTTGAGCATCTGCCTTTGGCTCAGGGTGTGATCCTGGATTCCTAGGATTGAGTCCCACATCGGGCTCCTTGCATTGAGCCTGTGTCACCTCCCTCTGCCTGTGTCTCTGCCTCTCTTCCTGTGTCTCTCATGAATAAATAAATAAAATCTTTAAAAAATTTTTTTACTTTATTTTTTAAAATTTCCATAAGTAGTACTATTCACTCCAGTTGTTTCTGAATTTAATATGGCCAGCTATACATCTGTAGTTATATATATTATATTTTATATTATACATATATATATAAAATCTGAAAAATATATGCCAGAGTCTTTTTTTCTCTGTGTTATGCTGAGCTTATGAATAGCTGAGAAGATAAAGAGGAACTAGGTAAATTATATTCCTTTTTTTAACTATACACAAAATACTATTTATTAGTCTCCTAAGGACCATGTTGTCACTATCTTGGTAGGAACAGACATATTTTGACAAATTAGAAGTTTCTGTGGACACTTACTAGAGTACCTTTTTCTTTTCAATATGTGGACACTTGGTGGTAATGATGATGTTAGAATTCCTTAGTATTTTTTTTAAAATTTTTTTTATTTATTTATGATAGTCACAGAGAGAGAGAGAGAGAGAGAGAGAGAGAGAGAGAAGAGAGAGAAGCAGGCTCCATGCATCGGGAGCCCGATGTGGGATTCGATCCCTGGTCTCCAGGATTGCGCCCTGGGCCAAAGGCAGGCGCCAAACCGCTGCACCACCCAGGGATCCCATTCTTCCTTTTTTTAAAAAAAAAGATTTTATTCATTTATTTCAGAGAGAGTGAGTAAGGGAGAGAGAGTAGGAACAGGGTGAGGGGCAGAGGGAGAAGCAGACTCCCCTTGAACAGGGAGCCAGATATAGGGGTCGATCCCAGGACCCTGATATCATGACCTGAGTTGAAGGCAGAGGCTTAACCAACTGAGCCACCCAGGCACCTCAGTCCATTCATTTTTGAGCAATATGTTTCATGATCATAATTTAAAACAACTGCCAGAATACATTCTTAGTTAGCCACTTGGTTCATAAAGTTGAGGTATGTAACTTGGATATTGATATTTGAAATTTCTAGGATATTTTAATATTTCAAATTGTCCTGGAAATCTAGGACATGATTTCCCTGTAATCAGGAAGAATAGTGGTTGCCTATTTAGGAGATCAACTCTGCCTTTCTTCCTCCTTTCTGTGGAATTTGTCCTTTTTAATGCATGTATCTTTTTGAGGAGTCTGATTTTTTTGTAAATATTGCTGTCCTCTTAAATGGAGGGAGTGGACTTAATCTTAAAGACACAGGGAAGCAGATTACACTTTTATACTTTTAATTTTACTTAGGGCTAGCCTTCTTAGAATTGTGAACTGTCACTCTGGATACTGCTGTCTTAAATTTCTTCTCTTGGGATTCTGATGCAGTTCATAATTTTCCTGTTTTAAAAATGAGTAACATTTGACTCATTCACTCCTTTTGGCTTTAAGGTCACTATTATTAAATTAAGTCATAGAAAACTTAATGATTTGGAAAAAAATCAACATAAAAAACAGGTCTTAAATTGCCAAGATACAGTTTACAGTAGATTTCTTTTTCTTTTTGGTGATTTTCAAAAACTGACATTTTTCCTTGAAATTCCATGGTAATAGCCAATTTACCAAATTTGCCAGTCTATAAATATTCTTTGACACATTAAAATTTATGTGTTTATTTTTTTATTTTAAAGATTTAGATTTTATTTATTTATGAGAGACACAGAGAGAGAGAGAGAGAGAGAGAGAGAGAGAGAGAGAGAGAGGCAGAGACACCGGCTCCCTCCCATACATGGAGCCCGATGCGGGACTCAATCCCAGGACTCCAGGATCACACCCTGGGCCGAAGGCAGGCACTGAACTACTGAGCCACCCAGGGATCCCATTTATTTTTTTTTAAGTAGGTTCTGCACCTAGCGTGGATCCCAATTTGGGGCTTGAAGTTACCACCCTGAGATCAAGATCTGAGTTGAGATCAAGAGTCAGATGCTTAAAAAAAAAAAAAAAAAAAGTCAGATGCGTAACTGACTGAGCCACCCAGGTGCTCCTAAAATTTATGTTTTATAAGTTTTTTTTTTTATTATTTATTTATGATAGGCACACAGTGAGAGAGAGAGAGAGGCAGAGACACAGGCAGAGGGAGAAGCAGGCTCCATGCACCGGGAGCCCGATGTGGGATTCGATCCCGGGTCTCCAGGATCGCACCCTGGGCCAAAGGCAGGCGCCAAACCGCTGCGCCACCCAGGGATCCCTTATAAGTTTTTTTTTAAAGATTTTATTTATTTATTCATGAGACACACACAGAGAGAGAGAGAGAGAGAGCGAGAGAGAGGCAGAGACACAGGTATAGGGAGAAGCAGGCTCCATGCAGGACCCTGACGTGGGTCTCAATCCTAGGTCTCCAGGATCAGGCCCTGGGCTGAAGGCGGCACTAAACCGCTGAGCCACCTGGGCTGCCCTAAGTTGTTTTTTTTTTTTTTTTAAATTTAAAACTTACATATGCTCATTGTGTAACATTTGGATAAGAGAAAATTTTAAGGAAATAAAAATAACCCATAATTTTATATTCAGAGATAACTCAGCATAGTTAATATTTTGATTTTGTTTCTTTCATCTTTTTAAGTGCAGCCATCTTAATATGATTGAGATCATATTTTTCTACTTGGCTTATATTTGCATTCTTTCCCTTACTATAACTTTACATATGTCTGTCTGTCTGTCTGTCTGTATATATGTATGTATATAATCTCTACACTCAATGTGGAGCTCGAACTCAGGACCCTGAGATCGAGAGTCCCATGCTGTACCAACTGAGCCAGCCAGGTGCCCTCCCTTAGTATTAACTGTAAGTTACCAAGAAAAGCCCGAGCTTTCTTCTACATACATTCATTCATTCACACTCTCAATAAAAAAAATGTAAATATATATGTTTATAGCCATATATATAAATAAAAACAGGGACACCTGGGTGGCTCAGTGGTTGAACCTTGCCTTCGGCTCAGGGCATGGTCCTGGAGTCCCGGGATCGAGTCCCACACTGGGCTCCCTGCAGGGAGCCTGCTTTTCCCTCTGCGTATGTCTCTGCCTCTCTCTTTCTGTCTCTCATGAATAAATAAATAAAATCTTAAAAAAATATATATATATGCATATGCATTCAAGGTACTATGTTAGGTGCTTCTTGGAAAGTTTCTTGTCTTTCAGGATACAAAAGTTTTCTTTGTAAAGCAGTCTATGAAGAATGTCCCTGTTCTCTTGAAGTTCAGAAAAGGAAACCATCTGGATTATCTGACAAAGTTTCTTTCTTTGTAGATTCCTCTCTTTGGTGCTAAGACTATTGGTCGGAGAAGTCCCGATGGACCAGTGTTGAGCAAAGCTGAATTTGTTGAGAAGGTTCGTCAGAGTAACCAGGCCTGTCATGATGGTGATTTTCACACAGCTATTGTTCTGTACAATGAAGCCCTGGCTGTTGACCCACAGAACTGCATCTTATACAGCAATAGATCTGCAGCCTATATGAAAATCCAGCAGTATGACAAGGCACTGGATGATGCAATCAAAGCTCGACTTCTCAATCCCAAATGGCCAAAGGTAGAAATATCATTTAATTTCATAGAATCATTTGTGCTGATTTCTTATTTTAATGTAACATTTAATTGAATTTGTAGTTATTAATATTTTAATAGTCTGTAAATCAGCAAAGTGTAGAATGGCCTCATTGAGCTGGTACACTAGTTGAATGGCTTCCCCTTTTAATGCTTTGAAACTGTACTCTCCATATTCAAGTTTAATTCTTTTCCTGTATATTTGAAATTGGCATTTTTTCCCCCACTAGTTCCTTAATAAGATACATGTTAGTCATTTGCATAGGTTTTGACATTTCCTTTTTGCACAGATGTTTATATGGGAATGGTTTCTTTTTTTTCTTGAAAAAAGTTGAAAATAATTAGTTTTAATATTCCTTGTCAATGACTACTTGTTTTCAGAATGATATTTAATCGGAGAAACAGTTTTTTCCATGAATACATCATTTTAATGATCTCTGTTCCCTTGAATGGTTTAAGGCTTGAATTATCTTTGTTTTGTATATACTTTGTTTCCAGTGTGCCTATTTACCATCTAACCCCCAGTCTATTTTAGAAAAAGTTTCCTAAGATGTACTGAAATGTTTGAGATATTTTTTTTACTGAACCACAAAAGCATTTGATCCCATTCGTGGCTTTCTGTTATGTTAACAAAGTTAATGGATATTTGCTAGAGATTTAAAAAATATTTTTATTGTCTTATTAATGTCATAATCATATTAATTTATACTTTAACTCTGATGGGTACTTTTGACCTCTTTCAGTGGAATTTCCAGTGTTGCTGCTGCTTCATGAATTTTTTAGTATTTTGTAATTCCTAAAAAGAGTTCTTTTATAACTATAATTATCGTAAACTAAACAAAATCTGTTTTAAAAAATTGTTATATGACACCATTTGGGAGTTAGAATGCAGTTATCAAAGGACAGACCCAGGTTAAAATTCTTTCTCTTTTGCTAATAACAGTATGGCTTTTTAACCCCTCTGGGGTTAAGATAAATGGGATAATAATACCTCTCTTTTAAGGCTACTTAAGAGAGATAATTTGTTACTTGTACATGGTATGTGTTTGATAAATAATAGCTGTGATTGTGACATTTTTATTAAAGGTACAAATTAGTAAACTATTCCAGCAAGACTTAGCTAGTGTCTTCTCTTTTTCTTTTTCTTTTCCTTTTTTTTTTTTTAAACCTGTGGTTGATGCAGTGAGCCTGATAAATAGCTTAATTTTCAAATTAAGTATCTCCATTCCTTCTTTCTTTGGGTCTGGATATTTTATGTTCTTATATTTGTGAATATTTTTAAAAATTCATTTATTTCAGAGAGAGAGAGAGAGAAAGAGAGAGAGAGAACACAATGGGGAGGGGCAGAGGGAGAGGGAGAGTGAGAGTTTTACGTGTAGACTTCAGATATGGAGCTTGATCCCATGACTTTGAAATCATGACCTTAGCTGAAACCACCAAGAATCAGTTTCTTAACCAGCTGCCACCTAGGCACTGTCTATTTTGAACACTGTAAAACTGTTTATCTTTTTTCCTTTTTCTGTGTCATTCTCCTTCCTTTTGTTAACCTCTTGTGATTTAACACAAAAAAATGATTTTAAAAGGTGCACTTTTATGATTATAGGTGAAAATGAACCTTTTAAGGTAACTTCTATCAAGTTTTAGTTTCTGATTTTTTCCCTGTATAGTAAGTGAAGATCTTTTGCTCTATCAGATAAATAAGAAAATAAAAACCCAATGGGATTTATAATAAAATTAATTTATAAAGAAATTTCTACTGCTGCATAGTTTTTTTCATTTCATAAAAACTTTATTTTATACTTATTTTTTCTAGGAATATACTCAGTATGTAAAAGAAGGCTCACTTGTACTCTTTTGCCTTAAAGATATGTCTTAAAATTTTACCAATTCATTTTTCTTTTCATTTTGGCTTTTCTAACTTTTTTATTATAATCATTTTGCTTTTCTGAAGTGTTTCTCTGAGATGTCAGTATTGTCTAGTTTAATGAGGGGAAGCATAAATTCCAATTTCTGTCTGTCTCTGTGGTAATTTTTTATGTAAACATCTAAGGGCTCCAGTGATTGGATAGAGTCTTTTATTTATGTCTATTTTGTCTTAATGAAAAATGATTTTGGTGTGATAAGGGCTGCAAAAGAGGTATGAACAAAGCAATATGAAAGCTGCCCAAAAAGAATAAGCCAGTCTTATTACTAAATTATGATACTTATCTCTGTCTCTTAGCTGTTGTCCGTTTATGTTCATTTTTTTGGTGTCCTGTTTAAGACATACTTCTCTTACTCGGAGTTATAAAGTTTTTCTTAGGTTTTCTTCTAGGATTTTCATAGTTTTTTACCTTTAGGTTTATGATTCATTTGGGGTATGATATGAGGTAGAGGTCAAGATTTATTTATTTTTTTCAATACAGATAACCGTGTTTCAGCAACATTTATTGAAAAGGCTATCCTTTCCCCATTGAACTACCTTTGGTACCTTTGCCACAAACCATTTGACTGTAAAAGTATGAGATTATTATTGGTTTCTGTTTTGTTCCATTGACCTATGCCCTAACCACACAGTCTTGATTACTAGCTTTATTGTATGTCTTGACATCAGATATTGTGAGTCTTCCATTTTTGTTCTTCTTTTTCTGGATTGTTTTTCTTTTTCTTTTTTCTTTTCTTTTCTTTTTTTTTAGGGATTTTATTTATTATTCATGAGAGACACATAGAGAGAGGCAGAGACATGGGCAGAGGGAGAAGCAGGCTCCTTTCAGGGAGCCTGATGTGGGACTCGATCCCCATACTCAGGTGCTCAACCGTTGAGCCATCCAGGTGTCCCTGGATTGTATTTCTTATTCTCTCTGTATTTTTATGTAAGTTATAAAATCAGCTTATCAGTTTATTCAGAAATCCTACTTGGAAATTAATGGGATTGCACTGAACTTTTAGAGAAAATTGGAGAAAATTGCCTTCTTAACGTTGTTCAGTCTTCTAATCCATGAACATGGTATAGATGTCCATTTATTTATTCTTCCTTTCATTTTCCATTGCAACTTTTTGTAGTTTTTAGTGTTCAGTTCTTGCACAATTAAAAAAAATTATTCCTAAGTATTTTGCTTTTTAAAAATACTTTATTTATTTATTTTAGAGAGAGAGAGAGAGAGCACATGCCTGTGCATGTATGTGCATGGAGTAGGGGAAAGGTAGAGAGGGAAGGGCATAGGAGGAGGGAGAGGGACAAGCAGACTCTGTGGTGAGCACAGAGCCCAATGAAGGGCTCAGTCTCATGACCCTGAGATCATAACCTAAGCAGAAACCAAGAATCAGATACTTAACTGACTATGCCACTGGGGTGCCCATAAGTATTTTGCTTTTTGATGCTATTATAGATTGATTTAAAATTTTTTATTTTCTATTTTTTCATTGATAGTCTACAGAAATATATTTTTGTACTTTATGTCATGTTAACTGTGTTGAATTCACTTTTAAGTTCTAGTGGAATTTTTGCAGATGCTTTACGATCTTTTTGTACATGATCATAAAATCTGTAAGTAATGACAGTTCTTTCTTTCTTTTGCATATGATTTTTATTTCTTTCTCTTGCTCCATTTTACTGGTTAGGATATCCAGTATGATTCTGAATAGAAATTGTGAGAGCAAACTTCTTTGGTCATTCCTGATCTTCATGGGAAAGCATTGAGCTTTTCATTGTTGAGGATGATGCCATTAATTTGGTGGAAGATATTCCTTTTAATTTCTATTATGACTGAGTGTTGAATCTTGTCAATTTTTCTTCATTTGTTGGAATCATAATTTTTTTTCTCAGTCTTTTAGTGTGGTAAATTAAATTGATTTTGTTTTTGGATGTTAGGCCAAACTTGCATTCACAGGATAAATACCACTCAGTCATTATGTCTTATTCTTTTTATGTATTGTTTGACATGATTAGCTATAATTTTTTTTTAAAGATTTTATTTATTTATTCATGAGAGACACAGAGAGAGAGAGGCAAAGACATGGACGGAGGGAGAAGAAGGCTCCATGCAGGGAGCCCGACGTGGGACTCGATCCTGGGACCCCGGTGTCACAACCTGAGCCGAAGGCAACCACCCATCTGCTGAGCCACCCAGGCGTCCCATTCTACATTCTTTCTTGAATGTATTCCATATATATCTTATGCAGTTTATTTCCACAGCCAGTATTACAGTCTAGGTTATTCTTGTTTCATTCTTATTTTGTTGTGAATTTTTTTCTTTTTTCTTTTTTCTTTTTTTTTGTTGTGAAATTTTTTATTGTAACAATGTTCTCATGAAAAACTTTGTTTAAAAAAAAAAAACTTTCTGTTGTTCCATGTTTCAAGTGACCTGATATTCAAGAGTGCACAAGTGGTCACATTTGCACCTTTATTTCTTGCTACTGTGCTGACAAATATACTCTTCTTGTTGATCCAGTCTTTTCCTTTTTCTTCTTCCTTCCTGTTTATGCCAAACTCTGTGCCTGGAGCTTTCTTCCTTACTCCCAGTATTTGGCTAAGTAGGTGTAGTTCAATTCTCACCTTTCCCTGAAAGCTACGTTGAGCTTCTGTGAATATAACATTCATTGTCTATTGCTCATTTCAATTAATTATTTATATTTTTTAAAAAAGATTTTATTTATTAATTCATGAGAGACAGAGAGAGAGAGAGAGGCAGAGACACAGGCAGAGGGAGAAGCAGGCTCCATGCAGGGAGCCCCATGCGGGACTCAATCCTGGGATTTCAGGATCACACTCTGGCTAAAGGCAGGCACTAAACCACTAAGCCACCCAGGGATCCCCCTAAAAACATTTTATAAGTGCATTGGAGCATAAAATGGTATTTTTTAAGCTAGATAATCTTTGTGATTTTTTAAAAGATTTTATTTATTTATTTATGAGAGACACAGATCGAGAGGCAGAGACACAGGCAGAGGGAGAAGCAGGTCCTCATGGGGAGCCTGATGCAGGACTTAATCCTGGCTTCTGGGATCATGCCCTCAGCCGAAGGCAAACACTCAGCCGCTGAGCCACCCAGGCGTCCCTAAGCTAGATAATCTTAATATGTGCCTTTATTACACACTTTTGGGAGTATGTATGTTTTTTATAATTTCAATTTTTTTAGTAAGAAATTTATTTATGGAATGTTTCTGCGTGCTAGGCAGTTTTTTTTTTTAAAGATATATTTATTTTGGGGGCTCCTGGGTGGCTCAGTTGGGTTAGGGTCTGTCTTTGGCTCAGGTCATGGTCCTGGGATCGAGCCCTATATCAGGTTTCCTGCTCAGTGGGGAGTGTGCTTCTCCCTCTCCCTCAGCAGCTCCACCTGCTTGTGCTCTCTCTCTCTCTCATAAATAAATAAAAATTATTTATTTATTTATTTATTCATGAGAGACACAGAGAGAGAGGCAGAGACACAGACAGAGAGAGAAGCAGGCTCCCCATGGGAAGCCTGATGTGGGACTCAGTTCTAGGACCCCAGGATCACAACCTGAGCCAAGGACAGAAGCACAACCACTGAACCACCCAGGCACCCAAAATAAAAAATTAAAAAAATATATTTATTTATTTTTGAGAGAGAGTGTGTGTGGCGTGCAGGGAGGGGCAGGGAGAGGGAGAGAATCTCAAACACTCCCTGTTGAGTGCAGAGTCCAACAGACCATCCATCCATGGATGGTCTTTTCATTATTGAAAGTGGGATATGAAGTATCCAGTTACTGTGGTTCAGTTTTCTTACTTTCTTTTTAAAAAATTTACTTATATTTTTTAGTAATGTCTACACCCAACGTGGAGCTCAAACTCATGGCCCCAAGGTCAAGAGCTACTTGCTCTTTTGACCCAGCCAGGCAGTCCCAGTAGTTGAAATCAATCTTTCTTTCTTTCTCTCTTTCTCTCTCTTTCTCTTTCTTTCTTTCTTTTTCTTTCTTTCTTTCTTTCTTTCTTTCTTTCTTTCTTTCTTTCTTTCTTTCTTCTTTCTTTCTTTCTTTCTTTCTTTCTTTCTTTCTTTCTTTCTTTCTTTCTTTCTTTCTTTCTTTCTTTCTCTTTATTTATCTCTCTATTTCTCTCTCTCTCCTTTCTGAGGTTTTATTTATTTGACAGAGAGCACAAGTTGGTGGAGCAGTGGGCAGAGGCAGAGGGAATAGCAGGTTCCCTGCTGAGCAAAGAGCTCAATGCAGGACTCAATTCCAGGACCCTGGGATCATGACCTGAGGCAAAGGCAGATGCTTAATTGACAGAGCCATGCAGGTGCCCCTGCAATGGTTGAATTTTATGTCCAATTCTGTCAGTTTTTGCTTCATGTATCTTAGAGGTTTTGTTTTTGGATATTTATATTTTTATGATTATTATATCTTCCTGGGAGACTAATCTTTTTATCATTACAGAATATCCTTCTTTTTCTTTAGTAATAATTTTGGTCCTAAAATCTATTTTGTGGGGCAGCCCAGGTGGCTCAGCGGTTTAGCGTTGCCTTCAGCCCAGGACGTGGCCCTGGAGACCCGGGATCCAGTCTCATGTTGGGCTCCCTGCATGGAGCCTGCTTTTCCCTCTGCCTGTGTCTCTGCCTCTCTCTCTCTCTCTGTGTGTCTCTCATGAATAAATAAATAAAATCTTAAAATAAATAAATAAATAAATGAATAAAATCTATTTTGTGTGATATTAATATAGCCTTTCCCTCTCTCTTGGCTATTATTTGCATATATCTTTTTCCATACTTTCCTTTTCAACCTATATATGTCTTTGAAACTAAAGTGAGTGTCTTATAGACAGCATATAATTGTCATATTTTTTAAAATCCATTTTTCCAATCTTTTTCCTATGATTGTAGTGTCCCAAAATAACTCCCTTTATATTTAATTTAATGTAACTGCTGATAAGTTACGACTTTTGCTTATCTTTCTGTTGCTTGTTTTTTTATGTCTTTTTTCTGTCTTTGTTATTTGTTTTCTATATACCTTTTTCTATTTTTTTATGTTATTTTTATTATTTTTAAAAAATATTTAATTAATTTATTTATTCATGACAGACACACAAAGAGGCAGAGACACAGGCAGAGGGAGAAGCAAGCTCCATGCAGGGAGCCTGATGTGAGATTCAATCCTGGGACCCCGGGGTCATGCCCCAAGTCAAAGGCAGATGCTCAACTGCTGAGCCACCCGGGCATCTCATCTTTTATATGTTAAATAAATGTTTTCTAGTATACCATTTATATTACTTTGTTTCTTTTACTATATATTTTTTAGTTATTTTTTTGGTGGTTGCCCTAGAGATGATAATTAGCATCTAAATATATATCAATTTGGGATCCCTGAGTGGCGCAGCGGTTTGGCGCCTGCCTTTGGCTCAGGGCGCGATCCTGGAGTCCCGGGATCAAGTCCCACGTCGGGCTCTCTGCATGGGGCCTGCTTCTCCCTCCTCCTGTGTCTCTGCCTCTCTCTCTCTCTCTCTCTCTCTCTCTCTATGTCTATCATGAATAAATAAATAAATAAATCTTAAAATAAAATAAGTAATATTGGGGATCCCTGGGTGGTTCAGCAGTTTAGCGCCTGCCTTTGGCCTGGGGTGTGATCCTGAAGTCCCGGGATCGAATCCCACATCAGGCTCCCTGCGTGGAGCCTGCTTCTCCCTCTGCCTGTGTCTCTGCCTCTCTCTCTCTCTCTCTCTCTGTCTCTCATGAATGAATAAATAAAATTTTAAATATAAATAAATAATAAATAAATAAAATAATTAATATTTATGTCACTATAAAAGTAATGTTTTAGTTAATTAATGTGTAACTAATTAATATTTAAATCCCACATTCTTTGGTCATTTCTTCTCAAAGGCAATCACACTCCCTAGGATATGAATTTTTTTTTTTAAGATTTTATTTATTTATTTGAGAGAGAGAAAGAGCACAAGCAGGGGAGTGACAGGCAGAAGGAGAGGGAGGGAACCCAATGCAGGGCTCTCGATCCCAGGACCTTGAGATCATGACCTGAGCTGAAGGCAGAGGCTTATTAACCCACTGAGCCACCCAGGTGCTCCTAGGGTATGTAACTCTACCCTCCACATAAACTACTAGTAGTAGTTCTTTCTGCCATAATCCTTTTTTTTTTTTTAAAGATTTTATTTATTTATTCATGAGACACAGAGAGAGAGGCAGAGACAAAGGCAGAAGGAGAAGCAGGCTCCCCATATGGAGCCTCATTCGGGACTTGATCCCAGCACCCCGGAACCATGACCTGAGCCAAAGGCAGACACTCAACCACTCAGCCACCCAGGTGCCCCTCTGCCATAATCTTTTATTGTGTGTGTATATATATATGAACAAGTTATTTTTTAAAATGCCAAATAAATAAATAAATAAATAAATAAATAAATAAATAAATAAAATTAAAAAAAATAAAACGCCAAGCCAGATACACCAAAGCAAAGACAGAGAAGAGAAAAAGTATACTGGTATTTATCAAATCATTCATATGTTTTCAATTCCTGTGACCGTGCATCCTCGAATATCTAACAGTAATCAGCATAATATACTTATCTCACATATCAAAAGGTCACTAATTTAACCATTTCAACTATCCAAAACCTAGCCTAAAATCAGAAAGTATTAAAAAAAAACAAAATCAAAATTAAAGAAAATTTAAAAAACAAAAAACCTCTATGTAGTCAAGATAGAAAGCCACAGGTCACAATCTAAAGTTCACACACTCATAAGAGAAACCCTCATTCAAAGTACTTTCATCTTAATCACAAGGTAAGACTCAACTGGATTTCCTACCCACCACAGACAGAAAACAGAATTGCAAAAGGTAGGTACATGACAGATGCATTACTTTGGGTAACATGAAAAGATAGGAAAAATATGTACAAAGACAACATAAAAGTATTTTAAAGAAACAAAGAGCAACGTAGGGTCATTCAGTATGGGAAAAAATTCCACATTCTTAAAAGCTTCTGTACTGTTGCTGTACTATATAGCAAAGTAGAATAATTCATGTTTGTGATAATACCCTAAGTAATCAGGAGAAGCTTTTTTTTTTTTTTTTTTTAATCAGGAGAAGCTTACATCACACTTAGTACCTACTGTTTAAAGAAAGAAGAAAATGGGGATCCCTGGGTGGCGCAGCGGTTTGGTGCCTGCCTTTGGCCCAGGGCGCGATCCTGGAGACCTGGGATCGAATCCCACGTCGGGCTCCCGGTGCATGGAGCCTGCTTCTCCCTCTGCCTGTGTCTCTGCCTCTCTCTCTCTGTGTGTGACTATCATAAATAAATTAATTTAAAAAAATTAAAAAAATATATATCAATTTAATTTTTATTTCATTTATTTATTTATTTATTTATTTATTTATTTATTTATTTATAGAATTTTATTTACTTATTCATGAGAGACACAGAGAGAGAGAGGCAGAGACACAGGCAGAGGGAGAAGTAGGCTCCATGCAGGGAGCCTGATGTGGGACTCTATCCTGGATCCTGGGATCATGCCCTGATCCGAAGGTAGATGCTCAACCACTGAGCCATCCAGGCATCCCTGTTTTTCCTTTTTTATAAAGTTTTATTTAAGTGATCTCTACACCCCCTGTGTGGCTCAAACTCATAGCCCCAAGATCAAGAGTTGCATGCTCTTTTGACTGAGCCAGCCAGAAGCCTTTAATTTTTTTTTTTTTTAAGATTCCATTTATTTATTCATGAGAAATGCAGAGAGGGAGAGAGAGAGGCAGACCACAGGCAGAAGGAGAAGCAGGCTCCAGGCAGAGAGCCTGACACAAGACTCGATCCTGGATCTCCAGGATCATGCCCTTGGCTGAAGGCGGCACTAAGCAGCTGAGCCACCTGGGCTGCCTGCCAGAAGCCTTTCAACTTAATGGTATGCAAAAACTTTGCTCCAATATAGCTCCATTCCTTTATCTTTTGTGCTATTGATGTCATACAAATTACATCTTTCTATATTATAAGCCCATCAGCATAGTTTTTTTTTTTCTTAAGATTTTTATTTATTTATTCATGATAGACATAGAAAGAGAGAAAGGGGGGCAGAGACACAGGCAGAAGGAGAAGCAGGCTCCATGCCGGAAGCCCGACGCCATCAGCATAGTTTTATAATTACTTCTTAATGCCCCTATCTTTTAAATCATATAAGTTGTTTTTCGTTATTGATATTGTCTGTTTGGTGAGACATTTTCCTTTAGTTGTTAGGACATGGTTTTCTCTGCTACTTTGAACATGTTTATAGTAGCTGATGTATAGTCTTTGCCTAGTAAGTTCAATCTTAGGATTTCTTCTAAGATCCTAAGCAGGGACATTTTCTATCACCTGCTTTTTTTGCAGTATGTGAGTCATACTTACCTGTTTATTTCTAGGTGTCATCATTTTTTGTTGAACACTGAACATTTTAAGAAATATGGCAGTTTTGAAAATCAGATTCTTCCCTTCCCATCCCTTGACTGGATTTATTGTTGCTTTTGTTGTGCCTTTTTTGAGTTGCTTACTTCCCTCAACTAATTTTTTAAAGTCTGTATTCTTTGTCATATGCAGCCACTGAAATCGGCTTAGATAGCTTAGTGGTCAGGTACTAAAGGGATAGAGTTTCCGTAAATGCCTTGAACCAATAAGTTTCCCCCTGTTTGTTGACAAGTTCCTTTGGGTGTGTTCTGCATATATTCAGTACTCTGGCAATTTACAACTCTTTATTAGCCTTTACTTCCTGCTTGTGTAGAACTTCAGGTTCATCCAGAGGTGAGACATGAGGACATTCCTGGATCTTCTTGGGCAGGTTTATGGTCCTATGCATTCCTAGATTCCCAAGAATGTTTGGAGTTTTTCAAAGCCCTCTAACTCTCCAGATTTTTAACTTTTTTCTTTAGCTTCTTGTATCCTCACCTGATATTGCTACATCAGGCAGCTATGATGTTAGACAATTGCCACTGATTTTGTTTGACACATGTCCCTTGAAGAGGGCTGTTTGCGGTAAGTTGTCTCTGAGCCAGGTCATAGAAAGTCCTGTGAATTGAGCTTTCTTAGGAAGTCACCAGCCAGGTCAAATAGTAATAATTTCTGGAGTTGGGTGTTTAGAGATCTCCAAACCATTGGCTCCTGACCTTCTGGTGTTTGTAGGTATTATTATCAAAGTTAAGAGTATATATGTATTAAATTCACAGTAAATATTTATAATAAAGTTGGCTATCTTATATAATTCTTTTGCATAATTTTATTCTTGTTTTTAAGGAGGTGAGAATTTAGTCATTCAGAATCTTTTTGTAGACAGTTGGAATGATAATCATGAAAGGGGATTTTTTAAAATTAAGAATATGACACCTTAAATTTAAATGAAACTATTATGCTATCATAAGTAAAATCCATCTCAGCCAGCTGTTACTTCTATTAATGTTAACAGGTTTCATTACCAAAGCAAATGGTTATTACCAGTTTATCTTTGGGACTAAATGGTTTCTTCTTATTAATATAGGCTATTATTTTGCATGTCTTAAATATATGATTTTATGATAGGCTTATTATTTGTATGCATTTGAAGCTATGTTATGGGTGCTTTGGGTTAATCTGTAAATTGTACATGCACACATGTAATTTTTTAATTAAGAAGATAATTCAAAATTACTTCTGCAAAAATATCAAACTATAAAATTTTATATCCCTTATCCACTGCTCATTCCTGTTTTTTTTTTTTTAAGATTTTATTTGTTTATTCATGAAAGACACACAGAAAGAGGCAGAGACATAGGCAGAGGGAGAAGCAGGCTCCCTGCGGAGAGTGCAGTGTGGGACTTGATCCCAGGATCCCGGGATCATGACCTGAGCTGAAGGCAGATGCTCAACCACTGAGCCACCCAGGCACCGCACTGCTGATTCCATTCTTTGTCCCCCATTACAGTCCTAGACTTCACTGTTTTTTTTTAATTTAATTTGAATATCTTTCAGACCTTTTGCAATACATCTATAGCTATGCAGAAATGAATACATATTCCCAGATACTTTTTTTTTTTTTAAGTAGACTCCATGCCCAGCGTGGAGCCCAGTGCTAGCTAGGCTTGAACTAATGACCCTGAGATCAAGACCTGAGCTGAGATCAAGAGTTGAATGCCTAGCCAACTGAGCCATCCAGGGATGCCTACCTATATACTTTTTATTATTTTTTAATTAATTATTTATATTTAAAGATTTTATTTATTTATTCACGAGAGACACAGAGAGAGAGGCAGAGATATAGGCAGAGGGAGAAGCAGGCTCCATGCAGGGAGCCTGATGTGGGACTTGAACCCCGGGTACCTACGATCACGCCCTGAGCCAAAGGCAGATCACTGCTGAGCCATCCAGGCGTCACTACCTTATATACTTTTTATTTATTTATTTATTTATTTATTTATTTATTTATTTATTTATTTATTTATTTATTTATTTATTTATGATAGTCACAGAGAGAGAGAGGCAGAGACACAGGCAGAGGGAGAAGCAGGCTCCATGCACCGGGAGCCCGATGTGGGATTCGATCCCGGGTCTCCAGGATCGCGCCCCGGGCCAAAGACAGGCGCCAAACCGCTGCGCCACCCAGGGATCCCCCTTATATACTTTTTAAATGTTATATTTGCTATGTGTTTATTTCTCTGTTAATTCATACACCTATTTTTAATAGCTATATAGTATTCCACAGTAGAAATATGCCAATTAGTGTTTTTTATTTGATTTTATTTTTTAAAGTAAAGATAATCTGTAAAAAGAGGTGAGGTAAAGGTGGTTTCAAAGTTTTTTTTTTTTTCTTGGATACATGTGTGAAGATGCAAAGTAGTCTCTGTTTCTTAGTTATTCAAGAAAGATTGCAATCAGACTACTGATGAAAGTACATTTTCTGGTTGCTACCATTTAATTGGTAGCTTTCTCTATTTGGTGTTGAAGTGAGTCTTTCTTAAACTCACTGGTCATTGTTTACTTATTTATGCATTTGGTTTTCATTTTATATTGTTGCTTGGAGATGAAAAGTCAGTTTTTTACTGAGAGGAATTTTTCTCATAAATGTCAGCCTTAGGTAATGCTGAGTCTATAGCATCTCCTTGGGAACCATACTTTTGTGAGATGGAACCAACTACTTTAAGATGTGTTCTTCAGGAAGTCTGGAAAGAAGAGAAGTCTTGCTAGAAAGGAAATTCAGGAAATAGCTCAATTATTTAAATTCTTTGATTTGTTTATCATAATTCATTTCAAGAATGTTTTAATGACAAAGTTTTAAACATAAATAACAAGTTTTCTTCCAGCTCCCAGATGGTATATATTTTTCACTATGGAATGTGAATACATTGTTTGAAGTGAAATGAAAGTTTTGTCATTTATTCGTGACAGTTGATTAAACTGTAGATATACATTTTGTGGGTGATATTATTTAAAATGTCTTAGTACACTCAACCTTTAAAGGTTTCTGTTTGTTTTGGTTTCTGTAATAAAAGTTTGGTAGCAGGGATCCCTGGGTGGCACAGCGGTTTAGTGCCTGCCTTTGGCCCAGGGCACGATACTGGAGACCTGGGATCGAATCCCATGTCAGGCTCCCGGTGCATGGAGCCTGCTTCTCCCTCTGCCTATGTCTCTACCTCTCTCTCTCTCTCTCTCTCTCTGTGTGACTATCATTTAAAAAAAAAAAAAAGTTTGGTAGCATTTTTTATGCTGATCAAGAGAATAAACTATCCTAGGGGTTTTGTTTTCTTTTTTTAAAAGAGGTTTTATTTTTTTATTCGTGAGAGACACAGAGAGGCAGAGACACAGGCAGAGGGAGAAGCAGGCTCCATGCAGAGAGCCTGATGTGGGACTCAATCCCAGGTTTCCAGGATCACATGCTGGGCTGAAGGCAGTGCTAAACTGCTGAGCCATGCAGGCTGCCCTGCCCCCCTTTTAAAAAAATTTTTTTTAAAGATTTTATTTATCCTGGGGGTTTTCATAGTCATTTCATAAAAATATTTTTTAGTAGTCTCAAAACAGTTTCAGTTTAGAAGTTATGGAAGCAATTCCAGAAGTAATGGCAAAGAAATAGTTTTTCCAAAAAATATTTTTAAATGATAAGATTGGTAGATGACCAATATATAAAAATCAATCTTTTTTTGGACATTGAAGTATTACTACTACCAAAATTAGAACATGCTTTTTATATTTGTGTGAGTATAGCAACACTTAAAGTCATTAAATAAGTCTAGTCATTGATTAAATGTAGTAATTTTTTTCTTACAAAATTGAATTTCGGATTTCAGAAGTGTTGATTACACAGTTTCCGTTTTGACAAGGGATATGAAAAGTGTTATTTTTACACTGTATTTTAAAAGACACCTTTAGGTAGCTTTCTAGAATATTTATATTGTTCCCTTAATTTGCATTCTCTAGAAGAAAGTACCTACTAACTTAATTTAAGGGAAGTTTTTTTTCTTGTTAACTGAACTCCAGTGAGGCTTTTAAGAACTAAATTTATTATTGGAGCACCTGGGTGGCCCAGTTGGTTAAGTAACAGACTCTTGATTTTGGCTCAGGTTAATCTCAGGGTTGTGAGACTGAGCCCCCTGCAAGGCTCTGTGCTCAGTGGAGATTTTGCTGGAGATTCTCTCTCCCTCTGACTCAGCATTACCTCAGGTTGACAGTGTTCCTGTATATCCTTCATCTGGACCCTCCAGTTGTTCATTTTACCATATTTGGCTCGTAATTATCCATTACCTATTATTATTAATGTTATTTTCTGAGCCATTTGTTAGTAAGTTGTAGACATGATGTCTCATCCTCCCTAAATAGGTATATGTTGTGAACACTCTGATATATAACCATAATAAAACCATATAAAATCAAGATGTTAACATTGATGCAATGCTGCTATCCAGGCCATTAGAGTCTATTCAAATTTCAGTGATTGCTTATCAATATCATTTATAGACACCCTTTCCTTTCTGGTTCTGGATCACGTACCTGGCAAGAAATATATTAGGTGTTTAGTTCAGATAGACTCTAGTATCAGGGCTATACCATCTACTCATGTTACTAGTAATTTATTTGACTCACTGGATTTTGACCACTTGTGGGTTCCTGATCATTATTTCCTTTGATCACTAAAGTAATATATATATATATATATATATATATATTTTTTTTTTTAAAGGATTTATTTATTTATTCATGAGAGACACAGACTGAGAGAGGCAGAGACAGAAGCATAGGGAGAAGCAGGCTCCCCACAGGGAGCCCAATGTAGGACTCGATCCCCGATCCCGGGATCATGACCTGAGCTGAAAGCAGGCACCCAACCACTGAGCCACCCAGGCATCCTAATCACTAAAGTAATATATTCCTAATCCTTCACTGTGGACTGTCATTCAACCCATACTACCTAACCTACAGTTCACTACTACTAGTCTGTAGTTTTTTGCCTAATTGTCTTGATCCTAGTAGACAGTTCCTCTCTCTCTCTCTTTTTTGTATCCTTAGCGTAATAACATATAAAGGATAAGTAATATTTTTGTGATGGTGAGTACCATGCCCAGCCCTCATGTTGGCTACCTGTTCTCTGTAGGAGTTAGGCACAATATAAAACTGTTGGCATTTAGAATAGTTTCATGTGTCACAGCCAGCATTATGACTATATAGGGCTGAGTAGAGCTATCTACCTAGAATTCTGTGTGTGTTTGTGTGTTATATTCTGCTGTGAATCTTGGGGTAGGCAGAATGTGTTCTGGAATTATTTTGGATTATGTTTCTGCTCCTATGGAGCCTATAGGTTACGTAATCTTAGCCTGGTTGCCTCACATACAGAAACTCCTCAGTAGTTTATTTCTGAGAGTGAACTAATGGAATCACAGCCTACCATTTGGGATTGGTTGGCAACTCCTTGAATAGATATTATAGAGAGAATATTCACTGCTTGAGAATTAAATAGCTGATATTAGTATGATATAGATTTGCATCAATTTCTAAAAGGTGGAGGTCTATTTCCTGTAATGTTACTATGGTTCTAATCATTCAATTGATGGATAAGCTTTAAAGATATTTGAAAATAGGCATTTTATGAGTTGGTCAGCTTCTAAATAGGTTCCCAAGGAGAATTTAGATTAAAAGGTGGCATAAATTTTTGATTAAAAGTCATAATTTTTCTTTATAAAAATATTAAATTTAGGTTAAAGTCAATTTAGATAGGGAGGGGGATCCCTGGATGGCTCAGTGGTTTGGCGCCTGCCTTCGGCCCAGGGCGAGATCCTGGAGTCCTGCGTCATTGGGCTTCTTGCATGGAGCCTGCTTCTGCCTGTGTCTCTGCCTCTCTCATTTTGTGTCTGTCATGAATAAATAAATAAAATCTGAAAAAAAAAATTTAGGTAGGGAATTTGTTATCAGAGAAACAATGATTTGATTTCTGGATGATATATTGAGAAAGGGAAATATTTTCAGTGTAATTGACCTCTAGTGCATTCATGAATAATCTTTTATAAATCCATTTGACCGTGCATTAAAAATAGCTGCAAATTTTTGAGTAAAATGCAACTTGGCTTTGGTTTTTATGAATCTTTCAGACTTGTGCGCCCTCTTGTGTTTAACTTAACAGTTAACACTTAATCTATATTCTGTGGCTTTCAGTAGTTTGATAGGTTGGGTTGATACATGTTCATTTTGTGTTCATTTTGTGAAGAGATTAAAAATTTACAAGTATAATGATAAATATTCAATGCGTATTACCCAACATTATTAAGAGGAAATAATTTTAAGTGTTTCCCTGTCTCTGTTTCCTACATTAACTTTTACATAATATCAACTTTTATTATATTTAATTAATGCATTTATTGAAGTATATGTCATAGAACTTATTTTGAAAAAGGCTTAGGAGGTTTAATTATACTATTATTTTTACATGAGAGTTTTGTAACTATTGTGAGCTACGTTAGGTGGTCAAGCTAATAATAGTGTTTGGCATGTTGGAGACCTTCAAGAAATATTTTTTTGGAAGGAAGAATGGAAGTATAACTGATGACTTGTATTTTCTTATTGACTTAAGGAATTGAAACTAATTGGATAATTGCTAACTTGTTATATTCTGAAGGATAATTTGTTACTCTGGTTACAAAGACACCTGGAAAACAAGTGACTTTGATCTTTGGGTCTATATTTAATTGGAGTTAGGACCTTTACACCTCATGGTACTTATAATCATTAAAATCTCAACCTGTAGCCTTCTCCTAATTGACATGGAACTAGGGCTCCCTTTATCTTGAGCCTTTATGGACTGTATTACTTTGATTTTGTGGATCCCTTTAGAATCAGATCAACTTTGGTGCAGGTTTATAAGCCATTGTGTCAAGTGATTATAGAAGTTAGCAAATAGTGTCATAAAAAAAGCATTCTTTTACATGGGGGAGGAATTGAACAGGTAATTATAAAGAATTTGTTACCAAAGGCTCAGAATTTGAGAATGCCTTGCCTGCCTACCAGATAATAATAAAACCCTCTTACATTTGATTTGTGCAGGCAATTAGAGGCTAAACTGGTACAATTTAGAGATGGAGGTAAAGCACCTTGTATGACTTTCTTGATTATAGTCTTAAATTTAATACAGCATCTTAAATTTTAAAGAGTGAGATGTAGGATTCTTCATGTAAATAATCTCACATATTTCTGTAAGTATACAGTGTCACAGAGAGGTAGATTTGTCTTGATTTTAGTATTAATTTGTCCTATACATAATCTTGCCTGTGCTTATGCCCTTGTAATTTTCATTCAGCAAGGAGTTCATGACAGTTTTGCAACTTACCAAATTGGTAAATAAAAAAAAAAACTAATTTTGGAAAATTTACTTACATATAGTGTATTTTTCTAAAGATTTGCTGTTCTGTATCATGAATAACCACACCCATAATCCTGCCCCTTCTTGTTCTTGTTATATTTAGTATGTAGTTTGGTACTTTGATTTTTTTTAAAGATTTTATTTATTCAGTAGAGATACACGGAGGGAGGAGGGGGAGAGAGAGAGAGAGAGAGACAGAGACACAGGCAGAGGGAGAAGCAGGCTCCATGCAGGGAGTCCGATGCGGGACTAGATCCTGGGTCTTTGGGATCACCACCTGGGCCGAAGGCAGCGCTAAACGGCTGTGCCACCTGGGCTGCTTGATATTTTGATCTTCTTTTAACTTTCATCTCACCATTAGCAGATTTAAGAGAGCTCATTGTCTATGCACCAAATAGAGGAAATTTTGCTCTCTTTATATTCAGGATACTCTATAAACTATTTACAAGTATTTAGTAAATTGTTGCATACATAGCACCATGTCAACAATTCTTTGTTTATAAGCAATACTATTTTGATTTATCTTTAGACAATTTATATATATGTAGAAGTGTTTATACCCTTAAGATTGCATTTATATTTATTATTTCAGCTTTTTCCTTGTTTCAATCCTATGAGGTCAGCATGGCAGGCATTATAATCCTGTTTTACAGAGATTGCAACTTGACTAAATGAATTGGTGTATGTGGAAGATCCTTGTAACATATAAGAGGCTAAAAATATAAGATAATTTTATTATTATTTATTAGGCTATTCTCAAATTTCAGTCTTTTTAAGTCCAGTATTTGTTCTCCCTATATATATGATGTGTTTTTCCATATAGATAGATCATACCATATTGACTAGCTGCCATACTGCTGGTAGCCAGTAATTCTGCTTCTCCATAATAAATTTGTTAGTAATCATGATGGATTGTAAATAGGAGTGTGTGTATTACAATATAATTCTCATCACTTCGTCTGTGTTCCTTTCTATATAGTAGAAGCCATTCTTAGCCCTTCTATGATCCACATTTTGGTTTAGGAAACAGGGATGAAATTATGTTTAAATGAAAACAAACAGGAATATCTGGGTGGTTCAGTGGTTGAACATCTGCCTTTGGCTTGGGTCGTGATCCCAGGATCCTGGGATCGAGTTCTGCATCGGGCCCCCTGCATGGAGCCTGCTTCTCCGTCTGCCTGTGTCTCTTACTCTCTCTCTGTCTCTCATAAATAAATAAAATCTTTAAAACAAAACAAACTAATACCAACTCAAAAACTTGCATATAGGGTCAACTGTATGGCTCAGTTGGTAGAGTACATGACTCTTGATCTCCGGGTCATGAGTTGAAGCCCCATATTCGGTGTAGAGATTACTTAAAATATTAGGGTGCCTGGGTGGCTTAGTTAGTTATGCGTCTGCCTTCTGCTCAGGTCAGGATCTCAGGGTCTTGGGATTGAGCCTTGGTTCACGCTCCCTGCTCAGTCTCAAGTTTGCTTCTCCTTCTCCCTCTGCTCCTCTCCCTGCTTGTGTGTGCACTCTCTCTCTCAGATTAATAAATAAAATCTTAAAAATATATTTTAAAAAAGCTTGCATACATAGTTTCTTTTAAAGGGGCTTGGGTACTATAATATTATCAGTTAAAAAACTGGGAGTGACATAGTAACACAAAATAGAATGGTGGTTGCCAGTGGCTAGAGGGAGGGGGAAACAGAGTTGTTCAGGGGTTATGGAATTTCAGATTTATTTATTTATTTATTTATTTATTTATTTATTTATTTATTTATTTATTCATTCATTCATTCATTTATTTATTTATTCATTCATTTATTTATTTATTTATTGAGACACAGAGAGAGAGAGGCAGAGACACAGGCAGAGGGAGAAGCGGGCTTCATGCAGGGAGCCCGACGTGGGACTCCATCCCGGGTCTCCAGGAGCACACCCTGGGCCTCAGGCGGCGCTAAACCGTTGCACCACTGGGGCTGCCCTGGAATTTTAGTTTTGCAAGATGAAAAAAGTTCTAGAGATTTCATTGCACAACAATGTGAATATATCCAGCACTATTGAACTGTACACTTGAAAATAGCTAAGACGGTAATTTTGTGTGATGTAGTTTTTTTAACCACAATAAAAACTCACACTAAAAAGGGTGAAAATACATGAGGTTAATGTATCACATGTTCAGGAGCCTACTACTTAGAATGGCTAATGATAATATTTTCTCTGCAGTAACTATTTGTGAAGTTAAATTTAACTGGATCTTGGTGTTATAGCTCGGTATTGGCCTTGAGGCTTCTTGAATTTCAGCACATTCATCATTTCAGGTGAAATATAAGCCCTTAATTTTTAAGCCTTTGCTGTATTTTGTTCAGTTAATATGGTGAGAAGTGTTCTTGCTACTAAGCGTATGTTACCTTTTTCATTCTGGTTTCTCTGGTAAGAGGAAGAGATTTATTATGTTTAATGAGACTTCCTACTCTCACTCAGGAACCTCCTCTCCAGATGTCTGTCTGGCACTCATCATGAACTGTTTAGAGATATCTTAGGCTTTGCAAAATTCATAAGTAATTAACATAAGATCATAGTATAGTCATCTGTAATGTACAGTAGTTGATGCAAGAGCTTTTCAATTTCTTCCAGTAATGACTGTCAAAATCTCATTATTCTAACTTCTATTAAAATATTAGTAGACACTGCTGTTTTATCCTGTATCTGAAGATTTAATTATAAAATAACTTTTCACTAAAAAGTAATTTATTAAAACAGAAGGGCTCCTTAACCAATAGCATAGTAATTTTCCTTTCTCAATATTAATTTTCCTTTTAGTGGTCCCTAATACTCAAGTGCAGCAATTCAAATGGGCAAGTACATGTGGAGCCTTAAATAATTTCTCATCTCATTGAGAGTAATATTCTTATGGTCAGAAAAAGCCCTTATTTAGCTCCTGCCCACCTCTCTGATTTCATCTTTTATCCCTCACTCAATGGACCACTTTAATCACAGTCTTTTTTTTTTTCCTGTTCCTTCAATATTTGCATTTTTTACCCTTTTTGGACCTTTTGCGCTTGCCACCTGGAATTGTCTTTTCCCCATACAATTTTGACTGGTTGTTTCTTACATTCAGATATTAGCTTGAATATTACTGCCTAATCTAATGTAGCTACTTATCCATCTCTAGTCACATTGCCCTCTTTAATTTTCTCTATAGCTGTTCTAGTACCTGATTGTTTGTTTTCATTTTGGTCATCTGCCTTTGCCTCCTAGAATGTGTGTTTCATGAGAGTAGGGAGCTTGGCTCTCTTTTTTACCACCGTATCCCCCATGTCCAGAATAGTATCTGACTTGTTAATACTTAATAATAGTTGGACAAATTGCTGAGTAATTCATTGTTGTGCCTTCCTATGCTCTAGACACTGCAAAGTTCTGTGGAGGTACAGAGTTTAGTCACAGAGACTGGCAATTCAATAATTATAATGCAAAAATATTAAGCCTAATAGAGGGATCTGTAAAATGCTATGGGGCCACTGATAAAAGAGTAACTAATTTCTCCTAGAAGTAGGTCGTGGGGTATTAGAGATGAGTTAATGTATTAGTGCTTCATATTTCACATTAGATTATAATGTGGCACTTTGCTGATTACTTACTGACTAGTTCTTGAATTTCTAATACTTCACTTAACCTTGCTATTTACTTTTCTGTAAAAAGATGGTAGTGATATTGACCTCAAGAATGTTGTAAAGATTAATCGTTTAATGTTGGCTAAGTGCTTTGAAAATGCAAAATGCTGTATAAGCCCTGATGTTCTCAATCATATTAACAACCACTTTCTATAATTAAGTTTTATTATATACTTTATTCCCAATTATTCAGATAGAAATAAATATGACACTGTGTTTTAAAAATAGATTATTTAGGAAAGGCCTACTTATTATTTGACATGTACTTTTTGCATTGTGTTTTTAGTTGAAAATAATATCTGTATTTTCTGTTTATACCAATGGTTTCTCAGAAGAGTAGTAATGTACTGTAGCCTCCAGGAGGCAGTACTATACCAGGAGGATTTTGTGCTTAGGCCAAAGCAGTATGAGCCGTTAGTGTCTAGATTTAACATGTTGAGACTCCCTTTCTTATTGATAAGATAGTGAAGGTTTCAACAGATATTTTAATGTTCTGTTTCCCATAGTATTGTGTTATCTTGTGTTTAAGAACTTTTCCTTCCTCAGGGCAGCCCCGGTGGCTCAGCAGTTTAGTGCCGCCTTCAGCCCCGGGGAGTGATCCTGGAGACCTGGGATTGAGTCCCACGTCGGGCTCCCTGCATGGAGCCTGCTTCTCCCTCTGCCTGTGTCTCTGCCCCTCTCTCTCTCTCTCTCTGTATCTCATGAATAAATAAAAATAAAATCTTAAAAAAAAAAAAGAATTTTTCCTTCCTCAAAGAGGATCTATCTATTTCAGTACTTGGGATCATTATATACATGGGGTACCTCACTTTATACTATTATACTATATATGCTGTATAATTGACCTTTGAACAATGCAGAAGTTAAGGTTGCTGGCCACTGTGCAATTAAAAATTGCATGTATAACTAAACTCCCCCAGAGCTTAACTGCTAATAGCCTGTTGATTGGAAGCCTTACCAATAACATAAACAGTTGACTGACACATATTTTGTATGTATTGTATGATGTATTCTTTTTTAAAGATTTATTTATTGGGACGCCTGGGTGGCTCAGCGGTTGAGCATCTGCCTTCAGTTCAGGTCGTGATCCTGGAGTCCTGGGATCAGGTCCCACATCGGGCTCCCCACATGGAGCCTGCTTCTCCCTCAGCCTGTGTCTCTACCTCTCTCTCTGTGTCTCTCATGAATAAATAAATAAAATCTTAAGAAAAAGATTTATTTATTTATTGGGGTGCCTAGGTGGCTCAGTCGGTTAAATGTCTGCCTTTGGCTCAGGTCATGATCCCAGGGTTTTTGAGTTCTACATTGGGCTCACTGCTCAGCGGGGAACCTACTTCTCCCTCTCTCTCTCCCCCTGCTTGTGTTCTCTCTCCCTCCCTCTGGCAAATGAATAAGTAAATAAATAATTTTAAAAAAATATTTTATTTTAGAGAGAGAAAAAGCACGAATGGGAGGGGCAGAGGGAGAGGGAGAGAGAAACCCAGGCAGACTCCACCCTGAGCACAGAGCTAGACATAGGGCTTGATGACACCCTTAGATCATGACCTGAACTGAAACCAAGAGTTGGGGGCTCAATTGACTGCGCCACCTAGGTGCCCCTTGTATACTGTATTCTTAAAGGAAGCTAGAGAAAAAAAAATGTTACTAAGAAAATCATCAGGAAGAGAAAATACATTTATTTATGGTACTGTGCTTCAGGAAGTCTACATAGAGGTAGATGTGCACAGTTCAAATCCATGTTTTTTCAAGGTTCAACTGTGTTACAGATTTTTTTGTAAAAGTTATGAATAGACTGGAATTTTAATAAATTGAATCTTACCTTAAATTTATTTTGGCATTGAGTTTCAACTTTTGTTTCAGCCCTAACATGCTAATGGATCAGATGTACTTAAAACTCTTAGTTGTGGGGCAGCCCCGCTGGCTCAGCGGTTTAGCGCTGCCTTCCCCCCGGGGTGTGATCTTGGAGACCGGGAATCGAGTCCCGCGTCGGGCTCCCTGCATGGAGCCTGCTTTTCCCTCTGCCTGTGTCTCTGTCTCTCTCTCTCTGTGTCTCTCATGAATAAATAAATAAAATCTTAAAAACCTAAAACAAAAAACTCTTAGTTATGGCTTGCAGCATAAGTGATTCTCAGATTAACAGCACTTGCCACTCCCCCCTCAGATTTTAGAGGGTTTTATGTTTCATTATCTACTTAAAGAATCCTACTTCAGAGAGTTAGAGTTAGCCATCTTCCAAGAATTAGGGTAGCAGCCATCAAAAAGAACATTATTCTTAGGGGTGCTTGGCTATTTCATTTGGTAGAACACGTAACTCTTGACCTCAGGGTTGTAGATTCCAGCCTTATAGTGAGTGTAAAGATTACTTAAAAAAAAAAAAAAAAGAGAGAATATTATTTTAAATATTTTATCCCTGCATCCCACTTATCCTTAAGGTTTTGGTTTCTTTTTTTATATATTTTATTTATTTATTTGACAGAGAGAAAGAGAGAGTCAGAGGGAGAGGCAGAGGGAGAAGCAGGCTCCCCGCTGAGCAGGGAGCCTGATGTGGGGCTCAATCCCAGGATCTCAGGACCATGACTTGAGCTGAAGGCAGACGGCTAAATGCCTGAGCCACCGAGGTGCCCTGCCTTAAGGGTTTTTTATATTAACATATCAGCAGTAGTGTTTTCTTTTTTTTTTCAATGTTTTCTAAAGTGTAGAAATTTTAAAGATTTTTTTTTTTTTTTTAACTGTGAAGCAGTCAGGCATTTGTAGGTTCTTCTTGGGGGCCCCTCTGTGTGCTCTCATTATGTTCTACCCTTATCCCTGCCCTAAGTACTGACTTAACACACTGTATTGTAACTGCCAGTCTATCTGTGTTTCTGGACTGTGAGCTTCTTGAGAGCTGGAACATTGTCTTGTTCACTTATGTTCTCCAAGGAAAGTTTAGTGCCTGACACATAGTAAGTGCTCAACAAATACTGTAAATGAATACTGTATTTATTAGACATGAAGTTTTTAAATAAATATAATTAGTGCAGAAAAAGAAAGATGCCGTTTACAAAGGTTTTTTGTTATAGAAGGTATTTAGGAGTTGTTTTAGACAATACAGTGCATTGGTAAAATTTTAGGAAATTCTCATTGAGGGTACTGATTTCAGAGCATCCTAAAAGTACCAATGGACACTTAACACTGTTTTTTTTTTTCCTAAAGATTTTATTTATTTATTCATGAGAGACACAGAGACATAGGCAGAGGGAGAAGCAGGCTCTCTGCAGGGAAACCAATGCAGGACTTGACCTCAGGGTCACATTCTGAGTCAAAGGCAGGTGCTCAAACACTGATCCACCCGGGTGTCCTTAAAATTTTTTAAAAAATATTTCATTTATTTGAGAGAGAGAGAGAAAGCAAGAGACAGAGCAGGAGTGGAGAGGGCAGGGCAGAGGGAGAAGTGGGGCTCAATCTCAGGACCCTGAGGTCATGACCATATACAAAGGCAGACACCCAACCAACTGAGCCACCCAGGCAGTCCATAAGGTACTGTTCTCTTGTTCAGTTCTAGAGATATAGTCTTTGGCTAAAGCTTGATTGACTGTATTTTCACCTGCTTATATACCTTCATTACTAATATCTGTACTAAAAACTGCCCAGCTTTATGTCACATAGGCTGTTTTTTGTACTTTTTGTTTTCTGTTATCCAGAACATGAGGAAATACTTTTAAATATTTGAACTTTAGCATAAGACTTCCTACTGTAATTATTAATTTAGTTGTTTGGGACTCACTAATAGGTAAGTAGAAGGAATATATTTTTCTTCTGTTGTAATTTATAAGAATTGAGAAAGACCTTAAAAAAATTCTATTGGGGGCACCTGGATGACTTAGCTGGTTAAGTATTGGACTCATGATTTTTGGCTCAGGTCATGATCTCAGGGTCCTGAGATCAAGCCCTGAGTTGGGCTCCAGGCTCAGCAGTGAGTCTGCTTGGGATTCTTTCTCTCCCTCTCCCTTTGTTCCTTACCCTACTCATGTGCATGTACTTGCTTTCTTTCTCTCTCAAATAAATAATCATTAAAAAACCCCAACTATTCAGTTTTTAAAGGTACCTAGAAACACTGAATTCTTTGGAAGAGGGATGTTACCAGGTGGTAATGGCTTTGGTACCAGAATATAGGGAAAATATTCTAATGCTTCATTTTCCCAGGTTCCCAGACTGTTTATTTGAGGTTGAAAGGTCCAGTAAACTGGTAAGTTATATATTTTCCAATTTGCTTTTAAACATTTTATTTTTAAGTATTCTGTACACCTGGGGCTCCTAGGTGGCTTAGTTGGTTAAATGTCTGCCTTCAGCTCAGATCGTGATCTCAGGATCCTGGGATCAAGCCCCATGTTGGGCTCTGTGCTTGGCAGGGAGCCTGCTACTGCTTCTCCTTCTGTCGTCTACCAGTCTGCCTGCTTGTGCGCTCTCTCTCTCTCTGTCAAATGAATGAATGAATGAATGAATGAATACATACATACATACCTTTAAAAAATATGTATCTAATCAAGTATTCTCTACAACCAATGTGGAGCTTGGATTTATAACCCTGAGATCCAGAGTTGCATGCTATACCTAGTGAGGCAGCTAGGCACCCCTAAAATCCTCAATTTATTGTAATTCCTAGATTATACTTCTGACTGGTCACCTACTTTCAGACAATAAACATTGGAATTATAATTTTCTTTCTTTCTTTCTTTCTTTCTTTCTTTCTTTCTTTCTTTCTTTCTTTCTTTCTTTTTAATTATAATTTTCACAGTAAGGTATAAAAAAAAAGCTATGGGACACCTGATTGGCTCAGCAGTTGAGTATCTGCCTTCTGCTCAGGGTGTGATCCTGGGATCTGGGATCCAGGCCTGCACTGGGCTCCCCGTAGGGAGCCTGCTTCTTCCTCTGCCTGTGTTTCAGCCTCTCTCTCTCTCTCTCTCTCTCTGTCTCTGGTGAATAAATAAATAAATCTAAAAAAAGGCTTTAATTCTCTTTGGGGATAAGAACTAAGATTAGGTTATTAGCAATTAAAAAATAATGCTAGAAACTAAATGGTCTTTAAAATTCATTTTGGGGCAGCCCCGGTGGCGCAGCGGTTTGGCACCGCCTGCAGCCCAGGGCGTGATTCTGGAGACCCTGGATCGAGTCCCACGTCGGGCTCTCTGTATGATGCCTGCTTCTCCCTCTGCCTGTGTCTCTGCCTCTCTCTCTGTCTCTATGAATAAATAAATAAAATCTTAAAAAAAATAAAAAAAAATTCATTTTGTCCTTAACGTTTTAGGCACAGCATCGATGGCTCTCATCAGGAATACCAGCACTTTATCTGTGCCTTAATTATAGCACCGTGGACTTTTCTTTTTTTGTTTTTGTGTCATTTAAGAGTAGTTAAATATGACAATGAATGAGTGAATAAGGAAAGTTCTTCCAAACTTGAGAAGTCTTGATCAATAGATCTTTTCCCTGTAAGTACAAAATTTTATTCCTGAGAAGTCATTCTTCCCATCCTATGCCACTTCTCCTTACAGCTCAGAGGTTTGAGCAGGGACCATAGAAAAAACTTCTGAGTCTGTGGGCCCATAGGGGCATAGAACAATAATTATATGGGAATATAGCTTTTAAAATTACTTCATTTTTGAAAAGGTGCATATGCTTATATATGAATTTCAAGAAGCTTCAAAAGGGCATATAGTAAAAAATAAGTTTTCCTTCCTTTCCTGTACTCTAAGGGCATTCAGTTTTCCTCTCCACAGGCAATTATAACTAGGCTGTTTCTGTCCTTTCCAGGGTATTTGACAAATGGATAAATCTCTCAATATATAAAATAATCTTTTATGATCTCTATCTATATATGATTAGATACATCTCTCTCTCTCTTTCTCTACCTAATCTATATCTATGTGATTGTTAAAATAGTTTGGCATTGGGAAATAAAATGGAATATCTTAGGAATGATTTGGGAATTAAAGCTTATATGAAGGCTAGAAGAACTGGTGGAGTGAATGTCAGGGGAGTCACCTTAGAAAGTCAGGAAAGCTTCTGCTGGAAGGTCAGGGAAGCAGACACTGAAGACCTCCAGGCTTCTCGAAAGCTGACTGGGAAATTGCTGTAATTATCAAGCATCTTTGAGAATGCTTCTGTCATGTGTCTTGGGTTACAACAATAAAGTAAGTGATTCTCAAGCAAAAGCTGCTATATCACAAAGCTACTATGAATCTGACATCTGCTTCCAGCCACCCCCAAAGAATAATGGCTTCTCCCTTTCCAGATCTCATGTGCTTTCCTTTCACTGGCAAAATCTGACCCAGATCTATATAGGGAAGGGGTTTCTGGGAATATAGAGATGTCTTAAAAGAGCAGATGGTTGTCCTAAGTAACCCAGACAGTGGCCAATAGATTTCAGCCCAGAAGAACTGCTGTGTTCCAAATGGGACTGTGATTTTTACCTGTACTTTAAGAAAGGGCTTGGAGGTTTTTGATAAAAGATAATATAAACATAATAATTAGGGGCACCTGGGTGGCTCAGTTGAGTGTTTGCCTTTGGCTTAGATTGTCATCCTGGGATCCTGGGATTGAGTCCTGCATCAGGCTCCCCAGGGGGAGCCTGCTTCTTCCTCTGCCCATGTCTCTGCCTCTCTCTCTGTGTCTCTTATGAATAAATAAATAAAATCTTAAAAAAAAGATAATAGGTCATATACAACAAAAAGACCACAAAAAAGGAGAATCACGGGACTGTAGTATCCTGAAAGCAAACGAAGGAAAAAATTTCCATAAGAACCCACCAGCTAATTATAAACAGTGCTGTCATGAGGATAAAAGGGAGGAGGAAAAAGAAATATACTGAGTTTAAAGTTGAAGAATGGTCATTAGTGAGATCCAAGAGTAGTTTCTGTGGATTAGAGCAGAGATGTCTTTATAACTGGTCAATAGTGTCATTGTAATCAACCACATAAGTGAAGAAAAGTTTATCAACTAAACTTTGCCCACTTTATCATCTTTTAATCATATCTTCAACTCCTTTTCTGCTATATTATTTATATTATTAAACACAAATACCCACATGGAATGTAATACTTCTATAATTGGCAGAGTAAAATAGTGTATATGTAAAAATTACCTCTTAGCTCACTTATGTAAATTATCTTCACTGGAGTTAAGAAGAAGAATTTTTTTTAAAGATTTATTTATTTATTTGAGATGGAGACAGAGGGAGAGAGTCTTAAGTAACTCTGTGCTGCGTGTGGAGCCTCACGTGGTCTTAGTCTCACGTCCCTGGGATCATGACTTAAGCTGAAACCAAGAGTTAGATGCCTAACTGACTGTGTCACCCAGGTGCCCCAAGATAAATTTTGAGTCATATTATTTGTGATCCATTATCAGTCCCAGGCACGATAACGAAAAGTGTCTAGACAAATATTCATGGTTTTGATATCATACTATATGTATGAGATAGTATATCATACTATATAAATATAGTATGATGTAACCATTGGAGGAACCATAGTAAAGAGTACATGAATCCTCTGTATTAGTTTTGCAAATCATACTATATGTATGATATAGTATCATACATATAGTTTTGATATCATACTATATGTATGATATAGTATATCATACTATATGTATGATATACTATATCATACTATATAAATATAGTATGATGTAACCATTGGAGGAACCATAGTAAAGAGTACATGAATCCTCTGTATTAGTTTTGCAAATTTCTCTGAATTATTTCTGAATTCAAGTTTCAAAATTTTAAAAGTACATGGACTTGGAATTGAATCTAGGAATCTCTTCTTACGAGCTGAGTTACCTTGGAAGTTCACCTAACTTCTGTTAACCTCAGTTATCATACCTACAAAATGAGGTTGATGATAATATACCTATATAAAGATCAAATAAGAGCTTTTCTGAAAATAGTTTGTAGACAGCAGAGGTCTATGTGAATCTTACTTAAAATGATATACTTTTTGGAGTGTTTGGGTAGCTCAGTCCATTAAGCATCTGACTTCAGTTCAGGTCATGATCTTAGGGTCTTGGTATCGAGCCCCATGTCCAGATCTGCGTTCAGCGAGGAGTCTGAAGATTCTCTCTCTCTCTCTCTCTCTCTCTCTCTTCACCTCTGACCCTCTGACCTTCCCCTTGCTCACTCTCTCTGTGTCTCAAATCTTAAAAAAAATAAAATTGTATACTTCTTGCAATTAAGAATATTTTTTCCAATTTGGGGTCTTTTTTTTTATAGACCATTTCACAAATTCATTAAAATCACTTTGAAGCTTTGAATTTTATTTTATTTTAATTTTTTTTAAAGATTTTATTTATTCATGAGAGACACACAGAGAGAGGCAGAGACACAGGCAGAGGAAGAAGCAGACTCCCCACAGGGAGCCTGACACAGGACTCAATCCCAGGACCCCGGGATCACGACTCGAGCCAAAGGCAGATGCTCAACCACCGAGCCACCCAGTTGCCTGAAGCTTTGAATTTTAATTCTTTCTAAAGTTATAATTCTTTTTTTTTAAGATTTTATTTACTTATTCATGATAGTCACAGAGAGAGAGAGAGAGAGAGAGAGAGAGGCAGAGACACAGGCAGAGGGAGAAGCAGGCTCCATGCAGGGAGCCTGACATGGGATTCAATCCCGGGTCTCCAGGATCGCGCCCTGGGCCAAAGGCAGGCGCTAAACCGCTGCGCCACCCAGGGATCCCTAAAGTTATAATTCTTTTAAACTTGGTTTTATTTACAAACAATGAGTATATTCTCAATACTATGTGCATGCAAAATTTTGCAGTGGGGTATGGTCACCTTTGGATTAAATTCTTATTTTTATTTTCTTAGGAACACCAGCTTGAAATCATCATATGCAAGGTTTACCATTATTTGCAGGGCCAGTACATTTTATAATCTGTTAGTGAGGCTAGATTGAACAAAAAGAACCATAGCTCATGGCTCTTAGCAGTAGTGGTCCGTTATCATTCCTCAGCCACTTAGCAGACCACTGGCTTAAGAATTTGGAGATTTTCATTCTACAGATGTTAATTGGTATCTATTGTATGCTGGATAATGTAGGCATTTGGGATATCTCTGTGAACCAAAGAAAAAGTAGCCGTCAACTGGGACAGAGCTTTCTTTCTTTCTTTCTTTTTTAAAGTATTTTATTTATTTACTCATGAGAGACACACAGAGAGAGGCAGAGACGCAGGCAGAGAGAAGCAGGCTCCATGTAGGGAGCCCGATGTGGGACTGGATCCCAGGACTTCAAGATCACACACTGGGCCAAAGGCAGGCACTCAACCACTGAGCCAGCCAGGTGTCCCAGGGATGGAGCTTTCTAATGGGACAAGAAAGAAATAAACAGTAATCAAAATAAATACATGGTACATTAGAATATGGTAAGTGCTATGGAAAAAAAAAACTATGTAAAGGATAGGAGTGAGGGTAGGTTTTATGCAAAAGGTAATATTTGAGCAAAGGTTAAAGGAAGTGAGGAAGTTAACTGTGAATGTATCTGGAGGAACAGTAACCAGAGGGAACAGCTAAAACAAAGGCCCTTAGTCAGGAGGATACTTGGCCCATCTGAAGAAATAATTTCATATGGCTGGAGTGGAATGAACAGAGGGGAAATTAATAGGACATTAGGGGGACCAGATCATGTAGGTCAGTATAAGCCATTGTAAGAACTCGGGCTTTTACTGGGGATATGTGGAGCCATTAGAGGGTTTTAAACAGAGAAGTGATAATCTAACTTACCTTTTAAGAGGATTACTCTGGCCACTCTGTTAAGAATGGGTTGTGAGGTCTCAGAATCAGAGCAGAGAGATCTGTTATGAGGCCAATGCAGTAATCTATGTGAGAGATAATGGTGGTAGTGTCAATGTAGTGAGAAATGGTCAGATTCTGGATTACTTTGAAATAATAAATAATTGTGCCAACAATATTTTTTGACAGTTTAGAGGAAGTCAAAGATGATTCCAAGGTGTTTTGCCTGAGCAACTGGAAGGATTAGATTTGCCAACACCTGACAATTGAGAAAGTTGTGGTTGGGGTTGGATTGGGAAAAAGATCAGGAGTTCAGTTTTGGACATACCGAATTTGAGATACCTAAAAGATATTCAAGTGAAATGTTGAGTAGGCAGTTATATATGTAGGTCTGGAGTTCAAGAGAAGTGTGAACTGGTTTTCTATTGAAAACCATGATACTAGATGGAATTACTGAGGAGAGTTAGAAAAGAGAGAGGTCTAAGGATTGAGTGGAAGTGGCTCTTCCATTTGGAGGTCAAGGAGAAGACAAACAGTGAGCAAAAGAGAGTGATGAGTTATGCCAATAAACAAGAGAAGGTAGCATTTTGGAAGTGTCATTGGGTCAGTTGTCATTGAGCATGAGCATGATCCAGGTATATGAAAATGTGTATGACATCAAAAGATGCTTTGTGACTGTTCCTGAGGGTAGTAGATTTAGTGTAGGTGGATGTGGAAATTGATGATAGCATATAGAAAACATTTTAGAATTTTTTTAAATTGAAATTTCTTTTTTTTTTTTTTTATTTATGATAGTCACAGAGAGAGAGAGAGAGAGGCAGAGACACAGGCAGAGAGAGAAGCAGGCTCCATGCACCGGGAGCCCGATATGGGATTCGATCCCGGGTCTCCAGGATCGCGCCCTGGGCCAAAGGCAGGCGCCAAACTGCTGCGCCACCCAGGGATCCCTAAATTGAAATTTCTATAATTATTTTGCATCTGTGCTGGAAATTTTGGCAGTTCTTGCAGATTTATTCTAAATTTTTCATGGAGAAGATTACTGAGGTCCTATATAAGATTCAGAAATTAGGGAATGCCTATATATATATATATATATATATATATATATCCCCTATATTAGGGGATGCTCAGTGATCGAGTGTCTGTATTTGGCTCAGGTGTGATCCTGGGTCCAGAGATCGAGTCCCGCATTGGGCTCCCTGTGGGGAGCCTGTTTCTCCCTTTGTCTCTGCCTCTCTCTCTCTCTGTGTTTCTCATGAATAAATAAATACAATCTTAAAAAGAAAAAAAAAAAGAAATTGGAAGATGCCCATGAGATCAAATAGGAAATTATAGTTATTTTTTTGTATGTTTATTTTTTGTATCTTTATTATTTTTATAATTCAACTAGTGATAATAACAGGAAGTTGCCAAAATCCCCATAGGCTCCATAAAACTAGACTTATATATAATAGTCCCTTAGGGACAGTGTCACTAAGACTGTACAAGATTTTTTAGATGAGCTAGAGGTTGGAATATAGGGGGCTGTTAGTTTTATCTTTTTGGAGTTAGGAAAACTTGCGGTAAGAATTGGAAGGTCTAATTTCAGAATATCTCAGTGCTACTTTATTTTCCTTAAGTGGTAAAAGAGAAATGAAAGCTAAGAAGGCTTGAGCATAGCATGTACATAAGTTAAGGATGTTGGTCAGTGAAAGATGCATAGTTTTTTTTTTTCTGTAGGATCTGAAAATGTGAGATCAATTTTATAAATATACTTCATAAGTTACTTTATATAAAAGTCATTTACTTAAGGATTCTAGTCTTTGGAACAGAATATTTATTTATTTATTTATTTATTTATTTATTTATTTATTTATTATTTTGGTTTATTTATTCATGAGACACACACAGAGAGAGGCAGAGACATAGTCAGAGGGAGAAGCAGGCTCCATGCAGAAAGCCCAATGTGGAAATTGGTCTTGGGACTCCGGGATCACACCCTGAGCCAAAGGCAGACCCTTAGCCAGTGAGCCACCCAGGTGTCCCTGGAACAGAACAATTAAAAGGCTATTTCATAGTATGAATGAACAGGTTTTCAAGGGCTCCAGGAGAAATGTGCAGACCCTGGGTTTAGATATTACCACTCAATTTGCAAAGTTAGGTGTAAAAGTGCAAAAGTCCATCCAGTTCTGGAATTGAGGTTTGGCCTTGTACTTTGCTAATGGGGACTGAGGGTCTTCAAGTTTTAAAAAGCATTTCCTTTTTTGTACTGTTGTGCTAATGTCAGATCTGCTGGTTGTGCTAGATGCTCGGGAAGCAAAGAGAAATGAACTTGGATCCTGCCTCGAAGGAACTAAGAATCAAGTTGGGGAGCTAGACCTAAAACTATGCCTTTTTTTTTCTTCTATTGTCATTTTTAAAAAAGACTTTCCCCACTATTGTACCATGTTAAGCTCTATTATTTTAAATTCCCCATATGTTAGTTGCAATATCTAGATTGATTCTATTGATTGCATCGTCTGTTGACAGTGTCTTATCTTTTCTTGCTTCTTTGTGCATTTCATGTGTTGGTTGAAAGCAGATGTCTTGTGTAGAACAGTAGACACTGAAGTCACAATTATTTATGTCTGAAAATTGTCATGCTGCTTCTTTTGCTTGGTCTTGGTTGTAGGAGTTGTGTTAGGCTGAAAGTGAGCTGGGTTTGAGTTTTGTTGTTGTTGTCCTCATCCTCAGTCTGCTGTGTGCTTCAAATTCACCTAGTGTTTACCTGTGCTCAGGGAGAGGGTGGGTTTACCAGGGACTTTTTCTCAAAGTCTGATCTACCCACAGTTTCCCTTTGTAGCAGAGAGAGTCTTTTCCCATAATTCTTGCCTTTACCCCGGTAGTGGATCTGCTATTTTTTTTTAAAGATTTCATTTATTTAGTCATGAGAGACACACAGAGAGAGGCAAAGACACAGGCAGAGGGAGAAGCAGGCTCCCCGCGGTGAGCCTGATGCAGAACTCAATCCCAGGACCCCGGGATCACCACCAGAGGCAAAGACAGATGCTCAAACACTGAGCCACCCAGGTATCCCTGGATCTATTATTGGTTACTCAGTGCCTCCTAACTTGGTACTAGGGACTAAGGGAAGGGATGTTTTCTGTTGTCTTGGTTCAGTCTCAACCTTCAACAGTTGCTGGGCTGGGGCCCTATTGGTGTTTCTTTTCTATTTATTCATTCATTCATTCATTCATTCATTCATTCATTCATTCATTTATTTATGATAGTCACACACACAGAGAGAGAGAGAGAGGCAGAGACACAGGCAGAGGGAGAAGCAGGCTCCATGCACCGGGAGCCCGATGTAGGATTCGATCCCGGGTCTCCAGGATCGCGCCCTGGGCCAAAGGCAGGCGCCAAACCGCTGCGCCACCCAGGGATCCCCCTATTGGTGTTTCTGACTCAAGTTCTCTCACAGGTGAGAATGGTCTGGAGCTAGAACATCTTCCTGACTCTTCCCCTGCCTCAGGTCTTTTTCGGATCCCCTTTCCCAATCAACTTATGGCTTTTGTTCTATAGGGTAGAAAGATTTGGATGGGGCTTCAGGTGTTCCCTGGAGCAGCTGCTGCTTCCCTCTCCTGGCCCTACACCAGCACCAGGTAAGGTCTCTAGAGAAGAATCTGTGAGTGGGTGCAGACGCCTCTTGTTCTGTGGCTCCCAGGGGTTCTCCATTCTCATGCTAGCCCACGTTTGGCTTTTAGCAATTTGTTAAAAAATTTAGCTGAATTTTTTCTATAGGTGTATAGCACCTGGTCTGTGTTTCAAGTAAGTGTTCACTTCCTATTTCTCTTTGGAGGCATTGTCTTTCCTTAGATTTCAGAGTAGCTGGCTCTCCTACAAACTTAGCTCTCTAAAGGTTTCTAGAAGAGTTTTATTTGTTTAGGTTAGGTTATTCATTTTTTTCTTATTATAAGAGTGGGAGCAACTCTGTTTTCAGCATTTTACATCCTAAATGGAAGCCAGCAATTATTTATGATGTTTAAAAAAAATTTTTTTTAAAGATTGTATTTATTTATTCATGAGAGACACAGAGAGAGAGAGGCAGAGACACAGGTAGAGAGAGAAGCAGGCTCCTTCAGGGAGCCTGATGTGGGACTCGATCCTGGGTCTTCAGGATCATGCCCTGGGCTAAAGGCAGACACTCACCTGCTGAGCCACCCAGGTATCCCTGTTTAAAAATTTTTAACTTTGTTTCTGTTATAAGCTTAAATGATAAAGATAAATTCTAGTTATTTTTTTAAAGATTTATTTATTTATTTATTTATTTATTTATTTATTTATTTATTTATTTATTTATGATAGACACACACACAGAGAGAGAGAGAGAGAGAGAGAGGCAGAGACACAGGCAGAGGGAGAAGCAGGCTCCATTCTGGAAGCCCGATGCGGGACTCGATCCCAGGACTCCAGGATTGCACCTTGGGCCAAAGGCAGGCACTAAAACGCTGAGCCACCCAGGGATCCCCAAGTTCTAGTTATTAATAACAGATAGTATAGTGCTTCATTATTGAAGTTTATAGCTTTATATGTATTTTTAATTATGTTATACTCTTAGTAACATGTTTTATAGTACATTTTTACTTTAGGGAAAATCATTGATACTTTAGAAATTAAAAAAATAATTTAATGTTTATTTAAATTAGGACTCTTACAGTTCAGAATTCAAGATAATAGATCTGAAAGGTCTTTATAAAAAATTCAAATTATGGTACAAATGCATGGTTTTAGCATTATTAATTATAAAATTATTAGTTAAACACATTTAGTTTCAGGGCACCTGGGTGGCTCATTTGGTTAAGTATCTGCCTTCAACTCAAGTCATGATCTCAGGTCATGGGATGGAACTTCATTTTGGACTCCCTGTTCAGCAGGGATTTTGCTCCTCCCTCTCCTCTTCCTTCTCCCCCACTTGTGCTCTCACTCACTATCTCTCTCAAATAAATAAATAAATAAATAAATAAATAAATAAATAAATAAATAAATAAATAATCTTTAAAAAAACCTACATGTAGTTTCTCCTTTTAAGAGAGAGAGGAGAGATTAAGAAAATGAGTGGGGGGGAGGGGCAGAGGGCAAGATAATCCCAAGCAAACTCCATGTCCAGTGCAGAGCCTGACATCTGGCTTCGTCTCATGACCCCAAGATCATGACCTGAGCCAAAATCAAGAGTTGGCTGCTCAACTCACTGAGACACTCAGGTGTCCCTAACATTTAGTTTTTCTCTTTTTAAAAAAGATTTGTTTATTTATTTATTCATAAGAGACACACAGAGAGAGGTAGAGACATAGGCACAGGGAGAAGCAGGCTCCCTGCCAGGAGCCTGATGTGGGACTGGACCCCAGGACCCCAGGATCACGCCTTTAGCCAAAGGCAGATGCTCAACCACTGAGCCACCGAGTTGCCCCAGATTTAGTTTCTTCTAATTTGTAATAAGTCCAATGAAAGGTGATGTTTCATACATTTTATTATTTATGAAAAAATTACAACTATGGCAAGTTTTATGTTAAGTGTATTTACTACAATAAAAAAGGTAAAAAATAGCTGAAAATGGTAAAAGTATCAAAAGAATTTTGATCACACATTGGAAAACATTGGTTTAAACCCTTACTGTATATGCTTTCAATGTATCAGGCACTTAGCATTATTAGCTGAACATCAAACTCCAAGAACTGATGATAAAAAAGAAGTACCTTTCTGGTCTCAGGCCCATTCCTTCTTTCTTTCCACTCTGGCTAGGTCATACCATCATCTTTAAACTTTTACTCTCATCTTCTTACACGAGTTCTTGCCTTCTGCTTTACAGGGAAAATAGAGATCATCAGATTTTAATTTTATCTATTTCCTATCATCCCCTTACCCCTTGTGCAATAAATATACATACACTCACACTTACTGGATTTCTATCTTTCCATCTCAGAGGAAGGAACTTTCTTGTTCACATCTATGGTTAATATCTCTTACTTCGACTCTGTTTCTCCCTATCTTTTTTAGAGTCTTGTTCCATCAATTACTCAGTTACTCTCTTACATCTTTTATACTCTTTTTTTTTTTTTTTAAAGATTTTATTTATTTATTCATGAGAGACACAGAGAGAGAGAGGCAGAGACACAGGCAGAGGGAGAAGCAGGCTCCATGCAGGGAGCCTGACGTGGGACTCAATCCTGGGTCTCCAGATCACACCCTGGGCTGCAGGCAGCACTAAACCGCTGAGCCACCCCAGCTGCCCCAGAGTCAAGGTTGTTGGGGAGAAGCTGGAGCTGCCTTGAAATGAGGAATACTCTGAAAGATCAGCAGGAGTGATGGTGGTATCAGGAGGGGAAGAGCTATCTATATCTGTTGTGATGTTTAACTGTGGTTGAGGAATAAAAAAAATCTCATTGATTAAATGATGCTTTTTGTATTAAGTTGAGCATTTATCTCAGAAAGATAAAAAGATATGTTTTTTTTTTATTGTGAGAAAATAATAAATTGATTGAGAAACAGTTTCTCAGGATTTTAACCTTTTGGTAAATGTTACCTCAGACCTGATATTAACTGTCTGCTTTTTTGGCTTATAGGAAAATTTTGCAAGTATAAATGCTTTTGCCAAGCTGAAAGAGATATTTTTGCTCTTATATTCTGTAAATAGTCATCACTAGTCTTTAGATTTATTTTATGTTCAGCTTATAGTTAAGAATACTGTGATTGTTTTACTCCCATCTGTGTAAGTTATTAGTGCTATGATTTTTTTAAGCTCCTGGATATTAATGTTTTAAGTTCCTAAACTTCCATAAGACAGGATCCATACTAAAGGAGGCAGCTGTAAAATGCAGATGCTGACAAGCAGAAAAACAAAGAGATTTTCACAAGGAATTGTGGGTATTTAATGTAACTCTTTAGTTCACAGTTCAATAAAACCGTGTTGTTTCCATAGTACTACATTCTGTATTAACCTTCTGCCGTATTGCACAGCTAATCTTAAGGAAGAAAGATGTGTTACATTCATCATCTGCTTCCTATCCTGCATTTTAACTTTCAGTCCACAGAAGGCAAGAATTCTACTGTCCCAGCACAATTTAATCTACTTAAAGTAGTTTTGTCCACATTTGTGTCTTTTACTTAATTATTGATGAGGAAACTTCAATTTGTATTTTATCATGCTTGTGAAAGTAAAAATGAATCACAAATTATAAGTAAAACTGACTGTTTATACTTGCTCTAATTTCTAAGTCCTTTTAAAAAATGAATTTGTAAAATAATACTGTAATGCTGTAGAGGAAGAAAGGGAGAAGAGGGAGTTGCACTGTGAGGGTGGATAAAGGGGCAGGTATCGAGATTACTAGGCAACAGGCTGTGAGAAATGTAGCATTTCTCATTTGTGTTGTCATTGTAACTATGGAAGAACCACCATAGCGCCTAACCTGGTATTTCTTTTTAATCAAGTGCAGCTGTTGGTCATGTGACCACACTGTTTCCTTTGGGTATTTAGGGTGTGTTTTCTCCTTTCTTATGGTATCTTACATGGCTACTTACGTATTACCTGAAATGTACTCATGTGCTCTAGAAGCCCCTGTTAAACTTTATTATTATTATTTTTTTACTTACACTGATTCTTTATGAATCACAAGTAAAATGCTCACCCCAAGTTGCATATAAAAATTTCAGAACAAAGAATGTGACTTGACCACATAAGTATTCTTTTTTTTTTTTTTTTTTTTTTAATGAATAGAGCTCTTGTTTTTAATTTGATGAGCAGGGGACTTTCCAACTCTAACCCTCTCTTTACAATCTGTCTTTAATTTGTAAAAAAGATGCATTCCAATTTTTCAGACATAAAACTTTAATGGACTTTTTTTGGATTTGCTAGTTCTCTAGTCATGATGGGTTATCCTGAAATTAAACATATACCATTTCATGGATTTCAATCTTCTTTTCTCATTTGCACATTTACTATGATATTAAAAATAATTAGATGTCATCTCACCTTGGTCCTCCTTAAATAATACACAGTTGAAGCTGTTAGACTGTTTTTTATAGAATGTTGTTATCAACCAGGTATTCCCTGAAAGAAATATAAAGCATTTTCAACATCTTGGATCATTTAGTTCATTTTACCTATCTTCTGTGAGACATAATCTATGTATATTTTTAAGGCTGCTCAGTGCTTAAGCATGGAACTCTTTTATTCTGTATCTTCTTGGTGGCACTAAGAAACATTTTTTCCTTTGTTTTCTTTTCCCCATTACTCCTTAATGTTATAGCAAATATTTAAGACATTGTAATTGTAAGTCTCAATACTGGATGAGCTCAACCATCCATTCTTAGCTGAGAAAAATGGGTGGTAATTATATGTATGAATATTTGCTTTATAAGCCACAAAATTATTACAATAATATTGCTTTGTTTAAAAAAATACACCACATATTGAGATAAAAACATGATGTTTGTCAAAACAATCTAAATAATACACTCTTTTCAAAAGTTTATAAAGTCCTTCACTGTCTTTTAGTCCTTCTATCAGGTACTTGAGATGGCATCTACATCAGTGTGTTATTTATGGTGCATGATCTGTTAATATGCTTATGCCAAGTAACATAGATACATAAGAAAATAACCATGTGACAAAAGGAAGAAATATTCTTGGAGTAATATCTGTAGATAAAGTCACTGAATTCTGTTAGTGGTATCTTGCTGTTCAAATTTCAGATTGTAGGTATGTGTTTGATAATAGTTTCCTTAAATATTTCTTTTTTTTAAGATTTTATTTATTTATTTGAGACAGAGAGAGAGAGAGAGAGAGAGAGAGGCAGAGACACAGGCAGAGGGAGAAGCAGGCTCCATTCAGGGAGCCCGATGTGGGACCCAATCCCGGGACTCCAGGACCACACCCTGAGCCCAAGGCAGGCACCAAACTGCTGAGTCACCCAGGGATCCCCTCCTTAAATATTTCTAATAGTTATTTAGACCTTTCTCCATTAAATCATAATGTTTTATTATTAATTAATTAATTAATTTATTTATTTATTTAAAATTTTTATTTATTCATGAGAGACACACAGAGAGAGGCAAAGACACAGGCAGAGGGAGAAGCAGGCTCCCTGCAAGGAGCCCAATGTGGGACTCGATCCGGGATCCTGGAATCATGCCCTGGGCCAAAGGCAGACGCCCAACCACCGAGCCACCCAGGTGTCCCTGTATTATATATTTATTGTTTGGAATCTCCTGATATTACTTACCCTACTACCAGATTGCTATTTTGTGGCATTCTAATGTATGTCACTTATCTCAAGGGATGATATAAAACTGTTAGAGTAAAATTAATTTTAGTTTATTTTATATGAATCTCTTTTTAAAAATTATTTTTTGAGGAAGAGAGCTATTACAAAATCAAACAATATTAGTATGAGAATATTTGGTTTAAACAAGTGCTAATTTTCATTTGTCCTAGAAGATATACAAGTTGGCCTTGAACAACACAGGGGTTAGGTGTACTGATCCCCACCCTGTGCAGTTGAAAATGCCCATATAACTTTTCACTTCCCCACAATGTAACTCCTGATAGCCTACTGTTGACTGGAAGACATACTGATAACATAAACAGTTGATAAACATATATTTTGCTTGCTATATGTATTATATACTGTATTCTTACAATAAAGTAAGCTACAGAAAAAATGTTACTAAGAAAATATTATTTACAGTACTGTACTATATTTACTGGACAAAATCTATGTGTAAGTGGATGCATGTGATTCAAACCCATGTTGTTCAGGAGTCAACTGTAGTTTGAAATCACTGGGAATTAAGGTAGCCTTTGCAGTACTTTACAAATGAGATAGATAACTGAAACCTGAAGATAAAAATTTCATATTTTATAATTATTTTAGGAATTAATACCAGACTTGTCAAAGAAAAGCAGGTAAAAATAATTATAATTCTATATTCAGTAGGAAGAATATTTCATTCTAGATCTTATATAGAGTTTAGTATTACTGGTATTTGGTAAATATTTTTATAATTTTTCTAGTAAATGCTTAATTAAACATTAGCTATGAGACTTGGGTAGAAATGACATTAATTCTGGGGTGTCTGGGTGGCTCAGCTGGTTAAGCATCTATCTCTTGGTTTCAGCTCAGGTCATGATCTCAGGGCTGTGTCAGTCTCTGGGCTCAGTGGGAAGTCTGCTTGAGATTCTCTCCCTCCTTCTGCCTCTCCCCTCACTCATGCTCCACCCCCCCCAAATAAAATAAAGAAATCTTTTAAAAAAATGACATTAGTTCTAAAGATATAGGTAAACTCATGGGACTCCTTGAAAAATCCATGTGGCATAAAGGCAACCTCTGTAGAGGAGTAAAGAGATACAGAAGTACCCCCTTGTCCATGGGGGATATGTTCTAAGACCCTCAGTGGGTGCCTAAAACTGGAGAGTAATGAACTCTATATATACTGTGTTTTTTTTCCTGTACATACATACTTATGATAAAGTTTAATCTACAAAATTCGCACAGTAAGAGATTAACAATAACTAATAATAAAATAGAACAAATATAATAATATACTGCAATAAAAGTAATGTGAATGTGGTCTCTCTCAAAATATCTTACTGTACTCTTTGTGATGATATGAGATGACAAATGCCTATATGATGAGGTGAGGTGAGGTGAATGATGTAGGCATTGACTTATTGCTAGGCTATTATTGATCCTATGATGTGTGGGAAGGAGTATCATTTGCTTCTGGGCTGTGGTTGTCTGCAGATAACTGAAATAGTGGAAAGTGAGACAGCAGATAAAGGGTCACTACTGCTGTACAAGATGGCCTAGTACCTTAAGCAGAGAACAGATTGGTGGTTATTAGGTGAGGGGAGGGGGAATGGAGAAATGAGCAAAGGTGGTCAAAAGGTACAAACTTCCAATTATAAGAACTAGATTCTGAAATTAAATGCACAGCATGATGACCGTAGTTAACAGTACTGTATATAGTATATTTGAAGTTGCTAAGAAAGTACATCTTCAGAGTTCTGTTCACAAGAAAAAAATAAAGATAGCATGGTACTTTAATAAGATTTTGAGAAGAATCACATTAAAAGACGTAGCACGATAATGACAGAATTAGGTGCACTTATTCTTTCAACCTATATAATTACCTATTATTTGGTGGAGAAGGAATAATAAGTCAAAAACTATCCTAATCATTAGGATAAAATAGATACTAATTAAAATATTTACCTGTTGATATATCTTTGTCTCCAGAGCATTCAAAGGCAGGACAGTAGACTGTGACTTCTTTATCATGGTATCCCCAGTGCTTGCTTAATCCATGCCTGGTGCATAACAAATTCTCAGTAGTTGCTGAACTGAATCAAGTATTTAATTACAGTTAAAAAGAAATAAGCAATAAAGTTGTATTACTTTTAGGTACAGTTCACATTATGAACCCACACTGTATTCAAATGTTAATAAATGAAATAATTAATTAAAAACTTACAATTGGCTCACATTAATTGCAATACATTTTTCTCATCTTAATTTTTAATGTTCCTCTTTTTATGGGATTAATTTTTCTTTAATTTTTGTGAAATACTACGTAACTATACATAAAATGTGTATGTGTACCTTTAGAGATTAATTATAAAGTGAACAGTTCTATAACCACCTCTAAGAAGAAATAGAGCATTACCAGTACCTTATATAGTACCTGTATGCTCTTCCCTAACAGCTCATTCTCCCAACGAGGTAAACACTGTTCTGGTTTTTATAATAAATCACCCTCTTACTTTTCTTTCTTTTTTTTTTTAAAGATTTTTATTTATTCATGATAGACATAGAGAGAGAGAGAGAGAAAGGCAGAGACACAGGCAGAGGGAGAAGCAGGCTCCATGTTGGGAGCCCGACGCGGACTCGATTCCCGGTCTCCAGGATCACGTCCTGGGCGGAAGGCAGGCGCTAAACCGCTGAGCCACCCAGGGATTCCCCCTTTTTACTTTTCTTTAGTGAAGTTTTGCCATCTACTTATCTCTAAATAACATATTATCTAGTGTTGTTTGTTTTTGTAATTTTTTATAAATGGAATAATCTTTTAAGTATTCTTCTGTGATCTATTTCTTTAGGTCATTGCCATGTTTTAATGTTCATCGGTTTTGGTGTATGTAGCTATAGCGTGTTCATTTTTACACCTTTATTTAATTCCATTGGCATAAACATACTGTAACTTATTTTTGTATTTTACTTTTTGTATTGTTTCCAAGTTTTAGCTATTATGAACAGTGCTGCTATGAACATTCTGAATATTGCCATGAACAATTCCTTTTTTTTATTTTAAAGATCTTTTTTTAATTTATTCATAGACACACAGAGAGAGAGGCAGAGACACAGAGGGAGAAGCAGGCTCCATGCAGGGAGCCCGATGTGGGACTCGATCCAGGGCCTCCAGGATCACACCCAGGCTGCAGGTGGCGCCAAACCGCTGCACCACCCGGGCTGCCCGCCATGAACAATTCTTTATGAGAGTTTCTCTTAGAGTTAAATTACTGGGTTGCAGAGCATACATATTTTTACCTTTAATGGATAATGCAAAATTGTTTTTCAAAGTTTTGTTGCAATGTACCTTGCTACCAGCAGGATAAATTTGAGCAGAAGGCAGATGGTTAACCAACTGAAACATCCAGGTGCCCCTCCTTGAGCCTTTAAAAGAGTTTCTCTTGAGTTTTACTTGTCTTCTGCCTGGGTTGCCATTCTATCCGGCTTTCTCAATCTGATAATGTTCTATATCTTTTTCTTTGTCTGAAACCTGTTTATTCAACATGGAAGTTTTAAAGCATTTTTAAAATTCATAGTATTATGAAATTTCTTGGTGATATATTTTATTTTAAGAATATTAGTTTGGGTCAAATATAATTTGATGATTCTTTTAATCTGGAAACTCATGCCATTTATTCTGTTTTCCTTATTCTTGATTTCTACATTTAAAAGTTTTTTTTTTTTTTTTACAATTCTTTTCTTGAACTTCTCTTTTATAGATATTGTACCTCCTAGACTCTCTAGTATTTTTTTTAAAGATTTTATTTATTTAGTTGAGAGAGAGATTAGAGTGAGAGAAGGGGCACACAAGTGGGGAAGAGGGGCAGAAGGAGAAGCACAAGCAGACTCCCGGCTGAGTGGGGAGCCTGTTGTGGAACTTGATTCCAGGACCCTGGGATCATGACTTGAGCCAAAGGCAGACACTTAACTGACTGAGCCACACAATGGGCTCCTAGATTCTTTATTTTTATTTTTTTTTCTCTTTTTATGATTTTTGTTTTTTTGTAGGGTATTTTCTGTTTTAGCTTCCAATTCTTTCACTGAGTTTTTTGTTTCTGCTATCTTATTTCTAATTTTTAAAAAAGATTTTATTTATTTATTCATGAGATACACAGAGAGAGGAAGAGGGAGGCAGAGACACAGGCAGAGGGAGAAGCAGGCTTCATGCCGGGAGCCTGACGTGGGACTTGATCCCGGGACTCCAGGATCATGCCCTGGGCTGAAGGCAGGTGCTAAACTGCTGAGCCACCCAGGGATCCTCTTATTTCTAATTTTTAAGAAAAGATTTATTTATGTATTTTAAAGAGACAGAGCATGCAAACAGGAGGGGAGGGTCAGAGGAAGAGGGAGAGAATCTCAAGCAGTTCCCCCACTGAGTGCGGAACCCTACATGGGGCTCGATCTTACCACCCTGACGTCATGACCTAAGCTGAAAGAGTAGGTTACTCAGCCAACTGAGCTACCCAGACACCCCTTATTTCTAATTTCTAAGAACTTTTACTTTTTTTTTTTAACCACCCTGTCTTGTTTCATGGAGTAGTGTCTTACCTGAGGATATTTATGGTAGTAATTTTGAAACTTGATTTGTTTTTGTGAGATGGAAACAAAGGAAAATGAAATGAAAAAAGGAAAATGAAATAAAAATTACTAAACATTGTTAGCAAGGTTGAAATTTTGCATCTAACTCAAATACTCAAAGCAGAGTTTATTTTTGGTAATGACTCTAATCTTTTTTTTTTAAAGATTTTTATTTATTTATTAATCACACACACACACACACACACACACACAGGCAGAGGGAGAAGCAGGCTCCATGCAGGGAGCCTGACGCTGGACTCAATCCCGGGTCTCCAGGATCATGTCCTGGGCTGAAGGCGGCGCTAAACCGCTGAGCCACCCAGGCTGCCTGACTCTAATCTTTCTTATGAGCATCTTACCTAGTTGGGTAGTGTTAGGCAAGGAGAGGGACAGGGTATACACAGCTTGAGCTTGCCAATTAATGTCTCTTTCATTAGCTAATTCAGCTCCTAGTGAGTGTATGATCAGACTTTCAGACACTTTCCTACCTCTTTTCCTGCTATACTTCAAGATGCTGTTTCAGTGCTATGGGGGTGCTTTAGGTGACTTTGTGAAGGTGGTAGAGTATCCTAGAATTCCATATTGGTCATTGGTCTTCACTAGTATCTGCTGTGGGGTAGCTCCTCTAATCTTGTCTTGGATTTATTTGACTGCTTAGATGGTTTTTCTGTCCTTTGGGAGTGGTATTTTCACTTATGGAACTTCTGGATCCTCTCTCTATATGTAAGTCATGGGAGCCAGGGGTATTGCCTCAAGCTCATTTACTTGCCTCTTTCCTCTGCTAAGGTTCTGTTGTCCTCCTTCCAGACCATTTTGCCCCAGGATCATCCTGCATGATGGTCTTCTCTCAGGGTTTCATGTGCGGAGATAGGCAAAAGCCTCCTGCTACTTTTGATTTTTCCCTTGTTTACATACTAGAAGTGGAAGAGCTGGGCTTTCTCTTTCCTTCTAATGTTTGGAAGATCCCTTATTTCATTGCTCTTTCTTTTCTGAAGTAGTATTTGTCTCACCCCCTTGACTGGAGCTACAATGGCAGATAAGGTATAGGGAGAGAAATTTGTCAATAAGGGAGAATTCAAAGATAGAATACCAATTATATTAATTGTTTTATTATATAGCAGGAAAAATTCTATCTCCTTTTAAAATGATTTCAGCACTTCTGAATTTTTAAAATCTCTAATAGTAAATATCTTTTCCATCTCTGAATCATTCTCAGCCATGATTTATGAGATGTATTCTCAAAACAGAATTTGAAATTAGTAAGCAGTTAGAAAGAACTACTTTTATATTCTTACAGCATTTTCAGAAGTTGGCTGGGATGTGCAGATTCCATTTTAGCTGCTTTTCTGCATGGGAACTCTTGGATTCAGTTCTTTGAAAGATGGATTATGTGAATATATGTGTTTTAAGAGCATATCAAAATGTGTAATAAAGGAATCCTTTTTGATAGTGTTGTAGCACTTTAGGACTAGCCACTCCAAGAACTGTACCTTATTAAATTCTACTAGTTATCATAAAATGTCCTCTTTGGAACATTTGGAGCAATTTAAGTTTTTAGGGAAATTTTGATAAAATTAAAATTGTTCTTAATTTTCTTTTTCTAGAGACAGAGCATAGGCATGTATTACCCAGGTATATTGTCTCTCTTGTCTTCCCAGCTGAAATGAGTAATAGTTGTTCTCTGATGTGGCTTGTTAAATTGTCAGCCTAGAGAGCTGTACTATATATGGATGAACCTCATTGAACGTAGCAGAGATTTTCGCCTTTGGTGGGAGTGGGTCATATTTCTCTTTGAGAGTCTAATGAAGGCTATTGATCACGTCCCTCCTCTACCTTCACCCCCAAAACACATTTGTTTCTACTTTAGTTTTTTGCATAGTAATAAATATAATTTGTAGACTAGTGAGTGGTTCTCAAGATTGATAGCAGAGGTGGGACAAGACGAAGTGAGTTTGGGGAGAGAGGGATAGAATGAATTTTGAAATTTTTATATCTTCTTTTAGTTTTCTTGAGGTATTCTCATATTCCTTGAAGTATGACTAGCTGTTTGAGAATTCACTGCTAGAGTGAGCCATTTTCTTCATGCATTGTGTAGTATTCAGATGTTTAGAGTGTTAGGGTGGAAAAAGTATGGAAACACTATCTTAAGCAAAAATTAAACAATTTTCTATAAGGCATTATGTTGACATCATTTTCATATAAAAATTAAAAACCTACTGGTTACTTCCTTAAAAAAATGAAGTAAAATCTAACTTGGCAAATAAAATAGTTAAATCTAGTTTGGGGAGTACTATTTGAAGTGGCATTTTCTAAGTTCTTTGACATTAATTTGATTTCAACCCTAGAGTTTTTTAAAAAGTTATTTCAAAATTTTACACTTAAAAAAAGGAAGTAAAATTAGCATTAAATAAAAGTAACCTCTGTGTCTCTCATGAATAAATAAAATCTTTAAAAAAATAAAAAAATAAAAGTAACCATTTTAAAGTGAACAATTCAGTGGGATTTAGTACATTTGAAATATTGTTCATCTATTACCTCTATTTAGTTTTTCCAAAACATTTCCATTACCCCAAAAGGAAACTCCATACTTATTAAGCAGTGTTCTTCATTTTCCCTCCCCTTACCTCCTGTCAACTACCAGCCTGCCTTCTGACAATGGATTTACCTGTTATGGAAATTTCATATAGATAGAGTCATACAATATGTGATCTTTTGTGTATGGTTTCTTTAATGTAACGTTATGTTTTTGAAACTCATCAACTCTGTAGCTGTAGCACTTATAGCACCATACTCCTTTTTATTCCAGAATGCTGTTTCATTGTGTGTATACATTATAATATTTTTCTTTTAATGCTCTTTTAAAATTTGTTGAATTTAAATTACATTTGGTTAACATATAGCATATTATTAGTTTCAGGGGTAGAATTTAGTGATTTCATCAGTTGCATATAATACCCAGTGCTCATTATATCAAGTACCCTCCTAAATGCCCATCACCCAATTCCCATGTGCCTCCCCTGCCCCTCCAGAAACCCTCAGTTTGTTTCCCATAGTGAAGAGTCTCTTATGGTTTTTTTGGCCAACTGTTCCCTTCTTCCAGTGCAAGGTGCTAGAAGGAGACTGGAAGTCTGGACATAGGAGAATTGATATGCTCATTCTTGTTTGCTTACCTTTTTCAAGGTTACTCTAGCAATGATGCTTTTACCCTGGCAGTGGCAGTTAGTTTGAGTCTTTGATTTTTACACTATCCTTGAAACCAACTTTATCTTGCCCTTCAGAGATACCAGTACCATTAAATCGTCATGAGTGTCTCTCAAACTCATCTTTACCTTTCATAAATGTAAAATAACTTATTTTGCTCAAACACATATACTTTTATAATGCATCTCTAATGAAGAAGTTGAAAGCATCATAAACATAAATAAAAAGTAGCTGTTCCTATGGACCTCCTATGGAGGTCTTCTATGAAGCTATTTTTAATTAGCTTGAATCAAGGGGGCAATATTTCTTATTCTCTTCTCCATAGATTATATAATTCATGTAATTTTCCATTACAATTTTTGTGTCACTATTTATTTTTACTAAAAGTACTTAATTACTATACTTATTCAATATTTTAAAGGTGGTTTAAGTGTCTAATTCACCCTTTTGTGCAAGTACACGTTTTAATGATTGATTCTGGCATTTCATAAATATTTGAGTATCCACGTATGCCAGATATTGTGTTAGATATTAGAGATGTAATGATATACAATTCAGACATGCTTTCAAGGAATACTTATTTTGACAGGGCTTATTTGAGTAATTACAAAACTAGTATTTCCTGATAGGAAAAAAACAGGGTAGTATAAGAGCACATGGCAAAGAGACTAAACATGGTTCACTTAGTTGGGTGGTTCAGGGAAAGCATCTCTTAAATGATATTTAAGATGAGACTTAAACAATTCTGTATAGGTTAGTTCGATGTGAAATGCAGAGAATATGAAAGAGCATTCCAGGCTCAGCATTGAGAGTGTGTGTAAACACAGTGGTTCCAGATGAGACAGGAGCCATATTACAGTGGGTTTTATAATTTATGTTAAATAGATTGGATTTTATCTAAAAGCCAATGGGAAATCATTGAGGGGTTTTTAGCAGAGAAATGGCATTATATTCATTAATTATATATAGCATGTCAGATGCTGTTCTAAGCCTGGGGATACAGAGGTAACATGGCAAAGTTCCTGCTCCCTGGAATTTGCATTCTGATGCAGGCAATGGATAGACAGATAAATATACAATATCATTTCAGTATCATTTCTTGCTAAATACTATGGAAGAAACAAAGTAAGGCAAAGAGATAGAAAATGAAAGAGAGGAAATAATTTTAGGTAGAGTGATCAGGGAAGTACACCCTGAGGAAGTCATCCAAGAAGTAGACATGTGAGCAGAGACCTAAATGAAGTAAAGAAGTGAGTCATATGAAGATCTGGGGAAAGAGCCTCAGGAAAATAAAACAAATGATGAAAAGTACCTGAGTGGGAATGAGCTTCTTATGTTGGAGGAACTACAAGAAGTTTATGAGTGAGAAGACAGGTGTGGGATGAGGTCAGAGAGATAGGCATGGCACAAGTCCTGGCTCACAGGATTTTGTGAGCCATAATAAGTTGGGTTATATTTTAGATATAATTAAAAGTCATCGGAATGTTTTGAGGGGAGCAATGTGATTTAGGTTTTGAAAAGGTCATTCTGGCTGCTGGTAGAGTATAGTGTAAAGGGTAAGCCTAGAAGCAGAAAAACCAATTAGGAACCTTTTGCCAGGGATCCCTGGGTGGCACAGCGGTTTAACGCCTGCCTTTGGCCCGGGGCGTGATCCTGGAGACCCCGGATCGAATCCCACGTCGGGCTCCCGGTGCATGGAGCCTGCTTCTCCCTCTGCCTATGTTTCTGCCCCTCCCCCGTGTGTGTGTGTGACTATCATAAATAAATAAAAATTAAAAAAAAAACCTTTTGCCACAATCTAGGAAAAAATAATGATGACTTGGACTAGGATGGTAACTGTCGAAGTGGTGAGAATAGTTGGATTTAGGATATATTTGGCAGATAGAGTCAAGAGGATTTGCTGAGGAGTTTGAATCTGGATTGTGAGAGAAAGGGTCACTGCTAAGTGACCTCTTTGGCCCCTGCAACTGGGTGAGTGCTGATTTCACTTCTGAGATGGGAGAGATTGAAGGAAAAGTAGATATTTTTTTTTGTAGGGGAATATTACAAAACCAAGAGTTCCATTTTAATTGGTTTAATTTTAAAAAATTCTGTTAAATTTGGGATTCTTCTTAGATGTCAAAGTGGCAACGACAAGTAGATATTTTGGTCAATAAGAGAAGTCAGTGCTCAGGCTATAAATTTGGTATTCATTAGCATATATATGGTAATTAAAGTTATGATAAAACTTGATGAGATCCTTAGAGAATGTATATACAGAAGAGAAAAAGTCTGAGGCCTGAGCCCTGTGGCATTACAACATTAAAGGTTTGGGAAGAGGTGGGCAGATCAGCAAACAAGCCTGAAGGAGAGCATACAATGTAGTAAAAGAAAAACCTTGAGAATATGATATCCTAGAATCTAAGTGAAGGAGGAGACTGATCCATTATGTTAAATACTGAGATATATTCTGAAGAAAGACCACTTTGGTATAGTATAGAGGATGTACTAAAGAAAGGCAAGATTAGAATTGGGGAAATAGAATGTTGTTGCACCTACCCAGAAGAGAAATGACAAATAGTGTCTTATTCTGGGGCAGTGACAATTGGGATGGAGAGTTGTAGGCCAATTCTGGAGGCAGAATAAACAGACTTGATAATTTGGTATGGGGTGAATAGTATGGGTCTTAGGTATAATATTTAAAAGATTGAACATTATTTTATTTTTAAAAAATATTTATTCATGAGAGACACACAGAGAGAGGCAGAGACACAAACAGAGAGAAACAGGACCCCCACAGAGAGCCTGATTTGTTATTCCATCCCAGGACCCCAGAATCATGACCTGAGCCAAAGGCAGAAGCTCAACCACTGAGCCACCCACATGCCCCCAAAAGATTGAACTTTAAAAACTAAAGTTTGGCTAACTCAAACTATAGTTGGCCTTTGAACAACATAGTGTTCGGGTACTAGCCCCCTGCTGTGTAGTAGAAAATGCATGTATAATTTTTGACTCTCCCCAGAACTTAACTACTAATAGTCTACTGTTGACTGGAAGTCTTACTGATAACATAAACAGTTGATTAACACATGTCAATGTGTTATGTTGTATGGTATATGTATTATATACTGTATTCTTATAATAAGGTAAGTTAGGGAAAATGTTATTAAGAAAATCATAGAGAGGGGGACCCTGGGTGGCTCAGCAATTGAGCATATGCCTTTGCTCAGGTCATGATCCTGGAGTCCAGGGATCGAGTCCCACGTTCGGCTCCCTGCATGGACCCTGCTTCTCCCTCTGCCTGTATCTCTGACTTTCTCTGTGTCTCTCATGAATAAATGAATAAAATATTTAAAAAAAAGAAAATCATAGAGAAAAGACATTTATAGTCCTGTACCCTTATTTATAATAAAAAAATTGTGTATAAGCGGACCCATGTGGTCCAAACACATGTTCAAGGGTCAACGCATTTAATGACAGTTCAATGAATATTTTGAATTAGGACATATCAATTAATCTTTTCAGAAAAAGTATTTCTAAACATGTGCATAAAGTAAAGATTGCTAGGGACATGATCAACTCATATAAACCATTTTTTAAGCATTCAATTTTAAGCAGGCCCTCTGCAACTCTTTTCAGGTGCACTATAGACTTGGAAATAAAAAAAACTGAAATTCTTCAGGAAATTCTGCCTCAGACTTTGCAGTATTTCTGACATGCTGTGTCCTCATTACATGCTAATGTTTGCATTAATGATATCCATATTAATGAGGTGATATATGATTAAAATACTGTAAGGTTTTTGTTTTTTGGTGATATTCTACATGTTACTATGCAAATGAATGCTAAATAATGAATAGCTTATGATCAATATATTTTTCTTAAATATAATTTATTTATTTATTCATAGAGACACACACACACAGAGGCAGAGACACAGGCAGAGGGAGAAGCAGGCTCCATGCAGAGAGCCTGATGTGGGACTCGATCCAGGGTTTCCAGGATCACGCCCTAGGCTGCAGGCGGTGCTAAACCACTGTGCCACCGGGGCTGCCCGCTTATGATCAATATTAAAATGAGTCTATGATAGGGCTCCTGTGTAGCTCAGTTGGTTAAATGTCCGACTCTTGATTTTGGCTCAGGTCATGATGTCAGGGTCATGAGATGGAGCCCCATGTGGGGCTCTGTGCTTAGCAGAGAGTCTGCTTCAGATTCTCTCCCTCCACTCTGTCCATCCCCCTGCTCACATTCTCTCTCTCTCTCTCTAATGAATAAATAAATCTTTAAAAAAAAGAGTCCTGGGACACCTGGGTGGCTCAGCGATTGGGCGTCTGCCTTCAGCTCAGGGTGTGATCCTGGGGTCCCGGAATTGAGTCCCACATTAGGCTCCCTGCATGGAGCCTGCTTTTCCCTCTCCCTAAGTCTCTGCCTCTATCTCTGTGTCTTTCATGAGTAAATAAATAAAATCTTAAAAAAAAAAAAAAGAGTCCATGACTGTTTCTCTGGAATTATTTATCCAGTAAAAGGTGAGTGTGTAAGAAAAGTACTTGACAGCTTTCACTTCTAGAAGAATACTAGGTACATTAGGTTAAAAGGACCTTTCACTGCAAACCATTGGATAATGCATTACTGGATTTACAGAAATTAAGGGAAATCTTACAACATCTTTCAAATGCAAAGCAAAATAAAACAAAACAACAAAAACTACACCCCAACTAAAAACTGTGAACTGAAACAGGAAGAGTAAAGGATAAGCACACTTGAAAAGTTTCCCTGCAAGTAAATGCCCGTATCAGCACAGCAGCAGTTAAGAGTCCAAGCTTTAGGCTGATGACAAGGTAAGAAAGTGAATATAAGATTCCAGCTTTAAGCCAAGGATCATAAAAGGGAGCTAAAATGATATGGATAGAGCTCCATGGTTCCTGGCAGAAGCAAAAACAAATTCTCTATGAAGGAAAACATTCCTGAGTTGCCCCCCTAGGATTTTATCAGATTAAGATCAAGTAGATATGAAGGTCACCATCAAAGATCACCACCCGGGATCCCTGGGTGGCGCAGTGGTTTAGCGCCTGCCTTTGGCCCAGGGCGCGATCCTGGAGACCCGGGATCGAATCCCACGTCGGGCTCCCGGTGCATGGAGCCTGCTTCTCCCTCTGCCTGTGTCTCTGCCTCTCTCTCTCTCATTCTATGTGACTATCATAAATAAATAAAAATTAAAAAAAAAATTAAAAAAAAAAAAAAAACAAAGATCACCACCCATACAGGAAACAGGTTGTTGTTAAGGAAAATACAACAGATTTAGACCCCTGAGGACTTCAGATATTAGAAGGATCAGGTATAGAATATTCAATAATTATGCATAAAATATTTAAAGGAATAAGAGGTGGATTCACAAAAATGAGCAAGCAACAGGAGATTATCAAATATGACCAGGAAAATAACAAATTAGAATATCTAGAAGTGAAAAATGTTATTGGAATAAAACGTCAATGGCTTAATTAAACAGTAAATTAGACCCAGCTAAAGAGAGGATTAATGAACTGGAATATGGATTTGAAGAAATCACAGAATGCAGCACAGAAGCAGGAGAATGGAATATATAATAGAGAGGTTAAGATAAATGGAATAAGAAAGTCTAATAGAGATCTAATCTGAATTCCGGTAAGTGAGACTAGAAAATGCAGGAGAGACAATATTTGAAGAGTTAATGGGTGAGAATTCTCTCTCTCTTTTCCTCCTCCCTTCCTTCCTTCCTTCCTTCCTTCCTTCCTTCCTTCCTTCCTTCCTCCTCCCTCCCTCCCTCCTCCCTCCCTCCCTCCCTCCTTCCTCTTCCTTCCTTCCTTCCTTCCTTCCTTCCTTCCTTCCTTCTTATAAGGTTTTTTTTTTTTATTTTTTTATTTGGCAGAAAGAGAGCACAAGCAGAGGGAGAGGGAGAAGCAGGTTCCCCACTGAGCAGGGAGCCCACCACAGTGCTTGATCCCAGGACACTGAGATCACAACCAGAGCCAAAGGTAGACGCTTAACCAACTGAGCCACTCAGGTGCTTCAGCCTGAGAATTTTCTAGAATTATTGATTTGAATGTATAAATACAGGAAACACAATATACAAATCAGAATAAATAAAAAATAAATTCATACCTAAGCACATTGTAGGCAAAACTGTATCTCGTAGCCAACCTCCAAGATGGTCTGCAATGATTCTTTCCTTCTGGTATCATTCATACTCTTATGTAGTTCCCTCTCACACTTAATAAGGCTGACCTCCTTAACCACTGTGCAAATGAAGGAGTATGAGTTCCAAGGCTAAGTTATGAAAGAAATTGGGACTTCTACTTTGCCCATTCTTGGATCACTCGCTCTGCATGAAGCCAGCCACTATATTGTGAAGACATTCAAGAGGCCATGGAAAGAGTCAAATGGGGCAGAATGGAGGCCTCCTTCCAATATTGTGAGGCATATAAGTGAGTTACCTTGGAAGTGGATCCTATGGCCCTGGTCAAGCCTTCAGATGATTGTTTTTTAAATGGAATTTTCCAAGATTGTTGTATATTGTATCAGGTTTACATTACTGAAAGGCAGATTGTGAGATGTTAGAGTGAACAATTCTATCATTTCCTTCTATTTAGGTAGCATAAATGTCCAGATCTCTCCACATTTTGCCAGTTGCTCAGACAGCCATAAAATTCTTTGTTAGCAGATTATGTTTTTTTTTTAAGATGTTATTTATTTATTCATGAGAGACACAGGGAGAGAGGCAGAGACACAGACAGAGGGAGAAGCATGCTCCCTGCTGGGAGCCTGATGTGGGACTTGATCCTGGGACCCCAGGAGTCCTGGGATCATGCCCTGAGTTGAAGGCAGACGCTCAATCACGGAGCCACCCAGGCGTCCCAGCCAATTATAGTTCTAAATGGCCAATAAAAATGTAGAACATTTGATCTGTTTTAAGTGTATGACTACTAAATGCACCCAGGGTTGTCCTTTGAAATAACTTAAAATAGCCCCATTGGGATTGTTTTGCTAGGTTCTTCTTATTATTTTTTAGTGCTTGGAGCGGTAGGAAGAATTCTGTCAAGACTCATCACATAGTTTTCTAAAGTGCAATTCCATCAAATTGTTCCAGGGAGGTCACTGTTCAATAAAATAGAACTTATGGAACATGAGTACTTTTTAATGTTTCATTTTCTCTTTTTATAGTTTTTATAGAACAAAATAGTTTTAGAAACCATATTTTATGCTAGATTTGCCACTATACAAGTGAGAAAGGTGCACTCCTGAGAGAAGCAGGGCATGGAAGCTTGATTAGTCATTAGCAGTGTTGGTTACAGGGAAAATGCATTGCAGTTATGATTGATTCCTGGGCACTAAGTTATTTGAATAGGTATGTAGAATTCTTGTGATTGATGAAATGAACTTAAACAGTCTTGTCTTTAAAGAATTGTAGCTTGAGGGATCCCTGGGTGGCACAGCGGTTTGGCGCCTGCCTTTGGCCCAGGGCGCGATCCTGGAGACCCAGGATCGAATCCCACATCGGGCTCCCGGTGCATGGAGCCTGCTTCTCCCTCTGCCTATGTCTCTGCGCCCCCCTCTCTCTCTCTCTGTGACTATCATAAATAAATAAAAATTAAAAAAAAAAAAAGAATTGTAGCTTGAATAAAGAATAATGAAACCATACAAATGTAGGTAAGCTTTACTGACATTTTATACTTTTGAGGGGAGATGAGGTCTTAAGCTGCTTTGGCTAAAATTTCAAAATGAATTGTAGTCATAATTCTGGCATTATAGCTCTCTGGCCCCAATCTTACTGTCTGTTCTGTAAAATGTCAATAATATTTACCTCTTTTATTTTTTAGGAATATAGTGAAGAGTCACTCTTTGGAAATGGAAAAATGTTGTCTCTTAAATTGTTATATCTTATCACTGGAATGTATCTTTTTACTGACAACTATAGAGAAGATGGTTGTCACTGATCTTAAGAATTTATCACACACCTCGGGCAGCCCTGGTGGCTCAGCGGTTTAGCGCCGCCTTCAGCCCAGGGCGTGATTCTGGAGACCTGGGAACGAGTCCCATGTCCGGCTCTCTGCATGGAGCCTGCTTCTCCCTCTGCCTGTGTCTCTGCCTCTCTCTCTCTCTCTCTCTCTCTCTGTCTCTCATGAATAAATAAATAAAATCTTAAAAAAAAAAGAATTTATCACACACCTCAATGCACTAAAATTTTGGGGAAATTAAAGCACAGATCTTATTTGTGAGCCAAAGTAACTTTAAAACTTTGACTTATGAAATATAGAAGTGTGGATATTTGGTGTATGATATTATTTATAGTTGTGTTTTGTAGAACTAATGGTGTCTGATCTTTAGATTGAGGAAAAGGTTTAAAGGCCACGATTTCTATAGTTATTTTTCTTTTCCTGTTGGCAAATCAAGTACATTTTTTGTTTTGCAAATGTGTCAACTGTAATAAGCATATAATACAGCCCTTCATTTGAAGAGGTATCTGAACTATAAAATCTATATTTTTAGATTTAATGATATTCTTGTTCATTTATAATTGGCAAATATTTGATTACTTATTAACATGCTAGGCACTGTGATGAAGGGAAAAGAATTAAGATACACTTGAAAACAAAAAGGGGGGATCTCTGGGTGGCTCAGTGGTTTCGCGCCTGCCTTTGGCCCAGGGCGCGATCCTGGAGTCCCGGGATCGAGTCCCGCGATCGAGTCCCGGATCGGGCTCCTGGCGTGGAGCCTGCTTCTCCCTCTGCCTGTGTCTCTGCCTCTCTCTCTCTATGTCTATCATAAAATATATATATATATATATATATATATATATATATATATATATATATATATATATAAAACAAAAAGGGTAGATTCTAAATCCTTGGAGAATGGGATTGTTTTTATTTTTGTATTTCTGTTACCTAGCAGAGGGCCCAGCAATAGTAGACTTTTGTTGAAGATTAGTTGAATGAATAGATGAATAAGAAGGACTTGATGGTTTCTCTCAGGAAATTTAGAGCCCTTGGATATAATAGATGAATATACAGAAAATCAGTCTGAACAATAGACAGTAATAAGTATGTGCTAAATAATTATAATAATTTTCAAATATGGTATTTCAAGTGCTTTTAACAGAATTTATAGTTGCAAGGTCAGGCAAAGTCTTCTGGAAGGAAGTGGGACTTGAACAAACCCTAAAGGGGTCATAGGATTTGAATGTGAATATGGGTGGCCTTGTAGGTGAGGACAACATCATGGCTGATATGGAAATGAGAAAACATGTTTATAGGTCAATGAAAAAAATAACCTTATTCAAAACATTATACTATGGTAAGGTTGTATTGGTAAGTGGCATTTTGACAGAAGAGTTTAGATTCCCAATGGCAGTTTTGCAATTCACCACCAAAACTCATCTGCTTCTGGCCATATCCATCTGCCAGTAGCCTTCCTGGCACACAGCCTCTCAGCTGTTTGCTCAGATGGATTGACAGATGCATAGGTGGCAAGAAATGGTACTGTTGGTATCAGTAAAGCTGCCTGCTATGAACACTAGCAAACCATCATGACCACAAGCTTTCTGACTAATATTTCACAGTGATTTTGAATAAAAAAGTATAACTTTAAATGGTGTGGGATGAGCTGAGCTTACCTTATTATTCAGAGGTTACCATTGTGGTATGATATCAGACTGTAAGGTCTCTCTGCTCACCGCACTCCCTACTTCCTCAATACTTGAGATGCTGGAATCAAGTGGTTATTTGTTTGCCCACATATAAAACACATTTCTTTTTTTTTTATTTATTTACGATAGTCATATATATATAGAGAGGCAGAGACACAGGCAGAGGAAGAAGCAGGCTCCATGCACCGGGAGCCTGACGTGGGATTCGATCCCGGGTCTCCAGGATCGCGCCCTGGGCCAAAGGCAGGCGCCAAACCGCTGCGCCACCCAGGGATCCCTGAAACACATATCTTTAGAGAAGGGACCATGCTCAGCTTACAATGAATACATTTCTCAGTCTTTTCCTAAGATGAGGATTTAATAGAAAGGTGGGTAGAAAGAATATAAGCTCATTGAATGCTGGTAAAATAGTAAGGAAGCACCACAGGATGCTGTAAGGGAGTAAGGGAGCAACCACAGGATAAAGGAATAAAGGGCAGAAAAGTAGTAGGGAGCACCACAGAATAAAGGGATAAAGGGCAGAAAAGAGGCTTTAAGAAACAGTGACAAATTTTATCCACAATGCAGTTTTGCTCAGACCTTCACTTGGAGATAATTATACAAATTGGTAGTGCATCAGTCAGAATTGAATTTATTTATTTAATTTTTAAAAATATTTTATTTATTTATTCATGAGAGACACAGAGAGAGAGAGGCAGAGACACAGGCAGAGGGAGAAGCAGGCTCCATGCAGGGAGCCCAACATGGGACTTGATCCCGGGTCTGCAGGATCACACTCCAGGCTGAAGGCGGCGCTAAACTGCTGGGCCACTGGGGCTGCCCCAGAACTGAATTTAGTTATTGGATAGAACTGTACATTATGGACAGACAATGAGAAAAACTGAGCTCTTGTTCTACCATTGCCTGTTAATTAGCTATATGTTTTTTGAACAAAATTGTTGATTTTTCATTATTGAGGAAAACAGATGATGAGAACCAAGTGAAGTAATCTTTGAGTTTTCTTTCAGTCCTAAGATTTATGAATCTCTGTGGGCAATAGAACAACATAGTTGGGAATGAAATTCACAGATACATATAATAAAGCATCTAAAATTGTAATATGGATAAAAATACTTGGTTGGGGGATATGTTTATGTTTCTAACAGAGTGAAGCTAATGATTGTTCACAAGGTATATACTTTATCTTTTATGAGCCAGAAGTATCTTTTTACTATACTGCTAGCTTGATTTATATTTATATTATATTTAAAAGTAATTCAATTTATATGAGCTGTCCAAATGCTTTGTTGATTGATTTTAGCTTCTCAATTTTTATTGATCTTGTAGAAGTAGAATTAGACTGCAAATGCCTGAACATTAAGATATAGTAACAATTTAACCCTAAATACACCTTCCAACAGATACCTACTTATAAGATCTGTCTAGTTTAGTAGAACCTCCAGAATGTTGGTCCATGGTAGAGAATAGGCCTCGGATGCCCAGCCTAGCTTTAGACGCCTCTGGTCAAATCTCTAGGAAAATATTTTCGTTGGGGACTGATAGCTGAAGACACAAAGCTAAGTTTATTAGTTCTTTATATAGGAGTGAGCCTCTGCCCTGCCTCAGAACAGAGTTCAGTCCCCAGACTTGTTTTGGGGTTTACCTTATCCTTCCAAGATGAGTCGGGACTAAGTAGATCCTTTATGGTGACCACAAATTGTACTCCTCTCCCTTGGTATAAATCAGTGTCAAGGATATGGTTGCTGAGACGGGAAAAGAAAACCAAGTATCACTTGATAGATCTTTCATCCTTTGTTAGACAATATTTAAGTAACAATAAAAAACTGGCATGTTATATGACATAAAATAATTTCAAAAGAGAGCAGCAGTATTGGGTGATTAAAAAGAAACTAGAGGCCTATAATTTTCATACATAGTATTCTTGATGGAGTGATTGTAGTGGTAAAAAAAAAACCCTATAAAGATGTTCTCACTTAATGCTGGCTAAAGATTAAATAATTTTTACTGCCCATTGTTAAAACATGTATCTTTAGAGAATGACCCACTATAAATGATTTTCTTCAATCTTTCCCTAAGACCAGGATATATTTTATTTTATTTTATTATTTTATTTAAAAAATATTTTCTTTATTCATGAGAGACACAGAGAGGCAGAGACATCAGAGACATAGACAGAGGGAGAAGCAGGCTCCCTGTGGGGAGCCCAATGTGGGACTTGATCCCAGGACTTTGGGATCATGCCCTGAGCCAAAGGCAAATGTTCAACCACTGAGCCATCCAGTGTTCCCTAAGACCAGGATTTAATAGAGAGATGGGCAGAAAGAACATAATCTCTGGTTTTGCACAGTTAAAACAATTTTTTTTTGGCTAGTGAGAGTTAAGTGATACTTATCTCTAGAATTATCTTATGCTATTAAAAAAATTAGTTAATCAGAGAGAGAGCATAAGCCAGGGGTGGGGGGTGGGGGAGAAGGAGAAGCAACTGCCTACTGAGCAGTGAGGCCAACATGGGACTTCATCCTAGAACCCTGAGATCATGACCTGAGCTGAAGGCAGAGGCTTAATCAGGCCTCTTAACTGAGGCTTAACCAAGCAGAAGCTTAACCAGGCCTCTTAACTGAGCTGCCCAGGCATCCTATATATTTCTTAAGATACTTTTTAAAAAAATGTAATTTTTACATCCAACATGGGGCTCAAACTCATGACCCCAAGATCAAGAGGCACATGCTCTACTGACTGAGTCAGCCAGGTGCCCTTATGCTACTTTTCTTTAACATGCCTCACCATTAAAATGTCCTTAAGAATATTGCATTATATCATAAGAGTCTGACTATGGAAGTCTGACTATGAAGGAATGCAACCATATTACAGTGAGTAAATTTTTCATGACCACAGCCCATAGATGTTAAATAAAAAATGATAGCCGCTTGGATTTGTTCTTTTGGGTTTTTTCAAAAGATTTTTATTTATTTATTCATGAGAGACAGAGAGAGAGAGAGAGGCAGAGACACAGGCAGAGGGAGAAGCAGGCTCCATGCAGGGAGCCTGACATGGGACTCCATCCCGGGTCTCCAGGATCAGGCCCTGGGCTGAAGGTGGCGCTAAACCGCTGAGCCACCCGGGCTGCCCCTTGGATTTGATTGCAGTGTAAAGTTGTGAATTAGAATACTGGATTCATAGATTAGAGGTGGAAAGACAACAGACAGGACACTTGGTATGAGAGGCAGAAAATGTTTTGCATATTTTATAAGAGTAACAAGAATCTTGAGTGTAGTTTTGCATCACTTATTAATGGTAGAACCACTTAGTTGGAATGCATTAAGTGTAGAGGCTTTTTACTATTTCACCTTCACTTATTCAACTGGTGTATATAGGAGGATGATGGTGATTAAATGAATCATTGGCTGCATTTGTGCAGGGAAAAACTTACTTCTAAGTCCCAATCACTAGACAGCACAACCATGGAAGATTGTAGCATAACTGGAACACACACACACACACACACACACAGGGAAAGAATGAAAGGGAGAGTGGGACGCCTGGGTGGCTCAGTGGTTTAGCGCCTGCCTTCAGCCTGGGTCGTGATCCTGGGGTCCCAGGATGGGCCCCCACATCGGGCTTCCTGCATGGAGCCTGCTTCTACCTCTGCTTGCGTCTCTGCCTCTTTCTCTCTGTGTTTCTCATGAATAAATAGATAAAAATCTTAAAAAAAAAAAAAGAAAGAGGGGGGATCCCTGGGTGGCTTAGCGGTTTAGCGCCTGCCTTTGGCCCAGGGCGCGATCCTGGAGTGCCGGGATCGAGTCCCGCGTCGGGCTCCCCGCATGGAGCCTGCTTCTCCCTCCTCCTGTGTCTCTGCCTCTCTCTCTCTCTCTGTGTCTATCATGAATAAATAAATCATGAAAAGAAAAACAAAACTATTAAAAAAATAAAAATTAAAAAAAGAAAGGGAGAAAATGCCCCCCCCAAAAAGTGCCCATGTGTTTGTAACATTTTACATTTCCATGAGAAATGTAGAGTTCTAGTTGCTTGACATCCTTGTCAGCACATGATGTGTGCCCAGTCTTTTTAATTTTAAATATTTGCATGGGTGTATCATGATACTTCACTGTAGTTTTCATTGTTTAACCCTGGTTACTAATGTTGGGCATTTTTCATGTGCTTACTGACCACTCATATGTCTTTTATAAAGTATCTCTTTAGTTTGTATGTTTTTAGTGATGGTTTATATTTTTACTATTGGTTAGTAGGAATTCTCAATATTTTCTGAAATCTTTTCTTAGATATTTAGTGTAGTGTATATATTTATTCCTGGTCTGTAGCTTGCTTTTTCATTTCTTTAATTGAGATATACTTGACATGGAACATCATATTAATTTTAGGTGTACACATAATGATTTGACATTTGCATTTATTGCAAAATGATTACAATAGTAAGTTTAGTTAACATCTATCACCACATATATAGCTACAGATTTTTTTTTCTTGTGATGAGAATTTTTAAGATCTACTCTTGGGATGCCTGGGTGGATCAGCAGTTGAGCGTCTGTCTTTGGCTCAGGGCGTGATCCTGGGGTTCTGCACTCCCCACAGGGAGTCTGCTTCTCCCTCTGCCTATGTCTCTGCCTCTCTTTCTGTTTCTCATGAATAAATAAATTAAATATTAAAAAAAGAAACTCTAAAGTCATTGTTTAAAAAAACAATGATTATTAATAAAAAAGATCTACTCTATGCAATCTCAAATATACAACTCAGTATTTATACCTATAATCACCATGTTGTGTGTTATATCTCCCTGACTTATTTATTTTATACCTGTACCTTTTGACCATCTTCGCCCATTTTCTACCCCCCACCAATCCTCTGCCTCTGGTAACCACCAGTCTGTTCTCTGTATCTATGAATTCACTTTTTAATTAATTTATTGTTTAGATTACACATAGTATTCATCTTTCTCTGTCTGAATTATTTCACTTAGTATAATGCCTTCAAGGTCCATTCATGTTGTTGCAAGTAGTAAGATTTCCTTCCTTTTTATGGATGAATAGTATTCCATTGTATAATATACTACATTTTCTTTGTCCATTCATCCATTGATGGACACCTAAATTGTTTCCATGCCTTGGCTAATCATATAATCCTGTGGCAAACATGGGGGCACATATGTCTTTGAAGTTAACTGTTTTCATTTCCTTCATTGAGGAAGCTTCATACTATTTTCCATACTGACTACACCAATTCACATTTCCATCATCTGTGCGTAAGGGTTCCCTTTTTTTCACATCCTTCCCTTGTTTTTTCTCTTGTCTTTTTGTTCATAGACATTCATTGTGATTTTGACTTCCATTCTCTGATGAGTAGGGATGTTGAGTACCTTTTCATGTACTTGTTGGTCATCTATATGGAAAAATGTCTTGTAAGCTTCTCTGCCAATTTTTTTTCTCAGCCAATTTTTTAATCAGATTTTTTTTTGCTTTTGGGTTGTAGGAGTTCTTTGTATATTTTGAATATTCACCCCTTATCAGCTATATCATTGGCAAATATTTTCTCCCATTTGGTGGGTTGCATTTTCGTTTGGTTGATTGTTTCCTTTGCTGTGCAGAGCTTTTTAGTTTGATATAATCCTATTTGTTTATTTTTGCTTTTGTTGTCAAATCCCAAAAATCCTTGTCAAGACTGGTGTCAAGGAGCTTGCTATCTATGTTTTCTTTTAGGAGTTTTCTGGTTTCAGGTCTTATGTTTATTCATTCTGAGTTAATTTTTATGTATGTTTCATTCTTTTGAATGTGACTGTATAGTTTTCCTGACATCATTTATTAAGGAAACTGTTCTTTACCCATTGTATATTCTTGGCTTCTTTTTTATAAAGATTTTATTTTATTTACTCATGAGAGATACAGAGCGAGAGACAGAGAGGCAGAAGGAGAAGCAGGCTCCATGTAGGGAGCCCAACATGGGACTCGATCCCGGGTTTCCAGGATCAGGCCCTGGGCTGCAGGCAGCGCTAAACCGCTGCGCCACGGGGGCTCCCAATATTCCTGGCTTCTTTGTCATAAGTTATGTGTGGATGCGACCACATATATGTGGGTTTATTTTTAGGTTCTTTATTCTGTTCCATTGACCTATGTGGCTGTTTTTATGCCAATATCATACTGTTTTGATTACTTTAGCTTTGCAATACAATTTGAAATCAGGAACTATGATGCCTCTAGCTTTATTCTTCTTTTTCAAGATTCTTTCAGCTATTTGGGGTCTTCGGTGGTTCCATACAAATTTTAGGGTTGGTTATTCCATTTCTGTGAAAAATGCCATTGGAATTATTAAAAAATATATATTTATTTTAGAGAGTGAGAGAGCGAGCACAAGTGGGAGCGGCAGAGGTTATATAGAGAGAGAATCCTAAGTAGTCTCCTTGTTGAGTACAGAGCCCCATGTGGGGCTCAATCCCAGGATCCTGAGATCACAACCTGAGCTGAAACAAAGATTTGTATGCCATTGGAATTTTTTTTTAAAATTTTTATTTATTTATGATAGTCACACAGTGAGAGAGAGAGAGGCAGAGACATAGGCAGAGGGAGAAGCAGGTTCCATGCACCGGGAGCCTGACGTGGGATTCGATCCCGGGTCTCCAGGATCGCGCCCTGGGCCAAAGGCAAGCGCCAAACCGCTGCGCCACCCAGGGATCCCAGCCATTGGAATTTTAATAGGGATTACATTGAATTTTTACATTACTTTGGATAGTATGGACATTTTAATAATGTTCTTTCAGTTCATGAGTATGGAGTATCTTTCTATTTGTGTTATCTTCAGTTTTACTTTTTCGTTTTCTTAACAGTTTATGGAAGAGAAATTTTAACATTTTTACAAGGTCTCCTTTATTAATACCTTCTTTTACAGAGTATGTTTTTTGTGTAGTATCTAAAAAAAATCTTTGCCCAACCCAAAGATTCTCTCCTATGTTTTCTTCGATAAGTGTCACAATTTTTTCTTTTACATTTAAGTCTATGATTTTCCTCAGGTTAATTTTTTTTAAAGATTTTATTTATCTATTCATGAGAATACACAGAGAGGAGAGAGAGAAGCAGAGACACAGGCAGAGGGAGAAGCAGTCTCCATGCAGGAAGCCTGATGTGGGACTCGATCCCGGGTCTCCAGGATCACACCCTGGGCTGCAGGCAGCGCTAAACTGCTGAGCCATTGGGGCTGCCCTCTCAGGTTAATTTTTGTGTATGGTACAAGGTAATTTTGACATTCATTTTATTTCTTATGGCATCTTTGTAAAAAATAAATTGACTATATACATAGTATATTTCTGGATTTTCTGTTATGTCCAACTGGTATATTTTATCTCTCCTTATGCAAAAGCCACATTATTTTGATACTGTAGATTTATAATAAATCTTGAAGTCAGGTAGAGTAAGCCCTCCAACTTTTTTTCTCAATCAGTGTCCTAAATTTTGGTTGAGATACTTGGTGAGACTGTGAATTCAACTATTGTAATTCAGAAACCCAAGCAATTAAATTGTGTCTGATTTTTAGAAGATCTGCCCTGTGTCTATAAGAAATAAAAGATTCTTTTGGGCTGTCATGGAAGTTCATACCATGACATGAACTAAGAGTCAACAGACTTTGTCATTCTTCTCTCTATAAGCACTGAAGTGCACTTTTAGAAATTCATCCCATATCACAATCCTTACAGTATTCAGAATTGTGAAGTACACCAAGGCACTTGCTTCAGTTGTTACTTTATTATAAACAACTACAGGTAATATTTTGATTAACTGTTATATAACTACATGCCATGGGTTATTAGCATCCCATTTCACGTTGGCAAGGAGCTCATACTTCCTTTAAACTCCAGGACTCAGGGGTACCTGGGTGGCTCAGTCAGTTAAGCTTCTGACTCTTGATTTCCACTCAGGTCATGATCTCAGGGTGGTAAGATAGAGCCTCATGTCAGGCTCTGCACTCAGCACTGAGTCTGCTTAAGATTCTCTCTCCTTTTCCTTCTGCCCCCTCCTTCAACCGCCCCCTCCTTCCCACTCTCATGCACACACATACATACTCTCTCTTAAAAAAGAAAAGAAAGGGATCCCTGGGTGGCTCATCAGTTTAGCGCCTGCCTTCCACCCAGGGCATGATCCTGGAGTCCCAGGATTGAGTCCCAGGATCGAGTCCCACATCGGGCTCCCTGCATGGAGCCTGCTTCTCCCTCTGCCTGTGGTGTCTCTGCCTCTTTCTCTCTCTGTCTCTCATGAATAAATAAATAAAATCTAAAAAAAAAAGAAAAGAAAAAGTAAACCTAAAGACCCAAACAGAACAATCCCAGAATCTGGTATTTAGAAGTATTTTTCCTGGGATTTTACCTTGTAATAATCCTATATCAGTCTGGGTCCAGTCAGGAGACAGCGATTTAAACATGGGAAGTTTAGTAAAAAAGAATTATTAAGCTCTGATAAAAGGTATCTATAAGATTTAAGAGAACTCTCTAGAGTACCCTAATATTGAGGGAGAGTACCCAAGAAAGGACAAACCTGGAAGGGTGTCCTTTCCTAGGACTCGGGACCTTGTTGGAGAAGGTGTAATTGTAGCCTATTGGATGGTAGGTTTTTGGTTTGCCTGGTCTACAGTGTATAAGCAAGCATAAAGCAACTCTTGGGCACCAGCAAGCCTTACACTCGCCACCTTAGTCTGGTGACCAGTCACATGGGAATGCAGATGAAGTGTAGCACCAGTCATGCAAGATGCCTGGAGTACTTGGTGTCCATATTAGTAGGGATATGTCATTGGATTGTAGGAACCTTTAGGGGAAGGAGCAAGCAGAATGAGTTGAAGCGTTATTGTGGGCAGGAGGTCTAGAGGGTGCAGCATTTGAGTTGAGAGGACTACAGAAAGGTAATCACCAGGCTGAGTCAGGAGCTATGAATTTATAGGATACTGTATGTTCTTTTTTTTTTAAGATTTGTTTATTAGAGAGAGAAAGAAAGAGAGAGAGAGAGAGAGTGCAGCAGGAATGGGCAGCGGGAGAGGGAGAAAGAGTCTTAAGCAGACTCTGCCCTGAGTGCAGATCCCTATGCAGGCTCAACCTCATGATGAAACCAAGAGATGAATGCTTAAACAACTGTACCACCTAGGTGCCCCAGGAGACTGTATGTTCTTAACGCTTGGCTGGGTCAGAATACCACTAGATGTCCTCATACCACTGATCCCCAATGAGACAGCCAGAAAAAATCAGAACTCCTGCTTCCTGCTCTGGTCCTCTAGTACCCTCTACTAAGAAAGTTCAATATTAGGTTGATTGTAAGGGAGACTTAATCCGTTACTGAAAAGCAAGTATTGAAGGGTGAATTGAATTTGAGGCTGAGAGATAATAAATTAATAACAAGCAAATCCATCATCAAATTCCTCAGGTCAGTAAGATGCTTTCTGTTTGAGTCCTAGCTGCTCTGTTCTCTGTGGACTGGGAGTGTTCTCAGACAAGAAGCCATATATATATAAATATAAATATACATACACAGACACATACACACATACAATTCTTGCCAACTGCAGTTCTCTTCTTTCAAGGGTTGACTCCTTTCCACTTTCTGCCTGATTTTGGTTGTTATTTTCCTTTAATAGTTATTTTTTATAGTTTGTTCATCATTTAAAGCATTTATTTTGGAAGGGCCTATATAAGTTCTCTGCCATTACTGGGTGGAACCTACATTTTTATTATGAAAAGAAAAATTTAAAGCTGAGAAAGATATTTGTTAGGATAATTATATCTAACATGTATTGAACATTCACCATGAGTGAAATGAAATATGTCATTTTATTTCAACCTCAATGCTACGTAGTTATTATCTCTAGAAGTTTTTTAGATCAAGGATATTGAAACTCAGAGAGTTTCTTATTTTATTAAGATCATATGACACTGCTAGTATTTGAGTGCAAATGTGTGCTACTCCACAGTACATGTCCTATGCTTATATGAATAAGGACATATTTGTTCATAGTGTTGGTATAAGACGTAAAAAAATATGCTGTAGTGTTTTGGCTTGTCTATTAGAATTACAGTTTCTTCAGTGCAAGAATGGTGTGCCATCTCTCTTTTGTGATGAATCCTTATGTTTCAGGGAGTATTGTGGAGTCTCGTGTGTTTGCTAATTGGATTTCTTTCAGTCTAAAAAGCCATACAAATATTTGTGAGTACTGTACTATGAAGTTATTAAGTAAAAAATAGTTTTAGGTTTATAATAGGTCAGCTAATTCTTCTTAAATATGCATTTTGTTAGTTTCCAGATTTATTTTCATGTTCCCATGAATTTTAATTAATATTCAGGATACAGGAATGAATTCTTTGTTATATTCATGACACCTGCACAGTTTCCATTTGTAGTATTTATGTCCTCTTTGTTGGAAACCTCATGGAATATAGATAATTAGAGTATTTAATTAAAATTATTTATAAAGGAAGAATTGTATCGGGTTGTGTAAGTTTAAAAATTTTTCCTTTTCCCCAGAGCAATCCTACTTTTAATTATCCATTTATTTTTTTTAAAGATTTTATTTATTTACTTATAGAGACAGAGAGAGAGAGAGAGGGAGGCAGAGAGACACAGGCAGAGGGAGAAGCAGGCTCCATGCAGGGAGCCTGATGTGGGACTTGATCCGGGGACTCCAGGATCATGCCCTGTACTGAAGGCAGCACTAAACCACTGAGCCATCTGAGCTGCCCTTAATTATCCATTTAAAAGATATTTGAAGGTGTTTCTGTCTGAAAGATTTGTGCTAGAGAGTAGCTAATAAAAACAAAATTCTGAGTGAAAGAATTCTTTTAAGAGACCAGAATATTTTAGTTGTTGATCACTTTAAAGATACACTGAGTATAAAGAAAAATTACACATAATTTAAGCTCCAGTAAGTTCAATAAGTGTTTTTTCCATCTGGCATATCCTGAATACCTTTTCATGTCTATAGAGAAAGCTTTGAAAAATGTTACTTGGAATAATTAAATACTATTTTATTATATGCAGGCATTATAATTTTATTATGATTTATTTCCCTATTTTTTCTATTTGGTTTCGTGAAGATAGGATTCCCATTTTCAACATTAAAATAATAAATACCCATGATTATTTCTTAGTATAAATTTTCACAATTACAATTAAGAAGTGCTATGATATTTGTGGCCAATGATATGTAATTCCAAATTGTCCTCCAAAAAGATTTTATTAATTTATATTTTCATCAGAAGCATATGAGAATGCTTATTTTCACCATGCTTTTGCCAATGCTGGAAGTTATAATTTTAAAAAAACAAACTTCATATTTTTGTGAGGTAAAAGAATGGTTTCTTTGTCAGTTTGCATTTCTTTGATGTTACCCCTCACAGGTGAGGTTAACATTTTGCATATATTTACTGACTATTAATTTTTTTGAGGGTAAATTGCTTATTCATGTTCATCACCCCTCAAAAATGACTTTTTGAAATTTCAAACAGATTCTATTAAAAGTAGTTTTTAATAAGGATGAATTTTGATAAAACTGTAATTTATTCAGAATCTGCTTTTTCACACCATTCCTCCTCCAAGTTTTCCTACTAAGTACTATTTTGCTTTCACATAGGTTATAAGATGGCAAAGGAAAGAAAAGTGGGGGGAAAGGGAGAAGAAGGAGGGAACATATGAGATAATCAATGTAAAGCTCTTGGCGTTTATTAACCACCTTAAAAAATCCTTAGTATTGCCACTGCTGTTACTGTTATATTACCATTAAAATATACTTGTTTTTTATTGGATTTATTTAGGTTCCTACTTTTTAAGATTTTAGTTATTTGGATTTTGGCAGATCTAGCTTCAGTTTACTGCTTTACTATTTATAGATGTGATTCTGAACAAATTACCTAATCTATCTGAGCCTTGGTTTCCACCTCTCTAAAATGGAAGTAATAATAACATTAATCTTACAGGTTTCCTGTCAGGGATACATGTGGAAATGAAATAATGTTTAGCACGGTGTCATTAAGTGATCAATTAATGCTTGTACTTGAAAAGATATTTTTGAGGGACTCCTGGGTGACTCTTGGTTTTGGCTCACATCGTGATCTCAGGGTTGTGAGATTGAGCCCCCAGTTAGGCTCTGGGCTCCATGCTCAGCAGAGAGTCTGCTTGAGATTCTCTCCTTCTCCCCCTGCTTGTATGTGCTCTCTCACTCTAAAATAAATAAGTGAAATCTAAAAAAAAAAAAAAAAGATATTCTTGACTTAACAGGTTAAATCACACCAATTACATATTTTCTTACTAACAGGGTCTTTTGTGGGGCCTAGGTGGCTCAGTCAGTTAAGTACTTGACTCTTGGTTCTTGCTCATGATCTTAGGGTCATGTGAATCCTGCTTGGGGTTCCTAGCTCTGCATAGAGTCTGCTGGAGATTCTCTCTCTCCCTCTGCTCCTTCCCTTCTGCCCCTCCCCTTGCTTATGCTCTCTCTCTCTCAAATAAAAAATAAAAGGATCTTTCCGAAAATTATGCTTCCACCAAAGAAGTAACTTTAGAGGGAATTTCAGACAGTACATGGTAGGTGGTAGGGGAAAGCTTTTTGAGTAAGGAGCATCTTTTGGTGAGGAGAAGGAAGCCTGAGGGAAGTAATTATATTTTTGGAAAGGAAGAAGAACTCTTTAATACAGAGAAAAATTTTTGTGAAAGGTCAGCTGGTTCTTAAGCTTGAAACCTTTGCCTTCATTGCTGCCCTGTTGTGATGCATCTAGAAGGTGCAAACATGCACTCAGCAATGACTCCATGGATTGATAGGAGAGGACAAAAAACTATTAAATAATGGAATCATTAGCTTTTTATTTTTCTAAAGCAGGTCCTTTAGGGAAGTGACTTACTAATGAAGCTAGAATGGCTGATTTATCTTAATCTAGGTTCTGATATAATAGGTTGTGATTAGTCTCCATAGTTCCCTGCCACGTAGTATTGCAGGCTTAAAAGTTTTTATTGATAGTGGTTTCCAAATGGCGTAGAGAGACTGCCATATAAATAATATTTTGCTGGTTAATTCTCCTTCTCCTGAGACTCAACAGACTTCACTTCAGGCTTTGGTAAATTATAAGGAACTGAAATAAATGAAAAATGGAGGGGCAAGATCATCATTATCTCAGTCCTTGTTAAATAATTATTAATATGGTCTTCTGAGTAATTGGTATTTTAATAGCTTTCAGTTAAAGGCAACTTGTCCAATTCTTTGTATTTTGTTTGGCTTAAAAACTTACACTTTTATTTTGTTCCTTAGATTTCCAATTTGCTTATGGTCATCAGCCAGCCTTTTTAATTCTCTACTTTTCTGAAGAGAAAATTATAAAAAATGAAAAACCATTGTTCATTCTTTTTCACATTACCTAAATTATTACTAAACCTAGGGTAAATTGGTTAAGTGCTTCTTAAATTTTTCTATCAAAGTATCCCTAAAAACAGAGTTTATTCCTGGTTTTTGTGAAGTTTATCCAGAGCTGGCTAATGTGGGTAAACTCTTTGTTAAACTTAGTGATTCACATAAATTTAGTTTTTTACTTACTCTGTAACTTACTGTATTTATTTTAATAATACATGATTCAGGTTACCTTCCAGTGAGCAAAACTGATACTGCAGGAAGATGTACCATGTTTTTTGTGGTTTGGTTTTCTTCTCCATCACTGCCTCTTTGTCAAGTGGTTTCCATATCAGTTTGGGAAGTACAGAGTGTTGTTTCTGTCTTTGGATAAAACCTGAATTACTAGATTAGACAGAGGGACTGCTATAAGATTATAGAGGATACTTTGCAAGAGCTTCATCTAGGACTTGCCTCAGATCATATTCAGGTTGGTAATCCTTTTTTTTTGCCTCCTTTATGTTTCTGAAAAGAATACAGTTATTTCAACAATAGGCTTGACATTGAACTGTGGTTCTGCTATTTTCTTTGCTAACTGTGTGACCATGAATAAATCACCTAATCTTTCTGAAGGTTTGTGCCCTTGTTTATAAAATGGGAGAAATGGTACAGCTGAATTACTGGGCTATTTCAAGGCTAGATGAGACAACACATGTAAAGTGCCAAGCACACAGAAGAGTCTCAGATAATGACTTTTCCTCCATGTCACCACCTACCCTGAATTTCCTTTGAGAGACTGAGAGTAGAACTCCTTGAGCTCATTGAAGTGCCTGAAGGGTGGATCTCAGTGGCTGCCCAGGCTGAGTGTTGTTGATCTGTGCTATTTGGAAGAGGGTCTTTAGGGATCAGGCCAGCCCCACCCCAGTGATTGTGGCAGTGATAGAGGTTGTGGAGTTTTTCTTTTTGAATGGGCTCATACTCTTTTTACTGAAAAATATCTGCTGGTAATAGTAAACACTCAGATAACCTGGCTTTCAGTAGTATGGAGCCAATCAAAGTATGGAGTTGAAAAAAAAAAACCACACCTAGATTCAACTATGAGGTCTCTTGGCAAACACAGTGTGAATGTCTCAGGATTTTCAAGTTGCCAGCCCTCATTAGGGCTATAGTGAGAACAGATCTTTGTAAATCTGTCACGAGTTAACTGAATTATTTATTTTAAAATTAATATCGTAAGTACCTGAGAGCGGAGATCTTTGGGCTCTTTTTAATGGCACTTACCAGCTTCATATTGTGCCTGCTTTGCTTCTGATATTCTTTTAAAAAGGTGTTGTTTGGGATCCCTGGGTGGCGCAGCGGTTTGGCGCCTGCCTTTGGCTCAGGGCGCGATCCTGGAGACCCGGGATCGAATCCCACATCGGGCTCCCGGTGCATGGAGCCTGCTTCTCCCTCTGCCTGTGTCTCTGCCTCTCTCTCTCTCTCTCTGTGATGGCTATCATAAATAAATTAAAAAAAAAGGTGTTGTTTGTACAGAATTAGAATCTGTGATTACAGACTTAGAATCTGTGATTACAGAATTTTCATATTTATATACTAGTTGAGAAGACTGACAACAAGTAAAATAATATATATTGTGATAAATACTAAGAGATAAGTACATAGTATTAGGGACTAATAGGAGAAACCTGATTTAGATAGGGTAGTTAGGGAAACATTTCTGAGAAGATGACTTTTATTTTTTATTTTATTTTATTTTTTTAAAGATTTTATTTATTTATTCATGAGAGACAGGGAGAGAGAGAGAGAGGCAGAGACATAGGCAGAGGGAGAAGCAGACTCCATGCAGAGAGCTTGATGTTGGACTTGATCCCGGGACTCCAGGATCATGCCCTGGACCGAAGGCAGGTGCTAAACCACTGAGCCACCCAGTGATCCCCATAGAAGATGATTTTTAATATGAGACCTGGAAGTTAAGAAGTATTTAGCTTTGTGAGGAGTCTGGAATATAAATTCTTTGAGGTAAGAGAAATTCTCTGTGTTTTGTGTATTGACAGAGGGGCTCCAGATTGCAGTATAGTGCTTGAGGGGCAGAGTGGTAGGAGATGAAATTGGGTAGGTGGCAGGGGCCAGAACATGTAGAAGCAGTACAAAGCCAGTTGATGGGTTTAATTAGAGGAGTGGCAAGACCTGAATTGCATTTTTAAAAGATTACTCTGGAAGCTGGGAGAACAGATTATAAGGGGGCCAAAAGTAGAAATGGGGAGATATGAGGCTATTCTAATATCTAACTGAAATGTGATGTTATCTTGGACTTTGGTAGTCGCATTGAAGATGGAAAGAAGTGGAGATATAGGAGATAAGTTTTGGAGATAGTACTAATGGGACTTGCTAATAAAATGTGGTATAAGGAAAAGAAAGAGGCAAAGATGACACCAGTCAAAATGGCTAAAACCAGAAGCACAAGAAACAGCAAGTATTAGTGAGGATGTAGAGAAAAAGGAACTCTTATGCACTGTTGGTGGGAATGCAAACTGGTACAGCCACTTTGGAAAATAGTATGGAGGTTCCTTAAAAATTAAAAATAGAACTACCCTATGCTCCAGCAATCATACTACTGAGTATCCAAAGAATATAAAAACATTAATTCAAAGGGATATGTACACCCCTATGTTTATAGCAGCATTATTTATGATAGTCAAGTTATGGAAGCAGTCCAAGTGTCCATGGATATAGATTAATAGATAAAGAGGATGTGGTATATATACATAATGAAATATTATTCAGCCATTAAAAAGAATGGCAACATGGATAGAGCTAGAGACTATAATGCTAAGTGAAATAAGCCAGTCAGAGAAAGACAAATACTATATGATTTCATTTATATGTGGAATTTAAGAAAACACATGGACAAAGGAAAAAAGACAAAACAAGATACAGACTCAACTATAGGGAACAAACTGATTGTTATCAGGGGGGAGATGATTGGGGAATGGATGAAATAGGTGGTGGGGATTAAGGAGGGCACTTATCATGATGAGCATTGAGTAGTTATAGAATAGCTATATTGTATACCTGAAACAATCTAATACTATGTAAACTATACTAGGGTTAAAATAAAAAACTTAATAATATTGAAAAAGTACACACATATATACTAAAAGAAATTTATAGACCAAAGTAAAAGTGGCCAATACCACATGACAATAATTAAAAAAAAAAAAAAAGGAAGGCAAAGATGACTTTGAAGTTTCTGTTTTTTGTAACTGTGAGGAGAGATAGGCTAGTGCAGGGAAGAATGAAATCAAGGGTTCTGTTTAGGGATGCCTGGGTGGCTCAGAGGTTTAGCGCCTGCCTTTGGCCCAGGGCGTGATCCTGGGGTCCCGGGATCGAGTCCCACATCAGGTTCCCTTCATGGAGCCTGCTTCTCCCTCTGCCTGTGTCTCTGCCTCTCTCTCTGTGTCTTTCATTAATAAATAAATAAAATCTTAAAAAAAAAGGGTTCTGTTTAGGACATGTTAAATTTGAGACACCTTGGATATACTCAAGGGAAGATATCAAATAGGCAGTTGGATATTTGAATCTGCAGCTCAGAGAAGAGGTCAAGGCTGGAGATAGAAATTAGGACTTATCAGCATGTAATGGTATTTAAAGCCTTAGGATAGTATGAGATCACTACGGATCATGTGTAGTATGAGTAAGAAGAGGGCTTGGTACTGAATCCTGTGAATCTCCTCTATTTAGAGATTGAGGTGAAGAGTCAGCAAAGGAGACAAGAGAGGAAGCTGCTTGTGCAGTAAGAAGCAGAAATGGAAGGATGCAGTGTCATCGAAGCAGAGAAAGACTACTGTTTCAATAAAGGGTCATGGTCAAATGTGCCAAAGGCAAGTAAGAGGCTGAGTAAAATGATTTCAGAGGAGTGACCCTTGCATTTGACAATATAAAGGTATTGTTGGCTTTGGTAGGTAGTTTCAGTGGAACGGTGCCTGCCAGACACTATTCATATGAGAGGAAGAGAAAACTTTTGAGAAAGTTGGGGTTAACCATGTTGGGGGAGAGTATTCTGCGGGAATCATAGCTATGAAGGGAAGCAGAGAAATGTAGTAATATTTAGTATTTTACGTGCCTAAGTATTGTACCTGACTTTATCCCAAACCTGTGAAGGAAGCATTGAAGGGTGCATTGCTTAAAGCCAAGCTTCAAGCTAAGAGTCAGCTATTCTAGGACTTGAACTTCTATTTTAACCTGTTTGTCAGAACATGACAAATAATACCTTCTGCTGCAATCTTTTCTGTTCAAGTTATTGAGATTTTATTATTAACCAAGGAGATACAGTAATGGTTTGTTACTTTGAACCCAACTGGATGTTCAGTTCCTCCATGCTCTGGTAGATTTTCTGTCTGCTTTCTCTATCAGCCTTAAAAGAGGTATTTGAAGTTTTCTACAATAAGTATGGAAGTATCTGCTTTCCCTTTTTAGTTTAGTCAATTTTTGCATTATATATTTTGATATGTTACTGGGTTGTAGTAGTCAGCTTTTGCAGCATAAAAAAACAACCTTAGCAATCTCTGTGGTCTATAACAATAAACATTTATTTCTTGCCCATGGGTTGACTTTGTAGTTTTGCTTCAGGCTGCTGGTTGGGTTTAGTTCTACTTCATGTGTCATCATTTTATAGCCCCTGCTGATGGGGTAAGGCTATTGGGAACATTCTCTTAAGGTAGATCAGTGAGCACTAGACTCAATCCAAACTATACAGACACATTTAAGGCCTCTGCTCATGTTATGCTCACTGAGAATCTACTGGTTGATGCAAGTAACATGGCCAAGTCCAACATTAGAAAGAGTAGGAGAGGATACCTTCAGTGAGATGCAGAAAGAAGTGTATATTTGTTGAATAATATCTCAGTTGATCATAGGAATGTATATAGTTTAGAATTGTGATATTGCCTTCGTGGATTAACTTAAAATTATTGCTATGAAATGTCTGTATCTCTGATAATACCACTTTTGTTCAAGTCTGATACTCATGTCGCTGTGCCAGCCTTCTTTTGATTTGAGTTACATCTTTTTCTATCCTTGTAATTTTGATCTTTCTGTATTTTTATATTTAAAGTGTACCTCTTGGGGCTCCTGCGTGGTTTAGTCAGTTGGGTGTCCATATCTTGATTTTGACTCAGGTCATGATCTTGGGGTTGTGAGGTAGAGCCCCACATCAAGCTCTGTACTCAGTGGGGAGTTTGCTTGGGATTCTCTCCTCCCTCTGCCCCTCCCTCCACTCACACTCTCTCGCACTCTCAAATAAATAAATCTTAAAAACAGTGTATCTCTTATAGGTTTTATTACATTTTTTCCTAAAACAGTTTTATTGAGATATAATTCACATACCATTATATCCTTTGAAGGTATACATAGTTAAGTAGCTTTTAGCATCTTCACATAGTTTTGCATGCATCACTACTGTCTAATTCCCAGAACATTTTTATCATGGCAGAAATCTTATACGAATTAGCAATCACTATCTCTTTTCCCTATCTCCCTCAACCTCTCAACCTCTGACAATTATGAATCTACTTTCTGTCTCTATGGATTTGCCTATTCTGGACATTACATATAAATAGAATCATACAGGGGTTCCTGGCTGCTGGCTCAGTCAGTGGAGCCTGTGATTCTTGATCTTGGGGTTGTGAGTTTGAGCCCCACAATGGGTATAGAGATTACTTGAAAATGAAATCTTTAAAAAAAATAGAATCATAAAATATCTGGTCTTTTTTTTAAATAAATTAATTTTTATTGGTGTTCAATTTACCAACATACAGAATAACACCCAGTGCTCATCCCGTCAAGTGTCCCCCTCAGTGCCCGTCACCCATTCACCCCCACCCCCCGCCCTTCTCCCCTTCCACCACCCCTAGTTCGTTTCCCAGAGTTAGGAGTCTTTATGTTCTGTGTCCCTTTCTGATATTTCCCACACATTTCTTCTCCCTTCCCTTATATTCCCTTTCACTATTATTCATATTCCCCAAATGAATGAGAACATACACTGTTTGTCTTTCTCCGATTGACTTAGTTCACTCAGCATAATACCCTCCAGTTCCATCCACGTTGAAGCAAATGGTGGGTATTTGTCGTTTCTAATGGCTGAGTAATATTCCATTGTATACATAAACCACATCTTCTTTATCCATTCATCTTTCGGTGGACACCGAGGCTCCTTCCACAGTTTGGCTATTGTGGACATTGCTGCTAGAAACATCGGGGTGCAGGTGTCCCGGCGTTTCATTGCATCTGAATCTTTGGGGTAAATCCCTAACAGTGCAATTGCTGGGTCATAGGGCAGGTCTATTTTTAACTCTTTGAGGAACCTCCACACAGTTTTCCAGAGTGGCTGCACCAGTTCACATTCCCACCAACAGTGTAAGAGTGTTCCCTTTTCTCCGCATCCTCTCCAACATTTGTTGTTTCCTGCCTTGTTAATTTTCCCCATTCTCACTGGTGTGAGGTGGTATCTCATTGTGGTTTTGATTTGTATTTCCCTGATGGCAAGTGATGCAGAGCATTTTCTCATGTACATGTTGGCCATGTCTATGTCTTCCTCTGTGAGATTTCTCTTCATGTCTTTTGCCCATTTCATGATTGGATTGTTTGTTTCTTTGCTGTTGAGTTTAATAAGTTCTTTATAGATTTTGGAAACTAGCCCTTTATCTGATGTGTTATTTGCAAATATCTTCTCCCATTCTGTAGGTTGTCTTTGAGTTTTGTTGACTGTATCCTTTGCTGTGCAAAAGCTTCTTATCTTGATGAAGTCCCAATAGTTCATTTTTGCTTTTGTTTCTTTTGCTTTCGTGGATGTATCTTGCCAGAAGTTACTGTGGCCAAGTTCAAAAAGGGTGTTGCCTGTGTTCTCCTCTAGGATTTTGATGGAATCTCGTCTCACATTTAGATCTTTCATCCATTTTGAGTTTATCTTTGTGTATGGTGCAAGAGAGTGGTCTAGTTTCATTCTTCTGCATGTGGATGTCCAATTTTCCCAGCACCATTTATTGAAGAGACTGTCTTTCTTCCAGTGGATAGTCTTTCCTCCTTTATCGAATATTAGTTGACCATAAAGTTCAGGGTCCACTTCTGGGTTCTCTATTCTGTTCCACTGATCTATGTGTCTGTTTTTGTGCCAGTACCACACTGTCTTGATGACCACAGCTTTGTAGTACAACCTGAAATCTGGCATTGCGATGCCCCCAGATATGGTATTCTTTTTTAAAATTCCCCTGGCTATTCGGGGTCTTTTCTGATTCCACACAAATCTTAAAATAATTTGTTCGAACTCTCTGAAGAAAGTCCATGGTATTTTGATAGGGATTGCATTAAACATGTAAATTGCCCTGGGTAACATTGGCATTTTCACAATATTAATTCTGCCAATCCATGAGCATGGAATATTTTTCCATCTCTTTGTGTCTTCCTCAATTTCTTTCAGAAGTGTTCTATAGTTTTTAGGGTATAGATCCTTTACCTCTTTGGTTAGGTTTCTTCCTAGGTATCTTATGCTTTTGGGTGCAATTGTAAATGGGATTGACTCCTTAATTTCTCTTTCTTCAGTCTCATTGTTAGTGTATAGAAATGCCACTGACTTCTGGGCATTGATTTTGTATCCTGCCACGCTACCAAATTGCTGTATGAGTTCTAGCAATCTTGGGGTGGAGGCTTTTGGGTTTTCTATGTAGAGTAACATGTCATCGGCGAAGAGAGAGAGTTTGACTTCTTCTTTGCCAATTTGAATGCCTTTAATGTCTTTTTGTTGTCTGATTGCTGAGGCTAGGACTTCCAATACTATGTTGAATAGCAGTGGTGAGAGTGGACATCCCTGTCTTGTTCCTGATCTTAGGGGAAAGGCTCCCAGTGCTTCCCCATTGAGAATGATATTTGCTGTGGGCTTTTCGTAGATGGCTTTTAAGATGTCGAGGAAAGTTCCCTCTATCCCTACACTCTGAAGAGTTTTGATCAGGAATGGATGCTGTATTTTGTCAAATGCTTTCTCTGCATCTAATGAGAGGATCCTATGGGTCTTGGTTTTTCTCTTGCTGATATGATGAATCACATTGATTGTTTTACAAGTGTTGAACCAGCCTTGTGTCCCGGGGATAAATCCTACTTGGTCATGGTGAATAATTTTCTTAATGTGTTGTTGGATCCTATTGGCTAATATCTTGTTGAGAATTTTTGCATCCATGTTCATCAGGGATATTGGTCTGTAATTCTCCTTTTTGGTGGGGTCTTTGTCTGGTTTTGGAATTAAGGTGATGCTGGCCTCATAGAACGAATTTGGAAGTACTCCATCTCTTTCTATCTTTCCAAACAGCTTTAGTAGAATAGGTATGAATTCTTCTTTAAAGATTTGATAGAATTCCCCTGGGAAGCCATCTGGCCCTGGACTCTTGTGTCTTGGGAGGTTTTTGATGACTTCTTCAATTTCCTCCCTGGTTATTGGCCTGTTCAGGTTTTCTATTTCTTCCTGTTCCAGTTTTGGTAGTTTGTGGCTTTCCAGGAATGCGTCCATTTCTTCTAGATTGCCTAATTTATTGGCGTAGAGCTGTTCATAATATGTTTTTAAAATCGTTTGTATTTCCTTGGTATTGGTAGTGATCTCTCCTTTCTCATTCATGATTTTATTAATTTGAGTCTTCTCTCTCTTCTTTTTAATAAGGTTGGCTAATGTATTATCTATCTTATTAATTCTTTCAAAGAACCAACTCCTGGTTCTATTGATCTGTTCCACAGTTCTTCTGGTCTGAATTTCATTGAGTTCTGCTCGAATTTTAATTAACTCTCTTCTTCTGCTGGGCGTCGGGTCCATTTCCTGTTTTTTCTCTAGCTCCTTTATGTGTAAGGTTAGCTTTTGTATTTGAGTTCTTTCCAGTTTTTGAATGGATGCTTGTATTGTGATGTATTTCCCCCTCAGGACTGCTTTTGCTGCATCCCAAAGATTTTGAACGGTTGTATCTTCATTCTCATTAGTTTCCATGAATCTTTTTAATTCTTCCTTAATTTCCTGGTTGACCCTTTTATCTTTTAGCAGGATGGTCCTTAACCTCCACGTGTTTGATGTCCTTCCAAACTTCTTCTTGTGATTGAGTTCTAATTTCAAGGCGTTATGGTCTGAGAATATGCAGGGGACGATCCCAGTCTTTTGGTATCAGTTCAGACCCGATTTGTGACCCAGTATGTGGTCTATTCTGGAGAAAGTTCCATGTGCACTTGAGAAGAATGTGTATTCAGTTGAGTTTGGATGTAAAGTTCTGTAGATATCTGTGAAATCTATCTGGTCCAGTGTATCATTTAAAGCTCTCGTTTCTTTGGAGATGTTGTGCTTAGAAGACCTATCGAGGGTAGAAAGAGCTAGATTGAAGTCACCAAGTATAAGTGTATTATTATCTAAGTATTTCTTCACTTTGGTTAATAATTCGTTTAAGTATTTGGCAGCTCCCACATTCAGGGCATATATATTGAGGATTGTTAAGTCCTCTTGCTGGATAGATCCTTTAAGTAAGATATAGTGTCATCATGATATCTATTTAGTCCTTGTTTTTGTGGATTGTTCCACTGAACTTCTTCTTAAAGGGGAATTTTAAGAGTCCCCCTTAAAATTTCTTGCAGAGCTGGTTTGGAGGTCACATATTCTTTCAGTTCCTGCCTGTCTTGGAAGCTCTTTATCTCTCCTTCCATTTTGAATGAGAGCCTTGCTGGATAAAGTATTCTTGGTTTCATGTTCTTCTCATTTAGGACCCTGAATATATCCTGCCAGCCCTTTCTGGCCTGCCACGTCTCTGTGGAGAGGTCTGCTGTTACCCTAATATTCCTCCCCATGAAAGTCAGGGACTTCTTGTCTCTTGCTGCTTTAAGGATCTTCTCTTTATCTTTGGAATTTGCAAGCTTCACTATTAAATGTCGAGGTGTTGAACGGTTTTTATTGATTTTAGGGGGGGATCTATTTCCTGGATCTGAATGCCTGTTTCCCTTCCCAGATTGGGAAAGTTTTCAGCTAGGATTTGTTCAAATACATATTCTTGCCCTCTGTCCCTTTCGGCGCCCTCGGGAACCCCAATTAAATGTAGGTTTTTCTTCCTTAGGCTGTCATTTATTTCCCTTAATCTGTCTTCATGGTCTTTTTTCCTCAGTTTCCCTCTTTGCCATTAACTTGTCTTCTATGTCACTCACTCGTTCTTCCACCTCTTTAACCCTCGTCGTTAGGAGTTCTAGTTTGGATTGCATCTCATTCAATTGATTTTTAATTTCTGCCTGATTGGATCTAAATTCTGCAGTCATGAAGTCTCGTGAGTCCTTAATGCTTTTTTCTAGAGCCACCAGTAGCTGTATAATAGTGCTTCTGAATTGGCTTTCTGACATTGAATTGTAATCCAGATTCTGTAACTCTGTGGGAGAGAGGGCTGTTTCTGATTCTTTCTTTTGAGGTGAGGTTTTCCTTCTAGTCATTTTGCTTAGTGCAGAGTGGCCAAAAACAAGTTGTATTGGGAAAAGGAGAGAAAGAGAGAGAAGGAAAGAAAAGAGAAAAAGAAAAAAGAAAAAGAAAAAAAGGAAAAAAAAGAGAAGAAAAAGAGAAAGAAAAAGAAAGAAAGGTGGAAAAAAAAGGGGGGGTGGGGGAAGCAATCAGAAATCAAAAAGAAAAGAAAAAAGAAAAAAACAAAAAAACACGGGGGAGTATCTTCTGATTCTGTAGACTTTAAGTCCCTTGACTTCCCCTGGAACTGGTCCGTCTAGCTGGTCTTCTGGGGGAGGGGCCTGCTGTGCTGATTTTCAGGTGTTAGCACTTGGGGGAGCTGCTCCGCCCCTGCCTGCTGCAGGGCTCAGCGGGGGTTGTTTACCCCGTGAGGCCCCAGGAGGAACAGCCGCACTTGTTACGGCAGGTCTGGAAGCCTGGATTCAGCCCCCGCAGGAACTACGGGGCTCTCCGTCCCGTCCTGCAGGGCCTGGAGGCTCCGGGGCGGGGCTGCTGATCTGCTCAGCTCCGGGCAGGAGCGTCCTTGCTGTCCTGGGCCCTCCTGGCCTCTGCCTGTCCCAGGGGGAGGCCGGATCCTGGGCTGTGTCCCGGCGCCCTGTGCTCCGGAGCCTGTGCTGGTGGATTCGCGCTCCCGGTCGCGCAGCCCCCTCCGCGGAGCCGCAGCCCGAGCCCCTCTGAGCTGCTCCCTGCAGCGCAGCCCCCTCTGCGCTGAGCCTCTTCCTCTGCGGGAGCCGCCGCCGCTGAGCTGCTCCCGGAGCCGCGCAGCCCCCTCCGCGGAGCCGCCGCCCCAGCCTCTCCGAGCTGCTCCCGGGTCCCGCCGTGCGCGCTGCAGCCCTTAGGGAGCTCGGCGCACTCTCCTGCGCGCACAGGTGTCTATTAGTGTCCCAGGGAGCCCGAGGGCATCCCCGCCCTCCTGGGTCCTGCTCCAACTCCCTGCGAGCCCCTTTCCGCCCAGGAAGGTTGGTGCAGCTCCTGCTTCTCCGGGACGGGGCTCTCCTGTCCTGGGGACACTCGCCCCGGCCTCAGCCCGGCTCCTCGCGGGGCCCTTCCCCCTCGGAGGCCTTTTGTTTCTTTATTTCTTTTTCCCCCGTCTTCCTACCTTGATAGAAGCGCGAACTCTTCTCACTGTAGCGTTCCAGCTGGTCTCTCTTTAAATCTCAGGCCGAATTCGTAGATTTTCAGGATGATTTGAAGGTTATCTAGGTAATTTGGTGGGGACAGGTGATTTGGGGACCCTACTCTTCCACCATCTTGCCCCTCCTCCCAATATCTGGTCTTTTGCACATGGCTTAATTCATTTAGATCAGCTTTTTTTGTGTGTGTGTGTATTTCTTTTATTGGAGTTCTATTTGCCAACATATAGTATAACACCCAGTGTTGATCCCATCAAGTGCCCCCCTCAGTGTCCGTCACCCAGTCACCCCATCCCCCCGCCCACGTCCCCTTCCACTACCCATTGTTTGCTTCCCAAAGTTAGGAGTCTCTCATGTTCTGTCACCCTCTCTGATCTTTCCCACTCATTTTCTTTCCTTTCCCCTTTAATCCCTTTCACTATTTTTTATATGCCCCGAATGAATGAAACCATATGTTTGTCCTCCAATTGGCTTACTTCACTCAGCGTAATACCCTCTAGTTTTATCGACGTTGAGGCAAATGGTGGGTATTGGTCATTTCTAATGGCTGAGTAATATTCCATTGTATATATAGACCATATCTTCTTTATCCATTCATCTTTTGATGGACATCGAGGCTCCTTCCACAGTTTGGCAATTGTGGACATTACTGCTATAAACATTGGGTGCAGGTGTCTCGGTTTTTCACTACATCTGCATCTTTGGGGTAAATCCCCAGTCGTGCAATTGCTGGGTCATAGGGTAGTTCTATTTTTAACTCTTTGAGGAACCTCCACACAGTTTTCCAGAGTGGCTGTACCAGTTCACATTTTCACCAACAGTACAAGAGGGTTTCCCTTTCTCCACATCCTCTCTAACATTTGTTGTTTCCTGTCTTGTTAATTTTCACCATTCTCACTTCACTCAGCATAATACCCTCTAGTTCTATCCACGTTGAAGCAAATGGTGGGTATTCGTCATTTCTAATGGCTGAGTAATATTCCATTTCATATATAGACCACATCATCTTTATCTATTTATCTTTCGATGGACATCGAGGCTCCTTCCACAGTTTGGCTATTGTGGACATTGCTGCTATAAATATTGGGATGCAGGTGTGAGGTGGTATCTCATTGTGGTTTTGATTTGTATTTCCCTGATGGCAAGTGATGTGGAGCATTTTCTCATGTGCTTGTTGGCCCTGTCTCTATGTCTTCCTCTGTGAGATTTCTGTTCATGTCTTTTGCCCATTTCATGATTGGATTGTTTCTTTGCTGTTGAGTTTAATAAGTTCTTTATAGATCTTGGATACTAGCCCTTTATCTGATAGATCATTTGCAAATATCTTCTCCCATTCTGTAGGTTGTCTTTTAGTTTTGTTGACTGTTTCTTTTGCTGTGCAGAAGCCTTTTATCTTGATTAAGTCCCAATAGTTCATTTTTGCTTTTGTTTCCCTTGCCTTCATAGATGTATCTTGCAAGAAGTTGCTGTGGCCAAGTTCAAAAAGGGTGTTGCCTGTGTTCTCTAGGATTTTGATGGAATCTTGTCTCACATTTCATCCATTTTGAGTTTATCTTTGTGTATGGTGCAAGAGAATGGTCTAGTTTCATTCTTCTGCATGTGGATGTCCAATTTTACCAGCACCATTATTGAAGAGACTGTCTTTCTTCCAGTGGATAGTCTTTTCTGCTTTGTCGAATATTAGTTGACCATAGAGTTGAGGGCCCATTCTGTTCCATTGATCTATGTGTCTGTTTTTGTGCCAATACCACACTGTCTTGATGATCACAGCTTTGTAGTACAATTTGAAATCCGGCATTGTGATGCCCTGGCTCTGGTTTTCTTTTTCAACAGTTCCCTGGCTATTCGGGGTCTTTTCTGATTCCATACCAGTCTTAAGATGATTTGTTCCAACTCTCTGAAGAAAGTCCATGGTAGTTTGATATGGATTGCATTGAATGTGTGAATTGCCCTGGGTAGCACTGACATTTTCACAATATTAATTCTTCCAGTCCATGAGCATGGAATATTTTTCCATCTCTTTGTATCTTCCTCAGTTTCTTTCAGCAGTGTTCTGTAGTTTTTAGGGTATAGAGCCTTTACCTCTTTGGTTAGGTTTCTTCCTAGGTATCTTATGCTTTTGGGTGCAATTGTAAATGGGATTGACTCCTTAATATCTCTTTCTTCAGTCTCAGTGTATAGAAATGCCGCTGATTTCTGGGCATCTTTGGTTAGGTTTATCATTTAGAACAGTTTTTTTTTAAAGATTTTATTTATTTATTCATGAGAGACACACACACACAGAGGCAGAGACACAGGCAGAGGGAGAAGCAGGCTCCATGCAGGGAGCCCGACGTGGGACTCAATCCCGGGCCCCCAGGATCATGCCCTGGGCTGAAGATGGCACTTAAACCGCTGAGCCACCTGGGCTGTCCCATTTAGAACAGTTTTAAGGCTCATCTATGTCATAGCATGTATTAGGACTTCATTCTTTTAAAATATTTTTTGCTTACTCTTCCTCAGTTCATTATTTTCAGTTGGCCTGCTTCTGGGTTATCAGTAATCTGTTAAATTACTGTTGATTCCAAATTTCAGGAGTTTATTTGATTACTTCAATTTTATATTTTTAGTATATTTTAATTCTCAGCTGTAATTCTCAATTTTTTTCAGTATTTTCTATTTGTTTCTCTATTTTCTTAAACATATTAATCATGGTACTTTGAAAGTCTTTAACTGCTAACTCTATTTTCTGAATTATCTGTGATTTACTTGTTGTTTTTTTTTTTTCTTGGTTGTCTGCCTTGTCTTTTCTGGCATATCTGGTGAATTTTGAAGGAGTTGGACATTTCTTCTGGAGAAGTTCTGTTTCCTCTGCTAGGCAGGGTAGGACTGTTCACTTTAATCCAGTCAGATTGAACTGAGACTAGCCTTCTAGAACTTCCAACTCTGTGAGCTCTTGTGTCCTCACCAGGGCTTCTTGCTCCGATGGGTTCTAAACTCTAATTCTTGTCTCTTTTTCCTGATTTTTGAAGGCTTTCTGCTTAGCCTTTTATACTGTTCTGTTTGGCAAATGTTTTTTTTTAATAATTTTTTTAAACTTTTATTTATTTATGATAGTCACACACAGAGAGAGAGAGAGGCAGAGACACAGGCAGAGGGAGAAACAGGCTCCATGCACCGGGAGCCCGATGTGGGATTCGATCCCGGGTCTCCAGGATCGCGCCCTGGGCCAAAGGCAGGCGCCAAACCGCTGTGCCACCCAGGGATCCCTTGGCAAATGTTTTTAAGAGAAAGCTGGCTGTGTGTCAGGTTTAGTTCTATACCGTTCTCTTCTCTCTGGGATCTTAGCCCTTCAAGTTTCTAATTTTATTTTACTAGCCCTAGGAGAGAAGCAAAAGCTCTCCTTGTTTCTGTTTTCCAGAAGCAACCTTCTGTCTGGAGGGAAGCTTAGATGGATCCTTAGCCTCTTGACCTTTTGCCCAGAATTAGCAATGCCTCCAGTGGGGAGAGGGGCAGCAGAATATCTGCTCATTCTATTCTTTTCCCCTTTCTGGAATCTTGGCTTTTCTAGTCCTAGTTGCTTTATCAGTTCTCTCTGATGTCTTTAAATATATATATATATTATTTGGGGGTGGCTAGCTAGCTAAATTGGAGGAACATGTGACTGTTGATTTCAGGGTCTTGAGTTCGAGACTCACATTGGGTGTAGAGATTATTTAATAAATAAAAAAACTTTAAAACATATATTATTTGGATTTTTGGGGATATTTTTGATGAGAGAGTTGTTCTGTAACAAACTATTCTGTTGTACCTGAAGTCAATGTTTAACTTAATTGGATAATCTCACTGCTTTTGTTAACGAGTGTGTTGAGAGTGTTGGTCAGAGAAACATACTAACTTTTATAGTTTATTCTTATCTATGTAGTTGACCACCAGTTGTTCACTGTGAGAAGGTAAGCTTTTTATATGAATTACTTCAAACCTTGGAGTTAAGAGATTTATAAGATATGTGTATGAAACTCTAGTTGGTGAAAAGCTTTTATATAATGACGAAACACATTGAAAGATTTAAATTCATTTGGTCCTTTCAACTTTTTTTTTTAAGATTTTATTTATTTACTCATGAGAGACACACACACAGAGAGAGAGAGAGAGAGAGAGAGAGAGAGAGGGAGGCAGAGATACAAGCAGAGGAAGAAGCAGGCTCCATTCAGGGAGCCTGACGCGGGACCTGATCCTGGGTGTCCAGGATCATGCCCTGGGCTGAAGGCAGGTGCTAAACCGCTGAGCCACCTGGGTTGCCCTGGTCCTTTCAACTTTGTGAGGATAAACATTATCTTCTTTAATTTTCTACCTAAGAGTTGAGCTTGAAAAGACTATGACTTGCCTCTGTCATTCATTTGTTGGTTTTCAATAGAATTAGGTCTTAAACCCAGATCATATGACCCCCAACCAGTATTTTTTTCCCACCTTCCCCCATTTGGAACTCAGAAATTGATTCTTATGTAAATCAATTTGCCTTATTGCCTAATAAAGTATAAAGTATTATAATTATAAAGTAGTATATAACTTACAGATGTACTCAAAGGATACATTTTCTCTTTCTCTCTTTAATTTGTCCTAAGTAGAACATTGGTTCACAGATAGTTCTGTGTTTTGCTTTAACTGTCAACACTTGAAAGTGGTAATTTTACTTCTGTCTTGTCTGTTTTTCTTCATCCTCTAGTTCAGTAAAATGACCAAAACAAAACTGAAGTGCCAAAAGAGAAATAAAGCCTTGAATAATCCATATATAGAAGAGTTGTTTTCTTTTATTCCTAATGGACCAAGATTACTGTGATGATCTTTGATTGTTAAAATGTTTTGGTGAGCTTCCTTTTATACTATTACCAATGGTTTGCTTCTTGTTGCACTTTCTTCTTCTCTAATTAACTATCTTTGATTTGCTATTGCTCAGGAGACTAGATAACCAAGGGTGTTCAATAGAAAATAAAAATACAATTTTAGGACTTTAGAGGTTAGGTAGCTGGGGTGGGCTCTTTAAAATTTTATAGATAATGAAATTGAAGTCCAGAGAAATTAAGTGCATGCCTAAAACACACAGCCAGTTAGGTAACAGGACAAGAAGAACTGAATCTTCTAAAGCCCACATGGTCTTTAATTTTTTTTACCATTTTTATTTTTTAGGCCCTGAGATTAGCAGCTTCTAATGAGTAAATCACATCATTTCTGAATGTTAAAGACCTTTTTGCCTCTTTCCTAATTGATAGATGAAGCCTGCCAGACATTTTACTTCAACATCAGTTTGGTTTGTTTGTGTGTATGTGTTTATGCTCATTTAATCTTACATACTAATTATCAAAAACTTATGTCTGTCATCTGTAATCTTAGAATAGTTATCTATGAATATAAAATAACTGTTAACATCTCAATTCACTGAAATCTGTGCTGAAACCCCATAGCAATCTTCATTTTCATGAATCTGAAGTTTTCATGCTGAAGCCAGAAAAAAACAATGATAGGAATATTTGAAGAATTCTGCTAGGGGCACATGGGTGGCTCAGTGTTTGAGCATCTGCCTTTGGCTCAGGTCATGATTCCAGGGTCCTGGGATCGAGTCCCACATCAGGCTCCCTTTGGGAGCCTGCTTCCCCCTCTGCCTATGTCTCTGCCTCTCCCTCTGTGTCTCTCATGAATAAATAAAATCTTTAGAAAAAAAAAGAATACTGCTAAAAATTGCTAAGCATAATATATCTACTATTTATTCTCAAACTCTTGACCTTTGCCCAGTATTATCAATGCCCCCAGGAAAAGAGAGGCAGAGAATATCTTATTTATGGTAGATATATTAGAGGTATATGATATTTAAAAATCCTCTGTCTAAAAACTTCAAAAAAGAAAAATTGCTTAGTAGTTATTTTGAATGAATTCACATTTAATATATTATGAAATATCGAAGCAGTGTTGGGGAAGTAAAGAGTTGAAAGAATTTTCTTCTGAGTTTTATTATTTTTTTAAGATTTTATTTATTTATTCATGAGAGAGAGAGAGAGAGAACAGCAGAGACACAGGCAGAGGGAGAAGCAAGCTCCACACGGGGAACCCTATGTGGGACTCGATCCCAGGTCTCCAGGACCACGTCCCAGGCCAAAGGCAGGCACTAAACTGCTGGGCCACCTGGGCTGCCCTCTTCTGAGTTTTAATTAAAGTCAGACTGTTGCTTTAATAAGTATTTAACAAATGTATTTAAGAAATTTAAATGACTTTATGAAATTTTTTCATCTAGGAAGAACTGTGTAACTCTAGGTTAACCTGGCTTTTGAGAAAGGAAGTTTTGAATTCTTAAAGTCTTATAGTTGAGATGTTATATATATAGCAGGGGTATATAAGAGTTTTCTTACCACAAAGATAGGCTTGCCATTAACTTGTATATTGGACCTAACTGGAAGTTCACTAGCTATGATTTCTGTCTCTTCTAGGCTCTGCCTAGAGTTCTCTGTTTGTATTCCTTTTTGGGATGGAGGGGAGGAAAGAGGATGGGTACTCTATCTTTGGTGGAAATTTTTCTTTTTCTCTTTAGATTGGTAATTTGGTTGGGCATACTATGTCCTTTTTTTATTTTTTTATTTATTTATGATAGTCATCACAGAGAGAGAGAGAGAGAGAGAGAGAGAGAGAGAGAGGCAGGCTCCATGCACCGGGAGCCCGACGTGGGATTCGATCCCGGGTCTCCAGGATCGCGCCCAGGGCCAAAGGCAGGCGCCAAACCGCTGCGCCACCCAGGGATCCCCCGGCATACTATGTCCTTATTGAAGCTCTACTTTGGCTACAGTTGGGTAAAAACTGATTGGAAGACATTCTTTAGCCATTTATTTACACTTAATTGTTTTAATATTTAGGATTCATTAATTTTTACCTTTGGGAAGGCAATTTTATCTCTTGGTTTTAGGAGACTATTGTCTTCAAACCCAGGACAACAAATAGAATGACAGAATTTTATAAATGAACTATATCTTGGTACCTAGTAAATACTGGGAATTGGGGAGTAGTTTGTTACATATATTTTGACTGAACAGTTAGTATTTATCTTTGATTATAGGTAATAGATTTATCTTTACTTGGCTGTCAAAGAATGTTAGAAGAATTCTTTTATTTTTTTTCCTTCCATATTATAGAAACTATAGTTCTAGTCCCAATCTTTTCTACTAACTAGCCCTCAGAGAATTGGAGCTTTATAGTTTTATGGTTGGTCTTTTTCATTGTGGTCAGTTTGGTATAGAGGAAAGCTTGAGTCAGAAATACTTGGTTTGAAAACCTACCTCTACCACTTGCTGCAACCCTGGGCAAGATATTTGTCTCTGAGCCCAAGTTCCTCATCTGTAAAATGGGTTGTAGTGAGTATTATTGGTAACATATGAAAACTATTCTATTATCCTGGAGCATGGCATGTATTTTACATTTTAGTCATTGAGTTTTCAGAACCATTCTTGTGTCTTACATTTCTAAATAGATTTTGGTTTTGAAATGCTTAAATAATTCTTAAGCATCACAATGTCTAGTAGACATACTCATGCCTCAGAAAATTCCTAGCATTGTCATATTTGTTTACTACTTATATTAAAATATGGGTAAAACTAATCTTTTTGAAATCATATGAATCCACTGAAATTTTCTTGTAAATGAAAATATGTTACCATCCATTTTTTATAAAAAAGATGTAATAAGTTTGTTATATAATACCTGACTTATTTTGTAACGTGCAAAATTTCAGGCCCCACTGCATATACTGTGTATAGTGGGCTAACCTGTATCCCAGCCTCAATGAGGAGCGCCAGATGAAGAGATGCTGAGGCCTTTGAACAAAGAGTGCTATACTCTAAACTATATTGCATTGCTCAAAGATTAGATTTCTTGACATTTGCCTTAAAACCCTGAACAGTTTGTGCTAAGGGCTCTGCTCTTTGCTAAACTTCCTCAGTAACCAGCATGCTATGAACAAGACCTCACCTGAAATCTTTCAGCAGTATTTTTTTTACTTTAGTTTTCCTATACTTACATGTGTGGTTGATTATTACAGACCAATGGAAAAACAATAATTTTATGTGAGTAATGTTGCTTTTTCCACCAATTTTTTCCAATGGTTTAAGAATAAAGAAGGACCTTATACCTCTTGGAAAATAATTACCATGGTTTTTAGCTATCTTGAAAGATCATAGAATCCATTATATAATCATTTAAAAATCTTTTAAGTGGGATGTTTAAATTAGAAAATCAGAATATTATTGAAAGCTTTCTTTGATAGAAAAACTGCTTTGATTTTTATGTCATCATCATTAATTAAAAATATCAGTTACACGAATTATGATTTACAGCGTGCATAGTAATTTTCATCTATCTTCATAATAAAAATTCACTCTGTAATCTCTTGCATAAAAAGACAGTAAACAGCACCTGCCAGAGCACTGTAGCACTAAGAGCCATCAAATGTGTATTCACTTCACTATGCAAAACAACAGTGAAAGAGTTAATAAAAGCTGAATACATTACAAGATTACAAAGGTTTTTATTTATTAGGGGATAGGGAGGATATGGAATATATGGGATGAAACATTAATAACCTCTTCATTCTGTCGGACTGACCTGTTGCTTGGAACTACTCTTTTAGTCCCACAGGGACTGTGAAACTGTGTTTTGGTGGTCTATAGGAGAGGTTCGACTTGGCAAATGTAGTGGTAAATGATGTCATTGAATGCATACCATATGTATCAAGAATCAGTGAATGCTATTCTCACTGCCGTGCACAGGCATATGTAAGTGTTGGAATGGAAAAATCATTTTTATAAAAATACAGAGAAGTAAAACAAGAATGTTCTGTCCTGAGCCTGATCAAATCACCAGTAGCTGCCAAGTATGAATACTCCATGTAAGGTTTTCTCTTCTTCATTCTCCAGCTTCCGGCCTTTTGTTGGCTCTCAAAGTAGTCCATTCTGAAGGCCTTATTCAGCATGTTCTTTCTATTGATATGATATGAACACCAAATGAAAGTTCCATTTTCTCCATTAAAGTAAAGCTGGGGGAGTTTTTTAGTGTGCGTGGTTTGCAGCAGATGGAAATGATTAATTGACTCAGCTAACTTGCCAAATTGTTCTCCTTTTCCCAGTAGAACTGGGTTATCTGAGAGATTCGTACTGCTAATCATTGTTCCACTCATTAATATATCAGAAAGGATATAATTGTTGTGTTTTAATTATTCTCATTACTGTTATTTAAAATATTATGCTGTAATGGTACATAATGGATATGTCAAATAAATAAAACAATTGATTCCTGTTAGGAATTTATAGTTTACAAGATAGAAGAATATATGGAGATGCAAAAATATGAATACCCAGTTATTTTATTCTTAAAATTTTTATAAGCAAGTCACAGTGTCCTTAGTAAAAGTCTAATGTCATTTTAAGCTTGAATATATGCCATTTTAATATCTTGAACTCTTTTTTTTTAAAGATTTTATTTATTCACTCATGAGAGACACAGAGACAGAGACAGAGAGAGAGATAGGCAGAGACATAGGCAGAGGGAGGAGCAGGCTCCATGCAGGGAGCCCGACATGGGATTTGATCCCAAGTCTCCAGGATCATGCCCTGGACTAAAGGCAGCGTTAAACCGCTGAGCAGAACTCTTGTATTATATATAAAGACTACTTCGTATAACAAACACTATGATCTTAATTATATATAAAAAAGCCATATTTGCGCATTATATAGGGCATTAGATTTTTTCTGTATATGTACACTTACATATATACATGAATGTATGTGTGTGTATAGACATAATATGTTTTATTTCTTTTTATTATGTTTTAATTTTTATAAAATTCAGAAACCCTTTGAAATTAACATTTTCTTGACTATTTTACTTAGTGTATCAAGAGATTTTCTCATTTTCTTGACTATTTTACTTAGTAGTGTATCAAGAGATTTTCTCATGTCATTAAAATGTTTTTAGAAGTCTCATTTTTAGTGGCACCTAGGTGGTTCAGCAGTTGAGCATCTGCCTTTGGCTGAGGTCATGATCCCGGGGTCTTGAGATTGAGTACGGCATCAGGCTCCCAACAAGGAACCTGCTTCTTCCTCTGCCTATGTCTCTGTGTCTCTCTCTGCGTCTCTCAGGAATACATAAATCTTTAAAAAAAAAGTCTCTTTTAGAACTATTTGAGTTTTTGCTTTAAAAAGAAAATGCTGTTTTGGGCTAGAAAAAATCAATGTATCCTTCTATTTCAACTTTAAAGTAACCAAGGAAGCAGTGGGTGGGATTAAATAGTGAGGTGGCTGAAGCTATTACTTGACACATTAACTCTAACACTGGACCTTTTCATTTTATATCAGGGCATGACTACTATAGGGAAAATGCAGGAGCTACTATCTTCCTGACTCTGTATCAGAAATTTAAAGTGTGGATTGGGTAATAACCACTACTTAGTGTGTTTGTTCAGAGCATGAATATAAAGAAAAAATTTCGAGGTGAAAATATTGAAAAAAGAAGTGCAGAATGCCAAATTTATATGAAGAAGTACTCTTTTTCGGGCAGCCCGGGTGGCTCAGCAGTTTAGTGCTGCCTTCAGCCCAGGGTGTGATCCTGGAGACCTGGGATCAAGTCCCATGTCGGGCTCCCTGCATGGAGCCTGCTTCTCCCTCTGCCTGTGTCTCTGCCTCTCCCTCTCTCTCTCTGTGTCTCTCATGAATAAATAAATAAAATCTTAAAAAAAAAGAAATACTCTTTTTCAGTTAAAATGTTTTATTATGGGGATGCCTGGTGGCTCAGCAGTTGAGCATCTGCCTTTGGCTCCAGATGTGATCCTGGAGTTCCAGGATCAAGTCTCACATTGGGCTCCTTAGGGGAGCCTGCTTCTCCCTCTGCCTATGTCTCTGCCTTCTCTCTGTGTCTCTCATAAATAAGTAAATAAATAAAATCTTTTAATTAGCAATAATCACACCTTATTGGCTACGATACTGCCCTGCACAAAACTATAAATACAATCTTTTTTTTTAAAAAGTTTTATTATGGAAAATTTCAAACATATACAGAAGTGGGGAGCATAGCATAATAAATCTATATAAAACTTTAAAAATTATCAGCTCATAGACTATCTTATTTCACCTTTATATCACCCGAGTCTTCCCACTGGATTTTCTTGAAGCAAGTAACAGACATTTATATGTATGTAATGTCTGTCTGTATGTATGCATGTTAGGAAAGCATTTTTTATTAAGAGCATGTTTTCCTTCGGAGCTGGGAATGGACAACCCCAGAGGTTGACTGTTACTAAGTATGAGTCAAGTATCAGGAAAATTTTATGATGGAGAGAAACTGTAAAATCCATTTAGCAAACATTCCCTGAATACTTATTATGTTTAAATGCTGCACTAGGTCCTGAGGATGCAGATTTTTAAGTAAGCTCTGTACTCAGTGAGGGGCCTGAACTCATGACCCTGAGATTGAGAGTCTCATGCTCTACTGACTGAGCTAGCCAGACACCTCTGAGGATACAGAATCAAAAGACATTGATTATGCCTTCAAAGAGTTCACTTTTTAGGAAGAGATACAGATAAACACTATATAATACAATATAGCAAGTGTTGAGTTTATATAGATATGTATACACACATGTGTGTATGTATAGTATCTTATGTGTGTTTGAGAATATGTGTATGGGGGTAAGTGTATATACATACATTTATATACATGTATACATGCATGCATATAGGCATATACATACATATTCATACATATATAGGACCTATATATCTGAAAGAAGTATGTAACCCAAGGTATAAAATTACATATGATTAATGATTACCCTTTGTGCATTTAGCTTTTAGTTGCTTACGTACAATTTTTTAAAAGTTTTTTTGTGAAGACAGCAGAAAGAGATTACATTAACCCCTAGAGCTGGTTAGTGAACAATTGCTAAAAAGCATTAGATTTGGACCCCAATCCCAACTACCTCATTAGACATCTTTTCACTCATTCTTTATGCTCCAAACACACTTGCCTAATTTCAGTTTCTAAATATAACAATACTCTTTCTCCCTCAGAACTACTGTCCATGCTGCTCCCTCCACCTGGAACACTTCCCACACCTCCTCCACTTTCTTCAGAATTCAGAATTTTGTATTTATTTCACAGATGAGAGGGAAAATAGTTTTTTTCCTTTATCATATTCATGATCAGATTACTATAGAACACAGGAAAAGAAATGTATATTGTATTAATGCCAGGTTTTTATTAAAGATCAAAGTCCATAAATATAGCAAATATAACAAATTATTGATTTACATGAGTCTATTGACTTAAGTATAGTTGTGAGTGAATTGGAGAAGCTCATCTTTCCACTATTGATCCACACTTTAACTGGTGTATTTGTTCGTGAGGCTGGCTCCACAGAAAATTCTTCTTTCTGAGGCATGAATTACAGTGGGCCTGCCAGGCTTTCATGTGAGATGGACAATTATTATGAAACTGGCAATCGTTAGATCAGTGCTTGGAATCTGTCACAGGCTGCTACTGACTGGAACTAATGACTACTTATTAATTTTTGTCAGATAGTTCCATTATTTATTAGCATCTTGATAATCTGTAAGATTGTAAAAAGACTTTAGCTAATACTGTTAAGATCTAGCTAATGACGGCATTAGCTATAATGCAATGTGAAATATCATTGTTGAAAATAATAATAGATTCACATTTTTTATACAAATTTTAAGGTTTAGTTTACCATAAATCCCAATAACTCTGTAGGGTAGTCTTTTCATCATCATTTCATAGGTATGGAAATTGAAGCCAGTGATATTAAGTGACCTTTTCAAATTTACTTAAGTTGTAAAGCTAGGATTCAAACTCATTTATTTATCAACAAATACTCATTTTGAATCTGCTTGTAAAAGGCACCAGGAATAAAGTTGTGAACACTTATGGCACTTACATCCTAAGGGAGAGCCAAATATTAAACTAATCAATCACAGGATTAATTATTTAATTATAATTGTGATTAATGGTATAAAGGAGTATAACACAAAATGAGAGCGTACAATGCAAAATGAGGGCATACAACCAGGAAGACCTGACCTAGTCTGGAATCCTCTGGAGAAATATTTCATCTGGATTCTGAAGAAAGTGGAGGAGGTGTGGGAAGTGTTCCAGGTGGAGGGAGCAGCATGGGCAGTAGTTCTGAGGGAGAAAGAGTATTGTTATATTTAGAAACTGAAATTAGGCAAGTGTGTTTGGAGCACAAAGAATGAGTGAAAAGATGTCTAATGAGGTAGTTGGGATTGGGGTCCAAATCTCATTAGAGCTTTTTAGCAAAAAGTTCAACAAATTTCTTAGTGCCTATCATCCATGAGGCAGTGTGTGATGCCACAAGACAGCTGTAGACTTTTACAGGTACTTTTATAATATTACCTGGTCAGTTTTTATTAATAACATGTATACCCAAACTAGGATATGTTTGCTTTTATCGTTTAAAACCAAGGGTTTAGAGGATTAATCCCTTTCCTCTGACTTTCTTAAGAATTGAAGATGATCTGCATCATCCAAAATTTCTGCAATGACAGCCTTATTTTCACAATCTTGTAGGAAGCTCTTTAGAAGGACTTTTGGGTGCTTGCTTTTACATTTTTTTTTCTAATTTCTTCAGAAAGGAGTCTGCATGATTTCTGTTGTGGTGCCAGGCAGTAAGTGATATTTAGTGGTACTGAAATAAGTTGATGAAAATTTTCCGAACTGCAATTCTCTCAGGTGCAGGGGTAATGGGGGTTAGGCTACACTCAACAGATTCTGGTGCTCCATTGCAGAAACAGCAGTTCCTCTCTAACTGATTATTATCAGATGGATTTTTAAGGCTTTAGTTACAGACCATCACCAAAAATAGTAATTCTATTCTATTTCATTTGGGAAATATGTATGAGAGCACATATTAACTATGTAAGTCTTAAAAAATTTGGTGAAAAACATAATGCTTTTACAGATACTAGAGAAAGCTTTTAGTAATAATAAGCTCTTCGACTTAAAACGTCAGAACATACTATAAAACCCAAAACTTAATGACATTTTAAAGATTCATTGCGTGAAAAGAGAACAGATATAAAAAAGCAAAGAAGAGGGGATCCCTGGGTGGCTCAGTGGTTTGGCACCTGCCTTCGGCCCAGGGCGTGATCCTGGAGTCCTGGGATTGAGTCCCACATCTGCCTCCCTGCATGGAGCCTGCTTCTCTTTCTGCCTGTGTCCTTGCCCCCCCCCCCCCCCCGTCTCTCAAGAATAAATGAATAAAATCTTAAAAAAAAAAGTAAAGAAGAGATGATTTCAAAAAGTATATTTTTTCAGTATTGCATGGATTATGTAAAACAAAAAATAGCACAATGAGAAGATTCTTAACTCATCTTACCTATTGCATTCTCATGAAAATAACTTTTGAAATTTTCTTGGGAAAGAATTCAATAAATCCTAATTCATTTTTAAAAAATCTGGAACAACAAATAGATTTATTCAAAAATATTTAGAAAGATTTATTCAAGCTTCTAGCAAAGCTCTTGAAGACCTTGTTAAGAAGTAGAATAGAGGGGTGGAGTCTGGGTGGCTTGGTTGGCTAAGCATCTGATTCTTGATCTCAGCTCAGGTCTTGATCTCAGGGTGGTGAACTCAAGCCCTGTGTTGGGCTCCATGCTGGGTATGAAGCCTACTTAAAAAAAAAAAAAGAATAGGAATAAATATATATTTTAAACTGACTTGTCAGATCTGTGGTACAGCTATTCTGAGGTTCAAAATTTGCAGTGTCTTTATAGGGGTATACAATATAAGCTTTATGTGTTTTGAAGTAACATTCTGATCTTATGTTTATTTTGTTTCCTTATTACATCAGTTAGAGCATTCTGCAATTAAAAAAAAATCCCATCTTCTCTCTATTCCCACTGCCACATAGTTATGACCCACATTAACTTAAAATCCCATTTTGTTTATATATAATATACGCAGAGAAAAGTGCAAAATCATGATCATACAAGACTGAACATACCCGTATAACCACCAATCATTGATGAATAAAATATTACCAATGTCTTAAAAGCACCTCCTCTTGCTCTCTCTCCTCTACTGCCTCACTCACTTTTAAAGGTAACTACTGTCCTAATATCTAACATCATAGATTTTAACCTTTATTTTTTATTTTTAAAAGATTTTATTTTTTTGAAGTAATCTCTAAACCCAGTGTGAGGCTCAAACTCACAACCCCAAGATCAGGAGTCACATGCTTCACAGACCGAACCAGCCGGGTGCTGTGACCCTCTTTCAAATGGAATCCAACCATACACATTCTTGAGGGGCTTCTGAGTGTTTTGACTCCTTTAGCTCCACAGTATGCCTGTGAGATTGACTTACATTGCATGTGACTGTAGTTTGTTGACTTTTATTGCTGTATATACAACTTACTTTTCCATTCTGTTGTTGTTTAATACTTGGGTTGTTTCTAGGTTTTGGTTATTATGAGTAATGAATGATGCTGTGATCATTTTGGGGAATATATTTGAATGCATTTGTATACACATTTCTATTGGCTATACCTGAGATTGTAATTACTGGGTCATAAGGTAAGTGTATGTACAATTATATAGGTAATGCCAAATAGTTGTACCAGTTTGAACTCTCACAAGCAGTTTATGAGACTTCAAGATTTTTCACATTTTTACTGACATTTGGTATTTTCAGGCCATTTAATTTTAGTCATTTTGGTGATTGTGTAGTGACATCTCATTATGGCTTCATTTATGTTTCCTTGATGATTAATGAAGTTGAGCATTTATGTTTCCTGGCCATGTGGATATCACAATTTGTGAAGTGCCTATTGAAGTTTCTTGTTGATTTGGGGCTATGGGGGTTTGGGGTTGTGACTTTTTCTTACTGATTTGTATAAAAAACTATTTATAATCTGGATACAAACTCTTGGTTAAGATATGCATTGCACATATTTTCTTCCACTCTGTGATTTGCCTTTGCCATTGTATTTTTCTAATGATGTCTCTTGATAAACAGAAGTTCTTAATTTTAATGTAGTTCAGTGTACCATTATTTTTCCTTATGGCAATTCTTTCATATCTTTATTCACATTCATCAAGGTAATGAAGATGTTCTCTTATATTCTAAAAGGTTTATTATTTTATATTTATATTCATAATTTACCTGAATTGATTTTATGTAAATGTTAAGAGTAGGGGTATAGTTTTATGTTTTTCTCAGGGTGGATAGTATGAAGTCTTTCAATCCATAAACATGGGATGTCTTTTTATTTGTGTCATCTTCAGTTTCTTTCAGCAATACTTAATAGTTTTTATTGTGTGGGTCTTTTGCCTCCTTGGTTAAATTTACTTCTAAGTATTCTTTTTGATACTAAATGGGATGTTTATGGGATTTTTTTTTATTTTTTATTTTTATTTTAAATATTTAATTAATTTATTCTTGAGAGAGACAGAAAGAGAGAGAGACAAAGACACAGGCAGAGGGAGAAGCAGGCTTCCTGCAAGGAGCCCAATGTGGGACTCGATCCCAGATCTCAGGATCATGCCCTGAGCCGATGGCAGATGCTCAACCGTTGAGCCACCCAGGCATCCCAGGATTGTTTTTTATTTGGATTGTTCATTGTTAATATACAGAAGCACATTGATTTTTGTATGTTGATCTTGTATCCTGCAACTTTGCTGAATTTATTAATTCTTTTTTTTTTAAGATTTTATTTATTTAGTCATGAGAGATAGAGACACAGCAGAGGGAGAAGCAGGCTCCATGCAGGGAGCCGGACGTGGGACTTGATCCCGGGTCTCCAGGATTAGACCCTGGGCTGAAGGCGGCGCTAAACTGCTGATCCACCCGGGCTGCCCTGTTTATTAGTTCTAACATTTTTTTAACATATGGAATCTTTATGGGTTTTCTGTGTATAAGATTATGTCATCTGTGAACAGAGATAATTTTACATTTGAATCTTATTCTTTTTCTTGCCTTATTGCTCTGGCTAGGACTTCAAGTACCATGTTGAATGGAGGTGGTGAGAGTGGGCAACCTTGCCTTGTTCCTGATCTTAGAGGGAAAGCTTTCAATTTTTATCAAGTGTGATGTTAGTTGTTCACATATAGCCTTTATAATGTGAGGTAGTTTCCGTCTACTCTAGTTTGTTGAGATGTTTTTGTTTTTGTTTTTTATCATGAACAGGTGTTGAATTTTGTCAAGTGGTATTCTGCATCATTTGCATGTTCATGTGGCTTTTGTCCTTTATTCTGCTAATGTGTTTTATTACACTGACTGATTTTTTTGTATATTGAACCACTCTCATACTCCAGGGATAAGTGCCACTTGGTTGTGGTGTATAATCTTTTAAATGTATTATTGAATTCAATTTGCTAGTATTTTATTGAGTATTTTTATCTGGCTGTGGTATCAGGGTAATGCTGGTCTCATCACTTGAGTTGGAAGTGTTCTCTCTTTCAATTTTTTGAAAAAAATTAGTTCTTCTTTAAATGTTTGTTAGATTTCTTCATTGAAACTTTTGTTTTTGGGGAAGTTTTGATTGCCAATTCAATCTTGCTACTTATAGTTTTGTTTAGATTTTTTATTTCTTTGTGATTCAATCTTGATAGGTTGTATGTTTCTAGGAATTTATCCAATTTGTTAGCATATTATAATCATTTTATTTTGCAACATCAGTTATAATGTCTTCTCTTTCATTTCTGTTTATAGGTTTTTGAGTCTTCTCTTTTTTTCTTAGTCTAAGAATAAAGGATTTGTTAGTTTTGTTGATCTCTTAAAAATTGACTCTTTTATCGAATTTTACTTTTGTTTTTCCTTTAGCTATACATTTAATTTCCTTCTTTCTGTTAACATTGGATTTAGTTTGTTCCTTTTTTTCCTAGTCCTTTGAAGTATAAAGTTAAGTTGTTTATAAGACCTTTCTTATTTTTAAATTTAAATGTTTATGGCAGTAAACCTCTGTCTACTACATCCCATACATTTTGGTAGGTTGTATTTTCATTTGCATTTTTAAAGATATTTTCTAATTTTTCTGATGATTTCACCTTTGATCCATTACCATTCTTTTTTTTTAAATTTTTTTTTAATTTTTATTTATTTATGATAGTCACAGAAAGAGAGAGGGAGAGAGGCAGAGACATAGGCGGAGGGAGAAGCTGGCTCCATGCACCGGGAGCCTGACGTGGGATTCGATCCTGGGTCTCCAGGATCATGCCCTGGGCCAAAGGCAGGCGCTAAACCACTGAGCCACCCAGGGATCCCCATTACCATTCTTTTTAATTTTAGTTATTCTTTTGGGTGTGTAATATGGTTTTTAAAAAATTATTTATTTGAGAGAGAGAGTGCACATACCAGAGGGGGTGGGGAAGAGGGAGAGAATCTTGAAGCAGACTTGTCCATGAGCAGGAAGCCCATCACTGGGTTCTATATCATGACCCATGAGATCACAGCCTGAGCTGAAACCAAGAGTCAGATACTCAACCAACTGAGTAATAATGTTTCATTGTGATTTTAAATTTCCATTTCCCTGATAAATTAATAATGTTATGCATCTTTTTCTGTGCTTATTGGCTCTTAGTATGTCTACTTTTATAAAATATCTGTTCAAGTTTTTTGCCCAATTTTTAATTGGGTTGCTTTCTTATTATTGAGTTATGTATATATTTTGGATACAAATCCTTCAGGCATATGCATTGAGAATATTTTTTCCTAGTCTGTAGTTTGCATTTTGATTTTCTTTTTTTTAAAGATTTTATTTAGGGATCCCTGGGTGGCTCAGCGGTTTGGCGCCTGCCTTTGGCCCAGGGCACGATCCTGGAGACCGGGATCGAATCCCGCGTCGGGCTCCCGGTGCATGGAGCCTGCTTCTCCCTCTGCCTATGTCTCTGCCTCTCTCTCTCTCTCTCTCTCTCTCTCTCTCTCTCTGTGTGTGTGACTATCATAAATAAATAAATAAATAAAAATTAAAAAAATAAAGATTTTATTTATTTATTCATGAGAGACACAGAAATAGAGGCAGAGACATAGGCAGAGGGAGCCTGATGTGGGACTCAATCCTAGGACCCTGGGATCATGACCTGAGCCAAAGGCAGGTGCTCAACCACTGAGCCACCCAGGTGTCCTGTATTTTGATTTTCTTAATGGCATTTTTCAAAGAATAGAAGTTTTAAATTTTAGCGAAGTCTAATTTATGACTTTTTTTATGATTCATGCTTTTTGTATTATGTCTAGGAAATATTTGTGTATTCAAAGATTGTGAATATCTTCTCCTAGAGTTTTATAGTTTTAGCTTTTATACATGGCCTATGTGGTTAATTTTTATGTATGATGTAAGGTAAGAGTTTGAGGTACATTTTTTTCTATATAGATACCAAGTTGTTAAATGAAAGACCATCTTTTTCATCATTGAATTAACTTGCTAATTTTGTTGAAAATGAGTTAACTGTATGTAGTTGGGTCTGTTTTCAGGATTTTTTATTCTGTTCTTCATTTATACATGTATCACAACAATATCACACTGTCTTGGTTACCGTCTCTTTATAGTAAGTCTTAAAGTCAGATAGTGAGTCCTCTGACTTTGTTCTTTTTAAAAACTATTTTGGCTATTCTAGGTCCTTTGCATTTCTTTTTTTTTAAAATTTATTTATGATAGTCACACAGAGAGAGAGAGAGAGAGAGAGAGAGAGAGAGAGAGAGGCAGAGACATAGGCAGAGGGAGAAGCAGGCTCCATGCACTGGGAGCCTGATGTGGGATTCGATCTTGGGTCTCCGGGATCGCGCCCTGGGCCAAAGGTAGGCGCCAAACCACTGCGCCACCCAGGGATCCCCGGGTCCTTTGCATTTCTATATAAGTTTTTGAATCAGCTTGTTAGGTTCTACAAAAACCTAGAAAGCATTTTAATTGGTTTACATTGACGCTATAGATAAATGTAGTGAGGAGTGGCATCTTCACAATAGTGGATATTCCAATCCATGGGCATGGTACATACTCCATTTATGTAGAGCTTTCTTAAGTTTTCATCAGCATGGCATCTTCTGTGATCTGACTGCTGTTAAAATCTTCAGCCCCAATTCTTGCTACTCCTTGCCTTTAAGTTGTTTTTCCATGAACACTGAACTATTCCTTCACACACCATGTCATTTTATGCTTTGAGATTCAGATGATTTCTTTACCTGGAACACCTTACATATCACATCTTCATATGATTAATAATAGGCCCAGAGTCAGACAGCCTAAGTTTGAATCCATCTAAAGATTTTAATATAGTGCCTATCTCATGTTAGTTGTTCAATAAATGTTAGCTTTTATAATGCTTATATTTCCTGTGTCCACTAGATTGTAAAATCCTTGAGAACAGTGACCACTGTTATTTCTTTACTGGTATATCTAATGCCTAATAAAATGCTTGGCAGGTAGTAGATACTCTACAAATGTTTATTTTATCAGTTTTGCAGAAGTCTAGAAATAGATGCTGAGGAATATTTTCTGAATTCTTCAAATTTCATACCAGGAAGAGATATTCCTCTGGCCCCTGAGGTTTTATCAAATAAGATACCCTGTTTTTTAGTATGGTACTGGCACAAAAACAGACACCTAGATCAATGGAACAGAATAGAGAGCCCAGAAATAGACTCATACTTATAATGGTCAAGTAACCTACAACAGAGGAAGTAAGAATATGCAATGGGGAAATGTCTTTCCCCATTGCAATGCTATGGTGCTGGGAAAATTGGACAGCTACATGCAGAAGAATGAAACAGGACCACTTTCTTATACCACACACAAAAATAGACTCAAAATGGATTAAATACCTAATTGTGAGACCCAAAGCCATAAAACTAGAAGGAAACATAGGCAGGCAGTAATTTCTTTGACATTGACCCTAGAATTATTATATATATTATACTGTTATATTACTCAGCCATAAAAAGAATGAGATCTTGCCGTTGCAACCACATGGATGGACCTAAGAGGGTATAATGCTAAATGAAATAAGTCAGATAGAGATAGAGAAATGCCATATGATTTCACTCATATGTGGAATTTAAGAAACAAAACAAATGAACAAACAAAAAATAAAAGGCAAAAAAGAGTCTTAAATCCAGAGAACAAACTGATGGTTGCCAAAAAGAGGTGGGTGGAGGGATGGGTGAAATTGATAAACAGGATAGGAGTACACTTATTGTGATATAATGGATAGAATTGTTGAATCATTATATAGTACACCTGAAAATAATATAATACTGTATGTTAATTATACTTTAATAAAAAATAGATATTCTGTTTTTCAAATTTGTAGTTAAGGCAAGTGTAATGGAGGGATGGGTGTGATTTTTATTCCAACACAGAGTGCAGTACCTCACGTGATCTGTTTCTAATTTCTCTTCCTCTTATCTCATTTTGTGAAATTGTTAACTAAATTGTTAACTAATATTCTTTGTACAGCTTTATGAAACTCAAGTTAGCAGGAATCATGTAGAAGATTGTTACTGCTAACAAAGAGAAATTATTACTGCTAATGAAAATGATGGGATTATTGATATAAGAAATTGTCTATTATAAATGTTGAGGTTTCTGCATATTGTAGACATTAATGTAATTAGCTGTGTCCTAGTAAGATTATATCCTAATCAAAAGATAAAACTAATCTGAATATTAAGGATCAATTGGACCTACATTAGACTACTTCTATCATCATTTTGTAATCTTCTGTTTGTAATGATGGATCCTTCTATGAGAAAAGTATTTTTGAAAGATTATTACATGAATTCTTCCTGTTTTATGAGCAAGCTCGAGAAAGCCATATGGACATAATGGTTAAAATAAATGATCTTAACCACACTGACAGTGGCATTCTAGCAGCAAAATGTATGAATGGATGATATCAGACAAGTGCTGGAGCTGTCAGCTCATGATAGGTTTTTGTTTTTGTTTTGTCTTGTTTTAAGCAGACTCCATGCCCCGTGTCATGACCCTGAGATCAAGACCTGGGCTGAATTAATAATAATAATAGTAAGAGTCAGACACTTAACTTACTGAGCTACCCAGTTGCCCCTCATGATAGTCTTCTGGTTGAGGTGGTGATGGTTCCTTCTTGGAGACTTCTCTCACTTTTCCAGATTCTCCAAATGATTTAACATTAGCATACCAATTGAACAAATATTTATTTAGTACTTATTATTTATATTGTTTAGAAGGATCCTAGAATTAAAGTATATTATTATTATCAGCTTCATTGAGATGTAAGTAACAAAATTGTAAGGAATTTGAATCCATAGTGATTTGATATATGTATGCACTGTGAATGGGTTCCCCCCATTTAGTTAATATATTCATCACTTCATGTATATATTTTTGATGAGAACATTTACATTCTACTCTCTTAGCTAATTTTAGTTACATAATACAGTGTCATCAATCATAGTCACTATGTTTTTACATTAGATCCTCAGGTCCTACTCATCTTATAGCTGAAAGTTTGTATCCTTTTACCACCCCTTCCTATTTCACCACCCTGTGGCCCTTGGCGACCTCTTTTTTACTCACTGTATCTTTGAGTTTGACTTTTTCCCCCAATTTTATATATGTAAGTGATACTATGCAGAATTTGTCTTTCTCTGCCTGGTTTATTTCACTTAGCATAATGTCCTCAGAGTTATTAATTTTGTCACAAATGGCAGGATTTCCTTCTTTCTCATGGGTGAACAATATTCATATATATATATCCCATTTCTCATGGGTGAACAATATTTATATATATATATCCCATTTCTTTTTTATCCATTCATCCCTTGATGGACACTTAAGGTTTTTCATATTTTGGCTGTAGTGAATAATGTTGCAATGAACATGGGAGTGGAGATGTCTCTTCAATATCCTGTTTTTGTTTCCTTTGGATATATACCCAGAAGTGGGATTGCTGGATCATGTGGTAGTTCAGTTTTTACTTTTTTGAGAATTCTCCATACTGTTTTCCATAGTAGCTGCACCAACTTACATTTCCACCAATAGCATACAAGGATGTCCTTCTACATCATCATCAATACTAGATGTTATCTGTTATCTTTTTGGTAATAGCCATTCAAAGAGGTGTGAAATGATAGCTCATGGTTTTGATTTGTATTTTCCTGATTAGTGATGTTCAGCACCTTTTCATGTACCTGTTGGCTATCTGTATGTCATCTTTGGAACAATATCTATTTACTTTGCATATTTTTAAAATTATTTTATTTTTTAAAGATTATTTGAGAGACACAGCATGAGCACCAGCGTAAGTAGGGGGAGGGACAGAGGGAGAGAATCTTCAAGCAGATTTCCTGCTAAGTGTGGAGCCCAATGTGGGGCTTGATCTCATGACCCATGACCTGAGCCAAAACCAAGAGTTGGATGTGTAAATGACTGAGCCACACAGGTGCCCCTGGTTACTCTGCATATTATATTATATTGGTCTTTACTCTTGAGTTGTATGAATTCTTTATATATTTTAGATATTAACCCATTATCAGATATATGATTTGCAAATAAATTCTTCTATTCAGTAGGTTGCCTTTTCATTTTGTTGATGGTTTCTTTTGCTTTGAAGAAACCTTTTAGTTTGAGACAGTCCCTAAGGGGTGTGTATGTGTGTATATTTTCCAGTTCCAACAATATGTGTACTTAATTTTTTCCAGGTTTATACATATAACATTGTATAAGTTTAAGGTGCACAATGTGATGATTTGATATATACACATATTGTGAAATGATAAGATATATTTTAAAAAATTATGGTGTTGGGCCCACTGGTATGGCTAAAATGAAAAAAAAAAGGCAGACAGTAACAAATATTTGTGAGAATGTGGGAAAACCCACATTCTTATCATACACTGCTGGTAGGATTATAAAATGGTGCAGCCACTTTGGAAAATAGTTTGACAGGTCCTCAAAACATTAGAGAGTTACCGTATGACTCAGTGATTCTACTGCTGTGATGCACAAAAGTTATTGGAAACATATTTACACAAAAACTTTTACAAGAATGTTTTTATAGCAGCACTATTCATAAAATCTAAAAATTAGAAACAACCCAAATATACATCAGCAGATGATTGGGTAGAAAAAAATGTGATATAGCCATATAATAGAATATTATTCAGCCATGAAAAGGAATGAAGTATTGATATATGCTACAACATGAAAGCATTATTCTAAGTGAAAGAAACCAGAGCATATATTGTATTATTTCACTTATATGAAATTATCACAATATGCAAATCAGTAGAGAAAGACAGTAAATTACTGGTTTCCAGGGACTTAGGGGAGGCAGAACTAGGGAGTGACTGCTAATGGATAAGGAGTTTCTTTTTGGAGTGATGAAGATGTTCTAAAACTGATTGTGGTGAAGGATGTACAACTCTGAGATTCTACTGACACATTGAATTGTATACTTTAAAAGGATGTATTTTATGGTGTGTGAATTAAATCTCAATAATGTTATTATTAAAAAAGTAGTGGTGCTGGAGTTTCCCTAAGAGGCAATTTATTTTTTTTATTTTAATTTTTTCCTAATAGGCAATTTAGAATTGCAATTTTAGGTTATTTTATCCATATATGCTGTCTTCTTAACTATATTTTAAGTTTTTTTTAAGAATTTGTGCTTTATTTCTAAGGCCTAGCAATATGTCTCTATTATATTCTGTGTGTGTGTATACACATATATAAACACACATATGTATCATATATGTATTTGTGATTTTATTTGAGTCTTCTTTCTGTTTTTCTTAGTCTAGCTAAGGTTTTGTCAGTTTTATTGTTTTTTTTTTTTTCAAAAACCAACTCTGTTTTTCTGTTGCTTTTCTGTTGTTTCATTTCTTTTTCTTTTATTTTTTTTTAAGATTTTATTTATTTGTTCATGAGAGACACACAGAGAGAGACAGAGACACAGACAGAGGAGAAACAGGCTCCAAGTAGGAAGCCTGATGTGGGACTCGATCCTGGGACTCCAGGATCATGCCCTGGGCCAAAGGCAGGGGCCAAACCATTGAGCCACCCAGGGATCCCCTAGAATTGTTTTTGCAGCACCCCACAGGTTTTTGTATGTTGTATTTCCATTTTCTTTTCTTTCAAGATTTTTTTTTTAATATTGGGCTTGACTACAGAGAACTTACTAATAACTGTGACAGGAGCAGATTCAGTGGAGTGAGGGAGGTGAATCAGCCCATTCTTGTTTCATAAATGTAATATCTCTTTATTTCACAAAGGGTATAGTAGTAGTTTTGAAATTTTCTTCTTTATTTCTTCCAAGTTTCTTCTCCCTACTCTTTCCCTTCTTTCCTTCTATATTTTATTTTATTGTATTTTATTGTATTTTATTTTATTTATTTTTTCTTCCTTCTATATTTTAAGTCTCTTTCTTTTCTTTTCCTTTTTTTAATAGATTTTATTTATTTATTCATGAGAGACAGAGAGAGAGAGAGAGAGAGAGAGAGAGAGAGAAGCAGAGACACAGGCAGAGGGAGAAGCAGGCTCCATGTAGCAAGCCCGATGTGGGACTCAATCCTGGGACTGGGACTCCGGGATCACACCCTGAGGCAAAGGCAGACCCACCCGGGCATCGCAAGTCTCTATCTTTCATATTCAAATGCTTTTCTTAAATGTCAGATGGTCTTTGAACTTTGTGTAATATTTAATGGTAGGGTGCATGCTGGTACTGGTTGACTGGCTGGGCTGTTTCTTTGGTAGGAATTACTAATGTCAGTCTTTCTAGGTCTTTTCTCTTGGGATTGTGAGATTGTATAATGAAGACTATTTCAATTTCTGGCCTGATGTGTACTCTTCTGACTGCCAGTGTTGTTCTTCTTCTTTTTTTTTTTTTTTTAAAAAAGGATTTATTTATTTATTTAGAGAGAGCAAGAGTGTGGGGGGCTGGCAGAGGGAGAGGGAGAGAGAGAATCTCAAGCAGGCTCCGTGCTCTGTGGACCTCTGTTTCACAATACTGAAATCATGACCTGAGCAGAAATCAAGAGTTGCATGCTTAATTGAGCTACCCAGGTGCCCTGTGACTGCCAGTACTCTTGAAGTCAAGTTGAATAAGGAGGTTAGAGAAGAGTCTCAACATTCATCAAATAAACTTTAAATTAATTCTCATTTCATGTAGTATCCTAAGTTGATTGTTCCTGGTATCCCTTATATCAGAGACCCAATGGGGATTTGTGGGTGGCTCAGTGGTTTAGCCCCTGCCTTTGGCCCAGGGCATAATCCTGGAGTCCCGGGATCGAGTCCTGCATTGGGCTCCCTGCATGGAGCCTGCTTCTCCCTCTGCCTATGTCTCTGGCCTCTCTCTCTGTGTGTGTCTCTCATGAATAAATAAAATTTTTTAAAAATCAATATCTGGGTGGCTGGAGATGTCTAACTGCTTTATAAACTTTTTATTATGAAAACTTTAGGTAAGTACAAGTAGAGAGAGAGCAGTTCTTAATGTATAGTAACTAATTCATGACTGATCATTTTATCTGTTATTTTGAAGCAATCTTCAACATCATGATTTCATTTACAAATATTTCAATATGTATTCATAAAGGCAAAAGACATTTTTAAAAACAAAGAACAATACCACCATCATTGAACAAAAATATAATTAACAGTAATTTCTCATTATAGTCACATAGTTTAATCATTGTTCAGATTTTCCTCGTTTCATTAATGGTTCCCATTTCCACCCCATAGCATGTTTGACTCATGATCTAAATTAAGATCTACATATTGCTTGCTACATCTTATAAATTTCTTAATCTCTCCCCCCACCTTCAAATGTTCTTGCTATCTCTGAATCTCTGGCTCTTTTACTATCTTGCTTTCTCTATCCTCTTGCAAATTGCTTGTTGAAGAAACAGAGTCAACTGTCCTATCATTTTTCAGTCTGTACTTTGCTGATTATGTCCTTGTGGTATCTTTAACATGATATGGTGTCTCATCTATTTCCTAAAAACTACAACCTAATAGTTGGATTTAGATGCTTTGTTAGACAAATTATTGCAAATTTGTGTGCGTGCGCGTGCGCGCACATGCAAGCATTAGGGGCAAGACTACTTTAGAAGTGTTGCATACTTCTGTCATGAGGCACTGATGTCTTCTCTCTCTCTTTTTTTAAAGATTTTATTTATTTATTCATGAGACACACACACACACAGAGGCAGAGACACAGGCAGAGGGAGAAGCAGGCTCCATGCAGAAGCCTGACGTGGGACTCGATCCCAGGTCTCCAGGATCATGCCCCAGACTGAAGGTGCACTAAGCCGCTGAGCCAGCCGGGCTGCCCACTAATGTCTTCTCTTTTGTGTTGTTAGGCACCGATGATCATTGCCTGGATCCTTAAATTAATTTGGGGTTACAAAGTGAAGATATTCTAATTTTATTCCATCTCTTTTCATTAACTAGAAAACTTCTATAAACCTATCTCCTGCCCTTCTCCAAGAAGCTTTTTGGTTCCTGTAGATGTGGTTTCTATAGAAAGGCAGGATGACTGTTTCTTTCCCTCATTCTCCTATTTTCACAGTAATGAATCAGTTCCTTCACATCCTCCAAAGGAGGCTAATAAATTATTGTTGCTGTTGTGGTTATTATTATTATTTCTTTTCCTCTTCCTCCTTCTCATCTTTCTCTTCCTCCTATTCTTCCTCTTGTTGCATAAGGTGGAAGTTCTTGCAGTTTGTACCTGAATGAAGGCTTTAAAGAGCAGAGTAGGGTACACACAGGGAGAGCAATGAAAACAACCCCATTAATTAAAGCCACAGTAACCTGGGGCTTGTGCTGCTATCATGTAACCTAGCCTTTGTTTGCTAACATGCTGTGAAGGTAGACTAAGTTACTCAGAAGAATGTGGTACTAACATCCCTATTTAGACAGTTAAGAACAAAAAGCTATAGATGATTGATTAAAAAAATTATGGCTATTTTAAATCCAAGCTTCTGTTCATGAAGGATGAAATTTTATAGTACTTTCAGGGTGAGATTTTGGAGGAATACATTCTTCACATCATCGATACATATGGTTAAATCACAGGAAACAAATAAAGCTTTATTTTATTATTATTTTTAACAAAAACAAGTTTTTTATTTGGTCATTTCTTGTATTTGAAGTATCCTCGATAACATCCTTCACCTGAGATTCTTTGCTATAGTCCTTAACCACCACGCAACTGCAACCAAAGACTACGGGGTTTTCCCTTTCTGTCAGTTTTACAGAGGCCTACCCATTCCCCTAGTTTCTTATTGTCATCAACCTTGATTAGATTGATTTGGTGTTCAGCACATAGGGCCTCCACCAACTTGATATACGTAGGCTCATCACAGTTGGATGCAAGTACACAAAGATGGGCTTGATGCTTGTCTAAGGCTTTGGCAGCTTTGTGAATTCCACGTGTTATGCTGTTGTGGAAGAGGGCGGTCTCCACCTCTTGAAAGCAGTATTAAGGGGCGTAATACCTCCAGCAGCAGTGCCTTCCTCTGCCATGGGGGTGGATTATGCGTGTAGCCGAATCTTGCCTGCACCTGAGCCTCTGCCTCTGCGTGACTTGGCAGCGGCAGAGAAAGAGTAGAAATAAAGCTTTAAATTCTGACTTTGTCCTGGGATCGAGTCCCACATCAGGCTCCCTGCATGGAGCCTGCCTCTCTCTCTGCCTATGTCTCTGCCTCTGTGTCTCTCATGAATAAATAAATAAAAATCTTAAAAAAAAAATAGGGCAGCCCCAATGGCCCAGCAGTTTAGCACCGCCTTTGGCCCGGGGTGTGATCTTGGAGACCTGGGATCAAGTCCTGCATCAGGCTCCCTACTTGGAGCCTGCTTCTCCCTCTGCCTGTGTCTCTGCCTCTCTCTCTCTCTCTCTGTGTGTTTCTCATAAATAAATAAATAAAATCTTTAAAATTAATTAATTAATCAATTAATTAATTAATTCTGACTTGTGGAAGGGTAATTATCTTTTAATGTAGAGATAAAATATTGTTTTCTTTTTTAAAGAAAAGCAATATGCTTGGATGTTTAAATCTGTTGTATTGTTTTTGCTCTCACTTATGGTGGCTTATTTCCTTAAATGGTTTAGTTGTTTATTTATTTATTATTTTTTTTGAGAGAGAAGTGAGGAGAGGGCCAGAGGGAGGAGAGAGAGAGAATACTAAGCAGGCTCCACCACCAGCCAACAGCTGGATGTGGGCTTGATCTCATAGCCCTGTGATTGTGACTTGAGCCAAGTCAAGAGTCGGATGCTTAACTGACTGAGCCACCCAGGTGCCCAGTTTAGTAATTTTAAAAAGCAATTAATTAGTACATATTTATTTAAACTTGATCTGTGAAATTCCTAAGGGCCTAAATTGGGGATTGTTTATTTCAGGAAGAATTTGCATTTCTTTCTGCCAGACAAAGGATTCTGTAGACCTGAGACTACTTTAGCATTATCCAAGAGTCTGCTTAATTTCTCAGAAGAAGATTCTCATTCAGTTCATCCAGATTTATTTCGTCCATATCCTCTATTTTAGCTCATTTTTCTTCTCTCCCCCTTAGAGCTTTCCCTTACTTATGTGCAAGGTGAAAAATACATTAAAATAAAATTTTATAGCTTATCCTGGGTCTAGCTGTCTAATAGAGGAGGAATCTTTTTTGTTTGCCATGAGCAAAAGATCCTAGAAAAGTCATTATTTTTTAACAAAAATATTTTATTTATTTATTTGACACAGAGATAGAACACAAGCACGGGGAGCGGCAGAGGGAGAGAGGAAGACTCTCCACTCAGCAGGGAGCCTGACATGGGGCTCAGTCCTAGTATTCTGGTATCATGACCTGAACCAAAGGCAGATACTCAACTGACCCAGCCACCCAGGTGCCCCTAGAAAAGCCAACTTTTTAAAAATTTAATTTAATTTAACTTATTCATGAGAGACACAGAGAGAGGCAGAGACACAGGCAGGGGGAGAAGCAGGCTCCATGCAGGGAGCCCCATTGATCCTGGGACCCCAGGATCATACCCCGAGCCAAAGGCAGATGCTCAACTGCTAAGCCACCCAGGCATCCCTAGAAAAGTCTTTTTTTTTTTTTTTAAGATTTATTTATTTATTTATTCATGGAAGTCGGACAGAGAGAGAGAGAGAGGCAGAGACACAGGCAGAGGGAGAAGCAGGCTCCATGCAGGGAGCCCGACGTGGGACTCGATCCCAGGACTCCAGGATCATGCCCTGGGCTGAAGGCAGCGCCAAACTGCTGAGCCATCCGGGCTGCCCTAGAAGAGTCATTCTTAAGACATCACATGTACTTAGAATGCTGTGTTCCATTGATAATAATGATACATTACATTCATATAATGCAGGTTTAAAGAATTTTCACATATCTTATTTATTTTCCATAGCAAGAAAGTAAGGTTTTTATCTTAAAAACAAAGGTAGGCAAAAAAAAAAAAAAAAGAAAAAAAAAGAAAGAAAAAAGGTAGGCATGTTTGTTATTAAAACTAATTATTTTCAAGAATGGGAAATTGGCTTTGTAAATCATAATCCAAGGAGGATATTTTGATTCTTACTTATAAAAATATCTCATTTGTTATAGTAACAACTATTCCATGCAGCAACAGATAACATCTTTACAATGGACAAAGAAAGCATATAAAACTGTATTTTTATTTTTTTATTTTTTAATTAATTAATTAATTTATTTATGATAGTCACAGAGAGAGAGAGAGAGGCAGAGACACAGGCAGAGGGAGAAGCAGGCTCCATGCACCGGGAGCCCGATGTGGGATTTGATCCCGGGTCTCCAGGATCGCGCCCTGGGCCAAAAGCAGGCGCCAAACCGCTGCGCCACCCAGGGATCCCAAAACTGTATTTTTAATGATTATAATTATTCCAGGTATAATTCATATTACAATTACATAAGTATCAGAAATGGATTTGCCAAAAATAAAAACACTTTATTGAAATTGTGGTATTGTGCAAATTTTATTCATTTTATTGTAGTGTTGTAGTGTTTTATTCAAAGGGAATTAATCTCCCAGTTTTTATTAAAGTATATACATTTGTACAGGGAAAGAAGTCTAAGATGGTGGGTTGTGTTCATTTATAGATCAAAGTCTTAACCATTATTATCTCTAGGTAGTGAGATTTCAAATGATTAAAAAATATTCTTAAAAAATAATTTTAAAAAAAAGATTTATTTATTTTAGAGATTGTGTGTGAGCAAGGGTGGGGCAGAGAGAGAGAGAGAATCTCTAGACTCCTTGCTGAGCATGGAACCCCTCACAGGGGTGGATCTCATGACTCTGAGATCATGACTTGAGCTGAAACCAAGAGTTGGATACTCAACCCACTTAGGCACCGCTTAAAAAATTATTATGATATTTTTATAATATTCAATTTTTAAAAATAATTTATTTTATCATTATAAAAATGATAAAGATATCTTCATTTTGGAAAAGTGTCTTATGTGCTATAAAGTCTAGGCTTTGACTTAAAATTTTATTATTTAGTGGGGCTGAGGAAAATTTATGTATAAAGGAAAAAGAAATTTATAACAAATCTTTCCATAAGGCTTACCTCTGTCATAAAAGTACAGAATAATTGAAGACTAAATTTCTCAAATGTTGAGTAAGAATCATTTGGCTTCAGAAGATCATATAGTATACTCAAATTTTTGAACATTTAACAGTAAACATGAAGCATTTAAATAAATATTTTCCTGACTTATGTACTTTATTAGAGGAATTAACATTTACTAAGGTAAGAGCCAGGTAATTTATATACATGATGTTTAATGTCATAATCATCTCACAATGACCCAGTAGTGCTGGTGTATCCTTCATCTTTTATGTTTGCGAAAATTGAGAATTGAGAGATTAAACAAGTAGAGCAAGGTCATTTAACTGGAAATGGAAGAATTAGAATTTAAACCTAGTTTTGAAGGATTTGAAAGGCTTTGCTTGGGGATCCCTGGGTGGCTCAGTGGTTTAGCACCTGCCTTTGGCCCAGGGCACCGTCCTGGAGTCCCGGGATCGAGTCCCGTTTTGGGCTCCCGGCATGGAGCCTGCTTCTCCCTCTGCCTGTGTCTCTGCCTCTCTCTCTCTCTCTCTCTCTCTCTCTCTCTCTCTCTCTCTCATGAATAAATAAATAAAATATTTTTAAAAAAGAAAGGCTTTGCTTTGTCCAGCATGGCCTCCCATGATAAGTGGGCCCTTCTTGCTATTTATCTTATTTGGTTTTGCTCTGTATTTATACCATTTTCACTTGGCACTTGGTTATTTCAACAGAGATATTGGAAACTACACATAAAAGTTGATTAGTTGTAATTCTCATAAGATTTGAGAGATCTCTTCCCCCCTTCTCCTTTTTTGGCAGTCCACAAATGGTTAAACTTGATGAAATACTAATGAAGAATTACAGAGTTATTTGTTTGACTTTGCCACTTGGGACACTTGGCAAATGAGACAATTCATCTCAGTGTGCAGCTAGTCTCATTTCTTAAAGAAAATTAATTAATGCAGTTTGTCTTCCTCCCATATCTCTGATTATAGTCTTTTTATTATACCTTCACTTTCCTGCTTTACTTTTCTTCCCTGGAAATATCTGTTTTTCAAGGCTCTCTGGTTTCTTTCCACCTGATAAGTAAAAGCAATTTTCCTCAGTATGAGTGTATATTTGTAATTTTAGAACACTTTAGACAAGACAAAGACATTTGTGCAGTATCCATAGGAAGAAAATTCCATACTAAAGAATTTCAAAGGTGTTAACCCCTCTTTTAAAGTGATTTAATCAATTTTATAATTGTCTTTATTATTCTTTGTCTTCTTTTGGCAAGATGGGTTAGTATTGTGTATATTTTACCACAATTGTCTTCCACTACAACAGCTCATTACTTAAATTTATTATCAGTGTAATTTTGTTTTTAATACCTTTACATTTTAAAAAATAGTAATATCTATGACTTGGGGGCCATAATTTAGTGGTTTTTGAAGAAGAGGGAGTTGTTTTCTATAATTTTAACAGTTATAACCAGAAATGCAATTTCTTTTCAGAAAATGGCTTGAGCAGTTTATTACTCAGTCTCTTTGAATATATTTTTTCTCTATTTTCACAGTGGACTTCTCATTTTAGAGGTAGAATGACTACATGCTCATTTTCTTTTTCTTTTGATACTCATCTGAAAAACTGGGACTTAAGAAAATCTAACATTTAAATCACTTTTAACATTTTTTTTCGCTCCACAGACCCACCAAGAAATCAGTTTGAAAAAAAATCAGATTGTTATCAATCATCTCCCATACCAGTGTTGTATAAAAAATTTTTAATCATGCTAGTGAGAACATGGAGAATTGGCATGAATATATTTAAAGTCGACCAAATGAGAAAAGATATGGGAAAGAAAGGGTGGAAGGGAAGTCAATTAGGAATTAAGCAAGGACCTTGTGTAAAGATAGCAGTTTATATTTTTATATTAAAATTAAATATAGGCTATACACAAGTCACTGATACAGATTATTCTGGTTTTCAGGTTATATTATAATATATATAGGATATTGACTTACATATAACTAAAAATGAAATGGAATGGGATGGCTTGATTCATTTATGATATGATACCAGTTTAACAATGGAAGGATTTTATTTTTCCTAAGATTTGGTAGCCTTTCTAATTTTCTCATCAGACTAGGTTTTAGAGTTATTGAATCATTTCATTCAGTCACAACCTTTTAAAAAATGTTGACTCTATGTAGATTACAGAAGTACTGTTCCATTATTTGCCTCTGTGATCGCTGATGTCTGGCAGTTGAAGGAATGGTAACCTTTAAAATGAAATAACCCTGTCATAATATCATGGCAGAAAACTGACAGGATAGTAAAAATATACTGGACTTTGAGGGGCATTCTAGGGGGAGCAATTTACAGATATTTTTATTAGGGAGATTTACAGATGCTGTGCTATTCCGTGTACTTAGTGTCAAGCTGAAGAGATGAATCAGACACATAAATCATGTTTGAGGATTCTAAGATAACCTGGAAGAGTGTAGATTTCAGAGAATAGTTGTGAGGTTGGTCTGCTTGTTGTTCTTTTCTCTTAACCTTTTGCTTACTTACTCTTGTATATACTTTCATTGGATTTTTTCAGTGCATATCTACATAGTTTTGTCATTCAGGTTTCTTTTGGGGTTGTAGTTATGGAGGGTTTTCCTGTCTGACCCCGGCTAAAGTATCATGAGTTTAATATGCATGAGAGTGATCTTTGGGAGAGGACCCAGGGAGCAGACGAAGAGAATAATAGACTTAGACTTAGGGCATGAGTATAGGGTACATTTTTGAGGTTGTCTACCCCCAAGGCTTCCAGGGGGAGATCAGGGGAGCTCCAGATATTGAAAATGACAAACCATGGGTTTGCCTCTTTTTACAAATACCTTTGATATTCTGAAATGCTGGAATCCTAAAACTTTTAATAAAACTTTTGGGTGATGACTCTAGCAGAGCTTTTGAAGAGCAAGGACAAAAGGCTATTGCTTATCAGTCCTTATAGAATTGAATTATGTATTATGAAAAAATATAACCTCATATTAACTTTTCACCAGCCCTGTTGTGAAGTGATATATTTCATGTCACTTTTTGTATGTGTAGCCAATCATCTCAGAATTTTTTTCTACTTCTTCAGTATCCTTTTAAATTTCATATTGGATCATATACTTAATAGTAAGCTACAAACCGAATTTCTCCCTCCAGTGATTATGAATTAAGTTTATATTGTACAGTTCTTCTTTCATTGCTCAAAGATTCTTCTGGCATTACCTGGACCTCATAGCAGAGAAAACTATTCTATGTTACCTCTTCTGATATCAAGTAATGATTAGGTAAGATTATCTCACAACAGTGATCTAAATAAACTTATGGCTTACTTAAGTTTAGAAGAACCACAAGTTCTCTGAAAAGTCTTAAGTTCAAATGTGTAAAATGGCAACTATTTTTTTTTAAGATTTGTCCATTTATTTTAGAGACAGAGAGAGAGAAAGTGAGCACATGGGGAGGGGCAGCAGGAGAGAATCTCAAGCAGACTTTCTGCAAATCAAGGAGCCCAACTGAGGGCTCCATCCCAGGATGCTGAGATCATGATCTGAGCCGAAACCAAGAATTGGACACTCAACTGACTGAGCCACCCAGACATCCCTACATGTTCTTTCTTAGAATATTCATCTAGCTGATATCAATACTTGTTGTGAGGTGGAATGTCCAGGTTCACATTTCAGCCTTGCTACTTACTGATTGTATTATGTTGGACAAGTTATTTCAGCTCTTTTTGTTTAGATCCCACATTTGTAAAATGTGAATAATGTTATTTCTCATCTAATAGAGTTGTTAGGAGTATCAAAAGAGATAATACATAAAGCATTTAGAACAGAGCCTGGTATATACTACTCAATAAATGTTAATATAAAAATATATAATTAAATATATGTATTCAATTAAATATATTTAAACATGTTAGAACAGAATTTCCTTTATTGTTTCAGTCATTAATTTTTGAGCATGTACAGTGTTCAGGGTATTGCCTGTAGAAAGTTCTTTGGAGTTGGAAAGATGATTTAGACATAGATTCTTTCTTCCTGTTGATATAAGATGGTTTAATAATAAGTTTGGTTTATAAAAATACTTTATAGGTTTATCTGTTCATTTACTCATTTATTTAATAAAGTATCTGCTGAGTGATGTGGACTCAGTGAGGAGATAACGTTTTAAACTGAGACCTGAATGACAAGATGGAGCTAGCTACATACAGATTTGGGGACAAAGCTTCCTTATAGAGGAAACAACAAATGCAAAGACTCTGAGAGAAAATAACCTTGGAATACTTGAAGTACAGAAAGATTAGTGTGCAGGAACATGGAGAGCAAAGAGTTGTGATAGGCAGTGGTGTCAGGGAGTTTGGTAGAGGTCAAGTCACAAGGCTTTGCAGTAGGCTGTGGTAAGGTGTTTGAATTTCATTTAAGTGTAGTGGTATACTTGAAGAGTTTTAAGGCTCAGAGTGCCACCATCTGATAAGTGCTTTAAAAAGATCACTGTGAGGGGCGCCTTGGTGGCTCAGTCAGTTAAGCGTCTACTTTCCGCTCAGGTTGTGATCGTGGGGTCCTGGGATAGAGCCCTGCATCAGGGTCCCTGCTCATCTGGGAGCCTGCTTCTCCCCCTGCTTGCGTGCTTTCTCTCTGTCAAATAAATAAATAAAAATAAATTTAAAAAAATCACTGTGATTGCTCTACAGATTATAGGAGATCAAGAAAGAAGATCACTTAGGAGGAGAGTCTTACTGCAGTGGTTTGAGTGAGTGATAGTAAGGACCAGAACTAGGGAAGTCGTAGTAGAGAAGGAAAGATGAGGGCTTTAGTTGTAGAGCTGACAAGACCAGGTGGTAGGATGGACATGGGGAGAAGAGAAATGTAAGAATCAAAGATGAACCCTAAGTTTTAACTTTTGAGTGATCAGTTGGATAGAGGTGCTATTTATTGTAATAGGAAGACTGGAAGAGGTTCAGATATGGCAAGGAAAATATGAAATTATGTCTTGTCCTTGTTAAAGTTGAGATGCTCTGAAACATCTAACTGGAAATGTTTTGGAGGCAATTGGATACAAGAGTCTATACCTTAGTAGAGAAGTATAATTTGGAAGTCGTAAGCATATAGATGATAGAAATAAGTGAAATCACCTGGGGACAGAGTGAGGTGGAAAATATGTTAAGAACTAGTGTTCTGCAGTGGCAGCTGGGTGGCTCAGTGGTTGTGTCTGCCTTTGGTGCAGGTGGTGATCCTGGGGTCCCAGGATTGAGTCTCACATTGGGTTCCCTGTGGGAAGTCTGCTTCTCTCTCTGCGTATGTCTCTGCATCTCTATGTCTCTCATGAAAAAAAAAAGAAATAAAATTGTAAAAAAAAATAAAAGAACTAGTGTTCTATAATGCAGAATTTTGTTCTAAAAGTTATGTTGTTTGTGAAAAAAGAAAAGTCAATTAAATAGTTAATAAGGGGGTTTGAGTTGAGATTGAGGAAATATCAGAGGCAAATTTTAGATGAAGAAACTTAAGAAAGTTGATTTGATTTTAGCCAGGATGTTGGGTTTTGTTTATATCCTGGGTTTTTTTATATAAATAAAATACTATAAACTTTAATGAAAAATGGTATATTTAGTCATTTTGTTAGGTCTTTCACTATAATAGTGGACTTTGAATCAGTCAATTTTATCTGTGTAAAAATCCAATTTTTACTATGTTCTATGTGATTTTTTTTTAAGATTTTATTTATTTGAGAGAGAGTGTGTGAGAGAGAGAGCACTAGCAGGGTGAGGGGCATAAGGTGAAGCAGACTAATCGCGGAGTCTGATGTGGGGCTTGGTCCTGGGACTCCGGATCAAGCAGATGCTTAACTGACTGAGCCACCCAGGCACCCTTATCTGTGTGATCTTTAACATTTGCTTTATCAAAGTCTTTGTTTCTCATGTATAAGCTGGGAATGAGGATACTTACCCATATTATATATATATATATTTCTCTCTATATTCATACATATGTATATGATAAATATTATATATATTTTTACTAACTATACCAGGCATGTACTAGGCACTCAAAAGATAGCTTTATGATGTTCAGTGTTGAACTAAAATTCTTTTTGTATATTACTACTCTTCAATACACATTGTGTTGATCCTAGTGTTCTTTAGCAATGTAGATGGTGATCCTGGTTTGAGGCATAAATTTCTGATTTCTCACTTCAGCTGTATAAACTGGGGCTATTCTGTAAAGTAGGATTATGGATAGCCATTTTTTCACTCAACTAAATTGATTGAAAGGTAGCCAAGGCACTATGTCATTGCTGTGTTATGTTTGGGGTTTTTAGCTACCTCTTAGAGACTTCCAGGTGTACTATTCAAAACATATTTCTTAAACTTTAGACCAGAAGGAACCTTAGACATAATTTCTCCCCTCCTCCTCCTCCACCACACTTTCTGAAATTGAGATACAGAAAAAGGTAATTGTCTTGCTCAAGATAGTAGAGCAGGAAGTAGTATTGTCCTAACCCTTAGCCAAGTGTATTTGTGTCACATTTGGATTTGAATACTTTATCTGAGTTCATAATTTGCTGGTTACAATGTTTTAGAAATGGATGGTTTGAGATTATAGAGTCTTGACATTACACAACATTTTATTTGATGATTACCCCTAAACTGTAATCATATCAGAAATGTAGGTTTGTTGCCACAGGGCATACTAGTGATCAGCAGAATTCACCAGATGGCCTTTATTTTGTATTGAGCAAAATAAATAGCAAGAATCTTTACATAAAGTTACCAGTCTGAATTAGCATGCAGAAAAAAGTCACAAAGGGAATATTATTCTAGCCAAAAAGATGAATGTACTTTGAAAAAAATGTCATATAAGCAGTGATGTTTCATAAAAAATGTTTCACTGACTGTTGAGGTGTCTAAAAGCATTTAATGATCTCATTTCATATGTTTATATATCAGAGAGGCCTTTCCTGATCACTCTGTAAAATAGCACATTCCCATAACTCTCTGTGTACCTATTCTACTTAATTTTTTTTTATCTGTCACTTACCACTATCTGATGAGACATTTGTATGTATATACATTTACCTATATAATTAGTAATTAACTAGTTTGTGATTTTTCTTTCACACTAGAATGTCAGCTTCATGAGAACAGGGACTTTATCTAGCCCATGATTGGTGCTTAAAATGGTTGTTTGGCTGTGGAAAACAGTTTTGCAGTTTCTAAAAATTAAATGTAGGATTACCCCATGACCCTGCAATTTTACTCCTAGGTGTATGCCCAAAAGAATGTTTATCCATCCAATGGATAAGTGGCTAAACAAACTGATATATACATACAATGAAATGTTATTTAGCCATAAAAAGAAATGACAGTTTGACACATACTACAACATGAGTGCGCCTTAAAAGCATTCTACTGAGTGAAAAAAGCTAGGCGTAGAAGGTCACATATTATATGATATTTATATGAATTTGTCCAGAATAGACAAATCCATAGAGACAGAATACACATTGAAGGGACTGAAGGACAGGGGCAAAAGGAGAGAAACTGCTTAATGGGTGTGGGGTTTTACTTTGGAATGATGGAAGTGTTATGGACCTAGATAGAGGTAGTAGTTGCACAACATTGTAAATGTACTAGATGTCACCGAATTGTTTCCTTTAAAATGGTTAGTTTTATGTTATATGAATTTTACCTCAATAAATAATTTTTTATTTTATTTTTAAAAATTAAAAAATATTTATTTATTTATTTATTTATTTATTTATTTATTTATTTATTTATTTATTTATTTAGAGGGGGAGGAGCAGAGGAAGGGGGAGAAGTAGACTCCCTGCTGAGCAAGGAAGGAGCCTGATGCAGGGCTTGATCCTGGGACTTTGGGAGATGCTTACCTGACTGAGCTACCTAGGTGCCACAACAAATTATTTTTTAAAATGCTTGCTTGCTGAACAATCAGTGTGACCAGTTTGAATGTTTGCTATGTATAGGGTACTGTATAAGGTTACCAATTGTTAGCTCTGGGATCTGAGCAAAATAGGAGAGTAGGAACAAACAATGATTAGACTAAAATTCTTCAGAAGTTTTTGATTCATATGGGAGAAGGAAAATACACATAGAGATAGTTCCTAAAACCTGATGTAACATGAGAGATAGAGTAGAATAAGACTGTGGTGCATATTGAATCTCTGTGACTGTGACGTTCACTTATCAAGTTCAGAAATGCTAATTCTTCAGCTCTTTCCTTCCCAAGAGACTGACTGCCTGTATGACAGAGCTCATTTTACCTTATCCTTATTGTGGATCCTACATTACAGCTGAAATCTTTCCAGCTTGGAGGTGCAGTGGAAGCATTGCAGCCCAAATCTATACTTTAATTGGCTAGAAGTATCACTGTTGAGTGACATGATCTTTCTTCCTAGGGGAATGAAGGAGAACAGTACCAAGAAATTAATCCAAATTTGGCCTCAACATTTGAAAGCAGTCATTTTATCCCAGCAGCTAGAAAAGCTTGTCCTTCTTCAAAATAGAACAAATTTCCTATTCCCATCTTTTCACCAAGTTTCATTCTGTAGCTTTGTTGGCCTCTGCTGTCACATGCAAACTTTCTGCATTTTGCTAATCAGAATACAGATAAATTTGGATTTTTTTAAGTTATAACCAAGTGTCCAGACTTGGTGTTTTCCATACTAAAGTATAGCCTTTTATGTATGTTCTGTAGTCACAAAGTACTTTTTTCCCTTAATTTTCCCATGTTCCCTTTCCTGTTTATATTCCCATGTTTTTTTTTTAAGATTTATTTATTTATTCATATTGAGAGAGAGAGAGAGAGAGAGGCAGAGACACAGGCAGAGGGAGAAGCAGGCTCCATGCAGGGGGCCTGAAGTGGGACTCGATCCTGGGTCTCCAGGATCACACCCTGGGCTGCAGGTGGCACTAAACTGCTATGTCACCGGGGCTGCCCAATATTCCCATGTGTTTAATTATTAGCGGTGATTTCCCTATTATAGGCATCTCTCAAAATGGGGGAATATCTAAGCAGTAAGCCCAGGGTTATTCTCATATGTAAATTGTAACTGCTTTTCTATGGAAATTAATAATGAACAACTAAAATTTCTGTGGTATGTCACCTGTCATGTAAGTGACAGAAATAAAAGTTAAAAAGAAACATTTCAGTCTTTTAAAAGTACCGTCTTGAAATAGTTAGATTTTTATGTTGCATAAACTTTATAGATGTAATGCAATATATAACAAAAATAGAATAACAGAGTAGAATCATGGTTAAAGAGTACAGGTTTTTGGAATCAGACCTGAACTTGTATTGCTTCTCTATTATTAGCTGGCTGTGTGACCTTGGACAACCATTTAACCTCAATAATCTTCAGTTTATCCATTTACAGAATGAGGATGATCAACCTATCTGGTGTGTAAAGCCCTTTTAAAAAATGGGATCTGACATGTCATCACGAGCGATTATTCTTTTAAATGAATTAATTTGAAAATACAATAGGAAAACCTGCAAGGTAACTTCTCTTTTTTGCAGCTGTGAACACTTGACTGTATTTTCGCTTTCTTGGTTTGCTTTCTTCCCTAGCTATTCCTGCCATTGTTTCATTTGATAGGAAACAGTTTTAAGAGCATAGAAAAGCATTAAAAGTAGGCTAATCTACAAATGAAATGCCTCTTCCTCCTCCAGAACCTCAGTTTTTGACTTGGTTCTTATGTACGTATGCAAATGAAACTCTGAAGAACTGTGGAGAGGACCTAAATAAAACATTGGTTTACCAGTCATCAGATTGTTAGTGTGCTAGAGAAATGTGCCAGACTGCTTTTGACAGAACCAGAATGAAAGGCTTTTTAAACAGCATGCCAAATACTAATTAATTTTTTGAGCATTTCAAGATTCCTACTGAGCTTATATTCCTAAGTCTTTCTGTAGAGTCTGTGACCTGATACTATTGCCAGAAAGTTGATGATGAGGTCAGAAGTGTAAGATCTTAGTTTTATAGAAAGATAGTTGGCATAAAACCTTGGGCTCTATGCAGAGCTTAGTTACATGAGAAACAAGTGTCTGAAAAACAAGAGAAAGAAAATTGTTGGATATGTTTGCAAGAATTTTCCTAACTCATTAAACAAATGCTTTTAGAATGAATGCTTGTAGCAGCATTCTTGTTTCTCATATATAGCCTTTGTGAGATTGCTGTGGTAATCATTGTGACTGACAGTTCACATCTGGAGACTTGTCAAATCTGCATATTGATAACCCCCATTTGGCTTTGCCTCTTCTGTAACATGAGCTTGTTGTTTGCCTTTTTCTCTCCCTCAGGAAGGAGATGCTCAATCTGATAGGTAAAAATGGTATCTTTCTATAGTTTTATTTTTCATTTCTTATATTATTCAGTAAATATTTAAAAAATATGAATGGGTTCATTTTAACAAAAGCTTGGAGGCGAAGGGAAGAAAGAGGATAGCACGAGGGACTGGAATGGGGGTGGAGGAAAAGGAAACGGAACAGAAGAGATAAATTGAGAACAGATGATAGAATGACAAAGATAAGGAGACTAGGGGTACTGGATAGAAGAGTGGGGAAGGTGGTTATTTTGAGGGTAGTGTCAGAATTTACTCACTTGTCATTTTAAGCTTTGAGATTCTTATTATCACCTGTTATCCACTGTCCTTTGAAAACGTTTAAGTAGTTTTGATTCACCAGCATTATTTTTATTTTTTTATTGGAATTCAATTTGCCAACATATAGCATAACAACCAGTGCTCATCCCATCAAGTGCGCCCCTCAGTGCCTGTCACCCAGTCACCCCAACCCCCCGCCCACCTCCCTTTCTACTACTCCTTGTTCGTTTCCCAGAGTTAGGAGTCTCTCATGTTCTGTCACCTTCATGATATTTCCCACTCATTTTCTCTCCTTTCCCCTTATTCCCCTTCACTATTTCTTATTCCCCAAACGAATGAGACCATATAATGTTTGCCCTTCTCCGATTGACTTGCTTCACTCAGCGTTATACCTTCCAGTTCCATCCATGTTGAAGCAAATGGTGGGTATTTGTTGTTTCTAATGGTTGAGTAATATTCCATTGTATACATAGACGACATCTTTTTATCCATTCATCTTTCGATGGACGCTGAGGCTCCTTCCACAGTTTGGCTATTGTGGACATTGCTGCTAGAAACATTGGGGTGCAGGTGTCCTGCCGTTTCACTGCATCTGTATCTTGGGGTAAATCCCCAGCAATGCAATTGCTGGGCCATAGGGCAGTTCTATTTTTAACTCTTTGAGGAACCTCCACACAGTTTTCCAGAGTGGCCTGTATCAGTTCACATTCCCACCAACAGTGCAAGAGGGTTCCCCTTTCTTCACATCCTCTCCAACATTTGTTGTTTCCTGTCTTGTTAATTTTCACCCTTCTCACTGGTGTGAGGTGGTATCTCATTGTGGTTTTGATTTGTATTTCCCTGATGGCAAGCGATGCAGAGCATTTTCTCATGTGCATGTTGGCCATGTCTATGTCTTCCTCTGTGAGATTTCTCTTCATGTCTTTTGCCCATTTCATGATTGGATTGTTTGTTTCTTTGCTGTTGAGTTTAACAAGTTCTTTATAGGAGATCCCTGGGTGGCTCAGCGGTTTAGCGCCTACCTTTGGCCCAGGGAGCGATCCTCGAGTCCCGGGATCGAGTCCCGGGATCGAGTCCGGTGTCGGGCTCCCGGCATGGAGCCTGCTTCTCCCTCTGCCTGTGTCTCTGCCTCTCTCTGTGTGTCTTCATGAATGAATAATAAAATCTTAAAAAAAAAAGTTCTTTAGAGATCTTGGATACTAGCCCTTTATCTGAGAGGTCATTTGCAAATATCTTCTCCCATTCTGTAGGTTGTCTTTTGTTGACTGTTTCTTTTGCTGTGCAAAAGCTTCTTATCTTGATGAAGTCCCAATAGTTCATTTTTGCTTTGGTTTCTCTTGCCTTCATGGATGTATCTTGCACGAAGTTGCTGTGGCCAAGTTCAAAAAGGGTGTTGCGGGCTGCTCGGGTGGCTCAGCAGTTTAGCGCCACCCTCAGCCCAGGGCCTGATCCTGGAGACTTGGGATCGAGTCCCACGTCAGGCTCCCTGAATGGAGCCTGCTTCTCCCTCTTCCTGTGTCTATGCCTCTCTCTCTCTCTCATGAATAAATAAATAAAATCTTTGAAAAAAAAAAAAGGGTGTTGCCTGTGTTCTCCTCTAGGATTTTGATGGATTCTTGTCTCACATTTAGATCTTTCATCCATTTTAAGTTTATCTTTGCGTATGGTGTAAGAGAATGGTCTAGTTTCATTCTTCTCCGTGTGGCTGTCCAGTTTTCCCAGCACCATTTATTGAAGAGACTGTCCTTTTTCCAGTGGATAAGTCTTTCCTGCTTTGTCAAATATTAACTGACCATAGAGTTGAGGGCCCATTTCTGGGTTCTCTATTCTGTTCCATTGATCTATGGATTCACCAGCTTTATTGATTGATTGATTGATTGATTCACCAGCTTTAATCCTTACTTCGTTAAAGGTTTCATTCTGCAAGGGGAAATCAGAAGAACCTACTGGAATGGAAATTCTCCTAGATTCAACAAGCAGTGACTGGTATAAAATCATGTTAAGGTCAGATTTGTCATTTATGATTAGATAGGTCTTTATAGTCCCAAAGGAAGAAAAACCTTATCCATAAGAGTTTATTGTGAATAAACAATATAGGTACATTAGCACTGAAAGCCACCCTAATGAGGTTATACTCACCCCTGATGCAAACACTGGAAATGCAGTGGTTATTATGGAAAACCAGCCTGCTTATAGTTCACAACCTAAGCTAAAGTGGCTCTCCTCATTCCATCTACTGTTTGTATATTTTCAAGAGGGACAATTCGATTGGATCAGCTGCATGGAGTACCCCATTTGGTTGTAGTTCTGTGAAGATATCTCAGAGGTGTTTCTTCTCCTTTATACTTAGCCCATGTACATTGCCTTGACTTATGCATTTGAAATTGCTCAGGCAGCTGTGGTTTGAGTTTCTTTATTTTTGGTTTGAGTCAGACATATGCTAGATGCTGGAAAATCATAAGTGAACAAGATAGGAAGTCCCGTGCATCTTAGAGTTTACATTTTGGGAGTGTGAAGGTGGTGACACAGAAAATAAGCAAACAAATGAACAAGGGCATTTCAGATAGTCTTAGTCCAGAGAAGACAGTCATCAGGGTGATGTGCTACAGAGTAATTGGGAGAGTGTTTTAGACAGGGTAGTTCAAGAAAGCCTCTCTGAGAAAGTAACATTTTAACTGAGGCCTCAGTGAGCTCTGGCAGACATAGCAGCAAGCACAAAGGCCCTCAGATTGGTTGGCTTAGACTTTAAAAAAAACCCGCTTTGGGGGTGCTTGTCTGGCTCAGTCAGTAGAGCATACAACTCTTTTTTTTTTTTTTAATGATAGTCACACACACACACAGAGAGAGAGAGAGAGAGAGAGAGAGAGAGAGAGAGAAAGAGAGAAGCAGAGACATAGGCAGAGGAAGAAGCAGGCTCCATGCACCGGGAGCCCGACGTGGGATTCGAGCCTGGGTCTCCAGGATCGCGCCCTGGGCCAAAGGCAGGTGCTAAACCGCTGCGCCACCCAGGGATCCCGAGCATACAACTCTTGATCTCGGTCGTGAGTTTGAATCCCACCTTGGATGTAAAGATTACTTAAAAATAAAATCTTAAAAAAAAATAGAATCCCTTCCCCCACTTTTAATAATGGGAAGATTCAAACATCCAGAAAAGTAGAGACAGTGTAATGAACTCTCATGTACTCATCATCAGTTTCAATGATGAAGTTTCCTATCCCCATATTATTTTGACATCATATTATTTTCTAAACATCATATTATTTTATCTAAGAATATTTCAGTATGGTTCTAAAGATAAGGTCTCTTTTAAAATATATGACCAGACTATAATAACTAATTAGAAAAAAATTTAACACTCTTTTTTAATATCATTAAATATCTAGTCAGTATTTAACTTCCATTTGTCTCATAAATGCTTTACCAGTTATCTGTTGTCACAGTTACACAATATAATAGCCACAAAACCTCACAGGTATAAAAGAGTAAACACAGTCTGTGGATCACTGGGTGGTTCTTTTGCTCTAAGCTGGATTTGGAGGGATTCAACTCATTTATCTATGGTCAGCTTTGGGTGGACTAGGTTGGGCTTTTTCACATATTTAAATCCTTGATTGGGCTAACTTGATTCTGCCCCACATATTTTTTCCTCCATTTGGCAGTGGGCATATTTTCATGATGAAAACAGAGGAGCAAGAACAAAGTCTGGTTCTTAGAGAGAAAGTGTGAATGAATGAGTGCTTTTCAAGCCTCTGCTTTCCTCACCTTTGCTAATGTCCCATTGGGCAAAAAGCAAGTCAGAGTGGGAGGGTATTATAAAGATGCATGACAAAGTGGTAAATTCAGGAAAGCCATTCATTGAGTTTATTAATGTAGTTACTCTAATACAAATGCTGTAAATGATTTTCTTTTGCATTTTGTATGAATCAGAATGCAAATAAAGTCCGCACATTGTAATTATTGTTACTTCCAGGTTCTTCTCCCTTCTCTTTTTTTAGCTTGTATTTTATTTTTAAAAAGAGAATTGGGAATTTATAATAAACATTGAGAAGGCCAATGTGATTGGAATATAGTAATGAGGGCTAGAAAAATAGGCAAGGTTTTAGAGGATATAGGCTAACTCATTCAATGCCTTATGGATCATGGGAAAGAGCTTGAGTTTTAGTCTAAGAGCAGTTGGGAAATTATGCTGGGTTTGGAGCTGGAGGATGACATGATTTGATTTATATTTTGTTTTTGATAAATCCAAGGTACATTTACATGTAGTAGAAATACACTGATGAATTTTGACAAATGTGTACACTCATGTGACCACTACCGCAATCCAAGATATCAATCATTTCCATTACCCTAGAAAGTGTCCTATTGCCCCTTTATAGTCAGTCTCTCCTTTTCCAGTCTAGCAACCACCAATCTAATGTCCACATTAGAAGTCACAGATTAATTGTACCTGTTCCAGAACTTCATATTAATGGAACTATTCTGATATATAATTTTGTATTAGGCTGCTTTCACTCAAAATAATGTCTGTAACATTCAACCTTATTGTTTCAGGCACTAGCAATTCATTTATTTTTATTGCTATGTAATATATAATGGTTTGACTATACTACAGTTTCTTTATTCATGTGTTGATGGACATTTGAGTGGTTTCCAGTTTTTCGACTGTTATGAATAAAGTTGCTATAAACATTTTTATATAAACATGTCTTTTGTAAATATGAAGCAGGCTCCATGCAGGGAGCCTGACTGGGGACTCTGTCCCGGGTCTCCAGGGTCACGCCCTGGGCTGAAGGGGGCGCTAAACCGCTGAGCCACCCGAGCTGCCCTGTTTCTGTTTTTCTTTCTTTCTTTCTTTCTTTCTTTCTTTCTTTCTTTCTTTCTTTCTTTCTTTCTTTCTTTCTTTCTTTCTTCTCTCTCTTTCTTTCTCTCTTTCTTTCTTTCTTTCTTTCTTTCTTTCTTTCTTTCTTTCTTTCTTTCTTTCTTTCCTTTCTTTCTTTCTTTCTTTCTTTTCTTTCTTTCTTCTTTCTTTCGTTTATTTATCCATGAGAGACACACACAGAGAGAGAGAGAGAGAGAGAGGGAGAGAGAGAGGCAGAAACACAGGCAGAGGGAGAGGCAGGCTCCACGCAGGAAGCCCAAAGCGGGACTCAATCCTGAGTCTCCAGGATCAGGCCCTGGGCTGAAGGTGGCGCTAAACCGTTGAGCCACCTGGGTTACCCTGTTTCTGTTTTTCTTGAGCAAAAACTTAAGAGTGGAATTGTAGAATCATATGAGTTTAGTATATTTCAATTTTATTGCTATTGCTTTTCAAAATTGTACCACCTCATTACTAATCAAGGAAATGTAAATTAAGACCACAGTGAAATACTATGTTCACCTAATAGATTTATACAAGTGCCATTACAGGGGCACCTGGCTGGCTCAGTCGGTAGAATGTGTGACTCTTGATCTCAGGGTTGTAAGTTTAAGCCCCATATTAGGTGTAGAGATTACTTGAAAAAAAAAAAACTTAAGAAAAAAAAAAGGAGTGCTATTGTAGAAGTGTCATGGTGAGAATGTTAACTGGTATGACTGATTTTGAAAATAGTTTGGCAATATTTTGAAAGTTGAATTTTAAACTTTATACTCTCCAGCCCAGTGATTTCACATCTAGATAGAGAAACTCTTGTACAAGCACTCTAGGAGCTACGCATTAGAATTTGAGAATAACACTATGATAGAAAAAAAAAAACTGGGAACTACCCCTGTGTGCTGACAGGATAGAGGATAAATTGTGCATATTCACACATTACAATTTTACACATTAGGGAAAATGAATGAACTATAATTATAGGCATCATTGATAAAGTTAATAAACAAGCAAAACTAAATATTTTGTTCAGGCATAATATGATAAAACTATGTCAAAAAAGGCAAGGAGATGATAAACACAGCATTAAGAATATTTCCACAGGCAGGATGCAGGTGGAAGGAGTGGTGGAGGTAGATGCAAGTTGTTGGTAGTGTTCTGGTCTTGGATTGTTTATAACTTAAATATAATCTTCAATATATCTTACGACATCAATTCACTGTTTTCTAGTTTTCATTGTGGCAGCTGAGAAGTCCAGTACTATTCTGATTCTGATTTTTGGTATGAAAACTGGGGTTTTTTTTTTTTTTTTTTGCTATTCTTTCTTTACAAGCTTATAAGATCTTTTCTTTATCCCTAGCATTCTACAGTTTCACAACAATGTACCTTCACATGGATGTTTTGATTCTCTATGTTCAGGTAAATGTTTTACAGGACTTAGAGGCATAGAGTTTGATAGTTTAGTTTACTAGTTTTGTCCATTCTCTCTTCCTAGAATTTTTGCTACTGGGATTTTCAACTATATGAACCTGTCATTTAATTTTTTAACATATTTTGTCTCCTAATTTCATTACTTTGTCATTTTTGCTCTACTTTTGGAGACATCACTTCTATCCTATCTTTCAATTCTTGTATTGAGTATTTAATTTCTTTTATCATATTTTTAATTTCAAAAATTCCTTTTGGGGTACCTGGCAAGCTCAATAGGTATAGGTCATGTGACTCTTATTAATCTCACAGTCATGAGTTCAAAACCCATATTGGGTGTGGAGCCTTCTTAAAAAAGAATCTGATCAGGGGCACCTGAATGACTCAGTTGGTTAAGCATCTTTTTGGCTCTGGTCTTGAGCCAGGGTCCTGGAATTGAACCCAGAGTCTCCTTTTCCCTCTACTTCTCCCCTCCCCAACTTGTGTTCTCATAAATAAACAAATACATACATAAATAAATTTTTTAAAAGCAGTCTGTTCAAAAAAATTCCTTCCTAAAAAAATTGAGATATAGTCCACATACCATAAAATCTATTTTTAAAAATGTCCAATACAGTGGTTTTGAGTTTACTCAAAATAAATACATCACAATAATCTAATTCCAGAAAATTTTCATCATTCCAAAGTCCCTACTCACTATTCATTCTCTTTTCTCCTAATTCCTGTGGCAAAAACTAATTTACTTTCTGCCTCTATAGATTTGCCTGTCTGGACATTTTATATAAGTGGAATCATATAATATGTGGCCTTTTATTTCTGGCTTCTCTTAGCATAATGCTTTCAAAGTCAATTTGTGTTGTAGTATGTATGTTCTCTCTCCCAGTGCCATCCCTGCCAGTGTTCTTTTTTAGTATTCTCTGTTCTTATTTCATTCAAGCAGTATTTTCTCTACTGTCTTTTGAAGGGTATTAATGATAAATATTTGAAGTGTTTATGTACATATTCTCTACTTTTACCAACTTATTTTTTCCTATTTGTTTCAGTGTCTGCTTTTTATATTAGATGTTTTCTAGAATATGTCTATCTACCATCCTTATTTTTCTGCTTAGATTTAAGAATGATACAGTAAAACTTAAAGGACTCTCTAAGCAAAGGGTGAGACTTACTTATTGTGCTTTTCATCACATAATGATCTCACTGAGCTCTGGAACCCCCTTTTGGATATAGATAGATCCTCTAGCACCAACTCTTCCATTTTCCTGCCCGAGGATTTATGTTTGGCTGCCTGTCAGTGTTCCGAGAGCCAGACATGTAAGTCTTTAATTCATCCACATGTTTTCACTGTGGAATCCTGCAACTTTGCCTATTACCTCTTAGCCTGGAGACTTCTGTTTTCCTTTCTCCAGGCTTCTGCCAGAAGAGGGAGGAGCAGTCATCTGGGAGTGTAACTACTTCTTCAACAGACTTTCAACCTATCTTCCTGTTTCCAGACTGTCCTCATCTCAGCTTCCAGAGGCACGTGGTGCTGCCACTTCCTGAGCCTGATGAGGATTCTGTAGTATAAATTGTATTGCTTCATGATTTTTCTTCCTGGCTTAAGTTTTGGTTCTGCTAAGTCAGTTACCACTGGTCCATCTGCGTTTAGCTTTTAAAACTTTGCTATTTTTGCTTCTTCTCCTGATTTTTTTTCGTTGTGAGTTTATGTATTTATAAAAACGTTTTATTGTCATTTTAGCAGAATTTTGGAAGAGAGGAGACCTAAACGCATGTGTTTAATTCACCATATTCAACTACTAGTAATTATTTTAACAGGGGTTTAAGAAGATTGTATTAGCTTGCCAGGACTGCCGTAGCAAAGTACCACAAACTGGATGGCATAAACCGCACAAATTTATTTTCTCATAGTTCTGGAGTCTAGAAGTCTGAGATCAAGGTGTCAGCAGGGTTGATTTTTCTGAGACCTCCCTCCCTGGCACGTAGATGGCTGTCTTCTTCAATCTTTACATGGTCTTTTCTCTGTAAGTATGTGTGTCCTAATCTTCTGTTCTTAAAGGAACACTAGTCATATTGGATTAGGGCCCACCCACATGACCTCATTTTACCTTAATTACCTCTTTAAACATCCTGTCTCCAAATAAAGTTACATTCTGAGATATTAGGGGTTAGGACTTCAATATTAGGTCAATGACAAGAATATTTTTGACATTAATTAAATGATTGATTATATTATTTTCAAATTGTATATCTTTTCATTTTCATTTCATTACTGTGTAAAGAAATCTTTTATGTTTATAGAAACAACTATGGATCACTTTTTATTTTTTAAGTTATACTTTCCTCAAATATAATGAGGAGTTATACTTTTCAATATAATGAGATTGGAAGTATTTTTTTAATTTAAAAATTTTTAAAAGATTTTATTTATTTATTCATGAGAGATACAAAGAGAGGCAGATACATAGGCAGAGGGAGAAGCAGGCTCTCTACAGGGAGCCCGATGGGACTCGATCCAGGATCATGCCCTGAGCCAAAGGCAGAAGCTCAGCCACTGAGCCACCCAGGTGCCCCTTTAATTTAATTTTTTAAAAGATTTTATTTATGTGAGAGAGAGAGAGAGAGAGGGAGAAGCAGACTTCCTGCTGAGCAGGGAGCCCAACTAGGGGCTCCATCCCAGGACCCCAGGATTGTGACCCAAACTAAAGATAGACACTTAAACGAATGAGCCAACCAGGTGCCCTGAGATTGGTAATATTTTAACTAAGACTCTTTTGCCATTCTTTTGCAAGGATTAGAAACTCAGCCAAAGCTTATATAGAGTGTTTCTGTTGAGAAGTCTAAAGCCATTCTGATTGCAAATCTTTTCTTCATGATACTTTAATTATCTTCCTTTCCCTAGAAGCTCATAAGATTTTCAGTATTCTGAAATTTCTTGAAATGATACCTTGAGGTAAGTGTATTTTTATTCATTGTGTTGGGCACTTAGTAGGCTTTTTCAATCTGGAAATAAGGATCCTTTGGAATTTTCCTTTTTTAAAAAAGTAAAGTATAGTTGACATATAATGTTACAGTAGTTTCAGGTGTATGACATAGTGTTTCAACAAGTCTATACTTTATGCTGTGCTTACCACATTTGGAATTTTCTTGAATGATTTCTTTGGTGATTTTCTCTCTCTGATTTTCTTTTTCTATTTTGCTGGACTATTTGTTATGCAGATGTTGACCCTTCTGGATTGATCTTTTAATTTTTTTCCCTATCATTTCTTTCTTGTTTTCAAATATTTTTCCTTTTCCTTCTTTGGTTTTATTTTCCCATCTTCCTGATGTATCCTATATTTTTATTATATATTTAATTTCCAAGAGTTCTTTTTTATTTTCTGAAGTGTTTTTTGTTGTTGTTGTTTCTAAGTTAACCTGTTCTTATTTCATGCTTGTAGTTTCCCTATTTATACATTTGAGGATACACACACATATATATTTTCTTTCTGTGAAAATGTAATTTACAAGCACAAAGGGATACAAAACAAGATGTATAATTTATCCCTGAGGAAACACTTGTGAACCACCCAGGACAAGTAATAGAAGGTACTTTTATACTATCCTTTTTATCTCCCATCCCCCACAAGAATTGTTTTTTCACTGTTTGAGGCTTATAACCTTCACTGGTTAAAGAATAACTATACAAGGCAATCTTTACCATTATTCTTTATAGAGAGAATAGTAGTTATTTAACCAAAGAAATGTCATTGTATTAAAAAGATACGGACATCAGGAATAAAATCATCCAGTTGGAGAATTGGAATATGAAAGGTAGATATGATGTTTGATGTAAATTAATAAAGAAATGATAGATAAAAGTAGATGCTCTTTTGTGTCTTTGTTGGTTAGAGTGTGATAATGTATTTGGGGCTTTAATTAGCTATACAAGAAAAGCAGAATCTTTGAAGAAAAGTTTTTGATATTAACTTTTGCCATTCATTTCTTAACCAATCATACATCATTTATTAAGCACTGAAGATTCAAAGATGCATTGAGCATAGTCCCTGCCCTCCAGAGGCTCAGAAATGCTCTCTGACTTCAAATGGACCTTTCTTTAAAAGGTAAATCCTAATGAAGGTCAGAATGTGAAGCATTAAGTTTTTGCCTGAGCAAAAGAGTTGTATCTGAGACTGGCCTAGCAAAAGATTGGAATATTATGTTAATGTTCTGAGTGTTCTTTCTCATCTTATACAAAATTGCACTTCAGTGATTCCAAGGTTCAGTGGATTAGAGTAAAATCTTAAACCCAGGAAGATTAATTCAAATCCTGTATTAACCTATTTGATCATTTCACAGTATTAGTGGATAATTTGTAATTAGTGACAGGCATTTAGAGTTCACGAATAATCCTGTTTGGGTGATTGCTCCCTTGTTCTGACCTTCCATACTCTCTGTTGTTTCCAAGTGATGAATGGGCACTTTAGCTCTGCTTTGTTCAGGACATTCTGCTTTTTCTTCACCAAATACTGCAATATCTTTCCAGTTTATGTTAAGGATGCACATCCCCTTTCACCTCACCCACTCCCATCTTTTCTTTTGTCACAGAGTCCTTGCTAGATAAGTGTATCTTTGTTTCCCATGATTTTAGCTGTGGTATTTAAACCTGGATTAGGTTTCTGCTATGTTAGAATTTTGTTTTTCTGCATCACTAATCAAACAGTTTCTAATGACATCTCTTTTAATGTGAATTGAAGATTGAGGTATTAAGAATTTCAGCATGATAATGATCTGTCCCATAAAGACACTACAAGAAAGGAGAATACTTTTGGAAAGAGACTTGTGCATACATATCATTAAAAAGATAAAACACTGACAGACTAGTAATTATTCATAAAAGTACAACTTCCTAAGCTTTAAAATGTGAAAAGATTGGTGAATTTATTTGTTTCTCATTGTTAAGAATCCATTCTCTTATTCTACTAAGATCTAGTGATTCATGTTGGGAGAGTTTGATTTCTGTACTAACTTTTAAGATAGCTGTGATCTGTGAAGCACATTATGGTTTCTCTGTTCATCCCCTGAATCTGTAGGCCTTAGGCTGATACATGGGGAAAATCTGCTCATATCATCTCTGGGTTTTGTATCTAATTTTCTCTGGGTACCCACTTCTCATGTACTGTTCTCTTCCTGCTAAAACTTTCTCTTTTTTCACTGCTTGTATGTGAGGTTTTGCCACACCAACAACCAATTCTCTGATACTCCAGATCCCACCATAATTCTCCAGATACCATAATTCATTCTCATTATGATCCAGAGTTAGCACAAACTGGTTGAGTAAGAGGTCCATCCCACAAGACTGCCTGCACTTTAGATACAGTTACAAGTTCCAGTTTGTCACCTGTACTTCTGACCAACTGAGTATAAATGAGAGTTTATCCTGGCCCCTCCTCAGGTTCAATAATTTGCTATAACAGCTCAAACGACTCAGGGAAGCCCTTTATGGAAGAGATGAAAAGAGCAAGCTATGAGTGGGAGGGAAACAGAGCTTCCATGTCCTCTCTGGGCATGCTACCCTCCCAGTACCTCAATGTGTTCACCAAACCAGAAGCTTTCAAAACCCTATCACTTGGGGTTTATAGGGAGGTTTCATTATGTAGGCATGATTGATTAAATCATTGGCCCTTGCTGACTACTAAACCTCCAGTCCCTCTCCCTTCTCTAGAGGCTGGAGAGTAGGCTGAAAGTTCCAACCCTCAAAACATGCCTTCGTCTTTCTGGAGACCAGCCTTCATGGACCACTCATCTCATTAGCATATCAAAGACAAATACCACTCCAGAGATGCCAAGGATTTTAGGCGCTGTATGCCAAGAACATAGGGCAAAGACCAAATATGTATTTCTTATTGTTTCACAACCACCTTGCTGAGTTTTGCTTTTTTTGATGCTGTTTTTAGGCTCCAGTCTCTTCCAATGTCCTTGCAAATGTACCTTTTCTTTCTCCTATTTTTTAGGGCCAAATATAATAATACTTTGTCATATTATTTTGTTGATAAATCTATGTTGATGTGTTCAGTTGATGCATTTATATTGGGGAATTCCACTTTCAGGGAGAAATAGAGTTTCATTTTAAGGCAAGACATGCTAGGGACACCTGGGTGGCTCAGTGGTTTAGCGCCTGCCTTCTGCCCAGAGCGTGTTTCTGGGGTCCTGGGATTAAGTCCCACATTGAGCTCCCTGCATGAAGTCTGCTTCTCCCTCTGCCTGTGCCTCTACCTCTCTCTCTGTCTTTCTCTCTCTCATGAATAAATAAATAAAATCTTAAATTTTATTTATTTATTCACGAGAGATGCAAAGAGAGAGGCAGAGACACAGGCAGAGGGAAAAGCAGGCAGCATGCAAGGAGCCTGACGTGGGACTTGATCCTGGGTCTCCAGGATCAGGCCCTGGGCTGAAGGTTGTGCTAAACTGCTGAGCCACCCGGGGCTGCCCAATAAATAAAAAATATATATATATATTTTAAAAAGGCAAGACATTTTAGAGATAATATCTAAAGCTACAAGGGTGACTCTTGTGGTAGAAATTTGGGACACTGTTTTTTTTGACCTTGTGGCAAATACATTTTTTTTTTTTGGCAAATACATTTTAATCTGGAGACTATGCATTATGGTTCTTTTCAAATTATACTGCATAACTTCTTGTACTTTCACTTTATTGGACTTGCTTTACATTTTAGCTAATACTCTGGTTGGCCTCAGTAAAATGTTGATATATTGTAATGAAATACTGGTATCTCATGGGACCTCATGGCAAGACGTGCAAGCTAGTACTTGAAGGGATGAAGTAAAAAAGCAGTTAGGAACTCAGGCAACCACTTTCTCAGTCTCTCTCTCTAGGGCCACATGGTCTCTGTATTAGTTTCCTGTAAACAAATTACCACACAGTTAGTGGCTTAAATAATAAATTTATTCTCTTTAAGTTGTAGAGGCTCAGAAGTCTAAGATCAGTTGCACTGGGATCAAATCCAGGTATTGTCAGGGCCATGTTTTTCCTGAAGGCTGTAGGGGAGAATCTGTGTTCTTTGCCTTTTCCATCTTCTAGAACTACATTTCTGCACTCTTTAGTTCACATTCCCTTTCTTCTTCCATCTTCAAAGCAGCATAGCATCTTGCTTCTTTATCATATTGTCTTCTTCTTCTGTAACATCTCCCTGTGCCACTCTTTTATAAGAACACTTGTAATTACAGTTAGGGCTTACCTGGATTATCCCCATCTCAGGATCCTCAACTTGATCACATCTGCAAAGTACTTTTTGCTATATAAGGTAACATTCACTAGTTCTAGAGATTAGGACCTGGATATATTTGGGAGCTATTATTCAGTTTACCAGTCTCTCTGCTGCTCCTCTGTCTGCAGCTGATCATGCTACTTTTTCTGAAGACCAGCTTTCTCTGTTTGGCCTATTCATACCAAGCATGTCTAACCCACAAGGGCAGCCTTAGATTCTGGGTTCACAAGAGAATAGTTCAAGATGGTAAATAACAGAATTGAGTATCATTTCCAGATTCCTGTAAGAGGTAGTTTGAAGCTCTAACTTAGTCAGATGTCCATTCCTGGTCCAGCTTCCCATGGTCAGGTAGCAGATTCATGCAGAGCAAACATGGTTTCAGACTCTCAATCATATTGAGGAGGTACAGTTCTCAAAGAAGGATAAGTAGGGGACCTAAATTGAGGTTGTTAAATTAGCCATAAGTAGAGACAGAATAAATACATGTTCTTAAAAATCACAATTGGGGGCAGCGTGGATAGCTCAGCGGTTCAGCGCCACCTTCAGCCCAGGGCCTGATCCTGCAGACCTGGGATCGAGTCCCATGTCGGGCTCCCTGCGTGGAGCCTGCTTCTTCCTCTGCCTGTGTCTCTGCCTCTCTCTCTCTCATGAATAAATAAATAAAATCTTTAAAAAAAAAATCACAATTGGAATGTTTTAGTTGTATTGAGAAGGATAACTCTAACAAGAAATGATAGAAACTTGATGATTACTATCCCTTTGTCTCAAAACCAAATGAGAGTCAATCTTACAACTGGGGCCCTCAACATAGCATCATAAAAGGTAAACTCTTATATATGTGATAGAAGTAGAAGATGAAAGAAATGATAATCTGACTTTAGAGGAGGGGATAGGACACATAGGCTGAGAATCAGATAGTTGTGTTTTCTTGTACTTTCACTTTATTGGGCTTTGCTTTACATTTTAGCTAATACTCTGGTTGGCCTCAGTAAAATGTTGATATGTTGTAATGAAGTACTCGGATTTCATGGAACCTCATGGCAAGATGTGCAAGCTGGTACTTGAATAGACACAAAACTATGGCTGTTTAAATAGATTTTTCCATCATTCAGATAAATAGATTCTATGGGCCTTGGGATTGCAACCTGAGCAGTAGTTGCAATTCCAATTTATATCATGAACTTAAAGATACCCTCCTTTAACCTTAACCGCTCCCATTGTTTGTAGACCAGCTGCAGATTTGCCATGGGGATCCATTCAGTTTCTTCTCAGAGAGGACTGTCTGTTGCTCCAAAATCATGCTCACATTCTTTGAGGATGTTTCCTTTTGGACACACAGTTATATTTGCATAGTATCCTTACTTTGAACTTTGTTTCCCTAAAATAAACAGGTTTTTTCTGGGTCTTTCAGATTTCTTTCACTGTAGGATATAAAAAAATTCTATGCTTGTGAATGCTCTAGGCACTTTCTTTTATATCTGCTTGTCATGTATCATTCCTAATATGACAATTCCATACTGAAGACTAATTGACGATCCATTAATTGATGGCACTTGAGATAGAAGAAAATGACCATATTCAACAGTATATTGTTAGTCTAGAAACGAATTGCTAACACAGCTGCCTCACTGAATAGGCTCACATGATATGTCTGGTTGGAGCTAGATGCCAACAGATCAATAAGTACAGAGTTATTATAATAATTGAAAATCAGTATTAAAATTTAACAAATAGAAGCATGGTTTTGTAATTTTTTATTGAATTTTCAAGAATTCCAGTTATTAGTGTGGATTATTCTTTAAAAGATGGAATAGGATTTATACTAGTAAAATACACAATTCCTGGTTTTTGGTAGGGGTGCTAATTTTTCACAATTAGAATAAAATACCCATTTTCAAAATTATATTTCTTCTGAATATATTCTAAGTTAAAGTGATAGTTGCCTCTTCCCATGCCCCTAATATATTACTTAGCAAGTTCAGCAGATGTTAGCCTAGGTATATTGGATGTAAGAATGCTGATTATAGGATGTGGGGAAAAACAAGAATAAAGGGGTTATACTAGGAAACTAATGAAGACTGAAAGGTGGGCACTGCCAAAGCCTGGGCACCCATAAAGTACAGAAGATGTGGGTGCTGACCCATGAGTATATGCAGAATGCTAGTCTCTAAACCATCTGGCTTAATGCATTTATATGAGCAAATTAGAGCTGTAAATGTAGCCATGCAGGATTAATCACGCACTGTGCTGCTCTTTTCTAGCCTTAGTGCCAAATCACATTTCACATTCTTTGTACTCTGTATGATTTCTTTAGATTTATTACTTCTGTTTGGTATACCATCTTTTATACAGCATTACTGCTCTACAGTGAAATTATTTTTAGTATCTCTACCTGCAACACAGAGGAGGGAATCTCGAGGGGAAAGACGAAACAGAGAGCATCAAATCATCATTGTTTTTTTTTTTTCATTGCTCAAATGCTACTCAAAATTCTTTGTAAATTTACTGTTGCTTCTAGATTAATAATCTGTTGGCATTCTCAGTATAACCTTGTATTTTCTGCTATTTTTCTTTCTCTATCCCTTCCCCCCAGCTTTATTGAGATATAATTGACATAGAATATAGGGTAAGACACTTGTATGTTGCAAAATGATTACCACCATAGGGTTAGCAAATATCTCTGTCATGTCACATAAAAACCATCTTTCTTTCTTTCTTTCTTTCTTTCTTTCTTTCTTTCTTTCTTTCTTTCTTTCTTCCTTCCTTCCTTCCTTCCTTCCTTCCTTCCTTCCTTCCTTCCTTTCTTTCTTTCTTTCTTTCTTTCTTTCTTTCTTTCTTTCTTTCTTTCTTTCTGTAATACCATTTAAGATCTATTCTCTTAGCAACTTTCAAGTACACAATGCACTATTATTAACTGTAACCCCCGTGCTGTACATTAGATCTCAAGAACTTATTCCTAGAAGCTTATACTGTACATATGCCCAGTTGATATTCTTCATGCCAAGAATTGGGAGACGTTTGAATGAGAAAATGTAAATTGGCTTGTCTGAGGTCACAATTTAAGTCCTGGTGCTCAAAAACAGTGAAATGTGATAATCACTATGGCAGAAATTGCTCACTGTTCCCCAATATTCATTTCCCTTTCTTCTGTAGCAATAAACTCTGCAATTATTACCTAGACTTCTGGCCACCCAGAATAAAAGATACATTTCCCAACCTCACAGCTAAGGTGTGCTCATAAAACTAATTCTGGTCAGTGGGATATAATGAGAAGTGTCAAGGCAATTTCTAGGACATATCTTTGTAGGGAGGGAGGTGCTTTTCTTCTTGTGTTTCTCCTTCCTACTGGCTGAAAGGTGGATATGATGGCTTAAGTAGCTAGCTGGACTGTAGTTGAAAGCTGTGTGTTGAAGATGGGGGTAGGCAAGAGGGAATGGATACTTGATGGTAGTGGACGTATATCAGCCTTGGGCTTTTGATCTCTGGATTTTGTCTATATCAGACAAACTTCCCTCAAACTTCCCTCTTGGTAAAGATGCTGTTATTTTATCTAGTATCTGTGGCTAAATCTAACTCTGAATAAAATAATCATTTCAAGAGAAGACTTATTTTGTGCCCATGGTAAAGTTGGGCCATTGACTATTTCTAGAATTCAGATACATATTTTTAAAATATTTTTTAAAATATTTTTAAAAATGAAAATCTGGTTTCTGTTGTCTCATTATCTATGTCTGACCTATATATTTTACTACATGTAGAATTCATCTTAATTTTTGTGTTTCAGGAGGATAGATAAAATAGTTTTCTTCCAAATGAGAGAAACTACCTAAGTTAGTAACCAGAAAATGTAAATCCCTGATGTTTTATAGTTCTGCTGATTATATATGATTGCTGGACACAGAGGTGCAGAAATGCAATAAGAAACTGAAGTTTTGGGGGAGTCTATAAAATGAAAAGCATCTGGTGTGAAGTCTATAAAAGACCACAGTATCAGGTCAAGTTCTTTTGTGAGTTGAAATTTGGCTTAATATAAATAGCTTCCAAGTGGTATTGCTTCCTTCTGTTCTGGAAGAGGATATTAAAGCAGTGAAGAATGCTGTAGTTCAGTTCAGTGGATATAAAAATCCTGGGAGGGTCAACCTGGTAAGGATCATCCTTTCCAGGATTGAAAATGAAGTAATAATACGGGGAGATAGTAGAAAAAGTGGAGATATCATACAAGTCCTGAGACAGAGAGAGAGAGAGAAAGAGAGAGAGAGAGAGAGAGAGAGGATATTTCATTTAAAATTCTGCTCTAAAGAAGATACAAGTCTGAGACGTTTTTTCCTTCTGAAGTGAGCAAATGAAGACCAATAGAATCTTATCACATTCTAATTTAGTCTTTTTCATAGATAGGAAGGAAAAGGCTTTCCTAAAGAAAATTGAAAAGTAAGCATCATCAAGAGATTATAAAAGATGTGCATGTAATCAGGAAAATGAAGGTGCCGATATGGTAAATTAGCATCTGGCTTCCTCACCAATTCTATGGAGTACAAACATGACACGGTTTTTCTTTTTTCTGCAATCACTTCTTCCAACCATATTCTGCCAAATCCCTCTTTGTGGGCAGTTTCCAGATTCCATAACTTTCTTTGTGCTTTTGGGTATTAAAAAATTCATTCTGGCCCAATTTAAAACCCCAATACTACATACACTTTAAAATTCTTCCTTTCTCCTATCTCCAGAGCCAGTGGTCCAGGCTTCATCCAGAAAAAATTTTCCCCATCTCTTCTGGGTCTCCCAGGAGAAACCTAATACACAGGGTTTACCATGTATTAGATTAGATATTAGATTAGTTATTTCTGTCTCCTTAGAAGGAAGGAGATGGAAAGGGTTATATGTTTCCCTCACTTTATTGGTCACTTGTAGCTCACTCACTGTTGATTGTTGCAGTTTCTTTGGTCAACATTGGCAGGTATCCAAATGCTAGTTCTCTTATGGAAGCACGTGTATGGATATTTTGGAAGACCCTTTAGGAGCTTCTCCATTGCAACTTTATAGTATGAGAAACTAAGTTCCAGTTCTGTCTCTTCCAGCCTCTCAGTATCCACCTCTAGTGGTATACTCAAGCTCCTGCTGCTAGAATCTTCTCACCCCTAGGTAGTCCTCTGGGGTAGGATACCAGCAAGATGTCCCAAGTGATCTTCTGTGGTATCTAAATTTTGGAAATTCTTGCATCTTTGCCATGCCAATGATGGGAGTATAAGCTATTCCATAGTTGCCCCCTTTCTGCTAGTTCTCTCAAATTATCAGACCCAATCAATTATTCATTGCCTAAGCCAGTAGTTCTTAAAATGTGGCACCTAGACCAGCAGTGTTAGCATCACCTGGAAATTTGTTAGTTGTGTGAGTTCTTGGGCCTGATGGGGCTCACTAATCTGTGTTCTAAAATGCCCAAACAAACAAACAAAATGCCCAAACAGCTGATCTAACTGAATATCCAAATGAGGACTGAGATGCTGGCTTCTCTTACCACAGGTACTCTCAATCTTTATGATTAATTTTCCCTAGAAGCCCCTAGCCCCACTTTGACTAGGTTTAGGGAATGCCATATGATTCCCCAAGTAACTTCTTGGAATTTGTAATGTTGTTGTTGAGACTGGAAAGGTGGGGGTGGGGAAAGCAGTAGCATGAGGGGTATTATTTGGGAGTATTAGCTTATGGTATATTATGCTGGGGTCACAATGCCCAGATCTCAGTGGCTTACAAGTACAAAAGTTTAGTTCTTAATCACATTGCATATTCTATATTGGGTACAGGTCAATTGTAGGCCTGTTGCACAACATTTTTCTTCTAGGACCCAGACTAGGCTCAGCTCCTATCTGAGACATGCCAATCTCACAGCAGAGGAAAAAGAGATGTTTTAGAACCCTGTGATAGATCTTAAAATTCTGTTTAGATGTGGCATATGCCACTTCTACTCCCATTCTGTCAGCAAAAGCTAGTCATATGGTCACACTAACATCACTAGAGCAGGAATTTTACTCATCTCAAAGGGAGGGATTTTAGAAGTGAGGATGATCTGGCTGTGATATCTGTCACCCCATTGATTGGCCAGGGTTGATTCTGCTGATCTGGTTAGCTAGGCATTGTCCCCTTCCTCCCTCACTGCTTTGTGTGCATCCCTCCCAAAGCTGCAAGCTCAGTTGAAGAGGATGACCTTCCCCCATAGAGGAGGACCCTTCTTCAGTCAAGGTATACGAGTAGCTGCATTCCCTTGCTAGAACTTCCAAATGAGCTTTCAAAGGGAGGGATTCTTTTTGGATGGGCCAAGCAGAGAAGAGCAGTATTTTGAACAAATAATACAACCTATTATAGTTGCTTAATAAATTGTAACTATTATTGTTAAAATATAATTCCTACTTGCAAATGATAACAGGAGAGGAAATACTAATAAATATGCAACAGTCAGAGAACAACTAATGCCAAACGATATACACTAAGTACAGTTATAACATGGTTTAGTGATGGGTTTGGGGTAGCAGGACATGAGAAGGAAGAGGGTTCCAGAATGGGGCAACAGATTAAGCCATGATCAGGATGAGGGTATACGTAACTGATAGAAAGGCCAGAGAAGAAACCACTCTTTATGGACTAGGGTAACCTGATTTATACTCAGGGAGGATAGGGTTGGCAAGAGAGAGTAGGCCCAAATTATAGAGGACCTTAAAAAATAAGGAAAAAATTGGATTTGATATTGTTGGTAGCAGGGTGTTTTAAAGATAGACGCAATAGAACCATATTGTCCAATGGAAAGGGAGAGCTAGACTGAGAATTTAGGATGCTATTTCTCACATTCATTAGCCATTTATTTTTGGACAAGTCAGTGATCATTCATTCAACAAAGTAAGCTATTAAATATTACTGCTTACTAGGCACCATTCCAAGTACTGGAGGTATAAAGATGAAATGATAGCCTGCTTTTAATAAAGTTTTAGGCAGTTGGAAGATAACTATAGAAAATGCAATAATGACTGTGGGCTAGGAGGTCACAATGAGGAACAAGCACAAAGTGTGCCAGATGTTTCTTAAGAGGCAGTACATAGGTAATCAGATCCTACCAATGGGTTAAGTTACTGTATTTTGAATATAATGGAGCCATTTACAATTAGAGGAGGTAGCTCCTGAGATGTCCTAGATATTCCTTTGGGTGGAAAAGCAAGTTGCAAATCAGTATATAAAGTATTCTCTTATGTGAGTTTGAAAAAATGTTTGCATATGCATAGACGAGTTCAGCGGCAATAGGAAGGATGAACTTAAAATTTTACTTTATACACTTCTGTTTGTGTTTTTACCACAATATATATATTTTCAAAGATTTTATTTTATTTATTCATGAGAGACACACAGAGAGAGGCAAAAATATAAGGCAGAGGGAGAGTCAGGCTCCAACAGGGAGCCTGATGGGGGACTCGATCCCAGGACCCCGGGATCATGCCCCAAGCCAAAGGCAGATGCTCAACCGCTGAGCTACCCAGATGTCCCCACAATATATTTTTAACTTTTAAATTAAAATTAGTTAAATAAAAAAAGTATCTCTCTATAATCAACCTTTACCTTACCCATGACTTTATCTCCAGACTTAAATATCCTAATACTAATGCCTTCATGTTAATATACTTTAACTCTGACCTGGCTTCTTTCATTTATTCTTTCATCCTAATAAAAGGAGTCTGCTTTACAGATTCACCAAATAGTTATTTTCTTCCTATAGGTTCTGAGGTTCACTTCTATTATTTGTTTTGTTTTATTTTTAATTTTGATAAAATGTACATGTCATAACATTTGGCATCTTAAGCATTTTAAAATGTATATTTGTTCATATTGAGCCCTTTTTCTAAATGAACATGTTCCTCTACCTCCTAATTCCACCTCCTCAGGACAAGCAACATTCCTAAAAGGACAGTCTTGAAACTGATAGTTACTGCCACACCTGGAGTATTTGAGAATAGAGGACAATCTAGACAAGGAGACACATACCAAAGATCAGAGCCAGATCGTAGGTCAGGTGTCAAGGTCTTCTTGAGGGCAAGAACCAGGCATTGGTTCAGATTTCTGGGTATTCAAAGACAGAGAAGAAAAAGCTTGGATAAGGAGTGGGGCACCAAGGAGTCAGGCCTCAGCATTGGAGACTTAGAACAAAGGCAAGATAATTGCAATAATATGAAGCAGTAGCAGTAACAAGAAAGAAGAGAGACTGCTAATATATGTTTTCTGCAAAAAAGCTGGATCTGCTCTTAGATTTTGGGTGGGCTTGACCTGGAAGAGGGAAGCAGGTGGCACTTTGACCCTGTTTTGAGAGAAAGGTGAGAACAAGGCAGTTTCTGTCAAGTTCTATTCACTTTCTTTAGGCTTTCTATAGGAAAAAAAAAAAAAAGGTATCTTGGAGTAGGAATATAAAACTCCAAATGAAACTATTTACCACTACCACCCCTGCAGCTAGGAGATCTTTTGGGCTTTGGATGTTGTGTTCAATATCGTTTACTGGGATGCATGAGACATTAATGATCTGATAAAACCAGAGTATGCTGTTATTATTCTGGTAAATATTTTAATACTACCTTTTAGAAACTGACTTTAAAAAAAGATTAAGCCTCTTATTTAGGAACATATCTTTTGATGTTTCTGTCTTTACCAAATCCTGGTTTGTATTAGAACTTATATTTCAGGGGAGATTATCAAGAAAGTTATTGAAAACCAGGCTTAGATACATCTGGAATTTTTCAAACTGTCTCAGCCATTTAAGAGTGGTTTTTAAATATAAATTTGAAATGAAGTCCATACTACCTTCAAGCTAAACTCTACTTTTATAGGTTTTGTATTTCTGTTTGGATTTGTTGCCTTATTTATTTTTGTATCTCTAGAATCCTTAGACACTGCTTTCTTATTCATTTAAATGTACTTTATTATTATTTTTAATTGTATTCTAACTTTTTTGCGGTAAAATGTTGAAACAAATTTTTATATAAAATGAAGACAAAAATATTTATGCAAACATACTTTACACCAAGAAATTGACTAAGTCCAAGTAAGTTGACTAAGATATTAGAAAAAATGAGTTCAATAAAATAAGTAATATTCCACTTAGTATTCCATCTAGGTTAGAAAATTTAGTGGAAAGAGACACCTGGGGGGCTCAGCAGGTGAGCATCTGCCTTCAGCTTAGGGCGTGATCTCAGAGTTCTGGGATCGAGTCCCACATCAGGCTCGCTGCATGGAGCCTGCTTCTCCCTCTTATATCACTGCCTCTCTGTGTGTGTGTGTCTCTAATTAATTAATTAATTAATTAATCCTTTAAAAATTAAAAAAATTAAAAAATTTAGTGGAAAAAAAGAGGCACAATGATCAGAGCAAATATTTAAGAATAATATAAATAAGATCTATGTGTGATTTTATGTAACAGAAACAGTAAAAATATCAACTAAATTTTTCCTGAAATTTGACATGTTTAATTTGAAATTTGTATGGAAGAATGAATAGGTTAGAATATCAAAGATTATTTTGATTATTTTGAAAAAATAAAGCTAATAAAAGGGGATTAATCTTACATTATAATAAAGCATACTTTAAAAAAAGCAGTAATGAAAACAGTATGATACTATTTGATTAGATTATTTTAACAATTTAAAACTCATCTACCTAAGAGTAACTATAAGAAGCTAGAAATTTCTATGGATAGCCTGAGTTTGGATTTTCAGAGATACAGATTGTGATTTATTTATCATTAAGGTAAGACTGATTCAGGAAGCAGAGGTATTTTTCTGTTGTTTTGTTTTTAGGTTTCTTTTAAAGTTGGAACTGATTTTGACATTTAGAATAGTCCCTGTGTTTTAGGATTGGAATTTTAAAATTTTGTCTTTGAAGTGGTAGTGTTAAAATTGGTGAGGATTATAAGAAACAACCTTTCCATCTGCTTTTTTTGTGGAGTTGAGGAGAGATTTGTGCAAAGGTTTTTGTAAGAGTTTATAGTGTTGGATGAGATATCTTAGGCTAGTGTATGTGGTTATAAAGACAAGGATTAGTTTCAACTTTGTTTAACCTTATTAGCTTTTTTCTGTTTCATTGGTTCTAATGTGTCTAAAGAAGACACCATATACAGCCATGGTGTTCCTGGTAGAATGCTATGAAATAGGACATCTTTTCTTATATCTTTCAAATGCATATAGAAAATAATTAGAAAATGATTTTGTGGTATATACTTATAATAAATTTATATCATTAGCACATGTCCATGAATAAAGTAGCTGTTCAACTAAGAATGTTAACTTGTTTTTTCAAGTTTTCATGCTAACATTCGTTTGCTAATTGTTTATTTTTATTGTCTGGTGCTAGAAGACAAATGGTAGCTCATGCCAAAGACTTAAAAAATTTGTGACAGCAAAGTTTTAAGGATAGAGAATTATATATTAACTTCTTTGTGAATTGGAGAAAGCTGACCATATTTTTTAAATAATAGCTTTATTGCAATATAATTCACTACTATAAAATTCACCCTTTTCAAAAAATGTACAACTCAGCAATTTTTTTCATATATTCACAAAATCATGCAGTCACTATCTAATACCAGAACAATTTCATCTTGCCTAAAAGAAACCCTGTACCCATTAGCAGCCACTCCTCATTCCCCCCACCCCTCAGACTAATCTACTTTCTATCTCTATAGATTTTCCTGTTCTGGATATTTCACATAAATGTAATCATACAATCAAATGTAATCATACAAATGTGGTCACTCTCATTTTTAGCAGCAGAACATCTGAATCCAAAAACATCAGCAATCTTACCAAAGCATATTTGAACAAAACTTCAGTTTTATTTCTAGACTGGATTTCACATCCCAGAAAGTGAGGTGACTCACGAAAGTGTCCATTCGATGGTGAATTCATCAACCTAATGAGGGGAACATTTGAAGAGATGCTCTTTTGTTTAGAATTATTGGTGTTAGAGGTAGAGGGAAGAATGCTTAGAAATGTGAATACAACAACCCTTTATGATAGCAAATGAAAAAATAAAATAATTAAAAATATTTGTACATTTAGTTAAATCTTTAACCCTATTTTGATAGTTTTTTGTTATTCAATTTTTTGCCATTTACAGTATATAACAAACCCCAGCTGCTAACATGGGAGGTTCTTTTTTGCATTGTGCTCTATATGCAAACGACTGCTAGTGATTGTGCTGATGGTGTAATTGATAAGAGTTTTTTATAGGGATTGGATCTTCTGAATCTCTTACCATTGCAGGTCAGTTAAGTAGTTGTTTTACATGTATATTAAGAAAAACAGAAAATTCTTTAGGACCTTAATTCCTGTTACTTAATTTGGTAATCAGAGTGTCTACCGTCTGACCCATTTGTATACTTTTGAAATAAGAAAAAGCCCTCTCATGTTTTTATATGGACGGCCAGATAGACAGCACTTTTAAAAATTAGCATATGAATGTTTTGACTACCTCACTTAAGACAGCCTGTCAGTTTGGCAGCTCTGAGCCTGTTATTTCTGTGTCTTCTCTTTTTTCATTTTCGTGTTTTGACAAATGAGATTGTACATTTGACAACTGATTTGTACTTCATCTAAGGATTTCAAAGTGTTTTTTAATTTATTTATTAAACTACCTAAAGATTATTTTATCCATTCATTTTTAGGTAATGTGAGATTTTTCTAAAATAAATGAAAATAGAGAGTGATAGTACTGGAATTCCTTCAGTGATAAAATAGGGTGCTAAAATGATATTTCAGAATAATTGTTTTCTAAAGCTTGTATTTCTTTTAATTGAGCATCTTTAGACTTAGATTAGCTGTAGTCCTGACTTAAAGGAAATGGCACCTTTTTGAATCTGAAGTCCTTTTGGAACTGAGGGGTTTTACAAGTATCCCTTGATATATGAATAAATTGAGTCTGAAGTCCTTTTGGAACTGAGGGGTTTTACAAGTATCCTTTGATATATGAATAAATTCCATGCTGAAAATTTTACTGCAAAGGAAATTCTGTGTTTTATCTTACCATGTAACTGACATTAAATTGATTCATTCAACAGTCATTTAATGAGGACCTAGTATGTGCTGGGAACTGTTCTAAGTATTGGACTTGCAGTGGTGAACAAAATGGATACCACTCCATAGGCCTTATAATCTGTTGGGTGACACACAGATCAAATGGATAAATAATACAATTTCAAATTATAATATGTGGGTTGAAGATAACAAAGTAATAGGTGAAATGGTGAATGTGGAGAGGGAAGTTAATTTTGGTGTGATCTTTTTGAGGACTTGCTATTTGAAAAGAAAATTGAATTTTTAAGATTTATTTATTCATGAGAGGCACAGAGAGAGGCCGAGACACAGGCAGAGGGAGAAGCAGGCTCCATGCAGGGAGCCCGATGTAGGACTCGATCCCAGGACCCCAGGATCATACCCTGAGCAGAAGGTAGATGCTCAACTTCTGAGCCACCCTGGTGTCCCAAGAGAATTGAATATTAAGAAGGAAATACCTATTCTGGAGGAAGATAATTTCAGACAGATGTAACGGCAACCACCAAGGTGATGAAAGAAACATTAGAATGCAGGTTTGGCTGCAGCACAGTGAAAGGAAAGTATGATAAGAAATGAGGGTGAAAGGTAGAAGCTAGATCATGTAGGACCTTGTAGGCCATGGTAAAGGCTTTGTATTTTATTCTTTGTGCAAAGGGAGGCCTTAAATGTTTTTTATTTTATTTTAATTAAATTAAATTAATTTATTTTAAGTAGGCTCCATACCACCAACCCCCTTAAGTGTGTTTTAAACAGGGGAAATGCATAATCTGGTGTACATTGTAGAAAGATCATTCTGGGGGCATTTGGGTGGCTCAGTCAGTTAAGTGCCTGCTTTCAGCTCAGGTCATGATCCCAGAGTACTGGGATTGAGCCCCACATAAGGCTCCCCGCATAGAAGGGAGTCTGCTTCAGGATTCTTTCTCCCTCTGCTCCTTCCCTACCTCCTCAAATAAATAAATTAATTAATTTTAAAAAAAAGGACTTAGCTAATGGGGAAATTCCCCTCAATCAGGATGGGATTAGATATCAGGCAGTTCAACAGACACCATAAAAAAGTGTCAGTTTTGTGAATGTAATCTATTTGGTTGTTTATAAATTCATAATTATAGTTAAACAACAAGTCATTAGAGGGCCTCTAAATGGACCTCAAGAATAATATTTCTACTGACATTTTTTTTCCCTCAAGCCTATTTCCTGTCCTAGGATTAAAATGAGATTCATTTCTCTATTATATATATATATATATATATTTTTTTTTAGGATTTTATTTATTTATTCATGACGGAGAGAGAGAGAGAGAGAGAGAGAGAGAGAGAGAGAGAGAGAGAGGCAGAGGGAGAAGCAGGCTCCGTGCAAGGAGCCTGACGTGGGACTCAATCCCGGGTCTCCAGGATCCCACCCCGGGCTGAAGGCGGCGCTAAACCGCTGGGCCACCAGGGCTGCACATTTCTCTATTTTTTTTTAAATCATAGCCAGAGAAATATAGCCTCTTTTGGTTAAAACACACAAGTAAATATATTTCACATATATTTCACATATATTTCACATATATTTCACATATATTTCACATATATTTCACATATATTTCACATATCTTTTTAAAGAAAGACTAATATATTAAAACACTCACATACACACAATTACTACCCTTATAACTTTGCTGTCACAAATTTTTTAAGTCTTTGGCATGAGCTACTATTTGTCTTCTAGCATCACACTCAGGATTTCTTTAGGAAGGTTAATAAATCTAAAGGAGCATATTCTGGCCCAAATACCTGACCACTGAATCTACTTCAGATAAATACTATAAACTTTAGCTGAAGATAACATATGCTGAAATTTCTCCCAGATTGATAAATTATACAACAGCAAGTAATAAGATTATAGCCCCAAATAATGTAATTCATTCATCATATTTATATGAGAAAATTTGTAACACATAGTATTCTTATGATAGAAGCTTAATTGCTTGCTAAAGAGATAGCAGGGCATTTCCAGGTTAGCACCAGTGTCCTTTAGTATCATTGGAAAATGAATGCTGGGCTTTTTTATTGGGTGCTAGATTTCATTGTCTTCCTTCAAAGAGTGTTGAACTCTGTCGTGGCAGATAAACTACTTGTAGATTAAATATGCTTCTTTTAAGGTTTGCTTTTAAGCTTTGTTAAGGTGAATTTTAGGGTATACAGTTGATCCTTGAACAGGGCAGAGATTGGGGTGTTTACTCCTCCTTTTGTACAGTTGAAAATCCACATATAACTTTTGACTCCCGAAAAACCTATCTACGAATAGCCTAATTGACCAGAAGCAATACTGATAGCATAAACAGTTGATTAACATCTATTTTGTATGTTATATGTATTATATACTGTATTCTTATAATTAAGCTAGAGAAAAGGAAATGTTAGGAAAATCATAAGAGAAAGTAAGTTTACAGTTTTATATTTATTGAAAAAAAAATCTGGGTATAAGGGAACCCATGCAGTTTGGATCTGTACAGATCAAAGGTCAACTGTACTTTAGGCTAATTTACCCTTTCTGTGAAGACATGACTTTTCTGAGATCTTTACTGAATGTCCTGGGTATTCCTTCCACTCTGGCTGGTTGGAACTTAAACATCTTGCAGCCCATAAGCTCTGGCAGTTGTTCAGCTTATGGCTTCCCTTTGCTTTACCTTGTGGTGTTTTACCCTACACTGGGCCACTTTGTACTCAGGTAAAACTCAAGGAGACCCTTGTGTTGATTTCTGGAACACTTTGTCTGTGTAGCCCCCCTTGAAGTTCAGCTTCTCCATTTTCCTACCCTGAATGTTCCAGGTATTTTGTTCTCTGATTCTGATCTCCCCAACGCAGTAAGACCATTGTGTTCTTCTTGGGATTCCTTTCCCTTGTGGTCCAGAAAGTGCCTCTAGGCAGAAAGCCAGGGTGATCTGATCATAGAGCTCACCTCCTGTGTTTTGATTCTCTCTAGGTTCATAGTACCGTGCTGACTGCTGTATGAAACAGTATAAAAACAGTATTTTTCCTATATTTTATCCAATATTCTACTTAATGTCAAGAGAGTAAACCTGGTCCCAGTCGCTCTGTAATGAACAGAAGCATAAGGCCTGTTAGGAAAATGAGTATACCACTGAAACACATGAGTATCAGTTCTAGCAGTTTGTTGGCCTTAAAATAAAACCAGGACAAAATCCATGGTATGATGAAGAAAGGAAAAAATTAGGTTAGTGTAGTAAAACAACAACAATATTAAGCATATAGCATTAGGTACAGGATGTATTATGTGTGTATAATTATATATACTAAATATATATAATTTAATCCTTGCAACAACCATGTTTAGGTAAGGGCTTTTATCTTCATTTACAGAATTGGAGATTAAGGTACAGAAAAAGAGTAATCAAAGTCCTATAGCTAATATATAATGGATCAGGCAGTATTAGCCAAATAAAAATTACTGCCTCAGAAATTCCACCTTTCTCAACTGGCAGTGAATTGTGTTGTGTTTAGGAGTATAGCATTGCTCCAGATTTCATTCTGTCTCTCATATTCTTGCCCCAAACTCCATCCTTCAGGGGATCTTTTTTTTTCCTTCACCGAAAGCTTTTTAATACCATCATTATGTGAATGAGCCCCAAATCTAAAGCTATAGTTACAGATACATATCCTTAATTCCAGACCATACATATACCTACCTACTCCACATTACTGTGTATCTCTCATCACTACCTCATACTTTGTCTCAAACTGAATTTACTATCTACTTGTTCTTTCTGTGATCCATACCTCAGTGGGGTGTCTCTTCTTAAAAAATGATGAAACATTTTGAGATCCTACCCTCTCTGTCCTTTTCATGTAACAGGTTCTTAGAATCGGTTTTACTTGTGAAATGTCTCTTAAGAAGACCCTTTTTCTGTTTCTGCTGCCCCAATCCAAGGCCTCTTCTCTTATTGAGCTAATGCAACAGAACTTATTTGGCCTTCCTGTCTTTATTGTTTTCCTATTCTATCACTCACAGTACTTCCAGAATTAGCATAAAAATCAGATGGATTTGCCAACACCTTGATTAAAACCCTGTGCCTCTCATCATTATATTCTAAGGCAGAATTTAAGAACAAGACTTTAGAATCTGAGTTAAATTTCCTTTTGATGACTTTCTTTCTTTCTTTCTTTTTTTTTTTTTTTATTTTATGATAGTCACAGAGAGAGGCAGAGACACAGGCAGAGGGAGAAGCAGGCTCCATGCACCGGGAGCCCGATATGGGATTCGATCCCGGGTCTCCAGGACCGCGCCCTGGGCCAAAGGCAGGCGCCAAACCGCTGCGCCACCCAGGGATCCCTTTTGATGACTTTCTATCCATGAGAGTTTGAAAATTTACTTAACCCTTTCATTTCCTTCTCTATAAAATGGGTGTGATAATAGTTTCTCCTCATGAAGGTGTTAGGAAGAATCAACAAAATAGAATATATAAAATACTTCACACGTACTCAATAAATGATAGTTTTAATTGTAAAGATAATATCGCTTACGGCCTTCTAACCTTAACTCCACCATACCTTGCCCTACATTAAAGGTCTCAGATCTATTGGATGACTTACTGACGTGGCCCACATTTTCATACTTCTGTGTTTTGGCTCATGCTTTGTTTCTTCCATCTGAAATACTTGTCCCCAAACCGCTTCTTTGATTGTTGCAAGGATACTGTCCACCTCTCCTGTAAAACCTTTCTCATTTACCACAGTCAGAATTAATTGTGCATTAGGTCTTCCATAGTCTCTCTCTCCTTTTTTTAAAAAAGATTTTATTAATTCATGAGAGACACCAAGAGAGGCAGAGACACAGGCAGAGGGAGAAGCAGGCTCCCTGCGGAGAGCCCGATGCAAGACTCCATCTTGAGACCCCAGGATCATGACCTGAGCCGAAGGCAGATGCTCAACCATTTGGCCACCCTGGTGTTCCAGGTCTTCCATAGTCTTAATGAGAGAATATACCATTAGTTACTCCATTCTTTTAGCACTTTGCTTGTGCTAAGCGCTTGGGCTCTGAAAAGTCAGACAAATAGCAAGACCAGTAAGTGTTAGTTAGTTGCTATTGTTATTGTTATTTTTGTTAGTTGTCTACCTATCTTCTCCTACCTCCACCAGACTGCTGTCTCTTCAAGGGCAAAAATCATTTGATGCTTTTTTGTCTCTCTCTATGCTATACAGTCCCTTGTATATAGGAGTTTGTGAGTCAATGTGTGTTAGATTTAAAGGATTGGGATTTTTTTCTCTGATACTGCTTGATAGTGGAAGGAAGTGAGGTGGTAAGGTTAGGGGGGGAATCCTTTCTGGATGTTGTGGAACAGTTTCCCTTCTGAGGAAGAGGACCATGATCCTGCATCAGCTTGGCTGTTGTGGCAGAGTTCATACTGTCCTAAGCTATTTTAGTTTTCTTTCTTTAGCGAAGTAAGGCCCTTATATTCTGAAAGCAACCAATTGTGTGAAATATCACGACTGAGGCAAATTTTTTAAATCTCAAATGTACTTCTACTTTTGTCCCTTTACTTTCCTAACACCTCTTTAGATATTTGATACTTGAAAATAATTTGGCCTTTAGGAAAATTAATATGTTTTCCAAATACTGTTTCACATTGAGTTGAATATTCTTATAAACCCAATAAATGTAAGTAAGTATGAGGCTAGCTTTTTCGGGCATTTACCCTGTGATCAAAGACAGACATATTCCTTAGGAAGTCTTAAGAAAATTTACAATGAAGAAAGGTATGTTTTCTTCATTCATTTCCTCTTTCTTGCTATTGTTCAAATTTGAATAGTCAAGTAGTTATTGAGGAAAATACTATTTTAATAAACTGTTTTTACAATATCTGCTTTTAGAGAAGTGATTTGTGAAGTGCTATGTTTAGAAATAAACCAGTTGTAAAAATGCCTTTTAGTAGCTGTGGATCTGAGAAATGGTGTTCTTGCTGTTTGATACTGGATCTTTGAAACAATAAGCTAAATTATGTTATTTTGAACTGTGTTAGCTTGATAATTTTATATAAATAATTACTAATGGAGAAAGTATATTGGTAGAATGGTAATTCTGTAAATATTTCAAAATAATTACCAATTCAATTTAGAGTAAGCAAAATAAAGACATAGTATTGGTATGTAAGAGCATTTAGGTAATGGTCTTCTATCAAGTGGTACCTGTTGAATGAAACCTCAACTACTCATCAGACAGCAGGGGAAGAAATGCCATACAAATAAGTGATCCAAAGGAAATATACTTAAATGATTGAAAATGAGTTTAAAATCTTGGATCCCGGGCAGCCCGGGTGGCTCAGCGGTTTAGCATCGCCGTCAGCCTGGGGTGTGATCCTGGGGACCTGGGATCGAGTCCCACATCAGGCTCCCTGCATGGAGCCTGCTTCTCCCTCTGCCTGTGTCTCTGCCTCTCTCTGTGTGTCTCTCATGAATAAATAAATAAAATCTTAAAAAAAAAAAATCTTGGATCCCTTTGAAGTTTTAGATCGAATCTATCTTTCCATAGAAACATATTCTCTGTCTTCTTTCCTGATACAATCCACTGTTCTCAGACCCCTTTCCCCCAGATTAAAGAACTTTTATTAAGTCTAACAAAGTCTGAGTGTGGGAGATTACTCTTAGTCCACAGACCATGTGTGGTGGTATGTATATGGATTCACAGATGCCTTCAGAAGACCACCCCCCAGATTAGGAACCAGGTAGGTCCCTTAATTTACATTTGGAAAAGTGAGGCCTTGACTGGTTTAAGTCAGCAGTCACAAATTATGGCGTGCAGATGGAATTTAGACCTACAGGCATGTTTTGTTTGGCCTGTTAGGATGCTTTTAAATTTTCAAGCAAATAGTTAAAAATCAGGAAATTTTTAGCTTCTCATGAAAATTTAGAGTTTCTGGCACTGTTATACTGATGTTCCTGTATAACATCAATTGAGAAAAATTATGTCTCAGCTACCTCTTTTACATTATTCATGTATCTTCAGGTTTACAATACTCACAATTCCCTTTTGTCTTATCCCTGACTGTATTTCATTTACTCATGTCATGTGCCTTGCTCTTATGAAAATTTTTGTTCTATTAGTAAATCAGAGGCAGAGTAGAAAATAGAAACTTTTCTCTTGACCCCAAAGCAATTGTAGGTTTCTGCTTTCATCACTCAGGCATTGATTTATAAGCCTTTGGTTCTAGCCCTCCCATTGCCATTGACTTGCTGTGTGGTATCGAACAAATTACTTAACCCCTCAGAAATTTAGTTTTGATATCTGTCAAATAGTTATAGTAAGCGTTTTATCTTTTTAATTTTAAATAAAAAAATATTCATTCATTCATTCATTCATTCATGAAAGACACAGAAGGAGAGAGGCAGAAACACAGGTAGAGGGAGAAGCAGACTCTCTGTAGGGAGCCTATTGTAGGACTTGAACCCAGGACCCCGGGATCACCACCCGAGCCAAAGGCAGACTCAACCACTCAACCACTGAGCCACCAAAGCGTCCCTCATAGTAAGCATTTTAATAGTTTATGTAGTTTAAAAAAATCTAAAGGTTTATATAAAAAACAGCCTTATAATATTTATATTATAGGGTTTATATTTTGTTACATATTAGATTGCTTAAAAATGCTGGTTCACCCAAAAAATAAAAAATTTAGGTATTTACACGATCCAAATTATGGAAGTAGTCCCAGTGTCCCTGGATAGATGAATGGATAAAGAAGATGTGGTGTATGGTGTGTGTGTGTGTGTGTGTGTGTGTGTGTGTGTGTATACACACATAAATAATAGAATATTAGTAGTAGAGTATTACTCAGCCATCAGAAAGTAGTAAATTATTACTCAGCCATAAAAAAGAATGAAATCTTGCCATTTGCAATGACATGGATGGAGCTAGAGAGTATAATGCTAAGCAAAATAAGTCAGTCAGAGAAAGACAAGTACCATATGATTTCACTCATATGTGGAATTTAAGAAACAAATGAGCAAAGGACAAAGAGAGAAGCTAAGAAACTGCCTTTTTTAAAATTAAAATTTTATTTATTTACTCAGAGACAGAGAGAGACAGAAAGAGAGAGAGGCAGAGACACAGGCAGAGGGAGAAGTAGGCTCCATGCAGGGAGCCCTACCTGGGACTAGATGCCCGGTCTCCAGGATCACACCCTGGACTGAAGGCAGCGCTAAACCACTGAGCCACCCAGGCTGCCCTCAGAAACTGACTTTTTTTTTTTTTTTAAGATTTTATTTATGTATTCATAGAGACACACACACACACAGAGGCAGAGACACAGGCAGAGGGAGAAGCAGGCTCCATACAGAGAGCCCGACGTGGGACTCGATACAGGGTCTCCAGGATCACACCCTGGGCTGCAGGCAGTGCTAAACCGCTGTGCCACTGGGGCTGCCCAGAAACTGACTCTTAACTATAGAGAACAAACCTATAGTTACCAGAGGGGAGGTGGGTGGGGGAGTGGGTGAAATCTCTGATGGGAATTAAGGAGTGCACTTGTCTTTGATGAACACTATGAGAGATATGGAAGTGCTGAATCACTATATTGTCCACCTGAAATTAATACAACATGTTAACTATATTGGAATTAAAATGTATGTTAGCTATACTGAAATTAAAATTAAAAAATGGAACTGGGTGACTGGGGAATTAGTAGTAGTGTCCAGTAAACAATTTAAATATATGTATTAAAAATGTAAAAATAAAGAAAAATGCTGCTTCATTTGTGCTCTTTGCCTACTGTGATACCTTCAGTGACCTGCATTCTATAGGATATAGTCCAAATTTCTCTGATTTACAATGTTCCGTACCATTTGGTTCCAACATACCTTACCAAAGTATCTTTTACTTTGTATGGAATGGAATGGACTTTGACTCATTCACCATTCATTCCCTCACCCCCACTCTGCCCCATTCATTCTTTTCCCCCCAGAATATCAAGCACGTCTGCTGTACCAGGCACTGTTTGGGGCACAGGGGTTTACAAAGCTGAACAAGACAAATCTCTGTCTCTAACATTCTCACACTGAAACCTCATATTTTAGGGAGGTAAAATAAATGTCTCTTGAATACATCTTGTATATGCTTGTATCTTTTGTTCACACTATTCTCCATTTTCTCTTTCTTTCATTGTTTTATTCAACAAATATTTAATGATTGCTTATTGTGTCAGGTATTTTTCACAGAGTGTTGGTATTATAACAGAGCGAAGTCCCTGCTCCCTTGGAATTATGTTCTTGTGAGAGGAATAAGACATTAAATAAACAAACGAAATATATGTCATAAGGGCTATCAAGTAAAATGTAGCAGAGTAAGGAAGATGGAACATTAAAGTGTGTGGGTCATGGTGCTATTATTTTAGAAGGAATGGTGAGAGACAGCCTTTCTAATATGATATTTGAAAAAAGTTCTGAAGGAGCTAAGGGAGAGAGCCAAGAGGCTATCTGGAGGAAAAGCGATTTAGATAGGGAGTACAACTAATATATGCTTGATATATATGTTCAAGGGACAGTGAGGTGGCCAGCAGGGTAAGAGTAGGGTAGGAGCTGAGAAAGGGAGCAGGAAGGGGTTAAGAGATGAGGTCTGATAGGTAGAAGGGTCTGGATCCTGAAAGTCATTCCTGACTGTGGTAAGCAACTTGGCTTTTGGCTCTACAGTGAGTTGTATCTTCTCTGAATTGTAACCACACTCTCCTTTGAGAAACCTTCCTTGATTAGCCTGTTTACAATGATTTCTCCTTCTAACTTCTAGAACACCAACTGACTATATAACTCCTTTGTTACTTAACTAAGGCAATGCCTGGTTGTCTTCTTATAGGTTTTTTTGTTTTGTCCTAGCTTCTTTGTAACTTCCTGTAGCATAGGGACTTAGTCTAACATCTTTCTATCCTACTTGTTATTTTGTACCTAGTTGGCACATAATATATGTTTGTTTGGTGAGCTCCTGGCCTCAGATGTCAGCAGTAGGAATTTGAAAGTGATATCTAAGAAAGAAGTGATAGGACTTGGTGATAAGAAATGATGGAGGAATTTCTTAACATGAGTAACATGAAGGTTTTGTTATCCTGGAAGAATAACAGTGCTGTGGATAGATAAAGGAAAGTTGGGAAGAGAAACTAGTTTTGGGGTAGATTGATGAATTTGGTTTACAGTTTACTGAACTTTCCATGCTAGTACGATATCCAGGTTAAGCTGTGTGGAATAATTTGGGTATGTCAGAACATATACAAAGTATTGGTGCCATTTGCTGGTATTATTTGACTGCTGACTACTGTATGTAATTTCAAGAGCAGGATTAGCCTCTTACTCATATTTCTAGTACCTGGAACAAAGGCTGGAAAATAATAGGTGCTTAAGCATAGGCACTTCATAATTGTGTTTTTTTAAAAAAAGATTTTATTTATATATTCATGAGAGACACACACACACAGAGGCAGAGACATAGGCAGAGGGAGAAGCAGACTTGCTGCAGGGAGCCCCATGTGGGATTTGACCCCAGAACCCAGGTATCATGCCCTGAGCTGAAGGCAGACGCTCAACCACTGAGCCACCCAGTTGTACCGGCACTTCATGGTTTTACTGAAATGAGAGGTAGTTATGATGCATGTCATGAAAGGGTCATAGTCTCTGGAGTTGTGTTATTGTGGGTCTGAATACCAGCCCTACCACCTTCCATGTGTTGTGGTCTTGGTTGAGCTTATGACCCCTCTGAAGCTCAATGTCCTCATCTGGCAAATGGAATAATGAGACCTTCCTTGCAAGGCTGGAGATAATGAATGTAGGCATAGGTCCTGGCAGAGAGTAGTGGTTTAAGGAATAGTACCTATTCACTCAGCTATTATCAGTTAATATTATTATTAAAAAAAGATCATGGTTTCAACATTGAATTTCAGACTCAGGCTCAGAAAGTATCTCAAAAGTAATTTGTTTCGATAACTATTTTGAGTACTTTAATAACATTTATAACCAGATATAGTGTTCAGTCTGCATATAATCACCCACATCGGCCAATTCTGCCAAAGCATCTAGAACTTGGAGAGTAATAAGTTAAACATTGTAGGAACTTGGACTCATAGTACATCAGTTACTATTATTGTGTACATTAGTATTCTAGTAGCTTACATCAACCATTATATTCCCATCTAACAAAATAGCCTCATGGTGGGATAGGAATTCATAGACATGTTGGATGACAGATAATAGTGGAATTACATAGTATCTTGTGTTTAGAGATGTAGCTCCTTAAATAAGATGGAATCATTTTACAGAAGATGAGTGAAACAATCTCCATAGCAATAGTTTATAATAATAAAATTAGTGCTTTACTTAGACAAGCAGAGTCTATTCCTGACTATTTTTTTAATCTTTTAAGATATCTGAAATATTTTTTTCTTCAAATTACACATTGAGATTTTGTAGCCTTTTGATCTGGAGTCCCTTTTCAATTTTTTTTCTCTTGATGTAATTCACAAATTCAAATACATCTTTTGAAATAGTTTCCTGGTTTTGTAGGTCTCTCCTGGCTCTGATTCTTGAGGAGCTATTGTTAGGTATCTCTCCAACTGTATGCTTACTTTTGCTTTAGAACAGATGTCGTGGCACTAAGACCCAGAAACCGTTTGCTCTGTGTGGCTGGAGCTGGGCAGGCGGTGCTCACACTGAAGGGAAGGAAGTCATTAGTGCAGACTGAGCTGTGGAGTTGGGTTCTTGCAGGATTTCCTTCCAGCCTTTCCCCACTAAGGTTCTTGGGAATTAAAAAAAAAAAAAAATCTAAACACACAAACCAAGTTTTCCTATTTACAGTGTTCAGGGAAGGTAGGCATTTCGGGAAGGGCAGATCCTTTTCCCAAGTTAGCCAAGAACGAAGAAAAAAAAAAAAAACAGCGTAAAGAAGCTCTGATTACAGATCTTTGGAATTTTCTTTGCTAAATTTTACAAACGAGAAATACACCCAGAATTTTGGGAATTGCTCCAGGCTGCGCGTGAGGGTTTGATTGCTTGTCTAATCTTTTTTTTTTTGAGAAGAGGAGAATTCGCCAAAAGGGGTTTGGATGGCAGGAGCCCGGCTCGGTTTCCGCAGCAGCTCTCGTCCGGAGTCTCTTCTCTGAGGGAGGGTCTCTGCAGCCGGCTTGGAGACCCCCTGCCGCAGACTCCTTTTGCAGGGGCTGGCTGGGGGGGGGGGGGGGGAGGGAAATGCCCCGCTCTGGCAGGAGTACGCTGGCTGCTGCTGGGACTTCCTAGCCCGGTGGGAAGTGTGTTCGTGGTTTGGGGATACTTTTCATTGAACTGAAGGCGAAAAGACTGGACTCTCCTGGGCTTTTTCCCTTTGCAGTGAATATGGGAAAGAATTAGGGGGTGGGAGGGAGGCAGCATGACTTGCAGTCGCTGCTGCCCTGCATCTGTCCCCAGCCCCCAGCCAGCATCTTGATGTTCCACGTATCGGCTGTACAAATATGATGAAATGGCAGCCCCGGAAGAAGGTAAGTGTCCTGGAGTGGGGACGGGGCCCTGACGCCCAACCCAGGGAAGGGTGACTGGGGGCGGTTGCCCTCGGGTCCCTCCATCCTTTCCGTAGTTTGTTGGGCTGGCCGGACAGGCAGCTCTGTCCCTTTAGGGACTTGGCGCCAGTCCCTCAGGGACGAGTTACAAGTCAAGTTTACGTCCACTGCCCTCTTAAGTTTTTCCTTCTTGGTATCCCTGGACTCTCAGGGGTGACAGCTCAGAAACACCCGTTTGCTTTAGAAGCCCCGTGAAGCCAGCGACAGGATTAGCTTTGCAGGACCTGTCCAAGAGCTGCCAGAGTCCAAGGGCTCGGTGGTGCCTGTCTCTGGGGGACCATTTGGGGCTGCACCCCCGACACATTCCAGTGTCCCTGCAGGTGGGTGTTGTAGCACCTACTTCCCCAAGGGGTTAATAGGTTGCGAGCTGCTGGCAGCTGCTTCCCAAGGGCCCCGCTGGGGGGCGAGCATCCCCAGCACAAACGCCCAGCCCCAGCAGCTGGTTCCCGGGCTGCCGGCCTCGGGGCCTCCTGCCCCAGCGCCTGGGGCCCGGCCGGGCCTTCTGCCTGCGGGGCTCCTGGACCGCCGCGTGGGCCGGTGCGAGTGCGCGCGCCGGCCATTGTGCACGGGTGTGTGTCTGTGCGTGTCAGCGTGCACGGGCGTGTGTGCATCGATCGTGGGGAAGAGGGGGAGGGGGCACTTTGCTTTTTGCGAGATTATTTCCTAATATGGCTCCTTTGTTGAGAACTCAAGAAAAAAAAATCCAGTGGTTCTATCAAAATAAATTGCTATTGGTCCCAGAAATAACGTTCTAAATGTGGGACTGGTCCCTACCCCAGGACGCTCAGGGAGAAAGACAGCTTTCTTTAAGTTGTTGGCGGCTGTAGGTTTGGCTAGGGCTCCCTTTTGCTAACTTGTCTGGCACTGTTAGGTGAACCCAGTGGTACATAGCATAGCAGGACCCCCCCCCCCCTTTCAAATACCTCATTTGGCCATGGTTTTTATTGACATTCTCCTGAAGGAAAACACAGCGAACTGAATGTGCTGTGCCCCTCCCCAGCCTTGACCTGTCTCTGTTAGCAGCTGCCTGGTGTTTTACTTGAACTAGCTTAGCTAAACTGACTCTTCCTTTGTGGCATGATGTGTGATACCGAGTTTTACATCAGAGTTGAAATAGAAATTGTGTGTGAAATGATTTTTAAGATATTGTGCATTTGCTATATTGCTAGAGAATCTAACAACCCCCTTCTTTAGTATAGCTTGATAAATTGAAAGGTTTGCTTTGATATCTATAATACAATTTTGATCTCTGACACTAAGTTATTTTCTTACCTCATCCTGAAGTTAGAATCTCTTTTATATTAGTTATTTTTTATATATATATATATATTAGTTCTCATCATAGAGGTTCTTTCAGTGAGATTGGTTTCATTTACTTTAGTTAAGAGATCCGTGTATCAACCCCCCCCAATCCTGACAAAAATTAGGTTGAGGAAAACCATAGAAGAAACCATATAATTAAGCAATTTAAATAGATGCAGTGTATTCCTAAAGTGCTCCCCCATTTCTTCTATATTTGTAAATTGCATATTTATGAGTACTTTTAAGATGTCTGTAAACTATACATTCATAAATGTCTGTTTTTTCTATTTTACCCAATATGCAGTAACTCATGTGGTTATGTCTGTGGAAACCCCTCTGGGTACCGGTATTGCTTGAACCACGGAAGTATTATTCTTGGCAGTCAGGTGGATTTCTGGACTCTGGAAGATTCTGTTTCAAGTGTTAGGATTCACTCTGCAGTATTTACTCACTCTGTGATGCTTAAATTGCTATACCAGAAGGCTGTGTTTATTCACTGTATTCATAATCCCAAACCATCATGTTATAAAGATCCAGATATAATTCTACGGAGTTCATAGAAGATTAAAAAATAAGCTGAGCCATCAAATACTGTATGATTATTTGGTGGTGGCTTGAGAACAATTCTTGCTTCTTCTTCATTGGAAATGGAAGCTTCCTTGGATGATACTCAGTGTTCAAAACCTGGTAGGGTACCATTAAGTCTTTACAAGGATTAGGCTTATTTTCTTATTCTTCCAAGAATACTCTCATGATCGGATCATTGCCATGGTTTCTGGCTGGGTCTGCTAACACATTTGTAGTGGAACAGTCACATGCCATGTGTTTTGCCAAACTGTTTCATAAAAATCATTTACACTACAGATGAAAAGTGATACTGCATTGATGTGATTTTAACAAAGCTAGGAAGATCATCCATAGAATGCTGGCTGCCCCAAATAGCATTTGTCTATAGCTGGGCTTTATGACTAGGATTGGTTGGTAACTTGCTATTATGGGGTTCTGTCCATCACCAGTGCTGGCCTTCATAAATTCTGGGCTAACTATAAAAGAATGACTGTAGGTTCTAGGTTTCTTTGTTTCTAACTGAGCATGCAGCTGGGGTACATGATGGAAGGGGAGCTTCTTACTCCTCTTTGCTTACTGGCTGAATTAAACTAAATATTAAAATTCAAGATGTCCCCTACAAAGTATTCAATTAGGGTGTCCTAACTTTTCATAGAAACCCCCACAACATGATTAATCATGTTCTACCCTCAGAATCAGTGAGGAGCTTAGGACCCAGTCCTCCAAAGCCTCCCACCAAGAGCCCTATAATTACCTAAAGAGTAAGATTCTGTGTAATTGTGATTGCATCATGGTAAGAATGGCATTTAATATCATGCAATTAGCAGCTACCATTTTTAAAGCACCTGTGCTATGCTAGTAGGCATCTCTACTTGCTCTATACACATTCATTTACTTCTTATCCAGTGAGGTGGTAGGTGTTATAAGTTGCATTTTACAAATTAAGGAAACAGGTTTAGAGAGATGTAGTGACTTACCCAGTGTAACGCAGAATGGCAGGGTCAGAGGTAGGATTAGACAAGCCCTTGTTTACTTCAAGATGTGTGTTCTTCACGATTGTACTTGGGAATTTATCCAAGAAAGATAAAGCCTGACTGCTGAAGTGATCTCCATATAAGAAGGTTTGCCATAGCTTTGCTCCTGCATTTCTGGATACTGGCACCAAGATGTTCTTCTTCCTTCTCCTTCTTGAAAAAACACGGTGATTTTATCTACCTCCAAATTCTTGGAGCATTTAGAATCTATGCTCTTTTAGGCTGATTGTCTTTTAAATTGATAGCAACCTTTAAAAAAATCTCTTTATGTATATATCCAGTCTCTCAATTATATACTTCAGTCTCCTTGAGTTTAGGAACCATATCTCATAGCTCTCTCTCTCTCTCTCTTTTTTTTTTTTTTCGGTGCCAAGGATAATATAGTTGCTCAATATGTGTTTTGGGAGATAAAGAAAGGGAATCTTAAGCAGGCTTCACACCCAGCATGGAGCCCTATGTGGGGCTTGATCTCACGACCCTGAGATCATGACCTGAGCCGAAATCAAAATTTGGATGCCCAACCGACAGAGCCACCTGGGCACCCCTCTCAACAAGTATTTGATGTAAAAGTAAGTAAGAACTATTATTTTGTAGAAATTATATTTTTAGACTTTCTTATTCTAAGAAACAGTAGGAAATTTAAATGTAAAAAGATTCAAAATATTTCAGTTGATTCATAGATATTAGAGTGTAGTGGGTTATTAAAGAGCACGAGAATATTTTGGCACTGACTTCTGGTCTTTTGTAGGGAATATTAGGGAGGGGACAACCATACTTTCCACAAGATATCTACCGACAGTCATTGTTAAGACACACTACCAGAATCCATAGACCAGACTCCTGGTTCAGTGTCATGATCATTTTATTAATGTAACCTTATTGGCCTGGCAAAATATACTTTCCCTGTTTACACATTAAGAGGCTATCATGTAGCACATTATTTTTATCTTGTACTTGCAGAAATGGTAGTAATTAAAATGCTCATCTCATAGAAACATGTTTGTTTACAATTCTGAAGTGATTTCTGCTCTTTAAAATCCAAGGATTAGTATCAGATAACACTGTGTAAATAAGACTGCAGTCAAAACCTGCAGGAAAGCGGCTGCTGATTGGATTTTTTCATTGCTTATCTAATGTTATTTTACTGTTCACACATAATAAAAGATCATTAATAGGAAGATGTCACATAAGCTACATTAATTATGTCATTTGAGAATCATATGATGTATTTATCTTGTTATACTTGTCACATTAATATAACGTGAATCTGGCTTCTTAAATGATTTCTCTGATGGAGCTTCATTTAAAAAACTTGTTTGGAAGCTCACTTGTAAGGATCCCATTCTGTAAATTTGTGTCTTGGAATAGCTTATTACTTTTACAGAAGAGTGTATTTCAAATTCCTGTACTTTCTCTATGGTACAGTATTTTGTTTCTGAATTAGAAAGCTAAGGCTTAAATTTTAACTTTACTAAATTACATACTTACTGCCTGAATGCTATGCTAGTTATTATGATACTATTAATTTTGAACTACGGCTTATATAATAGTGTAAAATTAGACTTAAAAATAATCAGACATTGTAGACAAAAGTAATTATAAAGAGAAGTGTCACACATTTCATGATAAAGATCTTTCTACAAATCTGTTCTGTATACCATTCCCAGATCAGTGAAACCTAGAGGCCCAGGTTTTAGTTCTGGCACTTCCCATGACTTGTGTCCTTGGGCATGTCATTTAATCTTTCACATCTGACTCCCCACTGTTAGAGGTTAGCACCTCATTATCACTTGCTCAATCTACTGCAAATGTCATCCTAATGATTTTTTTTCCTGGTCTCTTTTTTTCCTCTGGTTTTTCCTTCTTACTCCTTTTAGAGTAATTGTTAACCCCCCCCCCCACATCTGTTCACATTATTCACCTCCTTAAAACCCTGCTGTGTCTCTCCATTGTCTCATAGAGGTCTTCAAAGTGGGTAAACACACCTTGGGTTAGGGGCCATGCAAGAGAATGACTGGGTTTGGGGGAAAATAGAACTTCTGTTTTTATGTATTTTTTAATTTAAAGGAATAAGAAATTTAAGTTTTATTGATCTTTCAGTATGGTTTGCCATTCCTGTCCTCCTTTGTTCATAGGCTATCAGGGATTTGTAGTGGTGCCCACTCATTATTCCTGTCAGTCATTTGTTCACCTTCAGTATGCTATGGGGTACTGTAGTTTCTATCATAAAAGTTCTGTCTTAGGTGATTAATTTTATTAGAAGAAGAAGAAAAAAGAAAAATGTAAATTATATAGTGATGAAGAGGATGGGCTGTGCAGCTAGACTGCCTGCGTTTGAATTCGAGCTCGCTGCTTCATAGCTGTGTAGCCATTGCTTAACCTCTCTGTACTTCACATGTCTCCTCTACTGAATGTGACTGGTACCTAGCTCTTAGTGTGCCCTAGAAGATATAATGTAAAATATGTACTAGGGGTGCCTCACACTTAAAATGTGCTTACTACCTTTTTCCTGTGGGTATAACTGTATCTTACAGTGTAGCTGGCCATGGCTCACCAAGGCTCCTGTGTTTTGCATTTACTCTGTCCTTTACCTAGAATACCTTCTCCTTGTCATTGGCTTGTGTTCCTTTTGTCACTGGCCATAACCTTAAGAGTTAACACAAACTTCTCCTCCTTAGTGAATCCTTCTTAATTGCTGAGCATAGTTGGCTGCACCCTCTTTTGACTGTACTTGTATGGGCTACCATCATAGCCCTGTCATTATCAGTGTGTCTGTCTCTCCCAGTGTAAAGTTTTGAAGGAATAGGCACAGAGTAGGAATTGAATGAGTGAATGTTTGAAAAAATGTAATGCATTTATTGATAGACAGTGATCTTCAATCAATTGGCAAAATTCTCTGACTTGCCAGTTTTTGGAGATGTCTAACTTGCAAGTTTATCTCTGCCCATTTCTCGCCCTCTTAGAATGCCATATGGACTATAAGTGAGGGTGATTCACTAAAGGGGTAATCTTAACTATGCACCTATTAAAGATGAAGTCACAGTTATGAGGTAGTGGTTGCACAATATTGTGAATGTACCAAGCACAACTGTATCATATACTTTAAAATGGTTAATTTTGTATTATGTGAACTTCCCCTCAATTTGAAAAAGGGGGGGGGGGAGAGTTAACAGTTATTTGTGACACATCTCATGACTGATCATCTGACATCAGTACAGCAACACCATGGTTTTAAACCACTGGAGTAAATCTCTTTTCCTCTTAGCCTCAAATATTTTTAATTCTGTAAGATTGGTAAGGAATGGTCATCTACAGAAAACTACTTCCAGGAACGTTTGAGAAGCTAGGAATGGTCAATAGACTTGATAAGAAGTGAAGGAAGTCAGTGATGAGAAAATCTGATTTGGCACCTTTAGTGTTCAGGAGCAAGCCAGTAAACATTGCCAGTGTGAGAGGCTACAGAGTTTAATTGGCCCAACCTCAAAAAAGGGCGCCAGCAGCCACCTTCATTTTGCTAGTCAGTTACAGTGATGACATATGTGGAAAACACAGTGGAAGCAAGAGGAAGCCTGAAGTCCCAGCTGGCCCTATCAGCTTTAGCTTCCACAGTGATTTCATTAAATCATTAATAACAATGTATGTTTCAGCTTTAAGATGTGTTAACACCATGTAGTTTTATTGAAAGCTATAAAAATTATATCATTTAACTGACATTTTCAGGATTTATATGAATCTTTTATCCTGAACTTTCTTGTTAGTCTCCCCCCCTTTTAGGTTTTTGTAGCTAAAAAGAGTATTTTCATATGATTGAGACCTTTGTTATTTATCATGTTAGAATGTTCTGTCTCTGTTATTTTGAGTATTCTATGCTTTTAACATATATTTTAAGAAAAAAATGTAAAATCGTGTCTTTTGGCTTATACCTGCTGTGTAATAAATTTAGCATTCTAGAAAACATACATGAAATGAGCTTAATGGCAATTGTCAAAGCTGCGCATCAGTTTTTTGCTGGTAGATGTCTCTTAGTTTGGATTATTAAAGGACTGAAATTTCTCTAGCTTATTTCTGATTATGTAAGTCAATGTCCATTCATGAAATACACCCATATTTCTAGAATCATTTAGTTTGTGGGAGATAATATTTTGGATTCCTATCATGTCAGGGGACTGAGACTTGTAGAAGTACAGATTCTGAGGCAATTCTGAGTTAGAGAGCAGTTAATATTTGGAATAGCGTCAAAGTGGAGTTGGGAGCCAGGAGATCCTTGTGGGAACTGTGTTTGGATATGTACTATCCCAACATTCGATATACATAGACTTGAACCTAGAAAGGTAATAGCTGGGGCTAGGGAAGGAAGAAACTCTTAAGGAAACTTTGTTGCACGCTCTGGGATAACTTGTTTGTATTCTATACTGGCATGCTAACACTGACTAGATCAGATATATATAGCTTTTTTTCCCATTGGTAAATGATTCATTATTTTAGTTTGTCCAATGTAGGTGTTCCTTCTTTTAAGGAAAATCGAAATATAATTTTTTAAAAGATTTTATTTATTTATTCATGAGACACACACACACACACACACAGAGAGAGAGAGAGAGAGAGACAGGCAGAGGGAGAAGCAGGCTCCATGCCAGGAGCCCGATGTGGGACTTGATCCCGGGACTCCAGGAACATGCCCTGGACCAAAGGCAGGCGTTAAACCGCTAAGCCACCCAGGGATCCCCCAAAATATAATTTTTAAAATCTGAAAACAGACTGAAAGCCAACTTATTTTACATAACTAAAAACCTTGAATGTCCCTTATATTTATCTGGATCATTACTTCACTACTCTGACAATTAGTTGTTAAGCATTTTTTTATATTTTTAATAGTTATAAATGAACATAACAAGTATGCATATACATATTTCAGGATTATGTGCAATTGTGGTATCTGTGAAAAACTTTATGCTTAAGCCCAGACCTGCCAGATACTTTTGGAGCTGTATTTGTGGAGTTGAGATTCTCAGGCATAGGTAAGATTGTTTTTGAGGAGTAGAGAGAAAAATGCCATAATGAGTGATTGTGGACTCATTTTAGTTTTGATTGGGCGTTGGGTTTTTATTACCTAATAATTAGCTTTTTATCCAATAAGAGGGTGGGCTTGAGAAAGAAAAGATAAAATGCAAACCACTTTGTTTTACTGTTAATTTTGGTAAAGATTTTAGGTTGAACTGTGTGAAATTGCTGATGTTTAACCATCTTTTACCTACAGAAATAGAAATTTATTATGGTTCAATTAATATTTGGGGGTTAGGAATGGTGGTGATAAATATTGAAATTAAGACTAAAATATGTTTGGGGGATTAATTATGGATTAATTTCAAAGTCACTATGGTTTCCATGGAAAATTGCTACACTAATATTTAATTTATCTATAGTGTTCATATGAATTTCTTTCTTTTTTTTTAATAAATTAATTTTTATTGGTGTTCGATTTACCAACATACAGAATAACACCCAGTGCTCATCCCGTCAAGTGTCTCCTTCAGTGCCGCACCCATTCACCCCCACCCCCCGCATATGAATTTCTTGTTAACTCAAACTTAATTCATTAATCCTGCCAGCCCCTGTTAAGTTTCTGTCATTTTTTTTGATGTGAAATTTTCTAAAATATATTACACATTTTCTTCTTTTTTAAAAAAAAATTTTCTTATTTATTTATGATAGTCACACAGAGAGAGAGAGAGAGGCAGAGACACAGGCAGAGGGAGAAGCAGGCTCCATGCACCGGGAGCCCGACGTGGGATTCGATCCCGGGTCTCCAGGATCGCGCCCTGGGCCAAAGGCAGGCGCCAAACCGCTGCGCCACCCAGGGATCCCCATTTTCTTCTTAGGTACTAAGTGTGATGTACTTAGTAGGTACTAAGTGTGATGTAAGCTTCTCCTGATTAAAAAAAAAAAAAAAAAAGCTTCTCCTGATTACTTAGGGTATTATCACAAACATGAATTATTCTACTTTGCTATATAGTACAGCAACAGTACAGAAGCTTTTAAGAATGTGGAATTTTTTCCCATACTGAATGACCCTACATTGCTCTTTGTTTCTTTAAAATACTTTTATGTTGTCTTTGTACATATTTTTCCTATCTTTTCATGTTACCCAAAGTAATGCATCTGTCATGTACCTACCTTTTGCAATTCTGTTTTCTGTCTGTGGTGGGTAGGAAATCCAGTTGAGTCTTACCTTGTGATTAAGATGAAAGTACTTTGAATGAGGGTTTCTCTTATGAGTGTGTGAACTTTAGATTGTGACCTGTGGCTTTCTATCTTGACTACATAGAGGTTTTTTGTTTTTTAAATTTTCTTTAATTTTGATTTTGTTTTTTTTTTAATACTTTCTGATTTTAGGCTAGGTTTTAGATAGTTGAAATGGTTAAATTAGTGACCTTTTGATATGTGAGATAAGTATATTATGCTGATTACTGTTAGATATTCGAGGATGCACGGTCACAGGAATTGAAAACATATGAATGATTTGATAAATACCAGTATACTTTTTCTCTTCTCTGTCTTTGCTTTGGTGTATCTGGCTTGGCGTTTTATTTTTTTTAATTTTATTTATTTATTTATTTATTTATTTATTTATTTATTTATTTATTTATTTATTTGGCTTGGCATTTTAAAAAATAACTTGTTCATATATATATACACACACAATAAAAGATTATGGCAGAGGGGCACCTGGGTGGCTGAGTGGTTGAGTGTCTGCCTTTGGCTCAGGTCATGGTTCCGGGGTGCTGGGATCAAGTCCCGAATGAGGCTCCATATGGGGAGCCTGCTTCTCCTTCTGCCTTTGTCTCTGCCTCTCTCTCTGTGTCTCATGAATAAATAAATAAAATCTTTAAAAAAAAAAAAGGATTATGGCAGAAAGAACTACTACTAGTAGTTTATGTGGAGGGTAGAGTTACATACCCTAGGAGCACCTGGGTGGCTCAGTGGGTTAATAAGCCTCTGCCTTCAGCTCAGGTCATGATCTCAAGGTCCTGGGATCGAGAGCCCTGCATTGGGTTCCCTCCCTCTCCTTCTGCCTGTCACTCCCCTGCTTGTGCTCTTTCTCTCTCTCAAATAAATAAATAAAATCTTAAAAAAAAAAATTCATATCCTAGGGAGTGTGATTGCCTTTGAGAAGAAATGACCAAAGAATGTGGGATTTAAATATTAATTAGTTACACATTAATTAACTAAAACATTACTTTTATAGTGACATAAATATTAATTATTTTATTTATTTATTATTTATTTATATTTAAAATTTTATTTATTCATTCATGAGAGACAGAGAGAGAGAGAGAGGCAGAGACACAGGCAGAGGGAGAAGCAGGCTCCACGCAGGGAGCCTGATGTGGGATTCGATCCCGGGACTCCAGGATCACGCCCCAGGCCAAAGGCAGGTGCTAAACTGCTGAACCACCCAGGGATCCCCAATATTATTTATTTTATTTAAAGATTTATTTATTTATTTATTCATGATAGACAGAGAGAGAGAGAGAGAGAGGCAGAGACACAGGAGGAGGGAGAAGCAGGCCCCATGCAGAGAGCCCGACGTGGGACTTGATCCCGGGACTCCAGGATCGCACCCTGGGCCAAATGCAGGCGCTAAACCGCTGAGCCACCCAGGGGTCCCGTTACTTATTTTAAACAACTTTTTTAGTTTTGGCTTAGGTTCGTGGTAGACAGATTTTATGATACTGAGACTGAAACATTTTTAGAAATGAAAGGACCTTAAGGGACACTTAATGTTACAGATTAGGAAGCAAAATACCAACCAGTAGGGTAAATTGGCACCCTCAGAATCATGTAGCTATTCCAAGGCTGGCCTAGATCTTAGACCAGCCTCTGGGTATTTAGAGGCTGTATCCACTATACTGCTTCTACTGCTCTAGCAATTTGGAATCTAGGGTTGGGCTTATTTCTAAAAAAAGACACTTATATAGGTGGTATAGTTCAAAGATACAAGAAATCTATTTGCTTTCAGATATCTCTTCTGTGACTTCTTTTCCTAAAATTCTTTTGTGCTAATGCTTGAAAAATCCAGAGTAAAATGCAAAAGCTTTTTTTTTCCTGTTTTGTTGGTTTTGCTATTACTTAGCAAGACATTCAGAAATGGGATCTGTAAAAATACCCTCTTGTCATAGCTGGTAGGGAGGGGTTCATGAACCATCAGGACCTTAGTCATGGAGAGGCCTGATTTGAGGTGGAGGATGGGGTTACTTTGATGGGAACCATGAGTAGCCTAGAATCAGCATTAAGGTAGGTAGGAGTGCTGAAATACTGACTCTATCTTTGGCCTTCCATCTTGTTCCTGTCTGTGCAATGACCTCCCCCAGTGCTATGTGTTCCAGGCCTCTGGAAATGTATGCCTTGGCCACAATGCAGGAAGGCTTGTTCAGATCTTCCTTAAAAGTGACACAAGAAGGCTCCACTTTAGATAACTAGTAGAGATGCTCTGATGCACAGATGGCATCACTCTAGATAACTACCCTGGGATCTCACCACTATGCCCCTAGCTTTATAAAAGCTATGGCTTGAGGTCCAAACAGGGCAGAAAATAGCCGTGGAGGATGGGACAGAGAATGGTTGCCTACCACCTGGATCATCCGTCTGTCATATACCCAACTGTCAGTAAGTTGCCCTGAATAAAATTCCTTGTAAACGTGTGGGGTGGTTTGCTTTGTTTTTTGGTTTCAAAGTGCCTTATTGATCTGAAGGATACTTTACTGACTCTCCTCCATCTTCTAACAAGGGTTCTGTGATTTGAGGGGACAAGAGAACCAGTTGAGAATGGAAATAGAGGATGTTGGCCACACACTTCACGTACTCCATAATTTTAAGGAAGGACCAGTTCTAGGTCAGAGTAGTTGATGCAAAAGGACCACGGGTAAGGGAAGAAAAATTAATGACTATTATCTATAAAGATGAAATAACTTATCTGAAAGTAAATGGTTTATGTTGATTTATACAAGTGTGAACTAGACCTCACTGGTAAATAAATCATATCAGGATGTACTTTGTTCTAATTATTTCTGATGATAGTTATGGTTCTTGAGAAATTTTATTGAACCATATAAATGGTATCCCATTTATAGTGGTCATGAAACAATTTAGAGTAACTAGGTTATTATGGAAACCAGTGTTTTCAGTAAATAACCATAACTGTGGGTAGGTTATCTGTGTTAATTTGAACAGAACTCTTATTTTTTAAAATGAATACATAACAGATCTTTGCATTGCACCATACTGACTTAAGAATGAATGAGAATATAAAATTCCTAAAGCTAATTTTTAAATTATAAATTTATATAATTTAAATTATAAATCTGTAGACTATTCTGCTAACATTTAGAAGTTGATTAAAAGAGGATAAAAATGTGGAGAAAGTAACTGGATTTCTTCATCTCTTAAAAATTTAAACAGAAAAATTCTAACTTTAAGAGATATCAGTTAAAGGAAAGATCTTCAATTATAGGTCATTGACCTATATGTGCTGTTACATATACAAGTATAATTAATACTTATATTGACCAAATCAGGGAAGCTTAATTGGCACAGAGGATATAATCTCATCATGGATGAGTTTTAAACACTAATATAAAAATATATAATTTTTGGATAAATAGAACCAGATATTTGTTCAGAGTTTAAAATGTCTGTAATTTCTTAATGGATTCTGTTAGCCATTTTTGAGACTGTTTCAATAATATATGCTTTTAAATGAGAAGAATTTTAAAAACCAAATTTCTTTTAAGTGATCAAATTATTAAACATTTACTAAAGCTTTTGGAGATGCAGATATGAATAAAATACATTTTCTCTGGAAGGGAGGATGAGGCCAGTACACAAAATACCTGAAATGTGAGGTGGCATATGCAAAGTATTACCGGAGAGAGTCAATAAAAGGGGAGGTCACAGCTGAGTTGATAAAAGAAGGGAAAGAGTTTGGAGTTTGAAATAGAAATTCATAGACCAAGAGAGTCTACCTGGTGGAGTGGCATTTTGGCTATACTTGGTGCGCTGATTTTTACCAGACAGAGGAGCTGAGGAGGCCATTCCAGGCAGTGAGAATAATGTAGGAGGGAAAGGCAAGCTCTGAACATGTTTTTACAACATGGTAAGGAATCCCAGTTTGGCTGGAGGATAAGCTTCAAATGCCAGCTGAAATGTGGACAGTAATTGGCCCCAAAGATGGTGAAATTAGGTTTTCACATGCTTATTCTCCTCCTAATGCTTAGTGAGTAACTGGTTTTTCTCACCGTTTCTTATTAAAGAAAGATGAAAAACTCAGTAGGTTGCAAATGATGGGATTTTATTTGGCTCTGCAAGGATTTTTATAAATACTACAGCAGCTGTTTATATGTTTTTCATGCTTGCCCTTATGCATATCAGAATGATTCTCTTCATTGTTTCTGCATAAGTCCACATTTGACTCAAGTTTATCTTTGAATGTTTGCCATTCTCATTTTGTTTGTACTCCCTTGGGTAGTATTACTTACCTGATGATAGGAATATCATAAATTTGGAATTCCAAGCACTTCCAACTTCAGAATGTCATCTCTTTACTACACATATTATGTAGTACTGTTAAACAGTCAGTTTGAGGTCTGTAGCACAATTCACAAAGCAACAATCTCTCCTGTATTTCCAAATAAAGTACTTGAAGGGAATGATATTTGCAGAATGTGCTATAGTGGTAAATTTAGAGAGTACAAGATAATTACTTGTAATTATGGCAATTTCTGTAAGGGAAATCATCTTAATTTGTTCCTACTAAGAAATAGAATTGCTCTACTCATAGCATTTGAATCTTTTTAGGAGATTAATGCTGTGTGCCTTCATTACTTTGAATGGACATTACAGCTTTTCACTACATCTGAAATTACCCCTTTAATTCATGCTTCTGTTTGAATTTCTGTTAAATGCAGTCTTCACTTTTAAAAAATCATATTCCAGAGCTCTTGTTGGAGAAAAGTTAAACGTCCATCCTAAGCAAGTTGTAAAAGAATAGTACATCTCTACTAGGAGAATAAACTCCCAAAGAAACTGTAGTCTGGATGGTGAAAAGAGTCTAACTTGTACTTGGAGCGTTCACCTGTCATGTTATTCCCTGAAGAGTTTAAAATTTAGATGGTCTTTAGGCTGATAGGTAATTACTATGGCTTAAAAATGATGCTGAATCTCCGAGCATTTTTATGAAGACCACATTCTGACTACTTTTTTATTGTTAAGTATTTAATTATACCATCTAGAAAGGGTTACTTGTATGTAGTTAAGACAGAAAACTGGAGTGGGAAGAATGGGTTTATATGAGAATATAATTAATTGGAAAGAATACTGAAACAAATGATGGACCTATGTCTCCATAGGTGACAAAGGTATTAAGTATGGAAAGCTAACTCATTAGGCTGAGATTGTCTAAAAAAATGAGTGATTTCAGTCTTCAGAGCTAGTGGGGTAGCTTAAACAATTCTGAGTTTTCAATGAACACTTATTTCTTCACGTTATACATGAATTTATTTTGGCTGCAGGTGAGGTGACTTGGTGCTAAAATTTCTGTCTCCCTTGATGTCAGGTACAGTACTTAGCAACCAGAAGCCATGCCTGAGTATAGCAGCTTTTAGGGAGGATCAGGTAACCCTGGTGAGAGGCAAAAGCCACAAGTGACTCAAGAGTTGTTCTTTGATTTTGAAATGTCCTGCCCTTTCTACTAAGACCTAAGTTTGTAGTCAAACTTGGGTTAATTGATTGAATAATTATTTCAATATGCATTTGTTGAGGGCCCATTATGTGCCAGATGCTGGCTATTTATTTCATAGTGAGGAGGAAAATGAGTAATGCTTAATGGTAATAACTCCATTATCTCAAAATTTGGGATAGATCAGTTTAACCTTATGAATGTTTGCTAAGTAAGTTAGTAATTACTGGATTTGAGAGAACGAACTAATTTACTAACTATAAGCACTCTAATAATTTATGAAGTGTTAGATGTTGGGAGTGCAGATTCAGATATAATATGATCCCCATTCTCAAGGAGCTTACAGTCTAGACAGGAAGTCAGAGGAGAAAATAAATTATTGCAATACAATGTGATAACAATGGTACCACATACAGGGTGCTATGGGAACATTGAAAAGCAGGAGAAAGGAGGAGGGGGAGGATGAGGAGGAGGAGATGTGAGCTAAGCATTGAACTATGTGTACAAGTTGTCTAGGTTAATGATCAGTGTGTATTTCTAGAATAAAGACTTTAACACTTCTTTCATTTTTATTACAGTGATTTTCAAAAGTAAACCAATTTTTAAAAGGGTTCAGCACATTCTGATTTCATTTATTAATCTCATGTTACTGTATCATAGTTTGATTTCCTTTTAATACTTTTGGAAGATAAATGTGCATTTCCTTCATATTCACCTCCAATTAGATTAGTTTTCACAGTTGGATTCTTTTTTTTTTTAATTTTTTTAAATTTTTATTTATTTATGATAGTCACAGAGAGAGAAAGAGAGAGAGGCAGAGACACAGGCAGAGGGAGAAGCAGGCTCCATGCACCGGGAGCCCGATGTGGGATTCGATCCCGGGTCTCCAGGATCGCGCCCTGGGCCAAAGGCAGGCGCCAAACCACTGCGCCACCCAGGGATCCCCACAGTTGGATTCTTAATAAAATGAGTGCTACCTTGAGTCTCTCTTGTGTTTTCTTTCTTTCTTTCTTCTTTCTTTTCCTTCCTTCCTTCCTTCCTTCCTTCCTTCCTTCCTTCCTTCCTTCCTTCCTTCCTTTCCTTCTTGGTTTGTTTTTTCCTTCCCCTTTCCCTCCTCCCTCCCTCCCTTCCTTTCTTCTTTCCTTCCACCATATGGCATAATGTCTTCCTTTTTAAAAAATACTTTAATATACAGACCTTTTGAATGTATTATACCCATATTAATTTTTTTTCCTTAAATTTTTTTTTAAAAATTAGGAATGCAGTTCTCAAAGTATTTTTCATAGATTCACTGAGGAGGAAAAATTCTATAAATAAATTTGGAAGTATACACACTGTTTTCCTTTTGGAGTTTCATTTGGCATATTGTGAGGGTTTTGAGAAGTCCTACAATTAAGAAAGAAAGGAAGGGAGGAGACACTTCTTAACCTTTATTTGACAGAATGTATCCTAAATATGACTTTTTTATGGAATGAAAATATATGTATTTTGGGAATTGCTTTTTTTTTTAAAGATTTTATTTATTTATTCATGAGAGACACAGAGAGAGAGAGAGAGAAGCAGAGACCCAGACAGAGGGAGAAGCAGGCTCCGTGCAGGGAGCCCGACGTGAAACTTGATCCCGGGTCTCCAGGATCATGTCCTGGGCTGAAGGTGGAGCTAAACTGCTGAGCCACTGGGGCTGCCCGGGAATTGCTTTTTAAAAATTTGATATTTTAAAAATTTATTGAGTATAGACATACAATGTTATATTAGTTTCAGGTGTACAACACAATGACTGGACAGTTCTATACATTACTCAGTGCTCACTGTAACAAGTGTAATTATCATCCATCACCATACAGTGTTATTAAAATATTATTAAAAATTTTTTTTAATTTAATTTTTTTATTCATGAGAGACACAGAGAGAGAGGCAGAGACACAGGCAGAGGGAGAAGCAGGCCCTATGCAGGGAGCCTGATGTGGGACTTGATCCCGAGACTCCAGGGCCACGCCATAGGCCAAAGGCAGGCACTAAACCGCTGAGTCATCCAGGGATCCCCTAAAATATTATTAACTATATTCTTATGTTTACTTTTCATCTCTGTGACTTATTTATTTTATAACTGGAACTTAGTACCTCTTAATCCTCTTCCCCTATTTCACCCATACCCCTGGTCCCTGACAGCCACCAATTTGTTTTCTGTATTCAAGTCCTTTTTTTTAAGTTTTATTTTTTACTTTAAAAATTTTATTGGGATCCCTGGGTGGCGCAGCGGTTTGGCGCCTGCCTTTGGCCCAGGGTGCGATCCTGGAGACCGGGGATCGAATCCCACATCAGGCTCCCGGTGCATGGAGCCTGCTTCTCCCTCTGCCTGTGTCTCTGCCTCTCTCTCTCTCTGTGTGTGTGACTACCATAAATTAAAAAAATAATAATAATAAAAAAAATAAAAATTTTATTAAAAAATTGTTTTAAGTATAGTTGACACATACTGTTACATTAGTTTATGTGTGTATAACATAGTGGTTTGACAAGTTTATACACTGTGCTATGCTCACAAAATAGCTATCATCTGTCATGCTATTACAGTATCATTGACTATATTCCTTATGCTGTGACTTTTATTCCTCTAACTTATTTATTCCACAAGTAGAAGCCTGTATTTCCCACACCCTTTCAGCCATTTTGTCCATCCCTCATCCTCCTCCCCCTGGCAACCATCAGTTTGTTCGCTGTATTCATAGATCTGATTCTGCTTTTTGTTTATTCATTTGTTTTATCTTTTAGATTCCATTCCATATATGAATTAAATCATATGGTATTTGTCTTTCTCTCTCTGACTTATTTCACTTGTGTAATATTCCATTGTGTGTATATATCACAATTTGTCTATTGATGGACAGGTTGCTTCTATATTTTGGCTGTTGTTAAAATGCTGCAGTAAACATAGGGTGTATGTATCTTTTCAAATTAGTGTTTTCATTTTCTTTGGGTAAATATCTAGTAGTGAAATTATTGGATTATATGATAATTCTGTTTTTAATTTTTTGAGGAACCTTCATAATGGTTTGTACAGTGGCTGTATCAATTTACATCCCCACCAAAGGGTTCCTTTTCCTCCAAATTCTTCCTTACCCTTGTTATTTCTTATCTTTCTGATTTTAGCCATTCTGACAGGTGTAAGGTGATACCTCACTGTGTTTTTGATTTGCATTTTCCTGAAGATGAATGATGTTAAGAATCTTTTCATGTGTTTGTTGGCCAACTGTATGTCTTTTTTTTTTAAATTAAAAAAAATTATTTATTTATGAGAGACACAGAGAGAGAGAGAGAAAGGCAGAGACACAAGCAGGCTCCATGCAGGGAGCCTGATGTGGGACTCGATCCCGGGTCTCCAGGATCATGCCCTGGGCTGAAGGCAGCGCTAAACCGCTGAGCTGGGGCTGCCCCAACTGTATGTCTTATTTGGAAAAATGTCTATTTAGGTCCTTTGCCCATTTTTTAATGTGACTTTTTTTTGGTGTTGAGTTGTATAAGTTCTTTATATATTTTGGATATTAACCCCTTGTAAGATATATATTTGCAAATATCGTCTCCCATTCCATAGGTTGCCTTCTTGTTTTGTTGACAGTTTCCCTTGCTGTGCAAAAGCTTTTTATTTTGATGTAGTCCCAATAGTTTAATTTCGCTTTTGTTTCCCTTGCCTTAAGAGATGTGTCTAGAAATATGTTGCCATGACTAGTATAAGAGAAATTACTGCCTGTGTTCTCTTCTAGGATTTTTATGGTTTTAAGTCTCACATTTAGGTCTTTAATCCATTTGAGTTTATTTTTGTTTATGGTGCTAGAAAGTGGTCCAGTTTCATTCTTTTGCATGTAGCTGTCTGGTTTTCCCAGCATTATTTATTAAAGAGGCTGTCTTGGAAATTGCTTTCTTTCTTAAAATCTTTGTTTTTGTGTTAGATAAAAGAATTCAGACACATAATCAATATGGAAATATTCTTATGTGCTGAAATTAATTAGAAGGAAATAACAAGAAAGAAGACAAGAGAAGAAAATAAAATGAAAGACTATAGGAATAGAGAAATGTGATAGAAAAATATTGGTAGTAGCAGAAAGGTTAAAAAATTCTTGTAAAGGCTACAAAATGTTATTAAAATGAGACATAGTGAAATCCATTTATCAGGTTCCTGGATTTAATATTTTCCTAGAGATATGAAGATATTGCTAAGTGCCAAAGTATTTTTCTCACATTTAATTTTTATAGTGCTTAAAACATTTTCCTACTGTTTATCCTTAAAACTATTATGAAGGTTTCACTTTGTTATTAAAGGATTAAAATTTTCAACAATATAAAGTTAGATAAGAGAGCTGCTTAATTCCCTTGGCAAATTTCACAATTGGGAAAACATTTTCTCCTTCCTGACTTTTTAAGGGCAAGTAAGGTGTTTTTTTTTTTTTGTTTTGTTTTGTTTTTTGTTTTGTTTTTTTTTTTTAAAGATTTTATTTATTTGTTCATGAGAGACACAGTGAAAGAGAGAGGCAGAGACACACAGGCAGAGGGAGAAGCAGACTCCATGCAGGGAACCTGACATGGGACTCTATCTGGGTCTCCAGGATCAGGCCCTGGGTGGAAAGGCGGCGCTAAACCGCTGAGCACTGCTGAGCCACCCAGGCTGCCTGAGGGGCAGGTAAATTTTAAGTGGTATGGAAAGAATCTCTTAAGTCTTATGCTGCCTGTGATGGTGTGAATTGTAGTACTTAAGTCTCCGATAAAGGTATGAATTGTTCAATCATTTGGTTATTTTTTTTGATGGAATGTTTTTATTCTTTTGGAGCTCTACTGGATAAAAGGGTATTTCTGAATTTGATTAGGGGGAGGTCAGAGAGAGCTATTGAGTATGTCTACTCTTGCCAGATAGCTTAGATAAGAACAGGAATTGAGTGGGTGAAGCATGCTCTAAGTCTTGTCAGAATACTCCAGTTAGCTCTTGCATGATGCATAACCAAGTGGTCCCCTTCCATCAAAGCAGCCTTAGGAAGTTGAAAGTAAGAAACCTGGGAAATTATAGAGACCCTTTGGGGTTTGAATGTGACAACTTTAGAAATTAGAGAGACTTCATACAGTTCTTAAGGACAACCAACTAACTGAAGATGGATTCAGAAAACTGTGTAAGTAGAACTTTTTATTTAATTAAATTAGTTAATATTTTTTGCTTAGTTTTTTTTTTTTTTTTTTTTTTTTTGTTAACTTAAGCATTTGAAGTTTTGTTGGAAATGTCATCAACTGTACTGAAGAGAACCAAAGGAAGATTTTGTTGTTGTTTTCCTCTACTCCCACTAGGTTAGGTCATTCATTGAACAGATAGTTAGCAAGTGCACACTGAATTCTGAGGAGGGAAGCAACACACCTCTTGGTGCCAGTGAGATGGTAACAGAACCCAGGGAAAGTGAGACTGAGGAGATACTGTTGGGCCCTGTTAGTGAGCAAGATTTTCCCACTCTGTCTCCAAAGTCTCCCATTCCATCTCAACTTGATCAAATTGAATTCCTTCAAGGCCTCTCAAGCCGTCTTCTCTCTGAGGCTCTCTGAGATCCATCAAATTGGAATTAATCCTTTCTTTCACTGCAATGTTTTGTCATTATTTGAGCAATTATTGCAGTTTGATCCATTGATCAGTGAATTGATTGATTAGTTGATCTGTTCAACATGTGTTTGTTAAACACAATATATCAGCCATTCAGCATATCCGGGAGAGGGCTGATAAATAAGAGTCTATTTCTGTCTTCTAATAGAGCTAATTATGCATTACTTATTGCTTATCTATATCCCACTGGATCTTAAACCCCTAAAGAGCAGTAATGGCTCTTACTTATCTCCTGTGTGCCCAGCATAGTGCCTGACTATACAAGGCATTCAGCAAGTCCCTTTGAATATACTGAATTTGTTTTTGTTTTCATCACACAGAACTGAAAATTCATGGATACTACTTCATTATAGTTGAAATTTGTATAATAGGCTTCAATTGGTGGAAACCAAAATTCTGACAGCATATATTAAGTGACTCATCCAGCTGTATTTAGTAAGTCTGTAACAGAAGAATTCATACTTGATACTTTTTATGTTAGTTTACAAGCCACTGAACTATTGTGCCTTACTTTAGCTTATTTTAAATAAACTGAATAACTGAAGAACTGTTTTTGAAATATAATTTGTAGTAGAAACAAAGGATTGGATCCTTGTTTATACACACAATGATTTAGTAAGCAATAGAGTCAGATGTCAAAAGGCTTTTAGGTCACTGGTTGAGTAGCATTGTGGTTTATTATTTACCTTTTGCCTACCACAAATGTTCTTCTAATCCAAGAATCCAGAGTAAATGTTTGCTGAGAGTCTCTGTAATGCCTAAACAACGAAATATTCACATGCTTTAGTGGTAGCAAAATTGAATGGCAAACAGCTGCCAGCAGCCATTCCTTACTGATCTAATCCAGGAGGTTTGTGAAAGAGGAACATATGGATAGGGGCTAACTGGAAATTAGCAAAGATCTAAATGTTTGACTAAATGTGGTTATAGTTTTGTATGGTAAAGCCCAGAGGTGAGAAATGACCTCATATTAAAGCCAAGTGGTGAGAAAGACCTTTACTGGAAACAGTTCTGACGCAAACACAAAATTAGGTATGTGATGCTTTTTCCTGGGACTATATTCAAAGGAAGTTGTTATCAAACTTATACTATGGCCTGAATAAGGAAATAATACTTCAGGGGCAGCCCTGGTGGCTCAGTGGTTTAGCGCCACCTTCAGTCCAGGGCGTGATCCTGGAGACCCCGGGGTCGAGTCCCGCATCGGGCTCCCTGCATGGAGCCTGCTTCTCCCTCTGCCTGTGTCTCTGTCTCTTTCTCTGTGTGTCTCTCATGAATAAATAAATAAAATATCTTTTTTAAAAAAGGAAATAATACTTCAGAATGACCTAAAAAGGCACAATTTCTGCCAGGGTATAGTTGGCAGGAATTACTATTACTATCTAACTATAATGCAGTATTTTAAGTATTCTAATGGAAATATATACTACAAATACGGGACCACTGAGAAAGGAATGTGGAGGGAAATAGAGGTTTCCTACTCCTGCAGAAGATTTTGTTTCAGATGGAAACACCTATGTATCACCATAGGCAAAGGCAGAAAGATGTGAAACACTAGAACATATTTGTTTATTTGTTTTATTGTGGGAATGTATAGCATTATGAGCAAGTAATTAGTAAGAGCCTAGTTCCTGTATTCTTTGATATTAATAGTACTAAAAATGATAAATAATCAGGTAAATGTATTTTTTGGGTCTTAGTCATATTTCCTTTTTTTTCTTTTTTGAGAGAGGGAGAGAGAGCACACATGTGCATGCAGCATGAAGTGGGGCAAAGGGAGAGGGAGAGAGTCTTTTTTTTTTTTAAGATTTTATTTATTTATTTATTCATGGGAGAAACAGAGAAAGAGAGAGGCAGAGACACAGACAGAGAGAGAAGCAGGCTCCATGCAGGGAGCCTGAAGTAGGACTCGATCTCGGGTCTCCAGGATCAGGCCCTAGGCTGAAGGCAGTGCTAAACCACTGAGCCACCTGGGCTGCCCCAAGTGAGAGAATCTTAAGCAGACTCTTTGCTGAGTGCAGAGCCTGACACTGGGCTCAATTTCACAACTTAGAGATCATGACTGTGAGCTCACGACCTGAGCTGAAATCAAGAGTTGGACGCTTAACTGACTGAGCCACCCAGGCTCCCCCTTAGTTATATTTTTTTATGTTTAATGCAGTATCTGTTAAATGAATGCAAAGATAACCTTTTCATTGCATCTTTTCATGTGCTGTTATTTTATTAGGTATTTTTCCAAGTATTTCATAAGGATAATTTTATAGGAGTTAAATATACCAAAAAAACCCTGGCATTTCCAGCATCTTTCAACACTCAAATTTAAATTGATCTAGTGATCCCAAAGAGTGATAATTTGTGACCTTGATAAAGCACATGGTAGACCATGTGTCATCGGTGAGTTGCTTAGCTAAATGAGAGAGCATAGCTGGCTACCCAGCAACCTCATATTAAACCTCTTTATAAATATACCCACATTTGGATTACTGCTAGCGTCCTCTGCCTCCTCCCTGCTATGCAGTGTTCTCCATCCTTCTCTTCATCACAGTGTCCTATGTGCTTGGTATATAGTGGCTGTCAAAAGCATTTAGAAGCATTGCTCTAGGGATCCCTGGGTGGCGCAGCGGTTTGGTGCCTGCCTTTGGCCCAGGACGCGATCCTGGAGACCCGGGATCGAATCCCACGTCGGGCTCCCGGTGCATGGAGCCTGCTTCTCCCTCTGCCTGTGTCTCTGCCTCTCTCTCTCACTGTGTGCCTATCATAAATAAATAAAAAAATTAAAAAATATTTAAAAAAAAAAGAAGCATTGCTCTAGTTTTGCACAGACAGGTAAGGTTAATGTTGTTACTATAATGATGTAACTTAATAGACTTTAGAGTTTATTTTTATTGCAGGATTTATTTTAATGGCATCGTAAGTTATTTTAGTCCAATGTTTATAGAACTATTGAGGGTCTGAAAAGGGTTATCTAAAATTTTCAGTTGTATCTTAGTGAATTTTGTTGGGGAGTTGGAATGATCTAGAGATCTTTAGGAATATCAGTTTAGGATCTGTAGCAGTTTTTAAGTTTTTGACTGTTAATCGGGAATCTTTTTCATCTCAGATACATGGTATGTAACAGCTGTTTCTTCTTCATTAAAAAAACTGCCCTGTGCTTTCAGTATTTTGAGTGAAGAAGTAGGTGACTAGAAATGAGTAAATGATAATACAAATGAGAAATTGGTATTATCCATTGATAAGAGTTGTTACTGTTAACAATACATTTAAATATATAAAAATTTTTAAAATAAAAATTAGACCTTTAGTGTTTATGAAATAAGGGTTTTTTGAGTTTTAAAATGCTTTTAGGCCTCTTTAGAGGCACAGATGAAACTTATTTAATATTATTTAGTGGCAAAAGGTGCAGACTAATAGAATTTAGAGATATATGAGTTTTCTTTCTTTCTTTCTTTCCTTTTTTCTTTTCTTTTCTTTTCTTTTCTCTTTTCTTTTCTTTTCTTCTTTTTTTCTTTCTTTTCTTTCTTCTTTCTTGACACACACAAGAGAGAGAAACACAGGCAAAGGGAGAAGCAGGCTCCATGCAGGGAGCCCTATGTGGGACTCGAAGCTGGGTCTTCAGAATCATGCCTTGGGCTGAAAGCAGGCACTAAACTGCTGAGCCACCCGGGACCCCAGTATATGAGGTTTTAACACAAATGAAAAAATGTGTTTGTGGTGTTGAATTACATGGTTCCAAAAAAAGGTTTTGACCATTAATCTCTGAAATTCATCCGTATATTTGCCCATTTGTATATAGAAGCCCCCTCCCCCACTGCTAATCAAAACCATTTAGCAGGGGCGGCCCGCTGGCTCAGCGGTTTAGCGCCGCCTTAAGTTCAGGACGTGACCCTGCAGTCCCGGATCGATTCCCACATCAGGCTCCCTGCATGGAACCTGCTTCTCCCTCTGTGTCTCTCTCTGTGTCTCTCATGAATAAATAAATAAAATATTTAAAAAACAAAACAAACAACAACAACAACAAAACATTTAGCAGGAAGGCCATTCAGATGAAAAGTGAGATGAAGACCACTTTCTTTTCATGTTTTTGAGCTTTACATTATTATTATTATTGTGTTGAGTAACATTTTGTGCTTTGTGGACTTAACAGAGATATTTCTATCCATTTACTCCTCTCCTTTCCTCCTTAAAAATTCCAGTGATTAGGGACGCCTGGGTGGCTCAGTGGTTGAGCAACTGCCTTGGGCCCAGGGTGTGATCCTGGGGTCCTGGGATCAAGTCCCACATTGGGCTCCCTGCATGGAGCCTGCTTCTCTCTCTGCCTGTGTCTCTGCCTCTCTGTGTGTGTGTCTCTCATGAATGAATAAATAAATAAAATATTAAAAAAATTCCAGTGATTATTTTTAAAAGGAATGTAACTGAAGATCATGATATCTCCATTGAATCTGTTTAAAGCTTATGTATTAGACCACATTTCTTGCTCTTTTTTTCCCCTTGACTATATACTTATTATAGCTTTTCTTGATTTGCAATAACAACTATAGGCATTTTGATAAATGCTTTAAACAATTATATAATTTCATAAGTTCTTGTGTAAATGATATTTCTTCTTTAAGTAGTAATTAGTCATAAATTGATAATTAGTGCTAATATATGGAAAAAAATTCCAACCTCATTAGTCATCAGAGAAATATGATAAACCTCTTTTGGACTCCTATTTCTTTTGATGATGTGCTTATTTGTAATTTTCTTTAAAAAGTCAGTAAATTACTATGTAAAATGGAACTAAAGCAATTATTTTTGAAGGTTTCACTCTATTATTTGTATTTTCCTAGATGGAGACAAATAAATTTTCCAGGGTTGAAGCTTTGTTTAATTTTGAAAGACAAAGTATCTTAAAGCATGCTTTTGGATATGTGCATATAAGGAAGGAACAGAATAGGATATGCCAAAATCCTTTTCTATAGTTAGGTGATATAAGACAAAGGCAAGGAAGTGGAAAGAAATACTTAAAAATACGTGGGAGCAGAATTGGAGCTCATATAACATCTTTACAGATTGCTTGTCAAGTAAACCAGATATGTTGTGGCGTTTTTCTGAATGCTTCATTATTGGTTAATAATAGCACTAGCCTCTGAAGGTTGCAACTCTGTAGCAGAGTATAAAGTCTTTATTATGCCATCTTAGTGGTATGGAACTTTTTATTTGGTCAGTCATAAATACGATATATAGTTGGGTGAAATATGGCATTATGCATTTGAACATACATCACTTAATATAAAATATAGCAAAAAGAAGGAAGATCTCTACTGTTTTTTCCAGGCAGGTCTCAGCTAAAATTGTGTTTTAATGTTGTATTTCCTGGTTTTTTGATTATAAAAACAGAATGAGAGTTGCTTTCTTTCAACTGCTTGGGGAGATAAAAGAGATAGCCAGAAGGCCAGAGTTAAGACGTGCACTTTCTTTCCGTCTCTCCCTTTGTCTCTATTTTTTTAACAATTTTTAAAAAAGTAATCTCTACCCCCAGTGTGGGACTCCAGCTCACAACACTGAGATCAAGAGTCACATGCTCTATCCACTGAGCCAGCCAGGTGCCCCTCTATTTTTAAGTGTGATTTTGAGAATTACTACAGAGAAGAGAAACTACCAGGAAAAAACTAAACTTTTACCTGGGTTTGCTTTTGTTTTTAAATATTTTATTTATTTATTCATGACAGATTGAGAGAGAGAGAGAGAGAGACAGACAGACAGACAGACAGACAGGCAGAGACACAGGCAGAGGGAGAAGCAGGCTCCATGCAGGGAGCCCGATGTGGGACTCGATCCTGGGTCTCCAGGATCAAGCCCTGGGCTGAAGGCGGCGCTAAACCACTGAGCCACCCGGGCTACCCTTACCTGGGTTTGTATTTAGTAATTTTGAATTGATATCAAAGTTAGAAAAATAAAATTGGTTTTTCAAATAGATACTCTTGAACTTTTGTATTCTACTGATGCCATTAAAAAAAATACAGTCCTACTTATTAGTTAATAATGAATTAAAATAGATTTTTAATATGGAGAGAGATGAATAGGCACATTTATTACTCAAGATGAGCAGTTAGTCATCTAGCCAAAACCTTTCATCTGTCTTCCTTTACAATTAAAACAAAATCTATTAATCCTGTCAATCAGTAGTCATCTGGGGTGATGACAAGGGCTGTACAAACACCAGTAGCAGCTGCCAAAGAATCAAAGATGAAACTTTTCAGAATCAACCTTACCTTATATGAAATAAATCAGCCTTTCATGATAAGCCAGGTAATGTGAATACTTCTGGTAAATCTGTAAATTAATATCCTGCAATATAGATTTGGGGACATTTTCCTTTTACTTATAGTCATCTGTAGTTCTTTTCCTTGGAAATGCAATGAATCTCAGACTCATTTTAGAACTGCTATTGGGAAAATGACATTCTTAGCTCTCTGGATATTTATAATACTCAGAAGAAATGAAACAGAGAAACTGCAATTTTACACTTGGAGTGTGACTCTGAGATTTTACTCAAAGTAAACAGATTTTTTGTTTTGTCATGGTCAGCTTGTTCATAATTGAGTGCTCTAGTTTAACCAGAATGCTGACATACCATTGTTTTCTTATTCAGATTGTTGCTTTGCTATTTGAAGCATCCATGTTTTTAGCAAGAGTCCTAAGTCAGCCATGTTTCTTAATAATGCTGTCAGACAGAAAGAAAAGACTTAAGATCTCTTCTGATTTGTGACTTTAAATCAATTAAGCAAATATGTGTGGAATATTTGCTTTGAGCCAAGAATTAAATGCCGGAATAGATACAGAAGTTCTTAATAGGTGTATCTTAATAGGTGAGGTTCCATCTGTTAAAGAGGTTAACTTCTTGTCAGGGTGAGTAATGTAAACAAGCTAGTGTAATACAAGAAAGATTATAAGAAACCTATTATAAAGTACTATGGAACACGGGGGGTGGGGGTGGGTAAGTCCTGTTAGGGATCAGAGAGAAGGCTTCTTGGAAGAAAAAACATTTTAATTTGTTATGAAAAATGAATAGAATTTCAACAAGTGAATATGGGGAGAGGGGTTAAAGTATTTTAAAAAATAATATTCGTTTTTCCAAGTAACGAGTTTGAAAGAGGGAAATGTTGATATAATGAGAAACTGTGGATTCAATTAGTTATATAGAATTCTTAGTTATGATTCTGTGTTTATTTAATAGGGGTTGTTTAGCTTTTTGATTCTTTAAGAGAGACAAAATATCCAGTAGAATGGTTTTTACTAAACTTTGATGGTCATTATAATTATCTAGGCCTAGGAATCTGAAAAACGACATGTTTCTAGACTCTACTTTTAGACCTTCTGTCTCAGTAAGCCTTAGGTAGCGTTCAAGTTTAAGATTTTGTTTTCTGTGATTCTTTCCAGCCAGGTTTGGAAGATAGCCTTCCTCATGAACTTTTATTGCTCATTCAAAATACAATCTTCCTCCTTTCATTCCTCAGTTCTGATATCAGAATAAAACAATTAGACATGTTTTATTTCATTCTATGCTTAGTTATTTGATCCTTGAAATTTCAATATTCAAGTGGAATTGGAGTTTATTCTTAGCTATAGGCACATAAGTGCTCAATAAATATTTGTTGAATAAGTAGAAATGTACTAAAAAATTCTAAGGTTGTATTGGAATGTACTCCACAATAAATTCCTCTAAGGGACTCACCTTTTTTTCGTTTGTTTATTTTGTTTGGTCTATTCTGTTTTCGACCATGTAGTATGTAATGCTCTTAGAGTTTTGAAAAAGCCCTGTAGTTTCCTTGTGGCTCATGCTTTGAGCATCACTGATAGCTAAATTCTTATAACATTATGAAGGGCAGCTAGATAAAGCAAGTCCTATTGCTGAAAATTTCTTTGATGTTAAGCCTCTTTTGTAACCTGTATTTTTGCTTTTGTTTCTTCACTCAACTAAAAAATCTGTTTTCTCTAGATTCTGAAAAAGGGAATATATGCTGATGAGTATTTTGAAGTTCTAAGCAGTTCAACTCCTGTCATTGGGAGTTGAACTGTGCAGTATTATTTGATTTGTTATAGATTCTTTATTCTACTCGCTCAGCATTTTCCTGGCAGTTAATTACACAGTGGCTTTAGGGTGCATTCCATAAGATGCTGAAGACACAGCTTCACTGAAGTCTGACACACTTTCCTCCTTGGTTACAAAGCTAATGGCCACTCTGGGATAATTAGTGAGAAGAAACTCCAATGACCCAATTACTGTCTTCTCAAGGTTTTCCCTCTTAATTCTTCTTTACTCAGATCTTGAGAGATTGCCTCCATTGTGCCTCCAGTTTTAAACACCTGTGTGCTGTTTAAGACTGGATTTTCTTAGTTGCAGTCAGACAAAAAGTAGAAGATCTATATCTTAGTGTGTTGGGAGTACTGTAAGAAGTTGCTTGTATTTTAGAGAAACCATAGAGTAGTACCATTCAGAGCAGAGATAGCTAATATTTCCAAAGCCACAGTCATTCCTGGGTTAAGAGTCATACTAACTGTCTTCATCTATGTAGTGAGAGGGCTTGAGGTTTCAGGCTGAGACTGTTGGGCTTCCATAGCTTTTCCTGATATGTAGATTAGTAATCAGACATTGTGCCATTTTTCTGTCAGGCAACTTGGGATATTGTAACTTACTAATGTAATGAAAATGCATGTGCATATGCCTTGGTAATAAAACTATGTGAACATGTCTACCACAGTGTTTGGTTGGTAGATAGAATCTAAATCTTGTAAATTCCTGAGTCATCTAAGTCACCCATATGTTGTCTGCCTTTTTAGAATTTCTTTCCAACATAGAACACAGTGAGTTCATTCTTTTTGCTAAGGTTTATGTCAACATAAGGTACTTCTCATTGGAATTGTGAAGCAAATATCTGTTTCAGAATTTTGTCCAAACTGCGGAAAAAATGACTAAGTTAAAAAGAAATTACTTTGGGCAGCCCAGGTGGCTCAGCAGTTTAGCGCCGCCTTCAGCCCAGGGTGTGATCCTGGAGACTCGGGATCGAGTCCCACGTCAGGCTCCCTGCATGGAGCCTGCTTCTCCCTCTGCCTGTGTCTCTGCCTCCCTCTCTCTCTCTGTGTCTCTCATGAATAAATAAATAAAATCTTAAAAAAAAAAGAAAGAAACTACTTTGAAAAATTACTTTTTGGAAGGTTATTCATATTATGGCTATGCTATGGATGTGCCATTTTCTATGAATATGTCCTTTATATGTAGAAAAGGTGCTCACTGAGTATTTTTGATTGAATTGATATAATAACATTTTATCATAGGGGTTCTAAATCTTGCCTCTCACTGCAATTTTCCTCTTTGGTTTGAATGTTCCCAGCTCTCTTTGTGGAGGATGTTACTCTTTCACCCAGCCTTTTGTTTGAGTATTGTGTGCTATCCTTTCCCAAATGGCTCATGAGGATTGGTAGGGGTAACTTAAAACCTTGGAGTGATGAAACTGAGCCCAGCCATGTTGCTGGAGCTCACCCTAACTTGTTAATTTTATCAAAGCAGTAAGATTGATGGTCATAAGAAAAGAATATTCTAGGAGTGTAACAACAACCACTTCCTTTTTGCAGCCTGGTAAATCTTCCTCTGGTTTGTCTCCAGAAAAGTAAAAGTTCTTTGAGTGTGGAGGTTGTAGAGCTTGTATTCAGTATGAAATGACTACATGATATTCAAATAATTTCTCTCACTTCAGATTGACACATGGAGTGGCATTGCCTCTTGAGACTATTTGGAATTCTGTAGGAAATTGTGATTCTACCAGTATATTTTCCTCTAATATCCTCTCAATTAATACATATTTTTTGCAAAGAGGAAAAGAAAAACAATCGATCCATAGAAGGATCCTAATCCATTAGGATTAGGTATGCTAAACTGAACAGAGCTAGAGTTGGAGAATAAGAGTATTGAACAGACTCTTTATAACCACAGATTGGCTTTTCCAATGTGTATTTTTTTAAAGGGGGGCAGACAGAGGGAGAGGGAGACAGAATCTTAAGCAGGCTCCACACTCAGTGTGGAGCCCACCTGGGACTCAGTCTCACAACCTTGAGATGATGACCTCAACTGAAATTAAGGGTTGGACAATTAACTGACTGAGCCACCCAGGCACCCCTCCAATGTGGTTTTTAAAGTTCTATATACTTGCACAAAGAAAAATCAGACAATTTATAGAGTCTTCTTTCATAGGGAGATATTTAGGAAAATTCAAATTTTATTTATTTATTTTTTAAAAAGATTTTATTTATTTATTCATAGAGATGCAGGGAGAGAAAGAGAGGCAGAGACACAGGCAGAGGGAGAAGCAGGCTCCATGCAGAGAGCCTGACGTGGGACTCATCCAAGGTCTCCAGGATCACACCCTGGGCTGCAGGCTGTGCTAAACCGCTGCTGCGCCACCGGGGCTGCTGCCCGGAAAATTCAAATTTTAATCTTGAAATGTTGGAACTTCTTTTAAATCCTCCTTAATCAAAGACTTTTCCAGAAGTCTATGCCTTTGTAAATATATATACATTCTTAAAATTTTTTATTGAAGTTTGCAAAGTGTGGGAAATATATGTGTTTGATATTTTCAAGATTTTTTTTTGAAATCATTTTGGCCCTTTTAATATGTTGCATCATTATTTGGATTTTGCCCAGTTTAGAGGCTGAAGTGCCTGATAAAGCATTGAAAGAATATTTACAACTGTAGTAGCATAAGCTTTTTTTTTTTTTCCAGTGATGTTATCCCTTTCCTTTCATTGAAATAGAAGTCAACAAATTGAGATTTGCCGGGATTTCTTCTATGTCCTAGCTGTGTGATTATAGGCACATTATGTGCCAATGCAGAGCCTCAGGCTTATCTGTAAAATTGGATAAGGAACCTTGCCTGTCTCAGAGGGCTGTAATAAGGGTCTCAAGGGATAATATATGTGAAAGCATTGGGAAGCTGTAAGCAATACATTATTATAATTTCTGTAAAAGGGAGTTTCAAATCATATTTACCTTATGGTCGCTATAGTCTATTACAAGTAAATCTCTATTAAACTACTTTTTATTAATTTTCAAATTTGATTTCCCTATAGTTCTAGACTCACATTGAACATGTGTTTCATTCTGATTGAATAAAATAATAGATTTTTTCCTTAAATGTATGTACCATGTATATTATTTTTTCTAATAAAAATGATAATTGCTTATCTGTATGACTCCAAAGGATAGGTTCCACTTGTCTATAATTATTTCTTTGTTTAAAATTTTTCTTATTTATCTCAAGGGAATTCCATCTCTCTAATATTATCTTATTTTTCTCTTGTCATTTAAGGAATGTGTTAATTAAACTCAGACCTGATACCAACTCTGGCACATACAGCAGACCCTCCTCCCATTTGACATATTTTCCTTTATCATTTTCCTATGTGATCTCAGAGCCACTTTTCAATCCATCTGGCAGTGTTCATATTAGGCCAATTTTAATTAAGCTTGTGAATTAGACTCTGAGACCCTAAGTTATTTTACTGGAATACAGTTTTAGATCATTGGCTTTGCCATAATTCAACATTTTATGCCATTAAAATATTGAAAGTAAATCGATCAAATCTGTCCAATCTGATTATATGTTTTTTAAAAGTTGTAAATATTGTACTGATTATTGTTTATTACTCTATTTCAAAGAAAGGCATTTCTTGAAGTTTCTGTACAAAATGGCAAATTGTTTGAATGATACAGATTGGGAAATTATTGGACACGTAGCAAATTTTATTCCACTTGTGGTGCTTTGATCACTGCATGTTCACCATCCCTTCCTCAGGGACAGGCATACATCCCTGTCCTGCCCTTGCTTCAATTCTTCCCCCTTTCCCAACTAATATAAATATTTGGACAGAAAACCTTGGCTTTTGAGACACTCGTTCCTTTTGCATACGGATTGTCTGCATTGCCCCTTCATCTCTGAAGCACTTGCCTCTGGGTGGTTTGTCTCCAACAAGAGTGCTTTTCCCACCATAGGCCACTCTGCTGCAGTTTTTGTCTTGGAACTAACTTCTCAGTCCAAAGATAGTTTAGTCTGACAACAACCATCTTCTCAGAACAGAACATGTTGGGCTCTTTCCACACTCTCCATCACCTTACATTATTTTTGAGGGGTGCTGTTAGCATCCCATATGTTTCAAATATTCCTTCCTGCAGGCACTCCCCAGTTACTGTCTGATCAACTTCAGATTTACTGTTGATCTCTAGAGAACTATGCTGCATCTGTGCAGGGTGTTTGTTTCTGAAAGGTCATTTCCTGGTGTGAATTCTAACCAAAGGATATCAAGCCAGAGTGCAGTCTTTTTTCTCTTGTGTACTTATTTTACCTAGGGGAGAAATTAAGTCTCTATTCAGATGTGCTGTGCAGAATAAAAATATTAGATGATGATGTGACATATTAATAACAGACAGAGATAAAAGTAAGAACATTTAAGCTCATCCAAGCTTTGACATGTGTCTAGGTTTCATAGTGAATTATTATTATTTTTTTAAAGATTTTATTTATTTATTTATTTATTTATTTATTTATTTATTTATTTATTTGAGAGAGAGAGAGAGAGGCAAAGACACAGGCAGAGGGAGAAGCAGGCTCCATTCAGGCAGCCTGATGTGGGACTCGATTCTGGGTCTCCAGGATCACACCCCCGGCTGAAGGCGGCGCTAAACCGCTGAACCACCTGGGCTGCCCCTTCATAGTGAATTAAATAGAGAATTGTTTCTGAGTTTGACTTAGTAGTTTATTTTCCTCCTTATTGTTTATAGTATCCCCTTCAAAGCTTAAAATAACGCAGATTTGCACCATTCTGCTGGTTTTTGTGTCATTTGGCTGTCCTTGTACTTTGCTTTTGAACATCCCAAAGCAAGTAGCTCTCCATTTGTTCTGCTGTCAAAATCATAAGTGATAGGGACAACTGCTCATGGGAATGGTAGAGGAGGATACCCAGTTTTTTTGAGCCCTCAATCTTTTTTTTTTTTTAAAGATTTTATTTATTTATTCACGACACAGAGAGAGAGAGAGAGACACAGGCAGAGGGAGAAGCAGGCTCCATGCAGGGAGCCTGATGCGGGACTCGACCCTGGGTCTCCAGGATCACACCCCCGGCTGAAGGCGGTGCCAAACCGCTGGGCCACCAAGGCTGCCCGAGCCCTCAATCTTAATTCAAAATTTCTGAATACATAGATTTGTGTCTTTACCAAACTAAATGGTTTTGACAAAGTATTTTGAAGTATAAGGTATTCCTTCTGCATTATACATTTAAGATAAGATTTCCTATAACCAAATTGATTCTCTTTAACCCCTGTGGCTGCCTTCTAGGCTGCTTCTGGGAGCAGTGTAAGTACTAGAGTTCATTATAGCATTTAAGCTTTTATCTCCCAGTATTTCATGAAAATAAAATTGAGTTCACATTGTTTTTCAATAATACATCAGATTCTTTGAAATAGTTTGATCTTAAAGAAGTCAATTAAGCATGTTGGTACTTGGATTCTTCATAGAAGCACACCTGAATGTGCTTCTAGACATTAGAGATCTAAATAATGCAGCAAGTGAGATGATTTTTTAAAAAGCTGACAACCAAGAATTTAGATAAAGTATTTAAAATGGAGAATGTTTGCATATAGCTGTTTTGCATTCCTGTCTACTTGCAGTCTACCTGCCCCATTCCCTGCTATTCAGTCACCAAGCATAACCATTCCTAAACACAGAAAGAGAAAGTAGTATAGAAAACCACAGTATGTGTGAAAACTGCAAAATCAGTAGAAGAGCAGTGGAATAACAAACTTGAACTCTGAGAGCAGGCATTAAAGGAGTACATTTTGTCAGGTAGAGGAAGGATTGGGGAAAGGTATATCTGGCATAGAATTGTGAAACACCTGGCTAACCTGGTAGGTGGAGAAGATCATTGTGGGATCTTAAGGAGTTTGGTGGGAAATTATAAGGAGGTAAGGCAGGGGAGACATATTGGGTCATATTGTGAAGACCTTGTATGCTAAGATAAGGAACTTTGTTTTTTTGTTTTTTTTTTTTTTTGAGCTTTGGTTTTGTTTAGGAGTCAGTGAACATCCATCCAAGATACGTTTTCCAGATTGATAAAGAACCATGATCATCTTTCTCTGTTACTGTCTCTTTCCAGCTGCATGTAGAAGATGAACTGGAAAGGAGTAGCTGTGGATAAGCATAGCAGAAAGACCTGCTAACTCCTGAGGTATTTTGCAATAGTTCTAATCAAGGAGTCACAAGACTGGACTGAGATTGATTCTGATTATCTGGCCAACCTTCATTCATTATCATCATCTTTTTTAAAAAAAATATTTTATTGATTATATATAGAGAAAGCATGAATGGGGGGAGCAACAGAGAGAGAGGGACGGGCAAAATCCTGCTGAGCGGGAGCCTCATGCGGGACTTGATCTCAGGACCCAAGGATCATGACCTGAGTCAAAGGCAAATGCTTAACCAACTGACCACCCAGGCGCCCCCTTCATTCGTCTTCTATATGGCAAATCTTGAGATGTCTGAACGTAGGCTTGTGTCTTTTATCAAGACATTTTTAGGGGAACTTACGAAGTCCCAGCTTTTCTTGAACTAGAGCAGGGTAAAAGGGTCAGTAGTAACTTGTTAGCCTAATTGTGAATTTGCCTTCTCTCTTCTCATAACTTTTATGCAACTGTGCTGTTCTTAATACTTTGAAATTACAATGCTTTAAAATATTTGTTTGGGAAATGACATCATTGTGGGGGCTTTATTTTAGAAAACTCCAGCAGGGTCTAGAACTTTTGAAGAGTAGGATCCCAGAGACTTGTGTGTTCTGGTTCTGTTTGCCAGATCTCAGGCTGCCACAAAGAGCTTTGGTTTGGATTGTTTCTCCTATCTCTTATAAAGAAAATGTAAATGACTCCGGCACCACATTTCTTCTGCTTGTGTTCTGCTCCCTAACAGAAGATGTTGTAGCTGTAGTTCCTACAGTGATAGGGACTGTTCTTTTTTTCAGGCACTGCTTTTCACTGCCTTTATAACTAGTGAAGGCCACTAAACTGACACTGCCGCTGTTGCTGTGAAAATGGTACTTTCCTGCAGGCATCATTTAATCCTGCACCTTTTTGGAAAGATTATAGTTCTCATTGAGTTACCGAGGAACACAGTGCTATCTCATAAGCACGGCTTTTTGATGACCTCTTGCAGCAGGGACCCTGTTCTTTGTAGAACCTCTTTTTGAGGTTCTGAGGATGGATAAAAATGATCTGAACCAAAATTTTCAACACTGCTTTAGGAATGGACTATTGGAGGAAACTTGCTTTTAGATTACTAAAATGATAAACATGGCTGAATTATGAGTGGTAATGCCTTCTCTTAAGAGTTGACTAACTCTGCACTTGGTTTTCCTGGCCCCACATAACTAGGATCTGTATGTTTGGCTGTCATTGACACTGCAGCCGGATTTGAGAGAAAATTTTAAGGGTGGCAAGGCATCATAAAAATATACTATTTTATCTATAATCTGTTAGAAGAATTTGATCTGGAGTTTTGCTGAATGCATTTATTTTATTTTTTGAAGAGATTATTTATTTAAGGAGAGAGTGAGAAAGAAAAGGGGGAAGGGCACAGGGAGAGAGAGGTGAGAAAGAGAGAGAAAGAGAAGGGGGAGGGGCAGAAGGAGAGACAGAATTTCTAGCAGACTCTCTGCTGAGTGCAGAGCCTGATGCAGGGCTCGATCTCATGACCCTGAAAGCATGACCTGAGCTGAAATCAAGAGTTGGATGCTTAATCCACTGAACCCTTTGGCCCTCCTTGCTGAATGTGTTTAAAAAACTAATGCCTTCTGGACAGATTTTCATTAGAATATTTAAAAATTTACCTGTAAAGCAAGAGACTTTAGTTCATCACTTTTTTTTTTACAAACATGAATATAAAAGAATTGAGTAAAAATTAAGTCTTATACATAGCATACCCAGATAATTGTTTTAGAAATGGCTGTTTGGGTTATCTTTGTGTTTTGTTTTAATTCAATCCAAGGTGAGGAGAATTTTTAATAAAAAGATTGTATATTGACATTTATGTTATTAAAGATGGAAATCTTCTGAAAAGTTTGAAAAAGGATTCTACCCTCTATATTCACTCTATTTGCTACTTCACTGAATTACTACTTTTCTCTATTTCTTTTTTTTTTTTTTAAGATTTATTGATTTATTTTAGAGAGAGGAAGAGAGAGCCAGCAAGCAGGGGGAGCAGAGGGAGAGAGAGTATCCTGAAGCCGACTTCTTGCTGAGCACAAGCCTGATGCAGGGTTTGATTTCAGGTCCCTGAGATTATGACCTGAGCTGAAACCATGAGTTGGCTGCATAACTGACTGAGCCACCCAGGCACCCCACTACTTTTGTCTATTTCTAGACATTTATCTTTTTATCCTCACAAGGTTATCCTAAACTCTTCATTTAAGTATTTTCCTGATTTTCTCTTACTAAATACCAGTTTTCTTATCCTCATATTGCTTTAGCCTTTCTTGGGCTCTTCCCAACCTACTTGGCTATTTTCTCTTTAACCCCATTCTTTCTAAATCCCAGACATCATCTGTTAATTACTAAGGACTGTGCTTAGAACTGAGTCAGTTTCATTTTCTATCTCACATTAATACATCTATGTTACATCTCACTCTAAAATGTTTACTAGAAAAAAAATGTTTACTAGAGTTCTAGAATTTATTTTTATTCATTATCTACCATGTTTATGATGAAGCATAAGTAACTTTGCGTATAGATAAACCGGTGCATAGATATTCTATGCTTAGAATAGCCACTGCAGCCAAAACAGTGGATGACAAAGGTGGCTTTTAAACTATTTGAAATGAGAAATGACAGAAAGAAGTGGATATATTTAGTAGTAGAAAGGAGCCTATTGTACTATCCTCAAGTTTTGGAAGGATTATCATGTAAGAGGAATTAGCTGTGTTCCACATTTTCTTAAAAGATGTGCAAGGGATAAATTTTATATGAATTACATCCTTAAAAGAATTGCGCAAGACCAGCTGGTGGAAATGACAGCAACGTATTTTGGTTTGCTTTGTACAAAGGAGAACTATCAAAAGTTAGGATGGTCTCAAGATATGGCACTCTCTTCCTCTGAAAGTAGTGAGTTTTCTGTTACTGGAGGTGCTTAGTTATATGTTATAGGGCTGCTGTTGATGAGATTTAGGCATCAGGTAGGAGGCTGAATTAGATGACCCCTATATTAGATTTCTTTGATTCTGAAAGATGTACTTTTCTCAGTTCTTTAATAATATAGGAGTCAGAATACAATAGACTTGATTATGAGAGTGACCTCTCTTTTTAGTTTTAAGGTTAGAACCATATTATTTAACAATTGTTATTTTTCTTCCCGTGATTATCACCAATTTTTCACAGCAGGAGAAGGGTGGAGTGAAACTCCCACGTCTTGAAGGCGGATATTGTATAACATTGCAAGGAGGACAGGGAAGCAATGATAAGAGTCATAAATTGCAGCTGGAAGCTTGGAACTGATTCCTTTACCCTGCAGTAGCTCAGAAAGGATTCGGCTCCAAGTTTAATGAATAATGAAACATGATCTGAAGAAATTCTATGCAGGCAACTTTGTTGCCTGGTTCTAAAGTGACATGTAGTAACTGTATCTTCTGTGCATGAGAAGCAGTTTACCTCCTTCACTGTCTCAGAGTTAGAGGTGATCGCGATTTCCTTGAAAAGTTCATTTTAATTATAGGTTAATTTCACATACATTGGTGGCTGTAGTCATTGCAGAGCGGATAGAAAAACACTGGCTTTAATAAAGACTGAGCTTTTAAAATAAAAGTTGGGACTTTTCCCTCAAGGTATTTGGTGATTGTATGTATTATGAATTAAAACATTACCTTGAGAATCATGGGATCTTCTTGGTGGAAGAGACCTTAGTAGTTGCTTAATCCAGTCTCCTTATTCTTCCTGAGGAACTCCAACAACTCATTGGTAATTGGGACTGGCAAGTTGTGTATTTGCCATATTCAGTAGTGATATTTTAGAAACTTCTTTATTATTTTTTTCAAACCTTTGCAAATTTTAGGAAGCTTGCTTGCTAGCATCTTATTAAGTCTACTCTAAAAAGGTCTTTACAAAACTGGGAAAACGAAACAGGAAAAGCTATAACTGAGTTTATAGTAATTCTTCTACAATGTAACCAAAATATAAGAGATTACTAAAAATTCAGAAGCATCTTTTCTGGAATACTATCATTGACCAGAACCAGCCTCTCCTTGTCATTCTAATAGTTAATTGAAACCCAGTGTCCTTAACTTCTGTTTCTAACTTACTTCTCTTACACGGGATGTTGACTCTGTGACATTCAATTCAGTTTCTTGGGTTGTATACTTGGCATTGTGCCAGATCCAATAGAATGCCCCTTTGGTCATTAAGCACCAATAGAAGTGATTGGCTGTGTGAGAATTAGAAAAATGAAGATAAGAAGTTTGTCACTAGCATAATTCAGTCCTTAAATTCATTATATGGACAAGTCACAGTGCATATTATACTGCAGAAATACCTAAGTATATTATTATACCATGTAACAACTGAATTTTTTTCTTTCTTATAAAAGAAAATTAGAGCTCAAAAAATTTAATCAGTGAAGCAGTTAAGTGGATTACTAGGCTATACCTACCTTGACCCTCAGCCTTATAGAGAATGAAAGACATTCTGTTGTATCTAAACACCGTAACCTTGTATAAAACAGTGTGTGTGTGTGTGTGTGTGTGTGTGTGTGTGTAAACAAGTATACATAACAATTCTTTAGTATTCCCAAACCTTAGAGCTTGGGGAGCCCAGGGATGCTGGCCAGGCATGGCAAGTCCATTCATCACAGCCTTGGAGAAATACCTGGCACAGCATACCATAAACCTTGGAAATAAACATTGCTGTGCTTGTGTTTGCTTTTCTCCCTTCTATTTTCTCCAGAAGTATTTTCTTTCGTTCCAGGTCTAAGAAAAGACAAGACAGGCTAGAAGAGAACTCTTATTACTTTTCTTCCTAATTAGTCCAGAAAATAAGTTAAAATAAATGAATTTATAATGGTGTCCCATTTTTTTGGATGGGTTTGCTCTCAATAGACAGGCATGAAGTATCTACCTGTGAAGTATCCTATGAAGTATCACAAGGATAGTACTTATCCAGTTGGTAAACATAAAATATGTTCCTTTGTAGGTGTTTTTAGCACATTTCCAACTTGCTTCAGGCAGTATGTATGTAGACATACATGCTACAGCATGGGTTAGAATTTCTAGGGCATATGCTTCCTCATAGAGTCAAAATTGACCCAGTAAATATTTCTGTAAGTTTGTGAACAGTCTTTCAAAGTTCTAAAGCATTTCCATGAGTTAATAGGCTGAAAAAACCTCCTTTCCAACAGGAAGAGAAGCATTTGAATGAAGCTCTATGATGAATTCTGTTTCTTGTCTAAGGGGAGTGATCTAGTAGAGGCAGAGTGCAAATTCCCCCGGGTTAGCCAGAGGACTAGGGTTAGACCTTGGGCCCCTGATGTTCTCAGTAGGTGTTATATGACTGAAATTTAAACACTTGTTTCCGAGCTAAAGCATTTCTTCCCATAATTAGCTGTTTACTGGTGCCAGGTTTTGAACTTTTAATGTAGCAGATGTTACCAAAGTTTCTGATTGTCTTTCTGGGTGTCTTTAGGGTTGTTGTGCTGGATCCCAGTGGAAAATGCTTTTTTAGGCCCACAAGGCTGTTCCTCTGCTACACAGCAGGGCCAGGCTCTTTCCCATCTGTCTCAATCATAGATTTCCCCCTGAAATTCAGGAAAACGTTTGCCGTGTGAAGTCATTAACAACTGTTTCAAAACAGTCTGATTCCTAACAGTTGCTGCATGTGGAGATACCTAATTGAAATAATTCCAGTCTCGTTAATAAGATAAGTGTGTTTTCTAGATGCTGCAGGATTATTGCTATCAAATACAAAGGGTTTCTGGCTTTGTTGAGTGAATTATGCTTGTGTTCCAGTCCCTTTACCAGTTTCATTGTGATTTAACAGTATGTCCTCATTTTGTCTTCTTATATTTTCATTCAATGAATGGAAGAGGTAACTGGAGAAGTGCTGTGGACAGGAATACTAACAACAAATGGAGTACCTGTAAATTCCACAGGAGATTTAGCCACCCAGAGAAGTTCACAAATATTCCAGTGCTGGTACAAGTTGAAGTAGCCTCTTGTCTGAACTATCTGCTATCACTGTCTTTTTCACAAGTCCTTCCATTGAAATTAATTTCTTCCTTCTCTAAATTTCCAGAGTGCTTTATCTATATCTTTCTTCTACTTTATGCTGTAGCTATATGTATACACATGTTTTATAAATACTTTTCCTTACAGGTAGGCTTTAAGATTGACCATTCTCTGGTCTCCCATGGAGTCTAGTGCAATGGCTTGTACATTGTGGTTTACTCAGTAATATTTGTTGAGTATAGAATATAGAAAGAAATGACATCTGGGGCTCCTGGCTGGCTCAGTCGGTAAAACATCTGCCTTTGGCTCAGGTCATGGTCTCAGGGTCTTGGGCACAAGCCCCACATTGGGCATTGGGCTACCTGCTCAATGGGGAGTCTGCTTCTCCCTCTCCCTCTGCCTTTTCCCCTGCTTATTCTCTCTCTCTCTCTCTCTCTCTCTCTCTCTCTCACTCTCTCAAATAAATAAATCTTTTTAATAATTTAAAAAAAATAAAAGAAAACCCTTTATCAAGATAGAATTCTTCATTAATCAGTGATACCTCTGAGCTCAGCACAAAGTCTCCTGTCCTGGCAACACTCACTATCAAAAGATAAAGTAACAGGCAAACAGAAAAAACTGTCTAGAAGTATTAGAAAGTAAAACATTTGATCAAGCCCTGCTTTTTACCAGTCATAGGTTATTTCCAGCCCTGCATTATTTGGAAAATAAATTCTACAACAGCTGTCACACACTTTTCTGGCCTTTGGTAGTGATCATTGTCATTCTCATCTCCCCAGGCCCCATCTTCCTTAAAACTCTGTCCTCCCTAGATAATTCTCATAAAAGGAACATTAGGATTTTGGCAGCTAATGATAATGCCACTGTTAATGCCGCTAGTAACAAGTTTTATAGGGACACTTGAGAAGATAGGAGAAGGAAAACCAGGGGTGAGTAGGAGAGAGGTGATAGGAACAATGACAGGAAAGAGGGAGGAACCTGGAGGTGGGTGCTGGGAGGCAGGTGGTGAGTGAGAAGCTGTGGGGAGAACGGAGTGGGATGACAGGTAGACCAGTGCTTTGGAATGCCTTGGAGAGGATAACAAGCATCTGTAGAACGTGGTCCACGTCTGCCAACAACATCATTTCCTTCTTGTGTGTTTGTCTTAAAAAGAATGCACATATTCTGCTTTTTCCTATCTTATTTATATTCATGTTGTCTTTTTTATTAGTGGTTGTGTGTCTTTTGCTTCTAGAGCCTGTCATTTTAGAAGCAAAGAGATCAAAAGCTAAGCCAGTCACATGAGGATGGAAGCTTGTTACTTCAGCTTTTTTGGGCTTATGTTTCTTTACTTAAAAAATAATCTGTCTTTCCAATTGCTTTTCCAGCTCAGACTGACCTCCTTAGGCCCGTGGTGTGAGTGGCTGCAGAGATTGTTTTTATGACAAAATGAGACCTGCCATTGCTTTGAAACACACAAAACTGTTCACCACTGTTGGCACAAAGCCAAGTAAAACCTGTCTTGTGCTGTCCTGTACCCTCTTACATTCTTGTTATATGTAAAGCAGAAGAAATAGGGTATTGGTGAGAGAGGATGCTAGTTACCATCAAGAGATGGCTTTGATTGGCTGCCAGGTATGTTGCAAATCAAAGAGACCCCTTTTTAATGCTTTTCCTGAAGCACTTGGTTAAGGTAGTTGGAGGAAGGACAAAATGGGCCTTCATGGACACAGCTAGCTCGGGCTAGTATCTATACAAAGGGCCTAAAACATGAGGTAACATGGACAAATGTTAGCCAAGCTTTGACTCTAGAATCTGGTACCACGTTTAACAAGGGATGGAGGGTAATTGTCCACTTGATAAATTGAACAGTCGCATGGAATCATTCTGTCCCTTCACTGCTACATCCCTTTTGGACTTCAGGATCACTCATATTATAAAGGGGTACCAGCTTTGTTCATAACCAAATAGCCTGGGAATAAAACAAAGTGTTTTGGGCCAGTTATTTTCCTATATGCCAGCCTTGTAGTAGTCATATTGGTGATCTGGTGCCAGTTACAGTAGACAATTGGCCAGTAGCAAAGAGCAAAGATTATAATCCGTGTTCCTTCTGGTAAGTTGGGCAAGAGTCTGTTGGTGAGCTTTTGTGTCTCTTGGTTTGCTTAATGAACAGATTGATGTACAGTTAAGAGATATAAAATCACAATATCTGTAATCTTTGAGGCTACTTCCATAGGTTAAATTGCCTTCTAGAGATTGGGAGATTGTAAAGAAGTTGTGTGGACCTCTTACTAGTCTGTGACCTGAAAATAATCAGAATGTCTGGAATCTTGGTTGTAAGAGCATGATTAGAGATAAAACTTTGGAAATTCATTTCCAATTTTGCAAATGGAGCTAAAACAGAAGCATAGACAAAGTAGAGGAAAGTAGTCAATGCTAATAATAATAATAGCTACCATTTACTGAATGCCTCTTGTGTGCTAGACACTGTGCTGGTGTCATCACCTATTTCACATCCTAACAATACTGCAAGAAAATTTTAGAATGACTGTTTTACAAGGTAGGAAACCAAGTCTAAGACTGGGTCAATAACTTGCCGACAATCCAGGAATTCGTAAGTAGTCATTTGGGATTTGAACCTGGATCTGTCTGACACAGGTGTGCTGCACAATTTCCATAGTTGTGTGCTTTAAGAGGAAAAAAATTACAGACAGGCCTACAAAGAAGTACTGCCAAAACTTCTAAGGCCCAAGAAGGAGAGCTTTCAACACGTTATCAAAGATCACAAACCAATAACATGTGATGATCAGAATGAATTATGGAGTGAGTTACTTAACTAACACTCCGGAGTAATTTCAGGTAAAGGAAAGTATTAATAGCTCTTATTTTTGCATTTGTCAGGATTTTTAATGACTTTCTATGCTTTAAAAATGACAGTGCTTATAAGCCCTGTCTCCTGTCACCACATTAGGCATTATTCAGTGCGGACACCAGGAACTTATTTTTCCTCATTCATCCATCGCTGCTACTGAAAACAGATGTTCCCCTAAGTCTACCCTCCCAATGCTTCTTCTGACAAGTTCATGTAATGTGGTGGTGTTGTGTTTGCTCTTCCTACTCTACCATTTCAGGGGTTGAGCAGAAGACTTCAGTCTCCAGTATATTAGTGTTTATATATGTTATTTGCACTGGGTAAAGTCATAAGGTGTTGGTGGCTCTTCTTGTCTTAAGGACATTTTATGATTTAAAGATCTTTGTGATATGCTAATAAAGAGACAATGTTAATTTGATAATAATTATCTTGACGTCAGGGATATGTGAAGATGCATATGTATTGCTCAGCATAGAGCTTGCCACATTGGGGATTTCAGCAAATACTTGACAAATGTATTTCTGAATTTGAATTATCTCAGTTTCTTTTAAGCACATTTAAAAGCTTTGGATTTTATTTTATTTTGGCCGTATTACTTGAGTAATTGCTTGGTGAGCAGTCACCCTGTTGCAGCTAATCTAAGGAGGTACCTTTAGTGGAAGGGCCAATTCAGCCATTATGTATTTGCTCCTCTCTTACTGATTTCTCAACTGGCTGGGATATGCCTTTGAATTTTCCTTTTGTTTCCCCTTCTCTGGCTTTCTACCAACCTTTCACCCTTTCTGTTTCCTTTTTAGACTGTAAACTGTTCTGCATTATCTTTCTTATCATACCTTCCTGATCCCCATTTTTCCTACTCTTACTTCTATCTGCTTTTTCAACTCAAGAATTAAAGAAGCTGAAACATTAATTTAAAATAAGTATAAAATGTCTGCCTTTTCAGTGTTTGAATATGTATGTGTATTTTTAAAAATGTTTCAGAGTCTAACAGTTGAAGAAATTAGATTGGATCTCATTGGATTTCTTACGTACGCACACTTGTTTAAAATATGGGAGCCTAAAATTGTAGTAATACTGGAAATATATTAGTAAGTGGCCTGGGGAGTTGTCACTACTGCTGTTAACCATCTGGGCTATCCCAAATATTTTAGACAATGTTTACATATTAAGTCATAAATTCATTTAGATCTTCTCAATCATTTTGGATGATAGAGCTTCCAACATGAAGATTCTGTTTTTTTCAGGCTGAGGATGAGTTGCTTACTAATTCAGAAGCTTTTGCTTTGCATTAAGCTCTCTATGTGTATAATAAGGAAATGTTTCCAAGTGTAAGGTGGTGGTGGTGGTGCTGCTGCTGCTGCTGCTGCTACTACTATGGTTACTACTATATACAACTAACTGACTGACTAACTAACTAACTAACTAACTAACTAACTAACTAACTAACTAAATAGCTAACTATATAGGATTTTAGGGGATGAGTCCTGACACTTTTTGAGATATTGAACAGAAAGACTTGAGCTGTGTAGATGGGCAAAGGGAAGAAGGCAGGTCATACCTGGCTTAGGAGACACAGCTTAAAGTAAATATTGGTGATGATGATTATAGATCTGATACTAATTTGGACAAACCAGATGAGGTCCATGTGAGATAATTGAATTTGGTCTGGGCATTAAATGAGATGGAAACTTACTGAAATAGAAAGATGAAGGCTTTAAAAATCAGGTTGCAAAATAGAATGTGGAATATAATGTTTTTTTTTTCCTGTGAAAACGTGTATAAATATGTGTCCGTGGGCCATAGGGAAAGACATAATAAGGTATACATCAAGATATTAACAGTGCTATCTCTGAATGATGAAGGCATGAAATGTTTATTAAAAATTGTTTTTGTGGGATGCCTGGGTGGCTCAGTGGTTAATTGCCTGCCTTCTGCCTAGGACGTGATCCTGGAGTCCTGGGATCAAATCCCACATCGGGCTCCCTGCATAGAGCCTGCTTCTCTCTCTGCCTGTGTCTCTGCCTCTCTCTCTCTCTCTGTGTCTCTCATGAATAAATAAATAAAAATCTTTATTCTTTTTTAAAATTTATTTATTTATGATAGTCACAGAGAGAGAGAGAGGCAGAGACATAGGCAGAGGGAGAAGCAGGCGCCATGCACTGGGAGCCCAATGTGGGATTCGATCCCTGGTCTCCAGGATCATGCCCTGGGCCAAAGGCAGGCGCTAAACCGCTGCGCCACCCAGGGATCCCAATAAAAATCTTTAAATAAATAAAAATTGTTTTTGCTTGGGTGCCTGGTTGGCTCAGTTGGTTAAGCATCTGCCTTCAACTCAGGTCGTGATCCCATGGTCCTGGGATCAAGTCCCATGTCTGGCTCCCTGCTCAACAGGGAATCTACTTTTCCTTCTCTCTCTCTGCCTCTCTTCACTGCTTGTGCACGTGCTTTCTCTCTATTGCTCTCTCTCAAATAAATATGTAAATAAAAATCTTTTAAAAAATCGTTAATGCTTATCAGCATTTTAAAATTTTCTATGGTGCACATGCTTCTATTCTTATCATAGAAGTCTGTTTTGAAAATTGACTCTTGAAGAGGAATGTCTAGTAGAATCTCCTTTTGGTTGTGGATGAGGATGGCTGTTGCTGTGGGACCAGATGAGGCAAGACTAGGGACTGAGGGCCTTGAAGGCTTACGTAAGTGAAGACTTTGACAATACAAAACATCAAGGGTAAAAAACTTATCTTCTACGTGATAGTATTTAAGATAAATTTATCAACTTTTGTGATTATGAGAAATTTACCTTCCTAATTATGTTTCAGAGTGATAATAAAATTAGTTTCTATTATAAGATTATATACAGATTATAGTGGAAAGAGCTCAGAAATGAGCTGGGTGACTGGGGAAGCCAGCCTGGGATTTAAATTTTACAGAGACAATGCCGAGTTCATGGTATTAAGAGTTTGGCAGAAATCCCCAGGAGTTAAGAAATTTCAAACAAAGGCTGACAGGAGACAGTTGGCTGGAAAATGAAAAAGTCTGGTAGACTTGAAGTGCATCATATATTAGGATCATCAGCAATGCAATGAATTTTCATTGCCAAATCACTAAAGTTAGAAATTAAAAAAAAAAAGGCAAAACAAAAACAACTGTTGGTTTCTTTAGTTCATGTTTAAGCTTAAAAAATCTTATTATTATTATTTTTTAATAATAAATTTATTTTTATTGGTGTTCAATTTACCAACATACAGAATAACACCCAGTGCTCATCCCATTAAGTGGCCCCTCAGTGCCCGTCACCCATTCATCCCCACCCCCCGCCCTCCTCCCCTTCCACAACCCCTAGTTTGTTTCCCAGAGTTAGGAGTCTTTATTATTTTTGAACCAGCTACTGCAGTCCTGTTTTTCTAAACTGAAGTAGGAAGAAGGATATAGAAATGATAAACTGTAAATTAGGAGAAGAAATGACAGCAAAATGCTGGAGATACTCAGGTGGGTAGGAAAGTCATGTTTGCCCTGAGAAAAGTATTATGAAGCTGCACCTATTTGGGAGATCGGTTCCAAAGGCAGTACCTAAAGTGAAAACTATTTAATAGCAAAATGACCTTGAAAAGTCCCTTTAAAAATTCCATGCTTAAGGAGCACCTGGGTGTCTCAGTTGGTTAAACATCTGCCTTCGTCACAGGTCATGATCCCAGGGTCCTGGGACTGAGCTTTGCATTGGGCTACCTGTTCAGCAGGGAGCCTGGTTTTCCCTCTCCCCACCCCTTCATGCTCTTTCTCCCTATCTCTCTGTCTCACATAAATGAATACTTTAAAAAAATTTCATCTTAGAGATCAGTAATTTTAATACAGCAGATTTTTCCTCCAGTGTTAGAACAAAGCAACATTTCTTTAGTTGAGCCCCAGGTATCCTTGGCTTGCATTTATAGGCATGATGTTTAGGGAAAAGTAATGCTTTATACATTAGAACCACCTACAGCATGGCAAACTGTTCATGCCATGAGAGGTTCATAGAAACTGAGGCTGTTGGGTGCCTGGTTAGCTCAGTCATTTGGGTATCAGACTCTTGGTTTCAGCTCAGGTCATGATCTCATGGGTTGTGGAATTGAGCCCAACATAGGGCTTGGAACTCAGCGGGGAGTCTGCTTGAAGGTTCTCTTCTTTGACCCTCCCATCCCTCAAATAAATAAATAAATCTTTTTAAAAAAGTGAGGCTGACTGAAGGGGGAGCACATTCACAACTTTCATCCCTAATTTATATTTCTTGTTCCCACATCTTTCCTTTCCCCATCCCCTCACATTCATTCTCTCTCTTTCTACTTCTCTCTCTCCCATTCCTTTCTCCCATCCTCCCTTTCAGTCATCTTTCTCTCCTGGTCCCCTCTCTCTAGCTCTCTAGGGCACACAGGTGTGGCACTATAAGTACTTGTGCTTATGGGCTCTTGTAATGATGATTTTAGGCACTTACTGAATCATCTTTGGTTTGAAATGGGGTGAGAACTGGTGTTCTAGCCTGACAAGGTTTATGCTATACCTTATATAACATTTATGTTTCTGGAGCCATTTAGTCCTGGGGCAACTAGTGTCATCCTGAAAATTGGGTCCGAACTGGGCTTTCAGGGCATCCAGTCTGGTGTAGGTACTTTAAAGATATTAAGGCTGTGTTCACAAACTCTGAGGATATGTAATAGTCTAACGATTAATTTTGAGGCTACCTGAGACTTGGGATATACCCAGGGATCCTGGACTGAAAGCCCTCTTGAGTAATAAAGGAGTCTTTTCCAAAATGAAATTCATGTGACCTGAATTTCTTTGTACAGTCTGAAACACTGTATTTTATTTTATTTTATTTTTTAAATATTTTATTTATTTATTCATGAGAGACACAGAGAGAGGCAGAGACAGAAGCAGACTCCATGCAGGGAGTCCGATGTGGGGCTCGATCCCGGGACTCCAGGATCATGCTCTGGGCCAAAGGCAGACGCTCAACTGCTGAGCCACCCAGGCGTCCCTGAGACACTGTATTTTATAATAGAAAGAACACTGAATGGAAGATGAGAAATTTGGTTTTGTACTACAACTTGCTGTGTTCTGAGGTCCTTGTTTCTCAGCTTTTCATGTTCGTGACATATTTTCTAATAGAGTTTTGGTGACATAATTGAAAGGAAATAAGGCAAATAGCACTAAACACATCAGCAACAATTCAGCAGTTATAATCAGAGTATCGCAGACTCTTGGAGCCTGTGAAAGCATCCTTGGTTGGTATATATTTATTTGGTCATTCTTTCAGCATTGTTTTTCTGCTAGAGCTGTTCACTGCCCTACTGAGCGTTCTCACATAATTATGATGCAATAGCGTTTGTGGTTTCATTAAATACACTCTTTGGCAGTGGCTTTTTGGTATGTTGCTCCTCTTGCCTCTTATTCATAGCATGTCTGTACTCTGAATTTGTGCTTTCATCTGTTAAGACAGTAGGCACTGTCTTACCTATCTCAGGACTGTTGTGAGGTTCAGTGAGCTATAAAGGATGCAAAAGTTTTATAAGACTTTTATGAGGTTATGAAGGACTATAGAACTGTAGAGATTTTTGTTTGCTCTCTTGTCTCTTGCCTTACTAGGCAGATTATTGGAACCAGGGACTGGACATTTTTTCTTTACTTTGTTCCCAGTATGTGGCTCAATGTTTGGCACACGAAAGCTAGTCAATAAATATTCATTAAATTTAAATCTAAAAATTTTTTTTTAAGATTTTATTTATTTATTCATGAGAGAGAGAGAGAGATTGGCAGAGACACAGGCAGAGGGAGAAGCAGGCTCTATGCAGGGAACCTGATGTGGGACTTGATCTCGGGACTCCAGGATCACACCCTGGGCCAAAGGCAGGTGCTAAACCACTGAGCCACCCAGCGATCCCCTTTTTTTATTCTTAATATTAGGTTGGTTTGCAGCACAGCCAAGCTCCTCTGTGCAAAGTGGAATGAATGAGTAATGCAGAGACCCAGCTGTGGGCTGGTAGATCTCTTCTTGTGCACAGAGGAGCAGGTGAGTAAGTGGAGCATTTGGTGGGTTTGGATGTGAAGCAGGGACCAAAAGACCATCAGAGATTTAGGTGCCCACTTTTTTGAAAAGCATTCCTCCTAAATGTAATCAGCTGAATTGTCGCATGGCTGCTGTATGCAAGTAGAGTACAGCATTTTGTTTAGTCTGGTTTGAAATGTTCTAAGTGGTTTTTATTATTATAGTATGTCTATTGGAGGCTCTTCCACAGCCTTATAGATTTCATTTTCTTTAATTGGGATGGGGAGGGAGAGAGAAGAGCATTTACTTGGCATTCTTGCCTTTTAGAGCTGTGGGTTATTGATTCAGTGGCCTAGAATAGTAATGCTTGGAAGTAAAGGTTCCCTTGGGAGCACCAATGTTAAAGGGCAAAGGGAAAATGATTAGAATTTAAATCTCCAGACTCCACTGAATTTGTGGCTTCATTAAAAAAGAGGGGGAGGAGGAAATGATCTGGGCTGGTGCTGTAGGCTTTGTTTAACACTTGCATCCACAAACTGATAACTCAGAATTATAGCCTTTACATGTTGAGCTATGTGACCAACTGTGAACAGCCAGGCAGTGGACACACTGATTTTACTGCCAGACAGCATTTTGAGCCATGCTTGTTTAGGGCCAATCAATTCTAGAAAAATATATCTTCTTTTCTAAGGGAGAATGTAACTTTTGGATTTGGCTTTCTTTTGAGTTAGTGAAATCTTTTCTGCCTGTTTGTGGAATATGTAATCACCAAATTACGCACAAACTTTGTTCTTTGATGTGTCACTTTTTAGAAATTCTATTTCCCCCAAATCAGGTTTTCTTTTTAGACTATTTATCTGATACTTTGTATTGCTACTTTATTTTATTTATTTATTTTTTTTAAAGAGAATTTTTTTTAAGCTTTTATTCATTTATGATAGTCACACAGGTAGAGAGAGAGAGACAGAGACATAGGCAGAGGGAGAAGCAGGCTCCATGCACCGGGAGCCCGACGTGGGATTCGATCCCGGGTCTCCAGGATCCTGCCCTGGGCCAAAGGCAGGCGCTAAACCGCTGCACCACCCAGGGATCCCTGTATTTCTACTTTAAATAGTACATTCCCTAGCTTCTCTATTAGCAGAGGGGAACAATGAGAAATAATGGGAAGAACATTAGACTATAATGACAAACAGGTTCTGCTACGAAATTGCTGTGTGACCTTGGACAAACCACTTAACCTCTCTGAGCATCAATTTCTTTATGTTTAAAGTGGATGATTTGGATTAATGACTTATGGGTTTCCTTGAACTTGGAAATTTTGTCATTCAATTAAGTGTAGTCTAGTTAATCTTTCAACTTTCAGCTAGTCTGAAAAATAGTGTCTTTGTTGGGGGAGGTGGGAAATGTGGATGCTTTCCTTGTAGAGAGCCACTGTAGTATTAGTGGTTAAGAGTGTGGGCTCTGGAGCTAGATTTGGGATGGAATCCCTTGCTCTGCAATTTACTAGGAGATATTTGATCCTGGTTAGTTCTTTAATCTCTTTATTTCAGTTTCTTCATCTCTAAAATGGTGATATTAACAATGCCTACTTCCTAAGATTGGTAAAGGTAATACACTCATTACAGGCCTGTTATATAACAAATGTAATGATTAATTGGTTGTTTTCCTAATGAATTTGCTTCCAAGTGATTCTACTTCAATAAATATTTAATGCAGCATATATTTTCTTAGCACATCCCAATAGATGGAAAAGGCTGCCAAAAGAGTTTGGAGTTGCAAGGAAATGTCATGTTGATGTTAGAAATATGGAATACTTTCTAAGAACACAGAGAGTTAACTAAGTACAATCACTGAATTAACATACATAATTCAGTAAGTAACCTGCAGAAAATTCCTATCAATGATATTTTACTAGTGCTTCAATTTATTTTGAAACCTGCTTTAAAATCAGTTTTTTTTCAAACTATAAAGAGAAGGATTGTGATACTCAACAATTAACAGACCTGTAATTCTAGCATTGTGACCTTAGACCAGTTACTTCCACACAGTAGGGATTAAATTTTCTCATGTGAAAATGAGGTGGCTGGAATATCTGATCTTTAAAGTACCTTCAGGTTGATCTTTTAGAATTTAGGACCTAATAGCATAACTCAAGATTTTGGTTTTTGGTTTTTTTGGTTTTTGTTTTTTGTTTTTTTTGGTCTGTATCAGCCATAGTTGTGAATATTTTTCAGATTCTAAGAAATATGAAATTTATCAGTGCCTTTCCTGATTTTGCCTGCTTTGATGAAAGATGAGCCACAGTTCATATCATATCCAAATGGTGATTAGGCCTTGAGTACATGGTGTTTAAAAATGTTGCTTTTGTTTGAATATATTTTGTAATGTAAATAATTTGGTTGAGCAGCATATGTCAGTGATGACATAGCCCTACAAGGACATGGGGGTTGTTTACACAAGGTTTATATAAATACACAATAACAGTGGATATTTGGTTGTCTCTGTTTTTTAAAGGAAAATGTTTTCTGGCACTACAACTGCCTCCCTGAAGAATAAAGGAGAAAGGAAGGAAGATTGATTTGCTTTATAAAAACATATGTATAGTAGATATTTGTGTGTGTTAAAAACAAATCTGTATCCATGAAACTATGCACATACATATCTCTAAATTGTCAGACCTGACTGGGGGTATCAGTCCAAGTTTTTGAACTGAAACTTAAGTCCCTGCCTGGGGACTGGAAATTAAAAATTAAAGTATGGAGGCTTTTGCTTAAAATCGTATGCTGGTTATTCATCTTGTTGACAATAAGTAGATCATTTACACTGGTTCACTAGGAGTCATAGTTAACTGGTATAGCTCCAACATGTTTCTGACTATTCTGAGGAGGAGAGAGACAAAATATCGAGCAACCGGGGACAATATAATATCCTGAAGGCTACACTATTGAAATGCTGTGTGTTCTACATGCTATAGGTTTCATGAAAACAAAGCAAGAGACCACCCTCATTAAGGAGATTGGGCAGTAGCCCAAGCAGCTGTGAAAGTGAATAGAAAACAGTCCCTGTTTGTCTCGGCTTTTCCATTCATTATGTCCAGAAGTTTAGTGTCACCAAGCACTGAGGTCACATTGATTATTGAGGTATGAGAGTCATAGTGATATTGCTGCAGAGGAGATCTTTTTATAACAGTAAGTTGAATCTTGTATCAGCTAAAGTTGTTTTGGTAGTGATTTTGGTATGAGGAATAAAGACTGTACCAGGGAAGGGCTCCCCATATTGAGCTGAGTTTAGGAACCCCAGAATCTGGATTTTATATTTGAAATCATGGGAACAGTGGTAACATAAAAGTTTTTAGTTGTTTTCAAAATTAAATGCAATAAACTTTAAGTGTTATATTAAAGGCACTGTGCTAGTGACTTTGGATAAAAAGGCATTTTACTATAATATATGTACAAAATTAGGGATCCCTGGGTGGTGCAGCGGTTTAGCGCCTGCCTTTGGCCTAGGGCGCGATCCTGGAGACCCGGGATCGAATCCCACGTCGGGCTCCCGGTGCATGGAGCCTGCTTCTCCCTCTGCCTATGTCTCTGCCTCTCTCTCTCTCTCTCTCTGTGACTATCATAAATAAATAAAAATTAAAAAAAAATATATGTACAAAATTATACACTAAAATTATTAAGGCTTATGGGGAAAAAATGAGGGGAGGTGTAGACTACTCAAAATCTCTGCAACTTTGAATCATGGAACTAAAAAACTAATAGCTTTACAACCTAGGCAGGTAGCTCAGCATGGGTGGAAGATGCCATAGATATTAAAAATGTACTAAAAAAAGAATTTAAAAAATGCTGATTTGCAGAAATGTGAGATAATGTATATGAATTTGGGGCCCTGAGCCAGTGGGTTTGCCACTGAGGTGGGCACAGATGGGAGTAAGAGTTGCCCTGAGATGAGAACTAGAAATTATCCCTCTTTTAGCCTTATGTACAGGCATTCACTTTTCATTTTTCTTAAAATAGAGCAAAGGGCCATGTCTGTGTAACAGCCTAGCTGAAGCCATTTTACTTTTCCTTCTGAAGGTTATAATTCTAGTCTACTCTTCCAGCTCTTCTTGCCTAACATAAAAAATCACATATGAACTAATATGACTTCAGTATTCTATTGACGTGAACTAAGTGGTGCTTTAGAAACATGTGTTGTTGCAGAACAGACTATAAAAGAGCAAGATATGCACTCTACCTACATGAAATTGATCTTCTAGTTGAGAATATGAGAAGTAGAGTTAAATGATGAAAGGTTTAAAAATGACTCAAAAAATACTGCAAGAAATAACAAAGTACAGTATATGATTATCAAATGATTAATGTTATGGGTTACCACAGGGGAGAGGCGTAGGGAGGTGGGTGAAATAGATGGAGGGGATTAACAACTACACCCATGATGGGTACTGAGTAGGATACAGTATTGTTCAATCACCTTATTTTGCACCTGAAACCAATATAACAATGTTTGTTAACTATACTGGAATTAAAAAACATAATAAAAAACAAATTAATGCTTCTCAGGAGCTATACAATATTTAAGATTCTGTAGCTATTAGATATTTAGTGTTTTTTTTTCTCCCTCATATTTCCTTCCTTTCACCATGAGGCGTTCTTTATTTTTTATTTGTTTTTAAGGATTTATCTGAAAGAGAGAGAGAAAGCAAACATGCATCTGCACAGTGGAGTGGGGGGGGGGGAGGAAGAGAATCTTCAGCAGAATCCCTGCTGAGTGCAAAGAGCAGCCCCTGCTCAATTCCAGAACTCTGAGATCATGACCTGAACCGAAATCGAGAGTCAGACAAGTCAGACACTTAACCAACTAAGCCATCCAGGTGCCCCCACCCTAAGGCATAGTTTGAAAAGCTCTTAATGAAGAGTACTTTTAGAATCAGAGTCTAGAAAGAATATTTATATCATCTGACTCAGTTACCCATTCAAAGATATATATTTTAGGGATGGATCTTTAGCTTTCTCTTCTAGTGTTGAGTAACTTGTGATTGTTTAGTCAGTATATTCAATTCAACAGGTTTTCTGAACACCGAGTATTGCGTAGCACTGCTAATTGCTGAATAAGATGTGGTCCCTGCCCATCAAGAGGGAGTGGGAAAAGAGGCATAAACAAAGTAATGTGAAAGTACAAAAGAAAGAGAGATAAATGCTAAGTGATAAAACTGCATGTCTTCTTGAAAAAAATGGAATTGGAGTGGAGTTTAGAAAGATTGCAAGATTTTGGCAGACATACTGGAAGAGAAAAGTACTTTTGGCAGAAGTGGAGCGAAGAATACTCATAGGAAAATGCTCAATGTGATCAGAAATAGTAGAGTTGTGGGTGGAGTAAAGTTTGTGTGGGGGCTCATCGATGGGGGTGTTTAGTAAAAGATAAAATTAGAAAAGTAGATTGGAGCCAAATTGTGAAAGTCTTTGGATACCAGACTCAAGAATTTGATTTATTCTATATGTAGTGGTAAACCAGTTAAAGTTTTGAGCTAGTGGATACATGATCAGAGTTCAGAAATGAAAGAAACCTCATGATAGTTGAGTGCCTACTCACTACTGCTAACATTATGTGCTTTATATTTACTCCTTATAAGAGTCCTGAAAAGTAGATATTTGTGGATGGTGGAGTTATATGTGAACTCTTTGTACCTTTTTTTGTTCATTATTGCTGTGGACCTAAACGTGTTTTAAAAAATAAGGTTTATAAAATTTTAAAGAGTAGGTTTTTTTCATGGCACATCATGGAATGGTGATCCTAATATGTTAAAAAAAAAAGGGGGGGGGATCCCTGGGTGGCGCAGCGGTTTGGCGCATGCCTTTGGCCCAGGGCACGATCCTGGAGGCCTGGGATCGAATCCCACTTCGGGCTCCTGGTGCATGGAGCCTGCTTCTCCCTCTGCCTGTGTCTCTGCCTCTCTCTCTCTCTCTCTCTCTCTCTCTCTCTCTCTATCATAAAAAAAAAAAGTTAAAAAAAAAGGGGGGAGTTAGATGTGTCCATGTGCAATATGAATGTAAGTGCACAGAAGAGCCTGGGAAAGGGCAAGGTCAGTGGCTAACAGACGTTACTTCTGTGGCAGGAGGTGGAACTGGGGGTGATATTGCTGAGGAACTATCTCTTGTTACCTATATACTTATCTATTTGAATTTTTACTAAAATGTTTTCATGTGTTTACCTTTTTTAAACAATACGTTTTTTAAAAAAGTAGGTTTAATCTCTGTTTACAAGTGAGTAGACTGAAACCCTGAAATGATTTGTTCAAGGTCACATAGCTGGTAAATGGCTGCTCAAGGAAAGTCTATACTTGTCTCATTTTTGAAGTCCATCCTCTTTCCACTTAGGAAGTACATTAGAGAAGAGGTTGGATGCAGAAATGTAAGCCTGTTGCAGAAGGTGGATGATGGGAAGCTAAATTAGCAGTGGTAATATAAATGGAGAGATATAAAGAAGTGTTATGGATGTAGACTTGAAAGAACTTAAGAGACTAATGGGATGAGGGTAATAAGGGAGGGGAAGTATTGAAGATTCCCATTTAACCAAAAAAAAAAATGTCTTCATTTGGTCACCAAAAATTTAATGCACACTTATCACATACCTGAAACTGTTTTAGGCAATGAGGTTTCAGAATTGAACAAAATAAAGTCCATGCTTTCGTGGAATTTATATTCTAGTCTGTGGCAGAGAGAGAAACAATACATACATATGTTGGGATGAACACAATTTTATCTTGGGTATAATAGAGAGGCATTTCTGAAGAAGTGGTGTATAAACACAGACCTGGAGGAAGTAAGGGAAAAAAGCCATGTGTTTCCTGGGGAAAAAAAAGACTAGTTCAGGTAGAGGGATCATCAAGGGCCCACAGGAGGAAATATGCTTGTTGTACTCACAGAATGGGAAGGAGAACAATTTGGCTGGACTGGAGAAACTGAGGGCACAATGGTAGAAAATGAGGTCAAAGTGGTTGTTGGGGGGAGGGCAGATCATGCAGGGTTTGAAGGCCATGGTAAGGACTTTGGATTTTACTGTAATGGAGAGACATCAGAGGGCTTTGAGCAAAGTAATGACATGGTCAGACTAATGCTCAAGAGACTCCTTCTAGCTGCTGTGTAGAGAATAGGCTATATGGTGCAAGGGTCAGATCCATTAGACCAATTGGGAGGCCTTTGTTTTAATGTAGGCAAGAGAAAATGATGGCTTGGTCCAAGTTGGTGGCATTGGAGTGATGGGAATTAGTTGAGATCTGGATATTTTTTTTCGAAGTAGGACTAATTAGAGTTGCTGACGAATTTTGTATGGGGTGTGAGAGAAAGAATGGAACCAAGTTATTTAGCCTGAGCTACTGGTAGAATGGAGTTGCTATTTATTGAGCAATAGGAAGAATGCAGACAAAAGAGGTTTTAGGTGAAGGGAGTTGGAATTCAAAGTTCAGCTTTGGATGCCTATTAGACACTAAGTGGAAATTTGAGTACACAACTGGAATTTAATGAATTTATAAATTTGAGAGTTGTAGATTATGACTGGTCAGTTACCCTGAAATTACCAACTGTAAATAGAGATTGGTGAGGGAATGTGGACAGTATGGGATTAACATTTAACTACTGTGGGCAAAGGAAAGTGTCTCAATGTCTTTGATTTTTAAAGAAAGTGCGTAAATAAAGCAAGAAACATAACAAATGTCTGAGAGCCAAATACTGGGGACTGGAATATTTAGAAAATAAGATCAGAAATCAGGAAGGGAAACCAAGAAAGAATGGCCAGAGCATGAGTGACTACAACTGTTCTTTCTGCCTCCAGTCTCTTCCAACACACTTCCTAACTGGAACGATGTAGACTTGAAAAGAATGGAGAGAGAATGGAGTTATTGAGGCCAAAAGAGAAAAATGTTTCAAGGGTAAGGAAGTGATAGGTTACATAAGGTAAGACTGAGAATTGATCAATGGATTTGACAGCAAAATGTCACTTGGTAACCTTGCTTAGAGAAGTTTTGTTGGGAAGGTTCAAGAAAATCAGAGATGAAGTAGTGACCAAGAATGGGTAACTTCCTGTATTTTGAAGCTCTGTTAGGAGGTGCACATACATTTATGATGATAATTCTTTCTGATGAATTTGCCCTTTTTAAAATTTTTTTTTAAAAATTTATTTATGATAGTCATACAGAGAGAGAGAGAGAGAGGCAGAGACATAGGCAGAGGGAGAAGCAGGCTCCATGCACCGGGAGCCTGACGTGGGATTCAATCCCGGGTCTCCAGGATCGTGCCCTGGGCCAAAGGCAGGCACCAAACCACTGCACCACCCAGGGATCCCGAATTTGCCCTTTTGTAATTAGGAAGTGTTTCTCTTTGTCTCTGTCTCTACTCTTTGTTTTGAAATCTACTTTGATATTAATATGACCATTTGCTGTAGCCACTTGAAGGATGATTTGGTCTAGTTTGGCTCTCATATTCATTTGACATTTAAGATTTTAAGTTGAAGGTCTTTATTTGCACAGTGATATGGGTTTTGTGCAGTGTTGTGCATTCTAGCTCTCCTGTTTATTTCCTCACTTACTGGTGTTGGATAGCTGATGAACTTAGAAACAATTACCACAGGTCAGGTCCAGAGATATCCTGTCAAAGAATCAAATCTGATCTGTTATCTATACTTGGAAGATGACACAGGTGAAAATCATATTTTCTGTGCTTCATTTATGTCAGAAACAGCTTTGGGGTTGAGGGAGTACTCAGCTGATGATGTGGAGAAGCAGCTCAGAGCTCTTGCCAAATCTAATAGAGACTAATAAAATGCCTCGGTACAGTTGTCAAAATTGCTGCTATGATACTGTAGATTAGTATATTCACTTCTGTATCTTGAGGGAAAATGCAGAGAATTTACTTTAATTTGACATTTGGTTGGTTTGGATGATGGTTTGCTTTATTTCTTTTGATAGCTTGGATCATTCTAGCAGTCACGTTCCTTCATGACTATTGCACCTATCCCTTAATAAAGCTCATGTTGCTAGTTACAATAGAATAATTAAGTTCTATTGGGTCTGGGCTGCTTCTGTAATGCTTACCTTTTAGGAAATTTGAATTTGGATCTGGCTGTCTACTGCTGTCCATTTTATTCTTTAGACAAATCATGAAGAATAGGTACTTTCTCTTCCAGTGCCTCTGCCAATACATGTCAAATATGTCTTAGACTGCTGTGGAGATTGAAGGGATACTTAGTTTTTAATCTAATCTATTGAGGTATCAGAGAAATATGTTTTGAAATATAAATAGAACATAATTTTAAGGAAAAAATAGTCTTTAAATCTTGCAGTTTTCTTTGGCAGAGGAACAATATTAACATCTGGTTACCAAACTGTGGTACCCTTAAGAGAATTGGAGGTGGTCCAATTTCCAATAAAATATTGGATTAAGTGACTTCACTTGAGTTTTTATTATTTTTAAGTACATTTTTAAACCTCTGTTCTCCCTGTAATTTGCAGTTTGCATTTACTTGCAAGCAGTGATTTTAGTTTACATGATGAATCACTCTCTATAGCAACATTTGTAGGATACCACAAGAAGTATCGTCAGAGTGAAAATGCCAGGTTACTAAAACACTGCAGACAGGAAGGCACCATTTACTAATAAGGCAGCTCCGTCCTTGAATCTTTGTGTTGGAAGGGAAGGAACTGATATCTTTGGGCACTGCTTGTACCAGGAGCTTTACATATTTTATCTCTTTTAGGTTTATATTAAGCCTTTAAAGTAGACTTATTCATTCCTCACAACAATCTGCTGAATCAAGAAGGACAGATATTATAATTTCTGTTGCACTAGTTTGCAATCTTAGAGAGAGGTTTGTGAGTTGCCTAAGACCACATAGCCAATCAGTGGTGGAGCTGGGACCAGACCCCAAATTCCTCATCCTTAGTTTATTCCTTCCACTGGGTCTCCTGATACTTTTCTTTTCTTTCTTTTTTTCATTTCTTTTCTTTTCTTTCCTTTTTTTTTTTTTTTTGAGAATGTAGTGGTTAAGAACTGTGAGAAACTTGAGTGGTTCATTTTTCTAGTTAGTTCAGCTTTCTCACCTAACTTTCTCTTTCAACAACTACAAATCTAGTACATGTATGTGCCTAATACCAAGATAAATACTGTCCCACCCTGTAGGAGTTCAGAATAGGATAGGTAAGGCAGGTGTGAAACAAATGCTAGCAGTGACATTTAACAGGTGTTGGCTTCTGAGGGCCCAGAGAAGTTGTAATTTATGTAAACTTTCCCAATGACATAGTGGAAAAGTTAGGCCTGGAGCACTCATCTGTAAAAATGGGGATAATAGCACATTCTTCTCAGGCTTGTTGTGAAGATTAAATGGATTATCAGATAACCTATGTATAGAGTATTTAGAACAGTACCTGGCACAGAGTAGCTGATCAATACATTAAGCTTCAGTTTCATGCTTTTTCTACTGCATAAAACTGCCTCTCCAGATTGGTGTAGATGAGAAGGTGGAGAATTAAATAGGTCTATCTCATGGACAGAAACAGTAGAGGAAAAACATGCTTTTTCTTATGGAAATTTAACCAACAAATTATTACTCTTTAGCAGAAGGGACTGATTATAAGTAATTGGATTTCATACAGCATACAGAATTACACAAACCAGTCCTCTTAAGCATGTTCCTTATTCTTAGCTCCTCCTACATTTCTTATGTGCCTGGATCCCCACATTTGTTGGGTTAGTTTGGGGATTTGTTTTATTGCCACATGTGTCACAACTTTGGGAAGGAGGCATTTTTTATTTTGATATATGTAGACGATGATTTTTATGCTGTTCCAGCAGTATTCGATGATTTTATTCTCCTGAATACTCCTATTTAAGACAAACAGACAAAACAAAATTGCTTCTCTTTCCTCCAAGTTAAACCTAAAATATGCTCACTTTGGACTTTATTCTCAGTGTATATTAACAGTGGAACTTTTAACTCTCCTCAGAGGTGGTATGCTAACAATGCTTTCTTCATTTTTAAAAAAACTTTGTATTATAGAATAATTTTAGACTTACAGAAAATTTGCAAAAATAGAACAGAGAGTTTTTATGTACTGCTCACATAGCTTTCTTTAATGCTAACATGTTGATTAAATGGAGTATAATTATCAAAACTAATAAGCGAACATAGGTACAATATTATTAACTAAATTACAGCCCATACAAATTTCTCCAGTTTTCATTAGTTTCATTAGTTTCACTAATGTCCTTGTTCTGCTCTAAGATACAATCTGGAATCTCACATTGCACTTAACTGTCCTACCTCTCCATAGGCTGCCTCTACTATGTGGCTTGCCTTCCTTGTCTTTGTCAGTCTTTAACATTTTTTTGTAGTGCAGTTCTGCTAATGATGAATTTTTTCAGCTTAAAAAAATCTTTTTATTGTATTTATTTTTAACTGTGATAAAATAACACATAACACAGAATTTACCATTGTAACCATTTTTCAGAACACTTTTCAGAGCTGAAACTGTGTACCCATTAAACAATAGCTCCCCATTCTTGCCTCTCCCCATTTCTTGCCAGTCACCATCCTACTTTCTGTTTCTATTAATATGACTACTCTAGGTATCTCATATCAGTGGAAAAACCATATTTTTCTTTTTGTGACAGGTTTATGTCACTTAGTAAAAATGTCCTCAAGGCTCATCTTTGTTGTAGCCTGTCATGTGTGTGTGTGTATATCAGAGTTTACTTTCTAAGGCAGAATAGTATTCCATTGTATGTATGGATTTACCACATTTTGTTTATCTGTTCATCTGTCAGTAGAAACTTGGGTTGCTTCTACCTTTTGGCTATTGTGAATAATGCTGCTGTGAACATTGGTATACAAATATCTGTTCTGGTCCCTGCTTTCAGGGATTTGGGGGTATATACCCAGAAGTGAAATTGCTAGATCAAATGGTAATTCTATTTTTCATTTTCTGAGGAACTGCCATACTATTTTCCATGTTAGTTTTTATATGTCTGAAAATGTTTTTTTTTCTTCTTTTCGGGTGGTGTTTAAAAGATATTTTCATGAAGTCTAGAGATTTCTTTCAGAGATTTAAAGACGTTGCTCTGGGGCACCTGGTGGCTCCATTGGTTAAGGGACTGCCTTCGACTCAGATCACGATCCTGGGGTCCTGGGATTGAGCCCCACCTCTCGCTTCCTGTTTCGTGTTTTCCATCTGATTCTGCCCCTTTTCCCATTCATGCTCTCTCATGCTTACTCTCTCTCTGTCTCAAGTAAATAAATAAAATCTTTATAAAAAATATTGTTCCACTTGTCTTTCTTGCATTGTTTGCAAAAACAAGTTTGCTGTCATTCTTTGTTCTTGTGTTAAATCTTTATTTTTTCTGGCTGCTTTTAAGATTTTTTCTTTATTAATATGTTTTAAAAATTGATCATGATGTGCCCCATAGTTTTTGTTAAATCGTTTTTATTTTTAAAATAATAGTTTTTATTAAATCTGGAAAATTTTTGGTTTTATTTTCCCAAATGTTTTTCTGCCTTCTCTTTCCTTTTTTTTTTTTTAAGATTTTATTTATTCATGAGAGACACAGAGAGAGGCAGAGACATAGGCAGAGGAAGAAACAGGCTCCCCCAGGCAGAGGAAGAAACAGGCTCCCCCCCACCCCCGCCGGGACCCTGATGTGGGACTCGATCCGGAAACTCCAGAATCATGACCTGAGCCGAGGCAGACGCTCAACCGCTGAGCCACGCAGGTGTCCCTCTCTCTTTCCTTTTGGAGATCTGATAGCACATACATTCAAGGCTGCTTGAAGTTGTTCGCAGCTCAGGGATGTTCTTTTTTTTTTAAGATTTATTTATTTATTTATTTATTTATTTATTTATTTATTTATTTATTTATTTATTTATTTGAGAGAGAGAGAGAGAGAGAGAGAGAGAATTGCAGAGACACAGGCAGAGGGAGAAGCAGGCCCTATGCCGGGAGCCCGACGTGGGACTCGATCCGGAACTCCAGGATCGGGTCCTGGGCCAAAGGCAGGCGCTAAACCGCTGAGCCACTCAGGGATCCCCACGGATGTTCTTTTGAAACATTGTCTCTTTTCATTTTTGTTTTCAGTTGGTATGTCTTCAAATTTACTTTTGTTTTTCCTTCATTTGTGTCTTTGTGTCTATTGTTTTTTAAAAGATTTTGTTTTATTTACACCCAATTTTTATTATTTATTTATTTTTTTTTCAATTTTTATTATTTATACCCAACATGGGGCTTGAACTTAGAACTCCGAGATCAAGAGTCACAGGTTCTACTGACTGCGCCAGTCAGGCACCCCTGGTTTGTGTCTTTCAAAAATATCTTCCAGGTCTCTCCTCAACATGATCATGGTTTTTTCTAGTTTCTTGAACATGTGGAATATTGTTATAATAATTCTTTTAATGTTTTTGTTTACTGATCTCTTTCATTTCTGGTTTGGTTTCTATTGATTTATTCTTCTGCTTGTTAAGGGTTGTATTTTCCTGCTTATTGGCTTGCTTGATAATTTTTTTAAAAAAGATTTTATTTATTTATTCATGGGAGACACATAGAGAGAGAGACAGGCATAGAAACAGGCAGAGGGAGAAGCAGGCTCCATGCAGGGAGCCTCACGTGGGACTTGATCCTGGGTCTCCAAGATCACACCCTGGGCTGAAGGTGGTGCTAAACTGCTGAGCTACCCGGGCTGCCCGCCTGATAAGTTTTGATCTGATGTCAGGCATGGTGAATTTTGCTTTGTTGGATGCTAGGTACTCTTGTACTTAAACAATATTAAGAATTTTGCTCTGAAGCTTTGTTGTTGTAAATTACTTGGAAATTGTTTGACCCTTTTGAGGCTTGCTTTTTGACGTTTGTTGAGTGGGACCAAGCAGCTGTTAATCCAGGCTAATTTTACTTCACCCTTAAGACAGTACCTTCATGTCCCATGAATTGTGAGGTGGGTTTTGTTTTGTTTTGTTTTGTTTTGTTTTGTCTTTCGCTTAGGCTAGTGAGAAGAATATTCCTGGTCTTCTGTTGAGCTCCAGAGAGAGGTTCCACCTGCTTCTTTCTGGTGGTTCTTTCCTCAACCCTGGATAATTTTCTCAAACTAATGTGCTAATCAATTTTGAAATGAAAACTTGGGATGGGAGGAAGATCTCCACAGTTTTTTCTCAGTGCCTCTCTCTCTTCTCCAGTATTCTGTGTGTGAATACTACACACCACAACCTTTTGAGTTCCTTACATGGTCTTCTCAGCTAAGGGGGACTGCTGGATTCTTTTTGGCTCCTGCTTTACAGAGTTGCAGCCGAAAACTCTCTATGCAGTAAGCTTGAGCAGTCATAGGGCTCACCTCTTCCTTTGTCCTCACTCAGGAATCACTGTCCTTTGCTGCCTCATGTCTAATGTCTGAAAAGTGTCATTTATTCTCTATTTCCTCCCAGTTTTTCAGTGAAGTAATTAAGTGGGTAAGTCTTGTCCCTATTATTCCATCTTGCCTAGAGACAGAATTTGAGCAAGTTATTTAATCTCCTTATGTTCTAGTGTACTCATCTATAAAATGAAGATGATATTTATGGATTTGTGAGGACTGAATAAGATAAATCACATAAAGCACTTACTTTAGTTCCTGGCCCAAACTAAGTACTCAGTGAATGTTAGTTATTATTATTGGCACCAAAGTGGGGAGAGAATGGCTTGAACTAGTCTGGGAAACTAGGATCATGAGCCAGTCCTTTTTATTCTGACTCACTTTTAACTGACTCACAAATATTAAAAAGCAAGAACTATTAATGAAAGTGTTTTTCTCCCACTCTTTCCCCTACCCTCAACTCTTCCCACCCTCCCTCTCTTATTTATTTATCTCTCTCTCTTTATCAGGCCTAAAACATCATTCTCAATACCCTAATCAATGTAGAAGGTAGTAACTTTGTCTGAAACCCCCCCCCCCACAGAGTCAGAATAGTATAATGATCAGGAACACAGTCTATAGTGAGACGTGGATTGAAATCCTTGCTTCTCCTTTTACTAATCTGTGGTAGGTATTCTGAGTGCTTAGTCCTCAGTTGCCTCGTTTGTAAAATGGGGCAACACGGCGTACTTCATGTGGCTGTTGCAACAAAAAAATCAATGTGTATAAACCCTTTAGGACAGTGGCTGTCACACAACTAGGACTTGGTAAATGGTAGCGATTAGCTTTACTAGTAGTAAAGTTCACGACAGAGATCTAAAATTGAAGTAAGCATATCCAACTCCAACTTTGTAGGCGGTTGTTTTCTTTTAGCAGTTTTTTCTTTTTATTTTACGACTTACCTAATATTTGAATATCACTTTATAGTTCACAGAATATATTTACATACATTATCTTGTTTGGTGTTTGAATCTCTATCTCTGTTTTCCATTGAGGAACCTGAGACCCAGAGAAGATAAGCAGTGAACTGAGGGCCAAACAGTTAGTAAATGGCAGAGCCACAACTAGATCAGTGATTATGGAACTCCTGTTTGAATATTGTTTGCACTATCCATGTTGCTTCCTAGTGAAACATTTTACTTGTGTCTAGATTGGCATATTGTATCATCAACATTGGATGTTATATTCTTTCAGGGCAAGGATCCTGAAGAGTTTCACTGTTTTTATTTTGCTTAGTGGCCAGCACTCAATGTAGATATTATTTATATGATATCTATGAAAAGAAAAAAACATAATTTTTCTTTTACTGTTTACTTCCCCCAAATGAGTGATTTGAGAAATTAATACATATTTGTGTAGGACACTGTTAAATGGTAATTCTTTCTTCAAAATGTAGATGCAGGGGAACCCTGGGTGGCTCAGCGGTTTAGCACACCTGCCTTTGGTCCAGGGCGCGATCCTGAAGTCCCGGGATCGAGTCCCACGTCAGGCTCCCTGCATGGAACCTGCTTCTCCCTCTGCCTGTGTCTCTGCCTCTCTATGTCTATCGTGAATAAATAAATAAAATCTTTAAAAAAATTATTATTATTTTTTTTAAATTTATTTATTTATGATAGTCACAGAGAGAGAGAGAGAGGCAGAGACACAGGCAGAGGGAGAAGCAGGCTCCACGCACCGGGAGCCCGACGTGGGATTCGATCCCGGGTCTCCAGGATCGCGCCCTGAGCCACACGCAGGCGCCAAACCGCTGCGCCACCCAGGGATCCCTAAAAAAAAAATTATTTAAAAAAACAACAACAAAATGTAGATGCATAACTAGAGTCTTGAGAGATTTTCAGTTTGAAAGAAAATATATTCTATGTAGGTAAATGTATTGCATTTTCTTTTTAGGATAAAGCTTTTCTAGAATTACCTCAAATGGAACTGCTATTTGCCAATTTCATGGAAGTTACAGTAATTCCTTTAGTAGATTCCATTTATAGATCAAATGTCTATGACTAAATATAATTACTTACAGCTAAATCTGATCAAAGCAATAGGCTCAAAATAACTTATGTGGCATTTAAAGCAAAGAGGGGAGGCAGGATGTTTCAAATGATGGACATTTCTAATTGTTCCTTTTGAAAAATAGTCATTATTTTGAATGTCTGTGTTCCTCCATGTTTGCTTTCAGAAACAAAACAAAACAAAAACTACTTCCACTTTTATTTCATAGTTTTTGTCTATCCTAGAATATCCTTACAGGGAGACAATTTCTTTGGGGCAGTTAATTACATGTTAATTATCATGGCCTATTTATGGTTTTGACTTCCTTCCCTATACTTCCCTAGTATTAGAATACTTGTATTCTTTTAAGGAGGCTATTTTGGCCAATCTTTGTTATTTTACCTATATTGTTTATAGATTTAGGCAGAAGATTGCTGTCATTTTCAGAAACTATTTGGTCAAATCCTCTTGTAAACTTAGTATAGTTATTTGGTGGTTATTTCCTTAGCTACTGGTTATATCCTTCATAATTATCTATAAGACAAGCTTTTTAAAAATATAAAAGAGATTAGATGATAAAGCTGCAGTCAGTGGTCCTTACTCTCATAATTAAAATATCTAGTGAGTGCAGATGTTAAACAGTGGTATATTTATTAGAAGATGTGATTGGAATCTCTGGATTCCAGGGTTCTTCTTCATCTTCTCTTCTGCAATGGAAGGATTCTGTCAATAGACCTATAATGCCCTATGCTAAGTGTCACTATGTAAGTAAAGCAGCCTGAGCATTTGGGATTCTCTTGATTTGCTCATCTTTTACAAAACACTGGATGCTTATAAGCAATTAAACCTTTGTCTGCCATATGAAGGAAGGACTTCATAAAGTATCTGAAGGAGTTAAAATAATCAAAGTCAGACTTTAAGGTGTTTTGTGTATATGTGTGTTTGGAGAAATAGGAAATATGAAATAGGAAATATGAACTTGCCTTATATTTTCATCTTTTTTGTATGTTGAACATCTGGCACAATACCTGGCATTTAGTAGGCACTTGATACATGTTATTTGAATAAATGAAAGAATCCAGTAAATGATGTAAGGTACTTCCAAATATAAAGTTATCTCTAGGAGTGGGCTCACCAATATCCAGTGTTCTCCTATTTTCTCTTTTACTTGCTCTTCATGCTAGTCTACCCTGCTCTTGTGGTATTCTTCATCCTTTTGCTGTAAATTAGAAGAAAAGAGAGATTCAGCTAAATGCAAGCTTCCCCTAGAAACATAGACTGTTTTGAAAGGGACTTAGCTCACCTACATTTTACTGATGGAAGTATTCCTGGGTTTCAAAATGGCTCTGTTCTCCTGACTTCAGTGTTTGCTCCCATATAGCAGAAATCTTGTTGCTTTTCCCACTTAGACATTTGCTAAGTAGGATATATTGGTAGGGGTGAGGGTTCAAAGAGGATGATTGGAAGGGAGAAGGAAAAAGGAAGGAGGAGCAGAAGGAAAAGCTGACCATCAGCACCCAAGAGACCCCATCCTGCCTCTGTTAGGAATAGTTATTGTGTCTATCCAGTGTGTAGAACAAAGAGCAAAATCCTGCAAAAATTAGATATCAGTGTCTTACACTTACTTTCTTCCTTTAAAAAAAAAGTGATAAGACAAAGCAGGAACAATAGGGAGGTGGGGGAGAGGAAGTGGCAGCTGGCAGAAGGTTCAGGGAATATGGCTGGGACTGCAGGGAGAGAAAAACATTGCCATGTGGGTGAGTGAAATGCTGGAGTTTCAAAGCAGGAGTAATTTTACACTGAAAATCCTATAATTATGTGCTTGGCTGTTTAATAAAAACATCCCGTGGTGAAATTACTATATATTTACTCTGTATCTGAAATGCAGAATATCTTAAATACATGTGTCATCATGGGATGGGTGCTACATCTTAAATTTTTTAAGAAAGGAAATTAGATGTTTTTAATAGCAGCCACTCTGAAGTTTTCCAACTATAAATGATCAATTCAGAGTTACCTGATTAAATCTATCATTTGTCAGTCTTGAAGGTTTCCTGTTTTCTGAACTCTTGGAAGAAAATTTCTGTGCACACAAATGGCTATTTTATTGACTTCTTAGATGTGAACCTACTGTGGAAAAAAAAGAAAGTGGTAGCAGGGGTGGTTAGGTTGAATCTGTATGCCTGCATGCAGGCTACCTGGCCTAAGGTTGGAGCTTATGCTGGGTTTCTAAGTGGTGGAACCATGTGACTCCGAATACAGACAGACATTTCACTGCTTTAATGACAGTTAAAATGACCTTGAGTAAATGGAGTTAACTGTAGTATTGCCTAAGTCACCTGAGGGTATTCTTAAAAACACAGATTCTGATTTGGTGGATCTGGGGCAAGCGCTGAGTTTCTGCCTTCTTCTCAGGTGGTGCTCATGCTCCTGGGCCAGGGGCAGCACTGAACAGCAAGGGTTTACAGTGTTCTTTCACAATGTTACGTTCCTCCTTTTGGTAGTTCTGCCTTTCTTGAGCTGCGGTCTCTCCAGCTGTCTCCTCCCTCTGCTTCTGTTTTTCACAGTTTGTGCCTTGCCTTCTCTGTGTATTTCTGCCTTGTCTTTCTCTGCTTCTCTCTGCTTTCCCCTTCTCTGCCTTCCCTCTTTATCTCCTCTCTCTGACAATCTGCCTCTCTGCTTATCTCCTCCTTCAGGCCATTCCTTCTTTTTCTCTCTCACACTCATGTGCACCACACTCACAGAATTACACCGTAGGGCACAATTGTGCTTGGTGAAGAATGTTGACCAGTATTTAATGATGTTGATGACATATTTCCCATTTGAGCCTAAGCCAAAGCTTGCTTTCTCCTTGTTCTCAGAGATAAGGAACAATCCCAAGGATAGGGTGTACGGGTGCTGGATTTTTATTCACCATTGGGAGACATTGAGACATTCTAGAGGTGATCATGGCTCCCTCAAAAGTATTAGAAAAGCTCATAAATTCCCCAGGCTGGTTTAGTTATTACAGAAGGCTACAGTGGTCATTCTGAATTCAGTAATCTTAGCTGATGAGCTGAATTCCTCCCCCTAATTTAATTACTACCCTTCAAGAAATCATACTTCTTGCAGCCATGCATCTATTTGCCCCAAGATTTAGTCCACAACAGCTTGCTAGTAATTTTGAACTGATTACTTAAACCTTGGGCATTGAGTTCCTCATGTGTAAAATATGAGTTTAACTAGATGGTCTCCAAGGCTCCTTTTAGCTATGACATGCTGTGATTTTTAAAAGTCATTAGGTAAAGAACATTTCAAATATTGACTATTTGTTCAAATTCCTGTTTGGATCTTTTTCTCACGAAAATACAAATTTCTGGGGAGCCTGGGTGGCTCAGTAGGTTAAGTGTCTGCCTTTGGCTCAGGTCACAAACCTGTGGTCCTGGGATCGAGCACTGCATCCCACTCTCTGCTCAGCATGGGAGTCTGCTTCTCCCTCTTCTCTGCCCTTCCCCCCTCTTGTGCTTGCTTTCTCTCTCTCTCTCACTCAAATAAATAAAATCTTTATATATTTTTAAAAGATTTTATTTATTTATTCATGAGACACACGGAGAGAGAGAGAGAGAGAGAGAGAGAGAGAGACATAGGCAGAGGGAGAAGCAGGCTCCCTGCAAGGAGCCCGATGCAGGACTTGATCCTGGATCCTGGGATCAGGACCCGAGCCAAAGGCAGACACTCAACTGCTGAGCCATCCAGGCATCCCTTTAAAAAAAAAAAAAAAAAAAAAAAAAGTAAATTTGTTTGTAAAATGGGGCTAGACTTGTTATGTTCTGGGTTTAAGTAAGATTAATCAGTATATTTCATTCATCTTGAGTAATGTAGGTAAAGGGTAATGTAAGCAAAAAATCATTTTTATTTACTTTAGAATACACTGTCTAATTACTATAAATTTTTTTCCCCAATTGGTTTGCTTGGGCTAATATTGGACATAGTTTGTATTTGTGAAGCTACCTGGAGCTATCACTAACTGGACATAATATATAATACTAGATAATCTGAAGCCTAAAAAACCCAACTGAGTGCATTTTACTCTTCAGTGCTGTGGATATCCTCTATTATTACTGAACAGAACAATTAATAAATCTTTTAGAAGATACCACTGTTTTTAGAAACATCTGTTGTATTTTCTTTTGGTTTTGGTGGGGAAAAATAAGGATGCAAAGTAGAATGAGTAGGGCCTTGCAAAGCTGAACTCTTTATGTAACTGAGTCTTTTTTACTATAAATGGTCCCTGTACTCATTAGATACAGTACTCATATTCTGGTACTAGTTTGAATGTTCCTTGGATTTGACATCTCAAAGTTTTATATATTATATGTTCTCTATCAAATTATTTAATTACCAGGAAACTATACATGATTATTTATCTTTTGTCATAAGATGTGATTTTTTTTCATGATTTATGATAACAAATTTAGTGATAATGCAGATTGAGATGTGTCATCTGGTATCACAATAAAGTTGGATAGATAGGGAATATGAGATTGGACAAAATGTAGAATAGTCTTCATATAAAATGTTCATTTATCCCTCAAAACAGGTACATCTTGCTTTAAAAAAATGCACTAAATTCTCTGTAGTGAGGGCACCATTTACAGAGGTTTGTGGAAGGTAAGGTAACTGAAAAAGGTTAGTAAAATATCTGGACCTGGTTTTCTGATGAAGCCTGAGCACTGGCATCGAAGAAAAGCTATGTGATAGAAGCTGTAGCTGCAGAGGAATAAAGTCACTGAAATAGTCTTGATGAAGCCAGGAGGGAGCTGAGGAGTTATAGGAGAGGGATCAGGAATAATGCTCTGATACCTCTCTCCTCTTGCATTCTCACCTCTCATTGGCTGAGCCCAAAAGCCTGGACTAAGAGAGCTGTAGTTGTCCAGAAAGGTTGGCCTCCTGGGGCACGGAGGGAGCCAATAAGGCAGGGTATGGATAAGGCAGTAGAATTATCAGCACAGGAAAGGTAGAATTGGTTGATTTACAAGTAGAATTTAGCCCTAATGTAAAATGTTGATATACAGGTAGAAAGGTTGATTTACAGGTAGAATTTAGCCTCAATGTAAAATGAAGCACATCTGTGATTTCATCTCATGCTGACTATATATTCCTGTTAATCTTATATTCTGTATCTTTTAACATCTATCATTTAAACTTTTTATAAATAATTTTCACTGTGCTTTGTGAATACCATAAGAAGAAGGAGTTCAAAAAAAAAAAAAAAAGAAGGAGAAGAAGGAGGAAGGAAGGAGAAGGAGAGGGAGGAGTTCTACATGGAACTAAAAGCCCAAATCACTTTGTTCCGTAGATTTTATTTACTTTTATAAATATTTATTATACTCAAGAAAAGGAGACATGCTAGTTGGTCAAGTTGACATTTTCTTTTAAAGCTGATGAAAGATACTTTAAATTAAGCATGAACCTTTGAAAAACCTGCCAGTTCATTTTTAAAACATGACCTGTTCTCTGATGTACATGGATTGTATTAAGAAAGGATTCTTTCTGTTTTAGCACCCGATCTTTTCTTTTGAGTGATGTGTTAGTAATCTAATTATAGTACGTGTTACAACTGATCACACTGAATGTAACCTTTTTCAAATATGTCTGTAGTCGACATACCTTCATGATACAACTTGGAACTCCCCATTGCCTACTACATTTCTAGAAAGTTTACAAGCTAGTTTTGTTTGTAACCCATTAGAGTAACACACAGTACTGTGAGAGTTTATCCTTTGAATGAGAAAGTTCTGTCTTAATCACAAACAAAGCAACAACAAAATCCTAACTTTTTAGTACATTTACAAACAAGTAAGTGTCTGCCCGTAAGTGTAGCCCTTTTGTATTCAAGATATGAGAGTTTTCTGGCCTTACTGGTCTTACTTCCACTATCTACTGAGATGAACTACACCTGATAAGTAAAGCCTCTGGCCCTGGTAATGAGGCCAGGTATATTCCTATCATAACCTTGCTTCATTTTTAATCCCTGATCAACATACTCTTTAGAGTAAAATACTCCTCTAATATTAACTTTCAAATACAAACTTCTAAGAAAAGAGCTGGGTGTTTTTTGTTTTTATTTTTTGGTTTGTGTTTGTTTTTTGTTTTGGATTGGTGTGTGTGTGTGTTTTGCAAATGTGGCCTAGGATGGACAAAAGTCATGGATACTCTTAAGTAGTGGCTCCTTGAAAAGCCAGACACCCTTCTAAGTCATTGATTGTAAATCTAAAGTACATTGGCTTACCATTGTAGTTTGAGAGAGTAACTTCAAGTGTATGCACCCTAGCCAGGACATGATCTCATTCTGGACTGTTGGATCTCCTTCCCTCTTAATGTTGTTTAATAGTTATCTTTTTTAGAGCATGTTTTTTTTAGGGCATATAGGTAGGTAGGAAAGCTGAAGTATTAAAGGGTATTATTTTGTTGGTTTGTTTTTATAAAGTCTTGAAATGGGTGTTGTTAAAAATTTTAAAGTCTTCTCACTCTCTTAAATGTTTTTGCACATTCTTTCAGCACCACTGACTGTTCTATCAGTTTAAACATACATCTTACTAGACAGTGTGCATTTACATGTTGGAGTAATCACATGCATTCAAATGTGATTTCAGGGGCAGCCCAGGTGGCTCAGCGGTTTAGCACTGCCTTCAGACCATGGTGTGATCCTGGAGACCCGGGATCGAGTCCCACGTCGGGCTCCCTGCATGGAGCCTGCTTCTCCCTCTGCCTGTGTCTCTGCCTCTCTCTCTCTCTGTGACTCTCATGAATAAATAAATAAAACCTTTAAAAAAAACCAAGCAAACAAATGTGATTTCACAGTAATATTGCAGCATCCTGTTATAATGAGGGGATAGAAGCATTCTTTGTAGTTTTTCATCATTATAGTAAAAGAAAATTAAAAATAAGACTACTGTGTATCACTACTCTTTTGAAGTCATGGAAGAAATAAGGAGCCACATGAATTGTTTGGGTAGCTTAAGGAAAAACTAAATAAGGAAAAGCAGCTACTTTATCGATAGCAAATTTCTTCTGGAGTTATCTAAAAAGTTTAGTTTCTACCGTCTTGCATATTCCATCCTTGTCTACTTTATTCACTTTATCATATGTAGCCTTGTCACAAATATGGAAAACTATCTGAAAATGCAAACCTCAGATCATGCCTTTTTGTACTCTCATTTTTTAAAAAGATTTTATTTGAGAGAGAGAGCTGTACAGTCTCAATTCAGTTCTCTGGCAAAGAAGAATGAAAGCAGTGTAAAAGTGAAATGATTATGAATACTTGAATATGATCCTTTAATGCTTTTTATTTCATTTATTTATTTTAGAAAGAGAAAGAGAAAAAAATAGAAAGAGAGTGAGCAGGAGCATAAATGAGAGGGGCAGAGGGAAAGAGAATCTGAAGCAGACTCTATGCTGAGCACGGAGCCCAGTGCTGGGCTTGATCTCAGGACCCTGAAATCATCACCTGAGCCAAAACAAGGGTCGGCTGCTTAACTGACTGCACCAACCCCCCAGATGCTTTTTTTTTTAATTAATTTATTTATTTATTCATGAGAGACACGAGAGAGGCAGAGACACAAGCAGGGGGAGAAGCAGGCTCCTTGCAGGGAACCCAATGTGAGACTCGATTTCAGGACTCCAGGATCACAGCCTGGGCCCAAGACAGGCGCTAAATCACTGAGCTACCCAGCATCCCCCTCTAAATGCTTCTTAAAAATAACTTTACTGAGATGTAATTGACATACAATAAACTTCACATATTTAAAGTGTAAAGTTTGATAAGTTTTGACATATGTGCATCCCATGAAACCATTCTCATAGTATTTGCCATCTCCCAAAGTTTCCTTGTATATGCCCTTGTAGTTCTACCAGTAATGCCCTCTCCAGGCAACAACCAGTATCCTTTTTATAAATTAGGTTGCATTTTCTAGATTTTTTAATAGAAATGGAATCGTAGCGTATATACTTTTGTGTTTGGCTTCTGTCACCCAGCATAATTATTTTGAGATTTATCCATATTGTTGCATATGTCAATAGTTCATTACTTTTTCTTTTGGAGTAGTTCCTTTGTATGGATGTGCCAAAACATATTTATTCACTTGCCTATTAATGGACATTTGGATGGTTTCTATTTTTTTGTTTTTTGTTTTTTAAATAAATAAATCTGCTATAAGAATTGTATACAGGGGCAGCCTGGGTGGCTCAGCGGCTTAGTGCCGCCTTTGGCCCAGGGTGTGATCCTGGAGACCTAGGATCGAGTCCCACATCAGGCTCCATGCATGGAGCCTGCTTCTCCCTCTGCCTGTGTCTCTGCTTCTCTCTCTCAGTGTCTCTCATGAATAAACAAATAAAATCTTAAAAAAAAAAAAAAAGAAATTGCCAAGCTGTTTTAAAAAAAAAAGTTGCATCATTTTACATTCCCCCTGTGAATTTATGAGAGTTCTAGTTTCTCTGCATCCTAACCACACTTGGTATATATGGCCAGTCTTTTAATTTTAATCACTTTAATGGGTGTGTTAGCAGTATCTCATTATGGCTTTAATTTTCATTTTGGTAATGACTAATGATGTTGAACATTTTTTCTTGTGGTTATTTGCCATCCATACACCTTTGGTCAGATAGTTTTTAAAAAGTGGGTTGTTGTTTTTCTGATTGTTGAATTTTGAGGGTTCCTTTTACCCTGAATATAAATTCCTTTATCAGATATATGCTTTGCAGATTTTATTTCAGTCTCCAGCATATCTTTTTATTCCCCTAATTGTTTTTTGAGGAGCAACAGCTTTTGATTTTGATAAAGTCCATTTTTAAAAATTTGTTACCTTAATGACTTGTGTTATATGTAAGAAATCTTTGCTTAACTCCAAAGGCACAAAGATTTTCTCCTGCTTTCTTCTAAAACATATTACAGTTTTACATTTTATGTTTTGGTCTAAGGTTGATTTTTAGTTTTTTTTTGTTTTTTTGTTTTTTTTTTTTTGTATACGGTGTGAGGTATGGATCCACATTTTGGGGAGGGGAAGAGGCATATGGATATTCAGTTTCAGCACCCTTTGTTGGAGAGTCTATTCAGTCTTCACTGCATTGCTTTTATCCTCTGTCTAAAAACAATGGAGTTTTCTTATTGTGCCCTTCTGCTTTTCTTCTATGTTGTTCAGCACTGTGAAAACAAAATGAGAACAGATAAAGACCAGACTCTTCAGAAAATAAACAAGACCTTTAATAATCTGGCCCCAATTCAACTCTCCTTGTTCATCTCCTAACAAAACTAGCTTCTTCCCATCTCCCTCTGTTTTACTGTGTGGAATTGCTTTCAGTTCCCTGTGATACTGGCTTTCATGCTTCTGTGCTTTCCCGCAAGTTCTTCCCCTCTGCCTGAGATACTCTTTTCCCAGTGAATCATCAGCTCCTTTGTTAAATTCATCCAAATGCTTTGGAGAAACCTCCCATTGTCTAAGTTAAATGCTCCCTCCTTTGTGCTTCCAAAGCACTGTGGACCTCTACTGAGTACTTTTTTTTCTCCTTAAGATTTATTTATTTATTTGAGTGAAAGAGAGAGAGAGAGAGAGAGAGAGAGAGAGAGAGAGCAAGCCTGCACGCACAAGCAGGAGGAGGGGCAGAAGGAGAGGGAGAGAAAGAATCCCAACCAGACTCCTTGCTGAGCACAGAGCCCTAATGCAGGGCTTAATCTCACAACCCTAAGATCATGACCTCAAGATGATAACCTGAGTTAAAAATCAACAGTGAGACATTCAACTGACTGAACCATCCAGGCACTCAGGTGCTGTACTTACTACTTTCTCTTGTCATTGTTTGCATTACCTGTCTTTCTTGACTGAGTTCAGAAGAAGACAGTCATTCAAGGCTAATTCATCTTTGTATCTCAATGGCTAGACCTCACTAAGTAAGAAAACATTAAAAGAATGGGTGCTTGAGTGAAAGGAGAGGAAATTAGAAGTATTTTAAGAAAAAAAAACTCATTGAGAAGAAAATACATTGTATTTAGATTTGGTTTACATTTGTGGGTAGAATGTCAAATGGGGTATAGGAAATCTTATATAGGACTACATATTTTCCATGAGTTTCTTTATTAACTTCACAGGTTTCTTGGTTAAAATTTGGTATTGTGTCTTTACATAATTAAGTGCAGTTAGTAAATTATAGAGGAAAATAACAAAAGACAGTAATCAAGAAATGTAGGTTGAGAATGGTATTTTCAATGTATATACATCTAAAGGAAGAGAAAACAAATTGTTGAATTAACAGCTGCTGAATTGTGGCACATTTTTTTTTTGTGTGTGTTTGTAGGGGGGTTCAGGTCTATATAGTATTTGGCACTTAGACATGCAAATTGGTGTTTAATAAATATATGGTTGATATGTGCCATATTTTTGTGTTACTGCTTTTAGCTGCTTGTGGTGAATGGCAATTAGTGTCACTGCCTTTTTGTACATAGTTTTAAAGAATTCTTAATCCCAATGAAAGGGATTTAATTAGAAATGTCCATGGGATCTAATTTTGGTACTCATTTTCCATTGTGTTGCTCAGTGATGTTTGGCAAGATTTGTAAAGACTAATAAATTTAAATTAAAGGAAGAAATGATTAGAAATAATGCACAGACAAATATGCATGTGTACATGTGTTAATGTCAACGCATTGATTTCACTTTTTTCTTGCTTATGAGAATGGACTTCATCAAACAGAACAAGATCTGTGTTCTTCTAGCATTTGCAGAAACAGTCTCCAAACAGAGGCCCTGAGCCCATTAGCACTAATGAAAAGAGTTACCCAAGGGAATAAGATGAATGTCTGGTGTTTGCATGTGGTAATTTCATGTATGTTTTCTGCTACAAATAATGTCCCAATGCTTGCTTCTGTGTTTTCAGGTTCATGTGCCTTTTTTTTCTGATAGCTAAACTGTTAGGAATGACACATTTCATTACTGCCAATCATTTCATGACCTTATTTCCTAATGTTGAATATCACCTAAATAAATGTATCACAGTAGAGTTGTTCTTATATGTTGGTGGTATTGAAAGAAAATTGATGTTTCTCAGTTTCAGATTTGGTATTGAAATCTTAGTGAGAAGGATACACTTGTACCTAGCTTTGAGAATGTTGGACTTTGTTTTATTTATTTATTTTATTTTTTATTTTTTGGACTTTGTTTTAAAACAAAAAATTAGGTGTGGCTCAGAGGATTTTTTGAGCAATGACACTACTCTGCATGATGTTTTAATGGTGGACACATGCTGTCATACATTGTCTAAACCTATAGAATGTGTAACAGTAAGTGTAAACCTTAACATAAACTATGAACTTTGGATGATAATATGTTAATGTAAGTTTATCAATTGAAACAAATATACCACTCTGGTGGGGGATGCTGATAATGGGGGAAACTATATATGTGTGAGGTTATATGGGAAATGTCTGTCCCTTCTCTCAATTTTGCTGAGAACCTGAAACTGCTCTAAAAAAAATAAAGCCTTAAAAAAAAACAACACAGGGAAATAATAATAATTTTAAAAAGCAGCTGACTTCCCAACATATACTTTGCCAGTGTTTCAGAAAATAATAGTTTTATATAAAAATATTATCCTAATTAGTATTTGCAGCTAGCTTTATTACAAGCTATCAAGGAAGAAGTTCCCATGATCATAATGTTCTGTTTAGGATCCCAGAGGAGGCTGCAGGCCCAGTTATGCAGGTAGGATTCTGGCATACATGCTCTCATGCTCTGTCTCCCTTTTCTGTTTGCATCTAAGCAGGCCTTTTTTTTTTTTTTTTAAGAGAGATTTTATTTATTTATTCATGAGAGACACACAGAGAAAGGCAGAGAAACAGGCAGAGGGAGAAGCAGGCTCCCTGTGGAGAGCCTGATGCAGGGACTGGATCCCAGGACCCCAGGATCATGACCTGAGTCAAAGGCAGATGCTCAACCACTGAGCCACCCAGGTACCCCTAAGTGTAAGTTGAGAATGGAGGCCCTTTATAATCTGTTTTATATGGTGGGTTTCTAGTTAAAATTTTGTTTGAAGAAAGATACTGGCTGCTTCAGGATGTTGCTATTGATGATAGAGATGGAAGGGAGGAGGTAGAGGAAGAAAGGAGAGAGAGAAGGAGAAGTAAATGTTTTAGATTAGGGATTTGATGTTTTAGAATCAGGCTTGGGGCAGCCCCAGTGACGCAGCAGTTTAAAGCCGCCTGCAGCCCGGGGTGTGATCCTGGAGACCCGGGATCCAGTCCCACATCGGGCTCCCTGCATGGAGCCTGCTTCTCCCTCTGCCTCTCTCTCTCTCTCTCTCTCTCTCTCTCTCTCTCTCTCTTTCTCTTTCTCTCTCTCTCTGTCTCTAGGAATAAATAAATAAAATATTAAAAAAAAAAGAATCAGGCTTGACTTGACTAGTTCTGTTATCTTGGACAAATGACTTCTGGGCCTTGATTTTCTCTTCTGTAAATGGGGGCAGAGAGGTTTAAAGTAGATGATTTCAAGGTATATAATATCTCTACAGTATCCTATGTATTACTGAGAATAGGGGCAACCTGAGCATGGGGAGATCAGAACTCTGTGCTCTGGCTCAGCCAGCCTCACATCCCCAGGCTAAATGGTCTCATGAAGAGCTGTCAAAGCCTGACATTGGTAAGAGGCCACTCCAGTGCCTCAGAATTTCCCTCTGTAGGCCAGCCTATTGTGATCCACAAACATAGTTTCTCCAGTTACTTGTGTGCATCTGCTTGACAGTTGACTGGTGGCATGTGGGCTTACCATGAACCATTTTCTGTTTCTCAGGCTCTGCCTATGTTCTACCTGTTATTTGATAGGCAGGTGAATGCCATTGAATCCAGAAAGGATTCCACCCCCCTACATGCCCTTCCCCACCAACGTCTTAGGCACTAAGGAAAAATCTGAAGCATATTTGGAAGTACTAGTCTATAACTCTGTAAAATGGAAAAATGGATTATTGGATTCTGTCTGGCAGCCCTTTTCCTTCAATCACTAAACCAAATTTGCTTGATCAATTCAAAATCTGATTTGAGAGGCTAGCACAGACAAAGGTTATTGCTTAAGTGGGTGAGGTATATGACTACAGTCAAATCTTTTTTTTTTTTCCAATATGATCCTGTTATAACACCTGAGATAACCACTGGAGATAATAGAAGAGGTTTCCTTTAAAAATCTTTTAGACTCTTTTCCTTTATTTACTGTTTAATTTTACTCATTACAATCCATGTTCTAGAATTCAATCCATAGGCTTAAACCTGTTAGTAGTTAAAACTATGCCAAAGTGTTTTTGCACCAGTAGTGGGTGTTCTTATTAATGGGATAATCTGATTATTAGGGTTATCATTATTGCTGTTTTAGGAAAGGACTCTGTTATATATTTCAGTAATTCTCTAGAAGGTTAGAGGAACCAGGGTAATTCTTGGTAAGATCCCATCCTGTTTTACTTAGAGAGCTGAAGATGGGTAATGTGAAGCCCGAATAGAAAAGGGGAGAGCAGAATAGTAAAAAGGGCAAGGTCAAGAATAAGAACCCATTGAGAACTGAGTAGAAGCCACAGCAAGGAGGGTCAGGAATCATCGTGGTCCTCATTCACTCACTGCATGCAGCTCTTCCATTATAGGCCAGCGGGAACATGGGTATATCAGGCTGGAGGCAGACAATTACTTCAAAATAATAAGTTCCTTGGCATGAAATGTTTCATCTATTGAGTAGTAGGATAAATTTTATGATATATGAGGATATTATTGGCTTCGGACAAGGCTTTCTTTCCTAATTGGAGGTGCTTTGTGGGCTCACCATTAGCATACCAGCTGATTCCTCTTGTGTAGCACTGCAAATTGCTGATTAACTGCTTTTATGTATGCAGAGCTGACAAGTTGCCTCATTTAGAAACAAACAGTAGTGCTCTAAGGAACTAGTCAGAAGTTCAAACTGACATTTAGAAATTGTAAACCTACAGACTTCATGACAAGTAATGCTGTCAGTTTAAATTATAGCTTTTCTACCTAGAGATAGGATAAAAAGAGCTAGTAATACAGCCTGTGACCAGTGTATTAGAGAGAGATTCTGCTCTAGTGAGCTGAGAGATTGTGCTATTTGGATCTAACATTCAGTTGCACTTCTTTTTCCTTGGATATTTTCTGGGTGATCAGGCAGTGTGAAGGGTTGCCAGTGCGAATGGTTGTAACAAATGCATATTAGTTCAACCAAAAAACGCTCTCTTGCTTTCAGGGGAGATTTTTGAGTGACTGAATTAGGAAATGAATGAGTTGAGAGTTCAAGTCTCAAAATAAAGTACTTTATGTTAACATGAGGAAGTTTAGCAACAATTTCACCATCTGGAAAGACTGAATTCTATGAAGTTTGTGGGATGATGGTAGGGAAGAGTTGGGTTGAAGTAAAAAGCTCACTTCTTGATTTTGGTATCTCCTAGGTAAGTACTTCCCACCATCCCTATTATTACTATCTTTCTGGTGTTTAGATGAACTCTCTCTCAACTAAACTAATCAATCAGCTCTCCTATAGTGAAAGTATATTGTATCCCAGAATAGCACGGTCTCATCTGCTGGCTCTGTAGTCCTTTGTGACTGACTGCCAGTGATTGACGTGTGTGTTTAGGGAGTCCAAGATTGGTGAGGTAAGGTGCATACTGGGTGGGTGGTACGTTCAGGAAAAACACTCTAACTTTGCAGCTGTTACTTTTTTTTTTTTTGACTACATGTATTATATAAAGCCACTGAATACTAGAATGTTAAAAAATCAATTGAATTTTAAAATCTGACTGGAATTGACAGAAATTTGATAGAACTAATTTCCAACTAATGATTAAACCAGTGGCTAATGTAAAAAAACGGTCTCTATTCTTCTCCCCTCCCATCTGCCCTTGGATTAGGAAACACATTACACTAGAAAGAACTTGGAAGACGTGGGTTTAACACCTGCTTTTCCATGCCTTGGGCAATGTATTTCACCTCTGAGTCATTTGTTTTATCTGTAAAATGAGGATATCTGTTCATCTCTATTTATAGGTTTATTGTGAGACTAAATGAAATTGAAACTGTTTTGTGGACTCTAATGTTATGCATATGTTAAGTGGCATTATGGTTATCTGTAGCATAGTGAGGACCAGCTTCATGGGCATGCAACCGGTATGATTACCTAAGGTCTCATGCTCAGAAGTGGGTCCTGTGCTTGGAATTTTATATGCTATGCTCATCATCCTGAAATTCTGAATAGTTGTATCTTTGAAATTATATTTTGATGTGAAGTCAGATGGGACAATAGAACATGTACTGTGGGCATGGTAGCTCTATGTTCCAGTGTTTGGCCACTTTTCAGCTCCCTGGGGTGAATTCTTGACTGCCCACTTCTGCCCCTGTCCATCGACTGCTGCCATCCTCCATTCCTGACAAGAACTTGGGTATGGGTATAGAAGTGGATTTTGTGTGTACCCCTACACACTGAGTTGTAGGACAATCTGCATTATCACATGAACATCTTCATGGCCCAATATTAAGTAGGAAATTGAAAAAAAATACCATAACTTGTTTAGAGAGATGACAGAAAAACAGGAAAAGCTCTTTTTCCTACTTTTAAACAAGAGGACCCACATTTTCACTTTGCATTGGCCTACACAAATTGTGTGGCTGCCCCACAGAATATGTAACTAGGCCCACGCATAGTAATTTTCAAACTCTGCCCTTCAGGGCCCTAGAGATTTCTTTGTTTCCCTTTAAGGCCATCATGGGGATAGGTCGTAGAGACTCTGACAAGATCAGTTTGGTAAGGGTGGAGTAGGAGTATATGTATGTAGGAGTGAGTGAAAGATGTATTTTGTAGATAACAATTGAAACAAACTTGTTCAAAAGATTGGCCTGGAAGTGTAGGGAGAAGTGGGAGATAGAAAGGTTGTTTTTGTTTTTGTTTTGTTTTGATTTTTTTAAATAGAGAACTGAACACATTTAAATGTTAATAAGATAATTGAGAGGGAAAAGTAAAATGTAATCATTTCCAGATATTTACTGAAAATGTATTACATGGTTTTTGTGTGCATTCTTGAACTGAGGTTCAAAAGTTTTCATTTTCCAAAGCACCAGAAGATGCTTTAGATTTTAGTCTTTGTACCCAAATACAGGAGGACAGCGTGAATTCCCTTAATGTGGCTCAGGGCCATCCATATTTGGCTTTCTTTTTAGCTGTCATGGGCTGGTGCTGGAGCAGAAGTCCACACAATCCATTCTTCTTGACTTAATAGTACAGCAGGATGATCTTCTGCCCTTGCACACTGTGTTTGGGTATGAGATCTGTTGGACTTTTGAATACTCAGCCATGCAACATGCTGGGGGCAGCTGTCATATTGGCTCCTTCAGGTATCTGGGATAGTTTTTGGCAGTGACTACTATTCTTTGATTCCCTAGGCAATTGCAATTAATTGGCTCCTACTTGAATAGAATATTTATCAGATTTTGAAAGTAGTGATTAAGAGTATGGTGGATTACTATATTTTTGTTTCTTTATCTATAAAAAGTAAATAATTCTACTATCCAAATTGAGAGGATTAAATAAGTATGTAATATGCTTAGTATAGTGCCTGGCACATGATTTGATGCTTGACAAATATTACTTTCCTTTCTTGCTCCTCTTTTTTTTTTTTTTTTAATTAGGTGTTGTGAAGATCTGTCTTTCTTGATGCAATAGAGATGGTCACAAAAATTATATGCAAAATCAGTTTAAAAATTTAAATTATAGATGAAATTTAAATTTGGATGAAATTTCCATTGCAGGAAAGTTTTCTGTGATAATTCATTTGCCAATGAAGAAAAAAATACTTTTGTGAAGAAAAATATCTTATTGATTAATTGATTGATAGAGAGTGTGCCCATGTAAGTAGAGTGGGGGGCTAGGGGGAGGTACAGAGGGAGAGAGAGAGAGAGAATCTTTTTTTTTCTTTTTTTTATAATAAATTTATTTTTTATTAGTGTTCACTTTGCCAATATACAGCATAACACCCAGTGCTCTTCCCCTCAAGTGCCCCCCTCAGTGCCCATCACCCATTCACCCCCACCCCCCGCCCTCCTCCCCTTCCACCACCCCTAGTTCGTTTCCCAGAGTTAGGAGTCTTTATGTTCTGTCTCCCTTTCTGATATTTCCCACACATTTCTTCTCCCTTCCCTTATATTCCCTTTCACTATTATTCATATTCCCCAAATGAATGAGAACATACACTGTTTGTCTTTCTCCGATTGACTTAGTTCACTCAGCATAATACCCTCCAGTTCCATCCACGTTGAAGCAAATGGTGGGTATTTGTCGTTTCTAATGGCTGAGTAATATTCCATTGTATACATAAACCACATCTTCTTTATCCATTCATCTTTCGATGGACACCGAGGCTCCTTCCACAGTTTGGCTATTGTGGACATTGCTGCTAGAAACATCGGGGTGCAGGTGTCCCGGCGTTTCGTTGCATCTGAATCTTTGGGGTAAATCCCCAACAGTGCAATTGCTGGGTCGTAGGGCAGGTCTATTTTAAACTCTTTGAGGAACCTCCACACAGTTTTCCAGAGTGGCTGCACCAGTTCACATTCCCACCAACAGTGCAAGAGGGTTCCCTTTTCTCCACATCCTCTCCAACATTTGTGGTTTCCTGCCTTGTTAATGTTCCCCATTCTGACTGGTGTGAGGTGGTATCTCATTGTGGTTTTGATTTGTATTTCCCTGATGGCAAGTGATGCAGAGCATTTTCTCATGTGCATGTTGGCCATGTCTATGTCTTCCTCTGTGAGATTTGAGAGAGAGAATCTTAAGCAGGCTTGATGCCCAGTGCAGAGCCTGACCCAGGGCTTGATCTCACCCTGAGATCATAACCGGAGCCAAAATCAAGAGTTGGTCACTTAACTGACTGAATCATCCAGACACTTCTCCCCAGTTTATTTTTGATTTTTAATTTTTTTGAAAGATTTTATTTATTTATTAATGAGAGACACAGAGAAAGAGAGAGAGAGAGAGGCAGAGACACAGGCAGAGGGAGAAGCAGGCTCCATTCCATGCAGAAAGCCCGATGTGGGACTTGATCCTGGGCCTCCAGGACCAGCGCTAAACCGCTGAGCCACCCAGGCTGCCTCCCCAGTTTATTTTTAAAAAAATATTTTCCTTTATAGCATTTATATAAGTAAATGCAAGTAGATTATAATCTCTGCGAATCTCCCTTATTTGTAAAGTTAGGGTAATATTAATATGTAACATGGTGTTGTTATTTGAGTGTGATGGCAGGCATAATACAAGTGCTCAATAAATATTAGCAATAATTATTATTTTGAGATTCTTTATGGCTTCTGCTTTTAAATACGCATATTTGTGATAGTAAAACAGTATTTTTCTTATTCTTAAAGATGTTTAAAATATATTAGTGTATATTAGTAACATTGGGAGGAGGCATATTGTGAATCACATGCCAGTTCTGTTTATTTTTTGTGATAAAATATACATACCATAAAATTTATTATCTTAACCATTTTTAAGTGTACAATTCAGTGGCATTAGTACATTCACAGTTATGCAAACATTAGCACTCTCCAATACAGAGTGTTTTCATCACCCCAAACAGAAACTTTATATCCATTAAACACACTAAATTACACACTCCTCCTTCCCCTTCCCTCTGGTAACCTCTGTTCTACTCTCTGTCTTTATGATTTTGCCTGTTTCAGGTACATCATATAATTGAGATCATGAAATATTTGTCCTTTTATGTCTGGCTTATTTCATTTAGCATAATTTAAATTTTTGTTCTCTAAAAGCATAATGTTTTTAAGCTTCAGCTATGATGTAGCATGTATCAGAATTTCATTTTCTTGTATGATGGAATAATATTCTATTGTATGTATATGCCACATTTTGTTTATCCATTCATCTCTTGATGGACATTTGGGATGTTTGTACTTGTTGGCTATTATTGTGAATAATTCTGCTATGAACATTGGCATATGAGTATCTGTTTGAGTCTCTGCTTTCTATTTTTTGGGGGTATATGCCTAGAATTGGAATTGCTGGATCATGTGGTAACCCTCTGTTTAACTTTTTGAAGCATGGTCCAACTGTTTTCCATAGTAGCTGCACCATTTTACATATCCACCTATAACTCACCAGATTCTACTTTCTTCACATTTTCACCAACACAGTTTTCCTACCCTTTTTTTGATACTAGCTACACTAATGAGTGGGAAATGGTATCTTATTGTAGTTTTGATTTTCCTAATAACTAATGACATTGAGTATCTTCTCATGTGCTTGTTGGACATTTTTCTTCTTTGGAGAAATGTCTATTCAAGTTTTTGGCCCATTTTTATATTGGGTTGTTAGTTTTTGTTATTGTTGATTATAAGAGTTCTTTTATATATTCTGGATGTTAATCTTTTATCAGATACTTGATTTGTAAATATTTTCTCCCATTCTGTAGATTATCTTTTCACTCTTAGTAGTGTCTTTTGTTACATCAGAGTTTGGTAATGTTCAGTTTGTCAGTTTTTTTTCTTTTGTTGCGTGTCCTTTTGGTAATATAACTATAAAAACATTACCAAATATGATGTCATGAAGCCCTATCCCTATGTTTTCTTTTAAGAGTTGTATACCTTTAGCTCTTATGTTTAGGTCTTTGATCCATTTGAGTTAATTTTTGTATGTGGTATAAGGTAAGGGTCTAGTTTTATTTGTTTGCATATGGATATACAGTTTTCCAGGCACCGTTTGATGAAATGACATCAAATGGTCTTGGCACCTGTATTGAAAATCAATTGGCCATATATGTGAATGTTTATTTCTGGGCTTTGTATTCTATTCCATTCGTCTATGTCTGTGTTTATGTCAGTATGACATTGTTTTGATTACTGTAGCTTTGTAGTAAGTTTTGAAATCAAAGTATGAGTCTTCCAACTTGCTGTTCTTTTTCAATATTATTTTGACTATTTGGGAACCCTTGAGATTACATATGGATTTTATGGTAGGTTTTTATTCTATTTTCTTTTAATACGTTCATTCATTTAAATTTTAAAAACAGCAGATTGAAAAATTTATGAGTACTCCAAAAAATAAAGCCCTTTAGGCTTCCTGTAGTTGCCAACATATAAGGCAATATAAAATATACTAAATTGATCTATATACTTAAAAAAATCATACTCTAAGTACAGTGAGATTATTATGTAATAAATTTGATCTTTGTAACATTTAGAGATGTCTTATTTTAAAGCTGTATCACCATAGAGGCATTATTATACAGTGGTTCAGAGTATGGAATCAGACATACCTTTGTTTGAATCCATGCTCTGGTGTTCACCAGTATACCTAGGCAAATGTCTTCTCTTTGAGCCTCAGTTATCTCAATTATAAAATGAAAATAATAATAATAGGATTGTTATGAAAGTTAAATGTAATAACATATAAGGATTTTAGTACAAAGTCAGATATGCTTTAATATTCAAATAGTAAGAAAGCTGACAAAAATTTAGGCTTATAGGGCTTCTTTTTAATGGAGTTATCCTTTTGGGTAGATACTTGATAATGGAAGAGTGGGCAGCTGATGATCTCTGTTCTGCCAGCTTTGCCTCTAACAAGCTTGTATGATTGAAGATGATTCTGGGCTGGAGTTTTGTCATTTGTAAAATAAGGTCTTCCAGGTATAACTAACTCTTAAGTTATTTTTTTCTTTTATTTTTCTATGTATTCTCTTTCGGAACACTTGTTAGATATATTCCGGTTAGATGTGTCTTATTCTTTTTTTTTTTTTTTTAGATGTGTCTTATTCTATCCTCCTTACCTCAATTCTTTTTCCTGTATTTATCTCCTTGAGTGTTCTGTATTTTGGATGATTTCCTTGGGTTAATCTTCCTAGTTGCTAATGATAAGCTGTGTATTGTTCAGATTACCTGTTGAGGTCCTCTCTACCAAATAAGGTCCCCTCCTCCTTTTATTTCTAGAGTTTCTTTTGATTCTTTTTCAGATATGCCTGGTCATTTTTCATACTGTTCATTTTCTCTTGTTTTGTTTTAACATAGTTGTCTTAAAGTTTCTTTTAGTCTGTTGAATGATTGTCAACTCTTGAGGTGCAAATTCTGCTATCTATATCACCACTCTGGGTGGTGGGTGAGGTTTTTCCTGTCTTCATAGGCAGACCTTGGCGATTCTTGGTTTTATTCAGGTAGTTCACATCCACTGAGCAGTGTTCAAGAAAAGTGCCATCAGGCACCTTTCACCAAGGTGTCATCAATGCCCTCCTTTAGTAGCTGAAGCCTCTGACTGATTCCAGTACTCACTCTTCCTGGGAGCTCTTTTGGCTTTAGCCCCTGCTTGCCACTGTCTTTATTTCCTTTGCTTCTAGCACTTGGGAGAGAGAGGGGTTCCCTTCCTTGGACATGTAGCATAAAATTATTTTTATGTATATTCTACCCATTCTGTGTTTTCAGATTGACAGCTGTCTTTCCACAGGAACCCAATATACAATTTTGCCCTGTTGGAAGCCTCTGCAGATATCTAGACATGTACATTTCCCTAATGCATCTTTAGAATCTTTGATTAAACATTTCCCCCCTTTTCAGCCCTGGTGTAATACTTTGTATAGAGTCGGTACTCAGTAAGTAGCTGTTGAATGAGTAAATGAATGAATGAGATCTATATTGAAGTATAATAGACCATTGGTGAGACCTTAAACTTTATTGTTGCTTAATTTTTTCAGTTTTTTCCCCTGCTTTCTTCTTCTTCTTCTTTTTTTAAAAAATGAACTACATAACCTATTTTAGTTAAAGTGAACTTAGAGGGTGGGTTGTGGAAGGAGGAATATCCAGAAACCAAAACACAGTAGAGAGTTCAAAATTGCATCAGGAATTAGTGATCCAAAGGGGAAGGTAAATATCAATAAGCCACTAAAAGATTTTCTTACACAGAATCAGTGAAAAGCCCCTAGGGACCCTTCTGAAAGGAAAGAACAGTGTTATCAGCTCCCCCTGTACCAACCATTTGTGTTTTTTCATGAAATTCACCTCCTTATCTTTATAGGCAGACTTTGATAAAAGATTGCCGACTAAGTAGTGTGTTTTTTCTTAACTTCCAAAGCTGCTTTAATTTTCTCATAAACACCCAGATAATCTCACTTAAACTAAGTGCCTCCTTACATCTCAGGCAGAGCCTATTTTTCTGTTCTTCAGCTCGAGGAGGGTTAATATTGGCTTTGAATGAACATCTGCTGGCCCCATATTGACACAGGAATAAATTATTCAGCATGTAGTATTTGGGAATTTAAAAGCTCCATGATGAATTCTACAAAACTATATTATGTCTCTGACATTCTAGGGTTTCATTATTTTGTCTTCAATTATTCACAAAGGCTTTTCACCTCTCAGAGCATATACAGAATTCTTCAGATCAAGTGAGCTCAAGGCTGAAACGATGGAAGACTGTATTAAGACATGATGTTCTCCTTTTTGTTTTGGTAGTATTTTTCTTTTTAGGGGGGCTAAACAACCTCTTTTCTATACATATAAAATTGATATCTGTTTGTTATTTGTGAGTTCTTTTGTTCGCAAAGCACAGGTTGTTAGGACACACTTTATGTGCAGTGTTACCAGTCCTTTCCTAATAGCTTTGAAGAAATGTTTCTTCAAAACAAACATTGTTTCTTGAAGAAACATTTCTTCAAAGTTATTCTCAGACTTTATTTACTACAAAAAATTATCTATTTCCTATATGTGCATAGAGTAGTGCTTTAAAATCCAAAGTTGAGCAAGGTGTGTGTGTGTGTGTGGGGGGGGGTCTCCTAAATTTCTCTTGAATAATTTTTTGTTTCTCCACTATTGATTGGTACATTAACTGCAGCCCTCTTTGTTTCTGATGGCATTGCTGTGATGGCTTCCCACTAACTCAGAGATTCTTAAGAATGTGTGTGTGTATGTGTGTGTATAGGGGGGAGAGTTGGATATCTTTAGCAGTCTGGTGGAGCCTCTGATTACAAAAAAAAGACTGATTATAAAATATAGCTTCATCCATGGAGTCCTGTATAGCTCAAAGTATATGAAATATATTCTAGTTTAACCTAATCCAGACCTCAAAAAATATCTCATTGAAGCTAAAACTTTCCATTCTTATGATTAACTCCAAAACAAATTTTTGGAGTCTGAGCAAAACACATTAAACCATGAAAAAAAAAACTTTTTTTTTTTGATGAACAGATAACTAATACTATTAGTATTTCAATAACCCTAGAAACTAAGAATAAAGACCCAGATTTTCTTTCAACATTAATTCATATACACAATCCATTCAATTCCTAAAATTGCTAGTAAATCTGCCAGATGCAGAGAATATAGAATAGGGAAATAAGTTAAAGTAGCTATGAGAAGATTGTGCTTTATCTGGAACATGGTTAATGTTTAAACTTGCCACTTGAGTACTGCTCTTATAGCTTTCTTTAGTTGCTATTTTATATACAATGTGTGTAGGAAGGGACAAAGAAAGGTGAGAGATAATGGACCTGTTTCTCTCTGGTGCTTATGTCGCTCTTTGCTAATGAATTAGATATGAAAAAAAGTACATTTACTTATTCTTTCAACCTTCTGGGTACATACTGGACAGGTATGCTGGTTTTATACATGAAGATAATTACTGTCTCATCTTCACTATACCATAATCCTGGGTTAATTTTTAGAAATATCAGGTACTCTGGGGGGTTAAGGGAAATGCCCTGGGTTCATGTCATTCATCCACTTTTTTTTTTAAAGTAGCTTTTTAGTAGAAAGTTAATTCAGATCTTTTCTGAGTTATAGTAGGAAATGATTTGTTTTTATATTTTGTCCCCAATACATAATGGCATGAATTATAATAATTGCATATATTTGTATCTGTTTACAGAACATTTTAAAAAATTTGATCCCATCTTGTCCTCATAATAACTTGTGACACAGGTATGCTAAGGATTATTTCTGTTTCACAGAAGAGGAAACTGAGGCCAAGAGTGGTTATGACTTACCTAACTAAAGTCACAGAGTAACTAAATGGTAGAGCTGAGATGGGTACTCAGGCTTCTTGGCCCTTTCAATAACTCCTGGAAGAGAAGGTTTGCTCTTTGCTTTCTCTGCAGTATCTTTTGTACTGCCCAGGCAGATGGATGGGCGTTTGTTCAGTCTTGGTAATGGACATGGATTATGTCTCCATCTGCTTGGTAGAAAATCAGTCACTATACTGAGCAATGTCCATTTAAAATATTAAATTGCATCAAAACTTATGACATTTAAAGTGCATTTACAATTTAGTTAAGATAACAATTTCATCTGTTTCTATGTAATTACAGAGGTTTTCAGTCACTTTAATTTAGCAGACTGGAAAAATATGACCTCTGGCTACGTGGCCTTTTCACTTCATGAGAATGTGTGTGTGTGTGTGTGTGTGTGTGTGTGTGTGTGTGTGTGTGTAACTGATGAACTTGGGGGGAGGTTTCATTACTTTCTGCTCTGCTTTTCCAAGGGCTTTAATTGTCTTTACTGCAACCCACAAGCCTCTTCCTTCTGTCTGCTGACAACAGTCAGGATTTCCATGTGACATAGAGCAGCAGATTACTGATTTTATTTTTTGTGTCAGGGTACTGTGTGTGTCACTTGAGGTGGTCTTGTGGGCATTTAGTTCATCAGTGATTATGCACAGGGCCCACTTTAGCTTGAGCTAGGAAGGAAATGTCAAACTCGAAAGGGCTGGGACGGTTCTTTTAAGAGTGAACATCAGGGGATTTATACCAGAGAGAAACATTGAACTGTCACTTCTTCAGCATTTCACTCTGATTTCCAGTTGGCATGTTTAAAGAGACTGACATTTCGTTTCTTCATGTTCACTTGAGCAGGGAGTGTGGGATCAGAAACCATTGATTGGTTTGCAATAGTCTATAACTCTTAAATAGCATTTGATCATGAATGAAAGTTCCACATGCTTGAAAGTCAGCCCCCAAATAATTGGGTATATCTTCAGCTTGTGGACTTCTGTCTTGTTTTGGTTCAAACATGGGAAAGTCAGTCTAGTTCCACAAGGCTTCACTGAGACCTCACCTCCTTTCAGGTGAGAGCAAATTCCAAGAACTCAAGGAAATCTGTGTGCTTTATCTCATGCTTGGATAACCTCAGGAGGCCTGGTAGGCTAGACCTATACCTAGTATCTTCTGGAAGCCCCGATTAGTCCTGAATATCATGTCTTTCCCTTGGCCCCTTGGCTACATTGCACCTTTCAAGGATGAGAGGCACACGAGAGGACTTGAGGGCCATCATGCATGTGGGCAGGGGTTGGGGGTACATCTACTGCTTTCATATATATATATATATTTTTGGACAAACTGAGACATCTATGAGTTTTGTAATTGTTCCTAGTGTCTAGGAGAGTAATGATTTTTTTTTTAAGATTTATTTATTTATTCATGATAGAGAGAGAGAGAGAGAGAGAGAGAAAGAGAGAGAGAGAGAGAGGCAGAGACACAGGCAGAGAAGAAGCAGGCCCCATGCCCATGCTGGGAGCCTGACGTGGGACTCGATCCCGGGACTCCAGGATCACACCCTGAGCCAAAGGCAGGTGCTAAACCGCTGAGCCACCCAGGGATCCCATGATTGTTTTCTTCTATAACTTTTACCTGAGGGGGGATTTTTATTCTATCACAGCCCTCAAGCACTAAGTGGACTGTCTGAAACCAAGATACAGGTTCTAGACTAACTTGGAACACTGGAAAGGTGTGTGGCTGGCTCTTTCCTGTCTGATTTATACTTGAATGGCAAGTCTGCTTTTGATTCTGATTGGTTGATACCCATCTGATTGTTCTGAAGAGAGATGTCAAAAGCTCATTGCTTTAAGTCACTTTCTCAAAAATGTGTGAGATGGTGTGGGTGTTATTCTCCCTGCTGCCCTTCTCTATGGGCCTCACCAACCCTGAATGGGTTAGCAGTAACTGTGTTAATCTGGGGTGTTAGGTGCTTTATGCATGTACATTATTGCTGAGTAATAATATTGATCATTGTATCTCAAGCTATCTGTGGTGAAACTCTATTAATGAAACCCTAGGGATGAAATATGAAATTGAATGGAATGTGCATTCCACGTAAATGGAGAGAATAGTGGTGAGTAAAAGGAACCAAGGGAGCATGTACTGAGGAGAATGGGCAGGGACTTTTGAGAGGTTTTCCTTTAAAATCTTTAGTTTGTTTCCATCCTGATATCCTCACTGAATATTTTTTGGGTTTTTTGCTTACTTGTTTCTTGATTTTCACATTTTTTGTTTTTATTTATTGTTGTTGTTTCCTTTTGATTTAATTTGCTTTCTTTGTTGCTGAGCTATGCAGGGTGTTTACCCAACGCTCTGCCTCATCCTACCCCGTCTCCTTGGAACAGGAGGACACCTTAGGTTGGACACCCTACTCTCACTGTATTTTGTCTCTGCTCCCCCTGTTCTGAGTTACCTGTGTTGTCTTTATGTAAAAATATGTTGTAGGTTACAGAGATTGGCCGTCTATGAAGTATGTACCAAGGACGGCCGTTTGGCAATTTTCACGGCTACTCAAGGAGGTTATGTCCATAAGTCCCACTCCTTGTCACTTGCAGGGGCTTTTGTCAGCCACCTACCCTAACAGATGGTAGCTTTTGGATCTTTCCCTGATTATTCTGTGGCCCATTGTCTACCACCTTAGATACCATTCTCAAACTCTGCTGAGAGTTTGGAGCTGTTGTCACCCCTCCTGGCTTTTAGGTATTTCCAGTGAGCATAAAGTAGACCCAGTGTTTCACATAAGAGCTGTTGGCCAGCACATGTCTTCATTCCCCAGGTTTTCAAATCCCTGTCCCTAATCCAGTCTGACACATTAGAATGAAAACAGTGTAAGACTTTGGTCCCCTATTTTGACAAGGTTAGTAATATCTGGTATAAAGAGTGAATAAAACCCATAAATTGACACAAGAGTTAGCCAGACCTGAGTCCATGTCCCAGATCTGCCACCTACTACCTTATGCCCTTGGGTAATTTACTTGCCTTTGTGAATCTTAGCTTCTGCTCTGGAGATGGGCTAGTTGTACTTAACTTCACAGATTGTTGCAGAGATTAAATGATAACAGATATAAAAAAACATCCAGGGTAGTGAGTGCCTGATATTTAGTGTTTGTTTTCCTTTCTTCCACACAAACCATCCCTACTACCAACTCCCACCCTGAAGATTTAATCAAGACTTGTACAGGTTTATAGGACAAAATGAGTGATTCAGTTTAGTTATATAGGAAATAATTTCTTGCTGTGAATGCTGACTTTTTTTTCTGAGAGAAGGTTTTAACATTGAATGAATTCTCAATTATTTTAAATACTTTAATATAATTTTGTTTGAAGTGAAATGATGGATTGTGTAACTATTTAAGATCCCTTCAAGCCCTGGAGTTTTACGATTCTTTGTAGTTTTTGAAAAACCAATATAATATGCCTTCCTGGGTTTTAGGTTTTGATTTCTATGCAGTAAAAGTCTTTGAAAAAAAGAGGGAGCTTCATAAGAAATTTTTCTTGTTTATGTAACCGGAGCATTCATGTTTTTGTGATGATGTTTTCTTTTAAAAATAAAAACAACTAAAAATGAATTTCTTTGCCAAACTCTCAAAGTGGTTTTGCCTTGGGCTCTGTGAGCAAGCTCAGGCAGATCCATAAAAGGTCACTGCAGGCACCTCAGCTAACTTAGTGTCCTAGCTCTCAAAGGAGAGTGGGGCTTGTGAGAAACAGAACAGGAGGCCTGGGGAAGGAGACAGTTCTGGACTTGAGAATTCAATAGTCCCATGCACTGTATAAGGAGTTTTAGGGGGTGATTATTAGCATTGTGGCAGCAGTTATTTTTCTTTCTTCCCTGTGAGCTGTTATTTTGGGGGTCTAGCTTTGGAAGTTCTGTTAACTAGCACTTTATTGGCTGTAGTATGACATATTCCTTTGTGGTTCCAAATATTTGTGGCTGTTGTGGGTTTTTCTTTTTAATTTCAGTTCCTGAAATATTAAGACCAGCTGGTTAAAGTTATTTATTTTGATACAGAAAGGTATTATGACTAAACCATGCTAAATAAAACTTCAGTCATGGAGGCAGTGTACTATAATGGGAAAGAGCAGAGGCTTTGAAAGTTAGATCTGAGTTTGAGTCCCGACTCAATTGGTAATAGAGTGTGTGTGATGTAGGGCGAGGTGCCCAGGCTCTCAGACGCTCTTATCCCTCACTTGAAAAAATAAATGACTAATTCTTATGTTTCAGGGTGGTTGAGAGCATTAATTTATGTAACGTGTCCTATATGTAAAGGTCTACCCATGTTAGTACCTTTCTTTCTTATCCTTTCTCTTCCACTTCTTATTCATAAAAGAGTCCAACCTCTGATTTTCATAGGGCTAGAGCCTTACTGGATCCTCTGGAGATGAAAAGAAAGAAAAACCCTGCCTTCCTTCTCCTAATTAAGGTCGGGGAGGCTCATTTTCTCACCCCTTTGGGAAACTTACTTATCCCAATGGTGGGCTATATCTTTATTGCATGCAGATTATAGAATTAGGATGATTATAAAATAGCTTTGATTGAAGCATAAATGGAGTGTCTGTGTGGTTGGCAATTATAATAATTCCAATCACAAAAATGGATTTATTATTCTCAGTTACATTTCCTTTAAATGTACTATATTTTCCAGCATGTGAGAAACTCAGTCCTAGAGTTTCCTTAATGCTTTCAGACTCTTGGGTTTGGCAGGTAGTGTCATGGTTCATTAATAATAACAAGGTATTTGTCGTGTGTTAATTTCTGCAGATATTTTTCTGTTAAAAAATATCTTGATATTAGATTCTTTGTATCAGGAAAGAAAGCTGAAGAAATTTTGAGTTGAGATTATTTTAGATACAACATGGTTGAATTTGCTTTTTTATTCTTGGTAATATTGCTTCAGGGGTATGTCTTTCATTCTCTCTGGTTAGTGGTTCTTCAAGACGCAGCTTAAAGGCACTTGTTTTGAACATGGTCTAATTTCTGAGTTGTGAGACACTGCACTGGATTGCTGGACCAGCCATCCCAGGACGGGTATGTGTGTGGTTAGCACATTCTTTCACAGGCATAGACCAGACGCCAAATGACTTGTAGAGTGACTAAGGCTGCTTAAAATAATAAGTGTTACTTGTTTCTATTGATTTTTATAATATTGCTAAAAAGTAATAGTGATGTGTGTGTGTGTGTGTTTGTTTGTGTTCATATACAAACAATAGCGTATATTTAATGTTAAAGAATCCTTTTCTTCGTCCTTTCTATAAGCTCCCAAGGAAATTAAAAATACCAGAACACTGGGTTAATCCAAGTTTTTAGTGTTCATGTAATTTTTTAAATAGGTAGAAGCTAGTTTTATATCAGCATTTGAAAGCTGTAGAACAGCCAGCTGTACTGGTGTGCAGAATACATAACTCAGTGAAAATGTTGCTGCAAACAGACTGGGCTCCCATAGATGTTTATAGATGTTTGCACATGTTCCAAATTAAATTATATTCATCTCCGGTGCCACATTCTACAAATCTCACAAAAAAGACTTACCTGTGCTCCATAAAAGTAATCCTTTGGAATTCTTGAATTAAACTGAGGACGTTGTTACTCCTTTGTATAAGAAGCTTTTAAAGACATACATGAGTTTCCCTTCCAGGTTTTTTGGTCTAACCTCTATTGTATTTTATTCTGAATTTAAACAACTTTGTGGATTGGATATTTTGGAAAGAGTTGTTAGGTGAATTTGTAAGTTTTGTATATCATTTAAAAGGTGCGTATTTTTTCATGATGTGTACATGTGTATGATGTATGTTCCCTTCTGCCACAGCAGTTGTCAGAGTGAAAACATTTCTTTTCATTAAACTTTTTATTTTCTTTTCTTTTCCTTCCTTCCTTCCTTCCTTCCTTCCTTCCTTCCTTCCTTCCTTCCTTCCTTCCTTTTTTTCCTCTTCTCTTTTCTTTCTTTCTTTCTTTCTTTCTTTCTTTCTTTCTTTCTTTCTTTCTTTCTTTCTTTCTTCTTTCTCTCTTTCTCTTTCTTCTTTTCTTTTCTTTTTTTCTTTCTTTTTTTTCTTTTCTTTCTAGAATAGCTTGGTTCTCTTCTCTAGTAGCAGAAGCTAATGTGAATTAAAAGGCGTTTGGAATTTCCTCTTGTGGGTCTAATAAAAATTTTAGTCTAGGTCTGAATGTGTGTATGTTAATTTCTCACACTTGTTTGAAAAATGCTTTATAGTCTAAGCTGTTCTAGTCTCTCTTATCTCTTAGCCTTGGCTATATGTTATAATATGATCAGTATCCTTACCTTCCAAATTAGACATGCTGCATAGATACATTTATTTGACAAAACTGTGATATGACTTAAGCTCTGAAATATAAATTTGATTGGATCTATATGAAAGTTGAGTTTTAACACATGATTTTATATATATGCGTGTATATGTAATTTTATACATGCTTTTGTGTGTATCATCCATATACACATAAAATCACGGGCCTTGTAAATGAACTTCATCTTACCTTTTGTATACTTTTGTCTGTGGAGATTATATAACCAATGACTATTTTAATTTTTTTTAATTTATGATAGTCACAGAGAGAGAGAGAGAGAGAGAGGCAGAGACAGAGACACAGGCAGAGGGAGAAGCAGGCCCCATGCACCGGGAGCCTGACGTGGGATTCGATCCGGGGTCTCCAGGATCGCGCCCTGGGCCAAAGGCAGGCGCCAAACCGCTGAGCCACCCAGGGATCCCCCTTAACTTGGTTTAAAATAGTCATTGGTTGGGATCCCTGGGTGGCTCAGCGGTTTGGCGCCTGCCTTTGGCCCAGGGCGCGATCCTGGAGTCCCGGGATCGAGTTCCGCGTCGGGCTCCCGGCATGGAACCTGCTTCTCCCTCCTCCTGTATCTCTGCCTCTCTTTCTCTCTATGTCTATCATAAATAAATAAATCTTTTTTAAAAAAATAAACCAAGTTAAGCCAAAAGAAAAAGTTAGAGTAATTCCAAGTTTTATAAAACAATACATATATATATTTTTAAAAAAGATTTTATTTATTTATTTATTCATGAGAGACACAGAGAGAGGCAGAGATAGATGGATTCGATCTCAGGACCCTGGGATCACGACCTGGGCCAAAGGCAGACGCTTAACCACTGAGCCACCCAGATGCCCCAAAATAATATATATCTTATGTCTAAAGAGAAAAATATTGGCAGTATATAAGTTAAAATCAAAATGATCTTTGGGTGATAAGATTAAAGGATGAGTTTACTTTTGTTGTGCTTTTATATTTTTCCTAAACTTTTATAATGAACACATTCTTTAATGAGAATAATATAAATACTTTACTTTAAATTACTTTAAAGTAAATGTAGTTTAAATTTTTTTGAAAGAAACATTTTAAACTTACTCTACCTTTTAGTTGAGAAACACATGTTTTTATTTGATTAATACTATGATAAATGTATTAACATAAAGAACTTGAATCCATATTGCAAACTTAACTGTAAAATAATTAAGTAATATTACCTTATTACATCACCATCACATGAACATGTTAATTATGCTCTGAGAATATTTTTTTCTAACCTAGACCATATGTAGTAATTAGGAAGTTTAACACAAAAACAACAGTTTTTAAGTTATGTCCAGAGTACAAATACATACCAATATTTGCTGACATGAAAGTATCTTTATCTTTATGGCTGAGCTAGTTCAAATATTGGGGGAAAAAAAACCCATAAGAACCAGGGAGTCTGATGAATTTTAGAAGAAACATGAAATTTACCCATGATATTATGACTTTGCAACTAATTGAGCAGCTTTTTCCCTTGCTCTATTGTTTTAATGTATTGGTCCCCAAATGCCCACAATTCTTTTCATATATCTTTAACTCATCTTAATTAGCCAGTTGAACTAAGGCAGTACTCTTTTGACCTTGGAGATAGATGTATCTTAGGATCGTCAGGGCGTTAGTTCTCATTGGGATTGTTGTAGGCTTCTTGAAGATGCGTGTTGTACTCTTTGGAGACATTGAAGTATTTTCTTTCTGGTCATTTAGTTTAATTCAATATTTCAGGGTATGTTTAATATGGGAAAAAGTCATCTGAGCAATGAAAAATGTAATTTTCAAGGTATTCATTAGCTGTAAAATATGATTTTCTTTACTTTGGTCATTTTAGAGTGGACCTTGGATGCAGACCCTATTTATTAGAGACTCCTGAATGCATAAATCAATTTTGACGTTTTCTTTGGTCTAATGATATTTTGACTTGTTAATAATTACTGTAGTAACTTCCAATTAATGAGAATTGTGGCTTCAGATTAGATTCCGTCTAATTAGTACTTTGTCATTTTACTTCATGAGAAAATTGTGTTTGCTGGTCTGAAATTAAGGAGAGAGTTCCATTTGGCAATAGGTGGTTCATTAACACATGGAAAGAAATAGACTGGCTCACACCCTTCTTTGCCAATTGAGAATGTTTTGTTAAAAGGAAAAGCTTTCCTTGCTTTGTGGGGGATGGTTGTAGCAGATTTCTTACACAAAACTCTTATATTGGAATTTCTCTTTAGGAAGAAGGTGTTTGAAAAGGAGACATTGAAATGAAACCAAGTGTGGTAATCACAAGGCTCTAAATGATAGTGAATGTGGAAGTATTTTTTTTTTTAAGATTTTATTTTGGGGAAAAGGAGAGAGAGAGAAAGAGAGAGAGAGAGAAGAGGGACAGGAGAGAGAGATGAGGGGCAGAGGGAGAAGGAGAGAAGCAGACTCTGCTGAGTATGGCACCCTATGCAAAGGGGGGGGCATCCCAGGACCCTGAGATCATGACCTGAGCTGAAAATAAGAATTAGCTGCTTATCTGACTGAGCCACCCAGACACCTTGATGTGGAAGTGTTTTTTTTTTTTTTTTTTTGATGTGGAGGTATTAAGGAGAAATTTGGAATGCCTCAGCAGCTAGCCACTGTATATATAAAGACGATCTCATTTCATAGGATTTTAGAATGTTACAGTTTTAGAGAACCTTAAGAGATCACTTAATTCAGCCCCTCACTTTAGAAATGGTGGAATTGCGGCTCAGAGAAGGCAAGTAATTGAAATTAACATAGCTGGTCAGCAACAAGAGTAAAACCAGCCCAAGGTTTCTTTACTCCTTGTACAGTGTTCTAGCTTACTACCATATATTGTACTGTCTTAATTACTGTGCTCTCAGGAAGATTAATCTACTCTAAATGTTTTACAGGAAATGTGATTGTGATTGAACTAGAGGCTAGAAAATATAGCAATTTATTTTCTTTAAGTTAGTCAAAAATTTGGCACAAAATTATGCCAGAGAACTTTAACTTCTTTTTCACCATAATTAAACAAAGTAAGTGATGAATAGGATATAAGGATTTTGAATTTTGGCATGTAAATGGTTTGGAAATTAAATGTCATTTTGAATAAATGAGCCCAAATAGGTAATTTAAGAGATTTTCCTAGAAGTAGGCGTAATTACCATGGAAAGGTGAATGGAGGCACTGAATGGTCAGATCAGAATTAAATGTTGGCAGAACAATGAATATAACCTTGTTCATTTTCATGTTGAAATCACCCCTAGTATCATAGGGCAAAGGGACATTCTTACGTCATCGCTTGAAGTGCTTTCTCTGCTGTTACAATGTGAGACAAAAGCTTGAAGGGATCGGGTTTTGAGTGGATTCTGATGTCTCCAGACTATTTTGATTTCAAGTACACTGATATCTGTATACTAAATTCTATCTATTTATGTTGAAATCTAGAGGCCTTCACTCTCAGGGGAGGATGAGTGAGACAGCAGGAAGAGATCAACTTTCTAAGCCTCCCTTTTTGTTTTTATTACAACGTGTTTTTACAGTTATTACTTTTGTCCAGTTTTAAAGCAAACTATTCAGGTTGTTTGAAATAACCATAAGAAAATTTGAATGGTTTTCAAATAGACTACATTGAGCTCTTGTAATTTAAAATCATTTTATTTTTGTTTTCATTGGCTCTGCTTATTGGGCTGAAATATTTCTTTAGGAAGGACCTCTTCTGATCTGTGGTCTCTCTGGCAAATGGAATCAGTGTAAGCTCTTGAATTTCAAATGCATGTTTTTTACATTTAAATTGCTGTCTTCTGCTATAGGAAGAGCTCATGAAAACCATCTATAGTTCATAAGGCTGGACTCTTACAGTGAAATTAGAGGCCATTAGAACTATTGGTCTTATTTCCAACTGAATTAGTTAACTGCCTGTTAAGGTTCAGAGCTTATTGACCAATAGGCATTTATTACCCTGTCCATAATGACACAATGATTTGCATTAAATTCCAGAGTTTATGGAAATAAAAAAGAGATCTTGCGAAGAAAGTGTTAGTGGTTGCATTTAATTATTAGGACTAATTAGGCATTTAAATGTAGATATAAAGTATGTTTTAAAAACAAGTATTTCTCTTTCATTGCTCTGAGCCAAACGTGCTGAAGGGAATGAAGATTTTGTTGTTGTTCTTTCTTAAAAGTACTGCTGGTTCTCTTGTTTCACAACGTGTATGTCCTGAAATTGTTGAGCCATGTCTTTAGGGAGTACTTATCAATATTACAGGATATTTGGTAGTTTAACATTTGCCATTAATAATATTCAGGGCAATTTTGAAAATAATCAACATGGTTGGTAAAGGATATTAAATGTGTTCATCTGGGAGCTTAAGAAAATGATTTGTCTTTTTTTCAAGGACTTTTAGTGTGAGAGTTTCAGAACCTGTGTTCCCATCACTTGTATATTTTTATTTAATTATGGTCACCATTTTATAATTAATAAGGATTCTTTACATAAGATATCAACCAAATTAGGGGCTTTGCATATCATTTTTGAACTTGTAGTGGTTAAAAATGTATCTTAGGAGCTACTTAAAAGAACTTATTAAAAAATTAATGTATCCTGAAAGAAGGTAGAGAGAATGACAGATTATGAAGTAGAATCTAGTTTTTAAGCTTTTGGGATTCTATCCATTACATTAAAAATTGATATGGGATCTGAATATTCATCTCTAAGATCATTCTGCAGAATTAGAGCTACTTCTCTGTAGAAGACTAATTTGCAAGTGTCAGCCAACATTTCTTTCAAATAACTTGAAATGGGTTTCTTAATTTGCTTTAGAAGTGTAGTTTCAGAAAGTTGATGCAACCAAGTACATTTGCATTTCCTCTGGACAGGATAAATCCACTTCATTGATATTAGTTTGGATAATTTCTCCCCAAGGGGCAGTGCATCTTTTTCAAACTCAGAGATCCAAGAGCTTTATGGATAAACCTTGCTAGGTTAAATTCGTATCTGTCCTGTCTGCGGGGAGCATGCTGAGCCACATAAAAGATATAAATATGGATTTAGTCTTTCTAGATTTCAGCATCTAAGCAAAGGAAGGAGAGAACTAAGATTTTGAAAGACATTGAGTTTCAAGGCATGAATTTGGAAGCAGTCAGGATTGCAAATTTAGGGAAAGCAGAATGAGAGAAGGTGTGCTAATGGAATGGAATTCTTTAGTTGATAAGAATTTATTGATAAAAATAAATATTTATTAATGGATAGGTTATATCTCTATGGTAGGTTATATGTATATAAATATGAATAAAAAATAACCCTGCTTTTGAAGAACTCATTTTCCATTAATTTGTGCATTTGTTCATTTGTTTGTCCATTCGATAATAATTGGGTACCTACTCTGTGTCAAATAATCACACACTGGAGATACAAAGATGAAAAGACATTGTCTCTGTACTTCAGGAGCTTTTAGTCTGTGGAACATATTCCTGATATTCTCATTTGGAGCACAGAAAAAGTATTCCCTTATCAACGTTGTTTTAGAGGGAAGCTACATACTATAGGCGTGGAGACCTGGCTTCAGAGTTAGATAGTTCTGGGTTTGAATCTATGTTCTGTTTCATATAAGCTATTACCTTAAACAAGCAACTTAACCTTTATCAGCCTCAGGTCTCTTATCTTTAAGGAAAGATATAATAATTTATTTACATGATTATTAAGACTAAACGACATTGCTTATATGAAAGTGTTTGCCACATCTTAACAAATGTTAGTTCCATGTCTGAGCTTTTTTGTAGTATTGCTAGTCCTGTCACCCACTGACATTTTATATGAACTAGGTCATTGAACTGGCTGGATAATATAACCATACTTTACAGCATAATTTGTTTATGGTAAAAATGCTTAAAACATTCTGAGCAACTGACTTGAAAGTGAGCTTTTAAAAAATAATTCCTTTGTATGTTGGGGAAGACCCATATTCAGTTTTTACATGCTGCTTTGAAATAATTATAATTATTTTTTTAAAAAAAGTTAATTTATTTGAGAGAGCATATGGAAGTGAGGGGAGGGGCAGGAAGAGAGGGAGTGAGAGAATCTCAAGCAGACTCCCCTTTGAACACAGAGCCCAATAACCTGACCTAAAATCAGGAGTTGGACACTCAACCGACTGAGCCACCCAGGCACCTCTGAAACAATTCTTTATTTATTCAATGTGCAGTTTTTATATCTCTCCCCACATTGATTATATGCTATTTGAAACCTGGGATTAATGATCTCTTTTCATATACCCCTGTAGCACTGAATTCATTTATACACAGTAGGTAGAAAACACATTTTTGATAAAAGGTTACAGAAAAAAAAAAACCAAAGATTAATTTAATTAAAAATATGAAATGATTTGGATTCTGCAGTTTAAAACTCCTTAACAAACAATAGTAGAAAATGCTTCAGTCTAAAAGTTTTACAGAGAGCTTAAATGATAGAGGGAACAATGTTACCAATTTGCGATCTTCAGGAGAGATGCATAATCATATCATTGTTGCAGCAAAAGGTACCTGTCAAGTAGCACACCAGAATTATGTGGTGCAAGAGACCCTATCAGGTCAAAGAAGAGTACTAATCTGGAACTTTAAGCCAGTTGAGGCACCAATTATCTGTGAATGTTACTGTTTATACGCAATTACCAAGACCTAGGTTTATGAATAGAGTTATGCAGTTGTTTTTGATGGTTGTGCTTGTTTTCAAATGATTTTGCAAAGTATAGACAATCCCAGTGAATAGTTATGTGATGTTATATTGATTATATTTGATATGTATATTACATTGATATTATACTTGAATGAAATTCCCAAACATTTCTTAAGTTTTTAGCTATACTCTTCTGATGGCTGTTTTTGAAAGGGAATTCATTTGTCCCATATCTGTTGTTTCTTTTTTTGGAATTGCTGCCGTAATTTCAAAAGGAATGTATCACCAAAAGGACTATTATGCTGATGAATGAAAGCTTCCTGTGCCTGTTGGCAGGCACTAAGTAAGCTCTAAGCAAACTGAAATTCATTGAATCTTAGCAGGGCTATTAAGAAAATAAGTGCAAATTGTCAGGAGAAGAGAGGTTTGTTCCTTAACATCATCACTTTGACTCTTGGGGAAGAAATGTTAGGCAAGAAAGAGACTGTTTCAATTTGTCATCCTCCTGAGACCTCAAGATGTTATCTGTAGTGCTGAAATAAACCATTCCTTTCTATAAGCAGAGAAAATGAGAAAATGGTTTATGCCCAGATTGGCCCATTTAGTTAGGAGGACAGTCACATAAATAACTACCTAAGAAAACAAAAACAAAGAAAGAACACAGGAAACCTGTATCCCTGGCATAAACCCTTTCAGGATTAAAGTCTGTAATAGGATGTGCAGAACAGAACTGCCTATTTACAGCTCTAATGTGTTAAGAGGAAGGCACTATGAACTTGAACCTCTTTACCTGGTTTTCCAACAATAAAATAAAAGCCATTTTCTTTTCTTAGGGGAAAGCTAGATTAGCTCATGTAATTTTTTGTTTGTTTTAATAAACAGTTTACCTGGTTAGGTTCGGGGTATAAGCCCTGATCCACATGTTGTGGACTTTGGTTCCAATACCAGTTAAGTTTTCAGAGCCTTTGTAGTTCTAGGAGGACCTTTCTTTTATGTGTATTACCCATTGGCCAGTCTGAGAACTGGGTAGTATAATTCTCAAAGCCTTTGGTGTGCTATTTAAGATCAGATCTAGAATACCTCTTTATGGGATTATTCTCAAAAGTTCCCTTCTATATCTGATCTTCCTGACACTTTCCAATTCTCTGGCTGCCCTCCTTCCTTCCTATTCTCTAACCCAAACTGAGGGACTGTAGTTTCCCCGCTTTGCCATGCATATTCCATAATTACAACTATATGAAGCATCAAATAGTGGGAGGGCAGAGAGCAAGAAAAAAAGCATTGGGACTCATCTTGTATTCTTGTGACCAGAGCTCTTGTGACCAGAGAATTTGAGATGCCAGTCCAGCAACCACTGCTATTGGTATTCCTGTTACTTGCCTGGGGTGTTAGACTTGGAAAGAATGGAAAGAGGACTTAAAACACAGGATTTTCTCCACTCCTACCTTCAGGAGTCCCCTTTTTTTGCTTCTTTGACCAGAGGAGGAGACTTTTCTTGGAGTGTTTTCTATTTGAATCCAATGAGTGCTTCCTTATTTTGCGCTGCTTTTGAATCCAAGCTGGGTAATCCAAGCAGATGGAAAAGATAAATAAAACAAAACAGGAAACCCATTGCTGGTTTGGTACTACTTTGAATTCTGATCTTTTCCCTCAATTCATATGCTACCATTTACTCTTTAGAGTCCTCATAGAGCTGTTCCATAAAGCCTTTCTAGGGTATAGTTGTATGCAGTGTGAAATACTAGGTACTTACTCCATCTTGCCTTGAAATGGAATCCCTTCTCTTTTGAAAAGATATAAAGTGTATTGTTACATTTTTGTGCTGTATTGAGAGGCAGACATTTCCTTGTTCTTGTTTTTCATTGTGATATGTAGCACACTAATACACAGGTGCCAGTATGGAAAGATTACATAACATAGGAAGGGGAAATATACAGGTAGCAAAGTTTATCATGTAGAAAAACATGAATGAAATATTTGTGTAAGCATTTTGGGGTAATATATTCTTACCTTTCAACCCTTCTTTCTTTATTTTTATTTTTATATTTATTTTTAGATTTCACTTATTTATTCACAAGGGATAAACTGGATGCTCTAACTGGTAGGGTTAATGAGGTGGAAGAGAGAGTGAGTGACATAGAAGACAACCCTGCTTTCTTTTTAAAATTCTACTTAATTTACTTGAGAGAGAGCACATGTGCATGAGCAGGGAGAAGGGCTTGGGGAGAGGGAACAAGGAGCCCACCATGGGGCTCGATCCTGGGACCTCGAGATCATGAACCTGAGCCGAAGGCAGATGCTTAACTGACTGAGCCACCTAGGCATCCTATAATAATTTCTGATAGACTGCTTTCTGAAAGGAATGGATTGCCATTAATGTGGCATAGTTTAGGTATGGCATAGAACTCATGCTAAAGCCAGATGATTTCTTGGAGAGTGTTCAGGAAATTCTCTGGTTTTCTTCTTGGTTTGATTTTATCCTCCTCCTATGTCACACCCATCGAGTGAAGGCACCAGATATGGAAAGTTCAGAACCATTGCTCTAGGGGACTTCAGACTTATTTCACTGTTTATTTTTAAAGCTTAGAAGAGAAACTTCGAATGATGGTACACACATTTTATAATCTGACATAAACATTAACATTGGGAATCCCTCCAGTGCTAGAAAATGACACCTACTTAGTTAACTCCTGGTTGTCATTTCATCTTATAACTTATCAGATTTCTAATTTCTTTTTAAAATGTGATTTTCCCATAATTTTTTTTACCTTAACACCTGTGATACAATTGGTTAAAAATTAATTTTGGAGAAAAAATCAATTTTGGGAAAAGGATGAACTGATATGATATGAAACAATCAGGCCTGAGAGCAGATTTCCTGTAGAAATTATATTAAATGGACCAAAAGCCGATGTTAGGGAGAAAAGCAATTCACAGCTGCCGATTTGGTTAGAACATTATGTTTAGGCCATTTGGGCCTTTGACTCTGGGTTACAAACTCAGTAATGGTTTTCTAAAATAGCTTCCAATCTCTTGCATGTGCTTTCAGCATACAATAAGGCAGACTAGTAAAAGAAATACAAGTGTCGTTTTCTGGAGAGATAGGAATGATTATTCCCAGCCGAGCAGGTAAAACATATTGCTACATGAAGAATGTGCTCTTTGCTGATTCTCAAGGTTTTATTTATTTTTATTTTTATTTTTAATATAAAGTGTCAGCACACAGAAGCAAGAGAAAATTCACTTGAAAATGTCAGAAAATAAAAGAAGCATAGCAAATTGTATTGCAGGTAAAAATCCATTTTTGCCAGGAAACAAACAAGCAATGGCTGAGAAGCTTGCTGATGGTCCTTTTGTTTCTCTTTGATTTAAAGCCTCATGCCTGTAATCTAATTAACATCGAACTGAGTTGCAAGTACAGTGGCCTGTTTGGTTCAATAATAATACATTTATATGAAAGGTTAATGAAATGAATTTTTCCTCCATTCAATTCATTAAAAATTGTTCTATAATCAACGGTTGCTAATGGAATAGAGATTAAATATTCATGTTCATAAATTTTCTGTGTCATTTCTGATTTTCCTTCATTTCTGCCTCCATAGGTTGAATTTTGTGAGTACAAGAGTTCCCAGAAAAAAATCTTGATTTAGAGGTTAATTGCACGCCATTAATTCTTTAATCAAAGAGGTAGTGTGGAATAGTGGGAAGAGAAAGAGTTCGGCAGCGGGTTTGTCTCAGTTTGTAGCTGTATGATTTGGGGCAAGAGTCATAAGCATCTCTTTTGTGTAATAGGCATTATAAGAACATCCTGCAAGACATTGTGAGGGTTAGTGATAAACTATGAAAAGCACCTAGCGCTGTGGGGCACAGAGTTAGCAATTCAACAAATGATAGCCGGAAACATTTTTGGAAATAAAACACCTACATATATGCAGTAGAACTTAGTGATGATTTGTAGTGGCAGGACTGCTATGGTAAGACAGGGCTCTTGCTAATTCTAAAACAGGTATCAGGTTTGGGTCTTACAATGCCTTGTAATTCTCATAATCAGTGTGTCAATATAAAGTCTTTGAGAGGAAAGACTTTTATGTTTCTGCATATAGATTTTTGGTCTCTGTTTTCTGCTACCTTCTTTTTCACCTGGGCCAGTGGACTTTATTTAAGGTACATACAATGTTTTTCCCAGATAATGAATTTACTAGATAATTGAAGCTTACCTAATCAACTACGAAAGTGTAAACATCTTATTTTTAACTTATTTTTCAGAGAAGAAGGGGGGAATAGAGGGAGAGGAAGAATCTTAAGCAGACTCCACACCCCAATGTGAGTCTAAATCTCAAGAACCTGAGATCATGACCTGAGCAGAAATCAAGAATCAGCTGCTAAACTAACTGAGCCACCCAGGTGCCCCTACTTTACAGGCTTCTTAAAGAGAAGATGCCAAGCATAAGTTATTTCCCTAGTGACTCAAGATAATCATTATGATCATTAATTTTTGTTTTGTGTCTAATTTTCTTGTCAGTCCCTGGCCCACTTTACCAAAGATGATTTCTGATCTGCAAGCTGGTGAAGCAGATGAACCACTTGATTAAATAGCACATACCAAATAAGAGTAACAGTGAAATATTAAGTTTTGTTCAACTTTTTAAAAAGTGGCTACCTTGTGTTTTACGTTTCATATGTGATGTCAGTCAGACAACACTTTGGAGGTTGTCATGATTCTCCTCTCTCTGAGTGGAAATGGAACATGAAGTTCAGTGAAGTTAGGTGTCTTGGACAAAGGCACACAGCTAAAAAGTAATCAGGACAGGATTCTAGTGTTAGCTTTATGAGTCCTTTCTCTTACCAAGCTGCTTTGGGAGTAAGGTACATAGCTTTAGTTCAGAGCTTTGGTAGTAGTTGTTTCTCTTGTTTAATATATCCTCTTTCAACTTCCAGTTTAGATTTGTATTTGGAAGTTTGTTGTTAGAGAAAAATCAAATTTTAGAACTGTATTGTTCGGTCTAATAGCTACTACCCATTCCTGGCTATTTAAATTTAAAGTAATTAAAATGAAATAAAATTTAAAATTTAGTTTTTTAGTCACTTTAGCCACATTTCAAATGCTTAGTGGCCAAATGTGACTGGCTAGAGGCTACCATTATTAGACGGTACAAAGAATATTTCCATCACTACAGAAAGTTCTATTGATGTATACCTTTTTCTAAGTGAAATATACATAACAAAATACATAATAAAAATAATTTGCATATAAAAATAATTAGCATATATGTATCCATACAGGTGCCTATTTGATATAAGATGGTGAAAACTTATTGAGGGGGTGCCTGGGTGGCTCATTCAATTAAGCATCCAACTCTTGATTTCAGCTTGGCTTATGATCGCAGAGTCCTGGGATATAGCCCTACATTGGGCTATGGGCTCATCAGAGTCTGCTTGTCCCTTTCCTCCCCCTCCTTGTGCTTTCTTTTTCAGTTACAAATAAAATCTTAAAAACAAAACAAAACTGGGCAGCCTGAGTGGCGCAGGGGTTTAGCGCCGCCTTCAGCCTAGGGAGTGATCCTAGAGACCCGGGATCGAGTCCCATTGTAGGGCTCCCTACATGGAGCCTGCTTCTCCCTCTGCCTGTGTCTCTGCCTCTCTCTCTCTTTCTCTCTGTGTCTCTCATGAATAAATAAATAAAAATCTTTAAAACAAAACAAAACTGATGAGGACATGGGTCTGTGCCTTCATTTTTGTGTATCACATTTTTATGTGATATAATGTATAATTTATAATATATAATAAATATGATAAAGGTAATTTACGTATATTTACATTTTGATCATATCTCATGCCTATTTTAAGTAATAGTCTTTTATTTTCTCATACAAAGCATTCCTGAAGAAGTATATGAAAATCAGATATGTAATATATTAAGAGGGAAAATACTAAACCAGAGATTGACATGTTTAGTGGGCAGAAAGTGTTAATTCCTAAATAACTAAAAAACAAAATCTCAAATCATACCTTTCCTTTTTAAGAATATTTTTTCACATTCTCTAATTTTATTCTTTTCATCACAACTGAGCATAGTTAGTTGTTCTGTGTACATCCAGTGATATTAAAGTTTTTCTGCCTTTGGCACCCTGTAATCATTTTCATTTTGACCCAGTTGTGTTAAATTATAGATTAATACTGTTGCTTTTTAAAAATGAGAATTGGCATTCCTATTTTTCCCATTTCTACTCATTTTTAAATAAAATAATAAGGGAAAATTCAGTAAAATAGTTACGTAATTTTTAAACACTCTTGAAAAAGATGGCAATGAGGTGGTAGCAGTGGTATGATTGGTTAGCAGGTATATCACCATGTTATAGATATATTCTTTAGAAAATGTAAAAATCTTCAAACAGTGAAAGACATGAAGAATATTAAAGTGTGAGGAAGTACAGATTAACTGAAAGAATATTTGTGAATGCTTGAACTAATAGACTCTATATGTAAGCAAACACAATGTTATGTAGCATTACATATTACATGTATTTGTTCTATATTTTATGTCTTACATATATACATGTACCCATGAGCATAGTAATTTACCTCATCACTCATTTGAGCTGTGAGAAAGTAGGATGTTATGTTATTACCGAGTTTAGTGATATTTTAGAATTGGAAACCACAAATGGAATGTTGAAAGTAAAGGCTTCCAGGTCAGGTCCTTCGTTGCTTCCAGAGATGCTTGAAGGGTGAAGAGCTTACTACTTCCCAAGTTTATTTAGTCTTTGAGTGTTCGTACTTTAAACCTGTTTTAGTCCATCTGGACTGTTATGACAAAATACCATAGACCAGGTGGCTTAAACAACAGACATTTATTTCTCATTGAGAAGTCCAAGATCAAGGTGACAGCAGATTTGGTGTATGGTAAGGGCTCACTTCCTAGTGAATAGATAGGCCATCTCCTTGCTGTGTCCTCACATGGCAGAAGAGTATGAGGGACCTCTTGGTTCTCTTTTATAAGAGCACGAATCTCATTCATGGGGCTCCACTCTTATGACCTAATCACCTCCCTAAAACTCCACCTCCATCACAGTGGGGGTTAGGTTTCAACATACTAATTTTGCAGGGACACAAACATTCAGTCCATTGCGAACTCTCTGAAATGAGAGGAATGGCCACATAATAAAAAGCAAATACTAACAGTTACGACAATAGGGCATAAACTCTTTGGTCATTATTACTGCTGTTTACATTATTATTGCTGAAATATTACCAAACCTTACTATTAATAAGCAATTACTGAAGGTAGCAGTCAAGACATTAAGAGTTTTTTTTTTTTTTTTTTAATATATTTCCCCTATGGACTGTGAGTTGCTTGAGGGTAAGAGTCCTGACTATTTCTTTTTATTTATGGTATACATCACAGTGCCTGGTGCTGTAGATTTTTAGGTAATGTTAATGGAAGGAAGTATGGAAACTTATAACCCAGTTGTATTTGTATTATTTGTGAGGTTGTTTTGTAGCATGTGCGGAATAATCATTGAGGGCTCTTTTTTTTTTTTTTCATTCATTGAGGGTTCTTTGTGGTAAATGACTGCAACACTTGAAACTCTAGGCACCCCACTTTTAGTCCAGTGTATTCACTAACTCCCTTCAAGTTTCTCTTCTTCACTAAAGGTTCAGGTTAAAACCATTGTTCTCAGGGGATGGGTACTCTCAGTAGTGAATCCACGTTGCTTTTCCTTCTCCACCTGTTGCATAACCTGTGGCTAGAATGTGGTGTATGCGAGAGGTTTGCAGAGGTTGCCTGGGCACCAAGTGTTCAACATTGTGCCATGGGCCCCACGTTCGCTTATCATGCTGCACATATACTGCCTCTGCTCCTTTCCCAGATGAAATAGCTTCCTGTGAAACCTATGATGGTAAGAGAAAAATTGGTAGCAGGAACTCAATAGGGGAGAAGCAGATAGGCCAAGGCAGATCACATCAATTCTCTTGAAGCTATGGTAAACAGCTGTGAATTTCACCACATTTTGACCATCGCTTTGAAAAAGGCTAGCAGAGGATCCTGTGAGTGGCTGCTGCATCTCCCAAGACCTGGTAATACTAATTTGTTGTAGTCAGGTGGATCAAATTTTGTCTAGGAGCCTTAAAGTAGTGAGTTCCCAGTTGCAAACAGTCTTTTAGGGAGCAGAGGAGGAGTGAATGAAGCAATGATAGGAATTGAATCATGTTATATTGATAATAGGATATTTGAAATATTTATTGGGCTCCCCTTATATTCTGTCGGTCTATAATTATGTATTCCTATTGTGATTCTTTTCTCATTAACTTATGATCAAAATACCTAATTTTATTGTGTACTTTGTGTCAGGCACACTGTGCTAAATTCTTTTTATTCTATCATAGTAAACTACAGTCCATGTTTTATCACCATCAGTTGAACTCCATAGAGGCATTTCTCTCACAAAAGTATAGATAATTAATTTTTATTTAACAGCTATTTGTATATGCAGTAAATATTGTATGGAAAAGTTGGCAGAGTCCCAATCTATGAGTGAGGAACAGGGGTTTGTCAGAGTTTGAACTAATTATGCTTATGTTTATTTTTTTATGTTTTTTTTAAATTTTTTTTTAATTTTTATTTATTTATGATAGTCACAGAGAGAGAGAGAGGCAGAGACACAGGCAGAGGGAGAAGCAGGCTCCATGCACCGGAAGCCCGATGTGGGACTCGATCCCGGGTCTCCAGGATCGCGCCCTGGGCCAAAGGCGGGCGCCAAACCGCTGCGCCACCCAGGGATCCCCTTTTTTTATGTTTTTAAAAAAATATTTTATTTATTTATTCATGAGAGACACAGAGACAGAGAGAGAAGCAGAGACACAGGCAGAGGGAGAAGCAGGCTCCATGCAGGGAGCCTGTCGTGAGACGCGTCTCCTGGATCACGTCCTGGGCTGAAGTCGGTGCTAAACCGCTTAGCCACCCGGGCTGCCCTATGCTTATGTTTTGACAGGGATACAACTAAGCTTTTAATTGAGGAAATCTTATAGAGTTGAGTTGGGGGTTCCTGAGGTGGCATAAAGGAGGACCAAGGGAGACCTTTGAGCTTTCTCTCCTATACCTCTTTTCAAAATCTTTTGAAGAAAGGAAGCCAGGATTGTGGGCAGCTTAACCAAGTTGTACCTTTTCTCATCCCATTTCTGAATGCCCTAAGAAAACAAAACACACACACTCTTCTTGTGTAACTGCTGTGTAAGCTTGAGACCCTGACTTGCATTTAGCACTGAACTTAGGGGGATCCCTGGGTGGCTCAGCGGTTTAACGCCTGCCTTCAGCCCAGGGCGTGATCCCCGAGTCCCGGGATTAAGTCCCACATCAGACTCCCAGCATGGAGCCTGCTTCTCCCTTTGCCTGTGTCTTTCATGAATAAATAAAATCTTTAAAAAACCCTGAACTTTGCCTACCTAGACGGAATAGATAAACCATACTTTTCAGTGATTTCATTGTCAGACAGGGAAAGGAATTGTTCTTCTGATAAAGTAATGAATGATAAGGTTTCATTTTAAATATACAAGAAATTACCAAATTCATTGAGACTCATTAGATTTTTGTGTTTTCCCCCCAGTTTTATTGGAGTAACAGCACTATATAAGTTGAAGATGTATAGCATGATTTGGCTTACATGTATTGTAATTGTAATAGAAGTGATTGCCACAATAGATTTTTGTGTTTCTTAAAATGTATACCTGAAATCAAAACTATAGACATTTTTTATCTCTCTCCATAAATAATAATAATAATAATTTACAGATATTTGGTATATATCTATATATGTATAATATAAATAGATATACTTTTTTAGTTTATATTTTCTAGAAATGCTATATTAAACTAAACTGTAGTTATTTTTAGTTGGAATGTGGTAGATATTGCCTCCTGGGTTATAGAAATCACCTAAAATGTGACATGAAAAGGATAGTGACAAATGTCTATAAAGACATTAAAGATTAAAACAGTGGCTGAGTCCATTGAAAGGAAGTGATCTTATGAATTAGTAATACAAGTGCATTTACAGGTTATTGTCTTACTAGGATCTGAGTTTTAACAGCTGCTGGTGGTTTAAACTAATAGAAATCTGAATAGCCCATAATTGAGTATTCATTCTATTTATGGATTGTTTCTTAATAGAAACACTTAATAGTATTACCTATCTTAAATTACTTCAGCAGGGAGTTATAAAAATGAAATAAGATAAGGTAAGTACATATGTTTTGTGTACATGAACAGTGCTCTCTGTGTATGTAATATAAAATAATAAAATCATATATTAAGTTTATTGAGTGGCAGTTTTAGGAGTTGATTGAAACTTCATTTAGATCCCATGAATACAATTTGTGACAATTTCAAAGTATATTGGACTGAAAAAGTTAAGTGTCTGTTATAAACATATTATAAGGTTATTTAAGTGGAATAGGAGGCCAACTATTTTAGAAACAGATGTCATATAAGCAATGAGTGTATTAATGCCTTTTTAATGTATCATTTAATCAGATACAAGGTCCTTTGGTAGTTATATATTAGTAATACTTTGTTCATTTACTTCTTTTTACTCTGTGTACTTGAAAACAAACTGCATGTCTTAAGACTATTCTAAAATGTAAATATTTTATTAATTTTCTGGTCCTTTCTGCAATGATCTGGAAGGAAGGATGTTTTCTTTTAATTAGAGTTGGTCATACTAGTTTTTAAACTAATCCAATTAAAGAACTTGGAGGACAATAATCATATTTTGCTTCTGAGCGAAGCACACATATTTTAGATAACAGCTTTTAAATATTATGTCTGAAACACCATATTAAATGTAGCCATCTTTTATCATTATTAAAATTATCTTAATAACCATAATACATTGATTTTTCTCTTTAATATATAAAAGGGGAAAATTTGGGCAGCCTGGGTGGCTCAGCGGTTTAGCGCCGCCTTCGGCCCAGGGTGTGATCCTGGAGACCCAGGATCGAGTCCCACGTCGGGCTGTCTGAATGAAGCCTGCTTCTCCCTCTGCCTGTGTCTCTGCCTCTCTCTCTGTGTCTCTTATGAATAAATCAATAAAATCTTTAAAAAAATTATGTAAAAGGGGAAATTTGAAATAAGTGGAATTTGAGTGTCTCTCATTTATATTGCATTATGCCAGATACTTTGGTGAGACATAAAGAAATCTTCAAATACCTGTCTTTTTTTTTTTTAAATACCTGTCTTTGAAGAGCTTATGTTGTTAAAGATAGGATAAAAAATATTTTAAAAATAATTTTAGAAAAGCAATTTGTAAATAAATGCCAAAGAATGTGGTAGAATTAATAAATGTTCTAGAAGTGAAAAGAGCAGAAGTTTTAAATAAAATTTTCTTGAAAGAAGTAATGCTTACATTTTATGGTATTGGAAGAAATCAGAATTGATTACTGGGTTTTTGAACCAAGACAATCTCCATGAACTAAATAAAAATTAATTAATTAATTAAATCTTGTCTGCTGACCAGTTTTTGTAATCAAGAATCACTACATGCCTTCTTGGAGCATAATGTATAAGTAAAACATGCATTATTTTTTCTGTATTTCCAGGCATACTTCCGACAGGGTGTTGCCCTCCAGTACCTCGGACGTCATGCCGATGCCCTGGCAGCCTTTGCATCTGGACTGGCTCAGGACCCCAAGAGTCTCCAGCTTCTGGTGGGGATGGTAGAAGCTGCCATGAAATCTCCCATGAGAGGTAAATATGATGAAACTATTTGATATGACAGTAATTTAAAGTAGGGCATTTCTAGCCTTTGAAGACTTTGGACTCAGGCACTGAGAAATGATAGGTTATCAAATTTGCTAAGATTCTGTATTTTCCACAAAGGAAGATCAAGAATCACTGTCAATAGCTGTTGTTAATGAGGTGAAATAGGATAGTAGTAAGGCCACCAGCCCAGAAGCTTATGGACATGGGTTATATTTTTTAATTTTTCATTAACTATATGAATGTGTGTGAATGAATTAACTTCTCTGGATTTTAGGGCTATCTAAAGATTACTTTTTTAAAAAGATGGTTCTAAGATTCTAGACTTCTAAATCACAATAGCTCTATAAGTAAATTGATTTGCTCAGTTGGACCAATATGCCATCTAGAAAAAATCAAATAAGAGAAGATATTAGGCTTTCTGATATTTCAGGAAAGGAAATATGGACCTGACTGTAAGGCTGTGTGTAACATTTTTCAGAGGAACATGAAAAGATTATATTGAATTGAAAGAGAAAAGACAGACACTAGTTATATGGTTGTTACTTCTGTTGTTACTTGTGTTTCATACCAATAAGTATTCTGGAAGAACAGTGGATTGAAAGTAGTACTGGAGGTTGGAAGAGTTCTAAGGGCCAAAACTGATTGGCTTCATTTTGAGGACATCAATTTTTGTGGCAGCTCTTAGGTTGGGCGGAGAGGGTATAACAGTTACCATCTTTGCAGGGATGGAGACACTAAGGCAGACAGCTAATAATGTTCCATATTAGATTATGTCAAACAGAACTCTGTTTTGTCTCTGAAACGGCATGTTTTTGAATGAACCTAAAAATTTTGATGGCAACATCATTAGACATTTTATCTAGTTTTGAACATATTTGTGACTTTATAGTTTTAATATATTGGCTAGTACAGTACTTGGCTAAGTAAAAGTTTGATGAACTAAATGGGACTCCTATAGTCTCTTGGTGATTTCTAGCTATGAAAAATGTTTTCCTGAAAGTTGAAGGTTGCATGTTTAAAAAAAAAGTGATAAGGAAATCTCTCCTCATGTGATTTTATAACCCCATACAAAGCTGAGTCTTTACTTGTAGGAACCAAATGGCTTTTCCCACTGGGGGACCTACTGTTAATAAACTCTGACTTAGAGCAGATGTGCTTTGGAGCTGCAGGGCTTGTGTGTGTGTGTGGGGGGGGGGAAGTGGACAACAACAACAAAAATCAATCTGTCTCTCCTTGCCGTTCTCTGGCATTTTCTCATTCTTTCCCTATATCCTTCTGCAAGCAATTTACATGGAACATTTTTTTTTTTAAATTTAGTTCATGAAGATATCACTTCTTTATTCTGAGGTGTTTCTGCTGCTGCCTTAGAATACTGGAGTGAATGTGTTGAGATCAGCAGAATCATACTTACCATTTTGCCTTTGAAGCAATTTGTTTAGGTAAATGTAAGGAAATCTTCCCTGCACTGTGAGAAATAGTTCAATGCTGCTGTCCCCCTTAGGGTTTTCTGTGCCATGTTCTTTCCCATCTTATACTGAGTGACCTAAGGCTGACCCTGGAGAAAGCTGCATCTTACAGGTGCCTGGAACACTTCAATATTTTCTTCTCTTTCCTTAAGGCAATTTGATTTATTTCATTTATTTTTAGCATTGCCTTTACCACTGTGTCTATTCCAGGTGGGCTTCTCTTATCAACATTTTATAGAGGTGGTTGCTTTGCATGGTGTTGTTCTGTGCATCATCTCACATCTTAATGACCTCTCTTTTTGTCATATGGTTGTAATTCACAAAATCTGTCATCATTGCTGCCCATTTTTTACCCACTGTTTATTTTAGCTTCCTGCAGCTTTCTAAGTTCCTGCTATTGTTGCATAGCTGTGCAGTTTGGTCACTTTACATATAGGTCTGATCTGTTGTATCAGTTGTTTTTGTTTTGTAATTCTTTTTTGTTTTTAATTTATGATAGTCACACAGAGAGAGAGAGAGAGAGGCAGAGACACAGGCAGAGGGAGAAGCAGGCTCCATGCACCGGAAGCCTGACATGGGATTCGATCCCAGGTCTCCAGGATCGCGCCCTGGGCCAAAGGCAGGCGCCAAACCGCTGTGCCACCCAGGGATCCCTGTTTTGTAATTCTTAAATGCAACGGAGGAAGCTCCCTAGTCCAGGTACTTCTATAAGGAAACAAAGCTCTAGTGATATGCACAGCATCCTTGTGGTTTGACCTTTTGGAGAAGTTTCAAGATTTCATTTTTTTTAAAGGTAGGGCCAACCTACATCAATATGTCTTCGTTCCCAAATACATATGCTATATTTATCCATATTGAAACTTACTGGATTTTTTTTACTTGATATTTTGTTACTTGATATGTTGTTGCTTATATTGCTAACTGAATTGTCTGTTTTACTTTATTAAATCATTATGGTTTTACTCGTGTCACCAACCAAGATATCAGTTAAACTATTCCTATAGATATATTTACATCCTTATATATAATGTATTTCCTTAGATCATTAATGAAAACATAAAAATAAGTATAAATGTAAAATGATATGCTTTTTCATGACCTCTCAAGTTATCCTTTTACTGTTTTCCATTTCTCCTTTTCTGATAGCCTTTCAGCAATTTCAGCTCATTGTATCTTATAAATGTTTATGCAAATTTGCATGGTATAGCATAGTACTACTGCCAACCAAATTCAATAATATAATTACAAAGTGAGATTGAGTTTACCTTTATTTGTTCCTCTAAAGGCGCCAGGGCTGCTTCTTGCTGAGGGTTCTCTTGTGTATATTTTCTCTCCTCCTGTTAATTCGGTAATCTAAAGACTATTACATTTATGGGCTATCACCTGTCGTGGTGTTTCTACTAGCTCCAGAGGTTCCAGGGAAGCTAATTTTATGGAGTGCTGATGGAAAATGGCTGTTGAATGTATAAGCTTTTCTCTCAGGGTCAACTTGGGGCTCACCTTTTATTTGCCTAATTGCCACCCACCCTTGGAGAATTCTTTCCCTCTGATTTTCTTTTAGGTGGCAGTCACTTCACAGGAGGCCTGTTTCTGAAATGTTATTTTAAAAAAAGATTGGAATCTAATCCCAGTGCTGCCATTTGCTGTTTCTCCGACTGAGCAAGGTTGTTTCCTTTCTCTATACCTCAGTCCTTACCTGTAAGAGGGAAATGACAGTATATTGTTTTGAGAATCCATCACTACAGGGCATAAGCTGGCCCTTGCCCATGACCTTCCCTGCTTCAGTGTCATGCACTTCTCACTGAGGAGCACACATAGAAGCACTGTTAATCCTGCTCTTATATTTATGACAGGCACAGTGCTGTGGGTGTGGAATGAATACCACACCATACATGTGGTCCTCTTGCTGAGCACTCACTGGAGAACTTTGTCTCAGCCCCCAGTGCCAGGAAAGGCTGCATTTCTCCTGACTGTTGCTGTATTTTTATTTAGAAGGTCTGGGAATTTTAGAAATAATCTTTATCCTTTTGCTTTGTCCTCTATGAAGCATAGAGCCCAATGTCCTGGCCATCTTTAGGAAATGGGCTGGGGCTTATAGTCTGCCTGTCTGTATGCTGAGTTTTTTTTTTTTTTTTTTTGTCTTATCCTTACTTTCTATTCATTTCTGGCTTCTATATTTTCTACCTTTATATCTATGGAAGGCCTTCGAATCCTTCTGGAACTATATATAGACACGCCTGGGAAAATGTGAAGTGAGTGGCTTAGACAAAGTGCTAAACATGTCAGTTGTTTTTCTTTCTTTCTTTTTTCTTTTTTTGAGGAGGGTTAAATTTTACTTTTTTGTATAAACCAAAAGTTTTCTAATGGTGGTAAAATATGTGTAACATAAAACTGACCATTTTAACTATTTTTTTAAATTATATAATTCAGTGGCATTACATACATCTACAGTGTTATGCAACCATCACCACCATCCATCTCCAGAACTTTCTTATCTTCCCAAATTAATACTCTGTACCCATTAAATAATAACTCTCTATTTCCTCTCCCCCCAGCTCATGGCAACTACCATGCTATTTTCTGTCTCTGTGAATTTAACTACTCTAGGTACCTCATATCAGTGGAATCATACGATAGTTTTTCTTTTGTGACAAGCCAAGTGGTTTTTAATTTAGTTGCCTCTTTAAGGAATTAACCTAAGAAAAGGTGAAAATTAAAATTAAATGAATGTTAGGAAAATTACCTCTAAATTTTGTTTTTTTGGGAGTACTTTACCCTCATAATACTTTGCTTACTTACTTTTTTTTTAATAAAGATTTTATTTATTTATTCATGAGAGACACAGAGAGAGAGGTGGAGACATAGGCAAGGGAAAAGCAGGTTCCCTGTAGGGAGCCTGATGGGGCACTCCATCCCAGACCCCAGGATCATGTCCTGAGCTGAAGGCAGACGCTCAACTGCTGAGCCACCCAAGAGTCCCACTTCCTTACATTTTATTAGTTGCTGTTCTCTCTTTGGACCACTGTTTGGAGATTCATTTCATAATTGTTTCTGTCAGTCTTCTGGATTTGCAATGCAGTACTCTATTTTAGTGATGTGTCCAAGAATAATTGGTAGTGGTATTACCAGGTTTTTAGGAAAACTGAAGCTTTTAAAATCATGTATGTATGGAAATGTTACAAGGGTAGTAGCTTGGAAGGCTCCAGGTCTTCATAGCATTGTAGACAAATTGAAGTCTGTAAAAACGTTAATTACCTTGAAGGTGATCCATGGGAGACGTGAGTAGAGTAACATTTCTTTGGTATAAGGTCTATTAAATGCATTTATTCCTCAAATTCTATAAAATTTTTAAATTCTAACTATGTCTGAAATTTATCCTTTGTTCTCCATTTGTTTTGTCATTGAAAGTTCAGGACTTTGCTTCTAACTGGTTTTCGTGACTTTTATTTTTCCTAAACCAGTCCATGTTTTGCTTTCTTCCCAGAATGAATTTTTCTAAAATATAAGTCTGATTGGTCATTCTCTTATTCATAATTCTATTTTCCCCATTGCTTATGGGGTAGAGGTCAGCCTCCTTAGTATAAGAGATCTTTCCTCTCTTTCATTCTCATCTCCAAGATACCCCCAACTAAAACAACCTGCAGTTCCTGGAAAACACTGGTTTCTTATATCTTCAGTTTCTATTTAGATATTTACTTCCTCTGGAAAGCATTCCTAGACCTATATGGGTAGAGTCATCACTTTGCTCTGTTGGGGACCCATAGTGCATCCTACCAATGCTAAGAATTCTGGATTGAGAGTTGTATTATTATTTTATATATTACTAAAAAAATGCTGATGTTTAATGACATAATTCTTTCTTGTCATTTAACTTTTTATTTTATATAAACTGAAAGAGCTCTGTTGGACCCATTTAAACATAGAAGTGACAGATCACTGTGAGGCACCACCATGTTTAAAGATATTAAATCCCAAATCTAAGGATGTTAATATGTGAATAAATGTGTATCTCAGAACTGATAAAATATAATATATCTCTTAGCTGAATGAGATTGTTTATTAAGAGTCTCTACTACATTCCAACAAGCTCTTCAAATGTCAGGTAGTGTGACTTCGTTCATCTTAAATTCTTAAAGCCTATACATTTTGAAAGCACATAAGTGGTATCGAGTGAATGTTGCAGAGGACCTCTGCATTCTTACGGAGTTGGTTTAACATTGGCTATTTCATATATCATGCATAGTTTCTAGAAAGAAAAACCTCTTAACAGCTACAGGCTGTCAAATCTGTTTCACCTAGCCTGATAAAATCACAAAATTAGTCCCTATGCTAATAGCCTATTTACTCTAGAATAGGAATTAGAGGAATAGAATAGTAGAGTTGGAATCTCAGAGAGAGCTAATCTAGCCTATATTTTTAATACATCAAAAAAAAAAAACTTTTCCTACCACTTTTAGTGTCAAAGGCATGAATACCTGCTAACTGGAGCTTCTGACTAGTGAGTGTGGGCCAATGAGACATATTTACAGCTGAGAGCAGAGAAATTTGACATCAGAAATTTAAATTTACATAAGGTGAAATAGACTTTTGTGTACTTTTCTGTGCACATAGATATACACACATGTATATGCGTGTATATGTTTATGCATACATGTACACAAATATGTATAGACATATACATATCTATAGGATGTATAGATTTATGTAACTATCACCAGAATCACAATCTATACATTTGACAAAGTAAGGAGATTGAGGCTGTGCGGCTTTGAAATCCAGATCTCTTGTCCTTGGCTGGATATTTTCTCTATTATTCCACATCTGCTTTCTTCCTTATAATAATCTCTGGTCCCTTCAAGCTGGCCTATTCTCCATTGTCTATCAATTCATGTACCTATCTTCTTCTGGCACCTTTGTTTAGAACAGAACTTCTGCCTAAAATACCCTCTACTTTCAGAAACAAAGCAAAGACTTGTCTAAGTCCTATCTACCCTTTCTTTAAGAGATCAAGTTATGTTTCCATGAAGCTTTCTGACAACCCTTAATAGTTGCCCCCTTTTCCAAACTCTTATAACATGTACTGCATTTGAGATTGCATTTAATTTATCTGTTAATGTATTTATAGTCTCTTTCCTATATACTGAAAATGGAAATTTGTTCTTTTTCCTCTTGTTCCTTCAACTTCATTTTTATTTAGTGAAAATTTGTACAATTGAATATTTCTTTCTTTTGCAGGGGTAGTCTTCCAGGTATTTCCCTAAGTCCTCTAATTGTGGCACTGTTCTCTCTTCTTTCTACCTTGTGTAGTTTTAGAGGCTCATTTAGAAGGCTCCTTTTTTGGGACACCTGTGTGGCTCAGCAGTTGAGCATCATCTACCTTTGGCTCAGGGCGTGATCCCAGAGTTCCAAGATTGAGTCCCACATTGGGCTCCCTGCATGGTACCTGCTTCTCCCTCTGCCTATGTCTCTGCCTCTCTCTCTCTCTGCATCTCTCATGAATAAATAAATAAAAATCTTTAAAAAAAATAGAGGGCTCCTTTTTTTGAACTTGGTCATGATTGCTACAGTTAAAAAAAGTCACCAGGTGAGCATGGTATCTTTGTTGGCTATTGATCATTTTGGCTCTGAGTGTCTGAACACTCTTCCTATGTTTTGGGAATTCCCTATGTCCTACTTCTGCCTCTTGCCTTCAGATCCTAATTTTCCCATTCTCCTTTGCAGCTGCAACCCACCTTTGAGTCAAGGTTCAAAAAAGAAAGGATAGCACAGAATTTGTTCTGGTGGTGTTTTTTGGCAGTCATGACATCTGTTTTCTAATGGTGCCATTCAGTAGTGATGGAGGCAGCAGTGAAAGCTGTGGTGTCCTGTGTTTAGTTGCAACAGTCATGTTGCTTTCATTATGGAGGTTTTGTGGCATGATTTTGACTGAGGGTCTGGAGGTCTGCTTTTTCACTCTTGGCAGTAGCTCCTCAGTGCACTTCTTTTCTACTTAGAACCAGTGAGGATTGATTTATTTTTATTTTTGTCAACAATAAGAATTTTGCCTGGTATGGTATCAGAGCCTAGACTTAGAGCTCTGCAACGAGGTTCTTGCCTCGGTTCTGTCCCAAGCTGTCTGACCTTGAGTGAATCATTTAAATACTTAGATTCACCACATCTAAAATGGGTATTTTCGAGGTCTTTTTAGCTGCAAAATTCTGTTATTTTTGCTTCTGCTAATTGACTTGTGATCAATTAGCTAATACTAATGTGATCATCATTGGCAGCCAAACCCAGCAGTGGGTACCACCAAATTATGCTCACATTTATTTCAGTATGGTACTGTTGTTTTCTATTCTAGTAATTCCTGAGTTCTTGTGCCTGTATTTAACCTTACTGGCTAGCTAGTGTTTACTGGTACTATGCGCACTTGCATCTTGACAGGTATAAAAATGTTCTTTGTTCTCTGTTTAGTGATGTGATTGAAGGGGAAAAATGCTTTAGGCATCAGTAGGTTTCGAGGTTTCTGTGGTAATGTTGATTCAGATGAGAGCTCCTCAGTGTAGAGTTGAAATTCAAAGTCATAAATTGTAAAAATTACATGTTAATGCAGTACCATTGGCTGAGATATTCAAGATTTAAGAGACCAGCTTTTTAATAGTTTTTTTTTTTTAACAAATGCACAGTGGAACAACTAACGTGAAATAGTTTTTCAGTAAAGCTAACAATGTGTTGTAAATGCTGCCTCATTGTAAGGTTATAGTCAGTGACTCTGCAATTGTCTTTAAAAAAATGAGAGAAGGGGGAGAAGGCACTTAGAGGTCATCACATTCAAACCTAGCTTCAGGTAGAAAGAATCTCTGTGGCTTTCTGACTCTTAGTCTGTATCCTTTCCAGATACCACATGAAAATAAAATGAGATCAACATTAATTTTGTTTTCTTTCTTTCCTTAGCAAATTCAGATGATTTTTTTAATGGTTTCATTTGTCACCACAACAAAAACTGGTAATACTTTTTAATTTGGTCATACTGATCTTAGAAGCAGCAGTAGATACTGGGTTGCAGTGAGGATGATGGCGATTTTGTTGGGAGAGCTTCTTTTATTGCATTTTCCAGGGAAAAGGTAGATGGAGTTTTATTAATCAGTCATTCAGATTCAGATTGAACAAACATTTTTTGAACACCAGATGTGTTAGGGACTATCACCTATGTGGTAATGGCAAGTTTGGTGTGTTGTTTTGTTTTGTTGGTACGGTTTTATTTATTCATTTGAGAGAGAGAAAATGTGCACAAGCCAAGGGGAGGAGCAGAGGGAGAGGAAGAAGCAGACTCTCCACTGAGCAGAGAGCCCAATCTGCCTGGCTCAATCTCAGGATCCTGGAATCATGACCTGAGCCGAAGATAGATGCTTAACCTAAGACTGAGCTACCCAAGTGCCCCAGAAATTGCTCATTTTCAATTTAATGCCCACGTTGTGCCAGTTACTATGGGATTATTTTAAAGCATTAAACATTCTATAGCAGTCTTCAGATTTAGCTGGGGGAAATGTCTTCAAAATTAACACACGTGGAATAATTCTAAAATGGTTAAGGGTCAAACTGCAATACTTTCTATAAAAGTGCAGCAGAAATTTAGGTACAAGAAGTCAGATAGGCTGGAGAGCCTGAGGATACCATATGGTGGAGTCAGAACCTGAGGGATGTGCTTGTAAGATTTTGAGAGGACAGCAGGACAGAGGAGGAGAATTATTCAAGGAAAGTGATATGTCATACTCAAAGACCAGAAGGGAAGGTGAATGTGGCTTAAGCATGTGCAATGGGGAGAAGGAGATTACCTACCAGATTGAGGGTGGGGTTATGGAATCCTATGGATAGGTGGACACTGAGAGTGGTGCTGGATTAAAGGTTGAGGAACTTATATTTGAAATGGTCCATAAGAGGTATGATACACATTTGCTTCTAGAGCATACTATAAAAAATGGTTTTGTATATCATCTATGTTCTCTTGTTTCCTTCTTTTTTTCCCCCAGATTCCCTCGAGCCCACTTATCAGCAGCTTCAGAAAATGAAACTGGACAAGAGTCCCTTTGTGGTTGTGTCTGTGGTTGGACAGGAACTCCTGACAGCTGGCCATCATGGGGCCTCTGTGGTTGTCTTAGAAGCTGCTCTCAAGATTGGCACCTGCAGCCTCAAACTGAGAGGTTCTGTTTTCTCTGCCCTGAGCAGTGCTTACTGGTCTCTTGGAAACACAGAGAAGAGTACCGGATACATGCAACAGGACTTGGATGTAGCCAAGACCTTAGGTAGGGTTGCTTCTGTCTTTTATTTCAGTACAGAAAGGAAATAAAAAAGCTGATTAACCTGACATGGATGGGAATAACATATGCAATGAAAATTGAGTGTGTCTCTAGAATATTGTGTTTTAGAGTACTTAGGGCCTTTCTTATAACAAAATACCAAAGCTCCTGAAAGGCCAAGATATGTGGATTAACATATTCATTGCCCTCTTCAGAGATTTGGGCTCACAGATTTAATATCCCAAATGATAGTATTGATGGGTGAATCTCTCATCTTAATTTTAATTTTTGCCTACCATAGAATGCATCAGCATTTTGTTAGAGGTAATAGTACAGTGCAGTGGTTGAGTGTGGCCTGTGGGGCTAGATGGCTGAGTTTAGAATCCTGGCTCTGCTACTTACTAGACATATGATCTTCTGCAAGTTGCCTCACCTCTCAGTGCTACCATTTCCTCATTTGTAAAATAAGTGTGGCTTATGCTTATGATCATTGTTACAGTGATTATTCAGTGACTTGCGGCATTGCAGTAAGAGAAGAGATATAGTAAATCTATCATCAGCACACTTGTAAAGAAGCAATATATCATAGTAAGTTTAGTTATTTTTTTTTATTTTTTATTTTTCATAGTAGGTTTAGTTAAATGACTGAATCAACAGGCTGATAGTTGTTCAGAACCAGAGGTCATTAGCAGAGCATTGAGGTGACTCATAGCTTGTTTGTGTCAAGGTCTTTAACCTCTAATTTCCAGGATACCTATGTCCTTGAATATAGTCGTATGTTATAACAACAGTTACTGTCCAGAGATTTAATTCTAGTACCATAACTTACTATAGAGAGTCTCATAGAAGATGAAAATACTTTTCTAAAAGAAGACAAAGAAAATATTAGTCAGTAAATCTGTTAATTAAATTAAGATGGGCATTATAAATTATAATTAACACTATAACTTAGAGAAATTTTATCTTTTTTTAAAATCCAACTCAGGTGACCAGACAGGAGAATGCCGAGCTCATGGGAATCTGGGCTCTGCATTCTTCTCCAAAGGAAATTATCGGGAGGCTCTCACTAACCACAGGCATCAGTTGGTGCTCGCCATGAAACTCAAGGATCGAGAGGTAGGAAGTTTACCTGTAGACCAAAAACATTTTTTTTGAAACATGGAATCCTTTTTGCTGTTCAAAATGTTTCAGGTACCCTAAAATATTATTTTTAGAAGTTGCTAATCATTGCCTCCATCTTTAATCAATGATCTGGTGTTGAATGTCTACCATATATAGACCTTGGAGGTATAGAATTGAGTAAGACTTGGTCCCTGACCTCAGGATCTAACAGCTTGCATTGTTCAGATGCATGGCTCTTTTTCTATTCAAATATGAAGGAAAGAGACCCATGAAAAATTAACAAAAAACTGTATCTTCATGATATATCCATTAAATTAAATGAGCACACATTTACTTTATTTGAGATAGAGTATTATTACTGCAAACTCTTCATGTTATTTCTTTGGTGGATTTTTAACTCAGGTAGTAGAAGCATATTAAGTCTGACTGAGAGACCTGAGTTATAATGATTAAGAATATCATCCTATCTTTATTAGAGAAATGGAATATAATATTCTCAGAGCGTTGATATCCAGTAGATGCAGCCTGATAAAAAAGTGCCTGCAAAGTGGAGAGAGGGTGGGGTTTAGAGTGAAATAGACCCAGATTGGAATCCCTGCTATAGTGCTTTCTGGCTCTGGGATCTTAGGGAAATTATTACTTAGCTCCTCTTTACCTATGTTTTCTTAGAAAATAATGATCATATTTATTCCATATACTGTTGTGATAGGATTATAAATAATATATATATATAAAGTACCTATAATGGCAGTTGGAATTCCATAAAGGGTAGCTTCTAATATCATATTATTTTTTTAATATCATATTATTAACAAGGAAAAGAAGGGTAATAGAGGCAACAACAAACTTATGAATCAGTCTATGTATTGGGAAATGTATTTACGTACATCTTAGAATTTCACATTATAGAAATTAATTTTTTGATTTCAATGACTTAGCATCTTTGAGTCTCTAAAACATGGTCAGTTACTAGGAAGGAATTGGGGAAGAAAAAAGCCTTTGTTTTAATGGTGTGTTGAAATCTCCCCTTAGGAAGGGGAAGAGACTTCCATAAAGTCTCTCATTACATGGGTGTCAGAGAAAAGCCTTTGAAAGCTGCCAAAGTATATCGTTCAAGTGAGATGGACTTTAGGTGATTTTATTCTCAAGAGTGTTATCTAAATACTTTTCTCTATCTATTTACTCTTAGTTTACAAAAAATTCTTATAAGCCAGATTATCTGACTTGTTGATGTTAAGAGAATGAAAAGAGGGATCAGACTTATAGACACAGATATATTGATGGCATTAGGTGACAGCCAGGTTTAAGAACTAAAACAGCTAAGTTGCTTAGATAGGGCCATTTGGTGAAGGCTCAGATGACCATAAATATGTCAAAAACTGCATTTATAGGGGTAGCCCTGGTGGCTCAGCGGTTTAGCACCACCTTCAGACCAGGGCGTGATCCTGGAGACCTGGGATCGAGTCCCATGTTAGGCATCCTGCACAGAGCCTGCTTCTCCCTCTGCCTGTGTCTCTCATAAATAAATAAATAAAATCTAAAAAAAAAAAAAAAAAAAAGAGGGCAGCCTGGGTCGCTCAGCGGTTTAAGCACCTGCCTTCTGCCCAGGGTGTGATCCTGGAGTGCCAGGATCGAGTCCCACGTCAGACTCCCTGCATGGAGCCTGCTCCTCCCTCTGCCTGTGTCTCTGTCTCTTTCTCTCTGTGTATCTATCATGAATAAATAAATAAAATCTTAAAAAAAAAAGAACTGCATCTCTATTTTCCTGACCTTTGGGATGCATATATATTAGCACAATTACTACATGGGGTAGAAAGACTTGAAATTAGGACATAGGATTATCGTAGGTATTAAAAAGGAGAAGTGAAAATTTTCTGCCTTCCCTATTTTTAATAGTGTAATTTTCTTTAGTCTGTTATTTCTGGGTTTTATAAACCTTTGCTGTACAATAAGTTATTAAGGAATCATTGATTATAGGGATAGAAGGGACTTTGAGATAATATTGGAGCCAATTTCCTCCCCAAATCTTCTCTTCTTTGAATTTCCACCTACCACAGACACCCTGTCTCCCCCCCCCCCATTGGCCTCTGTTTAACAATTACTACAATAGTTCACAAGCCTGCCTATTGGGAACCCCTCCTTATGTATAAGTAAGACTGATTTTACCCTCTGGGATTAGAAAGAGAATGTTCAGCTACCATAATTAATGGACTGTGGCCTCTCCTTTTCCAAGTTGAAAATCTCATTAATTTTTTCCCTTTAATTTTCTCTTCAAAGTTTCTCATTATCAAAACTTGAATAATTTTTACAATCCTCTTCTGACTGTTCCCCTTTCACTGTTGCCATTATGGTTGCTGGGTTAGCCATAGGTTGGCCAAGGCAGAAACCTTCTTTTGGGATGTTCTTTCTAGAGCATGCTTCTGCTCTGTGTTGACATATTTATCTGATTTCTAAACTGACCTGTAGAATTTCTCTTTTTTCTCACTGTGTCTCTTCAGTTGTATTTGCTTCTGGAATCATACAGTACCATTCATTTTTTTGAGAATTTAATGTAATTTTCTTTTCTCTTAATTTTAAAGGTTGTATTTGAGTACTGCTGCTTGTACATCTGCATTTAACTGGAGATCTTTATTTCCACATCCCTGAAAACAGCCAATAATTGTTAAGACTAGAATTAATATTGGTCCAGAACTTAAAGGGACATAGAAAATGCCTAGTAGGAACTATTGCAGTATATGTATTTCATCCAGTTTCAAAATTTTGCTTGGCCAGTCTTCTGTGATGTAATTTATTAACATGCTATGCATATGTTAGGTGTTCATAAAGTACTGTGCTGAGGATTCTGGGCCTAGGCAGTAGGTGTGGGGTCACTCCCCTTGAGGAACTTATATTGTCTTGGAGACAGAATTTAATATAACACAAATATTAAAACAATGTTTCTGCAATAAATAATGAACATTGTCTTTAATCACTGCCAAGATTCTTGGATTCCAGAGGAGACAGAGACTGGTAGAGACTTGTGAGAGCTTTGTGAAACAGGTGGAACTCAAGTTGTTCCTTAAGTGAGATGTAGAAATTGGCAAGCAGGTTCTGAAATCTGGTTAGCATATCAGTCATGTTATCCCTCATATCATTCATGAAGGATGAGATAGTTCATACCATTAGCAAAGGTCAGGTCCTATTTTCTACTATCCTATTTGTTAAGGTCACAGACTTAGTTTTTTAATAAGGTAAGAGTTGTTAAAAAAATGTAAGAGTTGTTAGTTTTATCTAGTTATATAAAAAAATCATGAAAATAACCAACCATAAGCCTACCATCCTTTTGATATTTTGGGTATGATCTTTTGGTCATATGTATACCTATCCAAACAAAAATTGAGATCCTGTTGTGGTACGTTTATAACTTGTTTTTTCCTTAATATTTTCACATTTTTGTATTTTATTAAGTGTTCTGAAAGTCTTATGGTTTTAGCACAAATTATTTTGTCTATACCTCTTCCATAATGCATTTAGTTTGCTTCAAAATTTTTGGTATTATAAAATATGGAAAAAATCTTTGTAAATAAATCTTTGATCATATCTCTCATCATTTCCTTTGGCTAGATTATTAAAAGTGGGCTTGCTTGGAAAAAAAGTATTAAGGCTTCTGATCCTACTAAACAGCTCTCAGAAAGGCTATGTATGTTTTCATTCCTACCAGCAATGTATCAGATATTCCATTTCCCTGGACTGGCCAACACTAGGCATTACTAAATAATAGATAAAATAAAAAGTCAAATTGATAAATAAAAAGTGACATCTTACTGTTTTACTTTGAATTTCTTTGATCACTGTTGGGGCTATTTTTTAAAAATTTTTATGTATTTATTAGAGAGGCAGAGGGAGGGGTAGAGGGGGAGGAAGAGAAAGAATCTCAAGCAGACTCCACTCTAAGTATAGAACCCCATGTAGGAATCAATCTCATGATCCTGAGATCGTGACCTGAGCCAAAATCGAGAGTTGGATACTTAACTGACTGAGCCACTCAGGCACCCGAGGGATGACTATTTTTAAAAATATCTTTCATAAAGAACTTTAATACTCATCTTATTTTTCTGTTGTGATGTTGGTTATTTCCTTTTTTTATGTTTTTTTGATGTTCATTATTTTATATTGATTTAATCCTGGACCTTGCTATGTCAGCCCAGTGAGCTATTGGACAATTTGTGTTCTAATGCATAGTTTTAATTATTGTTGCTTTATTATGCATTTAAATCTGCTACAAGTTTCATAACATTAATTCTTTTAAAAAAAAGTCTAGAATATCCTTATCTCCCCTCACTACCCCCAAATAAACTTTAAAATCATTTTGTCAAAATTTGGATACTCTCCCATTGGTATTTTTGTTGAGCTTTACATATTAATTATGGGTAAATTTATATATTTTTATTTTATTTTATTTTATTTATTTTTTAAAAAATTTATATCTTTTTAATAGTCGATCTTCTACTCAGGAACCTGATCTGTTCTTGCATTTTACCTTTTATGCTCTTTGGTGATCTGCACTTTTAGGGAGAGTTTTTCCATATTTATTTATTTTTGTTTGAGTATAGTTGATATACAATGTTATATTAATTTCAAGTGTACACATAGTAGTTCAACAAGTTTATATGTTATGCTCTGCTCACAACAAATATAGCTACCATTTGTCACCATACAGTGCTATTACAATATCATTGACTATATTCCCTATGTTGTGACTTTTATTCCTGTGACTTATTCATTCCATAACCAGAAGCCTATGTCTCCCACTTCCTTTCACTTATTTTTCTCATCCTCTCACCTTCCTTCCCTATGGCAACCATCAGTTTGTTCTCTGTATTTATAGGTCTGATTTTGCTTTTTAATTTTTCTTTCTTTCTTTTTTTTTTTCTTTAAAGAGAGAGAGAAAGGTGGGGAGGAAAAGGGAGAGAAAGAACCTTTAGTAGTCTTCACATCCAGCATGGAAGCTGACATAGGGCTCAGTCTCAGAACTCTGAGATCATGACCTGAGCCAAAATCAAGAATTGGATTCTTAACCAACTGAGCCATCAAGGCACCCCCATTCATTTGTTTTTTTTAGATTCTGCATTTGAGTGAAATCATATGGTATTTATCTTTCTCAGTCTGACTTATTTCACTTAGCATAATACCTCCTAGCCCTCTTGTCACAAATGGCATGATCTCATTTTTTTATTTTAATGGCTGCATAAAAACAAAGCTGGAGATATCACAGTTCCAGATTTTAAGATATACTACAAAGCTGTAGTAATCAAAACAGTGTGGTACTGGCACAAAAATAGACACATATATCAATGAAACAGAATAGAGAACCCACACTTAAATGGCCAATTAATGTATGACAAAGGAGGCAAGAATATAAAATGAGAAAAAGATAGTCTCCTCAAAAATGGTACTGGGAAAACTGTATATAGAAGAATGAAATTAGATCATTTCTAACACTGTATACAAAAACAAACTCAAAATGGGTTAAAGGACTAAATGTGTCCTAGACCTAAATGAATCCTAGAAGAGAACATCAGCAATAATTTCTCTGACATCGGCCACAATGGTTTTCTAGACATGTTTCTTAAGGCAAGGGAAACAAAAGCAAAAACGGAAACAAAAACAAACAAAACACATTTGGACTACATCAAAATAAAAAGATTTTGCACAGAAAAGGAAACCATCAACAAAACAAAAAGGCAACCTACTGAATGGGAGAAGATATTTGCAAATGATATATCTGATATGGGGTTAATATCCAAAATATATAAAGAACGTACACAAGTCAACACCAATGAAACAAATAACCCATTTTTTCCCCTGAGTATTTAATATATCTTGTTGGAAATAGGACATTTTTTTCCAACATATATGGGTTTTTAAAATTAGATACTGGTGGGGGCACCTGGCTGGCTCAGTCAGAAGAGCATGCAACTCTTGACCTTGGGGTTGTGAATTTGAGCCCCATCTTGGATGTGGAGATTACTTAAAAATAATATCGTAAGGAAACAAAACAAAACTAGGTATTGATGGCATATAGAAAAGGTGTTTGTTTTATATGTTTTGCATGTTTTGACCATGTGAAAATTCTCTCATAGCTCATAATTTTTTGTTGATTCTTGTAAATTTTCTTGTAATAGGATTTTTTTTTTTTTGCAAATAATGATAGTTTTGTGCATTTGTTTCCTTACATTATCCCTACCTTTTTTTCCTCTTAATTACTGCACTGGTTAGAACTTTGAGAACTCCCCCCAAAAGAATCACTCTTCCTCTTGAGTACAAAAAGTTCAGAGAATGTACTTTTTGTAACTATCCTATTCTTTTTTTTTTTTAAGATTTTATTTATTTATTCATGAGAGACACACACACACACACAGAGAGAGAGAGAGAGAGAGAGAGAGACAGAGACAGAGACAGAGACAGAGACAGAGACATAGACAATGGGAGAAGCAGCCTCCCTGCAAGGAGCCCAATGCGAAATTTGATCCCAGATCCTGGGATCACACCCTGAGCCGAAGGCAGACACTCAACTGCTCAGCTACCCAGGCTTCCCTATAATTATCCTATTCTTACATTGTATCTGTGACCTCAAATTGTACTTTGGTTTCCCTTTTGCATTATTTTAATATTGAAATAAAATAATAGAAAACTGCCTTTTGAAACAAAAAGTAACCACTCTGAATGCTGTGACTGTAAGAATAACAAGCTATATCTTTCTGCATTTTATATCTTTGGCTATAGTACACTTTAATATTGTCCCAAATAGTGACATAGCAGCCTGGAACCACCTTGTCCACTTACCTTAAAAAGCAATAGGTTGGGACACCTGGGTGGCTCAGTGGTTGAGCATCTGCCTTTGGCTCAGGACATGATCCTGGGGTCCTGGGATTGAGCCTCACATCAGGCTTCCTTCATAGAGCCTGCTTCTCTCTCTGCCTATGTCTCTGCCTTTCTCTCATGAATAAATAAAAAAAAATATTTTTTAAAAAAGGCAATAGGTTTTTCTTTTATACAGTTAGTTACTCTCTCAGATACTTAATAGGGGAGGTGATACCTTCTCCATAGGAATTTTTCATTCTAACTAACCTTCTGTCTGCTTTAATGGTTTGAAAATTAATTTCAGGTTCCCACAGAGACTTTCCTATGAGCCAATATTAATTGTCAGAAGAGTGCATAAATTATGATGTATTAGCGATGTTGTTCTCTATCCAGGAAATCTGATATGCAAATATGCTGATGACTCTGAAGGTTTTTTTTATCAGTCTGATTTCTCTCCTGAGCATCATATTTCTTTATCCAGCTGCCTCCTTGACACCCACCTTTGATTCTGTATGCCTAACTTAGCCCTTAGTCTATGCCTCTTTCTGCCTTTGCTGTTTGTCCTGTTGTTCAAGCCACTTGAATTTCATGTTTGGCTTATTACTGGGTTTTCTTTCTGGCAACCTCTTTTCTGCCTCCTGCTTTACACTGTGCCATCTTTTGCCTGGACTCTTACAGAACTTCCTGAACTTTCTAACATGTACTCTCCTAAAAGTAAAGAGGAGGGGGTGTCTACTACTTGGACCTATGAGCATAGCCTGAAGTTGCTGCCATAAGTAGGTAATTTCTTTCAAGTATAGTGCAGTGTGGTTGAGAGTATGAACTTAAATAATAGACAAACTTGAACTTTGGCTTATTACCATGTAATCCTGAAAATTATGTAAACTCTTCTAAGTGTGATAGATATGGAAGTTGTTTCCAATTTTTGGCTATGAAAAAGCTGCTAATAAACATTCTTGTATATATCTTTTGGGAAACATCAGCACTTACATCTGTTAAGCATTTGGTCATATATGTATTTAGATTTATTAGATTTTCTGAAAAAAAAATCTGAAATCTTAGTTTTCTGAGATAGTTGCACCAAGTTATATCATCAGCAGTGTAAGGGATTGTGAAGCCTTAATAGCAGATATAGAAAAGGAAAAAGAACAAGGCACAAGGAAACACCAATATCTGAGTAGATAAGTCTGTATGTGTAGTTAGATGGAGGAAGTGATTATAATAGCTACTACTATACTTATTGTTGTAAGGATTAAATGAGTTCATATAAGTGTTTCCTTATCACAGTGCTTGAGACACAATAAGAATTCAAAAATGGTGCTGTTATTATTAGCATTATCATTGTCACCATCATTTAAGTGATTCATATGCAGTTGCATATGCCTATGTAATATCAGAGCTTAATTCAGTGTAAAATTGTTTTCCACCAGATAGTCAAGTAAACTGAACATGCTTGGAAAAAGTGATATTTATTCGTTAGGTAACTTTGCATACCTCTTGTCACACTGGAGAATGTAAATATTGTAATTTGTGAAATCTGTTTTAGCTCTGCCCTGATTTTAGTTTCTTCTCAATTTGATCCATCACCTACAGAGATCTTTGAGTTATCCCTTGAAAATTTAGTTCTGATCATGCAGTTTTCCTGCTTAAAAGCCTTTGACAGCTTTCTCTGGCCTTCAGAATAAAGTCCAAACCCCTTCATAATCTTTTCCCATTATTCTGTATGGCATACACTGTATCATCTGTTCATACAAGTCTACTTGCCATACTTTGTTAAACATGCCTTATACTTTACCCTCAGTATCTTTACTTGTTCTAGGCCCTCTGTGTAGAGGACCCTATCTTTGACCCCTCAGCAAGGTTTTCTTTATTCAAGTTTCATTAAATCGTCTCTGCATCATGAAAGCTCTGTTTTTCCAATTTTTATCTTTTTTACCCATTATCATACAAATGTTGGTGAAACCTGATTTACCAATCCGTTTATTTTAATGGTTAGTGCCTTTTGTATTCTATTTAAGAAAATATTTGTGTATCCCAATATCATGAAAATGTTCTTCTGTGATGCCTTAGTTAACCTTTTGCATTTAGGTCTCCTGCCTCTTGGAATTTACATTTGTGTTTGGTTTGGGGTAGGGATCAAAGTTCAGCTTTTTCTTTCATCTGAATCTCCAATTGATCCAGTACTGTATATTCCATAAGACTGCACTGTGTGCTACTTTTGTCGTAAGTCAGGTATCAGGTATATAAAGGGACTCTCTGAAAATGAGTGGGAAATATCAGAGAGGATGATAGAACATGAGAGACTCCTAACTCTGGGAAACGAACAAGGGGTAGTGGAAGGGGAGGTGGGGGGAGGATGGGGTGACTGGGTGACAGGCACTGAGAAGGGCACTTGACAGGATGAGCACTGGCTGTTATACTATGTGTTGGCAAATCAAACTCCAATAAAAAGATGCACATACACAAAAAAATAAAGGGGCTCTCTTTTCTGTACTGTTGATCTCATTGTCTATCTTTATACCAATAGCATATTGCCTAATTATTGCAGCTTTTTAATGAGTCTGGAATTCTAATCAGATAATTCTAGTAGCTTTGTATTTCTTCAGATTGCTTTGACTATTCTAGGTTCTTTACATTTACATACATTAAATAAACATATACTCAAACATCCTGCTGAAATTTTGGTTGGGATAGTATTGAGTCTTTAAATATATTTGAATCTTATAGTCCATGACCTTGGTATATTTCTCCATTTATGTAGGGCTTGTAAAATCTGTTTCAGCAATGTTTTATAGTTTTCAGTGTAGAACTATTGCATATCTTTCTATAGTTTTATTGTTAGGTTTTAGGTGTGTGCATGTGTACATAGGTATGCTATTATAAATGATATTTTATTATTTTTTCTTTTAATTCAGTAGTATTTTATTTTATTTATATTAAAATTCTAGTGTAATTAACATACATGTTATATTAGTTTCAAGCATACAATATAGGGATTCAGCTATTCTATATGTTACCCAGTGTTTATCACAATAAGTATACTCTTAATCCCTTTCACTAATTTCACCCACCTCCCGACCCACCTTCCCTCTGGTAACCACCAGTTTGTTCTTTGTTGTAAATGATATTTTAAAATTTTATTTTTTCCTGCTTCTCTTCCTGGACCCAGATATTCAACAACTCTTGGAATAGGTTTACTTGCTCAGCCACTTATATTCCCATACTACTTTGTTTTTTATGTCTATATATTTTTCCCATTATGTAAGTAATATATGAGTTAGTTACTGATGTAAAAGATTAAAACATTGTCCTTTCTGGAAATAACTTCTGTTACTAGTTTGAAGTATTTCCTTTCTAGATTTACACTATTTACTGTGGTAGCCACTACTGTGTGTAGCTGTTGAGCATTTATTTAAAATGTGAATAGTTTGAATTGAGATGTTGCTGTAAATATAAGATATACACTGAACTTTGAGGACTTAGGATGAAAAAAAAAAAAAGAATCCAAAGTATCTCATTGCTAAATTTTTGTTTGACTACAGTCAAATGTTTTTTGGATACAATGGACTAAATAAAATATGTTATTAATTCCACTTTTCTTTTTTTTTTTAATTTTTTATATAAGAATTTATTCTGGCCCTTATTACAACATCGGTCTGTTACATGAAAGTATATTAATAATATATTTCTGAAAGAAATTAGGGAATAAAACTATGATTATGACTAAACACACAATGTTTTGTTTTAAAATTAAAAAAGGACTTCTCCCCCAGACAAAGAAGGAAAGGTAGCTGCTGAAGACATTTTCAGGCTCAGTTTCCAAAAATTCTCCATATACCCTCTTATTCATCATAATTTATAAACACACCTCTTAGTGAAATCATATTTGAATAACCTTTGAGATTGCATTTACACTAACACCAATTTGCACTTTATATCCTAATAAAAATTTTTATTCAAGACACTGTCATTTCATTTTATTTTTTTATGGCTTTTTTTTTTATTTTATAAATTAATTTTTATTGGTGTTCAATTTACCAACATACAGAATAACACCCAGTGCTCATCCCGTCAAGTGTCCCCCTCCGTGCCCGTCACCCATTCACCCCCACCCCCCGCCCTCCTCCCCTTCCACCACCTCTAGTTCATTTCCCAGAGTTAGAAGTCTTTATGTTCTGTGTCCCTTTCTGATATCTCCCACACATTTCTTCTCCCTTCCCTTATATTCCCCTTCACTATTATTCATATTCCCCAAATGAGTGAGAACATACACTGTTTGTCCTTCTCCGATTGACTTACTTCATTCAGCATAATACCCTCCAGTTCCATCCACGTTGAAGCAAATGGTGGGTATTTGTTGTTTCTAATGGCTGAGTAATATTCCATTGTATACATAAACCACATCTTCTTTATCCATTCATCTTTCGATGGGCACCGAGGCTCCTTCCACAGTTTGGCTATTGTTAATTCCACTTTTCTTGTTCTATATTTTTATGTGGTTATTAGAAGGTTTAAGTTATATATGTTAGGTAGAAGGACTCTAGCTATTTTCTATTATAGTTTTGTTTTTCATATGTGGGAATAAGATATTGTTTACCAAATGCCTTTTTTTTACTTGATAGTCTTAAACCTCTTTTCATGTTAGCATTTGTAGATCTACCACATTATTTTGAACTTCTGTGTAGTGACATGTATTATGGTTGTACCATTTATCTACTGATGGAATGTACAGGAAGTTGTTTTTAACCCTTTTACAAGGATGATTGTAATAAAAAAGACCTCATACAAGTCACTTTGTATACATATAGGAGTAGAGTAGTGCCTAGCAAGTGGAATTGCTGGGTACACAGCTATAATACACATTTTATTGATTGATTGATTTTTATAATACACATTTTAAATTAAAAGATTTTACCAAATTGTACTCCAAAAAGGTTGTTCTAAACCCCTAAGCTCTTAATAGATTTTAATCTTTTGTTTTGTTTTTTTCAAATAGATTGGCAAAGCATAGCCCCTAGTGATACCTTAGTTATAGTACTTACCATTTGTTTGTATTGGTGGTCTTTTCCTCATTGTATAATTGGCAGCTTCTGGAGGGAAAAGAGAATAGCTTTTTTATATCGATAATCTCATTTGTTCCTCATTCAACACATGTTTACTACTCAGTACTTACTATGAACCAGATGCTATAATGCCTTTGGGTATAAAGGTGGATATGCCATTGTTCTTGCCCTCAAGATCAAATATTCTGACAAACCATCTGCAGTGTTCCAGTCCAGTATCAATAAATACTTATTAGCCTGGAGGAAAAATATTGAGGGTTATAGTAGGTAAAGGGTGCTCTTATCTCTTTGGTTCTTATGAATGGTGGTCTTAATTTTATTCAGAGCTGGAGAAGAAGACTTACAGTAGCCCAGCTGTAAATACCAACTAAGTTTATTTTTATTTTCTGCAGGTATTTTGTGTCAGGAACTAAAATCTAAAGTTTACATTCAAAAGGATACTTTTCGTATTCTGATAATACCTACCAATAAGAAATTTTGTAAAATGGAATTTCATTCTTTGTGATTTTGAAGATTAAAGGTAAATTATAATCATTATCAATTTATGAACCTGTAGGTTCACAGGCACAGTTACTCCCTTCCCCCCGCCCCTGCACCAAGGACTACTTGACTTTTTGAGAAAATTGATCCTTGTAGATTTCCTTTAGGATGTAGCTACAGGAAATTAATTAGACAATTTTTGATGACATCATCCGGACAACAGCACTTTCTCTGAAAGCAGTGCTATTTTTCTTGGATCTTTTTGCAGTATTTTCTACACTGTGTATATTAGTATATTAGTATGAAGTCCACACAAAGACTTCTAGGGGTGTGCGTGTGAGAGAAACACACACACACACAAAGAATGTAGTGAAATAATTATTCTCTATCAGTAGTACAAGAGAGTAGGTTAAAAGGTAAAAAAGCATTGCATTTTAGCAGAGAACCATATCCTCATAGGGAGTATTAAGTTCAGGAGGGGAAGGTTTGGCAATGTTTTCAGTAGTGTTTATCTTAGAGGCTTTTAAGAAACAAATAAGATTCTTAAGCTGTAACTCTTTAAATCACTAAAGAGTTGGAAAGTAGACACTTGTGAAGAGTGGAGATAGGACATCAATTTCTTGATTGTGCTCTTTGTACTTTGTATTATAAATTAGCTGAGCCAGAGCTTTTGGCCTGTAATGAGTTGTAAAAAAAGCTTTTTCTCATACTGATAAAATAGTTATTGCCTCAAAAGAAGTTGTACACCCAGTGAATATGTGTGTATGTATGTGTAATGTTTGATATGTTTGCAGATCATTCAGCCCTTAGCTGTTCCATTCTTCAACTAATTTTTTCAAGTTCTACTTTATCATCATTTAACCCATTGTATTTTTGGGTATCCTCTTCCAACCATAGTGTTTTGCAGTCTCTTCTACAGAGTAGAAAAAATCTCAGACTAGGAATGAGGAGATCTAAATTTGAATCCTGGTTTTGCTACTAGTGACCATATATTATGGGCAGACCTCTTTTGGAAACTCTCTTGTTGCTGGCTCTCCATCTGTAAACAGAAACACCAGATCAGATGATGTCCAGTGTAGTAGCCACAAGTAGTTACATTAAATTAAATTAATTAGGATTAGGGTAAACAATTCAATTCCCTAGTCACAATAATCACATTTTAAGTGCTCAATAGCCCATGTGTTTAGTGGCTACCAAATCAGATACAGAAAAAATTTCTGTTATCTAAAGTTTTATTGAATAGTGCAATTAGAGTTTTATGTAGCTCTAAATTTTAATCAGAAGGCAAAAAAGTACATCAGTGTGAATCACAGACCACCTTCATTTTTCCATAGTACCTGCTATTTATATACTAGAATCATCTGTATTTTCTTTTGATACACAGGGAAAGAGGGAGGATTCTGCTTCTGATAATGACAAAAAAGCTCAGCCACATATAACAACTGTGAACTTTGGGAAAAAGATAAAACAAATAAATATGTGGAAGTACTGGAGAGTGACCAAAAGCTAGCAGAAATTGAAGAAAATTAACACTTGAAATAAGGGAATAACACTAGATGAATTTTCTGTTTTTTAAAAAATGATATTTTAATTCCAGTGTTGTTAACATACAGTGTTATATGAGTTTTCAGTACAATATAGTGATTTAGCATTTCCATGTATTATTCAGCGCTCATCATAATAAGTGTACTCTTAATCTCCTTCACCTATTTAACCCATCCCCCCCACCCACTTCCCCTCTGGAAACCATCAGTTTGCTCTTTTTTTTTCTTTTTAAAGATTTTTTAATTTATATATTCATGAGAGAGAGAGAGAGAGTCAGAGACATAGGCAGAGGGAGAAGCAGGCTACATGCCAGGAGCCCCATGCGGGACTGGATCCTGGGACTCCAGGACCACGCCCTGGCCCAAAGGCAGGTGCTAAACCGCTGAGCCACCAAGGGATGCCCAGTTTGCTCTCAATAGGTAAGAGTCTGTTTTTAGTTTGTCTCTCTCCCCCATTTCCTTTGTTCGTTTCCTAAATTCCACATCTGAGTGAACTCAAATAGTATATGTCTTTCTCTGCTTATTTCATGTAGCATTATACTCTCTAGACCCATCCATGTTGTTGCAGATGGCAAGATTTCATTCTTTTTTGTGGATCAATAATATTTTCATTGTATATATGTATACCACATCTTCTTTATCCATTCATCTATAAATGGACACTCAGGCTGCTTCCATAATTTGGCTATTATAAATAATAATTTCTTATTTTTAATGTCTTTATTGCCAGAGTGCCAGCACCATACCCCACAATGGTACTGAAATGTATATAGAAATCTGTAGCCTTATTGGTCGTGGTATCGGAGAATCTAGTTGGCCTCACAATGGTAACTAGAAAGTAAGAAGGAAATCCTGGAAAGGAGGTACCTACATAGAGAAGCCCTAGATTCTGTGTATAAAGTCTTGCCAGATCTCTAGATAATCTCTGAAGTAAGCATACGAGGACAGATTCCAAGCAACTTGGCTAAGGCTAAAGGAACTGAAGAGATTTCAGCTGCTGCTCACTTCAGGGCAGCTTGGTGTTTGAGTTTGTTAGGATTGACTGCCTGCAAAAACAAAAAAGTTGATACTCTGTAGGGTAGTATAACAAAGTCCTGAGTGCCTTCAATGTATCATTCACAATGTTCAGGATATATTCTTAAATTATTGGACATATGAAGAAACTGGAAAATGATTTATACTGAAGAGAAAAGGCATTCCATGAGACCAAACTCGACCCAAAGAATGGGGAAAAATTAACAAGGCAGGAAACCACAAATGTTGGAGAGGATGTGGAGAAAAGGGAACCCTCTTACACTGTTGGTGGGAATGTGAACTGGTGCAGCCACTCTGGAAAACTGTGTGGAGGTTCCTCAAAGAGTTAAAAATAGACCTGCCCTACGACCCAGCAATTGCACTGTTGGGGATTTACCCAAAGATTCAGATGCAATGAAACGCCGGGACACCTGCACCCCGATGTTTCTAGCAGCAATGTCCACAATAGCCAAACTGTGGAAGGAGCCTCGGTGTCCACCGAAAGATGAATGGATAAAGAAGATGTGGTTTATGTATACAATGGAATATTACTCAGCCATTAGAAACGACAAATACCCACCATTTGCTTCAACGTGGATGGAACTGGAGGGTATTATGCTGAGTGAAGTAAGTCAATCGGAGAAGGACAAACATTGTATGTTCTCATTCATTTGGGGAATATAAATAATAGTGAAAGGGAATATAAGGGAAGGGAGAAGAAGTGTGTGGGAAATATCAGAAAGGGAGACAGGACATAAAGACTCCTAACTCTGGGAAACGAACTAGGGGTGGTGGAAGGGGAGGAGGGCGGAGGGTGGGGGTGAATGGGTGACGGGCACTGAGGAGGACACTTGATGGGATGAGCACTGGGTGTTATTCTGTAAGTTGGCAAATTGAACACCAATAAAAAATAAATTTATTATAAAAAAATAGCAAAAAACAAACAAACTCGACCCAAAGGTTGGAATCAATAGACAAGAATTTTTAAACAGTTATTATAACTGTGTTCAAATCTGGAAAGTAAAATATGCTCATAATGAAGAAAAGAGATAGAAAATCTCAAATAGAGGAATAGAACTATTCTATAAGAAAGTAAAGAAAGCAAAATGAATTTTAGCACTGAAAAGTACAATATCTGAAATTAAAACATTCACTGAATGGGTTGTTGTTGTTTTCAAGAGAGTAGGGGTAGGGGCAGAGGGAAAGAGAGAGAATCTTAAGCAGACTACCTGCCCAGTGTGGAGCCCGAGATGCAGGGTTCAATTCCACAACTCCAAGATCATGACCCAAGGTGAAGAGTTGGACACTTAACCGATTGAGCTGCCCAGGCAACTTTACAGAATGGGTTTAATTGAATATTGGAGATGACAAAGAATGAGATATGAACTTGAAGATAGGTCAGTTAAAATTATGTAATCTGAAAGGAATTAACAGAGTCTCAGTGTCTTGTTGGACAATATCAAAGGGTTTTATATATATATATATATATATATATACACACACACACACACGTTGCAGAAAGATAAATAAAATAATGGAAAAAATATTGGTAGAAATAGTGGCTAAAATTTCCCTAAATATCATAAAAACAAATTCATAGGTTCTAAAAGTTCAGCTAACCTCAGGCAGAATAAATACAAAGGAAACCACACGTATGCAATTTATAGGGAAATGACTGTAAACCAATTTTAAAGAAAAAAGTCTTGAAAGTAACCAGGGGAAAATGACCTATTACAAAGAGAGGGACCAACTATACTAATGATGGCTGGTTTCTTATGAGAATTAATAGAGTCCCGAAGACAGAACAAAATTTTCAAAATGCTGAAAGGAAAACACACAAAACTCTGTTGACCCGGAATTAAAGAAGAACAAAAATAATTTTAAGAATGAAAGCAAAATAAAGATCTTCAAAGATAGGAGAAAACCATGAAAAATATCAACAGACCTGCACTATAAGAGAGGTTGAGGGAGTATTTTCAGGCTGATGGGAAATGGTATCAAATGGAAACTCAAATCTTCAGGAATAGAGGAATAGCACCATAAATAATAAATATGTTGATACATATCTGCTTTTAATTTTTTCTTATAATTTAAAAATATGCATATGGCTATTTATTTTTTATGGAAAAATTTTTTTTAATTTTTTAAATTTTTATTTATTTATGATAGTCACAGAGAGAGAGAGAGAGAGAGAGAGAGAGAGGCGCAGAGACATAGGCAAAGGGAGAAGCAGCCTCCATGCACCGGGAGCCCGATGTGGGATTCGATCCTGGGTCTCCAGGATCGCGCCCTGGGTCAAAGGCAGGCGCCAAACCGCTGCGCCACCCAGGGATCCCATGCATATGGCTATTTAAAGCAACAATCATAACATCAAATTGTAGGATGTAAGGCATACATGGATGTCACACATTTGATTCTCCTATGTTGGAAACATGAATGGTAAAACCAATTTAGGAAAAGGTCTTGCAGTTTCTTTAAAATCTAAATGTACACTGACCACTCCAAGTACACTCCTAGATATTTACCCCAGAGGATTGAAAACATAAGTCTGCAAAAGGACTTGTACAAGAATGTTCATAGCAGTTTTATTTATAATAGCAAAATCTGAGACTAGCCAAAGTGTTTCTCATTGGAAGCATGGATATATAAACCTCTATATAGTTGTAAAATATATGCAGTGACGTGAATGAATCTCAATAACATGAGATTATGTAAAAAGTAAAAAACAAAAGAGAATGTATTTTATGATTGCATTAGCAACAAGTTATAGAACACGCAAAACTAATCTGTGGTGAAAACAGATCAGTAGCTGCCTTTGGGAGCCAAAGTGTGGGCTGGGATTGACTAAGAAGGGATATGAATGAACTTTCTAGGTAAAGCACTTTTTTGAGATAAAGCACGTTTAGTAAATTGTTAGTAATTGCAGAATCTTTATAGATGTATTAAAATATATATTATATTAATCACATAATTCTTTTTTAGATTTATTTATTTATTTGAAAGAGAGATGGGCAGAGGGAGAAGCAGACTCCCTCTGGAGCAGGGGTCTGACATGGGGCTCTATCCCAAGATCCTGGGATCATGACATGTGCTGAAGGCAGATGCTTAACCAACTGAGCCACCCAGGTGCCCCACCATATAATTCTTAAACTCACCCTATATTCACCATATAATTCTGAAAACTTTCCTGTATCTTTGTAATTTTTGACTGTAAGATATTAGAAAATTTAAAGAAAAAAGGATTTGGTGGTAAAAGAGGGATAAGCAGTAATTCTAGTGATCAGTCTCTTGGTGGGAGCTGACCCATGTGGAATAAATTTCACTGGATGCTGCTATCTCTGTCCCCCATGCTAAGAAAACCTCACCACAATTCCCTTCTTCTTTCTGTCTCTATACCCAACATATCCTGGAACAGCATTGCACCAAATATTCATATATGGGTACAACGAGGTTTAACTAAATTGTCAGAAATCTATGAATTGCACAACAGCCTTGTAAGGTAGTTTGGGTGGTGTGAGTGGAAGGAGAAAACAAGTGGCAGTCTGATCTCTACTTTAGTGAAGGTGGGAGCACTCACCTTGATTGCATGACAAACAGCCTTTTCTTATAGCACTGCCTGTGGGTTTTACCTCTTCCTTCCTTCCTTCCTTCCTTCCTTCCTTCCTTCCTTCCTTCCTTCCTTCCTTCCTTCCTTCCTTCCTTTTTTTTTTAAGATTTTATTTATTTATTCATGAGAGAGAGAGGCAGGCAGAGACTTAGGCAAAGGGAGAAGCAGTCTCCATGCAGGGAGCCTGATGTGGGACTCGATCCCGGGACCATGGGATCATGCCCTGAGCTGAAGGCAGATGCTCAACCGCTGAGCCACCCAGGCATCCCCACCTCTTCCTTCCTGAAAGGTGGTAGAATGGGGTAGAAAGTAAGATACAGGTCTCATGGAAAAATTACTTTATGCAGTTTATTAGAAATCACCAGAGCTAACCCTTTCATTTTATCCTTAGGAATAGGGAGCCTATAGAAATCAAATGACTTGCCCAAGACCAACAGTGAACTGCTTCAATTTGTTATATTTAAGAATAATTTTTGTGTGTGATTAAATGTGGCACTTCTAAAGATCCTAATGTGGTCGAATATTTTCTCTATAATGATACAATCTGTAGAATGTTGCCTGTGTCCTAGTCATCTAAAATGATAATCAGTGATAATGAATTATGTTTATGTGATTCATGTTTACTAAAAAGGGAGACAGAACATAAAGACTCCTAACTCTGGGAAACGAACTAGGGGTGGTGGAAGGGGAGAAGGGCGGGGGGTGAGGGTGAATGGGTGACGGGCACTGAGGGGGGCACTTGAGGGGATGAGCACTGGGTGTTATGCTGTATGTTGGTAAATTGAACACCAATACAAAATTAATTTATTAAAAAAAGAAAAAAAGAATAACATGAAAAAAATGTATAAAAATAAGGGTTTTTTTCTCATTGTGGTTTTGATTTGTATTTCCCTGATGGCAAGTGATGCAGAGCATTTTCTCATGTGCATGTTGGCCATGTCTATGTCTTCCTCTGTGAGATTTCTCTTCATGTCTTTTGCCCATTTCATGATTGGATTGTTTGTTTCTTTGGTGTTGAGTTTAAGAAGTTCTTTATAGATCTTGGAAACCAGCCCTTGATCTGATAGGTCATTTGCAAATATCTTCTCCCATTCTGTAGGTTGTCTTTTGGTTTTGTTGACTGTATCCTTTGCTGTGCAAAAGCTTCTTATCTTGATGAAGTCCCAATAGTTCATTTTTGGTTTTGTTTCTTTTGCCTTCGTGGATGTATCTTGGAAGAAGTTACTGTGGACAAGTTCAGAAAGGGTGTTGCCTGTGTTCTCCTCTAGGATTTTGATGGAATCTTGTCTCACATTTAGATCTTTCATCCATTTTGAGTTTATCTTTGTGTATGGTGAAAGAGAGTGGTCTAGTTTCATTCTTCTGCATGTCCAATTTTCCCAGCACCATTTTTTGAAGAGACTGTCTTTCTTCCGATGGATAGTCTTTCTTCCTTTATCAAATATTAGTTGACCATAAAGTTCAGGGTCCACTTCTGGGTTCTCTATTCTGTTCCATTGATCTATGTGTCTGTTTTTGTGCCAGTACCACACAGTCTTCATGACCACAGCTTTGTAGTACAACCTGAAATCTGGCATTGTGATGCCCCCAGCTATGGTTTTCTTTTTTAAAATTCCCCTGGCTATTCGGGGTCTTTTCTGATTCCACACAAATCTTAAAATAATTTGTTCTAACTCTCTGAAGAAAGTCCATGGTATTTTGATAGGGATTGCATTAAACATGTAAATTGCCCTGGGTAACATTGGCATTTTCACAATATTAATTCTGCCTATCCATGAGCATGGAATATTTTTCCATCTCTTTGTGTCTTCCTCAATTTCTTTCAGAAGTGTTCTATAGTTTTTAGGGTATAGATCCTTTACCTCTTTGGTTAGGTTTCTTCCTAGGTATCTTATGCTTTTGGGTGCAATTGTAAATGGGATTGACTCCTTAATTTCTCTTTCTTCAGTCTCATTGTTAGTGTATAGGAATGCCATTGATTTCTGGGCATTGATTTTGTATCCTGCCACTCTACCAAATTGCTGTATGAGTTCTAGCAATCTTGGGGTGGAGGCTTTGGGGTTTTCTATGTAGAGTATCATGTCATCGGCGAAGAGGGAGAGTTTGACTTCTTCTTTGCCAATTTGAATGCCTTTAATGTCTTTTTGTTGTCTGATTGCTGAGGCTAGGACTTCCAGTACGATGTTGAATAGTAGTGGTGAGAGTGGACATCCCTATCTTGTTCCTGATCTTAGGGGAAAGGCTCCCAGTGCTTCCCCATTGAGAATGATATTTGCTGTGGGCTTTTCGTAGATGGCTTTTAAGATGTCGAGGAAAGTTCCCTCTATCCCTACACTCTGAAGAGTTTTGATCAGGAATGGATGCTGTATTTTGTCAAATGCTTTCTCTGCATCTAATGAGAGGATCATATGGTTCTTGGTTTTTTTCTTGCTGATATGATGAATCACATTGATTGTTTTACGAGTGTTGAACCAGCCTTGTGTCCCAGGGATAAATCCTACTTGGTCATGGTGAATAATTTTCTTAATGTATTGTTGGATCCTATTGGCTAGTATCTTGTTGAGAATTTTTGCATCCATGTTCATCAGGGATATTGGTCTGTAATTCTCCTTTTTGGTGGGGTCTTTGTCTGGTTTTGGAATTAAGGTGATGCTGGCCTCATCTTGCTGCTTTAAGGATCTTCTCTTTATCTTTGGAATTTGCAAGCTTAACTATTAGATGTCGAGGTGTTGAATCGTTTTTGTTGATTTTGGGGGGGGGATCTCTCTATTTCCTGGATCTGAATGCCTGTTTCCCTTCCCAGATTAGGAAAGTTTTCAGCTAGGATTTGTTCAAATACATATTCTGGCCCTCTGTCCCTTTCGGCGCCCTCGGGAACCCCAATTAAACGTAGGTTTTTCTTCCTCAGGCTGTCGTTTATTTCCCTTAATCTGTCTTCATGGTCTTTTAATTGTCTGTCTCTTTTTTCCTCAGTTTCCCTCTTTGCCATCAACTTGTCTTCTATGTCACTCACTCGTTCTTCCACCTCATTAACCTTCGTTGTTAGGACTTCTAGTTTGGATTGCATCTCATTCAATTGATTTTTAATTTCTGCCTGATTGGATCTAAATTCTGCAGTCATGAAGTCTCTTGAGTCCTTTATGCTTTTTTCTAGAGCCACCAGTAGCTGTATAATAGTGCTTCTGAATTGGCTTTCTGACATTGAATTGTAATCCAGATTTTGTAACTCTGTGGGAGAGAGGACTGTTTCTGATTCTTTCTTTTGAGGTGAGGTTTTCCTTCTAGTCATTTTTCTCAGTGCAGAGTGGCCAAAACCAAGTTGTATTGGAAAAAGGAGAAAAAGAGAGGAGAGAAAGAAGGAAAGAAAAGAGAAAAAGAAAAAAGAAAAAAGGAAGAAAAAAAGGAAAAAGAGAAGAAAAAGAGAAAGAAAAAGAAAGAAGGGGAAAAAAGGGTGGGGGAAGCAATCAGAAATTAAAAAAACAAAACAAAAAACAAACAAAACACGGGGGAGTATCTTCTGATTCTGTAGACTTTAAGTCCCTTGACTTCCCCTGGAACTTGTCCTTCTAGCTGGTCTTCTGGGGGAGGGGCCTGCTGTGCTGATTTTCAGGTGTTAGCACTTGGGGGAGCTGCTCTGCCCCCTGCCTGGTGCAGGGCTCCTTGGGGGTTGTTTACCCCGTGGGCCCCAGGAGGAACAACCCCAGTGGCAGGGCCAGCTCTGGAGCCCTGGAGTCAGCTCCCGCAGTAACTACAGGGCTCTCCGTCTTCAGGGCCTGGAGGCTCCGGGGCGGGGCTGCTGATTTGCTCAGCTTGGGGCAGGAGCGTCCTTGCTGTCCTGTGCCCTCCCGGCCTCTGCCTGTCCCGGGGGGAGGCCGGATCCTGGGCTGTGTCCTGGTGCCCTGTGCCCCGGGGCCTGCACTGTTGGATTCGTGCTCCCAGCCGCACAGCCCCCTCCGCGCAGAGCCGCGCCTGAGCCCCTCCAAGCTGCTCCCGGGTCCCGCCGTGCGCGCTGCAGCTCGGCGCACTCTCCTGGGCACGCAGGTGTCTGTTAGTGTCCCCGGGAGTCCGAGGGCATCCCCGCCCTCCTGGGTCCTGCTCTAACTCCCTGCGAGCCCCTTTCCGCCCGGGAAGGTTGGTGCAGCTCCTGCTTCTCCGGGACGGGGCTCTCCTGTCCTGGGGACACTCGCCCCGGCCTCAGCCCGGCTCCTCGCGGGGCCCCTCCCACGTGGATGCCTTTTGTTTCTTTATTTCTTTTTCCCCGTCTTCCTACCTTGATAGAAGCGCGAACTCTTCTCACTGTAGCGTTCCAGCTGTTCTCTCTTTAAATCTCAGGCCGAATTCGTAGATTTTCAGGATGATTTGAAGGTTATCTAGGTAATTTGGTGGGGACAGGTGATTTGGGGACCCTACTCTTCCGCCATCTTGCCCCTCCTCCTCATGTTATTCTCATAAAACCTAGAGCAAGGAATTGATTTTTATATAGTTTGATATACTTAAGTAATTTCCCAGAGAGGTAGGCTCTCTGGGCTATATACCAACAGCCTCTTGCTTGATACTGCATATGGTACCATTATTAGGGACTGTGAATTGAACCAAGAATGAAGAAATTTGAGCACAAAGAGTCAAAAGTAAAGGACTCAGAAATAGAGTCTGACATATTGGTGGTAGCAGCATTATCTCAGGACTAAGAGGGGTTTGAGGCCTATTGTTCCTAAAGTCATTTGTGATAGTCTGTAATGGTAAGACCCTGTCATTCTGGTATGATAGGTGGCATGCTGCTCCAATAGAATAGCTGCTGAATTAACTTGCACTCCCTAGATTTTTAACTTTGGACCTCTCTTTTCCTGGGGACCATGGAAACTTGGAGAAACTGAAGCAAATTAGTGGTCTTCTTCCTACTATGTAGATGAGAAAACTAAGGCTTACAGAAGGTTGGGTGATTTTTCTTTAGGCCACACAGCTAATAAGTAGTAGAATCATGGTTTTGGAAAACAATATAGAACACATTCTGCTAGCTACTTGGAATTGAATTTTTTTGGTACAAATCATTAATCTTTGCTGAAATGAAATCCATCCTGTGTGTCCAGTTTTTAAAAAGATAATTTCCAGGGGATCCCTGGGTGGCGCAGTGGTTTGGCGCCTGCCTTTGGCCCAGGGCGTGATCCTGGAGACCCGGAATCGAATCCCACGTCGGGCTCCTGGTGCATGGAGCCTGCTTCTCCCTCTTCCTGTGTCTCTGCCTCTCTCTCTCTCTCTCTCTGTCTCTCTCTCAGTTTGTGACTATCATAAATAAATAAAAATTTAAAAAAAGATAATTTCGAAAACAAAAACAACAACAAAGAAACCATAATTTCCTGCAGTCTATTTTAATTTTGTAAGGACATCGCTGAGGTTTGTTTAATTTTATGTCATTGTGGGTTAGAAGAATTAAAATCTGATGAGAATAGATTTTAAGAACAATGCCCTTCCCATCCACTGCTACAGATGATCCGAATTAGGAATCCTTTTTTATTTTCAATTTTAGTTCACTATCAAAAAGTCTGTTTTCAAAGCGGTAATCAGAATCTTTTATTCTCCCTGAATAAAAGGACTTTCCTCTAATTACCATAAAGCATGTATGAATCTCAAAGTTCTTTTCTCCAGAGAAATCACATCCCAGAGAAATCACCATTGAATTGTTTATTGCTTTTCTTTCTTAATCCACATTCTTCTGCAGACTCACTAACCAGGTGTCCACTGTTTTCTAGAGGTATATTAGAGCACATCTTTGGGCCTTTCCTGGAAGATAGAGATTAAGAGTGCCAAGAATTTTCTCTAAAAATTTTTTTAAACATTTATTCTCTGATAATACCTTACTAATTAATTAAACTGATTCTATGTAGAATTTGTGATAATTAAGCCTAAATGTTTAGCTTTTACTGTTCTTTAGGAGGTTTTACTAGGCATACCAAGAGGCTAAAATGATTACAGGATGAATAAAATTCTTAAGATAATAAGCATTCCCAAATTCTCCAGAAATATTAGGCATATAAGAAATTAATTATGTTGACCAGAATTTATAAGCAGAATATGATTAGCATCACATAGACTTTGGCTGAGTCCTCACTTTGACACTTACCTGGTTGTGTGACTTTGATAAGTTACCTAAACTTTCAGCCTCAGTCTCCTAATCCGTAAAATGAGGGTGATATGTAATAAAATATTCAGCACAGTGTTTAGCACAAAGCATGTGGTTCGTTGGTGTTAGCTGCTGTCGGAGTCATTATTCTCCTTTAGCCAAGAAAGCTGTTAGAGCAGTTCTAGCTACTATCCATTCTTGACTGTATCATATCTCTATTTAATCAAATCTTAACTAACTCAGGTTCATCTCTCTCCTGAATCCAAATCAATAAGATGCTTATTTTTCCTTTGATATTTAATTTTACTCTATTACTTGGTCCCAGTGGTTTAGGCTAGCCAAGATTGGAGTATTGATACATGTGAAATATCCCTATAAAAATAGTGGACAGTCCCCATTTTGTTGATCATTCAGCCACCTATAAAACCATCTCTAAAGCCTGTCACTTTCTGTATATCACTTACTTTGTTGTAGTGCATGCTGCTTCAACTGGGGGATCAGAATCACTTGGCCAAACTTTCTAAACTAAACATACCAGATCCTACCTAACACCACATCTCCTGATTCAGTCTTCTCACCATCTTAGTATAATGGAGTGGAATGATTGATAGCATAGTTTGAAAAACATTTTTAAAGAAGTTCTCCATCCCACCATAGGTTAAAAACCTGTTATTTTCCTCTAGTGCAGAATACCTTGACTTTCTCCAAAAAAAAAAAAAAAAGCAACTGGAGTGCCTTCTTTCAGCAAGGAGAGGTAGAAGAGGGCATTTTCACATAAGAATAATTCTAAGTTCAAGTAGGAATATTTCTGTTAGTGACCGTCTTTCCCAAGGTTCAGCAGAGTCTGATAAAAATTTTCTTTACTAAATCACCAGAATGGAAGAATATTCAATAGCTATAATGCCTAAACAAAACAAAACAAAACCAAAAGCCTATAAAGCCTGCGCTGGGTTTCTGGTTCCTAACATTGTCCAGTTTTAAAGCCACCTTCACTGCATATGATCCTATAGAAAAATGACTAGGAAAGAACATCTGCCAAGTTGAAAAGATTGCTTTATTAACAGTCTTTATCTCAAACTATGTACTGATTTTGATTTTTAGGTAAACTCATGTTGCTGGTGGAGTTTAAGGGCCTTCTCTTGATTCCAGCTGTGAACTGAGAAAGGCCTTTGCTTAAAGCCTTTTTTACACCAGACTGACGGATTTTTCTGAAAGTTGCCCTAGAAATGTAGAACTTATAAAACTTATATAATGCAGCCTAAGTGATCTTTCCTGTTATAAAGTTCTTGTTCTTCAAGTGATTGCTAAATTTCATCTATCACAAATGAACCCCTTACTATGAGGTTCAAGATACTGTATTTATTTTCTTGGTCCATTCCTATCCAATTACTCATCTCCTAGTGCATTCTTACTAGCATCTTTCCTGCAATCCATATTCTTTTTTTAGGTGGGGGGTGTTGCGCTTGGTAAATAATTACTACCCTCTTAGATTCTTTTTGCTTGGCTTGTATTTAAAATTGTTTACTTACAGAAACAAACATCTTATGTGATCAAGTTTCCAGCTCAGCCCTCAGCATCTTATTAGTCACTTTATAATCTATAGATGAACTAAACGATTAATATCCCATTTCTGAGATCGTCTCATTCTTGAGAGTCTCTTGAACCCAAAGAATGTGTAGTTGAAAGATATGTTAAACAGTAGGTAGAAAGGTGGAAACAAATTGTGTATGGACCATTTGTGAATGAATTTGCAATGAAAGGACTGCGATTATATAATTATGTGTGTATCTGTTCAAGTAAACTTTTTTTCAAGTAAACTTTTATTGCAATATAGCATATACATTGAAAAATACACATCGTTTTTATTTTTTTATTTTTTTTTTTTAAGATTTCATTTATTTATTCACGAGAATACACAGAGAAGAGAGAGAGAAGCAGAGACACAGGCAGAGGGAGAAACAGGCTCCATGCAGAGAGCCTGATGTGGGACTCGATCCTGGGTCTCCAGGATCACACCCTGGGCTGAAGGCGGCGCTAAACCGCTGAGCCACCGGGGCTGCCCACACATCGTTTTTAAAAATGATTTTTCGCATAGTCAACATACGTATTTAACCTCAGATCAGAAACTAGAATGTTACTAGCAACCTAGTAGTTTGGTTTTGTTCTCCTTCCAGTATTAACCATCCCCAAAGGTTAACTGCTACTCTGATTTATAATTGTGTAAGTTTTTCTGTTTTTGAACTTTATACAGATGGGGGTCATATAGTATATCTTCTTTTCAGCATGTCCTATTTGTATCTTATGCTTTCCGTTGTATTTTCCATCCATTTTGTCTCTGTGTTTCAGTCTAGATGTTTTTACTCTCCTATATTCTAGATCACAAATATTCTCTTTTTAGCTGTTTCTAACTTTCTATTAAGTCTATCTACCACATTCTTTTAAAATTTTATTTAATCTTTACTTAGGTGTGGGAGGGGCAGGGGGAAGAGGGAGAGAGAGAATCTCAAGCAGACTTCATGCTGAGTGTAGAGCCTGACTTGGGGCTTGATCTCATGGCCCTGAGATCATGACCTGAGATGAAATCAAGAGTCAGACACTTAACTGACTAAGCCACCCAGGTACTCCTCTACCACATTCTTAAATTTTTTTTTTAAAGATTTTATTTGTTTATTTATGAGACACACACATACACACAGAGGCAGAGACATAGGGGAGGGAGAAGCAGGCTCCATGTAGGGAGCCCGATTTGGGACTCGATCCTGGGACCCTGGGATCATGCTCTGAGCTGAAGGCAGACACCCAACCACTGAGCTACCCAGGCATCCCTACCACATTCTTAATTTAGGTAATTTTATTTTTTCTAGAATACCAGTTTGATTATTGTTTCGTAGATTTTAGTTCTCTGTTGAAATTCTCCATATTATCATTTTTTCATGAACATTTAATCACAATTAGTTTAAATGTTATGTCTAATAATTCATGGGCTTGTTTCCATTTTCTTCTTTTTCTCTTTTTCTTCTGTGTTCTGTTTTTCTCTTGGTCCTTTTTTGTTGTCCTGGTTCTTTTTTTTTTTTTTTTTTTTTTTTACTGAATGCTTGCCTTTCTGTATGGAAGTATTAAGAGATCTCAGTGATATTATCTACTTCTAGATAGAAGTTTCTTTAATATCTAATAGGTATTTAGGGGAGGAGAAGATCATCTTAATGCAGTCAAGAATTAGTTATTTCAGAGCTGGGTTTTAGTCAGATCAATTTCTGATTCAGCTTTATGTGTAGGCTTTACTCCCTCAACAGTGTCAACTGTAAATGTGAGGGTACTGACCAGGCCCACCACTGTGGTTGGATCCAAGCTTCAGTTTTTATTTTACCAGTATGATAGGAATGCCAATAACATGGCTTATTGCAATTGCTCTTTACTTGTCTTCATAGGTGTGTGCTAGTTCTATAATAGTGACTATCTTAAGGATTGAGATGGCTTGGGCTCTTGAGCTCACTTTTCTGTAAGATTGGTCAAATCCTGACCTCCTTGGTAACCCTCACCTTCAGGTTTTATATCTATTCCCATGTGATTTCTGACAGCTCTGCTCAGTTTCTGTGCTTCATAGTAACCACTTTATGCCTGACCTCTCAACCTTTTTCCCATGACCCTTTCAAATTGGAAAATTTCTCCAGAGGATGTCAGGCTCACCTTAGTGAGTTTTCTGTTGTCTACAGTCTTGGTCACTTAAATCTTGAATGCTTTGATACCGCTATAATACTTTCAAATGAATTTTATTCAATCCAAATTTTTTTCCCAGTTATTTTTTGCAAATGAATTCTGCTACAAACTAGTCTGTCATAGCTGGAAGTAGTTTATTACATCCTTTTTACTAATGAATATTTTGATTCCTAATGCTTATTTATTTAGAATTACAGCTTTGGGATCTTATAAGGATCATAGAGACACCTTGACCTCATTTTGTAGTAGAGACAGCATGGGCCCTATGACAGAAAAACCCACCCAAGGACATACAGCCCATTAATGGCCATTCGCATATCAGGAACTCTCAGCTTCTAGTCTATTGGCTCTTACACTGCATCACTGATATGCAGTATTTGTGACTTCTACTCCCTGAGGTCATAAACCATGTCTAACTAGCATTCTATAAAATCAACTCAACCTTGACCCAGTTGAGTGTTGATAGTGTTCTGATGGACTTTATATTATGAAAAAAGAGCTTACATTTTGAAGTTATTATAACATTATAAAATTGTGAGCACATCCATGAAGCCCTATCTATGCTATTTAATACACCCATTTTTAAAATTATAATTTCCCCCTTTTGTTAAATTCTACATGTAAGATGGGGTGCTTTTTTTTCAGTCTAGAGAGGATAAATCATAGCATTACCAGATTATGCCCATCTCTAGTGCTATAGAAAAAGTATTTATTAACTACGTGTGCCAGAGAAGAATAAGATATATATGACTATGGAATCACATAGAGAGGGTGCTACACCAAAGAATGTTGTGTGGGACTACACAATTTACTTTCAGAATGTTTGGATAATCCTAATCTTATTTTTCAGTCATGTTGAATCCTTTTCTTACAAAGGCTAAATTTACTTGTAAATTCAGAGGATCCGCTATAAACAGAGCTGATTCTGGCTAAAGAGTTTGATCTGGTTTATAGATCTATAGAGGAACCACTGACAGTTGCCTTATAGTAGCATGACTTGATTATCTGGTTTCTCGTGCTATACAAGGAAGTATAAAGTAGCATCTGTGTTGCCTATCAATTTACCTTTTAGTTTTTATGTTAGGAAAAGGAAAACATATAGGTAATGGAAATACGTAAATAGAAAAAGATGAATATATATATATATATATTGCTTAGTGTTTGACCTCTGTATGTATAAAAGCTATTTTAGAATGTTTTTGTTTGTTTTATTTTTAAAATGACAAGAGTGTAATCTGTACTTGATGACAGTCTGGGAAAGAATTCTAGTGTTGCTTTGGGCTTGCAGCTTTTCCAGACAAAATACATTTGTTAGGCAATGTCTGATCCAGGGATTATTAATATTTAATAGTATTGCCAGAGCTATAATTTTATGTGCTTGTGACTTTTCTCATCTCTCTGGTCTTTTTGTTTTGTTTCACTTTTTTTTTTTTTTTTTTTAGAATGAATGTAACTTCAGAGTTAACATTTCCAGTGTTTGCTTTTTTTCTTAAATGCAGTTTTAGGATTCAAATGTTTCCCCAGTGTGTGTATTTTCTTTTGCCTTTTACTTTTTTTCACAAGAATTAAAATAATAGTAAATGAAAATAACTAATAAATCAGTGATTCCTTTGTATCCAGGCCTGAGACACATAAAAATTCTAGAAAGAGAATTTTCAAGATGGAAAAGGTTTAGGGAGATCATTGCTGGTACTTTTCTCATTTTACAGATGAAGAAACCAAGTTGCCTGGGTTGTCTGTGTAGCTAGCTGATTAGGAGTAGATTTGGAAGTAGTCTGCAAGCTTTCTGATCCTCATCTCCGTGTTCTTACCTTTGGTCCTTACTTTTTTGCATGTATTTCTTCTAACTTAAAGTAAGGGAGCTTCTTTGGTATTTATTATTATTCAGCTTGGGCTTTTCCCCGCTTTTTTGACTATAGATAGAAGTTGATTGGGGTGGTGCAGGTTGGGTCCAGGGTGTTCACTTGTCACTTTCCTGTGTGAGAGCTCTGCTTATCTTAGTTACTAAAAGTAAGCTTTTAAGAAAAGCACATGGTTCTCCCCTGCCACCATTTCATAAATGGTTTTCTTTATCCCCATAAATGATCATTGAAAAATCACTTTACTTCTCCCAGATTTTTTCCTGATTAGCATAAATTCAGAGCCAATCTTTCAAAAAATTACATCCCAGAGTTATATGTAGAATGACATCTAGTAACTTGGGCATTTCTTCATGGAATGTCTTATTCACATCATGAGCTGCTCTGTTGTTTTACAGAAATCAGTATTGGTATATTATGCAAGAAGTCAAAAACTTCTCCCCAAAGACAGTGTTGTTAAATGTAGCTACATAGGTCTGGATAGAATGGGCAATGTACAAAAATAACTTTAAAGAACAAAACTGGGAAGAGTGTTGAGAGACCACAAGGACTTGAAAGCAGAAATTAAAAAGAAAATGAAGAGAGCAAAGCAATGTGTTTCTCGTTGGGCAGAGTTCCCCTGAGGGACCCTGTATTCAAATACTCTTTGACATTGCATTTGAATTCTTAGCTTCCAAAGGCCACTGATACCACAGAGACTCAACAGTGTGTAATGGTTCCTTCATCTCGTGGGCCTCTGGACGCCTCCTATTACAGCCTCACACTTAAAAATAGCAGGGAAATGAGAGAAAATCATAAACTCACTATAATAAAATTAGTGCTTGCATGAAAGACTATTGCCAGAGAACAGCTTTTAGAAGGCCCCTGGCTGCCAGAAGGCCGCTGGGTGTTGGCAGTATTCAAGTATTCACTGGCCAGAACGTTAAGACCCGAATTAGGCATTTTATTAAAGATAGAGCGTCTTTTCTTTATGATCACTAGTGTAAAGAGATTTTTTTTAAGTAATAGAAAATGGATCAAAAAAGTGGATTGCCATAGTACATAATTGTGTTACTCTTTCTCACCAAAATAGAGAAGCAGAAATTAAATAATTTTGACTGAAGAAGAAATATTACTCCTTTTCTAAAAAAGACCGATTTAGTGAGGGGTATCTAAGAGCTAATATCTAAGAAACTAGATGTCTCAGTAAGGAATACCACCACCGCTGACAAAAAACTAATTTTTCATCAATCTGTAAAAGGGAAAAAAGTAGGACTTCAACATAAAGGTATGGTGAGGATCATTGCATTTCCTATTAAATGCATACTTATAGAAGATCTGGAATTCTCATTACAACTTGAAAGGAAAACTGATTCTCTCTTAGAATCAGGTATTTTCAAACTAGTATGTCACAGAGCCTGCTCTGGTTCAATGGTTCTTGCTACTAAGTATGCATTCCCGTGGCAACTGGCTTTCGTTCCCACATATATCATTAACATAGATGAGTCTTGAAGTCAGTCTGCTTTCAAGGATGTGTTTCAGTGACCTGGATGAAAAGATTTTTACCCAACCTTATGAATCAGTCTTTTAAAAGGATTTTTCTTGGCATACACCCCACCCTGTCCCTGCTGTTGAACTTGTAGTACTCCTTTCCTGTGCCCACTGCAGGCAGTAGTCTGGATCACGTTTCTCTGCAATATTCTTGTTTCTAGCAGCCTTGGAAAGAATAAGCTGGAGGTTTTCAATACTAATACTGTTACAAGGGCCATTCAAATGAGAACCTTGGTTAAATCTAAAAAGTTGGATCAGCATCCAGAGCTTTCATTTTGAGTAAACTCTCTGCTGGGGCTGTAGGAGCCAGACCATTAATCTGGTTCATATACTCCATTTGCTTTTAATCTCTTGAGTATACACATTATGCATCTCCATTCTAAATGAACAACAAAAAAAGAGCCTGTTCTTGATGGTGCACTAGGCTTTGACATGCCCTTTAGGTTTAAATAAGATAAAATACGTGATATTAAACTTTGAAATGTCAGTAAAAGGATTTCACCATAGCTGACCAGCTCTAGTCCCAAAGGACTTGATCTCTGTCCTGTACTATTACATAGGAATGTGGGATATCAATCATTTTAGAGAGATTGCAAAAACAATTACTAAAACCTTGACAAAAACATTTGAATTTAGAAACACTCTAATTGATGTTATCGGCTTGAATATGTCCAGATAATGTGCACCTCTGATTATGCACTGCCCAGTTTAATTCATGTGTAGGAATTGGACGATAGGATCAATAGTGATAGGTTTGTTTATATGATGATCTTCCTCTGAAGAACTGAAAATATTCTATATGTCTTAGTACATTCGCTATTATGACTCTAAGACATCCATGTTTTTTTCTCATTCTATTTTTTTTCTCTCTTGGTTACAGAAAGAATTGGGCATAGGTAAAAGATCACAGAAAAGCAGTGACTTGGGTCCTCCTCTTACCAAATTTCAGAAACAGATATTTTGGTTTGCCTTGTCCCCATTTGCTAAGTGTGATTTGCCCTCTCCTAGCTATTTTAGTGTCTTTTGTGGCTATTTAAAGGAATGGATTTCCCAACTTATAAAGTTTCTTCTAGATTGATATACCAAGATTAGACTCTCGAATACTAGAGAAGTCTTTCCAGGAAATAGGACTAGAAATACAACTGTTTTTTCTTCTCACTAGAAACTAATATTTCTGTATAGTTAGGTAACTAGCTTCTTTCAAGGTACAGAATAGGGAATCACAGAAAGTAAAATAGGAAAGGTACTATAGGTCATTTATCCCATGTTTAATATAATACCTTATATTCCCCCACATGCATCCAGGAAGTCAACTCTATGCAAGACAGTTTTCTCAAATGGATAGAATCTTAGCAACTCAGTATCCTTGATGCTTTCTGATTTTGAATTTAAAAGTACTATAATAGGAAAGTCCTTTATTTGATGCAACACTACATTAAAATGTGTTTACAAACACCTTAATAACAGTGATTTCCCAAATTCATGTTCAAATACACACAACTCCTATCATTGTTGAGGTGCTATCATGTAGTCATTCTGGTGAAGTCTGGGCTTTTATAGGGTTAGTGTGTAAACAACTTTTACATGCTTAATAGTTACATATATCAGTTTTCTGTTGCTACAGTAATGCAGTATGGCAAGACAATACACAGTTATTTTTGTTTGAATATCTCTGGTCAGAGCTAGGCTCAGCAGAGCTTACCTCAGCAGAGCTTACATGTCTGCAGTCAGCTGAAGTCAGCTGACTAATGGGTAGGCAGCTTCCCCAGCCTCTCTCTCATATCTGAGACTTCTCCTAGGACAACTGGGTCAAACAGACTGTGTTTCATGTGTCTCATCCTCCATTGGATCATGCTGGGCATGCTTCTATTTATGGTGAAGGCAGAGTAACAAGCACTTGTCAAGCTTCTACTAAAATCACATTTGCTAACATCTTATTGGCCTAAGCAAATGAACATGACTTAGCCACACAACAATGGAAGGAGTGAAGAATTGGGGCTATTAGCACTATCACTTTCCCAGAGTGTGGTGGCTTCATTATCTCATCAATGAGCATGATGAAAATGACGCAACACCAGGTTACACATGTCTTAATATGTATGGTTTTCAGTGATTCCTTTTGAGGAAGTAATACACTTACTGTCCATGTCCTCAGAAGGAAGAACAGGACAAAGTTGACTCGAATCAGTTTATGTGGCACTTTCTTGTTTTTTTCATTTCATCCCCACAAAAATCTACAAGAACTCTTAATAACTTCAATCAGTATTTATATCTGAAATATTTGAGCTTCTTCAGTTCTATCTGGGTGTGTTTGAAAGAATGTTGATACATTTTTTAAAAGATTTATTTATTTATTTGAGGAGGAAAGGGAAGGGAGAGAGAGAATCTCAAGCAGACTCCCCAACTGAGCATAGAACCCAACTTGGGGATCAGTCTCAAGACCCATGAGATCGTGGTCCAAACCGAAATTGAGTCGGACGTTCAACTGACTGAACTACCCAGGTGCCCCAGAATGTTAAGTTTTTAAGGCTGTTTTCTATGGTAAGATTTTTTTTTAAGATTTATTTATTTATTCATGATAGACAGAGAGAGAGAGAGAGAGAGAGAGAGAGAGAGGCAGAGACACAGGAGGAGGGAGAAGCAGGCTCCATGCCGGGAGCCCGATGTGGGACAGGATCCCGGGACTCCAGGATCATGCCCTGGGCCAAAGGCAGGCGCTAAACCGCTGAGCCACCCAGGTATCCCCTATGGTAAGATTTTTAAGATTTAGTGGTTACTGCATAGTTTTCCGAGTATATGACTCATTTACCATGTTATCTTGGCCAAATGACTTTGACTTTTTGTTTCAGCATTACTCTTCCTAATATTAGTCTTGTCCTCAGAATTCTAAGTGTATAAATAAGATGATATAGGTCATTCATTAGCAACCTGGCATAGGAGATGATTTTTGAATAGTGCTGCTGGGCCTTTGGCAAAACTGTGATGTAATAACATTAGCTACTGTTTACTGAGCCGCTCTTGTGTCCCATGGGATACATGCAGTATATTCTCACATTTTTACAGTAAGCCACAGAAATAGGGAAGCCCAGGTGGCTCAGCAATTTAGCACTGCCTTCAGCCCAGGGCGTGATCCTGGAGTCCCGGGATCAAGTCCCACGTCAGGCTCCCTGCATGGAGCCTGCTTATCCCTCTGTGTCTCTGTCTCTCTCTGTCTCTCTGTGTCTCTCATGAATAAATAAATAAAAAATCTTAAAAAAAAAAAGAACTAGGTTTTGCACATGTGGAGACTGGGATGCCATGTTGGAGGAGACATTTCTGCAGTTGATCTAGTGCTCACCTCTTCTCATTTCTTCCTTCCACAAAGACTGACTGGGAGAGAGTGAATTAATGAGCACTGATAAGCCATTTGGAAAGCAGTAGTTACTAGTTCCTCACATAAGCAGAAAAATCACAGGATGGATGCATTGTATGCATGACCCCGCAAAAGACATTTACTTGAAATTACAATTGAGCAATCCATCAGTCTTACAGTTCCATTAATTATGTAATTTGTATAAGTTGCTAATAAGAATAATTTTTCAAAACCACATTAAAAAAACCATGGGCACAGGATACATAAATATATGTTAATCACTTTATTTCTTCCAGACTATTTGTGAAATATCTGTTGCAGTTTCTATTTTACAAATACTATATATTTACATATTGTCTTTTTCCAAGGAGCTCACAGATAAAGTAGATTTCTTGTTAAAATTGTCATTATTGTAGGTCAAAAAAGTAGAATATTGGTAATTTTGTGTAGCTTAATCTAATATTCAGTACTGTTACCTGTGAGGGAAAATGAGGAATCACTCAGAAACCACGAGAATTATCTTTATCCTAGACCTTGCTCTTAAATTTCAAGCCCTTATTATGGACTTTCTTCCCTACAACTCTGCCAGTGTGTGTCACACACACATCCTCAGTTCATCAGGTCTAAACCAGAGCTTTTGGTTTCTTCCCCCTCCCACGTGGTCTCTCTGATCCTCCTGGTGCCCCTGATGCCCAGTGCAGAAACATGGCAGCCACACTCGCCTCGCACATTCTCCACAGCCAAGGCAATCTTCAGGCCCTGTCTAAGCCCTCATCATCTTCTGTTTAACACACTAAAAAATTTTTTTTTTGTTCTATGTTGTTTCACAAATGATGAAAGAGACAACAGTCTCTGAGTTGGTCTTTCTATCCATTTCCTTCTTTTGATATAATAGAATCTTATTATTTAAAAAAATTGTTACTGAGGCATAATTGGCAGATAGCATTGTATCAGTTTCAGGTGTACAACATAATGATTCAACATTTGTATATATTGTAAGATGTTCACCACAATAAGTCTAGTTAATATCCATCACCATAACTACATTTTTTTCTTATGAGTATTTTTAAGATTTATTGTTTTAGCAACCTTAAAATACATTTCAGTATTATTAACTGTAGTCTCCATGCTGTACGTTACATCCCCATGATTTATTTATTGTATAATTGGAAGTTTGTATCTTTTTGCCCATTCTCCACCCTGGCAACCACCAATCTGTTCTCTGTATCTATGAACTTATTTCTGTTTTTTTTTTTTTTAAGATTTCACATATAAGTGAGATCATATGGTATTTTTCTCTAACTTATTTCACTTAGCATAATGCTCTAAAGGTCCATCTCTGTTGTTGCAAATGGCTAGATTTCATACTTTTTATGGATGAATAATATTCCATTGTGTGTGTTGTGTATGTGTTGTGTGTACACGAGTGTGTGTATCATCTTTAGCCTTTCACCCACTAGTGGACGTGTAGGTTGTTTCTATACCTTGTCTATTGTAAATGATGCTGCCATAAACATGGGATGCATATATCTTTTTGAGTTAGTGTTTTCATTTTATTTAGATAAATACCCAGAAGTGAGATTGTTAGGTCATAAGATTGTTCTGTTTTTAATTTTTGGAGGAACATCCATACTGTTTTCCATGGTGGCTGCACCAATTTATGTTCACACCAACAGTGCACTAGGGTTCCTTTTTCTCCACGTCCTTACCAACATTTGTTATTTCTTGTGTTTTTGATTTTAGCCATTCTAACAGGGGTAAGATGATATCTCATTGTGGTTTTGATTTGCATTTCTCTGTGATTAGTGATGCTGACTGTCTTTTCATGTACCTGTTAACCATCTGTGTATCTTCTGTGGGAAAATGTCTATTCAGATCTTTTTCCCATTTTCTAATTGGGTTGTTTATTTTTTGCTGTTGAGTTGTGTGGGCTTTTTTTGAAGAACTCTAGTTAGCTTTTCAACATCTCTAAACCTTTGTTTACTTATCTGTGAAACAGGGATAAAGATAGAAAATACTTCACAGGGCTATTAAAGAGATAAATCCACATAGCACATTAAAATCTTGCATAGTTCCTAGTAAGGATGTAGTAAATGTTAGTCATTATTATTGTTTATCTTTCTCTCTTTTTTAAAAAAAGATTTTATTTATTTATTGGAGAATGAGAGAGTGCATAAGTGGGGGGTGGGGAGGTGCAGAGGGAGAAGGACAATAGACTTTGTCTTAAGCAGGGAGCCCAATGCAGGGCTCTATCCCAGAACCCTGGGCTCATGACCTGAGCCAACAAAGGCAGATGCTTAACCAACTCAGTCACCCAGAAACCCCATATTATTGTTTATTTCTTGATGCCAGAAACTGACTTATTTATCTCATTTGACACCTAACATAAGCTTCACCATGAAAGCGTATCCTGCAGCTTCCTTAAGATTCACTTTGTCATTCATAACCTTTATTCTGGAATTCTTCCAGACCATCCTCTGCTTGCCTGCCCTCCTCTTCTTAGTTTTTTTCTAGTCCTAATTTCTGACCCACCCCTGCCTGCCACCCTTATTTAGGCTCTGTAACTTGGCTCCTACCTGGTACCAACCATGTTTACTTGTTAACCACACTGGATCTCATGTGGTCTCCTGAGGGACTACCCTTCCCCTTGAAGAAAGCCTTGGTTCTTCATTGTCAGTTGGGATTTATGGGAAGACAGATTTGTCATATTTTCCTGCTCTTAGGACAGAAAAATCAGACCCTTCAGGCTAATAGTTGGCCAGTCTCTCCCTTGGGCTTAACTGAATGACTTGTGTATGAAATGTGACTCATTGGGATTCTTCACAAATAGTCTTATGCTGGAACCCCTGGGTGGCTCAGCAGTTGAGTGTCTGCCTTCAGCTTAGGGCATGATCCCAGGATCCAAGATCGAGTCCTGTATTGGGCTCCTTACAGAGAGCCCATTTCTCCTTCTGCCTATGTTGTTGCCCCTCTCTCTGTGTCTCTCATAAATAAATAAATAAAATCTTTAAAAAAAAAAACCCCAAATAGTCTTATGCTAAATCTGTTAGTTTAGGTCCCTTATTAAGACTGATTTTCAAGACCGTATGGTATTGGCACAAAAACACACACATAGATCAATGGAACAGAATAGAGAACCCAGAAATGGGCCCTCAACTCTATGGTCAACTAATATCTGACATAGCAGGAAAGACTATCCACTGGAAAAAGGACAGTCTCTTCAATAAATGGTGCTGGGAGAATTGGACATCCACATGTAGAAGAATGAAACTAGACCATTCTCTGACACCACACACAAAGATAAACTCAAAATGGATGAAAGATCTAAATGTGAGACAAGAATCCATCAAAATCCTAGAGGAGAACACAGGCAACACCCTTTTTGAACTTGGCCACAGTAACTTCTTGCAAGATACATCTATGAAGGCAAGGGAAACAAAAGCAAAAATGAATTATTAGGACTTCATCAAGATAAAAAGCTTCTGCACAGCAAAAGAAACAGTCAACAAAACTAAAAGACAACCTACAAAATGGGAGAAGATATTTGCAAATGACCTATCAGATAAAGGGCTAGTATCCAAGATCTATAAAGAACTTCTTAAACTCAACACCAAAGAAACAAACAATCCAATCATGAAATGGGCAAAAGACATGAAGAGAAATCTCACAGAGGAAGACATAGACATGGCCAACAAGCACATGAGAAGAAAATGCTCCACATCACTGGCCATCAGGGAAATACAAATCAAAACCACCATGAGATACCACCTCACACCAGTGAGAATGGTGAAAATTAACAAGAAAGGAAACAACAAATGTTGGAGAGGATGTGGAGAAAGGGGAACCCTCTTGCACTGTTGGTGGGAATGTGAACTGGTGCAGCCACTCTGGAAAACTGTGTGGAGGTTCCTCAAAGAGTTAAAAATAGACCTGCCCTACGACCCAGCAATTGCACTGCTGGGGATTTACCCCAAAGATACAAATGCAATGAAAGACTGAGACACTTGCACCCCGATGTTTCTAGCAGCAATGTCCACAATAGCCAAACTGTGGAAGGAGCCTTGATGTCCATTGAAAGATGAATGGATAAAGAAGATGTGGTCTGTATATACAATGGAATATTACTCAGCCATTAGAAACAACAAATACCCACCATTTGCTTCAACGTGGATGGAACTGGAGGGTATTATGCTGTGTTGAAGTAAGTCAGTTGGAGAAGGACAAACATTATACGGTCTCATTAATTTGGGGAATATAAAAATAGTGAAAGGGAATAAAGGGGAAAGGAGAGAAAATGAGTGGGAAATATCAGTGAGGGTGACAAAACATGAGAGACACCGAACTCTGGGAAACGAACAAGGGGTAGTGGAAAGGGAGGTGGGCAGGGGGTTGAGGTGACTGGGTGACAGGCACTGAGGGTGGCACTTGACGGGATGAGCACCGGGTATTATGCTATATGTTAGCAAATTGAACTCCAATAAAATATTATGTATTAAAAAAAAGACCGATTTTACTTTATCCATATTTTTTTTTACTTTAAAAGGAAAATCTCAATTGTATCAGAGATGAAGCTATAGAAATAGGCTGTTAGTTTATATTAAGTTTCAGTGACTAAGATATTGTGGGCATGTGAGATTTATTTGAGATACTTTGATGTGAATAAAAGAAGATCAAAGAAACAAATTGGATAATGAATATATTGCTTTGAAAAATGTAACTTTAGCCTTGCTGCAGTGCAGAAAACTCTATTTTTCTAGTTTAGTGGCTCAGAACTATTGTTTGCATAAATTCTAATTTGCAAAATCAGTAGCTGAGATAAACATTTGTGTCAGATACAAATGGGTATGGGGTTATGTCAAATTCAGCTGGCTTCAGGGTTATGTTAGTTGTAATAGTTCAAGCTGTAGAACTACTTCTGTGTGACAAGAGCCAGTGAGGGGTCCTTGCTCAAAATAATGACCTCAACTTTGATTTGTACCTAGTATCACAGTATGCTAGGGAAACTTTGGGCTTGATTTTGCTTCCAAGTATTCCTGATTCCCTTCTCTTTGTCATTATTTCACTGTAGCAAGAGAGAGAAAGGATAGATATCTAAAACCCGAAGTTGTGTCATCTATTTTTCACACATCTTGTTGACCCTATGCAATTGTGGTCTAGTTGGTAATCTTCTATTAAAATATTTTTGATACAGAAACTTATTAGGTATCAAAGGACATTAAAAGATCATCCAGCCCCATGTTTCCTGGACTGGGTTCTGAACTGTTCTGTAAGATATGAGAAGGTGTTCTAATAACAAAAGAGTTCTGTGGTCTTAGTGGAGGCATGATACACCTAAGATTAAAAAGTATGCTTAGTAGGCTTTTTCAGCAGAGTTCTCAGAGCTTTAAATGTATTAAAGCACTTTGTTAATCATAAAGGGATTACTTAGGGAGGGTTAATAAAGTCGGGGGAGGGTAACTCAAATTTATTTGAATTCTTTTTATGTGGAACACCTGTTAACATCTACCAGAAGGATCCAGTTAAAATAGTAACTCAGAGTATGCCTCTTTGCTGCTCAAAACCACTGAAATAGGTTTCCATCTCACAGAGTAAAAGCCAAGATCCTTATAGTGGCCTCCAAAACCTTTCAAGTCCAGATCTTTTATTTCTCTTTAACCTCTCTTACTTCTCTCTACCCTGGTCCTTCTCAATGAGGCCTGCTCAGATTATCCTATTGTCCATGTTCTTTCTTCCTGCTCTGTTTTTCTCCAGAGCCTGTGGTATCTTTGACTCTATTAACTACATCATTGCCTTATTTACTTTTTTTTTAATTATCTGTGTCCTCCTACTAGAATGTTGTGCCATGACAACAGAATTTTTTGTAGTATTTTGTGCTCTGTTGTATCCTCAGCATCTAGAATACTGCTTCACACGTAGTAGAGTCTCAGTAACTATTTAACTATTTGTCGGATGAGCTAATTGTCCTTGGGAGAAAGCAAGAATCTAAATTAGGGTGATATCCTCAGGCTAAAAGAAAGGTATAGATTTTTACCACCTCCAACCCCAGCAGGCCAGGCAGGGGAGCAGAAGCACAACTAGAGAAGAAGGATCCCCTCTGGGAGTTCATGTAGGAGGAAACAGAAGTCCTATTATGATCTTGTACAGTGAATGTGGTGACAGTTGCCTTCTCGGGACCAAGGGTGAGAAGAAATAGGAGGAGATTAGGAATGATGTTTTGGAAATAGGAATAGGTGATGGGGCTCATTTTACTGTGCTTCTCTCACCTGTAATTACAATCAGTGTTACATGAAAGGACAGGGAAGCCCTCTTGCATCACCTAAGAGAAACTCCTTAGTCTAGAGCAGAATTGGTCCTGAGTACAGGAAACACTGACCTATCATTCTTTAAGCACATATTAACAGGATGCCAAATCATGCCAAATGAGTTATACAAAGGCCAGATTAATTTCGGAGATGTTGTTTTTCCATTGATAGATTTTTATTGTTGTTGTTGTTTTGTTCAGCTTTGTTTTTGCAAAGCCTGTTCATTTGGTTTCTGGATTTTGACAGTTTCACCTTTTGTTTTTCAAATCTATCATGTTAAAATGAGTTATTTTTGTTGTTGTCTTAAAAAACAATAGAAGGCTGAGTTGGAGACTTAGTACTATGATGATACTTCTAGATACTTTGTGCCAAGAGGCACAAAGAAATAGAGGTTTTATTTTTTAGCTAACTTGTTGAGATTCCTATCATATATTTCTCAAAAAGAAATAAGAAAGTAACTTTTAGCCCCATTGTTTTCCAGAGAGTTGGTCCAAAATCTGTTCCCTTTAGTGCAAAATTTTATAGTTCAAAATCACAACTACTAGTTTTCCACTGTTTCTACTCCTGCTTCATAAAAAGAGAATTGTTCAGAGGTATGTTTATGTCCCATGAGATTATACTTTAGGACATGTGATTGCCCAAAACAAAGCACAAGCTCTGCTAGTTCCTAATAAATTATTATGTCTTCCACATCTGTTCCTGTCTTTTCTCCAAAGCATTCATCTAAGAGAACACAGCATTAACTAAAATACTAGAATTGTGGCAAGACATTTTTCTGATAAATGCATTGACAGTTGATTTGTTGTGATTAGAGGAAAACCTCAGAAGTAGAGAGTTTGGGGTTGAAAACTGACTTTCTGCCTCTACTGCCAGACAGTGTCTCCTTCTGCCCTTTTCCCCTTTCCTTGCAATTTCCTCTGAGAGAAATCATGTGACCCTGTCACCACACTTTTTAATGCCAAATATCTAAGTGTCTTTAAAATGCAGCACAACACTTTTAAAGGCAAATAGTGAAGTAGTTTCATCTGACATTTCCATTATAGCTGCTCTTAGTGGATTCTAGCCATCATACATAAAGGTGGCTGGCTGGTTCTTTTTTAAAAAAATCATGATGCAAACCCATTGAGCTGTCTTTTTATATTTGATGCTCCATCTATTGAACATTAAACACATTTTTTTCTTAGAAATGTGATTTGATCCGAAGATATGGACAAAATTTTTCTAGCATTTGTTTACATTTTAAAGATACAACTATTTCTCATAGTTTTGTGACATACCTAAGCATTTTGGACTAACATCATCAATTACTTTGTTATCTCTAGTACTCTGGGGTCAACTGAAAAAAACAAAATGTTAAATTGCCACCATTATTGCCATTACTGTCAAATGGTTGTTTTACATAGAAGTGAAAATTGCATTCTCACACTTTGCATGCAGTTTATTTTTGCATCTGAAAGTTTTATTAAATTAATTTTTATTTATTCATTACATGTTTCATGAACACCTACTATGGATTAGGAATTATTATTATGATGACTGTGATAAAGAGATGGGCAAGATTCAGTCCCTGCCTTTGAGGAGCTCACAATCCAGAAAGGAAGGCAGATGGGTAAACAGGGAAATTACAACAATGACAGGAATAATAATTTGCTTCTAAAGAGCTATTGCATGTCCTTGACATGTTCACATCTACCACATTTTACCAATTGACTCCCCCTCAGTAGTGGAAAACCAGATTATCTTCAGCTTTCTACCACCAGAACAGTGATTTGAAGATCACCTTTGTATTTGTTCCTTTCTGGATCTATATGAAATTTCTTTGAAATACATACTCCGAGGTGGAAGTGTGAGGTCATAGCATATACGTTTACTTGATTGCCAGATTCTTCCCTGGAATAGATGTATTAGTCTATACATCGACAAATATGTTCCTATGTTCCACATCTCAGTCAATATATGACATTCTTCAACGTTCTAATTTTTGATGATCTAACAAGAATAAAATGCTTCCTCTTTTAATGTGATTTCTTTCATTACTAATGAATTTGAACATCTACTGATATTCTTGCTTTTTTTGTTTGTTTGTTATTGTTGGGGTTGCTGTCCTGTTGAGTTTGCAGGTGTTTTTCACATGCTTTGTGAAAGAGTTTAGGTCATTTGCCAGTTTTAGACATTACAGATGTCTTATTGCCATCTTCATTGTGAATGAGTTGGTATGATTATTTGTATGTTTTGCATTTCACCCTTTATAAAAATGAGTGGGATATTTAAATATAAAAGTGCTAATACTAGCAAAAAATTGTAGGTCTCATAAACTAGTTGAGATAAAGATGGAAAATTATTGGCTCTGCCCAAAGTACTATGTCTTTATCCTCAATTTGACTGTTTCTTTGACGTCTCCTGGTAAAAGAGGGAAAAGAATAAGGCTGAAGAACATATGTAAAATGCTGAAAGTGTACCTTTGAAAATTCCATCTAAGAGCTTGGATGTAACTGTAGAATAGTAACTTCCCTTAGAACATGAAATGCCATGGTTTGACCTGTGTGTGTTCAGTCTTTGTTTATAGTTTCAAGAATAAGTTACCAATAGTAGGGCACAGCTCTAAGAGACCAGTTACAAGAATATTGCTAAGCAATGTCCATTATTTTAGGAAACCAACTAATTCCAAGTAGAGCATGTTTATAAAATTATATTTGGTTTCTGCTAATGAAGGTGGAAGATAGTAGGACTAAAGGAGTATAGAGGGCAAGTATTTCTTTGGGGAAAATTTTGGGGACCTTTTACCTAGTGGCTTTTAATTAGTATAAAGAATAGAACTCTGTGAGGACAGTGGTGGTAAGAATAAGCTAAGACTTTCTATGCGATTTGCTTTAAAAGCTTAGTAAAGTGAGTAAGCGATAATGTAGTTTTTCTTTTCTGTCTTTAACCTCTTTCTCCTTGCCTATCCTTATGAATATCTTCAAGTCTTTCCTATACTAGAAAAAAAATTCCTGTGATCTTGTATAGTCTTTTAGCTAATGTGCTATTTTTATTTACTACCAATGTCAGCCACATTTCCTGAAAACATAATCTACAGTTAGTACTGACACTTTCTGACTTTGTTGTCAATCTTTTTTTTAAAAAAATATCTTTAATCGTGTTGAAATGTTTATTTTATAAGCTTTTCTAAACCAAATTCATTTTAGACAGCATAGGCTAGTTTATCCTGCAATAATAACCAACCCTCAAATCTTAGTGGTTTAGAACAATAAAGGTGCTTTTTAAAAAATACCATATATTCTTAGCAGGTCATCAGAATCTCTGCTCATTGTAGTCCCTCAGAGACCCAGACTGAAAGATCAGTCACCATCCCAAGCATCACTGGTTGCCACGTGAGAGTGAAAAGAGGGTCTTACGCTGTAACCAATACATGTTGCTCACTTACAAGTGGGCTAAGAGGTGCAATATTACATGCCTAGAATGTAAAGCATTGGAAATATTTGGTATTAGCACTAATGATAACCACAGTTAAATTATGTCACAGGGGTTCAAATTTTCACTGTGTGGTATCTTGTGACATCCTCATGGAAATGGCTTTCTCGTGTGTTCTGTGCCTTTTTCAAATGGTGCGATCATCTCTATATTAGGAGTGATTGTGGAAGAGTTCCTGCAGATTGGCTTTGCATTGGCTTCTGCTGAAGAAACCACAGTGTTTCCCTGGTCTAGAACTTGTTCTTTTTTTTTTTAATTTTTATTTATTCATTCATGAGAGACACACACACACACAGAGAGAGAGAGAGAGAGAGAGAGAGAGGCAGAGACATAGGCAGAGGGAGAAGCAGACTCCATGCGGGGAACCTGATGCGGGACTCGATTCCCGGTCTCCAGGATCACGTCCTCGGCTGAAGGCAGTGCTAAACTGCTGAGCCACGGCGGCTGCCCTAGAACTTGTACTTAATGTTGATTTTTTTGGTTTGAAATTCCATACAATTTGGGAGGTTTAAATTCAGACTCAAAAGCTGCACATCACACAGGCCTACGGTTTTAATCTTTTATTGGATGTGGTGTTTGTATGCAACAAGAGAGATGACAAATGTCTTCCAGCGATAGGTTTTCTAGTTCCCTTTTCATGGAGTTGGTGGAGGGGAGGGCAAAGGAGAGGCCTTCCAGGGTCCTTGCTTTATACAAGGGTATAAAGGGCTCTAACTCTCTGCCTTTTGCAAACCTATGGCCAGGTTTCCTCCTCCCCATTCAGGTATTCTTCCTCATTAGATGGTCCCTGGATCACCAGTCTATCGGCTCCCATATTTAATATTTTGGTTTTGAGTTCCCTCTTTCTAGCACTTTGGAGATTTTAACATGTTATTATATCTGACATTTCTATGTATTTTAATGGGAGGAGGTCCACAGCTAGGCCTTAGTCACTTTTTATAGTATGTTTTTTCTTTCCTTAGCATACTAAACCTTTTTTTTTTTTTTCAGTGGTTCTTCATTGATTTCCATTTTATCAGATCCCAGGGTTACTTTTTAGCCTCTTATCATACCAGACATTTTTTTGTGCACTCAGTATTCCTGAATGAGCACTCTGTTTGAGATGTTCTTTTTCCTTGGCTTTTCTCTTCTGATTCTTTTAGCACTTTGAATTTTTTCACATTCTTTCTTGGTATTTCCCAAATATACCCACTCAACAAATATTGATGTTCTTGAAGTTTATTGTTCATAGTGTTTTTCTCTACATTCTCTTTTTGTATGACCCCATATATTTTCATCATTATAATTATTAACAAAAATGTATTTTCAGACTTACCCTTCCTTTCCTCATATCTTCATTGGTCTGCCAGACATACACATTTAGGTGCCCCAAGCTAAGCTTATGTAAACCTAGGCTCATTACCTTTCCCTCAAAACTCATTTCTCTCCATGAATTTCTGATACCACTTAAGGATAGTCATTCAAACAGGAAACCTGGCCTCTTACCATACATAGATTCTTACTCTCTTTCTCCCTCAACTCTCATCTAGCCAAATACCAGGAACTACTGTTTTAGCTCTTAGGTATCTCCTCTCTATCCCTACTATCATATGGAGTTAAGATCTTCATTATTCATTCATATACTCATACAAGTATATATAGGATACTATGTGCCAGGTGTTGTATGCTGAGTGCTGAGGTCACAGTAGTGACTAAAACAACAGAGTCCTTGCCCAAGTGAGCTTCCATTCATATGCAGGATATAGTAAACAAATAAATATGTAATGTATAATATGATATTAGGGAGCAAGAAGTCATTGCATTGCAGCAACATTGTAATGTTACCTAGTGGTGATTAGGTAACTTTTAGGTTTGATGTTTTGGAATGTGAATAAAATGTGACTTAAAGATCAACCTGTTTTAAAATAAGTTCCAGAAAATGCCATACTATGACTATGTTCCTAAGTTTTAGCTATGCAAAACATAAATTTACTTAAAGTAGTTTGGAAGTCAAAACAGTTGTTTCCATTACAGTATTGAAATGTGTTCCTATAAAAAATCATTTGATTATATAGATATTTTATATGGTGGCTTTTTCTTTAAGTTGTACTTAGAAAATTCCCCATAAGTAGAACTATATACTCCTTCTCAGGAATATTTCATTTTCTTTTCATTTAATATTTTCTTTTTCAGTCAACTCTCTGAAATATATATATAAACTTTTTGTAGATGTCTTTAAAATGATGTGACTTTTTCAGAAAGCTATAGCAACTGCGAACTATGTTTATGGAATGAGTGAGCACTAGAGTACCTAAATCCTGTCTTGGCATTTAACAGGAACGATATATATTTGGGTTTCTTTATATCCACATTATGTTGTTCTTTGGCTCACTACTGTTGATGATGAATTGGTCATGTTTCTAAGACAACTATGTAACTAATAACTCCTGTTGGGGGAGGGGCAGGGGGCAGGACATTGATTGGGGCTTGCTGGGCAAGTTAATGACCATCACATCTGTCCCCATAGTCCACTTCTGCCAGAGGATTGTGCCAGGTTTTTTGTGGCCTTTGAACACAAACCTGAGTCTTTCCCCTAATGTCCTCATCTTTCAAAGACTCCAGCAGTGCTAAATGGAGATGAACCTGGCAGTCTGAAATGAGAGAAAAAAAGATCCCAGCATCCAACTTATTGCAAATGAACAGCTTCTCTCTGGTTTCAGCTGTTTCATTTAGATAAATGCTTCTAGGAAGATGAGACAACACCATTTACATTTATGGGTTTAATCATGGCAGCTAGAGCTTAACTATCTGGCTTCAGTTTTGTAGAAATACCTGCTATAATCCACCTCTTCCCCTCCTTTCTAGATCTTGCAGCCATTCTTAACTCAGACCATTGCAAGAGCAGGTGTGGCAGGTTAAAAACAGTGATTGGAGACTTCATAGTCTTATTTCTCACAGTGATATACTATTTCTATTTTTGTTAAGGAATTGTTGTTGATGTTAACTGATGGTTGTTGCTACTCTTGGATAGTGAGACAGGAGTTGTTGAAAATCTATTGGAGTTGCCTTGACTGAGTTGGAGCAAAAGATAGCAATGGAATCACTCCATATTGGCACAGGGCTATTCTGGAAAGAGAGATGTAGCATGTTATTCATATGCATAAATTATGATACTGAATAATTTTGTGGCTATTTCTAAGTTGTGTCCTCACAGCATATAATGCAGTTTAATTTCCTACTAAAAAAAGTTAGTAACTGAGTGGAGAATGTCTTACAGCTAGCTGACACGGCCAATAATCAGTTGTCTTGGGGATGTAGGATAAATGCTCATGGTCTTGGTATGTGTTTGTTTTGCCTTTAATTACATGGAATATGGAATACTGAGAGAGAGGAGAGGAGGGAGGAAGAGGTTTTCTGATTCAGGGTATTTTTTAATGAATAATGGAATGGAAGTAACCTATCTCCTAGCCCTTTGCTTGGATACATACACTTTCTCATGTTTTCATATTAGATTGTGAAATACAGTTCAAAGTATGTTAAATAAATTGATTAAGATGGTTCAATTAATTACTAATCATATGCTACTATGTATTTGTGAATCACTTTACCATTTAGTTCATAATTCATAATGTATTATATTTTTGTTTCTCCCAGCAGTGTCAGAGTCAGATATGGAGTCCAGTTCTCATTTCCAGTTCTGTGGCTAGTTATCTAAACCTGGTATTCCAAATTTTTTCAGTAAAAGACCAGGTGGTAAATACTTCAGGTTGTTTGGGCCAGTTGCCAACTATGCAATTTTGCCATTGTAGTACAAAAATAACCATAGACAAACAAATGGATGCGTCTGTATTCCAATTAAACTTTATTTACAAAAATAGGTGGTGGGTGAGATTTGGCCAGCTCTGTCTAAACTAATAGCTTCCAAACTTCTCCTTCTATTTTTTTTTAAGATTTTATTTACTTATTCATGAGAGACATAGAGAGAGAGGCAGAGACATAGGCAGAGGGAGAAGCAGGCTTCCTGTGGAGAACCTGATGCTGGACTCGATCCCAGGACCCTGGGATCATGACCTGAGCCAAAGGCAGATGCTCAACCACTGAGCCACTGAGGTGTCCCCCAAACTTCTCCTTAAAGGGCTTTTTATGTTCCCCATCTGTGTATCTTTCCAGCCTCTCATGTTTTGAAAGTTGGACTTTCAAAGAAATTCAATATTGAATAATAATGCGTTTACTTTCTCATTTTTAAATTAATGCCAATCAAAACATTTTTGATTATATCATGATCAAATCATGGCCATGTTTCTTAAAAGCTCTGACCACTGAGTTAGATATTGTCTTGTGATACTCAGATTCCAGTTTCCTGTCAAGGGGACAGCCACCAAGATGATGATTTGAAAACTAGGTAATGATACAGCTCAAGCCCTGGGCTAGTTGCCTACCTCCTTCTTTTGCTTCTGTAGCCTGTTACATACCAACCACATAAAGGGGTTCATTCTGCCATCAGGTGATGAGAATAATCTTCTGATATCTGCATCTATAGGCTTGCCTCCCAGCCAGTCCCTCAGTCACCAGGCAGCTTTAAGCAGCTAACTTAATCCCCCAAATTCCTTCCCAATATAAGCCTCAATATTGTTTGAGATAGCATAATCATTTCCTTAGTTGGTAAGCATCTTTTTAGAATTATGTATTGAGTATAGAAGTGATTCAAATTCCAATACTAGTATTTTGTGTTAGGGAATATAATTTGAAAAATTAAGAGAATTTGGCCCATTAGATTAATGGGTCAGCCTTAAGATTCTTAATATATGTAACCAAGTAATTGATTAGGTTTATGGTTTTGAGTTAAAGTCTAAGTTTCTAAACAATATTGGAATATTTTAGAGAGTCCAAGAATTATCATATTTGAACATTTATTTATAAGAATTACCTACAGGGGCACTGGGTGGCTCAGTCAGTTGACTGTCTGATTCTTGGTTTTGGCTCAAGTCATGATCTCAGGGTCATGAGATCAAGCCCCAAGTCAGGCTCTGTGCTCAGCACAGAGTCTGCTTGAGATTATGTCCCTCTTCCTCTGCCCCTCCTGCTCGTGCTGTCTCTGTCTATCAAATAAATGAATGAATAAATAAACAAATAAAATCTTTTAAAAAATCACCTACGTTGTCAGCTAACTAGAGGACTTCAAAAGAGAACTGAATATATTAAATTTATAATTATAGTTTATTTTTATATATTTTTTAAAGATTTATTTATTTATTTATGACAGAGAGAGAGAGAGAGAGAGAGAGAGAGAGAGAGAGGGAGGCAGAGACACAGGCAGAGGGAGAAGCAGGCTCCATGCAGGGAGCCCAACATGGGACTCGATTCCGGGTCTCCAGGATCACACCCTGGGCCGAAGGCGGCACTAAACCGCTGGGCTACAGGGGCTGCCCTATAATTATAGTTTAAAGCATGTTAGTGAGTTTAAGGTAAAATAGTCTCTCTTTTAAAGAGAGGGTAGAAACAGAATAATCAGGAAACTAAGCTTGAAATCTTAAGAGTGAAGTGGATTTTTGAATTTTGAAATATAATAAATGAATAAATAAACCAAAAAATGCTTATATAGTCTTTTCTGTGTGTGTTCTCTAAGACATTAAAAAGGAAAACATCACTCTGAAATGATCAGTATGAATATTATCATGACTGTACAGTGCTGATAGAATTCCAGGCACAGCAAAGAAATGTGACATTTTAGTTAGAGTGCAGTTTACAGCTTCCTAGAGGCCTTTGAAATATTGAAAATGGTTTACAAATCTCACAACTGTCTTCCAGGACCATGATTTGCCAGTTACTTACATTAGACACCTCTCTCTTATGTGCAGAATTAACTTCTTATTTGAACATTAATTGAAATGTTATATTTAAGTGGCTGAGAGTCCTCATTTTAATCACAACAAGAGGAGTGAAATCTCACAGATGCTGCTCTGAGGAACAGTGAATTGGTCTCAACATGAAACAGTGAGTGAGTGGCTGGTCTTCAGGCCTGACCTCTGAGGTAATGTCTCAGAACTGAGTTTTCAATAAAATAGATAAAGAATTTTTATTAAGTTTCCTGAGCTGGAAACACATCCATCCTCTCATTTTGCTGGACAGTGTGTTTACCATTAAGGGCCTGCCCGTCTCGGTGAGAGCTCAAGGCGGCCACGGAGGGTATACAACCCTGCTGCAGGGGGAGGTGAAGCTTGGCTGAATCCCAGTTCCATTACAAGTCCTGGTGGAGGTGCTGCCCTTTTGCCCTTGTCCTTGGGAAATTCATTAGTTCTTAGAGCTATGAGAGATTACAAGACATTATCTCATTCAGCCCTCTGACTCCAAGTAGGAATTCACTTAAATTATCCCTGGCCAAGGAGAATGTCTTCATGTACTACTTGTATAATTCAAAATTAATTTTAAAGATTATTTTTAAAAAAATTACCTGTGGGAGATTTTGTTCTACCTTCTCCTGAGATCCGCAGGGGTGGTGAGTCACCTTGCTACCCTTTGAGAAGTAATGATGGTAAAGATAATTAGAGCTTACATATATTGAACACTTTCTGTGTGCCAGATACTGAAGCAAAAACTTTCTGTGCACTCACTTATTTAATTCTCACAGCCACCCAGTGGGGCAAATAGTGTTCTTGTCCTCATTTTACAAATGAGCAGACTCAGGGTCAGAGCTCCCGAGTGGTGGAGTTGGGGTCTGAAACCTGGATTTGTCTTATTTCAAGTTCTGTCCTTTTAAACCTCTCTTTTATTCTCACTTCCCCAATTATAGTAAGTACTTAGTTGTCTTATAATGTTTTTCTTCTGGGAATAGATTATTAGGCTATATAAAGAATTATATCATACAGTGCAAGTGGAAGAATTTGGGGACATTAAGGAATTAATATTATTCCTACAAGCCCTACCTATTATTAATGAACATGTGCAGTATTTATGTTTGGAGGTACATATTTACTCACATGGTAAGGCTGGTATAAAAGGAAAAACAGTTTGTGTAGTTCTGTATTTCCTCCCTGTGTTAAATATCCTATACTGCTTTAAGTTTTTAGTTTGTTCTCACTATGTGGATAAGTGGAGATGCTAGGCTAGTGAATTATCAATCCCTCATGAAATGAATTAGGAAACCAACCTGCAAGAGAACTTTTGATGTGAAATAAGAGAGTGGACCTTTATTCTTGACCTTATGGATTAGAAGCCATATAGGTTTACAAGGTACTTTGAGCAGGATCCTTTCTCTCTTCCTAAGTAAACATCAATGGAGAGCACACTCTAGTGTGGCTTCAGTGGGTGTATTTTATGAAGGACAGAGTTGCAACAAGAAAGTGGGATCATATTCCAAGTCTTTCCTCTTTTCTAGCTATTGAGCTGAAAAAAACCCTACCTATATTTATTTGAGTAGTGTATATGGTGTAGGGCATATATTGGCTATCTTCGCAATATATTTATAGTTGGCAGTGTTGAGAATTGTGTTCTATTTCAAATTCTGATGTCCTGCTTAATTAAAGAGCACCTCTGGAATTAAGTCTCATTTTTTCCATGGTGACTGAAACCCCGAGAAAGGAGTAGAGATTAAAGTAAATTCAACCCCCAGCCTGGCCCCTGGTTTCTAAGCTGGCTACAGTGAGAACTGTCAGGGAGATAGATGGGGGCTCTAAGGTTTCCTGGAGTTTTCAGCCATGTGTGGGCACCACATGTGGTGTGTTCAGTGAATACAAATACAAGAACACATGCTGTTTCCATTAGGGACACTTCAGACCCCTCTCTGTCCCCAGCCTTACTCCAGAGTTGAATGGGTCATTTATCATAGGCCACTTACTGATACTGACTGGCGCTCGGGCCCTGTTACAAGTAAGCAGCAAACAGTGTGACTTAGTTCTTTTAGAATGTTTATTATACAAGGATATTGTTTCTTAAGAATATCCAAACCCTCTTGCAGAGAAGAAGCATTTTATTAGGTGCTTCTAGTAGGAAATGTCTTTAAAATGCAAATCCAACTATGTGTCTACCTTACTTAAACCTTTCAGTGACTCATGACAGGATCATTCAGGACCAGGTTCTGCATTCTCACATCCTCATCCTTTTACTTCTAGAAGGCTAAATTGCTGTTAGCGATCCACATGGATCAGACCATTTTTGGCCTTCCCTTGACCTCTGCTGCTTTATGCCTTTTGTTGACAAGGCCTTTGTCCTCTTTGAGAAGGCATTCTCATTTGCTAAGGCTTAGATTAGGTGTCACCTCTCTCAGCAAATCTTCCATATTTCTACTTCCCCCAGTCTGGGTTTTGCATCCTCTGTGTACTCAGAAAATGGTGAGATGTCATCTGTTACAGGTAGCTCTTCTCTCCCTGTTTTGAAACAATGTTTCTGTCCCTGTTTCAGGGTGCAAGTAGCCCAAGGACTGGCTTGCATTCCTTTTCTCAGCCACCTTTAGGTGCCCAGCCCAGTGTCTCAAGCAGTGCAGAGGCAGCCACTAGTGATTCTTGAACTGAATTGAACTGCCTTGTAAGCAGCTCTGAGCTTCACTCAGGCACACTCACATATGATTCTCATTATATCCCCTATCCCAATGCGTTGCACACCCACATCATGAAAAAGTTCATGCTGAAGAACTGGCCGGCAGTGTGACTCCTTCAATTTTCCTTGATTGAAGAGCCCAGATATACAAACCGTACAATCTCTTTTGTGAGTGTTGTCACTAGAGACACTTTATTGAGTGTTGTCTCTTGTGGGCCTACGAGGCACCCAGCAGCCGTATCGTCTATTGTTTTCAGTTAGCAGCAAAGTAGTGTCTTAGAACGACTGCCTCATATCTTGATCTTGATCATTTTTCTGTTTTATTTGGCATAGTTGTCCATAGTAAGGCAGATTTTGTCTTCAGCCAGGGCTCTGGTAGAGTTTCCCATGGCTTCAGTGTGTGCTTGCATGCTGTTTACTTCCAAGAAATGCATTTTCCTAACCGGGTGCTGGTATGTACACAATGGTTTATTGGAGTATTGTGTATCACCGCCATTTATTCTGTCTTACTATTTTTACTAGTTTGCTACACTTGGCCTTCCATCTCCTTACCATTCTTCTAAGAGGCCACATAGCACGATGGAAGTAGGAGGAGCTTTGAAGTCTGGGATCTGGGGTGAGAGCTGAGCTCACCAGTTAGGAGACTGTGATTGGCCTGAGGCTTAGCCCACTTGAGCCTTAGTTTCCTTGTTTGAAAATGGGGATAATTCCTATGTCTTAGGTTGATTTAAGGATTCAGTGAGTTAATTTATGCATATAAAGTTGATAAATATTTGATCACTGTGATCATTACACATACAATTCTGCTAGAGTCCATGTGGGGTATAAAATACTGACAAGAAACAAGTCCGTAGTGATATAAGGTATTATATGCAAAGTGACAAGATTAGCCCCTTTGAAGAATGACAAAATGTTAAAAATCAGGGAAGAGCCGCGGAGACTAGGTAGTCCAATCTCTCCACTAGAAAACAGGTTTTAGGGCACCCCAGGTGGCTCAGTGGTTTAGTGCTGCCTTCAGCCCAGGGCGTGATCCTGGAGACCTGGGATTGAGTCCCACGTCGGGCTCCCTGCATGGAGCCTGCTTCTCCCTCTGCCTGTGTCTCTGCCTCTCTCTCTCTCTCTCTCTCTGTGTGTCTCTCATGAATAAATAAATAAAATCTTAAAAAAAAAAGCAGGCTTTAAGTTCTGACTGCATCATTTTTTAACCTCAGATTCACTTCAGATTCACCTCAGATTCACTTCCTTATCTATAAAATAGGGAAATCATTAATATGTATCCCTTTACAGAAGTGGCCTAAGAATGAAATGTCATCTTTACTGTGCACTAACAAATGATAGTATTGGTATTACTATAATTGTTAATGATAGAAGCTATGTAATCTTCCTACTGCATTTTTATTTTATATTAAAAATAGCTGAAAGTCTATGACTTTTTTCCCCATTATGAAGCTCATGGAGAACTGTTAAAATAGTTACTCAGTTTTCATGTATCTGTTAAAGGAAATTTCTGTCTCTAAATGTTATCAAAACCCCAAAGGGGAGCTACTGTTCCCAGCCATTTGTGAATATAAGCATGACTTCTGAAAAACAACTTTCCACAGTATAAAAATGAAGGTCTGGCCTGCTTTCTCTCTCTACATTCTGTTCTAGCAAGCTGGAAGGGCATCTGAATGATAACTGCTTTCTCTCTTAATACATAATGTCTCCACTTGAACTTATCTTGCTTGTAGGCATGACACAAGTAACATCAAGGCTCGGCACTCTCAGTAGACCTCCTCCTAGGTGTATGTGGATGGCCAGCTAGATCACTTTCACTTCACTGAGCTGTGAAATTGACACCAAATTGTGCCATTAGCTTATTTCTGAAGGGTATGTTTTGTTGGATGTTCTCTTCTTGCTTGCACAGTAGACGAAAAAAGATGACAAGATAAAAATGTCCCATAAATGAACATGAGCGAGGAAATTTAGATGTAATTTGTCGTGAATTAAAAACATTGAATAATGTATCAAGAGCCCCTGGAAGCAGAGGTACTGAGAATTCAGAGCATGCATTCAGTACTTGGGGGAAAAATGTAGAGCTTTAGGTTTCTCTTTAAAAGCTTTATCAGATTTTTATTTGCCTTCTTTATACCCTGCAAGCAAGAGGACAATCTTGCAATCAGTTAAATCATTCAGTAGCACATAACTGTCTGTTTCCTGACTTAGGTGTAGTGGTATATTTATGTGAGTCTTTTTCCTCTCCACAATTAAATCATTCTTTGCCTGCCTTTTGATTTAAAAAACAGATAAATTATTTCTCAGTAAAATCTTTCTCCTATAGTTGAAAAGAGGCAAAGGTTAACTGTAAATGTGGTAGGAAGAGATGTCTCAGAGTGGATCCACATCATCCTTGTGAAAGCACTCTGTGCGATAAAGCAGTGGCTGGTCTCCATCTAGCCTTTGTGCTTTCTGTTTGCTTTTTTCCCCAGCTATCACTTAGCTCACTCTCTCACCTTCTCCAGGCTCTTATTCAAACTTGCCCCAACCCTGCCTGTCCTCCCTCGTTGCTTCATTTTCTCCTCAGAACTTAGCACTATCTAACTTAGTGCCATGTTTATTGCTTCTTGGCACTTTGAAATATAAATATATATATATTTTTCACATCTCTGAAATTGGTCATCTAATAATGACCTTTAGATTCTGAAAAATAAATATGTATATTAGTTGATTCTCCTTATTGTCTTTTTCTCACCCTTACATTATAAGCTCCATGAGGGCAGAGATTTTTCTTTATGTTGTACATTATGTATATCCAGCACCTGTAACAGTGCCTGTCACATGATAGGAACTCAGTATTTGTTGAATGATTTGAGAAACTGAGTTCAAGGGATTTGGAGGAAAAGCTATTCTACATATCCTTATGCAAGGATAGAGAAATAACAGGGCCCCCTCCTGTTCACCTTTGTCTTAGCCTGCTTGTCTTTTCTGTACCAGAGGATACTCTCAGTTTGCATGGCCTCCATCCCCCTTCACTTAGCTTGTGAGGCCGCTAGAGTAGTGAGGTGGATGTACAGAGAATATCTGTTCCCTATTTCCTGTAATTCAAGCCTAAGACTCTAAGATTTCCCTACCAGCTCAGATCTTACTTTCCCTAGTTCTGTAGTTGTCTATAGTCTATAGTCATGGAAGGAGCACCAAAGCTTGAGCTGTATTAGGGCAGGGCTTTTCAAACTCTGTGGCTAAGGATCAGTCTTAAATTAACAACCCATCACTGGGCAACTGGCTGATTCGGTCAATGGAGTGTGAGACTCTTGATCTTGGGGTTCCAATCCATCACAAATTGACACATTTCTAAAATATAAAAAACAAAAACGAAATAAAAATTTTAAAAGATTTTATGTATTTGACAGAGAATGGGGGAGAGAGAGAGAGAACACAAGCAGGCAGAGCAAGAGGGGGAGGGAGAGGGAGTAGCAGGCTCCCTACTGAGCAGAGAGCCTGACATGGGGCTCCAATCCCAAGACCCTAGGATCATGACCTGAGCTGAAGATAGCTGCTTATCTGACTGAGCCGCTCAGGCACCTCTGAAAAAAAATTAAAAAAAAATTTTTTTTTAAAGATTTTATTTATTCATTCATGAGAGACAGAGACAGAGAGAGAGAGAGAGAGAGACAGGCAGAGGGAGAAGCAGGCTCCACACAGGGAGTCCGATGTGGGACTCCAGGATCACATCACACCCTGAGCCAAAGGCAGGCACTAAACCGCTGAGCCACCCAGGGATCCCCTGAAAAAAAATTTTTTAAAAAGTTTTTATTTATTTATTTGAGGGAGAGAGAGAGAGAGTACAAGCAGGAGGAGGTGCAGAGGGAGAGGGAGAAGCAGACTCCCCGCTGAGCAGGGAGCCCAACACAGGGCTTTAGCCTTGAGCTGAAGGCAGATGCTTAACCAGCTGAGCCACCTAGACACCCAGAAATAAGTTTTTTAAAAGGTAGATAGATAAACCATAGTTTAAAAATCAGATTAAATATAATTACATGTCAATTTGACAAGTTTCTATACTTACTCTCAATTTCCTACATATCTCATTGCAGACCAGTAACAAGCAGTTTGCATATCAGGACCAGTCTATGAACCATAGCTTGAGAAGTTCTGTGCCAGGCATGGTTGCCCAATTTTCTGTCTGTTCAATTTTAGCTGCCCTCTAATAGGAATCTTTTTTTTATTACTTCTGCCTTTACAGGTTATTGGTCTTAGGCATTAAGTAAAGATGAAACTTACTGAAACTAATCAGCACCAGTAATTGATTTATTAAAAGAAAAGTAATTTAGAATAGAAATCATAACAAGGATATGTACACATCCAGGCATACTATTTCAACTAAAACAAACATGGAAAAACACTGACCCAACAACCATAAGGTATAGAACCAAGGCTTTTCCTTTTAATTTAGGCCTTAGATTTCCACAGACTTGTTCTTACATAAACGGTATCCATTTACAATTTCAGTTTCTTCAAAGAAATGAGAGAATTGAATGCATAATTTACAAAGAAATCTGAGTACAGAACCTCTTTAGATTTTTATGATTTTTAAAAAATTGATAGTTACTTGACCTATATAGAATTCACCGGGAATTCATTGTCTTTCTGAAGAATTCAATATTGGGGTCCCTGGCTGGTTCAGTTGGAAGAGTATGTAACTCTTGGTCTTAAGGTTGTGAGTTTGAGTGCCATATTGGGTGTAGAGATTACTTAAAAATAAAATCTTTTAAAAATCAAGAATTCAGTGTTGTTTTTTGAGAAACAAGAGCTTTGTTTTTGTGCTCATAGTTCATCAGTTTACTGTAACAAATAACTGCGAAATAGACTGGTTTGGGAGCAGTCATAGCAGACTCTTGGTAAGTATACTGCTCTATTAGGAGAAGTTCAAGATGCCAGGGAATACTGGAGAATAGACGACAGTCATAAGTGATTGGTGGCACTGGACAGTGTATTCTATGGAGGGAACAGATAGCAGGGAATAATGTGTGTTGGTAGGAAGATCCCTAAAAATAGTTGCTGCCGTGTCATTTTATTAATCAATGCTTCCTTTCTTCAAAGTACCACTTTTAAGCTTCTATTACTTATAGTGTTCTGTTGAATGAATCTGTTTTCAGTCATCCTGTTTATGATTATAAATGCTTCATTCATATCCTTGCTTGGTTTCTTTCTTTCTTTCTTTTTTCTTCTCTTTTCTTCTTCTTCTTCTTCTTCTTCTTCTTCTTCTTCTTCTTCTTTCTTCTTTCTTCTTTCTTCTTTCTTCTTTCTTCTTTCTTCTTCTTCATGAGATCGTGACCTGAGCTGAAACCAAGAGTCAGACCCTTAACAGATTGAGCCACCTGGGCACCTCATCTTGTACCTTTTGAGAGCAAATTATGAACACTTACCTTTTACTCTTAAACTCTTCAATTTATATTTACTGAGAATAAGGTCTTTCTTTCTTTCTTTCTTTCTTTCTTTCTTTCTTTCTTTCTTTCTTTCTTTCTTTTCTTTCTTCCTTTTTTCCTTTCTTTCTTTTCTTTCTTTTTCTTTTCCTTCCTTCCTCCTTCCTTCCTTCCTTCCTTCCTTCCTTCCTTCCTTCCTTCCTTCCTTCCTTCCTTCCTTCCATAACCATAGTTCAGTTAAATTCAGGAAACTTATGTTGATTCAGTACTATTAATAAATCCACAGCTCATACTCAAATGTTGTCAGTTGTCCCAATAACGTTCAACTTGGCTGTTCCTGGTCTAGGATCTAATCCAGGATTGAACATTGCATTGTTTTCATGTCTCCTTAATCCTCCATTAATCTGAATAGTTTCTGAAGAGTATGGGCTATTTATTTTGTAGAGTTTTCTTCAATTTAGGTTTATCTGATGTGTCCTCATGATTAGACTCCAGTTATCCATTTTGGGGACAGGAATTCCATAGAAGTGATGCTGACTTTTCTTAGTATGTCATCTCAGGGGCCACATGGTTTTGGAGTGCTTCCTTCCTGGGCAGGTGAATTTTGTTCACTTCTTTCAGGTAGGGATCTGCCAGGTTTCTTTACTGTGCATTTACTTTTTTCTTTGTAATTTCTAAGTAATTTGTGGGGATGCATTTTGAGACTAGACTACATATATTTCCTGTTTATCCCTTCTATTTTTGTTAGTTGACATTTTACCAGAAAGAAGAGCTTTCCTTTTTCTACCCTTTATTTATTCCATGTATATTAGCATGGTCTCATGGATTCTTATTTTATTTATTTTGTTAAATGGGTTAAAAGGCCTGTTTCAAAAAAAAAAAAAAAGGCCTGTTTCTATTTTTATTTAACTTGATTTGATGCTCAAGTTATTCCAGACTTGGGAGTCCTTTTAGGCTGATTCTTATGTCCTTTTGACATTCTCCATTATTCTTTGAGCATTTCTTTACTTTCTGGTGCAACAAGATGTTTCAGGCTCATAATCTGCTTTCCCTATCAGAATCAGCCATTTCTCCAACTATCCCTACTCCCTTTTAAAAGGGAATGCTTTTTAGAAATCAAGATCTCAACTACAGGCGTGTATATTGCTAATGAGTTAACAATATTCTTCTCTGTAAACTAAGATGGGGAAAAATATGTGTATACATAATATCTCTATGTCTCTATATCTTTGTGTATATACAGATACATGTTACACATGCACATATATGTGTATGTAGATACACATCTATAGCCATTTCTACATTTAACTATATTTAAAAAATCATATATTAAAAATCACGACTCCCTGTAAATACTTCTAATTCCAATCTAAACCATAACAATGTTCGTTCTGTTTTTTCTTTCCATATGCTAACTGCTTTATTCAGTGGTGAGAAACCGGAGTTCTGTTATCCTCAATGTATTCTCTCAGTCCTTCATATACAAAGTTTGTTTCAAGAGTACTAATTCACACCACTATGAAAAACGATCTCCCTAACTGGAGTTCAGTATTTGCTAGGGCTATTTTTGTCTTTGTCTGAGGGTCTCTAATCAAAAGTTCAAGAATTTGATTCATAAGCCCCTTGGGCTAGTTCCCATTCTTTACTATAATTAAATTATTCATTCGAAATACAGTTAGCTTCATTTATTTCTGTCAGGGCTGTTGCTAAAAATAAACATCCTACAATACACAGAACAGCCCCTACAATATTATTTATTTCCAAATATCGATAGTGCCAAAGATGAGAAACCCTGGTGGGTAACTAGTGAGATGTGGTGAGGGCATGGGGTGGGGATAGGTCTCAGGAAGATTAGCTTCTCCTTCAAGGTGATTACTTCAGGAAAGGCTGTCAGGTAAGGCTACTCTAACCATTCGAGGCTTAACATCCTCAGTATCATGAGAATATGCCTGTCGTCTCCATTCCTTTTTTCAGGATCCCTTTCCATTTTCCTTGATCTTCCCTATGAGAACCTGGTAGAGTTGCTGGAGGAGAAACCTGCACAAGTTTGATAACCTGTCTATGTTGGTATTCTCCAGGAGCTTTGTGTTATTATGCTAGACCACACCAAGCCTTTAGCAGTTTGTGAAAATTTTTTAGTTTAATCTTCTTGTTGGGTTTATGGTGTTTGACAGCATATGTCTCAGGTAACAAATGCTCAGGTCCTGTTTCTGAAGTTACCTGTCTCTTTCTAGATTTCAGGCTAGTTCTCTGCCCTGTGACCTGCATTATCTGATCAGTTCATGAAAAGACCCTCATTTGTACTTTGTCCAGTTTTTTTTCTTACTTTAGGATGGAATGTTGCTCTTTCCAGTTTTTTACATTTTTAAGCTGAAACTGGAAGTCACTAGCCACATTTTAGCTTCTCAATAGCCACATGTGGCTGTTGGCTACCATGTTGAATAGAAGATATTATAGAATATTTCTCTTGTTGTAGAAAGTTCTATTGGATAGCAATGTGCTAGACAGAAGGGAAATTGGAGAGACAACAAGGAAAGAAAAAGAATAAAAATTCTCCTTTGGTCATATTGGAATAACTAGGAATAGATTAGTCCTTCCACTGTAAAAAACTAGAACACTGGCCAATACCCATGGGGGGGGGCTGTTTTCAGACATTAAACAAATAGTGCAGGACTGTGATCCCTGAGAAAGAGGAAATAGAGAATTGAGTCTTGAATTACCCTGGTTCTACCTAGAGGCACTTAACAGGTTGTGGTGCAGGGAGTGGAACCTAAACAGAACTAAGTAGAAGAAAAATAGATCATAGTTTGAAAAGTCTGAAGTGTCTGGAATTTGTGGAATAGCAACACAAAGGGGTGAAAAGAGAAAGACTTCCAGAACTCAAGAGGACATATGGATCTTCTGGGTCTTTGGATGTATACTCTGCTTTATTTGGAGAAGGTTGGTTTCCATGAAGCCAGACAAAAATAACTCCTGGGACATAAACATCCACATGGGAGCTGTGTTGATCAACTATTGGAACTACTATAGGGTCAGGCTGGAAAGACCTTGTTAAACACCCACAGCATTTAGTAAAGACTCTAAAAAGACCAGGAGTAGGATTAAATATCCCTGGTAAAGGCTCTGCTGGACACATCCTAACAATCTTCAAAAGAAGTTGTGAAATAAACTGATCTGTGAATAAGTTATACACATGATAGAATTATCAGACAAGTACTTCAGAACAGGTATTATAAATATGTTCAAGGATTTCAAATTGATAATTGCTTGCTAGAGGGGAATGGAATGGAAGAAAAGGGAAGAATAGATGAGGGAGATTAAGAGATATAGACTTCCAGTTATAAAATATACAAGTCATGGGGATGAAAAGTACAGCATAGTGGATATAGTCAATAATACTGAAGTAACTATGTATGGTGACAGAGGGTAACTGCACTTATTATGGCGAATGTTTCATAATGTATATAATTGTCAAATCACTGTGTTATACACCTGAAACTAATATAATATGTCAACTATACTTTAAAAATAAAATAATAATAAATATGTTCAAGGATTTAAAAGAGACATTTGGTATAATGAAGAGAGAAATGGAAGCTATCAAAAAGAACCAAAAGAAACTTCAAGATTGTGAGAACACAACATCAAAAACAAAAATTACTAGATGGGCTTAATAACAGATTAGGCACAGCTGAAGAAAAGATCAAAGAACCTAAAAGTAGAACATTAAAATCCATCCAAACTGAAGAAACGGAAAAATGGCCAAGGAAAATGAATAGAGCTTCCGTGGTCCATTGGACATACTAAGTGTTCTATCACATGTGTAATTGAATTCCCAGAATAAGGCATATGAATATTGAAGAAATAATGACCAAGGAATTTCCTAATAGTATGAGAATTATACAACAAAGGAGCTCAATGAACCCCGTCAATGCAGGATGAATATAAAGTAAACCAATACTGAGGCATACTACCATCAAACTATTGAAAACACATGATACAGGGAATGTCTGAAGAGCAGCCAGAGAAAAAAGACATTATATACTGGGGAATGAAGATGAAATGATTGCTAACTTCTCCTCAGAAGGAATACAAGCCAAAAGAACAATAGAATGACATCTTTGAAGTGTTAAAAAAAAAAAAAACAGTCACCCTAGACTTCTTTAAGGAGCAATAATATACTTCAAAAGTAAGATGAAATAAAGACATTTTCACACAAACAAAAGCTGAAAAATACTGTTGTCAGCAGAACATGCACTACCTAAACATTAAAAGAAACATTTCAGGTGAAAAGAAAATGATACCAAAGAGAACCCAGTCTACACAAAGGAACGAGCTTAAAATGCAGATATGTGGATACATGTAAATGACGTTTCCCCTCATGTTTTCCATTTATTTAAAGATATTTTACTGTGTAAAGTGGAAATAATAGTAACGTGTTAAGGAGCTTATAACATGTTAAGGTAAAATGTATTACAATAATACTTCAAAGTATAGAAGGCTGTTGTAAAGTTCTTATATTATACATGAAGAAGTGTTATTGTTATTAAAAGGTAGACTGCAAGAAGTTAAAGATGCATCCTATAAACCCTAGCAGCCTTTCTCAACTGGAATTCCTTGTCTCACCTACAGAACACAGAAAATTAACTGAATGACTGTCATCTCAGTTCTCCTAAGGGTGGAATGTAATTAGTACCATTCTATGATGCATAGGAGAGGAGTTAAATCATTACATACATTGGATACCTGAGGGCCTTAAGACTCAGTTCTGTCATAGAATCCCAGTTGAAGAGGGCTGTGAGAGTATCTGCTGAGAGAAAGAGAGAAAGGTGAGCGAGGCAGGTTGCTTAGGATAGAGAAGGGGAGAGAGAACTAATAAGCCAATAGCATGGAGAAAATGAAATCCTAAAAACTGCTCACTTGACCCAGAAGAAGGCAGGATAAAAGGGGGGAAAAGAAACAAAGGATAGATGGAAGTTCTAGGTTTTGTTCAGTCAGCCAGATTGTTAGAGCCACTTCTAGTTGCTTTAGCTCAGAGAATGTCTCCAACTAAATTTGTCCTTCACATGTTCCTTTCACTATAGAACTATTAAGATCAATTCTCAGGTTTCTGTTGATATGAATCTGAAAATGTTGTAATTTTGCTAGTGTTTAGTTCCTCTTCACGTGTCACCCCTGAAGCTGCCAGTCCTTGAGACTAGTTATTGGCCTGGAACAGTTGTTCTCCACTGGGGGCACTTTTGCCCCCCCCCCCCCCCACAAAGGGACATTTGGCAGTATCCCATTTAACAGTGGTGACAGGGTCACTGGTGCCTTTAAGTTTAGTCAGAAAAGAGAAACCAGTTCTAGACTCTCTTTCATTCTGTTTCATTCTCTTTTCATTCTGACCAATAATTGTATCACTTATGCAAGCAAATCCACTATGAATGTTAAGAGATAAAGGATTTAATATAGGAATTAGACCTTACACAAATGTGGGAGTAGCTAAGGAAAGCAAAGTCCAGTTAGTAGGGTTTGGTGGATCAGCAGAGAAGTCACTAATCCTTCCTCCTAAAGCACTGGTACAGTGGACAAGTTGGAGTGCACAAAGGAGTCTCAGAAGCTGAGCATGGTTCAACTGCTGAAGTGGGATCATGAAGGGGAAGTCCATGGTGGGGTCTGTGGGGAAGGTGTTGCCTTTGTGTAACTACTTCCTGGAAGCTGGGGATGGGCTTGAAACTGCTGTTGGTCAACAGTTAAGAAGAAAACCTGGATGTGGAGCAGTGGAGGAAGACATGCAGGAAATACTAGGCAACTCTCTATCTTTTCACCCCCGTACCAGACCATGAAGCCTCTGTGAAAGTAGTAGCTGCTGGTTTGGTTCCACTTCCCAAAGTTCTCTCAGGTTCCTTTGTGGCCCTGCTCTAACCTGAAGCCATACAAGGAAAGGGATTCTAGAAAATGTTGTTCCAAGCTTAACTAAATTAACAATGAAACAGTCATAAAGTTTCTGTTTTTACATTTTTATCTGTGATCCATTTGAGTTTACTCTGTGTGTGGTCTAAGGTATGGATCTGGTTTTTCCAAGAATGATTTAATTTTCCTCATCAAGATTAAAAAGTTCATTTCTGCCTCAGTGCCTTGAAATGCTATTGTTATGTTCTACATTTCCTTATGTATTTTTATCCATTCTAACTTTATATTCTGTCCCATTGTTTACTTTGTCTGTTTAGGTGCCACCACTACTACATCGTTCCATCCTAAAGACTTTCAGTGTTGTCTTCATATCTGATTGGGCTAGTCTTCCTTTATAGCTCAAAAGTACATATTTAAATGCCACTCTTACTTTAATTAGAACCTCACTTTTTTTTTAGGTTTTGAAAAATTTTTATTTAAATTCAATTAATTAACATATAGTGTATCATTAGTTTAGAGGTAAAGTTCAGTTATTCATCAGTTGTGTATAACACCCAGTGCTGGGATCCCTGGGTGATGCAGCGGTTTGGCGCCTGCCTTTGGCCCAGGGCGCGATCCTGGAGACCCGGGATCGAATCCCGCGTCGGGCTCCCGGTGCATGGAGCCTGCTTCTCCCTCTGCCTGTGTCTCTGCCTCTCTCTCTCTCTGTGTGTGACTGTCATAAATAAATAAAAAAATTTAAAAAAAAAAACACCCAGTGCTCATTACATCCCATGCCTTCCTTAATTAATACCCATCACCAAATTACCTCATCCCCCCCACCTACCTCCCATCCAACAACCCTTGGTGTTTCCTATAGTTAAGAGTATCTTACGGTTTTTAAACATGGGAAAAGTGTGTACAATGAATTTTTCATGTGAAATCAATCTTTTAAAATATCAAAATATTAAAGGACTAATTTTGTGATTTTATTTTATTTCTTTAAATTTTTAAAATTTATTTTTATTTTTAAACTTTTTTTGAAATTTTATTTAAATTCAATTTGCCAACGTATAGTATAACACTCAGGGCTCATCTCATTATATGCTCTCCTTAATGCCACTCACCCAGTTACCCCATCCCTCCCACCCACCTCCCTTTCTGGAACCCTTTGTTTCCTAGAGTTAAGAGTCTCTCATGATTTGTCTTCCTCTCTAATTTTTCACCACTCAGTTCCCCCTCTTCCCTTATGGTCCCTTTCATTATTAGAACCTCACTTAAACCAGTGTTTCACCTTGAATATAAGAAAAGGAGAACCCTGAGATGTAGAGACCACTAACTTTGCCACTGATTACTATGGAGTTTCTTTGGGGGAGAAGCTTCTTTCCTCTATGGAGTTCAGTAAAGGCAGCAGACCAGATATCAAATGTTACTTCCTTCTCTGATTTCTTGGTCTTGCTTATTTTTGAATGGAAAAAATAAAAAATAAACCAATGAGATATTATGAGAGTAACTGGAGGAATAGTGAAATCTGGACTAAGAGAAACTGATTCTGGGGGCTGGTGGTGGCTTTGACATGATACCCTTTGTGACTATGGAAAAGTTGTTTCACCTTTTTGGGGTCTGATTTATCGTCTGCCATGTGAGTGGACTAGATTAATCATCTTAGTCTTTTCTAATATTGTTTGACTCAAACCTCATCATACTGTGTGTATCAAAAAGTACTCAGAGAAGAGGCATTTGTAATACATACTAGCCCTTTCCTTGAAGGTAATGTAAAATGGAGGTAATCATTGGCTGATCGTCTATCAGTGAATATATTTTAAGAGCTTATTATATGTAAGTTCTCAGTCCCACTGGAACAATTCAGCATTGTAGGTCTAATTTAGAAGTAAAATACAGTATTTTCCTAGCATGTCTTTTAGTGTTTGCAGATTTTATTTACCCTTTTGTTTCAGTAGGTATGGATAAATATTTCAGGGGGTCTCAGCCTCTCCCTAATTTTGTAAGGTCTTTAAGTTAGAAGATGAGGCTAGTAGAATAGAAAGTGGAGTTTTAGGTCCTGGTGAATTTCCCTTTCCCTATCAATTTTAGCAAATTCCTTCATTGTCATTTAGCCAGTGATGTATTAGGCTGTAGAATGCACATTAGTTATGGCTCCTTGTGCTCTTGTAACAAATACGACACATGGCTTTGCATGGTGTAATGTATTGCTGGTGAATTTTTAATGTCTGAAGGATACTTGGAATACATATGTGCAACTGGGGAATCAACCCCTGGGTTGTTTTTTTTATTATCATTTTATTTTTTACTGTTTCCCTAGTTATATAATGGACAAATAATTCACATGTTAAATAACTTGGCAATATTCTACAAGAGTGTATAAATAGTGCATTAATAAAAATGTGTGCATGGCATTGCGGTGTAAAGACATCTTATAATGAAGGGAAATTAAAATAATTAAACTATGAGCATAATTATGTGATATATATGATGATGATATATATGACGATAAATAAAAGATTTTATTTATTTATGAGAGACACATACAGAGAGAGAGAGAGAGAAAGAGAGAGAAAAAGAAAGAGAGAGGCAGAGACACAGGAAGAGGGAGAAGCAGGCTCCATGCAGGGAGCCTGACGTGGGACTCAATCCCCGGTCTCCAGGATCATGCCCTGGGCTGAAGGTGGTGCTAAACCGCTGAGCCACCCACTATTTAAAAGCAGTACAGTAAAAAATAAATAAATAAATAAATAAATAAATAAATAAATGCAGTAAAGTATGAAAAAATATCCAAAACTCAAATATAAATTGATTGGAAGCACTTTAGATTACTCTTTCTACCAATATACTTGATTTTCTCCAAAATCATCCCTGGAAAGAAAATCCAGAATTGTAATGCTCAAATAATATTATATTATGAATAATCATAATCCCTTTTTAGGTATCTTTTCATCTTTAGCTTCACTCTTAACTGCCTCAGTCTCTTAATATTTATGAGTTTAAATTCCTGAAAGTGGAATAATCCAATTGGTTGGAATTTTTTTTTCCATTCCAGACCACAAACCAGGTCACTGGTCATCCAATTGACTAGCTATTTTTCAGTCAGATGCCGTAGCTGGTTCAACTAGCTGTGATGGGTGGTTGAAACACAGTGGTACTCAACATGGACAGCTGTGGCTCTCATCAGGAGATGGGATAAAGCAGTTTCCCTTAAAAAGGACTTGTGGACTGGCATTCACCATCACTAGATTGTCTGATATAAGAGAATTTATCCTTGACTTACATGGCTAAAGGGTCACACTTTAAAAAAATTACCCATGGCTCCCGATTCTCTGCTGGATACTTTCTCAGCACTATTGAGAACTTCTGTGGCCCATAGGCACATACGTCTGCAATAAATATTTAAGCCTGGTGCCAAATCAGAAAGAAAACTTCCCTTAAAATTTCAAGCCATTGATTGATTCTTTATGTTCTATATAAATAAATGCAACCATTTTTCATTGTTTCTTTGCTATTATCAAAGCTGGAATTAATGTATGGTTAGAAGGTTAAATGACCTGATGGTTGACTTCTTATATTCTTTGGAACAACAAATATTTTCCTTCCAGACATTTATTTTCATGGACTTTCCTAATGGCCATGCCTGGTCTGTTAGAGCTGAGCTCCTGAAGGCTCTTGCATAGTCTCGCCCCCATCAGCCATGTGTAAACTGCTAACATTCCACGACCCCCCATAGGACCTGTAAACCAAACAGAACTCAGAGCTGTTCCCAGCTGTGATCTACAGACATCAGCCCCTCTTGTATTGGGTTTATCTTGTGATTCTAGGAGTTAGAAGAGTTATAGATACAAGCTGTGCATTTTGACCTCTGCAGGGATTTGGAATTAAAAATTAGAAATAGGACTCTAGGCTCATTCTCTTGCCTTGTGTTCAAAACCCAGACTCAGATGCTGTGATTTTCTCTTAGAGGTTCCTTAGCTTCTGTATTAAAGCATTTATCATGTTATATGGGCATTTGTTTTATGTATCTGTCTCTTCCTATGGACATTTTGTTCCTCAAGTGCAGAGACAATGCTTAAGTTATCTGTGTGTACTCTTCCCCACCCTCCCCCTCCTGCCTCAGTCTCTAGCCCAGTAATTTATATGCTGGATTCTGCTGTCTGCATTTGTGCATGAACAGGTTTGAAATAAAAGCTTGAGAAACTAGCTTTACCTAATTAAATAAACGCAGGTACAGGGTTCAGCAATGTTACATACTAATCATTCACACTTGTAAAATACTTGAAACATTTTTTACCAGTACAAGCTTCCATGTAGTCATACATGTCTCTCTTAAACACTTTTTGCCTAAAACTCACACAAAGAATTGAGTAATGAGGTTAGACTTCCTATTAGGTCACTCCTCTTGGCTGAGGAGGATTAGAACTCCGGGATTGGAATGAATGAGATCTCAATAGTTTACAGTTCTGGGAAACTTTTCCTGCCCATAAAATTTGGGTTCAACTCACTCTTAATGTTCAGACCCTTCCCAGCTGGCACTGTAGGGTGTACTTCCAAGGGAAAATGTTCCATTTCTGCTAAACCCCTCCTAGCCTCTGTCTGTGTCCCAGAATATTAGTGTAATACAAGAAAAGCCCATGGATGACTCTGTCATGACAAGTGAAGGAGAAGTTCTGGAGGAATCTCCTTTGAAGAATCTCCTGTGATATCCAGGTATCCGTTGAGGATAAAAAGATTGTTTTCTTTTCTAGTCTGTGAAACAACAAAGAACTTCCTCCTGATGTGAAGGTGCAGTCTTACGTTGCATTCACCTATGAATGGATTGTAGTAAGTCTTGTCTGACTCTCTTGAGTTAGATTTAATAACCTGCAGAAAGCTTCAGCAGGATCAATAAGCCTTTTAGAGCCAGCAGAGCTCTATTCATACTGCTGCCCGTCAACTAAGAAAGTCAGCCTCAGCTTAGCTGGAAAGGGCCTTTCTGTGGCCAGGGATATTTGCTTTCAGTGTTTGGATGTCTCTCTTGCACATCATACTGCCACTTGGGCTGATGTGACCATTGCAAGTAGAAAAAGAGCCTGCATTTTTCTTTGTCAGGATCTGTTACTTTTCACAGAAGTGACGCTAATCAGAATCTGCTGTTGCAGGAAGCAGGCTACTGCCACAATGGCTTTTTCCATTCTTTAATTTCCAACTGGTGTCTGTCAGCTGGTGACCAGGCTGGAGAGCAGGTTCCCACTATTTGAATATTCCGTCTGGAACCCAGACACACTGTGTGTGAATCCTATTTATTACTGCATCATGAGGTAGTCATTAGCAATAGAATTTTGCCCTTTTTAAGATTTTTTTTTTTAAATTAAACATCTCAAAATGTTTTCTAGAACTGTAATTCTCAAAATCCTCTCACTGAAAATGGAAAACACCATCATTTATATCTGGTAGAAGAGGAAATTTTTGAGAAGTTATGCTGTGTCTAACCCAGAGAGCTCAGAATGAGACTTCGGAGTTCTTGTTATCTATCCTGGGTGATCATTCTTCACTCCTGGTTCTTATGCTAATAGAATGGAATGGGCTGGTAGAGAACAAACTTTTATGACTAGCAGCCCTTAGGAACTTGCTTTCTTGCCTTCTACTCTACTAACCTTGAACATTGTTTTGAGGACTGCTTGACTTTAATTACATAAATCTACTTGACGGGATGAGCACTGGGTGTTATTCTGTATGTTGGTAAATTGAACACCAATAAAAATTAATTTATAAAATAAAATAAAAATAAATAAAAAATAAATAAAAAATAAAAAAAAATAATTACATAAATCTCAAATAAGTGGTTAGGAGAATAAGAAAATAATGAAATTAGTTGAAACTGGAGTATTCAGATGAGCTAGTTAGTTCCATATTTTATTTGTCTAAATTAGGATAGGGCAACTAGGTTGAATTGAATAGTTTTAGTTGGTCTTTGCTGGGAACATTGATAGCAGTTCATTATTACAGCTGTTAAAGTTAATTATCTTCTTGATCCACTTGATCTCCCCTTATTTTACCGAACTTAATGTAATTTTTTAGTTTGTATTTTACAGCAGAATGAAGGGTTTATTTGTTTTTGTTTTTTTTTTTGTGTGTGTGATTTTTAAAGGAAATAGTCTATTGCAGATAAAGATCAGCTATCTTTACCTTTGAAACTAACTTTATTGTCTTATTGTGAGGTGTTTTTATTTATTTATTTATTTTTAAGATTTTTACTTATTTACTCATGAGAGAAAGAGAGAGAGAGGGAGGGAGGGAGGGAGAGAGAGAGAGGCAGAGAAACAGGCAGAGGAGAAGCAGGCTCCATGCGGGGAGCCCAATGTGGGACTCCATCCCAGGTCTCCAGGACCAGGCCCTGGGCTGAAGGGAGGCGCTAAACCACTGAGCCACCCTTTATTTTTAAATGATCTGGAAAATATTTTTATTCAATTTGTGGTTTTTTTGTATATATATATTTTTTTATTGGAGTTCAATTTGCCAACATATAGCATATCACCCAGTGCTCATCCCATCAAGTGTCCCTGTCAGTGCCTGTCACCCAGTCACCTCATCCCCCCGCCCACCTCCCTTTCCACTACCCCTTGTTCATGTCCCAGAGTTAGGTGTCTCTCATGTTCTGTACCCTCACTGATATTTTCACTCATTTTCTCTCCTTTCCCTTTATTCCCTTTCACTATTTTTTGTGTTCCCCAAATTAATGAGACCATATAATGTTTGTCTTTTTTCCGATTGACTTCACTCAGCATAATACCCTCCAATTACATCCACGTTGAAGCAAATGGTGGATATTTGTCATTTCTAATGGCTGAGTAATATTCCATTGTATATGTAGACCACATCTTCTTTATCCATTCATCTTTTGATGGACACCGAGGCTCCTTCCATAGTTTGACTATTGTGCACATTGCTACTATAAACATTGGGGTACTGGTGTCCTGCCATTTCACTATATTTGTATCTTTGGGGTAAATCCCTAGCAGTGCAATTTCTGGGTCATAGGGCAGATCTATTTTTAACTCTTTGAGGAACCTCCACACAGTTTTACAGAGTGGCTGTACCAGTTCATATTCCCACCAACAGTGCAAGAGAATTCCCCTTTCTCCACATCCTCTCCAAGATTTGTTATTTCCTGTCTTGTTAATTTTCACCATTCTCACTGGTGTGAGGTGGTATCTTATTGTGGTTTTGATTTGTATTTCCCTGATGGCAAGTGATGTGGAGCATTTTCTCATGTGCTTGTTGACCATTTCTATGTCTTCTTTGGTGAAATTTCTGTTCATGTCTTTTGCCCATTTCATGACTGGATTGTTTCTTTGCTGTTGAGTTTAATAAGTTCTTTATAGGTCTTGGATACTAGCCCTTTATCAGAAATATCATTTGAAAATATCTTCTCCCATTTTGTAGGTTGTCTTTTAGTTTGTTGATTTAAGTAAGAATTTAAAAATAATTCCTACCAGGAAAAGGGTCATCACTGTCTAAGAGTGACTCTTGTCAGATTTGGGGTATAGTCTGAGCATGTGTCCTTTTTTAAATTTTATTTTTATATGGTAAAACATAACAAAGTTTACTATTTTAACCATTTTTAGGTATACAGTTCAGTGGCATTAAGTTCATTGTTTTGGTTAACCATCACCACCATCCCCATCTAGAACTTCTTCTTGCCAACTTAAAATATGTACCCTTTAAACACTAACTTCTCATTCTCTTCACCACCACCCTCCCAACATCTGATGACTACCATTCTACTTTATTTTTCTATGAATAGGACTACTCTAGGTGTGTGTTACAAAGGAATCATATATTTGTCCTTTGTGTCTGGCTAATTTCACATAAGCATAATGTCTTCAAGATTCATCTGTGCAATAGGATGTATTGGAATTGCCTTCTTTTTTAAGTCTGAATAATGTTTTATTTTGTGTATATACCATATTTTGTTTATCCATTCATCTTTTAGGAACACTTGGTTTGCTTCTACTTTTTGGCTATTGTAAATAATGCTGCTATGAACGTGGCTATACAACTATCTGTTTGGATCCCTACTTTCAACTCTTTTGGAGAAATACCCCAAAGTGAAATTGCTGGATCATGTGGTAGTTTTGTGTTTAATTTTTTAAGGAATCATCATGCTGTTTTCCACAGCTGCTGCATTGTTTACATTCCTACCATCAGGGCATAAGAGTTCCAATTTCTCCACATCCTCACCAAAACTTGTTCTTTTCTTTCTTTTCTTTTTTTTTTTTAAAACATATAATAGCATCCTCATAGGTGTGAAGTGGTATCTCATTGTGATTTTTTTTAAACGATTTATTTAAGCAATCTCGATACCCAATGTGGAGCTCTAACTCATGACCCTGAGATCAAGAGTCACGTGCTCCTCCAACTGAGCCAGCCAGGGGCCCCTCATTATAATTTGGATTTGAATGTTGCTAGTGACTAGTGATGTTGAATATCTTTTCATATACTTGTTGGCTATTTGTATAGTTTCTTTGGAGAAATGTCTATTAAAGTCCTTTGCCTGTTTTTGAATTGAGTTGTTTGTTTTTGTTGTTGTTGAATTGCAGAAGTTCTTTATATATTCTGAATATTAATCACTTATCAGGTATATTATTTACAAATATTCTCTCCCATTCTTTGCATTGTCTTTTCACTCTCTTGATAGTATTTTTTACATAGAGTTTTTGATTTTAATGAGTTTCAATGTTTCTATTTTTTTCTTTTGTTGCTTGTGCTTTTGGTGCCATATTTAGGAAACCATTGCCAATAGAAGGCCATGAAGATTTTCCCATATTTTCTTTTAGGAGTTTTATAGTTTTAGCTCTTTGATAAATTTTGAGCAAATTTTGAATATAATATGATGTAAGGGTTTGACTTCATTCCTTTGCATATGGATATCCTATTTTGCAGATTTATTTGTTGAAAAGACTATCATCTGCCCCATTGGATGATTTTGGCACTTTGATGGAAAATCAATTGATTATATATGTAAGAGTTTATTTTTGGGCTCTCTGTCCTATTCCTTTGGTCTATATATCTGTACCACACTGTTTTTGATTGCTCTCTTTCTAGTAAGTTTTGAAATTAGGAAGTGTGAGTCTTCCAGCTTTATTTTTCTTTTTTCTTTTTTTATATTATTTTTATTTTTTTATTTTTTTTATTTTTCTTTTTTCAAGATTATATTGGCTATTTAAGGTCCTAAATTCATATGGAATCTCTTCAGCTTCTACCTTAAGAAATTAGAAAAGGAAGGTAAATTAAACCCAAAGTAAACAGAAGAAAAAATAATAAAGATCAGAGCAGAAATCAATAAAATAGAAAAAGGGGAAAAATCCAGGAAATCAGTAAAATTTGAGAAAATCATTAAATTTATAAATCTGGCCAGACTGATAGGGGAAAAAAAACACTAACTACCAATATCAGGAATGAAATAGTGAATATTGGTACAAATATTAAATAGATAATAAGGGAATATTATGACATGCCAATTTATGCCAAAAAATCTGACAACTTAGGTGAACTGGAGAAATTCCTTGAAAGATAAAAACTGCCAAAGCTCGCTTAAGCTTAAACAGATGCCCTAGATACCCCTGTATTTACTAAAGAAATAGAATTGATAAATTGAACTTCATCAGATAAAAACTTATGCTCTTTGAAAGATACTGTTGAGAGGTTAAAAAGAAACACAATTTAAAAATTGGAAAAAGGGGCAGTTTGGTGGCTCAGTCAGTTAAGTGTCTGACTTTGGCTCAGGTTGTGATCTCAGGGTCCTGGGATTGAGCCCCATGTCAGGCTTCCCTGCACAGTGGGGAGTCTGCTTGTACCGGCTCTCTCTGTCCCTCCACTACACTTGTGTGCTCTCTCTCTCTCTCTCTCTCTCTCTCTCTCAAATAAATAAATAAAAATCTTTAAGGATAAAAAAATAAAAATTGAGAAAGAGGTTAATAGACATTTGATTGAAGAATGGTGATGAATGGCAAAAACAACATAATAAGGTGCTCAACACTAGTAGTCTTTGGGGAAATGCAAACTTAAATCACAGTGAATAACCCTATATACCTGTTAGACTGTTGTGCCAAATTTTGCTGAAGATGTGAAAGAATTGTAACTCTCATACACTGCTGAGAATGTAAAATTGTATTACTACTTTGGAAAACCGCTTGGCAGTTTCCTAAAAGCTTAAACACCTACCATACTTTCCAGCCATTTTACTCTTAGGATTTACCCTAGAGAAAAGAAAGCAAATGACCACATAAAGTCTTGAACATTCATAGCAGCTTTATTTGTAGTAACCAAAATTGAAATAAAAAAACAATGTCCATCAACAGGTGAATGGATAAACAAATTAAAACAAATTGTACTTATAACCAAACAATGGAATATTTCTCACTAATAAAAGGGAACAAACTATTGATATATGCAATAATGTACATGAATGTCAAACCATTATGTGGAGTGAAGAAACCTCCCCCTGCCACCAAAGAGTGATTCCATTTGTATAAAAGTCTAGAAAATGCAAACTCTTCTTTAGGCACAGAAAGCTAATCAGTAGTTGCCTGGGGATGGGGCAGCTGGCCAAAAAGTAGGGATTTCCAAGGGGCAGGAGGAAGCTTTTGGGGGTAATGGGATATGTTCACCATGTTGCCTATCATGATGTATGTATATGTCAGAGGTTATCAAATTGTACATTTATTTCAAATACGTGCTATTTATTTTGTTAGTTACCTCAGTAAACAAATTGTGTGCTATTTTGAATTATCTGTGCAATTCTACCCCTCTCCAGATCATTATACTTTTTAAAAAATATTTTATTCATTTATTCATGAGAAACAGAGAGAGAGAGGCAGAGACACAGGCAGAGGAAGAAGCAGGCTCCATGCAGAGAGCCCAAAGTGTGGGACTCAATCCCGGGTCTCCAGGATCACGCTCTGGGCTGAAGGCAGCACTAAACCACTGAGCCACCCAGGCTGCCCTCATTATACTTTCTTTAAATATATATGTTATTATTCATCCATGGCAGAAAAATTAACTTTTCTTTATCGCAATTTGAAGATTTGATTGGAGACATTTTCCCTGGCAGAGGCAATAACAATTAACTTGGGATCATGGAATGAAAATTTGAGGAACTCTGTTTTTCTATGAGATACGGCATAACTGTAAGGTTAATTACGGGATCATCAGTGGGCCAACTTGTAGTTTAATGAGCATGGGGTTTGGGGTAAAGAATTTGTGCTTTGCCATTTACTGATTCTTACTAATGTTGGGTAACTTTGTTAACCTCTGAGCCATAGTTCCATACAGCTTGCAAGATTGGGGACAACCATTGTGAACATGTTTTAATCAGGAATCAATAATTTTAAGCAAAGAAATTTCCTTAAACTAATTTAAGTGAAAAAGGGAATGTAATCACAGGTTATGGAGGTATCTAATGAATTCTGGGGCAGAAAGTTCAGCTGGAGATCAGGAGGGACTAGAACCAAGGTAACTCTCTTATTTGTCTCTCATCGGGAATTCCCTTCTTTCTTCCTTCCTTTTCTCCCTTCCTCCCTAGTTTAGAACCTTCTGTTTGTCTTTGTGCATTGGTCAGGTACACAGCCATCCTGAACTGTGTGTTCTTGAAATAGCCCTACATCAGTTTCTGTCTCGTTCCTGGAGTTGCTTGCTAGCTCCTGGTTTTCAGCAAAAACTCTCTAGAGTCCTTGAGGTGTGATAACAGATTCATAGAAGAGGTCATTTGACTAGCTCAGCTGGGTTCTGGGTCTGGGGTTCATCAAGGTATAATGAGCCATGGCTGGAAGGGTGGAGTCATGTAGTCTACTCATTGGGGCTTTGAGAACAGATTTCTTGAGAGGGGCTGCATAAGACAGGCACACTGAATACTATAGATGGTATAGAATCTTGATACTTAATGGATCAGCAGAATTAGTATCACATGGGTGCTGGCAAGAAATGCAGAATCCTTGGCCCTGCCCCAAACACTGCATTGTAACCTCACATGATGCATATGCATACTAAAGAAGCACTGCTAAGTGCAGGACATCTCCACCTCAACATTGATATATGAGGCTGGATCATTCTTTGTGGTGGGGGCTTTCCTGGACTTTATTGGTTGTTAAGTAGCACCCCTGACCTCTACCTTCTAGGTGGCAGGAGCAACCTCCACCCCTACCCTAGTTGACAACCAAACATATTTTTAGACATTGCCAGATGTGCTCCACAGGAACATTGCCCTTGTTGAGAACCACTGCTATAGAAGGTTGAAATAAATATTATTTCAAATGTTTTATAAACTACTAATATCTGTATAAAGATTAGTCAGTCTGACGGGATTTGATCACAAAAGCCAAAAGCCATGTAAAAGAGTATGTCTAACTTCAGGATTTTGGTGTATTTTTATTTCTTTCTAATATTAGTTTATGTAAAATTCTTATATACTTTACTGCATCAATTTAGAAAGTCATTCTTTTTCCTTTTCCATTTTTCTAATATAGTGGTAAAATGTTTATTCACATGGATACCATGTATACCTTAAATCTTGAAATTAGCCATTTGTTTAATTGTATTTATTTTCTATAAAATACCTCTTGCTATTTAACAGTGAGACCTTTTCAAATAAATCTCTGGGAAGTTCAAGCTCTAATCATTCAGGAAGTTCCACTGCTGTGGCCAACTGTAGAGATGTAAAAACAGATCAAATCCAGTTCACATAATTAAGTTCTAGTGCACAGATGTTTGAAGCTCATGGAAATGGATTATAAAAGCCAAAATCATTATAATAGCTTTCCTTAAACTTTTAACAATGAATAGTGGAAATAAATATTTTCTCAATTTCCATTTTTTTTTTTTTTTGGAGAAGTAAGCCAAGTATGCTTTCCAAAGGGACTTTGTTGGCTTCACCTAATGTGGTTTAAAACTTCCTTTTTTACATCCTTAATTTCTTACTTATGCTACTATGTAAATTTTTATTTTGGAGGAAAGAGTCTATTGTAGTAATATCATTGAATAAGCTCTCAGTGAATATCTGTGGAATGGAAAGAAGGAGGACTGAAGAGCAAGGAGATACCCATGGTAGTACAGGAGATGCTGGCTCTGGCCAGCTTTCCCTGTGGAATGCACCTGCTGTGTTCATTGTTGTGCTGAGAGCATCTTGACAGGAGGGCCATCCAGTTCCTGGACATCCAGTTCTCTCTACCAGTCCGACTCTAAGGACATATTAAGCAAATTAGTTCTTTTTTTTGGTCAGCATATCTGATGCTTATTTCTCATTATGAAGGGAGCTCTTTATTGTCATAGGCCAAAGGGCCATTTTAAAACCTGGATCTATGCATATTTTAAAATAAAATGAAAAGAGGTGTGCATAATTTGTTCCCATTTCCAGGGTTTAATATCCATATTAAGAGGCCAAAAGGGGATCATGCAGATTAGCTGAGACCTTGTTTCCAGCCACTCAGGTAGGGGTCATCTTGTACATTAACAGTAATATTTGGGGATACCTGGGTGGCTCAGTGGTTTAGCACCTGCCTTCCACCCAGGGCATGATCCTGGAGTCCTGGGATTGAGTCCTGCATCAGGTTCCCTGCATGGAACCTGCTTCTCCCTCTGCCTTTGTCTCTGCCTCTCTCTCTCTCTGTGTGTGTGTCTCTCATGAATAAATAAATAAAATCTTAAAAAAAATAAGATTTGAAGGGTTCATTTCAACTTAAAATCTTTCACCATAGAAAAGAATTGATTGATATTGTTGTGTATGTCTGAGGATGATGTATAGCCCTTTCCTCTCTGTCCAACCAAAGGTACATAGCTTCAGAATATTTGTAGTGCTGAACTCAATAGCCAGCCTCAGAAATAGTCCTTGCTGTGTCTGTGATCCAACTTTTTGCTTGTACATTAGGTTTAGTCATTAAAATCTCACATGCAAGGGCAGAAGGAAGCCATTCTCACATGCAGAATGAATTTTGAAGAGGAAATACTTTTACTGTAGCTTCATATACTAAAGATACCAAGTGCCAAGGCTTCTGTTTTTCTTGTCAGCAAAGGGAGAGGGACTTAAAATCACCTTCAGGTCATGTAGATTTTCTGGGTTACTCACAGTGGCAGTTGTGAACTACACTTGGGATTTTCTGTCTTTTGAAAACATGTGGGTGTTGTGTTCTGCTTTACTTCTCACATCTGGTGATCAGAGCTCAGGGTCAACAGGGGAAATGTCTGACTGTGCACGCAGATTTGCAGTTTGTCCATAAAAGATTTAGTGCTGTTTTTTCAGCCCACTATGTCAGGCTTCAGCTGCATTAATGCTCATTAAAGAGCAGCAGGTATGTGAACCCAGGCATTTACCTAAAGCTGCCATCAATACTGCAAGAAGTAGGCGTGTAGCAGCAGCAGGATGAGGGAGTGTTGGTGATGGTGGGGGAACAGAATTGGGCTCCTAACACAAGATCAATAAAGCATGATTTAATTGCTTCCTGGATTTGTTGTTTCAGTAACTTATTGAGTAACCATGAGATGCCAGCCACTATTCCAGGTGTGAAGGATACAAAGTTGAATGGGTAGATTTACCCTTTTCCTTCTCATACCCCTAGTCTATGAGGATAAAGATATACAGAGCAAACAATCATAACTTGATAAATACTAAGTAGTGGTCTGGACAGTGGGCATATTCCATGGAGAAAGTAGCATTTGAACTAGGTCCTGAAAGGTAAGCAAGAATTCCTCAGATGGAGATGGAGAAGGTAGGGTACTCTCAACAGAGTAAACGAAGATAAGACTCAGAGCATGCATTCAAGTCATGTTCAGGACATGGCAGGCCATTCTAGTGGTTTCAATCTGAGGATTGTCAACATGGAGGGAGACAAGACTAGATGGCAGACTGAGGCTGGATTTGGGTGGCATTCATACTATACTATGGATTTAGACTCTACCCAGTGTCCTATAGAATAGCAAACTATCAGAACTGGTTCCTGTCTTCTCTTGCTTAGCTCCCAATATCAATTCTTTAACATTCACCCTCACCTTAGTCCCTGGCCAAGCCAGTCTGTGCAGCAAAGATGGTTCTGGGTTATTAGCTAGTGGAATGTAGAATTAGTTTTGCTGTCCTAAACTGTGGTATGCCCAGATACTCACAAGTTCCCTGAACTCTGTAACTGGACCCTCAGTATATTCTTATTTACCGGGTCCTTTGTGACTGGGCTTTTTTTCCTAATTAGCTTTCTAATTCCCAAAACTAGAGCTTACTTCAGGCTTCTGCCTTCTCAGCTAGAGCCCAGACACTGGGTTTATCTCCTACCGGTACTCCTCCTAGAGCCTGGGTTCTTCTTTCCATATTCCAGTTGCTTGCCAGGATCCTGTTCCAACTGACGGCTTTCCTGGAGCTATACCACATTGTCACCTATTTATTGTGAGTGTCTGTTAAATCTTATAGTTGTGTCGAACCCACCACATCAGACCTTCTAATACAGCATTACTAGCTCAGTTCTCATCTAGATCTGTTCCATCTCTGTGGATATAAATTTGTATTGATAATAGGCCCATAGCCTCTTTCTCCATAACTGTCAAATTCACGAATTATTCACACCCTAATCAGGGCTCTTCTCGACTTATTTCTATTCCCACTAGCCACATTGCATGTCCCAGTATATCTGTGGGACATGAAATGCTTTCTCTCTTTTTCTTTTTGTATTTTTTTTAGTTCTGTTTGCCAACATATAGTATAACACCCAGTGCTCTCATCCTGTCAAGTGCCCCCCTCAGTGCCTGTCATCCAGTCACCCCATCGCCCCACCTTGCACTGTTGATGGGAATGTGAGCTGGTACAGCCACTCTGGAAAACTGTGTGGAGGTTCCTCAAAGAGTTAAAAATAGAACTACCCTATGACCCAACAATTGCACTACTGGGGATTTACCCCAAAGCTACAGATGCAGTGAAACGGCAGGACACCTGCACCCCAATGTTCATAGCAGCAATGTCCACAATAGCCAAACTGTGGAAGGAGCCTTGGCATCCATTGAAAGATGAATGGATAAAGATGATGTGGTCTATATATACAATGGAATATTACTCAGCCGTTAGGTACACATGCTCTTAATGTGGTCCTCATGATCCCTGCTTCTGGGTGCTCATGTCCTTGTATGATCACCTTCCCTTGAATGTGGAAAGGACTTGTGACTTGCTTCGAATCAACAGGATATGGCAAAAGTGACGAGATATACAAGGCTATATGGACATGATTGTGTTCTATAAGATTATAGCTCTCATCTTGCTGGAATCTCTCCCTTGCTGGCCACAAGGAACCAAGTAGCCATTTTGGGGAACCTCATATGGCAAAGAATTGCAGATAGTCTTGAGTAGCTGAGGACAGTCTCCACTGACAGCCAATAAAAAATTGAAGTGTTCAATCCTACGACTGCAAGGAACTGAATACTGGCAATTACTACATGAACAGGAAAGCAGATCCTTCCCCATCTGAACCTCCAAATGGGAAACCTGATGGACACCCTGATTATAGCCTTTCAAAATATCCAGCTAAGCTATGCTTGGACTCCTGAGTCAAAGAACTGTGAGATAATAAATGTGTGTTATTTTAAGTTACTAAGCCTGTGGTAATTTTGTTATGCAGCAATAGATAACTAATACAATGTCTCAGTGGAGCAAAACAAGATACAGCAATTAGAATATCTGTTCTGGTTAAATACTTGACATCTGGTAATTAAATGTGTAGTTGTGCTTTATTAAACATTTTTTCTTTCTCTCCTGCTAATATTCCTAAGGAAATGGGAAACTTTTATTTTCTACAAGGAACTGGCTCATCACCTTAATTGTCTTATTCCTGAAGCAGGTGTCCTAGATAAAGGACACCAGATGGGATCCAGCAGCTGGAGTAACAAAAACTAAAAATCACAGAGATTATGTTGAGTGTAACCTTGTATATAGCAGAGAACAAAGAAAAAACAAATGTATTCTTAAAGATATTCTTGAAAGTGTTGAGAAAGGTGTCAGTAGTATCAGAAATACAGTAAAAATGGTTCAGGATGAGGATTTACCATCACATTTGCAGTGAGACACTTTACAAATGTTCCCTGGCAGAGAATATAAATAGTTGTCCAAAGCATTTTAAAAGCTCTCAGTTTCAGAACAGATTAGATCTGCTTTTATGTATCCTTCTTATAGTAATTCCCCCATTTATTCATAGTGCTTCTGATCTTCAGTCATTTAACCTCTCTTGGCTTTAGCATAGATGCAAAAATGAGATAATCTCTATTTTATGTAGGGGAAAGAGAGTTAAAAATAACATTTTATGAACACCAACTGAGTACTTTGCTACCTGTTTCTCATCTCATCTGATCTTCACAGCAGGTCTATGAAATGGTTATTTCTAAATCTACATTTTGTTAAGTAAGCAAACTAAGGCCAGAGGGGTTAAGTAATGTTCTCCAGAGCACATATCTAGTAAGTCTCCGAGACAGAATTTAATCCTAATGACTTTAGTGCTGTGCTTCCTTAGGGAATGCATGATGTCAAAATTACTTTCCTAATAATACTAAGGTGTTATTCATGTTTTGGGCGGTGGTAGTGAGGTCTGTTTTGTTTTTGCTGTGCAAATGTTTGCACTCACAGTGCAAAAACAATGGAGAGAAAAACTGCTTGTGCCTTAGCATGAATCTGGGCAGCACCAAACAGTACTAGAAATCATTATATTTTTACCCCTGTAAACTTGCAGTTAAAAGGGGGGAAAAAGCCGATTTTACTTAAGAATGTCCTCAACAAAGCAATAAGAAACATTAGTTTTATTGAAACTCAGTCCTTGAATATATGTCTTTTTAATATTCTGTGTGACCAAATGGGTGGTATGTATAAATCACCTCTGTTGCACGCCAACCAAAGTGCTATGGTTGTCTCAAAGAAAAGCACTTGTGCAATTGTATGAGTCGTGAGCTCTGTGGCTGTTGGTCTTTTTTTTTTTTTTTTCATGGAGCACATTTTTTACTTGAAAGAATTGCAGAATAACTGGTTATCCAGACTTGAGTAGATGAAGAGATTTTTATCAAAAATGAATGAGTGACAGGCAAGGGCAACAAAAGCTAACATAAACAAATGGAATTACATCAAACTAAAAAGCTTTTGCACAGTGAAGGAAACCATCAACAGAACAAAAGGGCAACCTGTCTGAATGGGAAAAGATAATTGCAAATAATTCTTCCAATAAAGGGTTAATATCCAAAATGTATAAAGACTTCTCACAACTTAATTTCAAAAAACAACCTGTTTAAAAAATGGACAAAGGACTTGAATGGACATTTTTCCAAAGAAGATATACAGATGGCCAACAGGCGCACCACCAATCATCAGGGAAATGCAGATCAAAACTACAATGAGGTATCACCTCAAACCTGTCATATTGGCAATATATATGCATATATAAAGCTAAAATAAACAAATAGGATTACATCAAACTGAAAAGCTTTTGCATAGTGAAGGAAATCATCAATAAAATAAAAAGGCGACCTTCTGAATGGGAGAAGATATTTGCAAATCATGCCTATCTCTCTCTCTCTCTCTCTCTCTCTCTCTCTCTCTCTCTCTCTCACACACACACACACACACACACACACACACACACACACTGGAATATTACTCAGCCATAAAAAATAATGAAATCTTGCCATTTATGACAACATGAATGGACTGGGGGGATATTATACTAAGTGCGGGAAGTCAGACAAAGATAAATACTGTGTGGATTTCACTTACATGTGGAATCTAATAAAATAAATGAACAAGACAAAATAGAAACAGACTCATAGAGAAAACAAATTGTTGGTTTTCAGAGAGGAAGGAATTGGAGGGCTCCAGAATAGGTGAAGGGGATTAAGAGGTATGAACTTCCAGTTATAAATAAGTCATGAGAATGTAATTTACAGTATAGAGAATATAGTTAATAATATTGTGAAAACTTCATATGGTGACAGTTGGTAGCTAGACCTACCATGGGGATCATTTTGTAATGTATATAAATAATGAATCACTATGATATACACCTGAAACTAATAGGATAGTGTATGTCAATTATACTTCAATTAAAACATGAGTGAAAAAATGAACCTCTCATTTTAAGAAAAATAATGTTTGTTGCCAATTCAAGTTTTCAAGGAAAACTTAGATTTTTGGGAAACTTGTATTAATCAGTGTGACTGTGAGCTTGACTTCTCCATACATTTTTTTTCTGATGAGATTGGTGGTGTGGTTTTTATATTGTATCATGAAATGTGTCAACATTTGGAAGATCTGTATACTCAGTGAATGCTATTTTCCAAATAACCAGTGGATGATGTTACAGGTGAATAGGTAAGAGATCCATTCAAAGTGCAAGATAGACCAATGTATTTTAATGTAACAGAGTACAGGAAGTTTATTGATACAGTCTTGGATTCCATACTCTAGCTAAAAAATTATCACTTGTCAAGTTTTTGTATAGTATTTCAGAATAATATCCACAGTTACCCCTTCTCTACTTCCATATCTGTGTGAAGCTGGATTTTATGTATTTCAAGCCAAACAACATATTACAACAGATTGAATACAGAAACAGCTATGAAAATCTATCTGTCTTCTATTAAACAAACATTTAGGGTTTTTTAAAAAAAATGATGCCACTCTTTTTCATTGTTTTATTTTTTTAGAGAATCTAGTTACTTTTTGTAAAAATGTGTTACTTATATTAACCTATAATTGGTTTAATTATTATTAATGGTTAATATTTAAATTTTCTTACAATTTTAATTTCTCATATATTAAATATTGATATAGAAAAGGAGTCCTGAGACCAAAAAGTGTTTTTAGAACTGATGCTTTGTACTATCTTGTTTCCTATACTTACATATTTATTCTGAAGTGAAAATGAAATGTTATGAGCAGACTAACTTGATAAGGCTCTTTAAGGATATATAGTCCCATCACTAAAGATGATGAGCTGATTTCACCTTTATTCTGTTAGCCTTGATTTTGGTGTTGAGAAAGAAATCTAATATTTCCAGGAGATTGTATTTAATTACCAGTTTCCAACAATTTCTTTCTACTAAATAGAATCCATAAATTAGATTTGGCTGAATTGATATAAATAAGTATGCAGTGAAAAACTCGTTTTATATTCATGTCTGAATTTATTGTTAGGTCATTTGTAGATTTTTCTGGCAAGTTACACTCAGTTTTAATGGTGCAAAACTAGGCTGTTTTACTGACCAGTTTATGTAGGTTGCAGTCAAACTTGCTATTGAAATCATTCCTTAGCCTTGCAGTCTAGGAGCTATATAAATTGGGGTTGTTAATTACTCCCCTTCCATCCATCTTGTATAGAAGGGTGCTTCTTGGGACCACAGCTTTAGGATAATGTGTATCTTGGGTAGTCATTAACACTCAGCTTTTAGGAGCAATGAATTCTCTGACTTGACCATTTAATGACACATAATGAATATGCTAGAACTGACTACAACACATCTCTTGCCTATATCTGAGGGTATTTAATACTTTCTCCACATTTGAGCTAAATGTTTTCATCATGTGAAGTTTATTATTGAAAATAACATCTGTCATCAACAGCTTTAGTGGACATCAGGATCAATACTGACTACAGTGTTGTTGGACCTTTGTGGAAGCTGCCAATATCCTTTCTTCCTCTGTGACTACCTTTTGGTTTTTTTAAACCTTCTCTCATATGTAAATGAGGCCATGTAAGGCATATTGATTCAGCTCAGTAGGATTATGCATAGCAAAAATGACATAAACATAGTCTCCTTACAACATGACATCCCACTCTACAACACATAACTCATGCAGTACCACCTATCTCACTCCAAATACCTTATGGCTAAAGGAGAGTTAGACTTATTGTGTTTTATGCACTGAAGGCTCAGTCCAAGTTTACCTCCTGTCCAGAGGCTTTTCTGACTTTCTGTCCACCCCCACTCACTTAAACCAGCCCACACTGAATCGATCGCTACCTCCTTTGTCCTTACTATCTGAACTTCTTTCCAAATCAGCAATGATAATTACTGCCCTTGTCATGTGCGGAGTCTCCACTCTGCACTCTAAACACTTCAGTGACAGGGACCGTGTCTCATTCATTCATTCTGCAAATGTCGAGTGTTTCTCTCTCATTTGCTGTGCTATGTGCTGAGGATGCAGCAGTGACCCAAAGTGCCTATCGTCTCAGAACTTAGACATGTGTCCTAAGCACCTAGTCTCATAGGGTCTGCTATGGAATAAGGGCTTACCAACAAAATGTCTGTTGAATGCTTTTCATTCTCAGTCTTTTCTAGTATTTAAATTTTTAGTCAGAATTTGATGACCTTGTAGTCCATGTAAGTCTGGATTTTTTTCTGTCTGATTTCAAGGTCTTTGTATACTAAGTGTAAGAAAAGTTAATAAATATATGCCTTATATTTGCACTATGCTTAATGACTAATAGATTATTTCCATACTTCTTCTTTTATTTGATTCTTATAGTATCCCTAAGATAAGTAGAGAAGATGGTTTTATTTCTATTTTGTACCTGGTCACTAGGATCCTGGTCTTCTGGTTCAACCCCATCATACCTATATTCACAAACATATCCTCACATGCACATGTATGCATGCTTTAAAATCATTTTAGAAATTTGCCAACTTAAGATGGTCTTGCTTTTATTTCCTTAGAGATAAATTCCATAGTGAGGCCACTATTGTAGGGAAGAAAATTGCCAAATAAGGAGACAAGGAACAAAGAGGGCAGGGGAGACATTTTTCATAGCAAAACCCAGTTTAATGTGATCCATCCTTAGAATCTCTCCCTCCATTGGTAATGTGTAAAATGATAGCAGCCATGAATGAGCATGATATTTCAGTGCTAGAAGCTACCTTAGAGCATCTGATCCTGTCTCCTTTTTTTACAGCTAAGGAGACTGAAGTGCAGAGAAGTGAAATGATTTCCCTAAAATTTCTCGGCTAGTTTAGTGGTAGCCAGTCTATAGACCACTCAGTGTGAACATATGAAATTATGAGAGCAGTGGTTTCTTGGCATATGCTAAATTTGATTAACAAGACTATGTGTCCGAGAAACCTTTTAATTCAACTGACCTGTTTTGAGTCAGTGGCTATAAAATAATTTTTCTTGGCAGGTCCCAGATGATTCTAATGAGCAACTGCTCTTCTAAATGATTGGTGATTGACCCTCTAGTATGTAGAAGATAAGAACCTTCAGTCTCAAATCTGAGCACACAATTTTCTGACAGAACTTTTCCCACAGGCTGAAATTGGTTTCAGGTATATCAAGTCTTAGAGTCAGGTGTTGACTACAGCTTTTTCCATCTTTGATGTTTAAAAATATGTTTTAAAATTTTAGTTAGAGGTTAAAATACTGTATTTTAGAAAACCATGGATTGTTTTAAGTTGAATTCGTAGGTGATTAATTTTTGGAGAAAAAGACAAGTTAGCATTAAGTGTAGACCATAGTTATGACATACACTAGGGGAGGCCATATGTAAATGTGTGGCTGTTTTTATTCCTAGATTTCCATAATTTTTTACAAAATATTTTATTTATTTATTCATGAGAGACACAGAAAGAGTGAGGCAGAAATATAGGCAGAGGGAGAAACAGGGTCTATACAGGGAACCCGATGTGGAACTCGATCCTGGAACTCCAGGATCATGCCCTGAGCTGAAGGCAGACGCTCAACAGCTAAGCCCCCCAGGGGTCCCTATTTCCAGAATCTTTAAACTTCGTGGTTTTCTGACAGTAGCCCAAAGAAGTTAGAAATTTTGCAGACTTGGAGCTGGGACTTGAAGGTGATTCTTCTGATTTTTCTAGTGTAGTACCCTTTTCATCACCCACCCTGTGAGTGTGAAGCAATTCTAGCAGTCTCTTCCATTTCTTTGATTTAGCCACAAATCATATGGATGAAGAGCCTAACATCGTGTGAAGTTTTAGTGTTGGTGAGGGAAGATAATGAGAGCCATAGTAAAGTGCTACTATATTTGACTAAGTTACTTTGTCTTTAGTCATTAAGAAATGAGGATTTGTAGATGTCAGTGCTTCTTGGAAAATCTATGTGTCATTTATCTAACAAATACTAAGCACCTTGCAGCATTTTAGGCCGGTTGCAGAATAGAGGGAAGAGACTACACATACAACCATACACCACCTGCAAGTTCTAGACTTACTGTATCATGTACATAGGACTTGCAGAGCCAAGGTGGTTATGCAGAGTAGTCAGAGGGTACAGCTTAGTGTGTTTGTTGCTTCATGGTTGTCTACAGGGCATTCAGCTTCCTCAAACAATCCCCATGGAAATCAAGTTCTACCACATTGAGTACCTCCTACTTTATAACCTTTAAAAACCTATGATACTTTTATTTATTTTAAGCCACTTTATTGAGGTATGGTTGATATACACAAAGCTATACATATTTAATGAATACAACTTGATGAGTCACACACATCCTTTTCCTTTCAGGATTTCATCACTGTTCCAGAAGAGCTTAGATTTACAGGCTATGTGCTTTACTTAAGTACAAGCATAGGCTGCTCTTCCGTTCTCTACCAGGCTTAGTGTGAGCAACATCAGCTCCTTAAAGGAGAGAAAATAGAGAACATTCCTGTGTGTCCCTAAACCATGTCTCTGCCTTCAGTTTTCTAGTATCTCTGGTTGATGTTCATCTTGATGGTTTTAATGTTGAATTTAGAAGAACCTCTTTCTTTTGTATGCCTACTGTGTGCTCTGCTGAGTTTACACAGTTAGAAATCTACAAGGGCAGGTGTTGTTGGCCTTATTTTATAGCCTGGATAAACTGAGACCCAGAAGGATAATTAACTTGTCCAAAGTCATGCATAGTAAGTAGTATAGAAGAGGCAAGATTCATTTTCACTTCTTTCTGGTTGCAAAGGTGGTCTCTTGCTCTTTTTACTCTACTATTCAGTCAAAGAAAGTGTTTCTGGGTCAGTGTTTTCTGAGGGTTTTGGTATTTCTCTACTGGAATGCTACAGTGATTTTTAGGATAAATTAACCCACAGTGATTATACTATGTATACTATGTCACAGCATTAAAAGAAGTATTTGTTGAAGGCCTATTTTTTGTGCCCCTTTCTACAGCTCCTCCACCCCATGAAATCAAATGGCATCCTCTTCAAAGGGCTTAGTAGCTTGTTAGTTATTTGAATTCAGAATTTTCCCCTTAAGGGGAATACATTCAACTCATAGATAACACGGGAATAGATAATCCCCAACTGGAACAATCTAAATATCCTTTACATTTGGAGGGTTGTCCCAAATTTACCTAATAACACTTTGTGTTATCCAGTGTTGAAATGTTAAAATGAATTACTGGTCCTGACTAGTCCATTCTCTTTGTCCTTCTAAGTTTTATTGCCTTTACCCCTCCCTCTCTTCTGCCAAGAGTACAGACTTTTCCCCATTATCTGTAACAATATGAGTCAGTTGCATTTAAATTACTTTTGAGTGGCTGTTTCTTGCAATAGTGCTGAGTAAAGTACTAATGAGGATGGCAACTAGAATATAGTGTGGCTCCCAGGGTAGAAATGTGTCACTTTTCTTTTTCTGGTTTCCTCATAGCCAAAATTCAGTGACTTTTCAAACCTCTGATGAGAAGACCCATCTCTTTTGTTTATGAAGCCCTAGTGCTATTTAAGGCAAAATGCAGCTCCCAGATCTTAAATGATTTAACAGAGAAAATACTAATCAGAGCTCATCTACTGCAGGGGACATATTAACCAGATTTGCACATCAGCAGAGTAGGCTAAATTTTCCTTTATGGCCTAATGTCTGAGCTATATGATAAACTATGTTCTCTTGCACTGGCTCTGGACACTTAACTGCTGCTTGGGCTAGCACAAATACTGTAATTAGCATCTCATGTTATTAAAGTTGAAAGATGATTAGAAAGTGGACACATTTTGTTACTTCTCCATAGAATTAAACAACAAAAGATCTAGAGGTGCTATATGATCATAACTTGGATCAGAGCCCACAGTAAACAAATATTTTATATAAAGGAATCTGAGGAGACTAGAGCATTTGTTAACCAAAACCTTAGGGTTTTCCTATCCTTCTGTAAATGCATAGATTTATCATTACTTACCAGTATGCGATCATAGGCTTTTGTATTTTAATTAGCAATTACTGCAGAATATCTCACAGCTGACCCAGTTCATAATTAGAATAATCATGGGAGTAGATTTTGCAAGCTGACTTCCAAGGGATTTAGGTGGAATTTTAAAGCTGTAATGTGTTGCTTTAGCTCTTAGGTTAGAGAACCTCTCCTTTTCTCAATTTCCAGTAATGTTCCCCTCTTTTTTAACATACCATGGCTATTTAGGGGTTTGTGCAGGCAGAGTCTGCAGCATCCCTCTTATACATGTCAGATACTCAAAGCTTAGCATGAACCAGTGGGGGGGGGGGTGGAAATCAATGTTTTTCACGAAAATCTATGTGCTGCTTCTTCCAAGGGGCTGTTTCCATTTAAGCTGGATCTCTAATGGTGAAACAAATGATTCTATGGCGTGTTAAAGGAATTCAAGCATAGGGAAGGGAAGAGGATTTGGCCTTATGTGGGCTCCTTCCCAGCTCTAGGAAATAATACCTGTATTTCAGAGTTGGTACTGCTCTCAAAAGTTTAACTTGTATATATCACATCAAATGTTTTATTCTATTATTCATTTAACATCTTCATCATTGAAAATTCTCATTTAATTCATACCAGCCAAGTAAGTCAGCCGTTCACCACTCTGATATTTTCCTATGTTAATTTCAATCCCCTCAGTCCTTTGGAAGCCACTAGATGGAAGTGTCAATTTATGAAAATTTAATATCAACTTGACCCTGGAGTATGAGCAGCCAGGCAGAATTATCATCGGGTATAAAGTCTAGTCTGGGCTTCAGGTGCACTTGATCTTTTGTGGTCTTGTCGCACATTAATTATTTTGCTGCACCACCTTGAACAGGGGTTCTGAGAAAAAATAGTCTTAAAAATTTGAGAATAACAGAACATGAGACACATGTAACTCTGGGAAATGAACAAGGGGTAGTGGAAGCGGAGGTGGGGGGTTGCGGTGACTGGGTGACGGGCACTGAGGCGGGCACTTGACGAGATGAGCACTGAGTGTTATGCTATATAAATAGAATTCCAATAAAAAATATACAAAAAAAAGACTCAGTGTCCAGTGGAAAACCAGATTACACATTTTAATCATCCACACACAAGTAGCCAATATTTCTAAGTCAGCTTTCTGTTGCTACTTCTGTGTATCTATTTTCTTTATTAAATATACATAACTTATTTTAAAAAGAATAATAAAATATAAAAGTAAATTTTAAGTTAAAAAAAACCGTGGTCAGCGGTTTAGCACTGCCTTTAGCCCAGGATGTGATCCTGGAGACCTGGGATCAAGTCCCACCTTGGGCTCTGCATGGAGCCTGCTTCTCCCTCTGCCTCTCTCTCTCTCTTTCTCCCTGTGTCTTTCATGAGAAAATAAATAAATAAATAAATAAATAAATAAATAAATAAATAAATAAATAAATGTAAATTAAAAAATTCGAGAATATAAGGAAGAAAAATCTAGATCTACTATTGAGAAGTAAATGAAGTTGAATAGAGTCACGTGTCTGTGTGTGTGTATGTGAGAGAGAGAGAGAAAGAGCATGCACGTATGTGCTTCTGGCTTCAGGGTAAAAGAGCATCTCTTCATTATCACTGTTTTCATCTAAAAAGTTTAAGCCCAGGCAGCCCCAGTGGCGCAGCGGTTTAGCGCCGCCTGCAGCCCAGGGCGTGATCCTGGAGACCCAGAATCGAGTCCCATGTTAGGCTCTCTGCATGGAGCCTGCTTCTCCCTCTGCCTGTGTCTCTGCCTCTCTCTCTCTCTCTGCATCTCTATGAATAAATAAATAAATAATTAAAAAAAAAAGTTTAAGCCCTTTTTATTTCCTATTTCAGCCCAAGAAGGAGCAAACATGAAAACACCATAGGTAATATTTCACAAGGGCCCTTATGATAGACATAAGACCAGTAGTGAGTTGGTCATGTGGTCTCCACTAAGATCATATTTTACCTGAAACATGTTATTTTTTGGCATTTGGTCTGAAATCAAGAGACTAAGTAAATAATAAACAGTTTTAAGTGGAGGATAGGGGAAAATGCAAATAATAAAATACTATTTACTGGTACCAAGAGTTCTCATCGTTTAGACCCTTAATTTTCTTTGAAAAGAGCATAGGCACAGAGCGGTGTTTTTCTTGTATTTCTTGTAGTTTTTAGCATTTATAAGTATTTAATAAATTTTTATCATAATTAATATCCCAAACGAATTGGGATTTTTTTCTGGGGATTGAAAGTACTGGAGGTTTTAGGAATCTTGGGAAAGATTATATGTTTTTTATGATTCACTGTTTGGCTGTGTCTGAGGGCATCCTGATTTACTTATTCATTGTGCTTCTTGCCTCAAGCTCAGTTCTGTATGGCAGGTAGGCATCTCACAGAGCAATGAGAATCAGGCTAGTGTTTATTACTCTGGATACCTAGAGTGGGAAGAGAATGGGCTTCAGAGTTAGACAGACCTGAATTTGGATTATAGTTCTACTGCAGTCTGGAGAATAGGGACAATTCTACTTCTCTTTCGGGGTTAATACAAAAATAGAACTAATGCAAATAAAGGACCAGGCATGACAGAGGCCCCTGATGGGAGTGGTTATTAATATCCCTCAGACAAAGATCCATGTGGAATATCAGAATAAGCAGATTGGCCTATTCTAAGTGGTAGATATGGTTTGTGTATTAGCTAATGTCCCATCAACAGTGTACCAACTGCTGAGTTCAATTCAGAACAACTTTTTTTTTTTTTAAAGTAGGCTCCATGCCCAGTGTGGAGCCCAAAAGGGCCTTGAACTCATGACCCTGAGATCAAGAGTCTGATACTTACCTGACTGAGCCACCTAGGCAGACCTCAGTTCATCACATTCTTACTGAGCATTTCTGAATCCTATGAGAAGTGAGTAGGATGTCTTTCCCTACAGAGCTTGAAGAGAATCAGTGCTACATAGGGCTAACTGCATCTTGAGCTCTTTGCAACAGGCACATACTCTTGATGTTAAGAGAGAGAAATTATTACCCTTGTTGGGGAGGGGAAAGTCAGGATGGATTTTATGAAAGAGTTGGTAGTTGAGAGAAATCATGAGGAAATGATGAAGTTTTGACAGGCAGAGGTAGATATGAGAAGTGGGATCAAGGGATTAAAAAGAGGCAGTGAATAAACATTTTTCTTTTTTTTTCTTTTTTCTTTTTTTATGGAGCAATAACATAATCAGATGAGCTTTTGAAGGCACAATATCAATCTTCTTGTGACGGGTGAAGCAGAGATGACATAAATAGCAGTGCTTTTGCTGGTGTCAGAACTGAGCCCCAAGTTTAGCATCTTTATTAGAAACGCAGATGAATGCTCATTAAATTTATGGATAAAACAAAATTGTAGTGAGATGAGTTAGTCCGCAGGGGAGGCAAACAGGAGAAGGGGCTGGGGGACAGGATTAGGCTTTAAAAGACTTCTGCTATTTCAATTCCTGTTGACAGTCACATAGAATGGCATTCAGTAGAGATCAAAGATTTAGCAGTTTAATTTGGCCATTAAAGTCAACAAGCCCAGCCCAGCTGGATAGGGGAATATATAAAAATTCACAGAGACTTGACCTGGAAATGATCACACCTCCTGTTATATGAGTATAACATATATAACAGTCAGGCATTGGGGACCTTGGGGCTATTCTAAGACATAGGATTCCTGAACAAATGTGAGGAACTTCACAAGGCACAATAAGAATAGCTACCATTTATTGAGTGTATGCTATTTTATTGTGACAAATAATGGTTAACATTTATTGAATATTTGCTTAGCGCCAGGCCTAAAGATAGGTACCATCTAATACCTCCCAGGAGCTTTGCTGGGTAGCTCTCTGTCTCCATTTTACAAATTAAGAGGCTGGAGCTCTGAAAGGTTCAGTAATTTGCCTGAGGGCCTAAGTGAAAAAGCCACAATGCCTACCTGGCCATCCCAAAGTCCATGCTTGCCATTCTTTACCGTGTTGTGCTACACTAAAAAATATAAGCATGTGCAAATAAGTGTGGGGCAGCAAATCTGCAGATGTATATAATATTGCCATTTATATAAAATTTGAAAACATGTAAAAACACTAATAATTTTTAGAGATTCATAATAACAATAATAATATGAAATATGCTTGGAGTGGTAAACACCAGCGTCAGGATAATGGTTACTCTGGAAAGGGAAGAAGGAGGTAAACTGTATCTGTAATGTTTATTTTCCTTAAAAAAGAAGAAAAATATGAGGCAAATATGGGAGAATGTTAAGATAAGTTAAAGCTGGGTCATAGGTATTCATTATGTTATTTTTTCATGCTTTTCTCTATTTAAAAATGTCAAAAAATTAAAAACAAAAAGAAAACCAGCCCTAAATTATCACATAGAAAGCTTTGATGGCATTGGCCATTAAAAGGAGGGAAGCAGTAAACAGCATGTACTTCTGAGGTCCTTCTAGGACAGCTATTAAACTTGATGGTTCTTGGATGACCAAGGTCCCTACTAGTGTGACATCTTTATAGCTTTTCAAATCTAAGATACAGAATGATGATGCAAAGAAAATTACACTTATTTTTGTCTGTCTCTTTAAAACTGTTGAATAGTAAAAGTAGGATTTTAGAGTTTCTGAATCTGTTTAGATGCGGTATGGTGTTTTGAAGAGAGCCAGGGCTCTGTGAAGTCAGATTGACCAAGGTCTGAATCTCAGCCTTGCCACTTGACATAACTGTGAGACTGAGGAGAAGTTACTAAACCTACCTGAGCCTCTGCTTTCTCTGTGAAAGGAAGTTAAAACACTATCTCATGATTGTCGTAGGATGAGATGTTATGGGATATCTAAAATGACATGTTAGAGATGACCTGTGTAAAGAGTTGAACACAGAATACGTGCTCATAGTAGGTTATTTCATTTGGCCACAGAAGCTCTATTCAAATACTAATTCCATTCAATTCTATATCCTAAATATTTCTTTATCTGCTTACTTCTCTCTAATCCCAGGGCCATGACCCCTGTTCCAGCTACATTTGTCTCTCACCTGGATTTGATAAACAGCCTTACCTGGTCATTCTGTGTCTGCATTGACTCCCCTCCGAGTTTTTTGCTTCCAGTAGTCAGTTCTTTCAGAAACCTGAGTCAGACCACATCCTTTCCTTCCTCATTTCAGCCTTTCATACTCTGTGCTGGGCACTGCTCAAGCTGTTTCTGCCATCCTCTCTCATCTTTTCTCACTGTTTTCACTTGCATCCAATGACTCACCCAAATGGAGTCCTTTTCCAGTGACCTTCAAAATTCCATCCTCTATTTTGCCTCTTGCTTCTTGTCTATCTACCCTCACCTTGCCTTACCTTACCTTTTTAATTTTATTCGTTCTTTAGGCCTTAATCCACACCTTCTTTTTAAAATTGAAGTATAAGGGCGCCTGGGTGGCTCAGCTGGTTAAGTGTCCAACTCTTAATTTTGGCTAAGGTCATGATCTCACGGTTGTGAGATTGAGCCCCGCGTCTGGCTCCATGCTGGGTGTGGAGCCTGGTTTAGATCGTCTCTCTCTTGGAGCACCTGGGTGGCCCATGGGTTAAACATCTGACTCTTGATTTCAGGTAAGGTCATGATCTCAAATTCATAAGATGGAGCCCTACATCAGACTCTCCACTGGGCATGGAGATTCTCTCCCTCTCCCTCTGGCTCTTCCCCTACCTTCTCTCTCAAAATAAAGTCTTTAAAAAAATTCTCTCTCGGGATGGCTGGGTGGCTCAGCAGTTGAGTTTCTTCTTTTGGCCCAGGGCGTGATCCCAGGGTCCCAGATCAAGTCCCACATCAGGCTCCCTGCATGGAGCCTGCTTCTCTCTCTGCTTATGTCTCTCTGCCTCTGTGTGTGTGTGTCTCTCATGAATAAATAAATAAAATAAAAAAATTTCTCTCTCTGAAAAATCAATTAAAAAATAAAATTGAGATGTAATTGACATATAACATTAGTTTCAGGTGTACAGCATAATTAGATATTTGTATATATTGTGAAATACTACAAGTGTGGTTAACATGTATCATCACACATAGTCACAAAATTTTTTTTCTTATGATGAGAACTTTTAAGATCTATTCTTCTAGTAACTTTTAAATATGCAGTACAGTGTTATTAACTATAGTCATTATGCTGTACATTACATATCGCTGACTTATTTCATAACTATAAGTTTATACCTTTTTTTTTAAAGATTATATTTATTTATTCATGAAAGACACAGAGAGACAGAGACATAGGCAGAAGGAGAAGTAGGCTCCTCACAGGGAGTCTGACTTGAGACTTGATCCCGGGACCCCAGGATCATGCCCCAGGCCGAAGGCAGGCACTAAACCGCTGAACCACCCAGGGATCCCCAAGTTTATATCTTTTGACCTCCTCACCCAGTTTGCCTCTTCACTCTCCCTCCCCACTTTTGGTAACCACTAGTCTGTTCATTTATGAGCTCTTTTTTTATCCCTAAGATTCCAGATATAAGTGAGATCATACATTATTTGTCTTTCTCTTTCTGACTTACTTCACTGAACATAATGCCCTCAGGGTCCTTTCATTTGTTGCAAATGGTAAGATTTCCTTCTTTATTATGACTGAATAGTATTCCTACGTGTGTGTGTGTGTGTGTGTGTGTTGCATGATTTCTTTTTCTCCATCCATCTCTTGATGGACATGTAGGTTGTTTCCATATCTTATTGAAAATAACACTGTCATGAAAATAGAGGTTTATGCATTTTCTTTTTGAGATAGTGTTTTAATTTTCTTCAGATAAAACCTAGAATGGAATTACTAGATCATAAGGTAGGTCTATTTTTTACTTTTTTTGAGGAACCCCTATCCTGTTTTCCGTAGTGGCTGTACCAGTTTACTTTCCCATCAACATTCCACCAGAGCTTCCCCATCTTCTACATCCTTGCCCACACTTGTTCTTTCTTTCCTTTTTTCTTTCTCTGTCTCTTTTTAATTTTTGATAATAGCCATTCTAACAGCTGTAAGGGGACCTCTCATTTAGGTATTAACTTTCATTACCTTGATGATTAATGATGTTGAGCATCTTCTCATGTTCCTATTGCCCAGGCTTCATTTTAAATTTCACTTTCTGGGTGGGCTTTGCTGATCCCTACCCAAGGTTACATCTCGCTGTTTTTTTCCACATCATCTCTTGCCGTTCCCCAGTCTTCATCAAATACTGTCTTGTAACTAACTTTTTGTTTGAAGTCTGTGCTCTATACCAGCCTTACACTCTCAAAGAAAGCACACTTTATCATGGCCATTGTTATATTCCCAGACTAGCTGACAGGTCATGGGTACACAAAAAATACTGATTTGGTTGTTGGAATGAATGAATTTTGAGAGCGATCAAATGCTGCTTCTGTACTTTCCTCACTGTGTACTCTTGGTTGAAGGACTTGACTGACCCTCAGGTTTTTAACCTTTGAAATGAGGTAACACCATACAACTCTAGTGTGCTGTGAGTGGCAAGTGAACCGATGTATGTAAACTGCCTGGCCATAGTGAATGCTGAATGAAGTACTACTTTTCCTTCATGGATGGATATGCCAGATGATAGAGATTTTCCGAAAAAAATATAATTGTGTTTTAAAAATAAAAACATTATTTATTTAGTAATGCACAACCTAACTGTTCTACTTGTAAATCAAGTAGAAGTGTTCTGAGAACCTATTTTGAGCTGCTTATCTCAGCAGAATTTTTAATCTTTCTCCTACCTAGTGGCAGCTCTAGGCCATTTCCAGCCTTCTAACTAGCCACTCTGTTAATATTGCTCCTTAATTGCTAGTTGGAGATGAGAGTGTTCAAGACGGCATCACTGGATTTGTTTGTTCCCCATTCTGGGCCCTAACTGCCCTCCTGTGGCTCTTAAGTTCTCAGAGGAGCTGTCTTCCTAGCCCTGCAATTCTAAACCCAGCTTGAAATTATTCATTACCAACCCTGGGTCTGATCTCTGTGCCTACGATGTTGAACTGCCTTATAGAGAAGAGCCAGGTACCAACACTATCTCTGACCTCGTTTGGTCCTAATTTATTCTTTCGGGGCTGTTCTTTTTAATTCAGAGTTTATAAGACAAGAATTTTTAGAAAGCAAAGCTTTTTTGAATTGTAAATTAGTTCATACTGCTGTAGAAAATCTAGAAATCAATGATCAAAAAGACAAACAAAAGTGACTTGTCATCTCATTTTTCATCTGCAAGTACTGTTAACATTTTACTTTTCTCAGTCTTTGTTATTTTCTTCAAATAAAGCTTATCTAAAAATTTTCTAGATCAGTATTTATAAATAAATTATACAGTAACAAATAAAAGCCATAGTTTTATGACTCAAAAATAATTACTGTTAATCTTTTTATTTCTGACTTTTAAAAATAAAGTATATAAATAAACATGGATAGATTTTCATGGTAAATTTTTACACATTACAGGTAAAATGAATGCCTCTTTTGTTCCTACCCTATCTCTCCCCCCTCATCCTCCCAGAGTAACACTTTTGTTCATTCAATGTGTACCTTCCTCAGTGCTGGGATGTTGGGGGAGTTGTTATTGGCATATAGTGCGTAAAGGCCAGAGATGCAGCTAAACATTCCCCAAGGCCTGGGACAAGTGCCCTCCACCCAACAGAGGACTATCCCATCCTAAATGTCACTGTTGAGAAATCCTCTTCCAGACCTTGTTCTATGAATGTGCACATGCACACACATACACAATTTAGTTTTATGCTTCTTAAATGTAAGTGGCATCATATTTTATTGTTCTACTTCTTGCTTTTTGCTCATGATGCTCAGTATGCCTTAGAGTTATCTCCAATTTGGTTCATATAGCTCTACCTTCTTTCTTTTGTGGATAATATTTTATAATATGGGTTTGCCATAGTTTAATCAGTCTCCTATATAATAATTGAGGCTAATTATGATCTTTTAACTTATCTTTGTACTGATTTCTTAGTATTTCCCTAGAGAATATATTTAGAAGTAGAATTGCTGGGTTGCAAGGTATTACTCTTATTTATGGAACTATGTGAAGAAAATAAATTGTGATTTCAGTATATATGTAATGTATCAATCCACTCTATTTATTTAACATCATATTATGACTTGCACAGAGACTGAACTATTGGTTTACCAAATCTGTTTTCTCTTTTTTCTGGGCCCATGACTCTGTTACATATTCCAGCCGCCTGTGCAGTTCGTAGTGGCCTATGACCCAGTTCTAGACAATAGAGCATGAATAGAAGTGATTTTTGCTACTTCTAGGTCTGGCCCATAAAAATCTCACAGCCATGATCATCCAAGCTCTTTTTTCAGCTGCTAGGTAGACATTAACACTATGGGTAACTTTGGAAACTACAGAGTGACAAAGGTAGAGCTGCTGGAAGTTGGGGTTTCTAAAGGCCTGTGTGGGACAGCCCCACCTCCACCTCATTCTACCTCTACCAACCTGGCTTCACTTTGGACTGTTTCATGTGCAAGAAATAAACTTTTTTTTGCTAAGTCAGCAAAATTTTGGTGTTCATTATAGCAGCTAGCATTATTCTAATTAGTAGAAGTTTTTTGTGTGTGTCATTGAATGTTTTGAAAATACCATTTGAAATAACTGTATGGCACCTCACAATATGATTGTGTCATAATTTATTTAACCATTCTGTTGTTACTGAGCATTTAACATGTTTATGATTTATAATATTTTATAATTAATTTTATGATTTTTTCTTACCTACAAAAAAAAATCTTCATCCAACTTTCTCATTATTTTGTTTAGAGCAGTGGTTCTCAACTAGGAAGGATCTGTTTACCACCCACCCCCTCACCCCCAGGGGATAATTGGCAGTGTCTGGAGAGGTGTTTGATTGTCACAGCTTGATGCAGTGGCAGTAGTTAGGGGGAGAAACTACTGGCATACTGGCATTTAGTGGGTAGAGGTCATGGATGCTTCTAAATAATCCTGCAAGGCATAAGAAAGCACCCTCCCACCGCCCACCCAAGCAAAGAATTATCCAGACCAAATATCGACAGTGTCAAAGCTGAAACTTCCTGGTCTTGAGACTATAAGTAAGATTACTGCATGAAAGGACATTTTCAGGACTTTTGATTTGTTCTGTCAAGTTGCTTTTCAGAAAATCTTTACCATGAGCAGTTCATGAGGGTACCTACCTTACTCCATTGTCACTGATACAGTGAGTTTAATAATTTTTTTTACACTTTACTATTTGAAAGTTCAAGTAGAATCTTATTTTCTTTTGTGTTCCCTTGATTACTAACAAAGAAGAATTTTACCATGTTTGTTTTTTACATTCTTCTGGTAAATTGTATGTTCTTTCATTCTTTATTTAAGGCAGATTTTTTTTTTCAGGATTTTTTTTTTGTCATTTAATTTCCTTTGTGATATTTGCCATGTTTTAGACATAATGAAATTAAATTTTTTTATACAGTTATATCTTCTGATTTTATCCTTTAGGATTTGTTTTTAGACTTAGTCCTTCCCCATTCAAAGATTAAGTAATCACCTAAATTTTCTTCTAGGTTTTTGTGTTCATTTTTTTAAATGTTTAACCTTTTTTAATCTGTCTTGTTTATTTTGAAGAACTGTGTATTTTTAACCAATTGTTTCATCTTCATTTTCTTGATAATCCTTTATTTCTCCATTGATCTTATAACCAGGATTTTTAAAGAAGCCTTTAACATAATTTGAAAAGATAAACTTGCATTTAAATATGTTTCTTATGATTAAAAATTTAACACAAATATGAACCATGGCCTTGAAGCAGGAAATGATGTGGATGTGAGAACAACAAATATGCCAGGAGGTCTGGGTTGTAAGGAGGGAGATAATAGTAAAAAAGAAAGTTGAATCACTTTGTGAAAATCATTACTTGCCAAGCCTAGGGGTTGGATTAGTATGCACTGGGAAGTCATCAAAGGTTTTTAAGCAAAGGGATGGCATAATCAGAACTATCTATGCTTTAGGGAAATTAAGAGAGTAGTATAGAGGGCGTAGAGGCTGGAGGACCTGTTAGGAGGCTGTTAAAGCAAATGCACTTGAGAGGCAAAGGCCCCGGAGTGGAGAGGGCCTAAGGTAAGAATAGAAGTCTCAGAAAACAGATGCCCAAAAGAGCCAGGCAGTGCTGCAAATGAGTGAATTTTGTTTAATGTGAGGAATGGTGGAGTCTATGCGGAATCTGAAAATGCACACATACAGTATCTGACCTGGACAGCCACTTTTCAGTTAGGTGGTTTTTCCTATGTGATTATATGGGTTGATGTTGTCATACCTGTTTTCTGTTGTTGTTCACAGGGAGGTTGTAAACCTGAACTTTTATGTGAGATTTCCTAATTAAAATGTTCCCAACAACAACAACAACTCGGTGTAAACCAGATAAAACATGTTTGCTGGCCACTATGTGCTACATCAGACATACCTCAGAGGTAGATTCAGTAGGAGTTGCCCATCATTGGATATAGGAGAGGAAGGAGATTTAGAGGAATAAAGATAACATCTTAAGAGAAGGTAATATGGTCTGGTGATACATGGGGCAGCATACTGCAGCACAATTCATTCTTGAGCTGGAATGACTAGGCTTGAGTCCTAGCAGCACAACTTACTAATTGGATGGCCTTGGTTAAGTCACTTCATCTCTTACCTATGAAATGAGGATAATAGTATCTATATCATAGGATTGTTCTGAAGATTAAATGTGTTAATATATATAAAATGTTTAGGCTAGCGTCTGGCATAGAGTACTTTGATACTAGGTGATAATTATTATCTTAAGTAGTTATTAGAGCAAGCACTGCAGTTAAGACAGTAGGTTGTAGACACAGCTGGCTTGAGTTTGAGTCTCTCTCTTTTTTTAAGATTTTATTTATTTATTCATGAGAGACACATACAGAGGGAGCCTGATGTGAGGACTCGATCCTAGGACTCCAGGATTACGATTTGAGCTGAAGGTAGACGCTCAACCACTGAGCCACCTACGTAGCCCAGGTTTGAATCTCTTAATACTCTTCACCTGTGTAACTATCGGTACATTACTACAACTCTCTATGCTTTGTCTATAAAATGGGGAATAACAGTATTTTTCTAATTCTGTTGGTTGTTAAAGGGGCCAGCATGATGGTCTAGTAATTAGATTTATTGAGTTCTATTG